>NC_135787.1:61854166-63330000 GCF_051106095.1 Pogona vitticeps
GACAGAATAGTGTAGCTCAGTGGCTATAGCGACAGACGCTTGACTGGGTACCGTGACAATATGCTACGTAAATCTTCACTAAATTTTGTAGATCAGGCATAAAACTATTTTATTTCCCCAGTTATCTGTGTTTATCCACTATGCTCAGCTTTAGGATCATGTCATGGAATTTTAAGTGTGTATAAATCATAAGGAAATTACATCTGTAAATGAATAACAACAGATTTTTTTCCTCCTAGCTGCACTAGAATATTGCTACTGTCTTATCTCCGAGCATTACTAAATTTTCCTAATTTATTTCACTGCAAGGAAAAGCTATCTTTGAAATGGTAGCCTATTTATTGTAGGAAAAGAACAGGGGGCAGAGGGAATGGGCAAGCATGCTATAAATCTGCACCTTAATCATGTTTACAACTTCAGCTATGTTGAAAGATACTTACTTATTCTAGCTTCATAAGCTACTAGCTTCATAAAAGGAGTTGCGTCTTTGTTTTCTTCATGATGCCCATCTCCAGGATGATGCACCCAGCTACTCAGCATTTTAATTCCAATCTATTAAACTTAAGCTTTGGATGCTCTGCTATACAGTTTATAATTAACAAGACACAATCATATACTCCAAGCAAATTTTATTAGAAGTCTATTCAAGGAAAAAACACAGATACCTCTTGCATGTAAGAATTGAAAGTCAATTACCTGAAAGCCAGGTATGAAAAACTTGTTCTATTAAAATCAGATACAGAGTAGAAACAGTGCTTCTTTTTTAAATATCACAGGCAACAGACATTTAAGTCTCCCATCATAAATGGCATCAAAGTATTGATTTCACAGCAAAGCTGCATGCACATCTAAGTTTATAATGGAAAGCCTTTGAAAGATAAAGCTTTTGCCATGAAATTTGTAGTAATAAAGGTATGCTGGACAAAGGTGATTCTTTATCTGTCTTACTGACATTTCTCCATAATAAAGACGTATATACAAGTTTAAAGATTTGGCTGGTAAAACCATATTATAATTCATAAAACTTTGCATCGAATGCTATTTTACAGAATTGCACTATCCAAATGTGCTCATACAGAGGATGGGGCAAATAAAGAAGACAGGGATGATATTTTATTAGTGGAAAGGGAGTGGGCTGAAGATCAAATAAACAACTTGATTTTTTCCTCTCTCTCTCTCTCTCTGTTAAAACAATGAACAATAAAATCGCTCTGTACAAAAAAGCAAACATATGTACAAAATGCTACAAGATGACAAATTTGCAAGATCTGTCTTTTACCACAAAAGAAATGTAGTTAAAATTGTTATATCTCACTTTGTTTTTGCCTTCCTTAAGGTGCCAGCAAAACCAAATCTGGGCTGCTTTGCATAAAGCTATAGATATGGGAAGTCATGTATTTTCCACCCTATGCTATTTATGCTGTATACAGAAAACAAATACTGTATTCCAATACTTCTCATTAAACCAAGGGATGATAATTCGCTCGCATACAGTGACTTTCATGTTTGTGCCTTTTTGTTGTTGTTTCTTACTTTTAATGCTCCATTGCTAAAAAAACAAAATATATTTCTTAAAATTCACGTGCAAACTTATGTAGCAAAGTAATAACATTATGTGATATTTTCTGTGGATGCCCCTTCTCTCCCTCCTCTTCAGTGACTATGTTACAGTAAAAACATGTACTAGCATTGTTTTTATCTTGCCAAAGCTACATATGAGAAATGCATTTGAATACTGGACTTTCAGATACTTTGTTGTTATCACATTATTTTGTGACAGAGCGGAGGACTCCGTTGGCTTGCTTCATAATAGCCTGTGGTTAACTTACATTTTTCACATTCTGCATTTGTTCAATGCCAAGCTGCAAATATGGACAGGCTTCAGATGTTAAAAATATGCACAAATACGTGAGGACACATGACGTTTCCTGTATGTGCAGGAAATGGGAACTTGATCATGTGCCATAATTGCTCTGGGCGCACTCACCTTTCTGTGCAGTCCCTCTCTGCTTAGGACATTTCCTGCTCACACTTTCTTTATTTGTACATATCATTAATGCATGATTATGACTGCACATTTTCTCTGTGACACACTTTACTGCATTGGAAGCATAATTTATCTGCTTCAGATGTTAATAGGTGCAAATATGGGAAGTTTAAACTCCAATATCTACACCTACCTGTATTTGTAGGTATCATTCATACGTGAAACTGCTCTTATTTGGAAAAGAAAAGGGAGGATATAATGGACTCCTGATTCCCTCACCCCATGACTTACAAAGTCTTAAGAGCTCTAGCTGGGAACCATGCTTAGCACATATTCTAGTACCAATTCCTCTGTTTAATTCCTTCTGCCTGACATTTTACAACCACTCTGCATACATTGCAGGACAAAAGGGCAGGGAAACTATCTATTTTAGTAATTATCTTGTATTGCAATTGGGTGAAAACAGGCAAATGTGTGACACAGCAAAGTGAAAGCAACGTATGCTACTGAACTTAAAAAGAATGTGAAAACTTAAAAAAAGTTAAAAAGTAGTGAACCACAACCTGCTCTATATATGAAGTAACGGTAGATTTTTTTCCTTAAGAACAGTGCTGCAAATTACTTCAAATAACATTGGTAACTTAAAGTGTCACAATGCGCCTTGCACTAAGCTTTTTCCTTATATTCACATTTCAAATTCGTGGGGGAGCAGCCAAGGATTTGATGCACACACAAAAAAGGAGAGATATTCTAAATGTTGAACTAATTCCTCTTGTTTCATAAAAGCTCAGTTATTATCCCATCATAGCTGTTACGATAATACTGCTGGCTGGCAGATGAAGATGGGAATGGCGAAGATGAACTAGGTGATTTCTACCTGGAACTGCAAAGCAGGAAAACAGAAGGCTGGTGGAGCATGTTTTCTAGCAGCTTTATATGCAGATGTGTTGTAGAAATGCAGCATAAATAATTAAGAGGGGGGGAGGAGAGAGAAACAAACAACATTTCACAGCCTCTTGACATAGTTCCCAGGGAAAGTACCAAAGAATTTTGTTCTTCTGGACGTTCCTGAAAGTAGAAGTAATAAGTGAAACATAGCACTAGAGGTTAAAAAAAAAATATCTAAAGATAGACTTTACATTTCAAGATATTTCATTAACACAGCATATGCTATATCATTTGGACAATACAGAGTACATTACATTGCAAAGGGAATTCTGTGTGGAAATCATCCTAAAATAGTATGGATGTAAAATGGGGAGAACTGTGATTTAATCATGGATTGTGGACACTCTCACTAGACTAGCTCACTGTTGAAGAGACAAGGGCACTTTAAACGTTTAAAATCTAGTTTGCCTCTTCAGCAGTGAAATGCCAAAGCAACCTTTGAAGATTTCTCCATTGGTTTAACCTTCTAATGACCAATCATGAAACAAGACTTGTTAGAATACAAGATACAAGAGCAATGTCTTTTGCCACTGAAAGGAGCACAGCTTCTAAAAATGTGTTAAGAGTATCCCTTCGTTTGTTGGAATGGGATACCCATTTATTTAACTCTACGATCTCACTCTTTCTCTCTCAATATAGATGTGTGTGTGTGCGTGTGCATGTGTGTGTGTACACGCAGGCACACAGAGGCACCTCCAACACATCTCTACCAAAGTTTATGAGGATGGCTAGTATAACTAGCAGCACATAACACATCAAAGTACAGAGAACACTTTTCTGAGAATACTGCCTCCTTTTCAAAATAAAAGGGGTTATGGAGATATGGGACATGGTGGCGCTGTGGGCTAAACCGCAGAAGCCTGTGCTGCAGGGTCAGAAGACCAGCAGTCATAAGATTGAATCCACACGACGGAGTGAGCTTCCGTCGCTTGTCCCAGCTCCCACCAACCTAGCGGTTCGAAAGCATGCAAATGCAAGTAGATCAATAGGGACCACCTCAGTGGGAAGGTAACAGCATTCTGTGTCTAAGTTGCACTGGCCATGTGACCATGGAAGATTGTCTTCGGACAAAAATGCTGGCTCTATGGCTTGGAAACGGGGATGAGCACCACCCCCTAGAGTCGAACACGACTGGACAAAAATTGTCAAGGGGAACCTTTACCTTTTTATGGAGATATGTCCTCGTTGTTAAACAAGGCACCCAACAATCAGAAGTAGACAGGGGAATACAAACTGCCTCTGATCATAATACGTCTCTGCCAGACCTCATGTAGCATGTGCACTGCACGTATCAATGCCTTGTGCTTTGGTTGCAGGGCTCCAAGCCATCTTATACTGCTAGATTTGTACCCAGATACAAATGATTAGGGGAGGCTGAACAGGTGAGCTCATAAAAAAACCCCAAGAGGTAGTCCTGTGTGTGAGTTCCACGGGTGTATCAAAACATCACCAGAAATCTTAATGAGAGAGTGATATGTATTGTGTATGATGACAAGATTCTGTCTACAAGGCATAACAAAAAACCTAATTTTTGAGAAGATTAATCAAAGTTAGCATTACTATAGTGATCACACTAAGTCTGGTTTGTTAGCCATAGCACATCAGACCCTTCAGCTACATGATCTCTGAGGTATTAATTTTTGCCTAAGGCACAACTGAATTTAAAATAAACATACCCACAAACCATCCATCATCACACTTTTCCATCACATCAATGACATCTCCCTCTCTCAGCTCCAATTCATCTTCATTCCTAGGAGTATAGTTATACAGAACCTGAAACCTTAAACAGGACAAATGGATGCATTTTAAAAAAGTGAACGCTTTGCATTAAGCTAGAACAAACAGCTTGTTCATTAGTCCCTTGAAGATAAAAATAAACTACTAATAAAAGTTTATGTAAAGACAATGTTAAACATAATTTGAGCCACAATCTTGAGAGCAACTCACAAGCTAGCTAAGCAGAGTACGGCATATGGGTTCACTCAAAACTAAATGGACTAGAATATCTTTACTCCAAAGAATCTGGTTTCTAAATCAGTTGTGGTTACTTAACTAATTCACTAGAATCAGTTAAGAAATGCAAAACTAATTCTTCAATACGTGATAATTTAAAGAGTCTTCCACTTTTAAATGTGCATGGTATGCAGAAGAATGAGAAGGAAAGAATTCACCTCTAAAATAACAGAGAAAATACATCTAAGGACTAGATTCAGTTTTATTTCCAGTTAGAACAGACACATTTAAAATGAAATCTGCCTGTTAGCCAGCATTAAGATAAGTCCCATTGTTTTCAATGGCCCCTACTTCAGTTAGAATTAAAACTGGATTTAGGTCTCAATATTTAACAAACTTCACTCAGAAAGATATGCCACATATAACCAATGTGGTCTATTGGTGAGAGGGTTAGACTAGGAGATGTGAGTTTGAATCCGGGCTCAGCACTGGGTGACCTCTCTCAGCCCGACCTACCTCACAGGGTAGCTGTGGGGATAATGCGGGGAGAAGAGAGCATTGTCTGCTCTCCTGAGCTCACTGGAGGAAAGGAGAGATACAAATGCAACTAGGACAGGCTCACCTCAGCTGCGTACACATTCTCCAGCTGGTTCAGCAGCAACTGGTATGCTGCACTATGAGAAATACTAACACAATGTCCACATATACGTGATAATGCAAATTCATTTGCAAAGATGCCCAAGGAACCACAAGGTAATTAGCTACGTCACCTCACTAGGCATACATTTGGTAACAAAGATAGTTTAGAACTAAATGAGATGAAAAATTGTCCACTTCATAATCATAAAAGGCCTCCAAAATCAAATATGAACTCACAGACCCCAACACATTTAAATATGCTTTGCTATTGCAAACATTATGCATAGGCCGTTTATTGAGGACAAGACAAACCTTCCACATTCAGTGCAGTATAAATTAATTATGTTCTTCAAATTAATTTCGCATCTTGTTAATATTTTGAGAATGCTTATGTTATTATTCTATTACTATTATTGTATTATTTTATGCTTGTTTATATGCACTTATGTTAGATTTCAAATACTATTTTGAAGACTGGTTTAATCAATGTTCTTGTGTACAGCCTGATTGGCTACAAAGTGATTATGTATGTATGTATGTATGTATGTATGTATGTATGTATGTATGTATGTATGTATGTATGTATGTATGTATGTATGTATGTATGTATGTATGTATGTATGTATGTATGTATGTATGTATGTAATTTTGTTTAGCAGTATAAAGTGTTTGATGTTGCCCATTGCTCAAAGGCAGCCCTTTCCACAAAGAAGATGAACTGTGCTCTTCAGTTACAGGCTACACGTCCCATTGTAGTTCAGGTGGAATACAAGAAGGTTTTTAGAGCAATTTTATTTCCTATAAAACTGGTCTAAATGGAGGTAGAAACCTTCAGTTTTAGAATTTAGCTTAAGTGCAATGCTGGCAAGGTTGCCATGGAGGGCACGATGTTTGCTTTCTAGGTAGAAGAATTATACAGTATTTGACATTATAGTGGATGGATAGATAGGATCAAAAATGAAATAATTTTAATCCTTTCCCCTTCAAGAAAGCAGAGTCCAAAGGCAAGAGTGGGTGATGTCTTTATTAAACTTATGAAATCTCAGAAGTCTAGATTTTGAGCCCTGCAGGATTTTTCATTTGACAAAGCACTGCACAGCCATGGTGAGGGGAACTGGAAATCCCTAAAATAACCTTAGCCAAGTGTTGAGGCCAGGCTCTCACTGTTCAAACTGGAGTTCCAAAATGAGTGCATAGGTTGGGATTGCAACCTATGCACTCTACGTGGGGCTGCCTTTGAGGTTGATGCGGAAACTTCAGGTGGTCCAGAATGCGGCAGCCAGGCTTCTCAGTGGGGTGAGGAAATATCAGCATATGTCCCCCACTCTGGCTGCCTTGCACTGGTTGCCCATCCGTTTCCACATTGACTTCAAAGTGTTAATGATTACATATAAAGCCCTAAACGGCTTGGGACCTCAATATTTGGCAGATCGTCTTCTCCCACCTAGATTTACCCAAATCACCTGATATAGCCAGCAGGGCCGGCTGAGGGGCCTGACGCCGAGGGAGGCCCGGAACGAAAAAACAAGAAACTGGGCCTTCTCGGCGGTGGCCCCTCGGCTGTGGTACACTCTCCCGACTGAAATTTGGCTGGCACCCTCACTGGGTGTCTTCAAAAGCCAGTTAAAAACTTGGCTATTCAAGCAGCCTTTCCCTCCAGTCAATTAAGGTTTTTTTTTGCCATCTTGATAATGTATTGTTTTGGAATTAATCGTTATAATTGTAATTGTATTTTTTTATGATTTTATACATGTTTATATTGATGTGTTTTTATCTATGTAAGCCATCCCAAGTGACATTGTCTAGAGGAGCGGGGAAGAAATCTAATAAATAAATAAATAAACAAACAAACCTAGAAACCAGCCTAAAGATCAAAAAGTTTGCTATTAAGTTGCGATGCAACTCTGTATTCAATGTGCCTACTCAGATGTGAGTCATGTTTTGTTCAACAGGACTGACCAGTGAGCTTAGATATGCTCAGTGCTCAGACAGTAGGCTTCCTAGAAATGGCACTGATGCTGTCTTGTGTTCCATCATGGGAGAAATGTGGAATATAACACACAGATCAAAATATTAACTTTAACAGAGAGTTGATGCATTGTGATGGTTAACAGATTTAAACATGGATCAGGAAGTTCCAGTTCACATTGTGGCAGTACCATGAATTTACGAGATGGCTTCAAGCAAGACGTTATTTTCAGCTTTTTTCCCCTTATATGCATTATTAAGGGAATAATAATACTAAATTACCTTAGAGTGGATCATATAATATCAGTCAAATTATGAACATTCAGACATTTATTTCCCATGTTATAGGGAAATGATGTTTTGCTCATTAACTACCTGCCCTTGCTTCTATAAAATTCTAGGCAGTTAGACTACAATCTAAGATTGTATGTATGGGAGTACGCTGGACTAAGTTCAGTGTGATCTATTCCTGAGTAGACATGTTTACTGGTAGTATACAAGAATCTTGCCTAATGCCTCTACATCTTATACAGAGAGCCAAACATAAATTCTTTGCTTTCGGATTTTTAGCATTTATATATTTTGTTGCTCCTAAGGCATCTGGGGGGTGTAGTCTTTGATTCTGAATTATAATCATGATAGTAGCTTTATTCAATTTCACACTGTTATGCTCTTTTTATGTTATGTTTGGTCAGGAAAAGTATTAATTAGGTCATCTGAAAATCGATTTAAATTGTTTCTTGGGGTTTTGAAATCATTCCACACTGCTCAACCCCAGCTTGCATTGTGATCTATGAAACAGCACACTTGTTCGTTAAAGAAAAGTTTCCTCCAGGTCTGCCATCTGCAGAATGAAATCTTTTCTTTCCTCTATGTCTAGCACATCAACCTAGATTACTCGTGCTGGGTATGTATCTATAAATCTAAAAAATTCTTACTGACAACTCATAATAATGACAACCTAAATAATCCTTTCTGAGAAATTTTGAAGTAGACATTCAACAAAAAGGTAGCCCAGAATATTCAGTGTAACAGTTTAATTAGCTTGGCATTTCTTTGTGTGAGCCTGAACTTCAGCTATAACTGTGACTTTTCTTTTTCAGTAGTGGCAAAATATTTGAAATGAGCCACAGAATGTGGATTTCACTTCTCCAAAGAAGTCTTACAACAAGATGTTCTGCTACTGAATAAAACAGCTGATAAATTTGGTGCACTAAATGTCAGCAGAATGGGGTCCTTTCTTCCCCTCCACCTCCCAGTGTAGCATGGTACCAAAAACCTATTCCAGAGGATTTCCCAGCCTCAGAACCCATTTTGAAAGTGGGGTGGAGGGCCGTAGGAGAAATTAAAGCAATGAGATCCAGTGGAAGTACATAATTAGTTCCTGGCCATTGGTACTGAGGAGGCTTGAACAATTGTACAGACTCACAAATGTTAAGATCTAGCATTGCACAACATACTAATCCCTGATTTTGTAAAAATTATTAGCTTCACAAAGATTTCCTCCACAAGCTTCTGGCTAGCAGACCCAGTACAATTTCTGAAGATTGACAGAGGATCACCAAAGTCTCGGGCAGAAATCCTTCTCAGACTTAAAACTCAAGTTCCTTTTATTCAAAGATAAAATTCAGACACCTAATGAATGTGAAACAAGTGTCTCACCATGGAGTTTTGAAGATGTCTTGCTCCCATTTGTTCACAGCCATGTATGCAACCCATGGTTGACTTGTTCCCTCTGGCCAGGATCCAATAAGCTCCTTCCACTGAGAGAACTACATCAGTCACTGTAACCAGGTGGGAGCAATGTCCCTTTCCCTGCAGTCCACTGTGCATCCCTCCCAAAAAATGTTCTGAAGGGCCGAGACACCTTTCAAAGACAATTTTGGGGAAGCATGGAAGGTTCCGGGGAGAATGGAGGAAAAGGAAGTCCTGTTACATTAGCAGTTGGGTGCTAGCTAGCATGATGTTGGCCTTCGCCTCCATTGGGATTACACCTTCTTACCATACATGAGTCCTGGGTGTCGAGAGCTTTTTAAGGGATGGTGATATGGATCATGGCCCATGTATGAATCAATGGTAAGCAAGTCGGGGACAGATAGTAGCCAATCCAGAAGGGACAACCCATCTCCAACCTCTTTTATTACATATTTATCTTTCATACATATTTGTCTATCTTGCACTCCAATGGGCTCTGGAGTGCAAGCATCTTTAGTAGATGGCTTCCAGAATGGCTACTGCTTCCCCTTCTTTACTCCATCATAATTTTAATACTGTTATATAGAGAAGAACATGAGTAGGTTAAAATACTTACGGTTCCCCCCCACTGTGTATATTTTCATGAGTAAACACAGGACGCTGGGGCTGAAATGAAATGAGTTGAAATGAAGTAAGATTCACAAACTGAAGACTTAAGCTTAGCAGCACTAGGATCATACACAGCTTGCTATGTAAAAATCCACTTGTACGCCCAGTCTTGGGGCTGCATAAAAAAAATCCCCAAAAATAAAAATTGAATAGCCAATAGGCTACAATAGGGAATCACTTGTATCTCAGAGGGCTGTGTGTGATGTAGGCCCAGTTGAGCAGCTGGCCACCTTAGATGGTTAAGTTAGCAAAGAGCAAACTATGGCCCTCCAGTTACAGTTATATTAACCCAGCATCCTTCATCGGTTATGGTAGCTAAAGTAGGTAAGATCTACAATCTGACAGCATCTGGAGGACTGTACTTTGCCAAGCTATCGGTTAAAGCATAAAAGAGAAGCGCGGACACTAGAAGTTCATAAAACCCCTTTTGCAGCTTGGAAGACTGTCAATTCTCTTTAATCTAAATCTCACTACAAAAGAGAAAGCAGAAACATTGTAGCTTTTTAGTATCTTATTACATTAAATGAGCAAATCGGTGAGTGTGCAGTTTTAACATGGAAAAGCCATCTCAAATAAGCATAATTTAAATCAGTTGGGACAACATGGACAGAACACATAGCCATTCCTTATGATGGCTCAAGGCAACATTCCCGCAAAAGGACTCTCTGCACAGGTATCTAGGTGGCAATATGCTGGCCTGCTTTTGATATTACCCAGTCTTGAGAGTGGAAGCAGACTGTAGAAGTTTATGTTGTTTTAAGAAGTAATAAGAAAACAAATTCTAGAAGGAATGCAATTCACCCTAATGTACCGTTATAAGTTGGTGGAAGGGACTGTTAACTGGTGTCAATAGCCTGAGAAGCTGAAAATAAATTTTCGTCCTGATGTCCAAGATCAGGATTAATCTAAGTTTTGAAAAAGAGGGTTAGCATTTCTAATAAACTTGTGAAAGCAACTGTCTGGTGAATGAAAGGTAAGTAAAGAAAACCCTGAAAAAAGTTTGGCAACACATAGACGAGAAGCTGATTCCTTGCTTTTCCTTATCTGCAAAGGTTGCAGTTCAACAAAAATGTCCTTGAGGGTGCATTTACACAACTGTTTTGAACTTTCTTTGTGGATAACATTTGCGTGGATCTTAATTTTATGAATGATTCACAACCGATGAGCAGGATTTCAGGTAACAGGAAGTGAACCATATAACATCTGTGGGATGCATCGATCCCTGAGAAAAGATTATTGTTTGAGAAGTCCAGGCACATGAAAAATACAGAATGTACAATTTCTGTGCAACTTATTGGTCATGTGGCCCAGCAGAGGCAAGAGTAGCTCCGTGTATCTCTAGTTATACAAAATGGCTGGATTCTATAGCAGTCTGATGGACCACCTGGTTGCATTCAATCAACAGTAAATGTAGGGACATTCATGATACCATAATATTCTTGTTTATCCAAAGCTATAACAGAGTGGGAAGAGAAAAGGTTGCATGAATGCATCTCTAGCTGTGAATGCTTAGTTGTAGTCCATCTTTCACATCTCTTCGGTCAAGATCATATGGTTTTTGTATGACCTAGACTAGGTCACTTTTTCATTTTTTTGAATGTTTTCATTTTTTTTAGCTGAATAACTGAATAAGATCATCATTATAATCTCAGAACTGCAGAGCTCAAACATTATTGCTTCATTTTGTCTAAATTGAGCCCACATTTACTAATCACCCAAGATTTACCAGGATGCATTCAATGTCTTAAATCTCCCCAAGTAATTCCAATATTTTAGTACATTACATAAATCCAAAGATGTAGTACAAGGAAGATGTTATAAGACTCAGAAATAGCTCTGTATACGATCATCACACAAACCATGAAAGCTGGATATTATAATACATTGGTGGGCAGGAAAATGATGTAGCAGAGTTATTCTCAATCAGCAGCTTTCCCAGAAAATTAAAAAAACTGTTTACATTTCTTCTGCAGGAGCAGCTGAATAGGAAATGCTTCTGAGCATAGTGTAATGTGTGCATCAGGTATTGGATTACATCCCTACTGAGTTATATTTGGAGCAGAACACATTATATCCATGGGAATTACATTTAAATCCATAGCTTTTGGCATGTTACATCATTGTGACTTAATTGTGACTTAAATTCGTTTAATATTACCTGTGCACTTTGGCCAGCATGTATGCATATATGCTGAGTATGTGCATACAAGATGTATGTTTTCAAAGATGTATTTGACATGTTCCTGCACCAGAATTTTAACATACATTTAAAACACATTTCCATATACACATAGCAATGCTAATGAGTGAAACAGACATTAAATTCAAGGGAGTTGGGTAGTGTTTTTTAAATTAGGATTTGTGGCAGCTAATAAGAACATTCTGAAACTACCAGTATGTTGCATGTATGCCACTAGACTGTGTCTAAGCTCCTAAATTAAATTTGTATTTGATGAATAAAATGAATATAGCTCATATAAATAGGCAAAAGACTACTGAAAATTTTAATGTGATAGATAGATGTCAGGAAACTTCAGTGGGTCCAAGGCACAGCAGCCAGATTCCTAACTGGGACTGGACACAAAGATCACACAATCCCCCTGTTACTGCAGCTACACTGGCTCCTGATCCATTCCCAGGCAGAATTCAAAGTGATGGTTCTAACCTACAATGCCCTAAATGGTTTGGGCCCAAACTATCTCATGGACTGCATCTCCCTATATGAACCTGCTGAAGATAGGGTAGAGTGGGTGGCATATAAATTCAATAAATAAATAAATAAGATCATCAGGAGAGGCCTTCCTCTCCATCCCATCACATTCACAGGTGCGTTTATTACAGACACGGGAGAGAGCTTTCTCTGTTGCTGCTCCCAGACTCTAGAACTCTCTGCCACAGGAGGCTAGACTGGCCCCATCTTTACTTTCCTTCCATAAGGAGAAGGAGATCTTTCTCTTCAGGCCAGCTTTCCCTGAGTAAATGGCTGCCTAGTGGAGTTTTTAAAATGGACTGTTGTACCTTACAGCATTGAATGTATTTTGGTGTTGTTTATGATTTCTGGTATTGTATTCATCGATTCTTTTAGTATTGTATACTCATTTTTACTAACATAAATAATGTCTTTTAATTGTAAGCTGACCTGGGTCATTTTAAAGGAGAAAATGGGTTAAAAATAATTTTAATTAATTAATTAAATTATCTGGTAATTATTCCAAACATTTTCCCCAGAAGATATTCAGGCAAACCTTGAACAGAATGATGGTCCTATATTATGTGTCAAAGTTTGGAAAGGTACTTTTAAAAAGCCACAAGTTACAGTTTGAAGGCCACAATATTTCATTAGCTACTGTTACAGTTTTTGAAAGTACCTTCTTACTTTTCTCTGTGTCTCAAAAGTAATTAAAATACTGAAAAACAGTTTGAATGAGGTGCAGTGCAAGGCACAGCAGAAGCTAACAGCTGAAGCATGTTATATTCTTCTTCTATTATTTAGTGAGATATGATAACACAGTAACTAAAAGTAGTTAGAGTTACATTGTAAATGACCTCCTATGAAGTAACAAGCATAATGTAACCTAGTTACAAATTCATGATTGAAAAAGCAATTCATTTCAAGTAATCTGTTATTTGTAACTAGTCATTTCCCATTGCTGTTTATTATTTAAAGCACTGGTCCCCAACCTTTTTACCTCCACGGACCTATTTAGCGTGTGTGCGGGGGGGCATCTGTGTGTGGGGGGGAAGGCCCGTGCGTGCATCCTTGTGTTGGTGGGAGGGACTGTGCACACATGGGAGAGGCCATGTGTGTCCATGCATGGGAGGGGCTGTGTGTATCTGTGTATGGGAAGGAAGGGTCATGCGTGCGTCCGTGTGTTAGTGGGAGGGGCTGTGTGGGAGGGAAGGGCCATGTGTGTATGGGAGGGGCCATGTGTGCATCTGTGGGAGGAGGTGTGGGGGGAGGGGTGTGCATATGTTTGAGTGTGGGGGCAGGAGATTTGTCTCCGCAGCCCGGTCCTGGCAAGGACAACAGGCTGGGACTGGTCCGTGGATGAGGGTTTGGGGACCCCTGATTTAAAGTACTTTTTATTGCCAGGCACCATATAACAATAAACATTCCTTTTAAGTTTTCATCATTCACTGCCATCAGGCAAATGAAAGTTGTGATTACATGCTGCTCAGAATGTGATTTACATATGTGCAAGTTACACTGCATAAATCACCATGGGGAGCTGCTGCAAAATAACAAGGCACTGGTTGCTTTAAGAGGCACACATTTGATGCGCAAAAGAGGTGTCCCCAATAATATGAGCAGATCTCATTAGTTTGTGAGAATTCAACCCGGTGACATATGCCATTTAACTTAACACACACATAAATCACCAACAGGATTCTAGATGTTAGAAAATATATAGAACCCACATTATGCATGGGCTGAGCAGTTGTAACTTTTTTAAAATCAGTACCTACGGTTTAATTTTTTCACTGAAAACTCCTAAAAACTGTGCTACCGCCAGAAAACAGGTACATGGCTGATTTCCCATATTTTGCAATAGAGGCAGACTTCAACAAGTCGTCAAGGACAGTCCTCTCTGGAGAACATTGCAGTATGAGATGACATAGGCATCAACGAAGGTGCCTAACTATAAATCTAAGAGGAAAGGCAGAAGCTTGTTTGCTAGATCGAGAGACCCTAGCTATGAATCTCTTCAGTTTCATCACTGAGTGTACAATTGTTCACTCCTGTCACTGCAATTGCTCCACAAATACTATTTCCCCTGAACATGATTAGCTGAATGCCCTCCACCCCCTCTACTCCTTCTCTTTGTAGCTTAGATTAATGGCTCTTGTAAGTTATACAGAGACATAGAGGAGCAAATATGTATAACATTTGGTTTTTACATAATTTGCACAAAATCACACTTTTCCATGTACAACAAACACAGCACGTAGACAAGTATTTCAATCAGAAGAGATTACTCCTTAAATAAGAGTACAGTTCTACGCAGATAGAGAAGGGAAAAAGTTGATGCAAATGACAGCTCTGAAAGAAGCAGCATAATGAGGAAGCATGGAGTCAAATGTATGCAGCATATGTTGCCATATGTATCCTGTTTCCCCAAAAATAAGACAGGGTCTTATATTAATTTTTGCTCCAAAAATGCATTAGGACTTAATTTCAGGGGATGCTTTATTTTTTTTTTCATGTACAATCTATGTTTATTCAAATACAGTCATGTCATCTTCTTCTGGTTGCTGCACAATGGTGGAGGGAGGGCTTTCACTTAACTAGGGCTTATTTTTGGGGTAGGGCTTATATTATAGGCATCCTGAAAAATCATATTAAGGCTTATTTTCAGGTTAGATCTTATTTTCAGGGGAACAGGGTATATATATTGCAGGCAAGAAATTATCATGCACTTGAAAATAAGAAAGACCAGCATGGACATTATGAAACCCACAGAACGTTGCAATGATTTTTTTTCTTATTTAGCCATCACAAATGGCTGCATAAATAAGATACTTTGAAACAAGAGGAGTCACTGGGGGCGGAATTACACACAGACTCAGGTGACTGGAGAATTTGCTTCTTTTGAAGCCTGTTTCATAGACACTTGTTTTGGGGTTTCAAATCCTCCAACAGAGCTGTGCACGTCAAAACAAGTGACTGCAGCTTGCACATTGTTAATACTAAAAAACCCGTTCCATTTCAAACAGCAACACAACAGGAAGTAACATCTTCTCAAATGTGAGAATTCAAGATCTAGCAAGTAGTCATAAAATTCCTTATGCTAGGGAAACCTGGCAATGCACACAGGGCCATACAGTACCATACCCTATGTGAACAGCTGTGCCCTCTGACAGGTGAGCCACAAGATCTCCTTGTCATAACAGGGCTACGAGGAGGTTTGCCGAAGACAAATATTTCTCTTTTTAAATCAGCCTAGAAAAACCATAACAATGGGTCAATGTATCAAAAAGCCCAGACAAACACTATTTTGTTGTTGTTTCATTCTCACTTGCAAGCAGCACAAAACAGTCCTTCATCTCCAAAAAGCCCACGGGCAAAGACATGCAGGTCTGTTAATCCACTGTGTGCCTGGAAAGCTCTTGTTATCAGCTACATGTTTTGGCCGATCCTAAATAATTAATCTTACATTTCTGACATGAATGAATAATTTTCGAATCATTTAGACACAAAATTACGATAATTATAAATGTTCAAAATGCAGCTATACAATTTATAACAGAGGAACATCAAAAGCTAAACACACAGCGAAAACTTCACCAATGGGGGGGAAAGAGATTAGTATCTGACTTTATAATATGTAAGAAATGAAAAGGAAACTATGCCTAGTATCTGATCTGTTCTCCTAAAAGTCTAAATATACGAAAACATAGGAAGGTGATGCCACCTTAAATTAGATTCCAAAACTTGATTGAGAAGATGTGTGTAAAACAAAACAAAACAAAACAAAACACAATACAATAGAGACTGTAAGACTGCTTTCATATAACGTAATAAAAATGCTGAAAAGATAGCATAGATGGCAGTGAAAGCACTTTCAGTAAGTTACTTGATTCAAATAACAAATTAATGGGTTTTTTTAACATCACTGTCTCACTACATGGATACTGCATGTGGTAATGACAGGGAAGGTAACATACTGGTGGGATTCCCAGCAGTGTAAATTAATTTTTATTTTTTTCTGACAGTAAGGGAAAAAAAGGAACTATCTAATTCCGGCATAGACACAAAGTTCCAGATTGGTAATATTTGGATTATTAAAAAATTAGAAACAAGATGAAGTTTCAAATTCTACCCAAATTGTTTTCAGGCAAACATTGGTGGGAGGGGGAAGCCAATAGTAAATAAATAAGTAAATAATGTAAAATGTGCAAGATGTGATGCTCTGCTGTAAAAAACAAAACAAAAACAAAACAGGAAATAAATAAAACTACAAAAGTCATCACATGTTGCACAACAGTTCTGGATTATTTACATCATCTCCTTCCCCCAAGGTTTATATCATCTTTGCTCGATAAAGAGTTTTGGTAGAATTCAAAATATCATGTTGCTTGTAACTTTTCAGTGATTCAATAAAGGTATTAACCAATCTAGACTTCTGTTTCTGTGCCAGACATTTGGGTGCTTATGTAATGGTGTTCTGGCAATTTTTGAAGGGCATACAACTGAGGTTTGACTAAGAAAACTAATACTAGGGCAATGTAATAAAACAGAAAGGAGTAATAGAATGTCAGTTCTTCATTAGACAGATAGGATGCCCTGTCTGCAAACAATAGTACAATACTGGCTTGCGTCTGTGTTAGTTCAGTAGGGTTCTTATGCATACCTTAGATTTGAGAAATATAGGACTGACATCTATTATATATTTTGTCTATTAGAACTTTTTAGAGTTGTTCTTCTTTAATGATGCCAGGATGACATACAAATGTACTAAAATAATAAAATGCGATCAAAATGGTAAAACTCCAAAACACACTATCAAAATAAAAACAGCACATCCTACTCAATGAATCAGCTCAAATTAGCCAATTTAAAATCCTGAGCAAGCAAAAGTGTTTTGAGTTGGCACCAGGACAGTTGCACTGTAGGTGCCACTCAAGGCTCCATAAAAATGAAAAATAGGTCACAACTGGAGCATTTCAACTGAGAAAACTCTATCCTTTTAAAAATAATGGTTCTGAAGTTCTTGGAGAATAACCTTGGCTGTTGATTTTAAGTCGCAGGCAGGTCAACAAATGGAGAGATGGCCCTGAAGACATTTCTTCAAAAGCCTATGCCATGAATATCAACTGCAATTTAACAGGCTTGGGATGAGGGCTTTGCTGATAACATTTATGGGGAGACTCACTAATATTAAAGAGTAATAAAAATTTAGATAAGGAAAAGGATAAGGACTATAATATATACTGAGATGATACTGTGTGCCAAAATTGCTCTCTGAAATATTGTTTAGAAAGGTTGTGATATTTTAATTCGGACCACTGATTTCAAGGAGTCTTAGTTCCGACTAACTTTTGCTCCACTGAAGTAAGACTGGGGCATTAAGTAATCAAAGCACATTCAAAATACCGTGTCTTAAAATATGTGGATCTGATTGCATGCTTAAATTAATACATTAGTCACTAGCTAATCTGCTTTTTAATCAGGTCAAGATGCAGGCTTCCCATTTCTCAAACATCTGAAAAGGCATGCATGACTCCGCAACTCAGTAGATGCCATTACCTTTAACTTGGGTGAGTTTTTCTCCTGTCTGTATGACAGTTTGGAAAGGAGAGGGGGTGAGTGGGTAACAGCCAGCTTGGAAGTTGTAGAAAGACATTCAGAGAAAGCTGTTTTGCCTGAATGAAATGACGGACTAGAACCAAGATGGGAAGGAGAAGTGGAAGGCGCTTGTGTCCCATAGGGAAGTGAAGCTGCCTTGAACATTGAAAGAGAGACAACAATAATTGCGTGGGGAAACAATTCCAAAGGGAGAGACAAAGCACCGAGAGGAACACTGCACCACCATCAGTGAAAGGAAAAGAAACCTCCCCAACCCGACCCACCAACCGGTGTGGTTAGTAGGCTTAGTACATTTAGGACAAAGCCACAAATTAATAAGAGCAGAGGACCTGTTCTTTGTGAGCTGGGCAGGGATGTAGAAAAAGTCTTCTGTCCTTGTCTGAGCATACGCATGTCTGCAAAGAGCTTTCTGTCACTGGCTCGCAGCCCTTATCTACAAGATCAATGACTTACCGGAAAGGTGGCTAATGCCTGCTACTTTTGGCAGCAAGGCACATTTGCTAGCTAAGGAGTGAAGACATGTTTTGTCATATACATTGATCACTTTCAAATTGAATACAAGCCAGTGGGCCATTGCACTGTTTTTTTTTCCTGCTAGCTGACGTCTTCAATGATACGTATGTTTGTGTGCAAGAACACCTGGGAAGGTATAACCTCAAGATATGGCTGGCTATAATATATGCCCAGTAGAGTATTGTTTAGCTTGGTGGGTCAGACATTGTGTAGGCCTAAAGAAAGGATTCTTGTCTCCCAAGAATCCTATATTGATTGATCAGAATCCTATTGTTTACATACACTGACAAGTAAAATGACATAAATCACACAGGTTAATTACTGCTAGTTAAGGAGCCACCACATGTGTTTCTTGTTGTACACCAGTTGTGCGGCTTGGCACATAATAAGGAACACAAGCAACAACTACTTAACTAGTAGCCATTTGTTGCTATTATTTATGCTGCTGCACATATGCCAGGATGTATAAGCAACAGGATTCTGGCCTCTATTTTAAAATAAAATTTATTTATTAATTTAATGTACACAGACAAGCACACTGTGGCATAGTGGGACACATAATGTGTACAAAACATGATAACATACCACTATGCAGCATTGCCCCCTGCTCCAAAACATTCCTGAGAACACACTTAGAATGTAGTGTCACATTTTCGTGAAAATAACATGATTTGGACTTCACTGTTATGGAACATGTGTGCTCCCTAGTGGGGATCTTACACATAAACTTAGAAAAAAAAGACAAAGCAAAAGACTGTGGATG
Source organism: Pogona vitticeps (assembly GCF_051106095.1). NCBI lineage: Eukaryota > Metazoa > Chordata > Lepidosauria > Squamata > Agamidae > Pogona > Pogona vitticeps. Next base: position 61,873,613 of record NC_135787.1, read on the forward strand.
AATTATGTTTCTTGCACCTTGGAAACTTCTTCCCATCATTTTCTTCCAAATGAAATTATGGGAAAAAGTATGAGTACACCTTAACTGACGTTTGGTAGGCCACCAGGGACTAGATAAAATGGCTGCAGAACAAGACAAAACCTCTTTCTGCCAGCTGACCACTGCAGCTTTTTCACTAAAAAGGGGGGGGGACTCTGCATTCTGTGTTAATCATACAGCTTTCCAGGCTTGTTTTTATTTACTCTAAACTAGGTGTGTGGGTCCTCAGCCTTCAGTACCACTATGTACAGTCAGGGTGTGTTTAGTTCTCCCATCCTCAGTCACTTTCTGCTTGAAATTCATTTTCTGCCTCCCCTGGCAGTCAAAAAGCAGCAGGGTGTGTTGCTCTACCCGCACCCTGGTTTGCATTGCCAGAGTGATCAGAGTAGGGGAGGGAAAGGATGAAGTGGCAGTTTAAACTCATGACAGGCATGGCAATATTTGTAATTATTTAGTTATTTCTTTAAAATAGCACTTCAGTTCTACATCATTACCATGTGAAGGGAGAGGGATAGTGGTCAAATTCCTCCTCCTACCCCATGAAATGTCAGAAAATACCACCTACCCCAGAAGAAAACTATTGAGCCCAAATCATAGCTTCCTCCCAGGCCAAATAACAACTTCTGGGGTGAGGTGGGGTAGGAGGACTTTTATTAGGAAGACTGTACATGTGGGTGAAAGGAAGGGTTTAAACCACCTTCCGCTGGGTTTCGCTCTCAGTCCAGAATTGTGATAGGCTGCTTTATCAACCTATTGTGTATAAGTGTGTGTTTGTGAGGGTGGGTGGGCACCCCTTCCACACCCCTATTTGTTTGAACAACAACTCTCAACAGTTCCCAGCCAGCATGGCCAGTGGTTCTGGGAGCTGTATTCCAAATGAAATGAAATGAAATAAAAATAACATCTCCAAACCTTGGAAGAAAACTAAGAGTTTGCCATTCCTGGCGAAAGAATGGGAACTAGCTGTAGGAGGAAGAAAGGAAATCCAGTCGGGGTAATAATACAGCACATTTCTTCCGATCTTCAGAAGAAAGTTATGAGAATAACAGAGGCTTTGTATGTTAGTGGGCTTATAGAATTCTTGAAATCTATAGTAGAAAGGCACATGCAGAAACACACAAAATAGAAAGGTTAGACTTGAATTAATGAGTAAATGCAGGAATTCCATCAAAGGAAGTTTAAATACCTCTTTTTTAGTATCTGGTGAACTGTCCCCTTCCAAATATACCATAGGCTCTTTCTGAATTGTGAACAAAGACTCTGAAGAGTCATGGCCTGTCTCTTCCTCTATATGAAGCCTTGCTAGTTGTTCTGTTACATCAGGGGCACGTCTGTAGAAACCTGAATCTTTACACTTTGACTGGCCCCCTTGGATTATCGACAGCAGCTCTTCACAGATTTCTTCTTCCTGTTCATCAATCTCTGTCAGTATTTTGGGTACTGGGCCTTTTGGAGCACCTGCTCTTCCTTGTGCTTCTGGAGTCATGTCTGAGATGTTTTTCCTTTCGTTGATAGTGGAGGTTCCTCTCATATCTTTGAAATTGTTACATTCAGGCTTACACGCTCTGCTATGAAACCGAGTTGCTGGAGGAGGTGATTTACAGGTAGATGAAGGAAATGACTGAGGTGAAGATGGAGGTTCAGGGAACGAGTGGGGAGCCTTTGGTGAGGTAATTGGAACGAAATGGCCATGCTTTACTGGTGGAGCAAGATTATCTGAGAGACCTGGTACACTTTGTGAATCTGTTAGAGCTACAGAACTGAGTTCCTCTAAATCAGAAAGAAAGCTTTTAGGAAAAGGTGGAGGAGAAGGGGAAGGTGTGCTTGGAGATGAAAAGCCAAGAGTCAGTGACAACCATTCATCGGTGACAGCCTGAAGATGCTCTTTATTAGATTCTGGACAAGAAGAGGATTGGTACCTGAGAGGAATGGATGTTGTTTTGGGATCCAACTTGAGAAATAAGGGAAAGCATAGGAATTAAAACATGATGAAGAAAAAGCATCGGGGTCATATTATGAGTGCTACCAATAATTTTTTTTAAATATCCTGTGTCATCTCCTGGCAATAGGATATTATTTCATTGAGCATAAATGTCTGAAATCATTAGCACATGAAATCAGAAGAGCAGAAAGCATATCTGAAAAGTGAAACTGTATCAGGTTCTTGCCCAGGGCTTAAATGTCAAACATCAAGACAGATCTGAATCACCAAGTTCATGAAATGAATTTGATCCATGAGTGTCATGTGCTTTGCTGTCCTTTAGTACAGCTTTCTATGACTAACAGCCCAGATGTGATTACCTTAACCTCCCAAGCCATAGCTGTTATTATATTGAGATCATAGTAGTATTGTCTAAAAAAAAGAAAATACTACTTGGATTGGGATACTGTTAAATACAAAATAAAGTTAATCTGGGCAATCTCTAGCTATACACAAGTATTCGAGCTTTTTAACACCTGACCTAGAAACCATGCAACATCCTAAATGTAATCTTAAACTACATGTATGTCCCCTGCAATGACTCAGCACATCTTTTAATTTAAGAATAAATAGGAGTTGACATATAATTACATTTCCTTTAAAACTACACAGCATTCATATGCAATTTAGTGCACATTGTAGACAAGAATTGTAAACATATAACTTTATATTTGTAATATCATAGCTAGATGAACCACATTGTAAAATGAATTATTGATTGCAGGTTCCTTTTGTAAAAATGGCAGAGGTGGAATTCATACGTATATCGCATCGGTGGATATCCATTGCTTCAATAAATACTGAAAATGTAGTTTTTGTTGTTATTAATTTTCAACATTAAGCATTTGGGGAAAAAAGAACACCTTTGAGATTGTTCATAGAAGAATTGACCAACTCTAGGAATGTAGGAACCTGCTGCCTTACACTGAGTGAGGCCACTTCCCTATCTGGGCTCAGTACTGTTTACACTGACCGGCTGCAGCTCTCCAGGATTGGCTTTTCCAATATCTGCCTCCCAGATTAAATATCTCTTCCCCCCCCAGCACCTTAAAAAGTACATGTCCTTCACTACCAATTTGGCTGTGGACATTTCTGATATAGCAGGTGTCTCCAGCCCTATCCAGTCACTACAGTATCCAGCACTGTTAACGTGGTTATCAGAAAGTGCCCAGCCTCATCACCTCTACCATCACTTTCTCCTCATAAGTAAGGCTGCAATGACATGATCAAAACTGTGAGAATTGCAGCAGCTGTAAAATGGATTAAATTCACACCTTCTTTTACTGATCACATGATGTAAAGGTCAATTCAAATCAATCTGGCCCTTTCTGCTCTCAATACAGAGTTTTACTTCCTCTGTTCCTGGTCACGTCTCCTTTTTCAAAGCCAATTGATTCGAACAGACTTTCCCCTATGAGATCAGTTATTTTGTTCTCCACATGGCTGGTACTTGTGGTGTAACTTTGGGGTACTATTATGGGCCTGATGCTCTGGAGAGCAGAAACATCCACCTCTGGGATCTTTCTCCCTTGTCAACCCAAAGGTTTTTTTTTTAAATAAGTTACCAAGTTTAATGCTAGATCATCTTATCTCTGCATTGATATTTTGTTTAGCACTAGATTACCTCTGCATGGACAAAAAGAAAAAGGATACAAATCAATATGAAACAGAAACAACTCTGAGAAACTATCATAGACTATTTTGTTTCCATAGTATGTGCGTATATGTTTGTATGTTATGGAGAATTTTGGAAATTATCCATTTCCTCTAGTGCCATGCAACATTTTAAACAGCCCATCAGCTTTACCATGAATGATGAAAGGAAAGCCAGGTATTAGCAGTGGGTGGGATCAAAGGAAAGGGGGCTGTGGTGTGGATGAAACCTCATCAGTTTGAGGGGCCAATGTGGACACTACTGAAACAATCCAAATGGGATTACCTAATCTGAACAGAAGCATAAAATAGGCTGTGAAACAAGCTGCAGCATAGCTCTGATTCAGCATGCCACTGTAATCACAGCCTAACACTAAGACTGAACAGGGGAAATTCCTGCTTGTGTGTAAGCTCTACAGATTGCACAGAGAACATAATGACAGAGGTGGCAAGGGCAAACACTCCCATCTAATGCTGTTAACAACAACCAGCCTCTACAACAACTCTGCAAGGCTGCTGTTGCACGCTTTTCCCTCAGTCCTTTTTCCCTGCTGGCTCTTCAGCTGGTATGGAAGGCCCATGCACACATTTGGTGTCATGGGGTGAGACTGGCCCACTGCTTTGCATGGCTCTACTCATTGAAGACTCCTGCTAAGAGCACTGGCAGCCTCAGGGTGCATGGGATGGGGAGGATGAGGAGGATGCCAACGAGGTCTACATTTCGGAGGTGTGCATGACATGTGGTATTATGACATCCTCCAAGGCAAGTAAGGCATTGCCCACAAGGCTGTGCCTATTTTGAGGGTCCTTTTGAAAATGGTTTGACAAAGAAAGAAAGGAAGATAAATGGGACCTGAATTGCCTCTAATATATAGCTAGAGGGCACATAGAATTGTTTCTTGAAAGAGTTTGCCAGTGATGTTTTAATGCTTAAATGTGAAATAACAACAGAAAAGGGGAGAAGAAGAAGAGAAATTCTTTTTGCAAACCTCGAAGCTACTCCTGTTAAAACCTTTTTAGTTTACATCACTTTATAGGCTTTCTATAGATCCGAAATGATTATGAACTATGACACTTAAAGTGATAATAGTACTAACATATAACACATAACACACATATACAGGCAGAAAGTTTTCAGTATTTTAAGGGAAGCAACACTCTGTCCTCTCTTTTAGACTCAAATGTTTTACATGGAAAGTGTTTACTGATTACTAAATTCAATGGTGCACAAGCATTTTCAACCCAATGACATCCGCATTACGTCAATAAAAAACCAAGGAAACTAATAACATGTTCTAAAGATAATATCACATCCAAATAGTTTATTGTTGCATATCCTTTGCTTAATATCTGACATTATGTGTAGTGTTTTGCTTAGAAAGAAGTAGAACTTTGAAACGGTAGAAAAATAAGGAAAGGAAGTACACATTTTCACTATGAAAGCATGAAGATGTGAAATCAACAAGTGCTACATTTATGATGGTTCATCCCTAAGAAGGAATGGAAAGAGTGCAGAATGAAATCAACCAACAGACCACCAACTGATGTTGGATGGACAGCTGTTGCCACCTGTTCTGGTTGCCCACAACTGGAATATTTCTGAACAAAAGTGAAGTACATACAGCATTGGCATCACCTACGAATACGAATGACCAGATAAGGAAAGAGCTGAGGCAGTGTATGTATGATGTTCGTGCAGGGATAGTTGACATTGCTTCATCTAGAGTCCTGTTGTTTTTATTGAAAACGGCCCTATGGTGAGGGGTGTAGTGCTGGAAAGTAGCATTGTTAGAGCACAGATTTCTCCAATTAGTCAGAGCAGAAACAGTGGTTACAGATAACCCATTATTAGAGCTGAAGTAGTCTTTTGAATCTGCAAAATGTAACCTCAGGCTTAAGTACTGATGACCAGTAATTACACTCACCCACAAAGCAAGCCAATTTGCAAGCTCCAGGAAATGAGAGACAATTCTGCTGTGACTTTCACACACAAAAACTTAAGAATATTCCTCTTCTAGTGGCGGGGCGAGGTATCTGTAATATATTTTCCTGCCTTAATGCCCGCTAACTATAAAAGCAAGCACTGAAGATCTAGTAAATTGGGGTTATCTCACATTTTCCTGCTTCTTCCAGTCTTTAGATAAGGGTCACACCAGCCTATTCTGTTATTCTTTAAATATTATTCTTACTGCTACCCTTATTATGTTTGTGTAAGTGCTTGCAAGAAATAATTTAAAATGTTTCAGGCTGCTTTTCTATATATGGTCATGAGGGGAGTTATGCTGAGATGAACAGAACCTATTGCTCAGTAAATATGAGTTGGGTTCAGGTTGCCAGTCCTGTTCAAGGTTGTCAAGTGAAGCACGTCTATGGTATTACATTTAACTGTGCTTTCAAAATATTGGTTTGAATTATATTACTTCCATGATTTCATTTGAATCAGTGCTCATTGGGAGAACTGCTTACATATATAACAGGAGATATTCAGCTTCCGTAAGAAGGCTGTATAATCTATAAAGTGAAATCATGTTGTTTACCTAGAACTAAACAGTTCAGTAAGAAGGTGAAGTGGAAGCAGCTTACACAACAGTGGCAAATGATGTAAGGTTTCCATTTGCTTTTTATACAGCTACTATCAAAACAGTATTTTGACAACCAAATTGAAAAAAAAGGCAAGGAAACCATTAAAAAAAGCATGAAGGCAACATGAGACGGAACAGAAAGAATGTCATATATTTGTTACTTGTGATGTATGCTTGGAAATATGTAGTAATTTTATTAACATCTGCACTGGAATACATGGTTGACATGGAGAACAGAACAAAGCCATCCTTACCTTAGTTGAACCTAAATGGTGTATTCTGTCACTAGAGTAGCTCTGGGGTATTGGCGGAGCAGGACAGTCATCGACGCCTTTGGCTGTGTTCTTTTTGATGACTTCTACATAAGACACGGGGAAGATTCCTTGTCTGTTGGTTCCTGGTAGTTTGCCTTCATACCAGTTTTGATCAACCCGTCTAAGGAGAATTATTCTGTCTCCCTGTAAGGCAAAACTCGTTGAAAGTTGAGAAATGACAGCTTTATAGAGAACATCTAACCTTATAGCACAAGTTACAGCTGTGAGAAATAAGGTCCCGGGCTCAAAGCTCACCCCAATCTGGTGGACTCTGGATCAAACCAGACAAGGAGGCACCTTGCAGTTAGAAAAAGTATGACTGACTTTAAAGAGAAAGGTGGGGCATATGGTGGAGGGGAACTGATACAAACTGGGACCAAGGGATATGCGAGGAGATTATGTTCACTTTTTGCTACTGCTGTTGCTATGATCCAGGCCAGTGGCCTGGTTTTTATGATGTTTGCACTAGGGGAAAAAAGTTTAATTTACTCCCAAGCACCTCACATAAGGATCACTTAACATCCCTTGTTAGTACTGCACTGAGACAGAAGAGAGAAAAGGACAGTGAGAAAGAAGAGGATGGCACGAAAGAAGAGAAAGAGAGAAAAATATGGTAGGAGGAAGAAAGAGAGGAAGAAGTAGGGGGAAAGTGGATGATAGGGAGAGAGCAACAGAGGGAAAAATGGGTGGTCCTGTTCAGAAATGGGAAAAGCTCCTTGGTTGGACTACAACTCCCAGAATGCTCTAGCCAACATGGCCACTCTCAGAATACTCCAGAGTACAAGTCACAGCCTACCCTAGCAAAAGTACTCTGTAAGTGGTGGTCCATACAGTTCCTTTCACCATCTCTGGCCCTGCCCACCAACAGCATGGAGACTCAGAGAGACTGCTCCCTGCCCCCGTTTTCTATACCATTACCGCACACCCCCAGTGACCCCTGTGTATTTGTCATCTCACACAAATTCACCTTTGGGCACAACTTGTGCTTTTTCCACTTTTTGCTGCCATCAGAGGATATTATCCTCACTATATCAATTAAGAATCTCACACCCTTGCTGCCAAATAAAACCAGGTTTATTTAAGGATAAATAAGTGAATCACAGAAGGAAAATCATGGATGTTATATTAATATTCATTCATTAAACGTGGATTTGATTACATGTATGATTGCTTGTGTTCATTTGCTTTAATCAAGATCTCAGTAAAGTGGTGCCTCACTTAGCGACAGCTCCGTTTAGCGAAGAAATCGCTTAGCGACACATTTTTTGCGATCACAAAAGCGATTGCTTTGCGATGTTCTCTATGGAGTATTTTCGCTTTGCGATGATAGCAGGGAAGCGATCATCGCAAAGCCCCCATTTTCGCACAGCTGATCGGCGGTTTCAAAATGGCCACTGGGAAAAAAACATGGCCACCCACTGTGTTTACGGACGGATTCCTTGCACTGAAAATGGAGGCGCTGTGGAGGATCTTCGCTCAACAGTGAGTTTTAAGCCCATAGGAATGCATTGAAGGGGTTTCAATGCGTTTCTATGGGCTTTTTAATATCGCATAGTGACATTTTCGTTCTGCAGCGATTTTTGCGGAACAAATTAACGTCGCTAAGCGAGGCACCACTGTATATTTTCTGCCTATCAATGTACTTCCAATTCCTTTTACCTCTTTAATACTCTCTAACTAACCAACTATCCAATCTCTTGTCTTAACACTTCACAGTCTTCTTTCTGTCTAGACACTTCACCATCTTTTCCCTAACTCTCTATCTCTGTCACACTCTAACTGCCTCTCTGGCACTCCCAGTTCCCTTGACTCTGCCCCTCCTGTCCTGTCATAGGCTCCTGCACTGGAGCTCTAAAATGACTGACAGGAGTGACGTGTGGACTGTCCGCCACAACCATCACTAAAAAAATGTGGCACTCAACAGAAAAAGGCTTCCCAGCCTTGGTTTATTGGACAAAAACAAATTACCTTCCTTAGTGACAATTCCACATTTGTATCTGCATTGAAATTATATTTGGCAACAGCTTCTCCAATCTCTGCAATGTGTGCTGGGGGTGGTGGCCTGGCCGGCTGTGCTTTTTCTGGGGGAGTAAGTTTCTGGGGGAGAAAAAAAGAACATTTTTTTGCTCTGGCCAGTTTATGGAACAATTTTCTAAAACTAATACAGAAGAAAGGAATAAACAACAATACACAAACAGACAAACCTCAACATAAGAAATAGGGAAAATTCCAACTCGTCCGTAATGTTCGCCCTCATACCAGTTTTGATCCACCTTCCTGAGAATATAGACAGTATCTCCTTTCTTAAAAGACAGCTCCCTGTAACAGATATTTTTAAAGAATGATATGTTTTCTAAGGAAATCTGTAGTTCAAACACCTTTTTTAAACATGGTTATATAATATAACATATAACATATAATGTTAGTGAACATTATATAATCTCAGTCAAGGAGATTTGTGAATACACAGCAGTTTAGCCCTATGCTTCCTAAAGGCTTAGTGCAAAAACAATAGTTTGTTATCCTTTTCTCTAACCAGGATTGCCTGGTTTAACTATAGTTAAGATCTTAATTACCATTAAACTATGGTTCATAGAGGACCAAGGTGTCTGTCTATAAAGAACAACAATCAAAACAACAGTTTGCTACATTCATGTTATGTTTTCAATCCTGTTCTTTCGGTTGCCATCACTTCCAAGGATTCTTTTAAGATGCTTTTTAGAGTGTGTATTTGATTGAGTGGGGACTTAGATGCTTTTATGTGTGTGTAAACCACTCATGGTAGTGGCACACTGCTAGATGGGCAGTATAAAACTCCAATAAATAACATAAAACAAAATAAAAACAAACAAGAAAGTTTAACAATTGCTTGAACCACAGTTTACATTGTGCAGATATAAGACTTAACCATTGTTACCTCAAACCATATTTTGCAAAGACATCTTAAACCATGGTTAGTGTCACATTCTGGCTTGCACTTGCACAAACAGTTCTATATTCCAATTGGCACAATCCACAGAATAGTTAATCTACAATATTCCAAACCAGAGGTGAGCAGAGTGCAGTCCTTGTGTGCAGCTGCCTCATTCTCATCCCCCACCTCCAGGAGCCTTCTGTTGCTGCCACAGTAACCTCTCAGTGAGATCAGAGAAAAGCAGGAGAGATGGCAGAAGAAACAAAAAAGCCAGCAGAAAAACATCCATGCACCCCATCCCCCAGAGTTAGGTGGCTAGAAAATAATTCTTATGCTGTTTGTTTGTTGGATCAAAACACATCTATGGCCCAACCACACAGTTAGCATAGGAAGGATGGTATGCTTTCTAATTGGATTGTGCTTTCCTGCTCGTTTCTCCTGTTTGCTCTTCTCAGATCTCAATGCTATGGCAGCCCCAAGATGAGAGAGATGAACTAGAGCTAGTAATAGGAAGAGGAACAGAGAATGAGTATGTGCCTGTGATGAAGAAAGAGAGTGACTGGAAAAGAAAATGGATGGATGGTTTGTGTGTCTGTGTAGAAGAAAACAAATGGAGAAGATAGTGTGTTGTCCAATGAATGTTGTGCACAATTTATGTCAATTTCCAAAAATTGATTAATGCTGTATGTGCTACCTGGGGACAAAATAAGATTGGGGGGGGGTTAGGCTGTGACTGGAAATTCACATGACATGGAGGCTTCTGGAGGTGTGATTCTGCCTTTTTCATGGATCATTTTCAGCAATGAGGAGTTCTGGGGATCACACAGCAGGCCTTGGTGGGTGTATATAGACCATGGACTGCATAATCCTTACTCCTAGTCCTAAACATGTAAATGTAAGCTAAAAATCTGCTTGCATTTGAATCCCTGATGAACAGCACTCATTCATATACACCAATGGTGCAGAGGAGCTGAAAGCCACTTTTAGCATTATGGGTGAAAACAGCACCACTTAACAGAAAAGTTGTTTCACATATTGTAAGCAAGGGAAAAAAAGAAGCTTCTGCTTTAAAAAGCAAATGCATTTGTTAGGTATCTTATTATTTATTATGCTCTAGATGCTACTGAGTGCTGCATGAGAATGAGTTTATGAATTATTTTGTACTTAAATACTGCAGAGACTAATCCCTAGTTAAATTATTGAACATTTGAGTCTTTCAGAATTCTTAAATAGTATATGATTAACCCACCATATTTTAACTACATCAAACATGGAAAATTATTTGTATTGATTAAAATTGTGCCACATACAGCTTTTTTGTTTTATGAAAACTACTCTAGAGTTCGTAATGAAAGTTTAGGAAAAACAACAGTACATGATACATACTTAGCAGTTTGAGCCTTAAAATCATATATTGCTCTAGCTGGCACTCTCTGAAAATGGAGAGAAAGAAAGTTAATCCACACGATATATATTAACAGTCAATCCATTTGATTTTAATAGTTTCAGATATGTGCTTTTTCTAACAATAAAAAATAAAAAGTGGTTCCAAAGTCACTTATTATGCTTTCAATATTCTGATTACAATTTCTAGCCCCCTACAGCATTGTGGCTTCATCCCTGTTCAGCTGTCTGATACCTCTGGCTACTAGACATGTGAAGAGACTATCTAGAACACTAGTTCTTAACCTTTGTTACTCAGATGTTTTTGGACTGCAACTCCCAGCAGCCTTCACCATCAGCTCTGCTGGCTGGGGTTTCTGGGAGTTGCAGTTCAAAAACACCTGAGTAACAAAGGTTAAGAACCACTGAACATGGGTACTAGCCCTCTGAAAATAAGAAAAGTTCTGATGGACCAGAACAAAGCAGTGGAAGTTGGTGACTGTGATATCAGTGGGGCAGTGACTCTTCTCTGGGTTTCAATCCAAATTTCACAGACCTATCCAGGGTGCTGAACCATGTCCCCAAAACAGGGTTCAGTGCTTTGGATAGTTCTTTTAAAGTGGATGCAAAAGCCTTGAGTGGGGATGCTGCCCCACTGACATCAGAGCCAACAGCCTCCCATGGACCATGGACCAAAGGTCCTATATGTCAACCTTTCATTCCCATAGTGACCACCAAGGTGCCTATGGGAAGCATAGTGAAACCAACAATCCACCCTAATACCCTCAAAACTCACTCATGTTGCCTTGTAACTGGTACCAAGAGAGTTTCTGACTTTCACAGTGGGAGAGGAGAGAGATATAGCCATTATGATGTGTAGGCACTGACATTCTTCATGAATTTGTCCCATTGAAAGTCATACAAATTGGTGACCCTTTTATTTAGGGATAGGAAATTGCAATCAGCTGTGTGAAGTGCTGTGGACAAGAAGCACCTCTTTTCACTTGTCCTGAATTTCTCACCTTTTAGTCTCCTGGTATCTTTTCCACATTCTTCACACCATGTATCAATTGTACACAAAGCTTGGAAGTAACGATTTGCAAGGAATGAATGGCTGGAACAACTAATGAAGCTATAGTGAGGTTACAATTCTAAAGTAGCAAGATAGGTAAGAATGACATAACAAGACTTTTGGGGGAGAATGGAATGAGTAATATTTTTGAGCCATTTTACGATGGAGCCATGGAAGTTGAAAATGGTATCAAACTGGCATAAACATGGCATGTACATTCTCTCAGCAGAGATATTCCCCCCATGCCAAGCTGTGAGACAAGGGGTGAGGGAGTAGAAGTTCTCACCAGAATGTTGTCCTCCCTCAAGGAGGAGGAAGAGGTACAGACTGACCTGCCTACACCACCCGTCAAGACCATGCAATGGGGAGTTGACACCTGAGAGTTAGAGCGGGAACTGTCAAAGATGACGGTGGCCACTCAGACCGGGGAAGAACTGGCGAGAAGAGGAGAAAGAGGGAGATCCGTCACAGAGGTGGGAATGGGGGATATAAAAGGAGAGGTGGATGTGATACCATGGGGTTGGGAGTTGATCTGGGTGGAAGACCCATGGACTGGAAAGTGGGAAAAGGTATGGGTCCCTAGGGAAGAGGCAGATTACCAGAGGAGACGGGGTCTGCCTCCACGCCCTTCATATTGGGGAGAATTGGAAGCCTGGGAGTGGTGTCAGAAACTCTGGGAAGAAAAGGAAGCTGTGGAGAGGGAAGAGAGAGAGAGGCGACTATGGCATCTAGAAGAAGCCCGGAGGAGGAGGGTTCTTGATGGACCGTGGGCTCCCACAAAGGAGAGGAGGACCCCTTTCCACCCGAGTGGAGAGATGAAGAGACCACCCTGCTATTAGAGACAGAGAATGAACCTGGCGTCTTAGAGAACAGTAATCCCTTTATGAAGGGACCTTGGACTAATTTGAATTAGAATCCGTTCGAAAGAGACGTTTGGATGCCCTTGTGGGACCCATTGGTCACGAGAGATAACACTGAAGCAGAGATTGATCACACGGATCTGTTGTCCCATTTTACAATAAAACTGAGTTCTGATTTTCAAAAGTGGATGCCTCCAGTGTCTCTGTTAAAACCTGAGGAGGCAAAGTTTGAACCCTCACACAAGCTGCCTCTGCTTTCAGAGTGGAATTCTTATCAGTGCCAATAGCTGCTTCCTTCGTACAGCAAATGATAGTATATGCTTGGAACAGGGGCAGCAAAAATCACACAGACCCCAAACATAATGCCCCAAATCCTATAGAGGTTCACAGAGAGATTGTGCAAGTTGCTACAGCTAATTGTGGCTAATTAACAAGGCATCAGGGTGCATGACAGGCATGTTATCAGGCATGTGACCTGACATCTTGTCAGTTAGCCACAATCAGCCACAACATCTTATGTAATATCTCCACGAACATTAATAAGATTTTGGCTATCGTGTTTGACCCTCAGATATGGAAGTATGAATGCCACTAGGCCTCAGAGAATTACTTTCTTCTCTTTATTTTTCCACCCCTATAATTTCTCCCCTGTTCTAGTTCAATTGTGTTTACAATTTTTACTTTGATTTGTTTTTTGTAGCATCAGGGCATTAAAATGCATTGTAAGTCCCTCTGTATATTACTTCAGAGAAGCTCTTTTGAGTTCAAACTCTACTGAATTAATTATACATGTTCTTTTAACTACCTCTCTCTCTGGAATTCCTCTTCTTTCTTTTGGAGCACTTCGACCCACATCAGTGAAAGCAGAAGAATAGTTCCCAGGAGACTCCTGGTCTACTGAAAATAAAACACCATCTTGTGACAAAACCATGAAAAAGTAATCCTGCTGGGTATTCTTTCAAGGTAAGCTACAACATATGCAAAATGCAAGTCTAAGGCAAAACAAGAAACACATAAAAAGAAATTAACAAAAACAGACAAATGGAAAACATGTGAAAGTTGTTTCCCCTAATATTTTAACTGTTCTTAAACTGAACTTGTAGATTTCAACAACAAAACAAGACCAGGATGTGTTCCCTTGTTCTAATATATACACCACTGACTTGAGCAGCTACAGGATCAGATGCATAAGATACAGAAGATGCAACGGGAAAGAAAAGCATAGCAATGAATCATAAGACATGAAACACATGCAGGGGAATGTGCAGAAAGCATGCCACAATGATAGGAGGAGGAACTAGGCATTTTTTTCAGGCTATTAAAATATATATATGCATTTTAAAATAAACTTGAGATTAGACTAGACATTTCCTCAATGATGATCTATTTTGGTTTTGTTTTTCTTTAAGAAATAGAAGCTGCAGGTAAGGTGGGATCTGGAAGAGACCTGCAGTGTCTTGGCTTCTTCTGGTGCTATCTTCCTCTTAAAAATATCTTTCCTGTCTGCTCTTTGCCCCTGAAAGTGCCATTACCTGCAATGGAATCATTGGCAACAAAGAGCAGCTGGGGAGATAGGCAGTGCTTCCCCTGTTCAAAAACAAAAACTTGCCATCAAGTCAATTCTGGTTTATGGTGTTCCTTTCCATGGTTTTCTAGATACAGAATACTCACAACTGGTTTACTATTCCCTTTTTCTAGGGGTGTTCTGGACTATCCAGCTTGCCCAAAGCTGCAAGGCTGGCTCTTTTCCCAAGAGGCAAAATGGGGAACTGAACTCCCAACTTCAGCTCCACCAAATTCACTGGACTAACGTATACAGACAGACACATTGTACTGTAGTGGTATAGGCTATGCACCCTAATTATTCTAGCATACCAATATGTTGCTTTGTCCTGCCACTGAAAAACTTCTGTACCTCCTCTTGGTTGAGGAGGGCAATATTCAGCAGAAAAATGACACGGGATGAAGGCAACAGACACTAGAGATTCTACTAACCTATGGCCATTATTTCTAAAAGACAAAACCTAGGGATTAGATATCTGTATGGCAAATATATCACCCAAGCCTGGTCTAAGAAACTCTTAGTGTTGCACACTTGCAGACCTTTTAAAGCTCTTGCGCTGTCATAATTCTTTCTTCTGAAAGCCCCTTTCGTTGGAATAACTTACAAAATATGCTTGGATACAATCTTAAGCACGCCTACTAGGGAGCAACTCTTACTGAACTCTGTAGGATTTTCTTTTGGGTAAATATAATGTACTTAAGGTTGTTTGTATGACATTTAGGAATACAAAAACACCCTGTTTTAACTAACTTTGAGAAAATACTGTTCCTAAATCTCTTCCGAAAAATAAAGACCACACTAAGTAGTATATAAAAGCAACCCTCTCCTCTAGCTATTCTAATTTTTTGCTACTTGTATATAACCACTGATTGGAAATCAGCAAAGATAATTGAAATTATCAGCCTGCTGGTGTTGCTAAATACTGTACAGTGGACCCTCAACTTACAGACAGCTCGACTTACAGACTTTTTGAGTTACAGACTTCTCTGGCTGCAAAATTTAGGTTCGACTTGCAGCCAGAGAATCGACCTACAGACCTGAAAAAAACCAAAATGGAACAAAGATGGAACAAAAATGGCCGGTTATGGATTAATTGATTTTCAATGCATTGTAGGTCAATGGAGCCTCGACCTACAGACTTTTTGACCTGCAGCCACTGTTCCAATATGGATTAATTCCGTAAGTAGGGGCTCCACTGTATTTTCCCACCTATGGAGCTAATTCAACTCACAACCTCTATCAAGCCAGTTAAGGAAACCTGACCACTTAGTTGTCACTCCTGTATGGGAAATTGCATATATCCTACATATTTCAATGGCTTGAAATCCTATTGTTCAGTGCACTAACTCACAACTAGAGAAGGCCCACTGAATCAGTTCCATTGATTCAATGGTCCTACTCTAGTTGTGACTTACTACTCTATTCAACAGGATTTCATCCACTACTTGCTGCATGTCATTAAGGCAGGCATGTCTATCCTGTCATATGTACATGCAGCAGGAAGGACACGGCACCTGACCCATTTTGCACATAACAGTAAACCACCTTTTGTTGAAGCAGTAGCAAACAAGCTCTCACACTCTCTCCTTCTTCCCCCTTACAGCTTGGCCATGTTTCTCCATCATTGTGTCTGAAGTAGGTGACCTCTGTACAAACTATGGCTTAATGATGAGGTACTGGGACACAGCTTGGCTGCGCAATTAGGTGTGTGACCAGACGTATGACTGAGATATGCCACAACACATTGTCAGTGACCTACAATTAACAATAGCAAGTTACACAAACCTTATTCAAAGACCAATAGGATTTTGGACATAGTTTGTTAAAGAGCCACAATTATAACCATAATCTGAATCTGGCATTCGCTCCAACAATCCATAATTTAAATTAATCACAACCCTCCCAAATTGACCATAATAGGAAACTACAGTTAGGTTAAAAGCAGAGGTGGAGGCTTCCAAACTCCTCCTTCCGCCAAACAGGAGGAGAGGTGAGTACTGCATGTGAGTAGAAGCTATACTGCTACTCAAGCAAATTACACAAAATTATGGTTTAGTGTTATGCACAAACAAAGCCACTGTACTGTTTCATGTTTCAGAGCATGAGCCTATGTTATCAGTGTAGATTGACTTCTAAATAATAAGTTAAGCTAAGTTATATATAAAAAAAACATGGAATTGCTACAGCAACTGTAACAATACTCACCTTGTCTTTGTTCTGTGGGGTTTGTGCCTCTCAAAAATGAATGGAGGCATATTAGAGTGAATACAGAGATCTAGTTCTGTTTAAGTGAACAAAGTGAAGACATTTTTTCCCTTTTACAACAGAATGGTATCTCGAAGCTAGCAAGAACTGATATTTAAAACAAAGGTTTGTTGTATCATTCAGTACTATAATTTCACAATACAACTCTTTATAGTCAACTATCAGGGAAATCTTTATTCTGTTCATAGACAGTTTCTCTTTTTCAGAAACTCTGGATATGTAATTTAGATCAATTCTTTTTTTGGGGGTGGGGGATCTTATGAACTGTTCTGTGCCTAAACCAGTGACTGGATGAGGGCTAGCAAACTGAAACCATCCAGACAAGATAGAGGTGCTCCTGGTTAGTCAGAAGGCAAATTAGGAGGTAGGGATCCAGCCGCTACTGGAAATTTAGGTTTTACAACTTAGGCGTGCTCCTGGACTCAACCCTGAGCTTGGATGCACAAGTCTCAGCAGTGGCCAGGAATGCTTTTGTACAGTTAAAGCTGGTGTGCCAGCAGTGCCCCTTCCATGAGATGTCTGATCTGGCAACAGCGACACATGCCTTAGTGACATTTTGTCTGGACAACTACAACATGCTCTACATTAGGCTGCCTTTGAAGAGTGTACAGAAAGTTCAGCTGCTGCACCCAGACTGCTGACTGGTGCTGGTGATAAGGAGCACGTAACTCCCATATTACAATAGTTTCACTGGCTGTCGGTCTGTTTCTGGGCTCATTTCAAAGTGCTGGGTATTACCTATAAAGCCCTATACAGCTTGGGTCCAAGCTGTTTGAAGGATTGTATCACCTCATATGAGTCTTCTTGGCTTTTAAGAGCTTTTGGGGAGGCCCTTCTCTCAGTTCCATCAGCTTCCTAGGCTCCTCTGGTGAGGACATGAGAGAGGGTTTTCTCAGTGGCTGCTCCCAGGCTTTGGAATGCACTGCCCCTCTCTCTTGTCCTTTCACTGTCAGGCAAAGACTTTCTTTTTTCAGCCATGCTATAAAGCAATAAGTGGGGGGGGGGGGTCTAGGAAATGCTCCATTTAGGAAAGTTAGATATTTTAATTGTTTTTTTTAAAATCTCGTACAATGTTTAATTTTTTTTAGTATATAGTTTTAGATACTTTCTAAACTTATTATTATCATACAGTTTTAATTGTTGTGAGTCACCTTGGGTCCCCTATAGGGAGAAGGTGGCATATAGATAATATAGATATATAAATAAAATAAACTTAATTTTCAAGACTTTCACATTTTAGAGGTCTGTGTAACGATTTGTTTTGGCATCGTAATGTAGTGTTTTTATGATTTAGAACTGTTTATTTACATTGTTTACTGTATTATTTTTAAGGTTGTTAGCCGCCTAGAGTGGTCCTCGCTTGACCAGATAGGCGGGATATAAAATAAATAAATAAATAAATAAAATAAATAAATTGATAGCAAAATACGTTTTCCTTTAATTGGTTGGTCCATTAATTGGACTGTTTGTGCATAAACAAATTTCACACAACCCTACCTTTGTTATCACTGATCCTTTCACTCTTACAATATTTTGCACAAGACACACTTGATTTCTAGCCTGTATAAAAGTACACAGTATAAATGCAATGACAGCAGGCTGGAAATGAAAGGGAAAAGGATGAATGACTGGGTCACAAGGATAAAGAAAAGGAGGTAATCCACCTTGGAAACACAGTGCACTATCATTGTCTTGACTGCTGTGGTTGGTTGTATCCTCGTCTTGGTAAGAGGCACTAAGAGGTAATCTTCCACATTCATTCTGGTATAAGGGGCAATGAATAGCACCATCTTGAGGCAGTGGATGTAAAGGCTGGTGCACAGGACTCTTTCTAAGAGCTTTAAGGGAAGAATTCCTTTCAGGAATGTCTGGAAGCAATTCAGAAATAAGTCTGTGCAATATGCTGTTGTCAGGTAAGCTTCCCCTTCTTTTTTCTGCTTTGATTTGGTCACAGATATCCTTAAGAGCGGAGTCCAGAGCATCAAAAACAGATGATTTGCATTTAGTCTTTCCTGACTGCTTTTTTGGGGCAGTGTTCTTTTTCCTGCGAAAAGGCACTGGGCTGACTAGGAAGGCTATCTTCGAGAGGCCAGAGTCAGAGTCTTGCCTTCTAGGTTCTTCTAGAGTAGGTTCCTGTTTAGCCCTTTCATGCTTGAGCATCGTAGTGAAGCGGGTATATGACGCTGGGCACCTCCCTTTGCAGGAGCTGATGAGATGCTTGTGATGGTGGTGGTGGTGATGGTGGTGATGATGGTGGTGGCCTGACCCATAAAAGCTTTCTGAAGATGTAAAGGAAAAGTGGTCAAAATCACTTTCACTACAAAAAGATGACCCTTCTATCTGTATGAAGTCACTGAGATCTGAGACCACCCCATCCTGGTCACTGTCTGAATATTCCAGATGAGATCTTTGTGGCTCCTCACTCGTCACTTCAATGTGAATTGGCACCAGAGTTTTAGGTGTGAAATTCCTTTGTCCCTGAGCAGTGTGTCTGTCTTGATTTTCTTCTTCCAGTAAGGACTCAATAGAAAACCGCCTGTTTGCACAGAAACCATTTTTAGGGGGTTCGAGGAGGCTTGCTGCGGATAATGCTTCTTCCCCTAAGTTTGGCATGGATTTTGATTTCTGAATTAGCTTTTCAAATTCGGATATGCGGTTGGGAACCATGTCTCTTGGCACCTCCTCGGTGGAGGATTCTTTCCAGCTCTGTAACAGGTCTGCAGGCTGCTCTTTCTCATATTGCAATACTCTAGATTTTACAGAACAAATCACTTCGGAATTGAGCAAGTCCTTGCGATTGATGCGGTGCATCCTCCTATACATTTTCAGGAACCCCGGAGCATCGTGTGCAGATCTATGTCGTGCCCTTGACCGACTGGAACCCTGGCTTTCGGAGGCCCAAGTAGGGGAAGAACCATCTTTGGAATCTTCTTCACAAAGTAGAGTTACCATGCTTTCAGATTTATTCTGGGCACTGGGAAAGCTACAATGATCATCTGCTAGCAAGTCATCGCAGCTGCGAGATTTCCGCTTGGGAGAGGAGGTCTCTTCGGTGCTACTCCAGACTTCTGCATTTTGACGGGCCATCTGCCAGCCATTCTTGTACATGACAGCCCTTCTTGAGTCACCTGGGACAGACAAACGTTGTCCGTAGGTCCTACAGTAATCTAATTCATTGGAGGCGCTGTGGTTGGGCATTGAGTAGTTGGAAAGGGATGAACAGACTTTGCTAATATCCCCACCTTTATAATCCACAGAGCAGCGTGGTGAAAAAGAGACATTGCCAGAAATTAACAGATTCAAAAGCAGATAGGAGGAAGAATACAATCAGCATATGGCAGAAAGAACAGAGGAGACAGTGGTTAGTCATCCTATTGTAGTTTTAAGCACTAATACTAGATACCATAGCATAAAAGATGAAAAACAGATCAAAATATTAGATTTAGGGTGCAATTCCTATAGAAGCTAACTTACCTGCAAGTAAGCCTCATTGAACACAATGGGACTTACAGTACTTTTGATCATTTTAATTTCACACCAAAGAATAAATATTACAATAGACATGCACAGAATTACATTGTTAATCATTCACCATCTAACAAACCGTATCCTTCTATCAGTCACTAAATTTTTAATACTATACACAGATCAACGTGATCTAACCTTTTCTTAACAAATATCTATGGGTCTATACAATGATCACTTGTCAACTCATAAGGAAAAATAGGTTGTATCAAGAGACAAAACAATCCACAGAAATACACCAAATTAGGACTGAGGCCTAGAAACTAACTTCTTATCTTTCCCATTCCTATGTAACATTATGAACTCAGCTGAAGACAAAGGCTGCTGTTTAGTACAGTGAAAAAAGCGGAAACTCCTTATAAGAAGCACTAGGGGCTTCAGGTAGAGGGAATAGACAAATGATAATCTAGAAGGATTTTCTCCATCTCACATCCACTGCCTCAAGTTGCCACCTTGATGGTCTTGACAAAGACTTCAGCTACTGAAGATACATTCAAAAGTGTCCTTAATGAGAAGTCTTGAATTCAGACAAAGAGCTTTTCCAAATGCATTAAAATGTTTAGGAGCATGCAAGCATCAAGGGGCACTACAATGGTGCCTCGCAAGACAAATGGCTCACTGGGCAAAAAACCCGCAAGATGAATGGTTTCTGTGATCGTGTTGGTGACTAGCAAGACGGCTTCTTCTATGGCCGTGCTTCGCAAGATGATTTTTTCCCACAAGACCGATGCCTCGCAAGACAAAATAATTCATTCGTCTTGCGAGGTTTCCCATAGGAATGCATTGCATTCCTATGGGAAACGAATTACTTTTGTCTTGCAAGGCACCACTGTACTTAATTTTGTTACAATACATCTCGATTTCTCCCCACATATTAAGATTCCTTAACATTAATATAAAAGTACAATCTTATCAAGAATGCATGTGGGTAAGCAAAATGGAATTTAATATTCAGGTAATTTTGAATGCAAACAATTGTACAGATTCTGCAAATCTCTGAAAATGCTCCCTTTGAGATTCAATAGGAGGTGACATCACTTTGGATCTGTTACTACTGTAGCAAGAGAGAGCCATTTCCTTCTGAGTGAGTGATTGGATGGGAAGTACCAAAAGCAATGCTCCCACTGCCATGATTGTAGGTTTTGAAAGCTCAATGGACAGGATGGGGAAAAAGCCACAGCAAAATGGTCTCTCTGCTGATGTGAGAGCATCTCAGAGCACCAACTAGGAAATATCAGCATTGCTAGCATGGGCATGCCAGCCTTTTTCCAGTTCACCCCAATTTCCTTTTTTTAACTACAGCAGAATACAGTACCAAAATCTGAAGAAAAAAAAAAACCTTTTTTGGACAACAAATCCCAGAATCCCCTTTGCATTGCTTTATCTGTTGATGCAACCTTTCTCCTATCAATTTCTGAACAGCCATGATTTTCATGATATTCAGAGCTATGATGGATTAGCAACCAATTTTCCATCTTCATTTCATAATTAATATAACCCAAAAATCACTTTTTGGACCACAGCTCTCAGAATTCCCCAGCCAGATTGGCAACACTGGTGTAGAGAATCAACTTTTCCAAGTTTTTACACTATCAGTAATTCTAGTACATAAAAAACAACATTTTCTTATTCATTTATGTGAGGGAGATAATGGTTTGCTAAACAGTGGGAATAATGCACAGTACACCTTTTATATTTATGTCACAATAGGAACATTTCTTTTTGAGATTCGTGTCTTGAGTCAAACACGTATGCATAACAGAAAGCATTTTAAAATGTACCATTTTTCTCCCTGTCAAACAAAATGTAATTATGTAAAATGTTAGGAATATCTTATTTTCTCTGAAATAATAATAATTAGTCATTTTCTGTGAAGTCAATTATGACTTACGGCAACCCTTTTCAGGATTTTGCAAGTGGAGAATACTCAGAAGTAGTTTCCCATTCCCTTCTTCTGAGGAGCCCTAGGACTGTGCAGCTTTCCCAACGCTATCCAGGATGGCTCTACTTACAGGGGGCATAGTGGGGAATCCAACTCCTAACCTCTGGCTCCCCAGCCAAATACCTAAACCACTTGAGTTATCCAGCCAGTGCTTTTAAATAGCTGATTGCCATTAAAACTGTAAGAGGAACATTTAATTCCTTCTTTTAAAAGAGTCATCTCAGAAGTTAAAAACACAAACAAACACATACAAAGGTTTTTAAGTTCTTGCCTGTAAATGGGAATCTTGATTTACAGCATAGCATTCAGAATCCATCAGTTAATATTTTGTGATTATTACACAGAAAGGAGTATGTAATTAAACTGTTACCTGTTTATACCTGTGCTCATTTCTTACCTTTTGTTCTTGAAGGAGAAGATGGGGAAGAGCTTGTAACAGGTTCCCTAAGTGTAGAATATGTGCCCCGTGTATCTGTACGACCCAAGCTGGTTCGATTGACATGTTGATCGCCCTGTGCCTTCTGATGAGTCACTGCAGGCTCTGACTTCCTTCGTTTTCTATAATCGCTCGCAGTACTTGCAGAACTAAGGAAAGAAGCAATATGAATTCCACTGCCAATGACTTCAACAGACAAGCCCATTAGCCCCGGGTAGTTTAATGACACACCAACAACTAAAAACAAAATTGAACAAGAATAATGGATCATTAAGAAGGGGAGAGTAAACAGTTTGAATATTCTGTTTTGGGCTACATTTCCCAGAATCCACTTACCCAGTGTGGCCACTTTGTTTTATATTTTCCCATGCCACTGTAAATTTCACACCATTATAACTTCTCACTTGGAATAAACTGGGGTGGGTGCAAGTTAATTGAAGATTTTATTTCATTTGCAGTGTTATGAATAATAAACTAATTTGATGGCTTTGCCTGCTGTGAATTATAGATAATTTATTTAGTATTTAAACAAACCTAAATTTATGTATCTGGATATTAATTATCAGAAAATAAAATATTCAGATTGTGCTTTATAGGCCTGGGCATCAATTTTATTATACACCCCGTAGTGCACCAGTAAAGCCAGTTTACTAACCAGAAATGTAAATTAGGATTTTTGAACATCTTCCCTGATTTTCATTTTGTTTTATTCAATTTTAAACAATATAAATAGCAGGATTAGGTACAACATGTTTATTTCTGATTAATCTGAATGTATAAGAAATTCATTTTATAGTAATACATACAGCCTTTTATTTAAAGTACCTGTGATTTTAAAAGTAAACCTTATAATGGAGTCCACTGAATTAAGCTGTGCTTTAAAGGACAAATGCCGATTATTAGATATGCATTGAGATGGTACTACCAGTTAGAAGAAAGTTTAAAATTTGCAGAAATTAGGGAAAACACAACACCATGTTGTAGCCTAAAAGTACAGCCTTTAGAAATGTCTTCCTGTAGGATGAAGGTAACAGAGATATTTACTATTGAACGAGTGTTACAGATGACCAAGTATCCTTCTGTTAGAAGGATTTTCTCCTCTGTTTGCATTGATTCAACAAGTTTTCCTTACCTAGAAGGTCGGTCCAGACCTCTGTCTGTTGGACTATAATACAAGGATGTCTGCAGAGACAAACAAACAACTCCATTACACTCTGGATTTCACTGATATTATTCACTACAAATCATATAAATAATGTAAAGGAATTCACAGTCAGGCTAGCATATTCATTTTTTAAACCCCAAGGATCTTGAAGTTCCAAGATCCTTTTCAGACTCCCTATTTCAAGCTGCCAATTTGTTTAAAGGCAGGAAATTATGCCTTGCTAGCCTGTTTCCAAAATAACACATCCTAAGAATTTTACTGTTTAAACTGTAGATGATAAAAAAATTAAAATAATTTTTTAAGAACTCAAAGAATATGGGTCACAATATAATTCCTCAATTACTTACCAAGTTATTAATATCAAATGCAGCTGGAAAATCTTTGTAAACATAACTTAGACACCTATACATAGCCAGTTGTTGACCTTTCAGGCTTCATAGGAACTACAGAGTAGGTTTCACCAACGTGAAAACTTTTCTTTGC
This sequence comes from Pogona vitticeps, assembly GCF_051106095.1. Classification (NCBI taxonomy): domain Eukaryota; kingdom Metazoa; phylum Chordata; class Lepidosauria; order Squamata; family Agamidae; genus Pogona; species Pogona vitticeps. The sequence goes on from NC_135787.1 coordinate 61,897,791, forward strand.
TTAAGAAGTGATGGCGGAATGATAGTTGGGAATGCAAATACTTCAGACTTGTCAATATAGGTCCACTTCTCAGTGACAACTGTTTTTAAATGAGCCACTTAACAAGTGTCAAAGCTTGAGCCAGAATTAGACTCATGTAGTTCTACAGTTTAAGGGAGCCAGAAAAAGAACAAAGTTGTCCTAGGGACAGCTTTTCATGGACACAAGCTGTGCCATTCATATTTTAAACTTAACTTACATTTGGGATATGGAATTTCATATGGTATCTAGAACTGAGAATTTTTTTTTACACTCTGTACTTCTGTTCTTTGTAGAAACGCAAAGGTCTGCTAAAATCATACATGATAATATAACTTTAAATTAAAAGGTATCACAGTAAGTAATTCAGTAACAGATTTCATTTGTGCACAAATGAAACTTTATTTTTAATAACTGGCAGCAAAGCTTGGTAGACTGCATTCATTTATACTTTTTAAAACATGGCTATATTAGAAGTTTGGATTTTGACAAAAACTCTATGAACATGCCTCTAGATGTCATCCTTGAACTAGGACTAGAGATGGGGGTATTCGTATTTGTATACGAATATCCCTGTGTACGTGGAAATAACAAGGGTCCGGCCCCATGGGGCTGGACTGTCCACTCACGATTTCACTGCTCCTGTCAGCTCTGTGGAGGCTTCCTATCACGCTGTTCTCTGCAATGGATTAGCCACTCTCCGACCTAGCAGAGAGGCTTGTCATCCCGCCTCCTGCCAGGACTGGGTAATCGATTGTGGACAACAGCACAATAGGAAGGTCTGACAATCTAGCATCAGCGGCAAAATAGAGTGGACACTCTGACCCCATGGGGCTGGACCGTCATTACTACCACCTGTGTGGGGATATTAGTCTCTGTATACAAATATGAATACCCCTATCTCTAACTAGCACACTTTGTGAAAGTAATTTTACACAACATTCATGGATTCCACATTCTAACAAGACTGGACAGCTATATTTCTGTCTTCCCATCACCTTCTCACTGTCCAGCAGGGTCCAGAGAGAGAGAGAAAGTAGAGGTAAACCTTGATACTTTGGCATCTAACTGTAGATATCAAAGTTCAAACTTCAGATTGTCCAGATGCAAAGCCTGGTGTGCACTGCTGTGTTATAACACTTCCTCAGCAACAGAACACAGAAGCAATTTGTTATTTGTAGATAAAATCTCTCCAAAATATTTCTTGGCAACACTTTTCAAGTGCTGTATACATTTCCACCTGCATTCTTTGACAAGCAAGCTATGCAGGGAGTCTGTATTAACCAACCCACACATTCATTTACTGTACAAATATTACAAGCCAGAGAGTGTGTGTGTTAACACTAAGAATAACAGCCACAAAATTGGTTTGACACCTTGAACAACTATCAGTATTAATTGAACTTTTTCTTAAAGCATAGTGTTAAGAAATAATGAATTTAAGCAGATGAAGATTTATATGGACTAGACTGTGTTTTAAGTAGGATAATTCTAGTGGGGCCTGCAGAGAGAGAAAACACTTTAGAATAAGAAAAACTAAAAACTGTTTTGCACCCAAATTATTTAGAATACAGTTAGCTATTCGTGAGGATTTGGCATTGTGTGAGTTAAGTCTTATTTTTTAAAAATGTTTTATTTAAAAGAAAATGGATTTAGAGCAGCTGAAATGGTCCTTGGTATCTTTTTCTCTGGTTTTTCCTCTTAATTAAAAAATATTCTAAAAAGGGGGAGTCTCGTGGCACAGTGATTAAACTCAGGGCTGAATTAAGACTTTTATACATCCTAAATGTTATGGTGCTATGGATGAATATAACATGTGGTGGGGACCACAGCTTAAAAAAACCCATATAATGCATATATTATATGTATGAAGTGGTGGCGCTGTGGGCTAAACCGCAGAAGCCTGTGCTGCAGGGTCAGAAGACCAAGCAGTCGTAAGATCGAATCCACGTGACGGAGTGAGCGCCCGTTGCTTGTCCCAGCTTCCGCCAACCTAGCGATTCGAAAGCATGCAAATGCGAGTAGATAAATAGGTACCATCTCGGTGGGAAGGTAAACAGCGTTCCGTGTCTAAATCACACTGGCCATGTGACCACGGAAGATTGTCTTCGGACATAACGCTGGCTCTATGGCTTGAAGAGCGGGATGAGCGCCACCCCCTAGAGTCGGACACGACTGGACAAAAATTGTCAAGGGGAACCTTTACCTTTATGTATGAAAATATGGTAATTGTATAGCATGTGGAAAAAAAGAACCACATATTGTATGTAAAATCATATGGACAATCAAATTATCAGCTTCTAGCCAAATCTTGCACTTTTATGCTTTGATTAATGTAGACAGATTTTATCAGAATCTCTAAACTGAAAGGCTCAAATAAGAGCTTAAAACTAGACATGGGGATGAATTAAAAAAAATGGATTGTGATATTTGTTGAAAATTGCTGATTCGTTAAGTTCATTCCCCTTATATTTGTCAGTTGCAGAGACCCCGACAAATACGAAGGGATGAATATTTCCCCATTTTTATTTGTCGCCCATTCTTATGGCTTTCCCATTCTGCCTATGGGTCTGCTGATCAGCTGATCGGCGGGCGAATAGGCAGCCAGCCAGCCCTACAGCCACCCACCCCTACAGCCTATTCCCCATCCCCTTCCTACCTTAGCTGCTGCTGCTATCCACCACTGTCTGCTGCCGCTGCTGCCATCTACTGCCACTGCTGTGGTGGCCTCCGCAGCCAAAGCCTGCCATTATGGACACTGGCTGCCCTTTGCAAAGATGGTGGCTGCAGCTTCTTTTAGGGCAGGGAAGTTGTAGCCACCATCTTTGCAAAGGGCAGCTGGATTCCCTTAGCCTGCTTTAAGGGAATTCAGGCTGCCCTTTGCAGAGATGGCAGCTGCAGCTTCTCTTAGGCAGGGAAGCTGCAGCCACCATCTTTGCAAAGGGCAGGCTAGATTCCCTTAAGGCAGGCCATAGTGGTGGAGGCCACTGCAGCAAGTGGTGCTGGATGGTGACTGCGGAGGCTGGGGCAGAGGAGAAGGTTGTGGGGCTGGACGGGTCAGCTTTTTTGTAGACCCTCGCCACGAACCGATAAATATATTTGTGCTTCATTGGTTCATGGGGAGGATATTCGTGCTTCGTCAATTTTGATGGATCATGAAGCATGATGACTCACCAAAATGGCGATTCATCCCCATCTCTACTTAAAAACCCCTTTGGGACATTTTTAGCAGTGGCTGTTATTTCTTTGGCTTGCACATATGGTACAGAGGCCATAGGTCTAAAAGACCAGCAGTTTTTAAAATACCTATCCCCAGCCAACCTCCCAAACACAGAAGTAAAAAACAAAAAACAAACACACACCAAGTAATAATGGGGATTGATCATTTCACTCAAAACATGGATTTTCTTGCTAGGTGAGTCTTTTTAGTTTATGCTTAATTGCTTTGGGTAGAGAGGTGGTTTTCTCGGGGCTCTTAAGGGAGGGAGGAGGGAGGGGAGAACTGAGGTTAAGGAGGGTGCACCATTTGCACCATGTTCCATGGTAAATATGGCATTGGGGGGAAAAAACCCTGTGGTGCCTCCATCCCTTGTTGATGCCCCTAAGCACATGTTTATTTTGCTTAATAATTAATTCAGGGCTGGTTAAACTGCAGTACTGCAGTCAATACTCTGCTCATGACCTGAGTTTGATCCTGCTGGGCTTAGATAGCCAGCTCAAGGTTGACTTAACCTTCCAAAGTCAGTAAATTGAGTACCCAGCTTGCTTGTGGAGGGGTGTGTGCAATATGTAGCCTGCATAATTAAATTGCAAACTGCTCAGAAAGTGCTTTAAGTGCTGCGGGCAGTATATAAGCAGCATGCTTTGATTTTGCTTTTACAGTAGCTAGATTTCAAACCCATTTGCCAGAAGTAATTAGGAATAATACAAGTGGACTATGAGAAATATTTGTGCTCTATGGGGCAGCAACAATTTTTTTTCTGTTGCTCCCTAACTACAGGCCCTAGGAAGGTCCCATTACAATCCAACAGCAGAAGATCAAGAGATAACAATTGGGGGCATCAGTCTAAATCTATTTGTTTCATCACAAACACATGCAAATTAGAGCAGATGAAAGATATACAAGGATGGGATGTCTTAGGTATGCCACCTTGTTTTACAAAAACATGTCCAGATGATTTTATTTTATTTATGTAACATCATTGTAATATCATTTTGTTATAGCCTAATTGTACTTTTGAGAAAATACCAGACATTTTGTTCTTCAAACTGATCACTACATTTTAAATCGGGATGAGAAGAAATGAAAACTGTACCAACCAAAAGAATTAGGTTAATCTTAAATATACCAGGCATTAGTAAATATTTTTTGCCTTAGAACTGCAAGAGCTTCCACATTTGCCTTCTATTCTGAAGTGGGAAAATGTTGGTGACAATGCTGTTTTAATAACTGCAGATAATGACTCAGCGTTCTTTCAAATAACTTCTTTTCCGTTATGTGGATTTATATCCTTTTGGTGGGGCTCTCCATATCTTTTGCATGCATAGAAATGGGCCTGATATAAACCAGTCCAGCTCAGAATTAGCAACAAAAGACAGCATCACCATTTTAACTGTATGCTTTTTATTTAAAAACACCACCACCACCTATTCTTTCAAGCTAGGTGCAAAGACATTTCTTGTTGATTTTACTGTCTCAGGGAAATATTGTCTTCCTAAGGATTTCTGCTCATCTGGCATACAATTTGGCTCATTATACACTGCTAAAAAAACCCAGCTGCTAATCAGTTTGATATGGCTGTCATTTGAAAATGAAAAATTAATTACCAAATTAAATTTCCAAAAGCGAAAAGAAATACTTTAGTGTGGGTCCATGGCAGTTTGGCTTGATAATGTAACATTCAATATTTGAATGTAACTGAGAACAGTTGTCCTGTGACATTAATACTGCAATGTCCATTTATCTCAGTAAACCTGACCATGAGATAATGATTATATTTATCAATTCTGCAGTGTGTTCAGAACCTTCACAATATTTCACAAACAGTATTTCAGTAACGCTTTACATCTCTTCTCTGAGGTACGCCACTACTTACATGTAAATATGACAAATGAGAGTTCAGGAGTAGACCAAGAAATTGTAATTTGCCCAAGACCACCTCATCCTACCCCCCCCCCCCCCGAGTCAAGGCCAGTGATTTAGCCGGAACGAGGCAGTCTCCTCTGGAGGCAAAATGCTTGGGAGAACAGAAGGAGTGTTTCTACTGCAAATGTCATCACTGCTGCCATCTTTCTTCTGTCACTTGCCCCCTCTTCTTTGCAGCCAGACATGACAATAATGCCTCAAGGAATAATGCCTCAAGGTCTTGAGGCTAAGCCATGGCAGGGTGGAATGACCAAAAACCAGAGTCTGTTACAAGTGATTATTTTTAAGGCCACCTTTCACTGCAAAGCCTTTGCCCTGAGGACATGACAGCCAGTGGTGCTATGGAGGCAGGGAGGTAGTAGTGGCCAATAGAAGGAAGGCACCTCTTCCCTTGCCTCTCCATGAGTATTGTGCATTGTGCCCAGGGAACATGGGCAATGCTTCTCTTCCTCTCTTGGGCTCGTGACAGCACTGCCTCTAGTGATTCAGTGACTGAGGCAAAGCTGGAACTGGGGACTTGTTTCCAGTTCAGTCTTCTAGTTGCAGAGCACCAAACACATTATCTATTTTTTAATGTTCACAATATATTGAAATATGTTCAAAGAACAGCCAGTGCAACCATAAGGTATTTGCTTATTTCCATAGTGCATCAAAGCAACACCCCAACAAAGCATGCTCCCAACTAAATATGCTTCTATTTTGTCATTTCACCCCCTTTAGAAGCCAAAACAATAAGTTTCCACCTCTCTCCAGAGCAATTGTGCAACTCAGCATTCCTTGTTCAATGGTACATCCTGCTCATAATTTAGGGCACAGCAAATCATGATTGAGACAATTTTAAAATATTGATATAGCAAGCTATCCAGAAGACGAGTTCTACACATAGAAATCTATTCAGAAGTGGTTTGTGAGTTGACTTTTACAAGTGCATGTGAAGCATATTAGCTAAATCACATTTTGGCTTTAGATTGACAATATCTCCTCTTCTTAACATATTGTGCTCAAGTACATCCTGAAATCGGTAGTCATAAAAGGTACCAGGCTGGATGAAGCAATACAACAGACAGATGTTGGGCTGTCCAGTGTTGACATATCATAAACTATTGAAACAGCTATTACATAATCCAGACAGTCCTTAATCCAAAAGACTCCCAAATTTATTACAGATAACATGGAAGCATTATTGATTAGGTATCTGAGAATCTTAGATCTAGACTTCACCTCTTTCCTGATAGAGCTGGTCTCCTCCTGAAGAACCATCTGGGAATTCCCTTCCACTCTAATCTGAACCTGGATTGGCTGTGTGACAAAAGAGCCAAGGATGTTTTTTACCAACATCACCACTCTTTTTTTGGTAAAGGATGCACTTTCATGGAAACCTCAACACCTGATCTCAGTCATTCATATTCTTGTTGCATCCATTTCCTGTTAACTCCTCAGAACTTGTATTAAGGACTTTGAATATTCTCCATATATTGAGATCAGAGACAGGCAACCTCCCCAAGCCCCCACCTCCTGCCATATAAGTTAAATAAATAAATAAATAAATAATAATAGGGATATGTTAATAATAATAATAATAATAATAATAATAATAATAATAATAATAATAATAATAATAAAAAACATATCTGTTATACAATACCAGTCAATGTTTTTATAATTTTGACTGGAGTTTTTGAATAATAATAATAGACTTGGGGAAATGCAATTATGCTCCTATGCACTACGTGCAATTTATAGGTTGCCTGTTGCCTAATCTTTAATGCAATGTCTACTTTTAACAAAGATGAATTTATTAAAAAAACACTATTGCTTGGGCAACATGGTTATAAGGCTAGGATTGCTACTGATGGTTTGATGGATAGCACATTCTTACTTCTAGTATAAATAGTTGGGCTTCTGCATACATCAATGTGCTAGAAACAAAGAAACAAATTAGAATTGTACGTAAAGTTATTTTTTTAAATGCAAAGTTGTTTAGGTGAACATTACAGAGCAACCAAATCAAAGAGAACCCACAATTGCAACTCTTCAGTTGTTTCCAAATTTAATAATCTATAGAAGAAACATGCTTGATTTACCTCATTGGAAAGACCTGGAGGATGGTCTTGAACATAATCCAAAAGCTTTTTAGGAGGCTGCATCATATAAGCAGAATTGCAAGATGGAATGGAGGAGAATCAATGACAGCAAGGAATGAAACATATGGAGAAGGTGACATAGTTAGAAACTGAGTGTCGACAGATTACAAGAGTGGCACAAACATCACAAAATGGGAAGAACAGATGTGGGTAGAGAATGTGTGATAGTAACTATCCAACCACCTTAATGACTCTTCATTTGTAGCAGTTAGTAAACTGTTAGTTCAAGTAAAAGGGACACCCTTAAACCTGGTAAAAGAGCAGAATGTCAGGGATTTTTTTAAAAAATATAATTGTTGACTCCTGTTTAGGTTTCTTCTGCATTTAGAGTTAGATGTCTGGATGTCAGTGGGGTACTGATGATTAACCTTCTGGTACACTCTGTTCCCTCAATTCATTTGTTAGGTTTGAGTAAAAGTTGGTAGTGGAATGTGAGCACCATTGATGGAAGTCATCTGTGCTCTTGTTCTATGGGGATCAGAGTTGGCAAAAGCACAGCTCTCCAAATGTTGATGGGCCACTGGCTATACTGTTTAGGGCTCATGGGAGCTGAAGTTTAACACAATCTGGATAGCCACATTTCCCCAACCCTGCTGGATATGAACTCTCTTGGGAACTAGATTAAAGCCTCCTAAAGCTGGTTTATGTCACGTGAATAGGAAGGTATCAAGGACAAATAATGATAACTTCCTATTCACGTGAATAAGAAGATATAAAGCACAAATAATGGATCCCCTTAACTTTGAACAGAACAAATTATTAAACATCTGGGAAATTAAATGCCCGAGATGAGATCTAGGGTTCAAAGGAACCACAAATGGCAGGCACAGATCTAGTTCCACATTCTCTTCTGTAACATCTAGATCAGTGGTTCTCAAACTTGGATCCCCAGATATTCTTGGACTACAACTCCCAGAAATCCTGGCCAGCACAGCTGGTAGTGAAGACAACTGGGAGTTTTAGTCCAAGAACATCTGGAGATCCAAGGTTGGGCATTTTTGATCTAGATCTAGATCTAATTTTACCATGTTCTAGCTCTGTTGGTAGCTAATTATGCAGACCAGAGACAGGAAAGTTCAGAACGCTGTAACGTTATGACAGAGGGATGCTCTGCAATATGGTTCTGCGGAGGAGACAGTATGTGATGTAGGCGCTGCTTTTATGGGCAGGCTAAACCTTTAGCAAAAAGTTTAGTTTTTCTACAGATTCCACTGAGATGTAATAAAGACATGTAAAAGTCCTTGTGACAAAAACATATGATGAACAGATCAGGCTCTCATGGAACAACTTAACCACCCAGTGAACTGAGAATTAAGTGAATCTACGCCATTATACTATGATAGAAAGACTGATTCTGGCAACATGTCATGGCATCCCAACATTAAACTGCTAACAGTTACTGCTCAGTGATATTCTTTATTTTAAACAAGAGAAATAACTATTTTAGTTCTCACATGTGATTTGGTATTGGCTACCTTTATTCTAATGTGACTATTCTTTCTCTGGACAAGAAAGTTGAGCAGTGCTTAGCATAATGAGGGGAAAATGAGAGAATGGCAGATAAGATGCATTCTGTCTGGACTGCATTTGGGGACAGTTGAAGCAAGAATGGTGAAGCCTCTTCATTGTATGCTTTCTGAGTATGCCAATGGACTGGATCCAAGGCTACACCTGTGGTAGCACTAAGACAATGCCATTTCCCCACTGCAGCCCTCTTTGGCATGGAAAACCTACTCCAGAGCATTTCCCAGCCCTATGGGGCAGGTTTACAGGGTGAAAGGAGCAGCTGTGAAGAGGGAGGGTGACTTCACCCCTCTACTTCTGCCAGCAGACATCCCCATTGGATTTGGGCCAATATCTGGCTCTTTAAATATGTGTATTCCAGACATCACTTCAAATGCAACAAGCAGGAGATCTGGTCCAGTTATCTTAGAATTGAGTGAGGAGCAATTAAGAGCAGTTTGGCACATGTACACAAAGGCAACCACTAGGATAGAAAACAGCTTTAATTCGCTGGCAATTGGACCTTGAGCAAGCTAAGACCCACCACACTGATGGCCATCTGACACTTGTAGATATATTTGCTCAAGGTCCCCATCACAGCAGCAACGCAGTAACAGAAGCAGAAGGCACGCATGTGTCCTGGTGGCAGTTACTCTTGCAATATCTGGAGCAGTTCTTCAGTGCTCTTCATTTTTTTCTTGGGAGATAACAACATCAGACTACTGGTGTCTGACACCATAAGAGTGATGTGAGATAAGAGAGTCCTTTCTCAAAGGTCATTATCTGTTAGGGTGGTGGATGGAACTGCTTCCTCCTCCTCTTTGCACCCACCCCCCTCATCTGAAACATTCCCAAAGCATGCTCTAGAGTGCTAGAAAATCCCCTAGAGCTGGTTTCCATGCAGTAAAGAGGGCTGACAGAGAAGGGAGAAAGTTCCATCATGCTATTTTGATATCAATAGCATAAAGCTGGATTTAGCCCTTTCATTTTAAGCAGCTTTGCCATTCTGCAGTAGAGAGCCAAGATCTTACATAACTATGTGCTGGAATTATATTAATGGTAAAGCAATGATAATGAAAACTATAACACAGATTGTAATGTATTGTTTTTCATTTGTAACTTAGATCACTTTCTGATAATTAGCCTGAACCATCAGCACATTCAAATTAATGACTACATCAATATCTCAGGAGGTTATAGGATTCATTTAGCAAAAATAGAGGAGACTTAGCTGGTAGTTTAATTTGGCTAACTGTTCATAGGAAATTTGCTTTTAATACTGGTTGGATTTTGCTCTTCCAGAAAAGTAAAATTTATATATGGCAACTGTGATATACAGAGCATCCATTAACACTGATGATAGTGTGCATCAATTATTCCTCTTTTAATTGACTAAAACATATTTGGAATCTTGGCATTTGGATCTAGAAGTGTGTGATTTGCATTTTATACTCCTAAATTCTATAAATTAATATTCTAGCCTCACTTACCGGGCGTCCAAACTCCAGCTCTGAAAAGAATTTATACCAGGGTTCATTTTCTAAATCTATGTCATCTGGGTTTATGCGATCAGTCTGGAAGAATTGTGAAGGAAAAAGGGAAGGAAAAGGCACACACTGATCAAAGTGGTGGAAATGACATGTCACACTGATGACACACAAACATTAACACAAATAATAGAAGAGAAAGAGGGTGAAACAAAAACAAAGGGATGGAGGAGGGGAATTTCTTGGTGAAATGTGATTTGAGAGTTGCCACACACTGGCTGTTTGAACACCTTCTTTTCCAGTGTACACACATGACAGAAAATAGGATGGCCCTTGAAATATATTGAACTCCTTGCCACAGGATGTGGTGATGACATCTGGCCTAGATGCATTTAAAGGGGATTGGACAGATTCCTGGAGGAAAAGTCCATCACAGGTTACAAGCCATGATGGGGATGTATAATTTCCAGGCTTAGAAGGAAGGTACCTCAAAATGCCAGATGCAGGGGAGGAGTACTGGGAAACAAGTATCTAGTTGTCTTGTGTGTTCCCAGAGGCATCTGGTGGGGCCACTGTGAGATACAGGAAGCTGGACTAGAAGGGCCCTTGTCCTGATCCAGCAGGACTCTTTTTATGTTATGTTCTTAAGGTTGTAAAGAACTGCTATGGCTCTTCTCAAAATGAACATTGCTGTACAACAAACAGAAACACTCTTTGCTTGTTTTCAAGTGTGCCCTTCTGTGTGAGAGGAGAAAGATTTGTAAGTTTTGTTCAATCAATGATTTGCTCTCTTAATTTAAAAAAAAATTAGAAAAAGGTTGTGCAGACGAACCAATGCTAGTTAAACGCACATGATTTGGCACAATTTCAGGATCACCCAAAATGCATGTTAATTTTGCATTTCGAAGCCAAGCACATGGAAGCAATACATAGCATGGGAACAATTCACTCACCTCCAGAATCTCAGCCAATGCAAAATAAAGTATACAAATAATAGCGGTAGATCAGATAGCACTTCTGATCTCTTCAGGGAGAACGGAATAACCTAGCCACCTCCTCCTGCTACCTCCTCCCTCCAACAGACAGCCGATTCTGAGTGTTCTTCCACACAGTCAAGGAGACACAGATTGGGTTCTAACCATCCCGTATATATCTATGACTGGGGAGAACTAGGCATTTTTGTTTGCAGTCAAATCCACTTCACAGAGTTGTTGATTTTCACTAAGGATCACTTGTTTGTCCTTAATGCAATGATGAGGAACACATAGCAATTCAGATGTTGTTGAATTACAGTTCCCTCCAGTCTTCATGTACAAACCATTGGGGATTTATACTCTACAACATTTGCAGAGTCAGAAGTTCCCCCTCCCCCGCTTCACTTTGTGTCCCTAAAAGTTGTGACTTGTACTTTCCCTTTTTAAAAGAGGATCACGAAACCATAGTAAATACCAAAATAAGTGTGTATGGGTTCCCCACGGGCATAGGGCACATTGCTGTGATTTACTGATCTTGCAGCAGAGGGCAGCAAGAAACAGGAGTTCTGCTTTTTACAGTTGTACAGCTGCATCATATAGCTATTCAACTCTTGAGAATCCATGACACCTTTCAAGATAATACATTCATATTCAAGGTACTGGACATCTGAAAAAAATGTAAGCAAACACAATCCCCAATAGAAGCAGCATCAGCCTCTGTATTAATCACACCCCATATTCCAAGAAAAATTGATTTGCTAGTTGCCAAAGCTATGCTGGCTGTCTTTTGAGCATGGCACTATAATTTCATCTGCTCTTTTAGTGGTTGCTGCTGTTATGATGGCTGTAACCTTTATGAATTCCATTTTAACATTTGCTGGTCTAAGCTACCCTGGGACCCATTCTTGGGCAAAAAGATGAGATTAAATTGTCTTAATTTTTAGAGACCAATTTGGAAATTGTCATGTTAGAATTCCCTTCTTTTATTTTTTCAGGTCTAGGAGAAAAATGCCCATGTTCTGCTAAGTTCAAGATGAGTTCCATCAGCTCAACCCAAAACACATGTTAAAGGATTTTCGTTAAGAGTGCTTATCGCAAGAATCTTCCTCTTTATTACTCTGTTTCACACATGGATACTTTCTACATCACAGAACTGTAACTGACTTTCACTCCTACTGTCTGGAGCTGCAGCAGAAATGAGTCTGATCCACTTACATATGACAGACCCTTCAGATATTTAAAGATAGCTTTCAAATCACTTCTTAGTCTTCTCTTTTGAAGGATAAACATACACAGCATCCTCAACTGTTCTTAACAAGATGTTTTACATCCTTAACTCCCCTCCTCTGGAGATGTTTTACCTTGTTTATATACTTCTTAAAAGTAGCGCTCAGAACAAGCCACAGTATTGCAGGTGAGGTCTGACCAAAGCATTATTACTTCTCTTGATTTTCACACTATACTTCTATTGTGGCAGCCTAGTATTCCATTTACCTTTTTGCTGCCATGTTACACATGTTCACTCTGTGCTACAGAGTCCTCTGCATCCTCTTCATATGTACTACTGCCAGGCCAGCTGGATCTCATCAATATGCTTGCTGAAATTAAGATGCACTATATTTACAGCATTTGCCTCATCAACTGGGTTTATGACTCAATATAAAAAAGGTAAGCTCAGTCTGGCATGAGTTCTCATTAAGAAACATAAACTGGGTCTTTAAAAACATTCTTTTCTGAATGATCACAGAATGACTGATTAATTATTTGTTCTAATAATTGACATCAACACCCTGATGTCAACCTGACTGGTCACTAGTTGCCACTGTCTTCTTTTTCAACTTTTTGAAGATGAGGGTGCCTTTTGACCAGCTTCAGGGACATCATCTATTCTTCCTTTCTCCAAGAATTCTCAAAGATTGTAAAGAGAACCTCTGAGATAATCTCCACACATTCCTTTAGTACCCTTGGATGGAGTTCATCTGGTTCTGCAGATCTGAATTCACTTAAAAAGTATCTAGATGTTCATATACCAACCTCTTCACTTATTTTGGGCAGCAGCCCCTTTACTGTCTCCCTTTTTCTACTTTTACTATGTAGCTCTTTTCCCTTTTTTGGAGAAAACAAGAAAAAAGGTGCTCTTTCTGTCACTCATCAGTACTGCTTCATCCTCTCCATGCAGCAGACATATCACTTCCCTTATTCTTTCGCCAGCTCCAATCACAATTGAAAACCTCTTTTTGTCATGCTTATCTATCCTGCAAGCCTGAGTTCATCCTGAGTTCTAATCTTCCTGACCTACAAAATATTGGCTAGAGTTCATAATCTTCCTTTGTGACCACAATCCTCCCTCAACTTCCCACACATGCACCTTTTAGATCATCTAAAATAAATAATAAAGCATATTAGGTAGTCATTATGGGTTCGTTACATGTCTTCTGTTTTTCTTTCTTACTGCACTTATTTATTTGGTGAGAACTGGAATTAGATTTAGACAAAATGAAAACTGATGGAAACAAAATTGATCATTTCAGGTATCAGATAACACTATATTATTGAGAGAAAATAGCAATGATTGGAAATGACCACCAAGAAAGGTTAAAGAAAGAAGTGGAAAAGCAAGATCATTGCAAAACTTAAAGAAATAAAAAATACTGACTACAAAAGTATTATGTAATTTTAATGTTGACAATAAAGAATCAGAAATTATATCTGGACCTTGGTTCAGTCATCAATCAGAATGGAGATTGCAGCCAAGCAATTAGAAGAAGACTGAGCATTGAAGGGGCATCTATGAAGGAACTAGAAAAAATCCTTAAGTGTAAGGATGTGTCATCAAAAACCAAAATCAAGATCATCTATATCAGTGGTTCCCAACCTTGGGTCCTCAGATGTTCTTAGACTACAACTCTCAGAAATCACTGCCAGCACAGCTAACTGTGAAACAGTGAAGGCTTCTGGAAGTTTAAATACAAGAGCATCTGGAGACTCAAGATTGGGAACCGCTATGATATTCCCAGTTGCTATGCACTGAAGAATGCAAGCTGGAAAGGAAATTGGCAGGAAAAAAATTGAGATAAATTTTAAATCGGGTGTGGGAGGAGAGTTTTACACTTACCAAAAGTTAGTGGATTCTAGATTAAATCAAGTCACTAGAAGTTAAAATGACTGAATGTAGGTTATTTCCCAGCATTTCCAATGCTAGCAAATGTTGAAGGTAGAAAAGAAGACATTATGAGAAAGACTGGCTTGGCAAAAGAAGCTATGCCCTTTAGTTGCAAGACCTGTGCAGGGCTGTCAATGGTAGAACCATCTGGAGGTTGTTAATTCATAAGGCTGCCGTAAACTGGAACCAACATAATGGCACACAACAGAAAATGAAAGTCAGCACTGGTCTGTTTCTGAGGGAATTAAATTGGTATTATCCCCTGAGGAAAGGTTATCATATTTTAAATACACTATATTCTGTGTAATGTTTGTGTTCTGGCCCATTTAATTTTTGTGTCTGGTATTTTCTTTCTTTTACTAGCTTTTAAGAGCAAAGCTATCCATCATATTACAAAACATGACTATAAAACCCATGAGCTCCTAGGTCTGCTTATTTGCTATGCTGTTTATTAGTTTAGGATTTATCTACTTGGTACCAGTGAGAAGTATATATCTCCTTTGTATCAACAGAAAGATATAGTTAGTCCAATAAATCCACTTCCTGCTACTCAGATCTGCTAGTGGGAATGTGAGATTCCAGTTATTCCTGCATGAGCAGATATGATTCCAACAAGGTTAATATTCAACACCTGGCAGAATTTGTACGCATCAAATATACAGAAGCCACACATTGTACAAAGCAGATTGATACCTGACATAGCAAAATTGACAGACTAATGAAAACTGGTCTCTTGTACACAGCTTTTGGATCTAATGTTGAACGAGAGTTGGATATAACGCTATTAATCTCATAATGACTTGTGAAAATGAGCCTAATCTTTCTGCTTGCTCTTCCTTCATTAACTATTACTGGAGGTGTGCACTGTCTAACTTTTCTATGGCAGTTGAGGAATATGCTTGACCCCTCCACATCATGTTTCTTTTCTCCTTTCAGACTTCCATACGAGTTGGAGATACCAGAGTTGAAATCTCAGTCATGATACTCAACAGATGACTATACAGAGAAAACTTATTTAAGTCTTTTTTATTTCACTCAGCATATATTTAGTTTTATTTTTAAACATGTTCCTTTTCTCTCCCCTTTAATGTTACGTTACTTATTTCATTGTGAGTAGGGAGGCTGAGCAATTGTTTCACTAATTTTGTACAGTAACTACTTCTTATAAGGATGACACTATGATCTTCATCATAACCACTGCCACCACTATCAACATTGCTGCTGCTATCACTGCCCCCAAGCAGAAGCAGAACTGCTATCTTTCTTATGAGATTCCTGTACCTTAGTCATGTGACCACCATAACTCCAGTACACAAAGCCTTTTCTAGGATTGTGTCTCTATACTAAGATGAGTTGCACCTGCTAATTTTATTCTCACCATGAACTTGTAAAGCAATGTGTAGCCTTCTATTAGGAAAAGCCGAAATGCAAGTTAAGTCTCACATCCAACATGTGAAACCTATTTTGGGTGGACTCATGACAATATTGCACATTGCATCTGAAATGGAAACTCATGCATTTCCTTTCTCAATTTCTGTATAAATATGCAAAGTAACCCTGTCCAGCACAATATAGTACCATGTAATCATTTTATCTTTATTGCATAAGGTCAGATTTCAATCTGTATTACTAACAGGAAATAATCTCCAACTTCATGAATGCAACATAAAAAGACAGAAGTCCAATTACCCTGTTTCCCTGAAAATAAGATCTAACCTGAAAATATGCCCTAGTATGATTTTTCAAGATGCCCGTAATATAAGCCCTACCCCAAAAATAAGCCCCAGTTAAGTGAAACCCCGCCCTCCACCACTGTGCAGCAACCAGAAATGATATGTAGATTGTTGTACATGAAAAAAAATCCCCTAAAAATAAGCCCTAATGCGTTTTTGGAGCAAAAATTAATATAAGAACCTGACTTATTTTAGGGGGAAAACAGTATATTGCACACTGTAAACTGCATTTCCTTTGTCCACCAATTCTAGAGTTGCAACAGAAAAGGAAAGCCTTTTAACTTTATGCAAATAAAATGTTTTAAAATTAACCTCAGTTTCACAGGGGAGATTTCTATACTGGTGTTACATTAACAGTTCAGTTCTATACTAGCTGATTTAGAAGATGTTCTAAAGAAATGATTCATGGAACACCAGAACTGTGGAACAGGAAACACCATGAAAGTTATGCCATTCAGTTTCCAAATCTCATCAGTAGACTTCTGGGGTAACATCCTTTAATCAAACGCTTAAAGGGTCCACAATTAAACATAACCGTCACTGAGAATAAGCAGGAGGTGCAATGCAGACAAAATCAGATGCAGCAAGGAATACAGATTAACTGGTTGCTTCAATCCCATGCTTTTAACAACAAAGCATGCAAGTGAGGAATAGGGGTATGTCCTCTTTTCAGAGGTGACAGTCCTCTCTTCATAGGCATTTTCCATTTGAAAGACTGCCCAGCCCAAGTCTGACTTAAAGTATAAAAAAACCACAAGGAGCAAGATCAGGGACATTAAAGCTGCTCATCCACTGTTGATAACACCCTGAAAGCAGAGGGATGAGGCACACAGGTCACCAAGGGTATGGACGTCTTCTCCTCTTTAACACGAAATGAATGCTATCTCATGATCTGGTGTCACTATGCAGTCTATGTTTCTTCACATTTCTATCCTGGTTAAACAGTATTGGCTTGCCTTCACCAAGGGGCAAAACACTGCTTTCCACAATGGTCCTGGATGATGGTGTATGCTGAATTGCATTTTATCAAGGCAGAGTGAACTTTATATGGAATGGTAATCCTTAGAGCCACTCCTGTTTTTCCTTGTAACAAATATCATCACCTCAGCTTTCTTTGGATTCCACTGAGTGTCTGTCCATAAACATACTCTGAAATTATTCTGAGGTTGCATCTTTTTCCTTGACTCTCACAAGGATCCAAGGATATGCTAGGCAGGACATGATGATGACTGCATTCAATTTATTGCATTTCAATAATAATAATAATAATAATAATAATAATAATAATAATAATAATAATAATAATAATAATAATAATAATAATAATAATAATAATAATAATAATAATAGTACAATATGTGAAGCAGAATTGGCTGACATGGATTTGAATTATTCCTGATTGTTGATTAACAAACATCCCACACAGCTCCCTCCCTGTTGTCTTTCTCTTAGCAGACAAAATCATCTGTACTCAGACAGATCATTAACATTTAACCATGACTGCCTCTGAGGGATTTTTTTACCTGGTTGGGTACTGCTATTTTTTTATTGTCTTAATTATGTTGCTTAAATACGTCTGGAATCTTTTTACTTATGCTTATGGGCATTCAGTCAAATGGTGTAAGCCTCCGTAGCAAATTGCTGCTAGTTAAGAGGTCAAAGGTTGCATTTCTGGTCCCACATCAGTCGCATTGCTTGGCACAGGAAAAGAAATACAAGCTTCAGTTTCTTAATGAGTGTTAATGTGCTGCTGACATTTACACTATTGGACTTACGTTGGCATAAGTGAATAATAGGATTTTGGCTACTGTCATATCAGCATTTTTATTACCAATATCTGTCTTCAGTGCTACGTCTTCTGGTAGAAAGACAGAATATAAATTTAATAAAGATGAAGCAAATATAATTTCATCATTTATTTACACGCTGGTAGAATTGTGACAGATTGTATCATCATCATCATAGACCTGCAGACCTGGACGGGAGTCCATGGATCCCTGAGTCCATCCCCTGTCAAGGAGACACAGGGGGAAACTGAACTCCCAACCTCTGGCTCCACAGCCAGAGACCTAAACCACTGAGCTATCCAGCAGTTACTGTCAAACTGATTAATAATGTAAATTGCTAATTTAGCTTTTACCTTGATACTGGAAAACTACAATATAACTGATTGCATGGAAAAAACCAGAAATATAAGCAAATATACCATGTAGTATATTTAGGAAGCATGTAAAATGCAAGTAGATAAATAGGTACCACCTCGGTGGGAAGGTAACAGCGTTCCGTGTCTAGTCGCGCTGGTCATGTGACCACAGAAACTGTCTACAGACAAAACGCTGGCTCTACAGCTTGGAGACAGGGATGAGCACCGCGCCCTAGAGCCAGACACAACTGGACTAAATGTCAAGGGGAACCTTTACCTTATATTTAGGCGGACATACTTTGGAAGGCATGTTCACAGCGTAGTACAGCATTAAGTAAATCTGTCATCCAAATGAAAACTGCAATTCTCCCCCCCCCCCAAAAAAATCCTGAGATTTTTTCATGTGTTTGCCACATCTAAAATGTGGATGTCCCTGAATGAAATATATTTTACAATAGAAGTGTGGATATTTAAGGACAATTGCGCTTCAGATTTAGATAACAAAAACTACATCAGGCCTGCTAAAGCCATTTAGGTCAATCTCTGGATACGACAGCAAAGTATTGCTTTTCCTTCACTAAATATAAAAACAGTAATCACAATGCTACTGTTCTATTTAGTACATTTAAAAAAGAAAACAAAAAACAATTTTTCCAAACGCATCGTATGCAAGAAATTTCCACAAGCAGAAACAGCTGAGGATGTCGATTTGGATTACTGGAAATGTTATTGTTTAATTACTGAAGCATCAGAGTGCAGCCTTATTAAACATGCTTTTAAATAATTCTAACTCAGCTTTAAAGAAAACCCAGTGAAGAATTTTAGTCACTAGTTAGCATGTATTGAACCATTGTTTGTGAAGATACCAACAGGTGTAAATAATGAAATATATTTGTGGATTTAGTTTTCTTGAGTGCCTAAGAAACAAGAATTTCATATTCATGTGTAACAAGTCTCAGGATAGTTTTAGGTGTCCTGATAAAATTACTACAAAGGTGAGAAACTGTTTACATTCACATATTGTGACTGGATGCTTAGCCATGTAATAAGTAAAAATATATGCTCTTCAAACTCAGCCATTAAAAACAATGCTCAGAATTAAATGTGCCGCAACAACCAAGCAAAAACAGTAATTTGCCCACCATATAATGCTAAATGTTCGCTCAAATTTTTTCCCCCACCACAGTGATACATTTTTAATTTTTATACATGATAAAATCTAGAAGAGGAATACAATTCTTGGAATTCCTTTTTGAATTATCTAACTGAAGCTGATAAAATAATCTCAGTTTTTAATAGGAAAATATTTTGCAGTAAACTATTTTATCAAACCTAGTCATCTTCACTTACTGGTCTTTCATGTTCCAGGATAGAGGATTTCCCAGGCTCATATTCAAAAATACTTCTTGGTTCTGAACGGAATTTGCGTGTGTCTACCTTTCTGTCTGGAGGTTCCCACTCATTTCTTAAAATAAAAATAAAATTTAGAAGTCAGCAGATTAAATTTAAAGAAATGGTCTTTCCTATCAAATTCTACACATATATGAGAAAAATGTTCAATGGATATTGACTTGCTTTCTACTTGCAGT
Organism: Pogona vitticeps; assembly: GCF_051106095.1. Lineage (NCBI taxonomy): Eukaryota > Metazoa > Chordata > Lepidosauria > Squamata > Agamidae > Pogona > Pogona vitticeps. The sequence continues at coordinate 61,917,691 of NC_135787.1, forward strand.
TTTAAAATATGTGGTTCAAATTCTACTGACTTTTACAAACTGTAAAAATACAGTATGTGTGTGCGTATTTGTAATCATTTGTATATTATTTATGGAGAAGAATGGTGCTTTTTGCAACCTAAGAACACTAATTGTATGTTTGAATTCACATCAGAAAGATAAAATAATGGCCAAAATCCTTTTGCATAGCTACGCATGCATAATATGAAGATATACAAGCAGTAGAAAAAATCATGAGAGGGTGGAAATAATACCCACTAAGAATTTCTGCAGGCATGTCAAACAACAGTTGTGAACATGAACAGTGAAAGGCTGTCTGTCTAGGTGTAAGACTTGGGACACTTCTGTAAGTGTAACTTTATTTACATTATGTCAAATTGAACCAATGACTTTATATATTACTTCTGAATCAGTTTTGTTTTGAATTAGTATTACAATGAGATTATAGGGCTCACTTTTCTGGTACTGATCTTTGCCGTGGTCGAATCGGTGGTACAGGTGGTGGTGGAGGTACAGGAGATGAGACCTTAAAGGTCTCCGTGCCATTGTCAGAAGTACTTTTTGTCAATGGTCTGTATGTCTGAGTCTTGGCAGCTGGATGTGCTTGAGCAGAATAGGATGGGCTGAAGTTACCTAAAAAGACAGAAAAAGTACAAACAGGAGAATCAAAAATTTAACTATTTGCATCAACCGATGGCAAATAGAGGAAGAGAGAAAACAGTTTCGGATTTAGGGAGGATGATGGGACTCCTCAAGGCCCAGTGCCTCCAGAACCCAAAACATACAACCATAAATGCCTGTCTAAACACACAAGGTTTGGCTTTTTATAATTTGAAGGCATTTGGTCCATTTCTGGGCACTATGAAAGGTGCTGGGATTAAATAAACCTCCCAAACCTGTTCAGGTTTCCTGCCTAGGTTTAGGCCAAAACAGGCATTTAAAAATGAGTACAGGGTAAACTACTTTGGATTAAAGAAACAGGGCTTTGTCACACTAGCAGTACAGTATATGCATACAGAGTAGGCTCCATTTCACTTGATAGATCACAAATTGTAATTACTACATTTATTAAATTTATTAGACACCCTAGAGCAGTGGTTCCCAACGTTTTTGACTTGGGACCTCCTTTTAGAATAGCCAAGTAACCTCGGACACCATCACCACGGCACATTTGTATAAAAAGGTATTTTTAATGGGGTCAAACCATCCCTTCTCAGAAAGTAGAGGCTTCTTTTCCCCCTAAAGGGCCTGTTTTTCATACATACATGCTTACTTTAATATCCTCTCCTGAGGTTAATAAATTGAAACTCAATCCAGACAAGATGGAAGTGCTGTTAGTGGGTGCTTCGCCGGACAAGTTGGAGGGCCATTTCCCTGCTCTGAATGGGGTTACACTCCCCCTAAAGGACAGGGTCCACAGCCTGGGGATGCTCCTGGACCCCAGTCTAACTCTGGAAGCCCAGGTGGACTCGGTGGCCAGGGGCGCCTTCCTTCAGCTGCAGAAATTGTAACAGCTACGGCCCTACCTGGATGAGCAGAGTTGTGGTGGGGCCGCTAGAGAACACGTCAAGCCAATTCTGTTTAAGTTACAATGGTTACCAGTTGCTGCCCGGGCCCAAAACAAAGTGCTTGTTTTGACATATAAAGCCCTAAACGGCTTGGGCCCAGGATACCTGAAGGACCGCCTCCTTCCATATGAGCCTACCCGGCAGTTAAGGTCTAGCCAGGGGCCCTTTTGAACGAGCCGTCCCTCAAGGAGATAAGAGGGAGGGCTTGTAGACAAAGGGCCTTTTCGGCAGCTGCCCCCAGACTACGGAATGCCCTCCCGACTGAAATTCATCTGGCGCTGACACTGATGACATTTTGGCACCAGGTCAAAACCTTCCTTTTCCAGAAGGCTTTTAATTGAAATAACATCAACTGTGGGTCCTGATGGCAATTTTAATTGCATTTTAATCATTTTATCTTTTATTGTATTTTAGTTGAATTTTAATTGTTGTAAGCCGCCCTTTGGGTAGAGTGGGCGACAAATAAATAAATAAATAAATAAATAAATAAATAAATAAATAAATAAATAAATAAATAAATAAATAAATGTCAAGGAACAAATTTTTTAATAAGTGCTACAGCACACATAAGGCGACCTACAACCTCCCATGAAAACACTTCATGAGTCCCTTGGGGGGGTCATGACTTCCAGCTGGGAAACACTGCTTTAGAGTCAATGGCTGAAATCTGGTAGTAAGTTGCATCTAGAGTCAGCCCATTGAATCAGTTAGGATTTGGTGAGTTAATGCCTGTGTAAATTTTATTAATTAAATTCTACTCTAGTGAGCTCCCATCGCTTTATCCCAGCTCCTCGCCAACCTAGCAGTTCGAAAGCATGCAAATGTGAGTAGATAAATAGGTACCACCTCGGTGGGAAGGTAAAACGCCGTTCCCTAGTCACGCCGGCCAAGTGACAGTGGAAACTGTCTTCGTACAAGCGCTGGCTCTACGGCTTGAAAACGGGATGAGCACTTCCCTCTAGAGTCAGACACGACTGGACTAAGAATATCAAGGGGAACCTTTACCTTTTTACTCTAGTTCTAACTTCCTACTAAATTTCAGCCAGTATCGTATAACAATTAAAATATTGACAGCAGTTAAGAACACTATAAACAAAATGACAAAAATAAAGGTCTGTAGAGGCAAAGGGGTGCAAAAATGTCCTTGGGGCCACATGGGGTCTCCAAGACACAGTTTTGCTCACTCTGGCCTAGAGACTGGAATATTTAACTTTGAATGACTACCTCCAGATTTTGGAAACTGTAGTCCACCTTCCCCCCACTCCCACAAAACCTGGTGTGACAGGCCAAAATGAAATAGTCTCCCCATGGTGCCTAAATTTAGTGCTTGTTTTGTTACTGAAATCTGAAAAAAAATCCACATATGTATACATACACATTTACATATTTAGACATGCCAGGGTTAATACAGTTAATGAACAATGCCTTTCTGATTAGTAGTACAACATTTATCAGCATTAGTGCTGGATATTCACCCAAATAGTTCACAATAAATATAGTTTTGTGCACTGGTTCAATGTGAACTTAAAGCTATAGATACTTTTAAAAAATACCTTTGTCCTATGATATATTGTATTATGCATCATTTTGCCAATCTGTATAATAGCTACCTTATTTTAAAAATTGCTTGACAAGCATATTTGGTATAGTTCTATTATTTGTTGGCATACTGCACATTTGTATAACAATTTGCAATCTTCTAGTGCTACTTCCAATTTCCACTAAGTTACATTTTGTTTTATTGCAAAAACAATGTGACTACAGGTTTAATGGATAAGTATTTTTGTGTTTTTGAATTCATGTTCTGCCTAATAGGCCAGGCCCAGGGAAAATCAAACACAACTTGTATTAATTTTCTCCCATTAAAATCTATGGATTTTAAAAAAGATGGCTTGTTCTGGATTGTGCCTGAACAGTACAGGTGCAGTGGCTGAAATCAAACTGTTAGTCCAGTTAGAGTAGATCAAGCAGACCAATGGGATTCATATAAGCATTAATTTAACAAAGCCCATTCATTGGGTGATTTTCTACTCTAATTAGATTTAGCTCAATGTATATAATGCAGTATTTTAGTTAGCTACTATGTTTATTATCTTCAGTATATGTTGTGCATACTTCACTGTAAACAGTGATCTTATAATTTGCATTTGAATTAAAGCACTGCAAATCTCCAGATCTCCCCAAGCAGGTAAAAAAGTGCAAGCCAAGGCACTGAAAAGGGCAATACAGTACAACCAAAATATTTTGGATTATTTGAGTAAAAAACAAATCAGATTGAATCATTTTGAAGTCAGGCAAGTAACAAAACCGAAACCAACAAAACAACACAAGTTACACAAGCACATTAAAAGCAGGCCAGCAGGGTTAGCTACCGTGATCACTTGATGACACTAACAAATGACTTGTGTGAAGGCAAGGAATAAGTCCTACCCGTATTATATGCATATGCAGTATTATACATGTCTGTGTCATCATCTATAAAAAGAAAGATAAACATTATAGTAGTGGAATAGCTGTCTATCACAGTGAGGCAGCTTTGCCTTTGCAAATTCAAACAAACAAACAAAAAGGTTGGCAGCTAATGCTCTTTCACAAGGTAAACATTTTATTTCTTGATTCTATGCCATATATTACTAGTTTAATATTGAAAAATCCTATTCCGGATAACATGTGTCTCTTGTATCACTGGGGATGTAAAGTGTATCTACTATTTTCTTTTATCCTTAGGCAGTTTCCATTAGCAGCCAATTCACACTTACAGCAGTATGGGAATCACTGTTCTGTGCAGTTCACCATATTGCTGCAAGAGAACAGCAAAGAACCTGAATGGGGCCAATGGCGTGGATTTTCCTCATGCAAACATCATTCTGCAGGCCAGTGTGAATGAGCCATTAGAGATAAGAAAAGAGATGCACCAGCTGTTGAATCTAGAGTTAACACTGGCATGATCCAGACACTTTTAAATTCTGCTGATATGAATACAAGATACAAATACAGTATGTGATCATTTTCTCCGCTGAAATCAACAAGATTTACATTTCATTTCCACCAAGGAATTCACCACCCATCCTTTCTGGCATTACTGACAACTCTACCTAACATCTCTACCTGGCAATATTCCATTTTGCAGAGATGCAGAGACGTTTATGAGCTCTGCTACTTGAAATCCCACAACTAAAAATTAAACAAGGCAAAACATGTGTTGTCACTGTGAAACACTGCCTTCATTTGTATGTCTGATTTTCCCTTAAAAAAATGATTAAGCTACCAGAGGAACTATGAAAACAGTCCTCATAATTCAATGAAAAGAAAATGAAATGCATATTCCTTCTTCATAGTGTCATGCCACCGAAACATGGCTATAGCACTGTAGACCTGCTCTCTCCAACAAGTATGCTGGAACAAAATCACTTTCATTGGCCACATGTTCAATAACCAAAATCCTGCAGTGCAAATTTTGCCTGCCTAAGGGCAATGATATCACTGGTAGGGAAAGACTGCTGGTAAATTAAACAGTTCCTCCTTTAATTTGGGGGCTTGCAAAACTCACCTGCAATCACTCTCATTGTATGCAAGTTGGGTGAATTCCAGGATTGAAGGGGGAACTCTTTAGTTACCAACAACTTCTCCTTGCTGGATGATGCTTGGCAGCAGCAGATTGCTTGTAATTAAAAAGTTCCTGCTTTGACCACAAGGCTTGCTTGATTTGCCTGCAATGATACCGTCAGCAGGTATAGAACTCTTTAATTATAGTAATATCTCCCTGCTAGTGATATCACCCTTATGTGAGTGTAGTTTATGCTACAAGGTTTGGGCCATTTTCTGTTGCATCCAGTGTTAATTTAAAAGGGATCCGTGGTATGATCAAGATTGTAGTCAGGTGGAACTACTCTATATGAATGGACCCTTTCACTCAAAATGTCAAAGACAGGGAACATAACCAATGAGTACAACTATCTTTGCTGCATTTTGTTTGTGGACAGCTCTTTTAGGCTGCCGTTTCTATTCTCAAGTTTTCTTTAATCTGCCAAAGGGAGAAACACATACATATCCACAGCTGTGAAGAAGCTAATTCCCTTTGCAACTGTGTCTGGCTAAAAGGAAAGGGGATGTGCACTACAGCCCCATCCCTGACTATTCTGGGCTGCTAGCAACACCCCAGACCTTCGCCCAACAAAGCTCCAGAACTTCAATGCAGGTACAGAGGTTCTGGACCAGGAATCTAACCTTATCAGGGTTTCTGATTCTGGATGCAAAGCCTTGCACAGACCTTGCTATGCCTGCACTAGACTAGCGTTCTTACTAGACTGTCTATCATTCATTTCCTGTTTTGAAAAACAGGTGCTTCCTCAAACAGTGAAAGACATGCTTGTCGTAGCATGAGATTTTCCTCACTTAAACGGCTTCCATTTAGAGTGTGTTTTTTGTTATTAGTCACTGGAAGGTAAGCACAGACATAATTTGCAAGTGTGACTTCTGAGGTACATATTTCTGAGGGAATCCAATTCTGGGAAGGAGAATAGGATATTGGAAATATTTTCTTCCCATAACATCTAGATTGGTCCAACATATTAATAGGAGGAAGCAAGAAGGAACTTCTTATTAAAAATGGGGGTGGGGACTGTGTTTCTCCAGATTTTGGCAAACTTCAAGAGCTCTGGTTTAGATGGCTAACAATAAGGGATGGAAAGAAATGAAGTTCAGATTGATCTGGAAGGCCACATATTCCCTACTCCTGCTGCAAAGCATTCAGAGTATTAATATTTAAAAAATGCCTTGTGAAACTAGCACACTTGCTAGTTATAAAGTTACAGAAAATTAAAGCATTTTCAATATAATGTATGATGTTCCCTCATTCAATGTGGAGCAGTCAGGCATGTGGAGAAAATGCCCAGTCCACTGTGTCTACCAATGCATCTCCTCCCTCTCATGTGGGAAACAGGATACACAGAAATGTGCTGCTATGCGCCAGTGATGAATGTGTCAGTGTGAGGTAATGGCTAGCTTATAAGAATTAAAGGCCTATGCTTCATATAAAGACTGCTTTGTAACAACGCAGACCACTGTTCAGTCTACAGCAATATGGTCCACGCTAACTGTTAGTGGCTCTCCAGGGCTTTTGATAGGATATATCAACAAGAGACCTTAAATACTGTATGTGTGAGCTCTACAACTGAGCCACAATGGGCTCTTCAGCGTTAAGTTGATGGACTAAATAAGTCATAAAAAAACTTAATTGACTTAATGGTGCTACACTGTTTAATTCAGCAGTAAATTAAAAATACACATTGTTTTTAATAAAAAATAAACTGCAAGTGGTAGGCACTATCTTAAGCATTCTTCTTGTATCTCATCATCATAACTTTTAAAGTATCTCTGAAATGGTTGCGTGTGCATTATCTAAAAACAAGGAAGACATAATTCTTCCCAATTCGAAGTATTTTCATTAGTGTAAACTGTATTAATCAACTGACAAATTAGCGGCTTGACTTATTTAAATTAGCTCTGATCCAAATTCCTGGTCAGCCATGATGGTTTTTGGATGATCATGGAGCAAACACTATTTCTCTGCTCTGTAATCTTGGATAAAAGTTACATTCTGAGTTTCTAGAATGACCAATGATTCTTTTGAGAAAGAAACAAAGAAAATCACTCGTGGAGATGCAGAAACATATAGTTCTCCTATATCAGCCAGAATTATTAATTTCACTATGTAGCTGGAGCTCTCAAATAGATATGTTGCCTTAGTAGACAGCAGCAATGAAAATCATCTTATGTTAATTCCTACGGAGGATGTGAGATCACGCTACTTGCTTTCTTTAATAGATTCACTATAATCTCTTTTATTTCTATTTACCTCTTGAAAATCCTGTTAAGGACACTCACTAGCTTTCCCTAGAGAATAATAAATCAACTGTATTCAATGGTTTGAAGAAGTGCCTACTGGATCTGGGTTTTTTATTACTTAACAACCATCAATTTTTATATAATAATCAGACAGCAAGCCACAAAGATGTATACAACTATAGCAAGAAGACGAAGTAACACATACCAGGCTTGTGAACCATGTGGATTTGCTTGAACATCGTCTTATACCAATCCTTCGGCCTGTCAACTGTCTAAAAATAATAAAGTTTTAAACCATTAGAAAGGGGGAAAGAAACCCTACAAAAATTAAATTGGTTATAAAATTGCTTTTTAGATTAATTTGTAATTGAGGTAAGCCTGCAGTTTATTCAGTGTACTGTAGTTATAACTGGTGGAGTATCCTGTCACGTGCAGCATCCTTTACATTCATTAGGGATGCTTCAGTATGATGCATCCCTCAGTACTTCATAGGGTGAGAGAAGACAACCTTCAAACCTCCTTCAAGCAAACAGTCTTGTAGAAACTAATTATCCACCAAGAAAGACAGAAAAGGATTGTGTGAGCTTATGGGGCAGCACTGCTCTAATATGTGAGTGCCTTGCTTGAAACTTGAGAATAATACAGCCCATTATGAGTAGCCCCCTACCATTTACCTAGTCCTTAACCTTCCACTCAGTCCTCTTCTCTTCAAGGTAAAAATGTACATTGGGAGACAAGCAAGGGGCAAGACAGGTGCCAGGAAGAGGCCAATTGACTGATTTCTCACCAAAAAAATTACTTCCCATCAGAGATTTTAGGAACTGTAGTCACATTCCAAGTGCTCAGAAGGAAGCTGAATGGTGCCGCTGCTCAATTGAGCAGTGGCTGTTCCATCTACTTCTTTCATAGATGGAAGAGCCCTGTATTATTTCAATTTTTTTCCAGTATGAGGCCCTCTGCCTTGGAGAAGAAACAGTGGGGATATCCCAGTTGGAATTTTTTTAGGGTTTTCTCGAAAAGCTGAGAAATCTGTTAAAAGTTTCTGAGTGTCCGTGGAGTGTTTGAAAATACAGAGTACTTTAAGGATGATGTGGATGATCAGGAATCGTTACACAGAACCTTGTTTCTAAGGAATTACGCATTTTTTAAAAAAGTTGGAAATAGCTCAATTTGGTAAAAACTATTTGGCACAATAGCTTCCATCAAGTGTTCCTCCACATCTTTACTCAACACATTATGGTGGGGATGCCACAGAATTCAGTTCAATAGACCAGGAATTACATTAGGAGTTAATGTGATCCACCAAGAAGTCCCTTTGAAATCCACTGAAATACAGTATACTCATTTGCTAGACATAGATCTTTATTTAAAAGATTAAACTCTACTGCTAAACAATCAGATAGCAAGTAACAATGAAAAAGTAAGAACAGCAAGTGTTGCTTAATTGTCTAAAGAAATATATACCATCAAGAAATGATTAATAAGGAAGTACATAGTTAGTGGAAATATTTATAACTCCCTGTAAAGTGTCTCCTGCTTGCCCCACATTCTGCTTAGCCTTAGTAACAATCCGGAATCATGTGATGCTTTGTGAAAGTGGGCTGTGAATTTTCACCAGACAAAACCCCATTTTAAAAAAAACCAGGAATGTTTGCTACAATATTCCAATACTGCACTGCTAAAGTTAAACTAATCCTGATGGACCAGATTTATTCACACACAAATGACAGGACTTTTTGTTGTCCAAATAATCAGAAGGTTAACTGTGAAGCAATTGTATTGGATTGTGTTGTTAGAAGTCAAATAAACAGGCACACACCCCAGGACGCACACACAAATTTGGTGGCTTGATTCTTTTCTTGATAAGAACCTTTGCAGCTATAGTGAAATCCTGTGACTGAGACATCTTTTATTTCTCTTGTGAGGACAAGCCACACACTCACCACTTTTCATTGTAAAGAAAGCATCATTACTCAGCTATAACGACATACATTATGGAATACTTTTAAAATTCTGATTAATAGATCCGAGTGTTCTTATAGAATGCCAGCCAGTCAGCTAAGCTGTATATACATATATACTCTAAGCTGATTTTATTCAGTACAAAACAAGGCAGGGGAAAATCAGTTCCAGCTCTTGAGCTTAGCAACTAACAAAAAGGGTAGAGCTTAAAACTGATGGTGAAACTTGACACAGATTTGAACTCTAAAGTGAAGAGAAAAAATACATAATGACACTCATCCAGTTCTCCTTTATTTCTTTGTAAGGAAAACACATCAGCATGCTGTGTATTCACAAACTTCAGAGCTATAATTTTTAGCTGCTGATGGCATACAGTACCTCCTCTCACTTGTTCTGAACAGAGTGATCACACACCACTATTTTCAGGTATACCTGCATGGAAACACTCATGTACAACTGGAATGATCACATGTGGTGACTTAACACAGTTCTTTTAATACTTCCCAACATGGATCTGCTTTTAGGAAAAATAAAGGTTGAACCAATTCCTTTAGTTAATGTTGCTAGTTGGTAATAAAACAAAATAAATCCCTGCAAGTTGTGTAAGGTAGTATTTTTTCCTTTTGTAATTTTACACAATTTTCTAGAAGCGGAGCCATCTTTTAAAAATGCAAACAGTAATACTGAATGGAGTGCAAGAGAATAAAGAAGTGCTGGAACCTGGAGTTTCCAGCAAAAGCCCTGGCACTTTTTAATGAAAAATCACATGAAAAGGAGCTATTTCAGTAGATCACATCACACATATCAAGGGAGCAACTACTAGGCATGGTAACACCTAATATAGCAAAACTATAGATGTCATTGATTAGAACACTTGCTGTTAGCCACAAAGTCTGAAGCTTTGACAGAATTCCATAGCTTCTTCATTGAGTTGTTGTGAGTTGCTCACAAAAGTAAGTATTGAAAGGTCATAAGGAGGGGCAAAGTACTGTATTTGCCGGCGTATAAGACGACTGGGCGTATAAGACGACCCCCCCAACATTTCCACTCAAAATATAGAGTTTGTATATTTCTGAAGGGAAATGGTGGGAGTTTAGAAAGATAAGCAAGAGGAGGAGGGCAAGTGGTGGGGCAGGCGGCAGCGGAGGAGGGTGAGGAGGAGGGCAAGCGGCTGGGCGGGCGGCGGCGGAGGGCAAGCGGCTCTCAGCAGCCAGTGGCCGAGCGGGCAGCTGGCTCAGCGGCACGGGGCAGCGGGCTCTGGCCACTCAGGCATGGCCTGCTCTGCTGCCCTCCCTCCGTCTGGACCGACTGCCTGCCTGCCTTCCTCCCCGGCTGGTGCGGCCCCGCGTCACTCACAGTGGCAGCGGCTCCTTCTGAAGTGCACCTGGCATATAAGATGAACCCCGCACTTGGAGGAATGTTTTTCAGGGCAAAAAGTCATCTTATATGCCGGCAAATACGGTAAGCAGAACTGCTCATCTCAACCATAGAAATACCTTCTACCAAGGCCTAGAAGCATGGTCTCTATGGTAAGAAGACCATAATGGCAATCCTTTATCAAAAAACATATTGGCAACTTAATATCTTCCTTCCATATAAGGAGTAAGGATTACTCGCTGCTTTTCTTTGTTACTTTCTGGGGGTTAAAATGCTGTGGTGGGACATTTTGAGGGGATTTTTTTTTCAACTGTTAAACCATTTAACCATTTAGATCCAAATTTTTAAAAATAACTAAAAAGTAATCAGCAACATTATTAGTTATTGTAGCATTGATGAGTTGCTGGGTTTTATGATGAGTTCCACAATAAATTATTTTAAAAAGCAACTTTTCAAGCTTTTCTTTTTGAAAGCTTGAATGCTTCAAGCTCAATGCAAACAGAATAATAATTATAATGGAGTATATGAATGGACATATATCATGCTCCAGCAATATGTCCATAACATTCCCAGTGGCTGGTCATCTATGTGTACAGTTCAACTCTGACAATATGGATGAGGAAAAATAGGACCTATAGAGAAACAAAGCAAAAATGAACACATGATCTAAAATCTGTTATACAGATGTGCAGTTTTATGCAAGGTGGATAAAAATAAATGATTTTTAAAAAATCAAATTGATTTACATAAAATTGATTTTTTATTTAAATCATCAAACACTCCAATTTTAAAAAATTTAAATCAATTTAATTTATATCAGATCCACATTGGTTTTAAGGATGCATACACTGCAAATAGGCCATTGAAATGACCACACTGGGGAACAGGCAAGTGTGCACAACCCACATAGCCTTTTATTTTCAATGTATGAGAGTGCTCTGCTATTTCCAGCAACAAAAGGCATCACAATAATAATAGTAGTAGTAGCAGCAGCAGCAGCAAAATACAGCATGATGCAAGGAAAAACAAAACTTTACTTGGAGTGCATTTTAAATCAGTATTGCCCGTTTCTAAAAATATAGAAATGACAGCATACACATCCTTGTACAAAATATGGGATGATTCAAATAAAATAAATGCAAGAGCTGCATTTATGCAATCTGCATTTTGGAATCTGTGTGTCATCAAAGATGGCTCCACGAAAAATGAACATGTAACCCTGATTTACAAACTTATACACAGACATTTGTAAAGCTAATTATGTGTAGCGTCATCAATAGCTTCAGTAAGCCCTCAACTGCCTGCAGTATAGTGCCAACGAGTGACACCTGACACACGGCATAAAAATGGCAACACTGTAAGCACACTGCAGGAAGGAAGTCTATGGCATTCTATAAGCAACCCTTTGTAGTGAACAGGTTACTCAAGTTTGGCAAGTTAGTTTCCATTCCTCCTACAGGCTTAATTGTTGAAAACTCTTGGAAAGTGACCAGATGGGTAGGCATTACCTCCAGCAAAATATGTGTCATTTAAAATACTTGGATGAAAGATATCATTGTTCATTAATTCACTCAATATACGGTAGGCATGACTGTATACAGCTGATGCCTTCCCATCGCTGATGCTGACCTTTATTTTTTTGAAGGAGCCAAAACGTTTCACTTCACACTTTCCTACAGAAGAGAGCAAACTAACTGTAGTCAGGCTCCTACCCAAACAAAAGAAAGAAGTCTAGAGCTAGGTTGAATATCTGACCAACCACTGTTGTTTCAGTTAAAGCAAGCACACAGCACCACCGCCACCAGCTCATTCCACATTCTCCTTTTTCTTAATGATGGCTTCTCATGCAGTGTTTCGCATCCAAGTGGGGAAAAAAACAAACATGCAGGCCTCTGGACAGTGGCGTGTGGTGGCTCTTGTGATTGGTGGTGTGGAAGGCACCACAGAGGTCTAGAGATGATAGGGCCAACAGCCTGAGATGGGGAACAAGTGAGGCAGGACCTGGTCTTTCCACCTGTGGCAAACAGGTAGGCAAGAATGGGCTGTATCAGGATAGCCTAAGGTGAGGCAATGCCCTAACTGCCCAAAAAGGCCAGCTGCTGTTTCTTCTGAATTGCACATCAATGAGTTATCTTGTCTCTTCAAAATACACAAAAGTGAAGTGAGTCCAGGTGGTGCCAGCTTTAGGTTATGAGGAGCCCTGGGCTAAGATGCCCCAAATGCTCACATTAAATAGCAGTTCACATTAAATATACTAATCTAAGGTGCCACAATGTTTTCAACTCTTGTTTTTTGTTTTTTATTTTGACTTCTGAGCAAGATGGGCAAGATCTGTTCTCAATCATCCCAGAGTACAGGACATGCAACAATGGGCTCAAGTTAAAAGAAGCCAGATTTTGGTTGAATATCAGGAAAAACTTCCTAACAGTTCGACAGTGGCACCAGTTACCTTGGGAGTTGGTGAGTGCTCCAGGACTGGAGGCATTCAAGAAAAACTTGGATAATCGCCTGCCAGATATGCTTTGATTGTATTCCTGCATTGAGCAGGGGGTTGGACTTGATGGCCTTGTAGGCCCCTTCCAACTTCACTTTTCTATGGTTCTGTGCACCTCCTCCTTGAGGCAGTCAACATTGGCTGCTTTCTTGCCATGTTGCTCTTGGACAAATCCACACTATCAACCAGAAGTGGCAGGCAAGTAGAGCAGAAAGGGCTGCTCCTTCTCCTCACCCTAACTCCATCTTCCTTGTGTGATAGCAGGGAGCAAGTGAGCAGGAAACGGCAGCATGGAAGAAGAAAAGCAAGGCCAGGAAGTTACACAACCATTAAAATAACAGTAAAAAATATTGGTGATGCTACTGGACTAAGTTCCAAAAGAACAAAGACAGGGAAAGCTCTACTGTGGTGGGAGGAAGTGATAATGGAGCAAGAAGCATAATCTGTTTTGTTCTAGGCAGCCACACAGTATCATTTCAAAGAGCGGTTTTAGAGAGAATAATTTGGGGATAAAAGCCAATGTTTATCTAGTGGAATTTCTATAACTTTCTCTTCTTTCCCCCTCACAGCCAGCCTTCCACGCAGTCCAAAACCTAGCTCTAGAGGGTTTCCCAGAACTCCAGAGTTGGGTTGGTGTGTGTGTGTAAATGTGTGGCTTCTACTATTTTCCCCATCAAAGTATGCCACTGCATCCAGCCTATGGGACTACCAAAAAGGGATACCAAGGAATCTTGGCATCCCTCTTCAATGAAGTTTGCAGGACATTTTGTTTTCCTCTTGTTCATCCAGGAGGAGGAAGGAGCTGGTGACGTATGCAGTTCTTCAAAGACTGCAAGGTAACTATTTCAATATAATATAATATAATATAATATAATATAATATAATATAATATAATATAATATAATATAATATAATATAATATAATATAGTTTTTAAGGTGGACTTTTCCTGATTTATTTCAAGTGGCAAACTGGTTTGATCTTGAGATCGCAAAGCTTTCACCGTCTACAAGGACTCTTTTCCCCACTTCTTTAGAATATCTAGAAGGAGATGCTGTGAGGGATTATGATACAATCTGGAGTACAGTGTAATCAATATGACAAGGATCCTGTATGTTAATTTTATTCTGATTCTGGGAGCTTGTGGTAGTATTATGTACAAGTACCTGGATTCATTTATAGGTGGGAAGAGGGTGAAGTGCAAATGAATCCAGTTTAAAAGAAGTGATACAGATTCCAGCATCTAGAAAAGGCTACTTATAGAGACAGCGGTGCACACTGGCATTCTATGATTCATTCTGACATACTCTTGGAATGTTAACAAGCATACCAACTTCCTAGAGAAAGTGCATGCACTTGAAAGTAAGAATGTTTATTAAAGAGGACTACAGATGCCTGAATTAGGGTATATGTATGTTGAATGGCATGGCCATATTGGTCACAATATACGTAGATTTAATAGAGATTTTCCCCCTACTTTTTGTGCTTCTTAAAATTACAAACTGGAGTCAAAGGCTAAGGTTGTCATTCAAAATAGGAAAAATTAAATTAGCCACAGCAAATTTGTTCCACTGATTTCAATGCACATTAGTCAAAGATTAACAGTGCACTCTTTGTGTAAGTAAGTCCAAATGAATTCACAGAGATTTACTGCAAGGTAAGAACACAGGCCTGTCAACAAATTTAAAGTATATTTGGGGCTACAATCCTGTGAATGCTTACTTATTTATAACTGCCTCTGTCACCTTTCTAAAACAGTACTTACAGCAATGATTATTTATATATATAAAAGCAGAATGCCTTAGTCATTCCATGAAGATTCACTGATAGGTAAACTTAATTTAAATGAGATAACTATTATGTCATCTCCAATATCTGTTCTGATCCAAATTAATTCTGCCTACTTCTGAAAATGAATCTGCATGTGCTGCAGTTCCAAAGTCGTTTTGTTAACAAGGTGTGGAGCACAAAATGATACTATTTTTCGTATTCTGTGACTCTGTGCAAGCAAACATGGGGGTTTTATACCTGGTAAGAGATAAACAGAAGCGGCAGTCCTGCACACAATTACATGAGAGTAAGCAAAATTTAACTGAGTAGGACTTAAAAATGAAAAAGCATTCAGAGGATGGCACCTTAGCTTATAGGAAATATTTCTGCTTGAGTAGTAGTATATATTAGAAATTATCTTTAGACTGAAAGGACTTCCAGAAGAAGAGAAATTTCATAACAAATCTTACAGCTCAAACAATCTAATTTGGAAATTTACATATATAGCTGGTCATGTGTCAAGCCGATTAAGTACGCTAGGAAGAATTTTAATTTATACTCTTATATAACTAATATATCCATCTTATGTGATTAATCTCTAACTCTTTTTAAAAAGCACACACTGTAATTTCCTTATTGAAATTCAGGGATCTGTGTCTTTTAGACAGGCTAGAACTCTTTGGAATTCTCACAATAACAGTTAACAACTTTTTTTTAAAAAGGAACTTTGCATTACTGATTTTAGAGCAAAGAAACAATAGAGAGAAGCAGTACGAGATTTGAGCTCCCCTGCTCTCATTTTAAGTTTTTCTTAAAAATGCCATTCGTCTTACCAGTTAGAATGAAATCGCCCCTACTGCTTTTCTCCACCAAGTCCATTTCCCTCGTTAGTTTCTCTCTCTACTGAAGCCTCTCTTGGCAACTACGTAAGCCAGCCTGCATGTTGGTGTTGGCAGGCAAAAGTATATCCCACAGCTGCTCTATCCTTCTAACTCTCAAAGAAGACTTCACCTGCAAAGGCTCTGCTCCTTTCATCCTGGCTCCCCGGCGTTTCATTCAGCCAGCGCAGGGGTTTCTCCTCTTCAGCTAAGGCGGCCAGCAAACAGTCCCTTCCTTACATCAGCTGCAGCTGCTCTTGATGTCGCTTGGACCAGCCAGAAGGGGCTGCCGAGGCAGTAGTGTGGAAGGAATGCTTCAGCATAGCTAAAAACAAAACACTTCACTATGGCATCCTGGAAGCACTGAAGCACTAACTAGTGGCAAGCTGTCAAAAATTGCCCTGAAAAGAGTTTTTCTCCTCAGTGCTTCTTTCCATGTCAGCAAAGGAGAAGCTGAGGTTTTTTTTTTAAGTGCTTCCCTATAGTAAGAGATAAATAAATAATTGCTTGGGTATGTGTGTCGCTCTCTCTCTGTGTTTGTATGTGTGCATGTAATTCCATTCATTCAATTTCTGCTAATCCACCAAAACAAAAAGGAACATTACAAAATGGTCCTAACTTTTAGCAAACTCTAAAAAGGGAAGGTAGATTGAAGATGGAAAGCTGAAGTGAAAGAAGGAAAAAAACAACCTGCAGTTCTTCTGACAACTTTAGGAAGGGAAAAAAAAGACAAGGCTCTCTAATTATACACCATCAACCTTCTTTTCAACACCAGTCACAGTATTATATTCATAAGTCCCCTGATTACGCACATTCTAGTCTACATTATATAAGCCTAGAAGAATGTGGACAAGAAGCCATGACCAACAATCAATTCATTGTACAAAGTGTGCACGCACCCTAGCTCTCTCTCTCTTTCATACACACAAACTCAGCATTTCCTACCGTTCTAATTGCAGTTGGGATTCCTGATTCGTCTACTGGGCCAATCCCTGCATAATGTGGTGCTTTAATGACCGTGACTTTCTTCTCTTCCTCCGAAGTTCTACAGATTGGTATTGTGCTGGTGCTGCTGCTGCCGCCAACAGAATGAGCATGCTGTGAGTATGTCTCTGTGGATTCTACAAAGATAAGGTTAACACAACACTGTATAACAGCTTAATTACCATGCTCAGCCTACGTATTGGGCAATGTACTTTCAAAGTCCCATAGCGACCTATGGGGCAAAGTGACACATGCTTATGAAATACTAGACATTGGACATATAGCTGGCTTGGAGGGGAACTGTGTGCTCAGTTGGACCCAAGCTTAACGGTAGAGCACATGCTTTGCACGCAGACGGTCCCAGGCATCTCCAGTTAAAGAGATCACGTAGCAGGTGATGAGAAGGTCTCAGATTGACACCCTGGAGAGCAGTTTCCAGCCACAGTAGACAATATGAACTAACATGTACAGATAGCTTGGGCTAGTACTAGCAGCGTCCCATATTCCTACTTGCTATTGTGGTAGTGGTGGGATATGCATTTAGTGTGCTAATTTTTGCATGGAGCTTTGAATACACAGATATTTTCTTGGGCTTTATATAAAGTGGCAGGGAGGTGAAGAGAATTTTAAAAAGGAGAATGCAGAGGGAAGATGCACAAAATTAAAACTGAGGCAAATCCTGCTGGCAGGCTGGCCTCGTCAAAAGACAATAATACTAATGCATGGCACAAAAAGAGAAAATATGTTAGTAGGGAGGAGGCAAAGAAAGGGTACCAAGATGATATTTGATAATCTGAGAAGACAGGTGGATTAAAATTTCTATATAAACAGAAGAGGGCAGGAGAATTACAGAAAGAGGGCATTTGAATGGTGGAGGGAAACTAGGGGAAAAAGACGGACAATTTTTGGTAATAAGATTATAGCAACACCTTGTAGTTAACACAAATTTGAGATAGGCTCCAAAAGCACAGCTGCTGCAGTTCTCAGTTGCTTTTACAAAATGCTGCCCTGTATTGAATTAGATCATTAATCCATCTAACCTAATGTTGCTGACATTGACTGGAAGCAGCTCTCCAGAGTTTCAGGCAGGGATCCTTCCCATGAACTGAACTGGGGAGCTTCTGTGTACAAAACAAGTGCTTTAAACACTGAACTACTTCACTTCAGAGCACTGGCAACCCATTTCATGGCGTGCTGGGAGATCCAAACAAATGGTCACATACTTTACTGTTATCATATGGCAGTTGCATGGATATCATGAAATGTGAATATAGCACAACACACAAAGAAAGTAGTTTAAACAAAACTTAAGCTTAATATCAGTTGCTTGGATCCGGATCTAGCCATGTTTGCAGATGAAACACTGAAATCAATGAGCAAGTTAGACTTGGTTAACTTTTCTTGTTGATTTCAGTAAAGGTAAAGGTTCCCCTTGACATTTAGTCCAGTCGTGTACGACTCTAGGGCGTGGTGCTCATCCCCGTTTCCAAGCCATACAGCCAGTGTTTTGTCCAAAAACAGTTTCTGTGGTCACGTGACCAGCGCGACTAGACACAGAATGCTGTTACATTCCAACCATGGTGGTACCTATTTATCTACTCACATTTGCATGTTTTCGAACTGCTGGGTTGGCAGGAGCTGGGACAAGCGACGGGAGCTCACTCCGTCGCGTGGATTCGATCTTATGACTGCTGGTCTTCTAACCTTGCAGCACAGAGGCTTCTGTGTTTAACCCACAGTGTAATACGACTCAAGCTCAAACTAGACATTAAGGAGAATGCTTACTTTCTCCAAGTAAGCAATTTCCCCTCCTACAATGCAATTTCCTCAGAAACATATGTCTTCACAATCAGACTTGCAAATTAAGGCCATGCTTTCCTCCACCTCATCAATCACAAAACAAAGCACATAAAATGCAAGTGGCATTAAGTGAAGAAAATCACAAATGTTTTATCTCTCGAAGGTTACTTTTAAAATGTGCTAAATATATAGTCTAGTTTGATCGCAAGTCTGGTTCTGATCATGAGACTCTATAATCTGGCTCCAGCTATGTATAGCTAGTCACACATAACACAGAGACCCATATCATGAACATCTCCATTATATGAAGCTTTTTTTCTTGGCCATCAGACCATTGATTCACTTCACCTAGCTCCACTGTGCTTGGTAGTGGTTTTTCTAGAATCTCAGATAACAAAATATTTCCACCTGACTCTTAAAATGATATTAAAAAGGACTTTTCTGATGAATTATGACACCTTCATAGAGAAAGTCCCATGTGAAGCACCAAAGATCTTGCCCATTAAATTATATATAAAAATTTGACAAACCAGACTTCACCTGCAGATCTGAAGATAAAGTTCTTCTCAAGCTAACCTACAATCAGGCCATTAAGGGAAAGGTAAGTAATAACAATGTTAGTGGAGCTGAGCAAGATGTGGCTTAAAAGTAAAAGGTTCCCCTTGACAATTTGTCCAGTCGTGTCCGACTCTAGGGGGCGGTGCTCATCTCTTTTTCCAACCCATAGAGCTAGCGTTTGTCTGAAGACAATCTTCCGTGGTCACGTGGCCAGCGTGACTTAGACAACGGAACGGCATTACCTTCCCACCATGGTGGTACAGTACCTATTTATCTACTCGCATTTTGCATTTTGCATGCTTTCGAACCGCTAGGTTGGCGGGAGCTGGGACAAGCGATGGGGGCTCACTCCGACACATGGATTCGATCTTATGACTGCAGGTCTTCTGACCTTGCAGCACAGAGGCTTCTGCAGTTTAACCCGCAGAGCCACCACATCCCTTACTAGATGTGTCTTAATATACTCCTAATTCCCATGAGAAGTTGACCAGCTTTTTTTAAACTAACCTAAGGTTAACTAGGACCAGAGAGTCTCAGGTTCAAATTCTCACCTAGCCGAGAAGCTCAGGGAGTGATCTGGACCAGATACTATTTTTCAGGGTTTTAAATATAAAAGGAACAGGAGGGAAATTTGGATTGGTTAGCCAACCTGAGAGCAATGAAGAGAATATGACGTTTTGGAAAATAAATATAAGGTCAGAACTATATGTTAATCTATTTGACAAATTACAGCTGATAGTTGCCAGGCCCCACTGAAATCAGTGTGAAAGGGAATAGTAAATCAGTTCCGAGCATTCTATATCTAGAAAACCCTGGAAAATGTTGCTGAAGGTTGGATAGCACATACTAATAATAATTATTGAACTTGGTATTGTTAAATTCCACTCATTTTTATGGGGCCCTGGTGTGTTTAATGATCACCAAGAATATCCAAAAGACCAGGAGCGAGCCCCTGAGGTCCTACAGATGTTTTTCACTTATAATTCCCCTTTTTGAGAATAGTGACCCCATAACCTCTGTAAGGCAACTAATGGGCTATCCTTATAGTAGATCTTCATTACAGATTTGCTTGGTTATCACTGGGCAGTGTTAGAGTTTTAAGTGTTCTTTTTAGTGAAAGTAGTCTGCTTTATATACATTTCATAAACCAGATTAGTATCTCAGACAAAGCTAGGGCTTTCTAAATTTAAAAGCACATAATGTTCTTTTGAAGCTAAATATTTGTTGGTCTAGACTTTAATTTTTAGGAAAAATATCAAAATGACTGACAGGATTGCTAATATCTGGTACTGATTCCTTCTCTGTTTGTTTAAATTTGCAAGTCTATAAATAATGGAATATGAAACATAGATGGTCAGGTGGGTTAGTGACTATGAAATAGCTGAATATCTGGGCCTCTTTCCAAATATGCAGAATACTAAATTTAGGGAGGGAAGTAGGCTGTGATCCTACAATCCATGAAAGGCAAAAACAATCTGTCTGCATCTGTGAGATGTCCAGGGCCAACTCAGACATAATGTCAATTGTGTGGATGCAATTAAAAGTGCAGGATTATTTGTTTGTTTGTTTATGAATGACTCTAATTGAAAACAGCAGTTGCAAGGGGACTGCAGAGTGGAGTGGGATTTTAATCGTCCTTGCTACAAAAAGGCTATCAAAAATCACAAGGATACAGTGGTGCCTTGCTTAACGGGTGCCCCATTTAACAATGAAATTACATAGCGATGAACTTTTTGCGATCGCTTTTGCGATCGCGTTGCGATGTTTTAAATGGGAAAAAATCGCTTTGTGATGATCGGTACCCTGTTTCGCTTACCGATCATCGCAAAGCGATGATTTTCTAACAGCTGATCGGTGGTTCCAAAATGGCCACCGGGTAAAAAAATGGCCGCCCACTGTTTTCTGGGACGGATTCCTCGCTTACTGGGCAGCGAAAATGGCCGCCGTATGGAGGATTTTCGCTTTAAGGTGAGTTTTAAGCCCATAGGAATGCGTTGAAGGGTTTTCAATGCATTCCTATGGGCTTTTTAATATCGCATAGCGACGAAATTGCTTTGCAGCAATTTTTGCTGCACGGATTATCGTCGCTATGCGAGGCACCACTGTATATGTAAAATATGAAGGGAAATTTATTGATTGATTGATTGATTGATTGATTGATTGATTGATTGATTGATTGATTGATTGATTTGATTTGATTTGATTTGATTTGATTTGATTTGTATCCCGCCCATCTGGTCTATACAACCACCCTAGGTGGCTTCCAATATAACATAAAGAACAATAAAATAACACAAGAATATTACATAAGTCTTCCAATAACGAATTACAATACAAAAATAGAGTAAAAAATAAATAAAGAATTAAAGAAAAATCAAGTATTGACTAGAGGGAAGGCCTGAATATACATGCATGTTTTTAATTGGCTTTTAGTTTTTGTTGTACACCACCCAGAGCAGAGACGGGCAGCATATAAATTGAATGACTGACTGAACACATGGTTGTCAACAAGAAGGTTACACAAGCCCGATAACACCTTGTAGTTCATCTTCACCAACCTCTGATACACTAAAGCAGTGGTCCCCAACCTTGGGCCTCCAGATGTTCTTGGACTCCAACTCCCAGAAGCCTTCACCATCACCTCTGCTGGCCAGGATTTCTGGGAGTTGAAGACCAAGAACATCCGGAGGCCCAAGGTTGGGGACCACTTCACTAAAGCATACTATCTCTGGCACTATCTCTCCCATGCTATTTACTTGAGAGAGCAACCTCTGTTTGTACACCAAAGTCCCTCACTTCTTTGCTGGCTTGGATGTTCATCCTAATATGTACCTTCTCTTATGTTAGTAATCCGCAATGGCAGTGACAAGCTATTTTTTTTTGAGATTTTAGAAGCATGTTCTCCAAATGCTTCTTTTAAAAATCACTTCAGTTAAGAAGCATTTTTAACACAGTTAGTAAATCTCTAACATGGTTTTGGCCCAAGACTGTTACTGTATTCAAATGCTGTTGCGAGCCATTTCCCTTCATATTCAGGTTCTAAATTATTACGCATAATATGAGCTATCAGCAGACTCACAAAACTCTAAAGAGAAAAAAAATCTAAAGGGGGTCATTCTCCCCTATTTTAAAGAGTCCAGTGAAATTACTGCTGGCACTGAATATTAACTGATGGAGAGAGAAAATGAAAAAAAAAATGCAGTGGAAGGGTAGTATTGGGAAATATTACTTTTTGGAGGCCACAACTCAAAGGACACCCTAACTAGTACAGCTCTAAAACGTCACATTTCCCATTTATAGGAAAGAGGAATTAAATAACAGGCAAAGGATCAAACACATAGACATAAAATGGCATACAGAACTCTATCATTGTATGAGAGAGTCCGTTCCATATGCCCCTAGGGACAGAGGTGGAAAATCAATGGCAAAATCCAAGATTTTAATGAAACTGGGATGTGTTCCATTAACTCATACCCCACTTTAAAAATGGGGGGTGGGGTAGACTTTGGAATGAAGGTTCCTCAGTGAACATCCAGAAACAGTTCACTGAGGATAGTGTGCTCAGAGGACACCGCATACCAATAACTGCTAAAGGAAAAACTGGGGGAAAAACAGAAAGTAAAGAAATGGATACACTTAAACCCTGCAGAGAAATCCTCAAAATTGAATTTTGTTGCAGGATCACACACATTTTATTTAACAATCTTGGTCTTATACTTCTATCTAGTATTATCCATAGTATTAGCCATAATTATTCAGGTGCTTCCTACGGATAAACAGAGAAAAACAGGCAGGCCAATTCTTTAGCTATCCTTAGTACCTCCACCCAAATTAAGATTACTATTATTGAAAACTGCTTAATCACAGCATACTTCACCAATGCTCAGATTTTTCACATAGAGCTTGCATAGTAAATGACTACTTTATTAAGGATTCATATCTTACTCTGGTTAACTTCCTGTGTGCACTATTAGTGACCATACTTGACATTGGGCAGCAACATTCTAGGATCTCTGAATGAAAAACATGGAGAGTATTAAAGAAACTGCCAAGCCTCCTGTCAAAACATTCCAAAATGCTGCTGCTTCCAGTCATTTGAGGGTTAAGAAAACAGTTGATGGGCTGTTGACAATAGAATTTCCTTCCTACTATTGTCACTGCTATGACAAGCACAGGTGAGGAGAAGATAATGTTAACATACATAAAGAAGTCCTCACCATTTGAAACACAATCCACTCGAAAGTGAAGAAACCCCCAAATTCAGTATACCCCAATATTAATTAATATACAATACCTAGGTATGATAATAATTAAGATATGTAGGAAACTCACCAATTGTCCTGCTCCGCTGCAGGTGAACTGTGCTTGAATTGAGCGATATTGGGGGGGAGTAGGCGGAAGAAGGTGAGAAAGGCCTTTGGAAGTGGCTCATTGGGCTTGTTGCTGAACTAGAGTTCCCATTCACTGTTATTTGTGTCTGAGAGGAAAAGAAACAAAAACATACATAAATCATATCCCATTAAAGTATATGCATAGGTGTCTGAAGTACACCATCCAAACATACTGGAGAAAGAAAAAACTGTGGTCTTCATTATATTAGCCAGTTGTTAAGATTCTTGGCTGTAACACATAACCTCTCATTTCCAACTCCCTCATAAATATATAGCATGCTGGAATCACCGGAATGTACCCTCAATATTAATGCAGTATATAATGAAGATGGCAGTAAAACATCCTCTCTCTCAACTTTTGGAAGATAATATCCTTCATATTCACACGAAGACAAAGAAGACACCAACAGAAGAAGCCAAAATCCCTGTCTATTGTTGTGACAAATGTCTGGGGCCAAACCATACCTGATCAATTTTAACATGCAGTGGCCAAAATCCTGTTACAGCAAAGCATACTTATAAAGGCAATTGCACAAGCAGGCTTCTTGCTTGCTTACTGTCCTTCACACTTTCACATGCAAGACTGGATCTGTGGTGTTTTCTCGACAGGATGAAGTGGGAGAGCTCAATGGATGGCCAGTTGCACAGCGGCCCATTTATGCTGCATGATCCCTAAAGGGTTTTGGCCAGTAGTAACACTGACAGCTATAAATTTCCATAGTAACATGGTTAGCACTGTGTACACAGCTATCTGTAGCAACTCTTCTGTTTTATGCATGCTTTGGTTAAAGAAGATCACACAGCTGCCTTTTTAAAATAAAATCTGTTACTACCATTTGTAACATCAAAATAAATGATGAGCAACATGGCAGGCCTCACCATTAGGCAGAGTGAGGTAGCTGACTCAAGCTGCAGATTCCAGAAGCATATGGGCCACTTGACCTATTTTGTACCCCTCTAAACTAGCCTGCTTGCCTTCAGCTTCAGTGGATGTTATCCCACAACTAGCACAGAGGTAAGAGTCAACTGCCAATTAAACCATCTTCAGTGTATGGAACTGAGCCATTTTGTACTTCCTCTCAGATGCCAAAATGCCTTCACCCAGGCCTGATGAGTATCGAAAGGCTCTTTTAAAATACAATCTTATGCCCATTTATTTAGAAATAACAATGTAGGAAAGGAGAAGCCACTTCAGGAAGGGATAGTGACAGCTGCATTCTTAGAAATAAGTGAGGAGAGATGAAGGAATGTTATACTGTAAGATTCACCAACTCACTTTTCTTCATTATTTGTAAGTGCATTGCTGAACTTGGGCCTATAAGTTTCACTGAGTAAAGTGGCGCACATAAAGCCACCCAAAACTTTTCAATCCCAAAGTCATTTAGTTGGACTGAATAAAACCAAGTTCAAATGTTTTGTTAAGCATTCTTAGGATTATATTCAGTATTTTTCAAGTGTACCCTACAATCTCCTGAAATTAAATATCAACTTATTTTATGATCTTAGCTTAAAAGTGTTCTGCTTTGGGATGAGGCCTTTAAAATTTAAAATGTAATGGTTTTGTTAAATTTGGAGCATTTTCGAACTTGTTTTAACCATGCAGCTGGTACCTATAAAGTACAGTGCATTCTTCATTAGAGATTAAAATGACACGATTCCCATAATCAAGTCGCAGGCTGTTGCAGCTTACACACATACTTATCATATACACTAATTCCTGAACTTTTGGCCTATAATAAGGACATGCACATTTATCCTTAGTCACTTCCTTTGAATTTTGCAAAAGAAAAATAGATCCCTGAAAAAAGAAACAATGAATGTAATAGGAGGTGAATATAAAGATTTGTCATGCTTTTATTCCTGTGACGCAAAGTGGGGGAAAGGCTAGATTAGAAGCAACTTCATGCAGTCAGCGATCACTGGGAAATAAAGTTGTGTTAAATGCTAAATTCCTTGAATATACTAACCTCAATTCTTGAGACATGCTCTGCATCACAGTGGACCTTCAAAAGTGCTTAAGTAGTTTACAACCTCTCTTAATGTTCTGCCTGAGCAAAGCTTGGAAAAGTTACTTATTATGACAACTCCCAGTGACCATGGACATATAAGATATATGCATGGCCAGTGGCCACAAATAAAATATTCTGGGAGCCGAGTGCAAAACATTAACTTGCTTGAAGCTCTGTGCTTTAGTGTTATGCTTGGATGTGTGTGTGTGTGTGTGTGTGTGTGTGTGTGTCTGTCTGTCTGTCTGTTTGTCTGTCTGTCTGTCTGTCTGTCTGTCTACACGTAGCATCTTCTGTAAGTCTACTTATATCCTGTTTATCACTTCTCTGTAATACAGTGAGCTCGAATAAGGACTGCAAGACTCATTTGGAGCTTATATTTGAGCAAGGGATTTCCAAAGTCCCGTAGCCCAATGTGATACTGAGACTGGCTCTGGAACACCAGAGGTTGTGAAGAATGAAGACAGTATCTCTGACTATGTATAGGGTGCCTTTCCTACATTACTATAGCAGCTCTGAATGTAACAGCATAGCCATATAAACATATATGTGTATCTTTGTGCTTCCTCTTCCACCATGTCACCACTTCAACTAAGCTACACTTTTAAACTCAGAAATAGATATATATTTGATAGAGAAGCAACTTATGAATTTCTTGGGCACAGAAACCCCAAGTGTTACATTTGGTGGTGTGAGGATGTTGTGGAGAAAAGGAAATGTGAATTTCTTGTGCTTCTTGTTTACTACATCCAGACAAACTCACTGATGGATTTTGAGAAGAAAGAGTTCCAGGCAGTAGGTTAAACAAAAATCGGCAATGTGAAAATGCATATTTATCTAGCATTGAAAGATTTATACCTCACCCTTAATTATTTATACTGTTTAGGTATTTAGCAACACAAATAAAAGAATATTTATTTAAAATAACCATCAAACTGAACAAATCTTAAATAGAAAACAAAATAGCTGCCAGTGAGCATGGAATACAAGACAAAGCTCTCTCTCTCTCTCTCTCTCTCTCTCTGTGGTTATTTGGTACCCAAAAGCTCTATGCATTGGCACCAGCTGGGCATCATGTCAAGAATATTCCAAATGCTACTTTTATGAGGGGTTCAGGAGCACCCCAAATGCTTTACCCATCCAGGATATTGCAGTTATCTACAAGCAGATTTCCCCCCTGCTACATGTAAGAAGTTTTAAGATTTCTTATTAAGAAATATTACCAACTGCCCCAACATGCTTATTAATTAAATGAGATAACAGAAAAGGATTAGTTCTTTTTCCATTTTGGCAGCTTAGTTGAACAAAATGGAGGAGGAAAGAGGAAAAATAATTACATGAGTGCCGGTAGCAGTGGAGGTTAAGGTGGTGCCATCTGACACAGCAGACATCTGGCTCAAGGTTGGGGAAGGTGTTTCAGAACGGTCAGTAGTATCATAGTTACAGCTCTGTAGCTCATCTAGAATGGCAGTGGAGGACTCGCTCACCGGGCGAGAGGAGTACTCACTCATGGCTGAATCTGTCACAACAGAGGCTGTTTCAGTCCTGTGGTGGATAGCACTGTCAGGAACTAAGAAAGGGTATGTATATGAGAACCGTGAATGGGCCAGGGTCCTATAAAAGCGTGAAGGCCAAAAACTGTCACGTGTTGGCAAAATAAATGGTGTTACGTGGGCGCCACTGTCAGGTGAAACATAGGGTCTGTTAATCGACACCATGGAAGGAGGAGGTGAAGGAGGCAGTGGTGAAGCTTCGGCTGACGTTTGTCTGTGTGCCTGTGAAGCATTTACCTCCATCACACTGGCAGTTACTTTCTGGGTTCCAAGCTGAGTTTTGAGAAACAAACAAACAAACAAACAAAAATAAGAAAACATATTACTAATCTTAATTTTTTTAAAAAAATAATATTTTTTCCTTACCCTTTTGTTGTGTGCAAGAGCAAATGAGGAAAAGACACACCACTGTTTTTTTTAAAGCAGCCTTAGAAAGCACACTCAAGTAGATTAGAAAATAAACAAAACTCTTATTACAAAAGAAAACATAAGTGAAATTGTCAAGTATGAGTGGAAGCAATGCCAGAAACTACAGTGTATTGGATTTTGTCTGTTTCCAAGGCTTCCAATTGTTGGAGGTTTTGTTCTAATCAAGTTGCATTAAGCTACATTTATTTATAAGAAATATTAGAAAGCGTTTTTTTTTTCCAATCACATAAATGCAACTGCATTTAATTTAATTCTCAAAGGAATGGAAGTAAGTAGAACGTGCCAATAAGAATATCTTAAGGAGTAGACAAATTCTGCATCATAGCTTTACAGCCATGGTAGAAGAACTCGTTACACCACCACCTCCACATATTTGTGTGAAGAAGACGCCTATGCAGTTAGAGAGAGGTAGGGCTTTATCGCTGGCCTTTACTGTTGCCTTAAGCATAGTTCGACATCCATATAAAAACATCTGCAAAGGAGGGATCTATGTACATTGAATCCTAGGCACGCAGGCTTTTCCTCACCAAAAGCTCATATTCAGGGTATAGATGTCTGGCCAAGAATGCGTGCAATACTACAGGTCCTAACACTCCAAAGATCTCATGAAACTCTTTCAAGAGACAGGTGTGTTTGTAGTAAATGGAAGGAGACAGCATGGAAAAGCTTAATAAAGTCAACAGCAAATGTCTTCACAAGCTGAAAAGAACGCATTTCTTGTGTAGGCATCTTTCTTGTTGACAAAGCATAAATCGTCTCCTTAGATCAAGGTTTCTAGGACCAAAGGCCTCAGACATAATTTTAGTGCTACGATCCTAAAGTACCTACATAAGACAAAGACCCATTGAACTCAATAGGATTTGTAAGGATTAGCTTGTATAATTTTTTTTAAATAAACATAGCCATTAGTAACAGCTCAAATAAGCCATCCTTGTCAAAAGTAATTTGTTGTTGTTGTTCAAGGAGATGGGAGAAAAAAACAAGAGAGGCATGTTTTGCTGCCTCCCTTTCACTCTAAGGTCACTCTGCTAATTAAATGGAGAATGTTTCTCCACTACACAGCTATAGCAGTTTGATTCCACTTGAACTGCCATGGTTCCATCCTATGGGATTCTAGGATTCGTAGTTTGGTGCGGAGCTTAAAAATCTACACCAGGGAACTGCAATAAACTCCCATGGATTAGCATAATAGAAAATTCTAAGCACCTCACCAAACTGCAGATCCCAGGATTCCAAAGGATTGTGTCATGGCAATTAAAAGGGAATCAAATTGGCATAGCTATGTAGTGTAGATGCTATGGATGCCCATGGTATTTGAAAAACATGATATTTGGAGACTAAAGATAATACTGAAAGCTAAGCTTGTAATGTTTATGTGGAACACTAAATGCTCCTAATCTTCTTCCAAGATGTAAACATCTTACTGCTAATAATGATAATATTTCTGATTATGGTAATGGTGATGGCATTGAGATGATGTGGATGAACAAAGATTTAGAATAAACTAAGTAGCATCAGACAAGGCACTGGGGAAAAATAATAAACAAACTGGCCCTTTTGTAGCAGTCTCATTTCTGATGTTATTGTAATGAAAATAATACACTTCTCACTGGAGTGGCCTAAGCAATAATTCCTGTTCTCTGAAAGCAACAAACAAGCGTTTAGTTATTATTTCTGCACTATGAGCCATACATTTGCAAGAATGCTGTCTTTATTTTGGCATTAGTGGTTTCATTTCCATAACTAAACTGATGTGGGAAATATAAGCTGCTGATTACATCATTTTACAGAATATGAAGCACCCTGTACATTGTCAATTCATATTGGAATCTGTCCATTTATAATCATTAATCCTGTCTTAGCATCCTGTTATTTAAGAGACCATAGCTGGTTCGTAGACTTAGAGTTAGCAAAATTAAAAATAAAACTTCAGTCTCCTAGAAATGTTTTGAATCCTGAAGATTTTACAGAGCTAATGAAAGGCTCTTTTAATCTATCATCTGAAAATATCTTTCTAAGCTCTTAAAACACATTTAACAAACAAATCAAACACCATTGATTTAATGGGTCTGATCTGAAAATTTCCACATTAGACAAGTAGTTTTTAATGGAGAATGCAATAATTTTGATGCACTGTTATGCATATGAGTCAAACAGGTTTCAACAAATAACTACATCAAATCTGTGATCTGTGCCTCTATGAAACAAGCTTATTTCTTTCAGTATATAAAATTCTACCTCATTGTCAACACTTTGTAGATACAAATATATTTCTAAATTTTCTGCAGTCAATAAAACCACCAAGAAACACCCTGTCCCAGAATCCTACTGCAGTATGCTTAACATGCTCTGGCTAATTGTGGTTGGCTGACAAGATGCCAGGGTAGATCTCAGCTGTGCAATCAGGCATGTGACCAAGACAAGATACAGCAACAATTAGCCACAATAAGCCACAACAAATTATTGAAAGCTTACATAAACAGCAATAGGATTTTGTCTCCTATTTTAAGAGGAAGAAATCTGGCCCTTAGTTAAGAGATTTAAAAAGAGGATTTTAAAATTTAGTTATGACAGGCTGAAGGCAAAGTAATGTTTTATAAGATTATTTGAAGCTATTGGGAAATACAGTGGGGTCTCGATTTACGAACTTAATCCGTATTGGAAGGTGGTTCGTAGGTCGAAAAGTTCGTAGGTCGAATATGCATTTCCCATAGGAATGCATTGAAAACTATTTAATCCGTATCTGCTCTTTTCCGTCCATAGAAACTAATGGGAAGCTGCTATTCCACCTTCTGCCACTAGAGGGGGACATTTTTTCTTTTTTCCCTTAGGTTCAGGAAACAAGGGAGAAGGCAGGGAACGGTTTGCAAAGCACTTTAGAAATCTTTTTTTTCAACAAAGCCAATATTAAATCATGTTTTAAAGCATGTTGTGCTGATTTTTTCAGCACAAAGACACACAGGCAGGCTTTTTAGGTGCTGAGCAAGCCTCCCCAAGCCTCTTCAGAGCCAGCCGATCAGCTGATAGGCGGGGAGAGGAGGGTGCAGGAGCGGGGGGGGGGGGGAGCACAAAATGGCTTCCAGGCTCCCTTCTGGTGTGGGCTTTTAGCTGTTTCCTGCTCTTTTTCCTGCTGTTTGGGGGCTACCAAAGCCTGGTAAGTGACTTTCTTTTATTTATTTTTAAGTTTCTGACCTTTTTCCCCCCTCCAGAAGCCTCTAAAGGGAGGGAGGGGGCACTTTTCCCCCTGTTCTTAACTCTAGGGAAGTTCGTATATCGAGTCCTTATTTCCCCTATAGGGCGGGTTCATAAGCTGAATTGTTCGCAAGTAAGGTCGTCCGTAAGTCGAGACCCCACTGTAAAAAGGGAGAGGCTGTTTTACCCTAGGAGGAGAAATCACCATACAGAATGGTCATTTGGTAAAAAATACAAGACAAACATTATTATGGGGTCTTCATTGCAATTTTAAATGTATGTAGCATATCTGTCACTGGTGGTGTGGTATGACTGAAGAAAGCCAGGTACAGAACACAAAAACAGTTATGAGATATTTCAGTTAAGTTCTTAAGGCACTAATAAAACTGTTTCTGGATATTTTTGTGGATAATAACTAGATCAGAATGTAGTGGCCAAGTTAGATTTATTAAAATCTATGGTATCAAAACTGCATATGATCCAAAGCTATTTGTCGCTTATGGAAAGTTCAGTGTCCATGCTTAGAGATATATGCAGAGTTGCCTTGTTCAGGTATTCAGCCTAGACAGGTCAGCTAAAAATGAAAATGTCCAACCCCTTCGTCTCAGCACCCACCCTTCTTGTCTCTCTTCAGTTCCAGCTTCACCATGCTGAGTCTGAAAGGACCTTTGTTCTTATGTTATGTGGAGGTGAGCTGACACATGGAATCTAGAGCCTTGTGACACAGTGGTTAAACTGTTGTACTGTAGCCAAAACTGTGCTCACAACCTGGGGTTCAATCCCAGGTAGCCGGCTCAATGTTGACTCTGCTTTCTATCCTTCCGATGATGGTAAAATGAGTACACAGCTCGCGGGGGTGGTT
This sequence comes from Pogona vitticeps, assembly GCF_051106095.1. Taxonomy (NCBI): domain Eukaryota; kingdom Metazoa; phylum Chordata; class Lepidosauria; order Squamata; family Agamidae; genus Pogona; species Pogona vitticeps. The sequence continues at coordinate 61,949,361 of NC_135787.1, forward strand.
AGGCAATGTGTAGCCTGCATAATTAACTTGTAAACCACCCAGAGAGTGCTTGAAGCGCTATGGGGTGGTACATAAGCAGCACACTTTGCTTTTTGACAAACCTCATATCCTTCACAAGTTCATCTTCACTTATGTTTCATGGCTGAACAGGGCTGTAGTTTTATGCTAAATACACAACCCATGTGCAGATAGACTTTCAAATATGAACCACTAAATGACTGAGGGCATGCACATGAATGACACAGAATTCTATGTTTAACTCACCCAGCTGAACTAGAAGCTTGTTAAAATGTAAACTGTGTGTCAAGACTGTCTCCTTACACTGTGTGCTCATAAAACCATGCTGCGGATCAAGGTGAACTCTTCGGACAGTCTTTCAATACTAAAGTAAAATGAGTACCCAGCTCGCTGGGGGGGGGGCAATGTGTAATTAACTTGTAAACCGCCAAAGAGTGCTTGAAGCGCTATGGGGCGGTATATAAGCAGCATGCTTTGCTTTTGCTTTGCTAAAGGGTGTCTTAATAGAAGATTAAGTTTTCCTTTGAACAAGTGTTATTATCATGGATAAATTTGCCACTTCATAAATATGTATATTTTTAAAATACAGTGGTGCCGTTCCGGATTAACCCTCGCTGTGTGAAAACATCGCTGAGCGGGGCAGAAAAGCCCACTGGAATGCATTAAACAGTGTTTAATGCGTTCCAATCGGCTGCTGTACCCACCGTTCAGCGATGTTTCTCCGATGGCCGGCAGCCATTTTCGCGCCCTCCCCTCGCTTAACGAGGGCGCGAAAACGCTGCGCGTGGCCATTTTGCGGCTTCCGGCGGCCATTTCGTAGCCGCTGAACAGCTGATCGGCGGGTCACAAAGCGAAGGTCGGTAAGCGAACCGCTTACCGACCTTCACTCTGCGATTTTTTCCCTATTGAGGCATCGGTATGCAACTGCATTTGCGATCGCAAAACCGGCCTTGTAGAGCGAATTCATCGCTCTACGGTGCACTCGTTGTGCGAGGCACCACTGTATGAATGTTACCGGTAACAAGGTGACATTATTTCTTTTGCCCAATCTTTTATTGTTCAACATTCAATTAAAGTCATGATTTTGCAGCCCAATCCTATACCTGACCATCCAGAAATAAACTTCCTTCCTGATGGATGATGTCTAAGAACTGCAGCCTTATGTTGATGTTTTCTTAATACAGCAGTACAGCTGCAAATGGAGGAACACTTGAAAATCTTCTGAATTAAAAAAAATGAAATCAGCCCTGAATAACAGTGCCTAGAATATCTCAGTGGTATCAGAGAAAATATAAAGCTAGTGGTGTCTATTTGTTATCTAACGAGGTGTTTTATACTATGTAGTATCTTGTTCAGAAGAAGCTGAAATTCAGCCGTTCCACGGTTTTTTCTATTATAGAAAAACACTTTCTTTTGCCATTTGTTTGTGGACTGCTTGGAAGTATAAGACGTAAATCTTCTGTTATAATTTTGTAATCTAATAATTAAATATTAGGTTGCTGTTCTCTGAAGATGCCGGCCACAGAGACTGGCAAAACGTTAGGGAGAACAACCTTCAGAACATGGCCAAAGAGCCCGAAAAACCCAGAACAACCATTAGATCCCGGTCGTGAAAGCCTTCGCGAATAAATTAAATAAACAATTTGCTGAGTGTACCAGACAGTGAATAAATCTAGTAACTACCTTCTATACATGTTCATGGTACACTGACTCATTGCACAGCTCCTCCCGTGCAAGGAGAATGATATCATAGTCAGTGGTAGACTGCCACCAACCAACTGGGGTGAGCATGTGTGCACAAAATGAGACAAAATTGAATGCATCCTGAAATTGAAAAATGATGTGTTTAGTCAGGAATCTGCAGCTGATAATGATATCAGTTACTTCTTATGTGCAGAAAACCAACCAACAGGATTTCAGCCATTATTGAACATTAACACAATCATCTTCTCAATCTTGACCATCACATTTTATAATATGAGGCATATTCATGGATAATTATCATGATTTAAGAACACAAAATCAATGTCACTTTTTGAGCTTATGCCTGCATTTTTGAACTGTTGCTTTGGGATAGTGTATGCTATATTTTTTATTTCAGATCTTTCAGTGGAGTTATATACCAAACTGACTAGAGCTGTATGGGCAATTTCATGAATATAGCCATTTATTACAGAAGTTGTTAAGAACTGTATCGAATTTTTAAGTTGATAAGGGAGCACATGAGAGATAAAGACACCACATTGCTGGCCTTGCTTCAAAAGAACAAGACACAATTAAGAATCTATGATGAAAAAGTGAACTGATTCTTGTTAATTAACACAAGACAAGACAGCACACAAAGTTCAGGTTTAAACACACATCAACACACTCAAACAAATGGGTAAAAATACCTTAATAAAAGCCATGTTTGTTATTTTTTAGTACAACTGTATAAGGCAGATGTGAAAGCTTTTTCCGCCTTTCAATGTTCAAATTATGGAATTAGTCTGGATTTTGAACATCTGCAATCATTTGGCTTTTTAATGGTGTTTGCAAAGAGCAACACCTACAATTGAATAAAAGTATAGTTCATTTTGTAGCTTAAACAAAAATTTTGCATGTTCTGCAATTTCCTACATTCAATTACCTGCTTGTGTACAAGAAGATATGGGGAGAACTATCATGCAGTAACTGGTGACATGGTATGGCCCCCTAAACTTTGTAATTTTGTGTTTCATGCTTCCGTTTATTCTAATGCAACCTGAAATAACTCTTTATTCCCTGCATGCCACTTCTTCTTCTGCATATCACTGTGAGGGTTCGCTGCTCGGGGCTTCCCGCCCGTCCCAAGAAGGAGTCGAGACCGCTTTCTCTGCTGTTAACTTTTCTTTATTAAACGGAACAAACGGAACGTCGTTTTTAACTGATGTCTTTGGTTTAGTCTCTTGCCCTGAAACAGGGTCGGGCAAGGGTATCCATGAAGTATCAAAAACACTTTTAACAGGTTCAGAATCCCAAGGCCCAACAGGGACCTCACCCAACAGTTTGTCCTTTCCCTCAGAGTCCAACGGGTTTAATAACGGAAGGGTTTCTTCATCTCCCATCCAACCCCACGAAAGGTCTCCTTCCCTTGGTGAGGCACTCCAGGGACCAGGTAACAGCCCATTTTCTTCAGCTCCTCGATATGCCATGCCTGTCTGGCTGCCCTTTCCCTTTCCCTTGCCTCTTTCGCCTCGGCCAGCTTCTTACGCCAGAGCTTAGCCTCCGTCTCCCCCCAGTGAGAGGGCTTCTGCATCAGGCCCTTCTTACGCCTCCTTTCAGCCTCCTCACGAGGCACCCGCACCTGCTCCCAACGCTTGGTCCACGGATCCTCTATCCAGACCATCTCCCAACCACCGGGGATATCATCCCGCCTTACTGTTATATCCCCTAGCCCTCCTTCCTCCCTCTTTAACTCCACCTCCTTTCTTCCCTCCAAATCTTCCTTATAAGGTCCGGGTGTCATTAACCCCTGGAGAGCTTCCTCCAAATCGCTGGTATCAACCGCACATGACACCTTCCCCTCTGGTGGTGCTTCTCCTGGCTCCTGTGCGCCGGCACCTTGGTCTTCCTTACTACCAGGGGAGGTAGGCGGGCTAGTCTGGGTCATTTTGGAGGTCTTTAAGAGAGTCGGCTCCACTAGAAAGACCCGAAGCTTCTGGTCTTTCCCTTCACAATCACCTCCTTTATTTCAGTCACAAAAAGTGAATTTAAGCACATATATATGAAGAACTCAGATGTGGTTTCCCTGTCCTTCCTTCTGGTGGTGCTTTGGACATGCCCAAGGGCACATAACCTCATCAGCCAACACATACTAGGTGATCTCAATTTGCCACTCTCCTGGGAAGCACAGTGAGGATTCTATTTCATGCCCCTACCTCCCTAGGCAGTCACTACAACCCACTAAGCTATACCAGCTCAAATGCTACATGAAACAACATGTAGGGCTCATGAAACAACATAGTGCTCAATTAACCGTACGACTGGTTGGGATGTGCATCTACAGATAGAGAGCACAGGCTGCTGGAGAACACGAAAGCAGTCACCAAGCCTTGCTGTATCATTAGGTACAGTGAGGCAGTCACCCCAGGCAGTAGATCCTAGGAAGCCAAAGCAGGGGCTAAAAAGAAGATGCAGCTATGTGCCATGCTGTTTGTTCTACACCCCTTTAGCTGGCTGTTGTCTTCAGATGTAGCAGAGGATGGCCAATGCCAAAGAAAGAATCACATGTCAGTCTAGTCACCACTTCTGTACAAAACGGGAGTGCCATCTTGCTCTTGCCTCAGGCATCCAAATTCCTTGTCCTGCAGGTTATTATTATTTATTTTTATTATTATTTATTTTATTTATATCCCGCCTATCTGGTCGGGTCAGGACCACTCTGTCCTGCTCACAATAACTCTACATGTAGCTTCCTTCAGCCCAAAACGTCCACATTCTGAGAAGGCTCTCCACACTAGTACATACGCTGATGTCAGGAACTGGCAGCCCTGGCATGAGGTTCTCCAAGCAATCAAAGGGATCCAAGTTGTAAGGGACATATCATGACCTACACATAAATAAACTATCCCATCTACATGCGTTTCTGAGGATCTCTATGCAGGGGACAATAATACGTATAAATACCAGCCTTTCCTTGAAGTGCTTGCATTTTAACACCATGACAAACCACTTTAATGTACATTCTAACCACCAGAATACTGGTGGCTCTGATAAACTCATCTACAATTAAATAACTGAGAAGACAATCCCACCACCACCACCGCCACCACCACACAGTGATTAGAGAAATATAGTTTCTCAAATGTTAAATCTCAAATGCAGGCATCTTGGACCACAAGAATGGCAAACAATTAGGACTCTGAAGTGAACAACTTTGCCTCAACTACACCCATTGGCCAAAGTACAGTACACTGTATCCTCACGTTTGTGCACATGGCTCTTCCTCAAAATGCTAAGTGCTTCTCAAGGTACTGTAGATAGGTGCTCACATACAATGAAACTCAAAATACCATATGCATATCTTACAGCAATCTTCACTCTGCCCACACCCCACTTCAATGAATACACATTTTACAAGCAATTGCACAAACTCCTTTTCTCTTAAAAACTCATGCTCTCTCACCGTTGTCTGTATATTCATCTAGAACCATAAAAAATATTTGCTTTCAGGATTCAGTTTATGAGCCCTCAAATTGAACTCAGACTTTTAAGTTTAAAATATATTTTTTCTTTTTAGTATAATACGTGACATCTGTTTGCCCTTTTCCTATTAGAAATGTTAGCCGAAGGGACAACTAATTTATTAATTTTTAAACATTTTGGTTGACATCTTGAACTTTTCTTAGATCTAGCTAGCTAAGAGGATTCAGTCTTGTTATTACAAATCCACCAGAAACAATTTCAATGAATGCAGATCAATGTATTATACAGTACAGACATAATGAAGTCAAGCAATTATTGCTATTACTGTTAGATTCTAAAGTATCTCATAGGACACCAAGTTACATTCCTTAGGCACAAAAAGACCAAACTCCCATCAAACATTACTGTATGTCTACTGTTAACTCTCACTTTGATCGAGTCCAAAGTGGTATTGAATGTACCAGCCACATTAGAAGATGTTCCATGCATAGGAAACCCAAAGTTTAACCACAGCTAAGCTCTTCACTGGATGGATGATCTTGGGACATTCATTCAATTTCACCGATACAGCACTGAATTTGCCAGGAATTTCTTTGTACACCATGAATGAATGAAAATATAAAACAAATAGCCTTCAGTCCAGTTCTAGACATGCTATACAGACATTTAAGTCCCATCAACTTCAGAGGGTCTTATTCATTGGAACATGTGGACAGGATTGGCTAATTCAATGGTGCCATTATGTATACTTTATCTGTAATGTAAGGTGGCTTCATTCTATGATGATGTACTGAGTCTGTCACTGCAGAATAATTGTACAGTTATATATGTTTTTCCTCAGCACCTGGCTAAAATGTTGAAAAACATCCTACCTGACCTTCTTGCTATAAAGTATGCTTCACATTACCCAGAAGTAGAAAATTGGGTGTGAGATATCCATCCATTTTGTATGAGTTGAATCTGTGATGTAGTCCGTGAGTTACAAATTGCAGGCCAGAAACATCTGAAGGACAACAGTTGCCTACCACTATGGGTGATGGGGCTTGTTGAAACCCATTTCATACAATATAATACAGGTTGCGAAGTGTGCATACTCACACATGTACACACACACACATGTGCGCCAGCATGAGCTGCAGGTGCTTCTAGCAAAACCTTAGCTGCCCTTTTACCCCAGGACGTTTCTAGAAGAATTTTTTCTTCCACAACCTGGCAACACATGGAAACTATTAAGAGCACCTCTTTACTGGAATGTGGACCTCTAAGGGAACGAAATACATATACACTCATTTGCTTTTTCAGACAATTCTGTTAACCACATAACATGCCATTTAGACTCATTCCAACTTTTCTGAGCAGTGGCAGAAATATGAAAAAGGCAAATTCAGCCTGCAATTGAAATTAATCACTTTTGCTCATTTAGAAGTCTCTGTCCAAATTAGTGCAGCTGCTCTGGCCACATCCATATTCCTAAATATTCTGGTCAGGATTCAAATTGTCCTATAGGATTGCTTACTTTTATTTTCTCTGAAGAACAGATTCCATGCTGTGTTATAGCTTGATTTTAATTATGAGGAGCAGCTGCTAAACAATTCCTGAAATCAACATGCTGGGATACATACAGCATTCCGCCCATTTGCATGGGTCTGTTTGGGTTCCAGCCTCCTGTACTTTTGTTTTGCCGCCTACTGATGAAACAAGATGGCTGTGAGCTGCCCCTGCTCTATCACAAGGAAGATGCTAGACTTCCCTTGTCGTTCCATCAGAGGCACAAAACGATAGTGTGGATGGTACACATTTGCTTTTAATAAAGACAAAGGAGTGCACAAGTATTGAGCTCTCCAAGAATTCACAAAGGAAAGCAAATGGATTAGTGAATTGTAACACATAGATTTTGAACTGCAGGGAATTAAGTGTTAATTGCATCTTCCTTGAATGTATTCACTCTTCAGCCAAGGATATTGTAGTGTGAGTTTGAACAGGCTCTAGTCAGGCCCCTTTGTGCATTAAACAGAGATTTGCAAGGTTCCTTTTTTGAACAACAGCACTCAGAATGTTCTAGCTCCTGTGACTAAGAGTCATGCTATCTGGGGATTCTGTGAGGTGTATAGTCAAAAGAAGTATTTTTTTCCAAGATCTTTAGAAAATACTAGCCTGACAAGATAATCCTGAATGAAAGTACGATCATTCAAGAATATTAGCTTGCTACCTCAAGGGACGTGGTGGCGCTGTGGGCTAAACCGCAGAAGCCTTTGTGTGCTGCAGGGTCAGAAGACCAGCAGTCGTAAGATCGAATCCACGCGACGGAGTGAGCACCCGTCACTTGTCCCAGCTCCCACCAACCTAGCGGTTCGAAAGCATGCAAATGCGAGTAGATAAATAGGGACCACTTCAGTGGGAAGGTAACAGCGTTCCGTGTCTAAGTCGCACTGGCCATGTGACCACGGAAGATTGTCTTTGGACAAACGCTGGCTCTATGGCTTGGAAACGGGGATGAGCACCGCCTCCTAGAGTCAAACATGACTGGACAAAAATGTCAAGGGGAACCTTTACCTTTACCTTACTTGATACCTCGATACTTGACAGAACGCCTGCTTCCACCTAGATCTACTCGGATCACCCGCACGAGCCAGGAGGTGAGGCTGAGGAGCCTAACAACGAGGGAGGCCCGGAAAGAAAGGACATGAAACCGGGCCTTCTCAGCGGTGGCTCCTCGCCTCTGGAACAATCTCCCTCCTGAGATCCGCGTGGCCCCCACTGTGGACACTTTTAAAAGTCAATTAAAAACATGGCTATACATTCAGGCCTTCCCTCCAGTTAATATCTGACTTCTCTGTTTATTCTCTCCTTATGTATTTTCTATTCTATTGTTGTATTCTGTTTATTACAATATGATTTATGCAATTGTTTGTGTTTTTTTGTATTATTTCACTGTTTTTACTATATTGGAAGCCACCTAGAGTGGTCTTTTAGACCAGATGGGCGGGGTATAAATCAAATAAATAAATAAAATAAAAAATTGTTTGATGCCTTGTATAAAATATTTTGCAAAGCACAAACAGCAGCACGCTATAAGAAGAAAGCCTTTTGTGAAGATCTCAACTCAAAAGGGTAAATATATTATGTAAGGAAGGAATATTTAAAATATCTTCATTGTTCTCTTCATGCCCTGATGACACAAAAGAAGTTCTTGCTAGATTGAGATGATATGGAGAGTGCATCTATAAGCCAATAAATTTACCTCACAGCATGGTTATAAAGATTAATAATATAAAAACTCAATATACCATGCTGCAAAAGAAGCTTTAGGAACACGTGAAATAATTCTTGCTATTGCTTTTATTGCTCTAGGTCAATCTTTTGGAAGGAGGTCGTATCATTTTTGTCCAAAATTCAGAGAATCGAAAGGCAAAAGCCATGACTTTTTAAAAAAAGCATAATTAATTTTGGGTATGCAAGGGAGATGGTGGTTGTGAAAGTTAAACTAGTATGTCTAGAAAAGTAGCTCCCTCTTTCATGACAAGGTGATTTTGAAACTGAAGTCTGATTCTGAAATTAATAGTTATATTATATATTATTCTTTCCTGCAACAAAATGGAGTTTCTTCTTAACATAAATATCTTCATCCATATAGGAGATATAACACTACAATATATATGTAGTCATGATGAAACTACAATTTAAGGAAATTTAACAGGAAAAACCTGTTAAAAAGCATTTCTTTGGTCAAGACTGAAAACATTTTTTTTTGCTTTGGTTTTTACTCTAGTGTATCAGAAGTGGAGAACTAGAATAAGAGTTTGGGAAAGAGAAAAGAAATATTGCACACTTACTTCACTATTCGGGGAATATACATTCTGATGTAAAGGGCATTGTCTCATAACAGCATGCAGGTTATGTAGATTCACAACTGCACAGTTATGGAACAGTTTTTTAAAAGTACAAATCCCGGAATTTGCCAACCAGCATGGCTATGAATTCTGGGATTTGAAGTCCACATGATACCTTTTCCAAGTTCTGCCACTGAATGCATATACAGAAGACTAGACAAAAGATTAGAAGACCAGACATGCTTCTCTGGAGTCTGGAACCCTACCTCAATGAGGCACAATCCCTCCACAGAGCTCCATTTGGAAAATGTACTTAGTATAGCTGTAAATCCTCATTTGTCTCATCCTCATGCATTGTTCTCCTCACTTTTGAGAGGATACAATCCTTTCTGGCACTCTTAATTCTTGCATTAGCAAGATCAACACTTGTGCAAACTGCAGAACTGTGCAAAATGGCAATGGCTGCTACTCTGTAGCATAGACTTCTGAAGATCTGAGGCAAGTAATGGGTTGTTTGTATGTTGTGAATGATCAATGAGTTGTTCTGGTTGTTCTAGGAGTGCTTTGCCTGTGTGTGTTTGATTTTAAAAGGGAAAGGACACTAGTTTTATGCTGAAAGAGTGTGCTTAGATCCTAGAGAACATGTCAAAAAAGAGAGAGAGAAAATAGTGCTGCATGTCTCATTCCCATGCTAGAGATGAGAAATAATCATTGGGGTTTTTTTTTTGAAAATTCCTCCTCAGGGTGTCTCCTCATGTTGAGATAGTCTGAATCAACAAGAATGGGGAATTTAGTGATTATTCATCACAACCTTCACATTCCACGGAATACCTTCCTCACAGTATACAATTTTCCAGGATCTATCATGGAAACCAATCGACTGCTTTCTTGAAAACTATGTAAATCACACACTCTTCTCTGCTCTTCATGCATAAAGGTGGGCCAGAGCCTAATTTCAAAACTAATTTAAAAAAAGTAGCATGTCCCTATTTTAATATGAAGACAGGTAGTTTTACCCAAGAATTGTAGATACTAATCAAAGCCAGGTGAGTATACTAAAGAGAAAAAGGTTAGGTGACACAGGAAAGATCTAAAATAAAAATGAGAGAAAAACATAATATACCACATTGCATTCTGTGGACTGTGCAGAAGGAGCTGTAGGCATTGGATGCATATTGTTTGGAGGCGTCTTGGAAGTGTCTGGAGAAAGCCTAGGTGGATGTTGTTGGCTTTCAGGCGCTGCTTTCGTATCAGGGATGGGAGCTATCTGAACGGAGAGTGATGCTTTCTGTATCTCAGGGACAGGGTTACAGGCAGGTGAGGCTGACCTCTGTGAAGTTGCCGATGCTTCAGCAGGCACAGGCTGTTGCTGTGTATGAGAAGGAACTCTACTAGATGCATTGCGTGCCTGAGTTAATTTCAGGGCACAGACTCTACGCTTTTGAGACTGTTTGTGGCCTTGACGAACAGTAGTTCGAATGCCAGCTATTGTTTTTGTGCTAGACACCAGGGTCAGTGGTTTAGTAATTCTGTGTGTGTAAGACACACCAGCATTAGATTTTTTAGAATGCACTGTCCTCCGATGAAGTTCCTTATTAGTATAGTAGTCAGCATCAGGAGGAGATTTCTTAGTCTGTTTGGTTGTTATGAACCCAACGTTATTTACACTCTTCTTTTGATTAGTTATTCCAGATCTACCCAAACTTTCCTTCCTAGGAGGTAGTGGGGGTGCCTTAGTTGCCAAAAGCATCCACACAGCAAAATAATATTAGAGGAGAGAGAGAGAGAGAGAAAGCAAAACATTAGCAGGAAAATAAACTTGAGTTATGGTGTGTTGCTTATAAAAGAGATACTAACACACATCCAGCCAAGTGAGTCAACATTCCAGAGGATGGTATTTTGTTCTGATGTCTGAAAAACCACCATGCATATATTGTCACTGCAATGCTACACATTTTTACTCAGAAGAAAATTCTCCCCAGTAAAGGGTGCAGAACTTTTTCAGTCTTGCTGCTTTTGGGGGAGGGAGCACACGTATCACAATTCTACCAACCAGGATTGGAATCGGGGAGCATGAATCTTATCCCACCCCAGCAATCCTTTGGGGTCATTGGCTTGGTAGGGAGATAGGGTAGCCTATCACCACCCATTCCGACCAGCACTGCCAACAAGGACACAGAACTGTGTGCAGGGGATTTGGAGGTAGAAATCAAGTGTACCCCTTATGACTGCACCTTAAGAAGCCTTTACGTATAGTCAGTACTGATAGTACTAATATGAGGCATTTCCACCCTTAGGATCTATCTTCTTGGTTATCAGAACCATGTCATACAAATCATAAACAACTGCTTTTAGCATGCACAGGATGGGTTACTGTGGGACATTCTCATTGGAATTAATCAGCACCATTTTAATACTTCTAACAATTTACAATTATAGCATGGGGAAAGTATTTGAAATCAACTGAAGAATGGATAAATTTTTCCAGATTAGTCAAGTGCTGTGCTTTTTGTTACAAGGTTAAATCATGTCACACTTCTGCTAATGCAGGTACTTCTAACAAAGCATAATGCAAAAAATGACCTGAAAATATTTTAAAAATTAACATTAAATTTAGATATAATGAAAACATTATGGTAAAATACCTGAAAATTAAGGACATATCACCCCAGTTTAAACCTAGTGAACATTTGCTAGTGTGTGTGCTCTACTTTTGGAAAGTCCATGACCAAACTATCAGCTGTGCATTCAGACCAGACTAATATAACAGAGACAGTATCACAAATTGATACAAGGTATATTAAGAATGCATCTAGGAAACAATAATCTGAAAGAAACTGCCCATGCCTAGTTTGTAAATTCATAGTACTGAACTTCAGAACTTCATATGAACCCAAAACATGACTCTGCATATCTGCCATTTTACCTGAGTTGGCGATTTCTTTTCCTGTAGATTTGGCCGGACACTTCGAAAGCCTTTTGCTGCAAGAGTGGAGCTGCTAGTGTCTCCATTCAGTGTCTCTCTACTCCCACTGTTAAATGATCTCCAAGCTTTTATATGAAAAAAAATTCCAAGCACATTTATTTCTGATTAAAAGGTTGTTCTCTTTGTGTAATAATTGAATGAGGTGGTGGAAGTTTGTTTAAATGCTGTGATTTGAATCTATGTAAAACAGCTCCTGGCACCAATGTGAAAAATTTAAGGGGTGAAATGTGTACAAGTCAGCAATGGAAGAGCACACTCATACAGTTCCATTATAAAAGAGGAAGAGATGAGACAGGGAGGCCCATTCCACTGGTCTGGTTGAGACAACCTGACACCTGAATTGTTCTATTTCCCAGAATCACTGTCTTCCTCCAAATTACATTTTAATATAATTTCATGAAGAAGTGGCCGCTGAACCTCCTTTGTCTCCTGTATCCCTTCTGTATTGTGTCAATTAGATTGTAAGCTTGTGAGCCAGACGATTTTTAAAAAATCATTTGTACAGATGACTAGAAAAAGTTACGTTTAATAATACTGTATTAAGAAGAAATGAATTAGGAAGCAACGGTTTCATAAGGGTATTGCTTTTAATGAATAAGTGAGTTTGTAAATATACCTCTGTCTGATGTCTTCAGCAGCTGCAATCCTGTGCCTCTCTAAATCACAATAAGTCCAACCAAACTCAGTGGAATTTGTGTCTGAATAGACAAGTATAGGATTGCATTGTAAACATAGTACAGTGGCTACAGGATTGGCCAGGCAGGTGGGAAGTCAAGTTACAATAATCCTGAATCATGAAATTTCATTACTTGCCAGAGAGGAAGACATTCCCACTCAGCTAAGGCTCTCATTTGCCTGGATAAAATGAGATAAATCTTACACAGGTGTTTAGCTCTTGAGATGAAAGACATATATACTAACATATATTGTATATATGTATTATATTAGTACAGCATATACCTGTTCAGTTTGGGATATGCTCACATATTTAGTAAGGTTCAAATCCTTCACTCTTTGCTCGTGTATTTAACTACCCTGTTCGGGTTGGTTCTTAGGATATCTGTCTATATGGAACTAATTTAGAGGTGCTCTAGGATCATGTCCTCATGTTTTGTGCAGGTGGCAGGGACTCCTGTCAAAACATTCATCCAATAGCCTGTCTTCCTCCTGAATTATGCTAAAATATCTATGGATTCCTCGTGGCCACAAGTAGCAGTCAATGAAATGGAGTGAGCAAGACAAAAAAAAAATCACTTCATGATCTTTCACATGTTGTGTATTCCTGAACCCTAACTGAGTTGTTCAATTTCTGTGTGGAGCTCATATATAGTGAGGGTACTGCAATAGCCTTACCTCCCTCCAATAATCATGAAAAATAAAACAGTTTGAAAATGACAATACTGCCTTAACTGCATTGCTTCTTTGTGTGAGCCAGGTTCTTGTTCACATGGAGAGGTCAGGCAGGCATAAAAGCTTCTCCCTCTTCAGATTATTTCACCTTGAGACTGAGGTGATACTGAGAGCGGATGAGACAAGCATGCTCCCCTCATCATGTGCAGGCTTCACATACAAACAAAACAATTGAATTGATTTCTATTTCTGCCCTTGGGCCATGGATTCAAGCTGGCATGAAGTACATGTGTCATATTGACACAAAGATGTGACAGTTTTCATTTTTAAAATTTAAATCTTTGCTCTCTTTGTTGAGTGTGTTCTCCTTTAACTCAGAAAAAAAGCTGAAAAAGCAGGGTCCTTTCTCACATGAAGAGCCTATATGGAGGCAGGAACCTACCACATTCATCTGTGAGCAGTTCACTGGTTAGGTCCAGTGACTAATCTTATTTCCAGTGTTTTATTGCCACATACTAGCTCAGAAAAATCTCAAGAACTTTGTGCTTTAAATTACTAAGAAACGATGGGATATAATGTAGGGGAAAATAGATATAATGTAGGGCATATTTCTTTTTGGTGAGTTATCTATATTTAAGCAACTTACCAAAAAAGGAGCAAAAATTGTTGTCCACAATACAAAGCTATTTAATAAAACGCCCTAAGATCATACAGAGGATCTCTAGTTCAAAGTTTAGACTGCTCTCTAAATTAGTAAGGTTTATGTAGGAAAACAATAGCAGGTAAAAGCATGCTTTGTTTATTTCACTCACAAGCAATGCTATTGCATAACCACCATGAAATAAAATTGCATTTACCTGAATCTGGTGACTGAGCATCAAGTCCTAGAAAAAGAAAATGTCAAAGTTAATGTATAAGAAGTTTTGGCAAGGAAGTTATCTTATTCTGTGATTACATGTGTGAATTTTAGGGCAGCTAAATTACCAAAATGTATTGATTCATATATATACTTTGAAGTTAATGGTACTATTGCACCAAAGTAAGCAGCTTTTTTCTCCTAAGGACTATGATTTTAAACATACATATTTAGGAGCAAATCTTCCTGAATTCTGTGGAATTAACATCTGTCGGCATGTCTTCCTATATATATAATGGTATTGGCCTGCACCAATGAGAGCTGTTGGGAGACGGAGCCAGAGAAACTAGGAGGGAGGGAAGAGTCAGAGAAAAAAGAGTCAGGGAGCTAAGTCAGAGAGACAGAGAAGAGAAAAAGAGTTTAGGCGTTTGAGGCAGAGAGAGTGATTAGTCAGAGTGTGACCTGTATTAATTAGGATAGAAGAGGTTAAAGTAAAATAGTGAAGCTTTGTGTAACTTTAAGAATGTGCTTAAGAATTATTCCTAAAAAAACTTGTAATCAATAAACCTGTTTCTGTTTAAAAGTTCAGTACTGAATGGACCTCAGTCTTTCATAGGAAATATAGGTTGAGAGATCAACTGGTGGCAGCGTGTTAAAGGGCGTGTTGGGATACTCCTGTGAGCTCTGTGTTTGGTGAAACAAGCAGGGGCCACGGGGTAAATGTCACAACATCTAAGCAAACATTAACAGGATCAAGTTAGATCACTCATCTACTTTTCGTTCCTTGGCCAAACTTTTCTCTCATATTGATTATAACTCTTCACCAGTATGCATTTGAAAATGGCACCTAATACTTTTACCCCAGTGTCACACTAATTTGATTTGGGAAGAATCCTAAACCATATCTTAGCAATAAAGAAAAAAGTTTGGGGTTCATGCTCTCTCCTCTGACCTGGCTGTGAACGGACTGGAAGCCACCATTTCTGAATTATGATTTGGTGTTATGTCCAACATGGATAAATTGTGGTTAGTTTAAACTATGCTTTATTAGCAAGAGGAAGATGCACAGTATCTTGAGACACAAAAAAGCTTGTTTCTATAGTGCTTAAGAATGGGTTAAGTTAAAACCAGGCCAGCTAACTATGAGTATAATGGCAGCTGGGTAAAAATAGATGCAATGAAGGATGAACTGTCAGCAAAACTCTAGAATGAGATCTTATACTGCCATTTTACCGAACTATCACTGTCTTGCAATTAAAAGACAGAATCTGTGAAGCTCAGGTTCTTGTTGAAAGCAGGCCGAATGTCCCTATGGAGAGATATCGTTGGCTACTTATCCTACTTTTCTATTGGTTCTATTTGCTTTTTCCTGACAATCCAGCATTGCCTGCGCTGAAGAGCATGCAGCTAAAAATTTCACCTCTCAGACAACTTTTGAAATTAGAGATGGGCATGAACTGCTGGTTTGGTCTTTCATGCCTGTTCATTTTTTGGCCAATCAAGTGTTCGGTGCTTCTCAACTCCTTAGGTGGGCACCCACTCAGAGTCAGCGCCCAGAAAGGTGGGGCAGGGAAGCAGGGGTGCTGCCTCTATCACTGTGTGTGTGTGTTCTGTGCCATCAACTCGGAACTGACCTATAGCAACCCTAGTAGAGCTTTCAAGGTAATTGAGATATTTAAGGAAAGGTTTTACCAGTTCCACTCTCCCAGTCACTTTTCATGGTTGACTGGGGATTTGAACCCTGTTCTCCACAGTCCTGGTCCATCACTTTATCCACTACACCACACTGGGAATCCACACCACATTACTAGTCTTTAGTTAATTATACAAATAAGAGATAGGGAAGATAGTAAGAAAGAGTTAACTTTTTAAAGATCAGTGAGCTCAATGGCTGTCTTGGTGATAACACACTAACTAAAACCTTAAAAAAACCCAACAAAATACACACACCTATATTTCCTGTCTTTGATGCAAAGATACTTGAGAAAATATTGAAAAATATTTTGAGACAATTTTGAAGGAACCAGTCTACCAATAGATGCTAATCTCTTTCAAGCTGGTAATTGTTCTATGCTGAGGGGGGGGGGGGAAGTTTCATGATGGAACTAAGCATTTTTCCTTTGTAAACTTCTTGATGCCTCCTTATAAAATAGCCACAAAATATACACCAATTTCTCATTTCTTTTCTGCTATCTATGTACAGCACAGGAGGTAAATCAAGGGCAGTCAAGGGCAAATCAATGCTTGTGGCTCATTCAAAATAGTTTCTGTAGACAAAAGCTAACAGTTATTTTTGATCTACAGTATTTGATTTTAGTTATTAATTACAGCATTTTCTTCTTTTTCAATGCATTACACTCTATGGTGGTTTTTACAAAACTTATTACCACTGAATATGAGTATGTAAAGAGCTTTTTATTGTCATAATTGTACAGAGGAACAATGGATATGGTTTCAAAACCCTCAGCTCTCTGTGCCATTTCAAAATGCACATTCTTTTAAAAAAGTTTTAGTGTTATTAACAAAATAACCTTAAGCCATTGCTTCTATCATTTTGGCATTGTAAATGTTTAAAACAGCAAGCTGCATTTTCTAGCTCGACAATTTCTACAGCAAAATTTAGCCAAGGGTGAAATTTAATGGCAAGGCCCCTGCTAATTTTCTGATCTCCACTTTATCTTTTAATAGCCAAAGGGAAGACTTTTCAATTTAGCAATCTAAAGGGCACTCAGAATACGACACACACTACATTGCTTCCAATTTGGGAACAAAGTGTGAAAGCGATCTCTAATAAAAATTTGGTCAAACATTCATATATCTTACTGATATGCATTATGAGACATTTAGACTGCTGTTTTATAGTGAACATGATAATGACTCTTCTTTTCTTTCCCCCCTTTTTTTTTTGGCCAAGGGTTTTAAATAGGGTTTTCCCCCAGGTGAGCAAACACAGATAGAATATATATATATATAAAAGTAAAGCTTCCATGTATTTCATAACACAGTCATCTCTCTAATCCCTTAAAGGACATACATTTATAAATTTGGTGTTACATGAACTTAAGTCTATTGACATGTTGTTTTTATGTTCCTGCATTAGCAGTGATGCATAGTGGGTGTCCCTCCTACCACTGGTCCCCTTCATTTGCACTGG
The DNA here is from genome assembly GCF_051106095.1 of Pogona vitticeps. NCBI lineage: Eukaryota > Metazoa > Chordata > Lepidosauria > Squamata > Agamidae > Pogona > Pogona vitticeps. Next base: position 61,966,721 of record NC_135787.1, read on the forward strand.
AAAGCTGGAGCCTCAACAGTGATGCCTGACTGTGGATCTCACTTGGGCTGACTTCCCTCCCTCATTCAGAGAAATTGACACATTACAAACCTCTAAATAATCAAACACCATTTTGAATATTCTGGGGTACATGTTTATTTCTCAACCATATGATGGCTACCATAGATAATTTAGGAATCAAAGGTAAACTATCTATTATACAGTGGGGTCTTGACTTAAGAACGGCTCGAGTTAAGAACATTTTGACTTAAGAACCGCTCTCATAGGAAAATATTGACTTGACTTACATACTTAGATTTGAGTTAAGAACTGAAAAAACCCACGTGGGAGGCAGGGAAAGTGCAAAATGTGAACTTTCAGTTAACTGTTGGCCAGTGAAAAGGGTGCCTGTCTGCTTCCTCACTCCTCCCAGTGTTTAGAGAGTGGATTGGGAGACAGTCTTCAGACTGCCTGGTACTGGACTGCCTGGACTGTATTTTCCCTGCCTTCCCTGAACCTTTTTTGACCTAAGAAAAAAAGAAACAAAATATCCCCCTCTAGTGGTCGAAGGCGGAATAGCAGCTTCCCATTAGTTTCTATGGACGGAAAAGAGCAGATACGGATCAAATGGTTTTCAATGCATTCCTATGGGAAATGCAGATTTGACTTGAGAACTTTTTGACTTGAGAACCGCCTTCCAATACGGATTAAGTTCTCAAGTCAAGACCCCACTGTACCAAGGCTTGGATATATGCAGATTTGCAACCCAACTAACATTCCAGTGCAGTGAGCAACCACCATTTCCTGTGCTGGGGAAGTAACATATTTTGATGGTTCAAGGAAGCCTCTACTTGTGTCTACAATCAAGAATGTACAAAGTGCACCCCACTGGATGTTGTTGGGCTATAATTCCCAGTATTCCTCACCAGTGGCTATGCTAGCTGGGGCTAACGAGAATTATAGTCCAACAATAAATGGAGGTTTATACCTTGTCTACTCCTCGGTATTTGTGGGTTGAGACAGGTTTCTGGAGAGGGAGCAGGAAGGGGTGTGTCATTAATTGAAAGAGGTACAAATTGGAAGGATCCAAAGACCTGTCTGGATCCTTCTAATGGGAGAAAAAATATTGATCCATGTGAACAGAAGAATCACTCAAATTAGAGATATAAATCACACTAAAGATAATAACTGTTTAAGCACAAACTATGTACCCTCATTTGGACACGACTTAAGTATGAACATCAAAGCACAAACAATAGATTGTGGTGAGTTTAATCAGCAAGATCTTCCACAAGTGTTTGTTTTACCAAGTTTCCTCCTATATTTATTTTCTAAATTAAGAATTATCAGTAGTGTGCCTGTGAGTAACACCCTTGGGCTGGAAGTTCTTCTCACTTAATTTAGACTTGTGGAGAACACATGTCATTGCTTCTCTTCAGGAAAAAGCGTATACTCTCAAAGGCCATTAGATTACATGAATGCAGAAACGGAAAGTGCATTCAGCAGTTGAGCCTCACCTAAGCTTTCAGCTGCTTCAAGTTGAGTTCTGAGTTACACAACATACAGTGGAGTAAAGTCCTACAAGGACCCACCCTAAAATTATATCATTAGAACCAAAACATGTACGCATGAATAAAATTCTCATAGTAGGAGTTGTGAAGGGTTTCATCCACCTTGGTAACAGACTATGATATTCAGCTCTAACACAAAATGATACAAATATATAACACAATGGCATTCAAGTGTGGTGTTCCACGATTAATAGTTATACCTGCAGTCAATAGGTTTGGAGAACTCTGAACTCTCTTCACAGTTGTTAATTTGACAGACATGGCAGCACGTTTGCGAGCACACCCACCACTATCTGAAAGCACAAAATGAGACAGGCACAGGCCCACAACATAGAGAGCAAGCACATGCAACATAGCAAGTGGAGTTAAGTAAGATAGGTAAATGTAGATGTAAAAGTCATGCAGTTAAGACACTGCTGCTGATCCTTAGGGATTTGTACATACATACCGAAGGGTTGAGGAAGCTGTAGTTAATTAATACTGCCATCCCAAAGAATACACGAGCCAAGAGACTTATCGTGTGCTTTCTAGTATTGGAAAGATCATGTCTGTATACCTAACTCACCACAAAAAGAAACTAAAATGGAGGATTAAAAGTGACACATTACCTTAATATAAATGGTACTGTGAGGAACACACAGTACAGACCTTGTTATATAGTAAACTCAGGTTTTATCACATGGCTGGGCGTGTTCATTCATGGAGCACCATTATACAAATTAGTAAAACAGAACAGGACCAACCTCCTCTCTGTGACCCCTCTCCAACAGGAGACAGAAATGGTTAAGAAACACCCCACTCTTCATCCAGTCATTTCCCAAACAATTTAGGAAGATTAAGACACAGCATGTATAACTAATCTGTATACAGTATTTTATAGTAAAGGAGGGAAACATCCCAAACTCTAGAATTCAAAGCTGGTGAAATTCTTTTCTTCACCGAATTCAATATGAATTCGTAACAAGGGATTATCAATGACTTATGGATGTAACTGGTAAAATTATGAGAAATTTAGCTATTCTAATTGGAATTAATGTGGGAATTTTGTACCTGGCGAATCTGTATCTGGAAGATCTGGATTTTCAATATGCTCCCATTTAAAACTATTCTCTTACTATTCTAATATACAGTTATTAAAAATATGCAAAGACATATCTGTCAGTTTATCTGCTCTTATGTGGATTTTGGAGATGTTGTTAGGAAGAATTCTCAGTGGAGAAATGCTTCCAATAAGCTGCAATCCAAATTTTTATTATTTAATGTATATAGAGAAAAAGGTAGGACATGAGTTAGAAAGAATTGTATCAAAGAAACAGGATCAGATTTATAGAACACTGGCATTCTGGACAAACTGGAAGTAAACCACCCTCCATTTTAGCATACCAAATTATCAAGAGTGGACTGGGATACTTTATTCCAGTTTGTTTCCAGTGCCTGTCCTACATCTTCCTCTTCAGAACTGTGCCCCTCTGGCCAGGGGAGAACAGAAAGTTATTGGGTATGCTTCCTGCAATACAGGGGATGTCATGAGCTGTATGGCTGTTTACACCTGCTTTTCTGACAAACCAACAGGGAGTAGAACTCTCTCCTCTTAAGCTGACCATGCAAAGGTGAAACCAGCTCAAGGGCTAATCATTCTTGGGTCAGGCAACCTCAGAAGCACTCTGGAGCTATTATTGTCTCATCAATCAAGTTTGTTAAATGTGCACATTATTTGACCCACTCTTTGTGAAAGAACAAAGTCAGCCTTGAGATAAACAATTTTTTGAAATTGCCAGCTCAGGAAATCAATGTTTTTGCATACATCAAGATAAGCTGACAGTGAACATCTGTCAAGAGACCAAATATAGAATTCACTCAGGAAACATGAGAAAAATAATATTAGTGCCCTGTACATTTGGCTTCCATGCTTCCCATATACTTTGTGGCACAACTTCTCATTCCTTAACTGCATAAAATAGTTACATTGCTCAGATCTAATTCTATATAAGGATGGAGAAGCTGTCTGCATGGGCCAAATCTACTGAAGTGAAGGAAAGTCCAGATTCATTTATAAGTCTTTGCCAGGGTATATTGACGGTTTTGCAATAGGAAGGGCAGAGACGGACCTGAAGAAGAACGAGGCCGTTTTTTCAGGCAGTAAATTCTGAACAGTATGGATGGGGCAGTAGCAATAAGGACCTGCACATTCTTCTCCCTAGGAGATTGTCTTCTGCTCCCTAAGCTAGCCTGCTCTCTTCAAGTATGGTGGAACATGCTGTCCTTTCACCAGTGCAAAAGTCCAGCTGTTGTTCTACAGCTGGAAAGGGAGCAAAATGTCTTGGCCAGGCCTTCTTCAACCAATCTTCAAAGGTCTACAACCCATGTGTACTGCTTAACCATTTAGTCCATGAAAGAGCAGGGTTCTCATCAAAGGCAAGTGGCATTTTGAGCAGTTAAGCCTCAACAGTGCATATTAATGTAAGTTTGAAAAATGCTCCTCCAAACTGACTGCTGACTGGTTTCACAGAACCTGCAGCTTTTCTTTGCTCCATTCCTTTGCTTTAAACCCAAAATGGATAATTTGGAAGATGTTTGCATCCTGATGACTTAACATTCAGAAAGTTAAGCCTCATGGATTTTTGTAGCTTCTGAGGTTTTTCCATGCTTTTACTCTGGCTTGTATTTATGACTTTCACTCATTATAAAGCAGTGGTTTATTTAATCATTTCTAAATTAGATGCATTTATCAAGCATATTATCCTTGTACATTACTGCCTGAAATATTTATGGGAGGACACTAAGGATCCATTTCAGCAAATTAACTTCGACCCATTTGTTATCCATCTGTGAAAGAGACAGTTAAGTAAGTTTACCTATTCCTAAGACACCCATGTATTATACTCACTTTATACATCCTTTGAAATTTTGCTTCTTTAGAAGGCAGCAAGATATAGGTGAAGCTTGATCTAAACCACACTAAATTATTTAGATTTAAGCTCAAGTGTTTAGATTTAAACCATTTTTTCTTGTTGAAGTTAGAGAAAGTGGTTTTTTTTCCAATCTAGTGTGAGGGAGGTCATTTTATATACGAGGCAGAGAGCTTTGCAAAATTTTGTTGGAAACAACAGCCAAGACACACACTCCAAGAGATAGTGTTGACAAGGGAGCAAGCATTGCTGCTGATTCCTTTACCACCCAAGTGGGTCTGCAGAGTTCTTGTGATGGCAGGAAATTTTCTCAGTGCTATGGGACTTCCAAAAAAGAGGAAATTGTGGGCAAAGTCTCATGAAGCCAGTCAGCCTCATAGTACATACTTTGTGCTGGCTCTTGAAAGGCCCGCTAATCTCGCCAGACTTATTAGCCCATCAAGGAATCTATCAGTCCTTTGCTACGTCCTTTCTCCCCTTTCCTAGGATTCCCCAGATTTTTGCAGACCATTTTGGGGGGGGGGGGGAGGCTGGGAAGGATTTCTTTCTTTTTTTTTCATATAGTGGCATGTTTTCCCTTCTTTCCCTGGTGGAATATTTTCATCAGTTATGACTGTCTGTGACTCTTCATTCATCACAATGTTACATCTTTGTTTCATGTATTTCCGGTTTCAAGACTGAGCAATATTCCTTTGTCACTATTGGCAGATGGGAAAGTGGGGAAGAAAACCCAAAATTAGTGAAGAGGATCAGGATCAGATGCTGGTGGGGGATGGGTGAGTGTCATCTAGAGGCTTCCCTGTAGCTGTGGCTTTCCTCTAGGGAAGGGGTATCCCAGCTTGTTCCTGTACAGATTAGTGGCAATGAGAGGATTGAATGGGACTCAAGTGGATGCATATCTCCCCTCAGTGGCTATCTGGGAGCATTGTGTTTGATTTGGTATAAGGGTTCTCCTTTTCCATTCCAGAGTATAATTTTCTATTGTGTAATTACTTCATGCAAGAAACTATGACCATCTCTTTAACTCACACCTTGCATCTGGACCATTCTTTTTGATATATTTAACACCTCTGCAGGCTTTTACTTTACTGAGCGAGACAGGCAAATCAGCAGATGTGTTCAACTGTGAAACGAAACCCTTGATACATATGTTCATTCATCATTCATCCTGGCAACAGATAATGTGCGAAAAGGTAATTAAGAACTCCCAGAAGGAGATAGGAAAAAAGACCTAGAAAAAAGAAGGCCGGAGTGGAGGAATTCAGATCCGAGACATGAATTAGCAAGATTGGGTTCTGGTGAGATACTTCTTGAAGACCGAAAAAGCCATTCCTACGTTTGCAACAGTACTCCTGCGCTGTAGTTCCAATTGTTCATTTCAGTATTTCTATTATAATATTTGATAATTTATTGTTCCTTGATACTGCCCTGCTTATTTGCATTCACTATACATTTAACGTCCTTTGAGGAAAGAAGAAAGAAAAGCAAGATGCAACCATTCTATAATGAATACCTATGATCAACTAAAAAGACATTTGTCATCACTGCTGGCCACCGCATCGGAGGATGCCTGTTAAAAATATTAATTTACAAAAGCAATAGAAGTCATATTTCAAACAGAATTTATGAGCATCTATTAAAATATCCTAAATAAAAATATGCATTTTAAAAATGCAAGCTTGGATAGAATCATTTTACAATTAAATATAAAGTATACCATCAAGTATATTGATTTATGCCATTGTGTTGGACAATATATATGTGCGTTGTGCCCCAATATATTTTACTGAATGGCTGAAAATATATTGAAATGGAACACACATATACACATACATATGTACGCATGTATAAATGCATGTATTTATACATACTGAAACACACATAGAGTGTCTGTGCACACAAATTGAAATATCTTATCCATGATAATTTAAGAGGGTTCTATTTTGCCTTTCCACTGTCTTCTCAAATAGCAAAATTCTTTCACATTCTGTTCCCGCTAAAAACAGCTTACCTGTATTCATTTTGACTTTGTAGAGTTTGTTCCTGAAGTCTTCAGTTTTCCTGCAGAAAACAAAATGGAATATTTTAGTCATGTCCCTTGGTATTGGATGGAAATATCTTGGATGTTGAGGGATAGAGAAAAGAAAGAAACTGGTGAATCTCAATCACATCAGTGTTCACTTTATCTAATCCAGGTTTGAATTACATGCATTGTTGTTGTTGTTGTTGTTGTTGTTGTTGTTGTTGTTGTTGTTGTTGCTGCTGCTGCTGCTGCTGCTGCTGCTGCTGCTGCTGCTGCTGCTGTTGTTGTTGTTGTTCTGTGCCATCAAGTTAGAACCAACTTATAGCGACCCTAATAAGGCTTTCATGGTAAGTGAGATATTTAAGGAGTGACCGGTTCTACTCCCCTAGTGAGTTTACAGGACTGAGTGGGGATTTGAACCCTCTTCTCAATATTTTTAGTCCGTTACCCACCCACAGTGGGTATCCTTGTGTTACTGCTTCCTCTGTGGTAAACTGATTAGAGTGTCTATGTGTCCTAACAAAGTCCATGGGGGTCCTAAACTGACTGTCACATGTTTATGCACTGTTTACCAACATTTGATCTCAACAGAAAAGATAACACATTTGCACTGCTATACTAGACACACTTAGGGGAAAGCAAAACCTACTGAATGTAATGGGTCTAAGTTCTAAGAAAATATGCACAGGGCTTCACACTGCACATGTCCAAATCCCAGACTCTGCAGCTTATGATCATTTTGAAGAGAGAAAAGGAGAAGGGCAGAATTGTACTCTGGAGTGTTTTTTTAAAATACAATGAAGCATTAATTGGTTTTTTTTAAATAAAGCAAACATTTACTAATGTTGCATTCTAAATTTGGTTCCTTTAAAGAATTTTCTCCACTACTAGCGTTGTAAGAATTACTGCTCCTGCCCCAATTGATTCTAGGCAGTAGAAATAACTAGATACAAAGAACGCTGAATCAGGCCCCAAACGGAGCCTGCCAGACACTTAATGTGCAATGAAAGCAAATTATAAATACTTTAATGCAGGAAGTTGGAAGGGTTTCAGTCTCTGTGGTGTTCCATTTGTGGAGTCAATGCTCCATGGCATTCAGAATGCAAACAAATATACAAACAAACAGGAAGCAAGACATAAAATAGAAACTAAAAAGTAGACAGCTATCTCAAAGCTGGTCAACTGCTTTTAACTGCTGTGACTGATTTGATGTTGTTGTGACTATGTTTGTACATAAACTGATGAAGTAACCAAAACACTATGAGAGACAGAAGTAGATGCTATGGCTGATATTACAGACGGTGAAAGTATGCTCCACTCATTCAAACTGGAATTGGGGTTTAAAAGAAATGCAGTGTTGCCTATTTGTTATACAAATACCTAGGGTTAAATTATTAAATGAACAGTGAGAACTAATACAAATGCAGGAACAGGTGATATCTTTATTAGACCACTACAAATATTCAATCAATCAACGATCAGCCAGTTTCGATGACAATTCATTTTCTTCTGGCTATGCATCAAGTTCTTGCAGCTAGTTCCAAAAATCATATGCTTTTATTAAAGCCCCAATCTCTCATGGCCATTGTAGGGCCAGATTTAGCTTCTAGATGGAAAGAGATGTAATCTGCAAGAGGTCTGTGGGGAAGATAGTGTGGCTTCAGTTTATAATTTATCACCCATCTCTCTTTAAACAAAAGGCCGCCAAGCACTCTGTGTCCCCCTCATCTCCCCCTTTGCTGTTTTGTAGAATTTTTTTTAGTGGTCTAATAGAGGCATCACCTATTCCTTCATTTGTACTGTTTTGGAGACCACAAAGCCTTTTCCTGAATTTTTTTAAAAGTAAGAACCAAGTATCTTATTTCAGAAGTTGGTGAATCTGCAAAACCTAACATCTACAGAAATTAACAGAGGTTCTGCTGGCCAATTTTTTTAGAAGGGGGCAAGCCACAAACTAGACAGAGCTCTTTGAACCTCCTCAGCACAAATAACGGGGGACCTTCTCACACAGTCCTACTATGATACTCTTGTCCATCACTTCTCCCTCACCAACTGTGTGAGCACCAAGCTTAGAGCCCTGCACGCAATAGCAAATGACGTAGGGAAGTGGGCAGTTCCATGGAAAGCACTGGTGAGAGGAACAGCAGGAGCAGTTGTCTCTTTCTCTAGCAGGAGACTTTAAGTCTCATGTCCAATACACACAGTGCAAACTAATGGCAGCCCTATGAGCAAGGCTAATCCTAGGATAAATGAACTGGTTAATGAGCACTACTAATTCAAAGCAGCCTTTGAGTTCCTCTGATTTTTATTTTGAGCAAGCAACACCAAATCTGAAAAAGGAACATGCTTGAAAGGTATGGGGGTACAGTATTTGTTTTCACAGGTAGCATCCAGATAACCTCTGGAATGTTGGAAAACATACTGAGGCTTTTTAAAGGTTTCACTACAAACTGTATGCTCAACAAATACTGACAAACTAAGTTTATTTGATGCCCCTTCCAGCTTGGCACACAAGATAAACGCACAGCTTGCCTGTCCTAAATGCAAATGCCATAGCACTGCCTATAAATTCCACTCAGATGAAGATTCTCCCAGCCATTTGGTCTTCTGCCTTGTTATTTACTCCAAGGGGAAATGGCACAGAATTAAAAGCAAAATTATATTGTTCAATTAAAAAAAATCCTAACAACAGCCAAGAAAAATACTGAGCCCAACTCAAGAAAAAAGGGGAAAAAATTAACTAACAATAACAGACCTCTTTTATAGAAAACTTTTAATGCAGAACAAGGTGAATAACCAAGAAAATGACATTCATAGCCATTCAGGGAATGGCTAATAAAATGTCTTCACATTCTATTTAGAATAAAATGAGTTTCAAATTAGCCTGTCAAAATGCTCTGCAGTAGATTCCAGGATTAACGTGAGCCCAGTCTGTTTTGTTCTGTTTCAATAAGCTGTCTTTGACTGTAACACTAGTTTCCTTAACAGCCACAAATTATTCCTGAAAGCCTCAGATTCCAAGAGTGTTTCCTTGCTGCTAGAGGAAACTGCATTTTAAAATGTTCTCATCGTTGGGAACCGAACAAATGGTAGCACCATGAAAAAATACTGCAAATTGCAACACCACACACTGTGATTTAGGGACAAGTAGAGAACTCTTTGTACATAAAGATGTTAACCGTTGTTTCACCGATAACTTTGTTTACATAAACTGTGTTTAGCTCTGCACAAGGCTGCATACAATTTGGCTAATTCATGTTACTGTATAACATTAATATATAATGGAAGAAAGCAGAACCTATGGAACATTCTGAAAGTTGTACTTAATCCCCCCCCCCCAGCTCTTCTAAGCTATGAGTACACTAAACTTCACTACAAAGATGATACTAGAGAATTGTAATTGGATTGCCATTGATTATATCTGACTGGGAGGATCTATAATTAATTGAGCTGTGATAACAGAGTTCTCTTGCCACATTGTTCAGGCAATTCTCAGATTCTTCTGCCATGCCCAGGATATGAAGGGGTTAGATACAGAGAAAGTGCAATCTATGCTTAGTGGTTTATTGCAAGCTAATAGGGCTTTCAAGGTGAGTGAGGTATCTAAGGAGTGGTTTTACCAGTTCCAACCTTCCTTGTGAATTTCATGGGCTGAGGGAGGGGGATTTGACCCCCGGCCTCCTAAATTCTCATTTGTCACTCTATCCACTACACCACACTGGGTAACAATTAGTCTTGGAATCAATTAATTGATCTGTGGGAATAAACTACAATATCAAACATAGAAAATTCAGGAAAAGCACAATATTATAAATGGTTGTTATTTATGGATGTTATTATGTCTCATTCCAACGTGCTATAAAATGTGTTGAAGTGTGCCTTCACTCACCAAGCAACAAGCATTGAAAGGATGCTGTTACTTTATTTTCACCTATATGGCATTTGAGTAACTATGTGCTGAAAGGTACATTTTGATTCTTGACCTTTCGTACTGAAATCAAGTCTTCTCTGTTACTTACTCTGTGCTCCCCCCCGCAGTTCAAGATGTTCCTCACATAATTCAATACATTTTTCTGAAAACTAAACCATGTGCATGTATCAGACCAAAATGTCAAGGAAGTAGCAGAACTAACAGAGTAACATATACATTTTATGGGTTATTTTTGTAGCTGCAAGGACAGCTCTTCACAGTGAAGCAAATGTTAAACAGAAAGCTTCCTGAGCAAATAAAGATTTAGACAGGCATTCAGATGGTGCATGCAATTTTATGGCTTCAAAATTAAATACTAACATTATTTTTTAGTAATTGGCACTACCTAGCTTTCTAAGTACAAAAAACAAAACAGAACAAAACAAAAAGCGTTATTTTGTTTTCTAAGTGAGAAACTTTATTTTAGCTAGTTTTAAAAAGGTAAATGTAAAGGTTCCCCTTGACAATTTTGTCCAGTCATGGATTCTGAGAGCACTTGTGGTGGCAAAAAGATTTATATTAAAAGCCTGGAAATATGATCAACCTCCACCCTTCACACAATTGTTGCAGGAAGATCTGCAACAATTAGCCTCTTTTGAATGAATATCAGACAGAAAGCAACTCTGTGAGGGTATCTGTGTAGATATAAGGAAGCCTTTCACTGACTCATTTTAAATGCATAAGATAGTTTATTGTGAATACAGTGGTGCCTCGACTTACGACCGTCCCTACTTACGACCATTTTGAGTTATGACCAGCTCCAGCTGCAAAATTTTGCTTCGACTTGCGACCGGAGCTTCCACTTACGACCAAAACTAGGCAAGGAAAAGAGGCGGGAAATTCAAATGTACTAACTGTTGGTGGCGAAGAGGCTGCTTTTTTGTAGCTCTTTTGCCCCAACGGTTAGGGAAAGGGATGGAGCGGCAGAGGGAGACAGAGGCAGGGACGTCCCTCAGTGCTCCTCACCGCTCCCTGCAGGCCGATGCCACTACCGCTGCTGCTGCCCGATGCTGCCTCCAGCTCTGGCACCGGCATCTGCTTGCCAGGGACTCAGCAGTGGTGGCGGCATCGACCTGCAGAAGGTGGCGAGGAGTGCTGAGGACTGACACAGCTGCCCTGGCGAACAGCCGGCGGTGCTGGTGGTGGAGCTGGAGGCGGCGTCAGGCACCAGCAGCAGTGGCATCATCCCACGGAGGCCATCAGAGGAGGCTTGGGACTGCCTGGTAAGGTAATGTGCCAGTTTTTGGTTCTGTTCTAGGTGGGTTTTGCAGGGTGGTTTTGGGCTGGGGGGTTATGTTTCTGTGGTGTGTTTGTTTTTTGGTGATTTTTTTTGCAGTCCCAGCATGGGGCTTTCTATGTTTATTTTTGGGTTGTTTTTTGGGGGGCCGGAATGGATTAATCGCATTCCCATGCATTCCTATGGGAATGCATGCTTCGACTTACGACCATTTAGAGTTACGTCCATCTTCTAGAACGGATTATGGTCGTGAGTCGAGGCACCACTGTAATACCATACTATATTATATTGTATTGCCTTTTTGTCTGTCTGTTTGTTTTGTTTTGCTCTCTTGGTTCTGTTTTGCTCATTTTAAACTCTTTTTTTCTTTTTAGTGTAATTTAAGTTTATATTGTTACGTTAAACATGGAAAAAACAAACAAATAAAAATAATGAGTTGAATGAGTCAGAAGTAAAAGTTGATCGTTTAAAGCAAGAATCTGTGTCTGGAGTGTTGTGGGGCGTAAATAGGACTCCCCAGAGATGAACGCTCACATTCTTCATATTTTTTCTTAAAAAAAAAAAAGAAATATGAGAGTTTCAAGTAACACCATCAATGCTACAAAAAACAGCAATATTAGGAACAGTATACACACTGCTCTGATATTTAATAGATACTTAGGTTTTTAGTTAAAACTTATGTCTGTTATACAATACCAGTCAATGTTTTTATAAGTTTGATTTTGTCTGGTATTTTTTTATTTTATAATACAAAAACCCACCAAAAACACACATATGTAACAACAAAAATACAGAATTTTTTTTACAAATAATAGTCCTTATTATAAACTAAATTCTAATGTGTACCCCATACCCATCGGACTCCATTTAATAATATTTTATTACGGACTACCTCTCCAAAATTGTATTGAGTATTCTTTAGAGGCTTTCCCCCTTCCTTTCACTAACACAAATTCCACAAATCTATCCCAAATATCATAAAAATTGTTAGAACTTATTTCCCCTCTTTTTATTTTAAGTTCAATAGTCAATTTATCATTTAATGCAATATCCCACACTTCACAATACCAGTCTTCTATTTTAAGATCATTTTTGTATTTTCCAAAATCTAGCTATTAATATTCTAGCACTTGTCATAAAATTGGTGATAAATTCTTTCGAGTAATAATCCAAATCTGTGTTATTAAAAACTGACAATAAGGCAATTTTAGCACTAAAATCAATATCTTTACCAAATATATCACACATTTCCTTACAAATCAATTCCCAAAATTTCTTAACCACTTTACATTCCCACCACATATGAAAATACGTACCAATTTCCTCATTGCATTTCCAACATGCTTTGGGGTATTCTGGATTTATTATATTTAATTTTACAGTGGTCAAATATCACCTTAAGCAGATTTTTAAAATTTTTTCCTTTATTCTTGTTGACATTAATCTTAAGACTCTCATCCTCCACATTTTTACTCAGTCCTCTATTTTAATTTCTAGTGTCTGGTATTTTTTAATAATAATAACAACAAGTAGAAGCAGTAACTTGTGTACACAACATGTGTTCATGTATATATGTATTGCTTTCAAAATGGAGCTAAACGTTATGCACACTATCAAAAATAACAAGCTGCTCCATGCATTATTATTAGACACACACAACATGTCAGGGCAATTTGTTCCCCTGAATTTGAGTGTGCACTGCCCTAAAACATTTGCAAGTGTTGCTTAATGAACAATCTTCACATCAGTCTGATGGCAATTCTGACAGTACTTGCAATTTTCTCCTATGGAACAGCCTCCTCCACAAATAAAAACTCACTGACCTTGCTTCTGCTGTTTACCCAGCTTGTACACACTATGATGTCTCCTGGTTTTATGCCTAATATAGCCCTAAAGCCTCCCCACTATTTAAAGCAAAATAGCAGCTATTCTGCTTCCCTATAAATAGTCAAAGTAAACAAGACAGATAAACCTTAACTTGGCAAGGCTGAAAAACTCAATTAGGAACATTCAAAATAATGCATTGCCTTTAACTATTGGCAGTTGTTAAACATAAAAGTCTTAGGAGTTTTGATTTCCTTTAAGTCTGAATGTTAAACATTAGGGATGACCCTTTTGTGTTTTATCGAAAGACAACAATCAGGATAGAATTTCATTTTAGGTTTCCATGTTCTTCTATTGATTCACAAAAGAGAGCCTCTAAAACATGAAGTATTCATATTAATGGAAGAGGGATATATGAAGTTTTTATAATCTTCTGTGTTTTGTGTAACCTTTCTTTCACATTTCACTTGTGAAATTACCCATGAAATTTTTCATCCAATAGTGTTGCGGGGGCTGCTGTCAACAACCAATCAGAACATCCAGAAGAGAGTGGGAATTTTGAATTAAAAAAAAAATACTGAAATCGTCAGAACTCAGTGAGGAGTTTTCTTTCTTTGCCTTAGTCATTCCTTGTGGGTGTGTCAATTCTTGGTGCCTGCTCTCCTGGACTGTGGTGCCTGCCAACCTACCTGTTTGCCTCTCTGCTTCCATCCTAGATCCTTTTATTTTTTGCCTTTTCCCCTTCCTTTTTGGGGGAGTTTCCCCCTGTTTTTTACATTATTTTTTACTACTGCCTGCCTGGCCTGCCTGCTGCCGCCTATTGGCTCAAAGAAGAAAAGACAAGAGAAGAGATCAAGTGACAGGGGAGAAAACTCTCCATATTCTAGTAATTATGGTATGGGGGGCTTCATTGGATTATCTGCCTTTATTTGCTTAATAGCTTTTCTTGGTTTTTGAAAACAGTCTTTTTAAATTTGCTATTTTTTCATCTGTGTGTGCGTATCCACATGTGTACTTTTCCTGTTTGGCTGATTTTTTAAAATTGCTATTTGATTACCTTAACTTACTTTGTATTTAATTATGTTAAAAATGTACATTTCGGTGGGTTTGGGAAAACTGTTTTATGTTGTTGTTGGTTACAGAGGAGTTTCGGCCTACGGACTTAATCCATATTGGAACGGTGTCCGTAGGTCGAAAAGTCTGCAGGTTGAAAATGCATTCCCCATAGGAATGCATTGAAAACCCATTAATCCATTCCGGCCCAAGAAAAAAATACCCCCCCCAAAAAAACTAAAACACTGCAAGCCCCTGGGGCTGCAAAAAACCCAAAACAAACACAACCCCAACCCCACCAGCCCAATCCCACCCTGCAAAAGACCAAAAAAAGTTTAAAAAAGCAAAAAACAGCATCTTGCCTGCACTGCCACCAGAAGGCCTCCCGGACTGCCGGGCCAGGGCTCTGGCCGTCGCTGCTGGGCCTGGCCTCTGTCACCGGGCCAGGGCTACGGCTGCCGGTCCTGGCCTCCACCGCCGCCTTTCTCCCCTGCCGCCAGGCTTCACCGCTGCCGAAACCACCATTGGGCGCAGTGCTTTGGGAGAAGCCGTGTGGTGGGGGAGAAAGGCTGGATCGGCTCCTGCCTTTCTTCCCCGCCACCCGGCTTCTCCCAAAGGGCCGCCCCGATGGTGGTTTCAGCAGCAGAGAAGCCACGCGGTGGGGGAGAAAGACCGGATGAGCCCGCACCTTTCTCTCCTGCCACCCAGCTTCTCCCGAAGGGCTGCCCCTGATGGCAATTTTGGCAGTGGAGAAGCTGGGCAGTGGGGGAGAAAGGCGAGAATCACCCCAGGGTAGACCCTTGCTTCCTTCCCTCCCTTCCTGAAATTCAAGGGCACTCTTTTTGTGTCCTCAGAGCCTCCCTTTTCCAAACTGTTGGGGTGAAAGAGCTAAAGAAGCAGCCTCTTTGCCACCAACAGTTTGAATTTCCCACCCTTTTTCCCTGCCTTTTTCAGTCCGTATGTCAAAGCTCTGGCCACAAGTCGATCCAAAATTTTGCGGCTGGAGCTGTTCGTACATCAAAAAGTCTGTAAGTGGGCCATTCGTAGGTCGAGACTCCACTGTACTTGATGAGTGGGTATCTGTGTGCCAGGTCAGTGCCTAGCCAGCTATCCTGCTGCTTCCTTACCTTTTAAAAAACTTTTTTGACGACGTTCAGAAGGTTTATATTGTGCTGGCTGGGTGCCACTGAAGTCATATTGTTGTTTTCTCTTATAATTGTTGGGTGCTTTACTGCTTTTTGAATTGGTTGATGGATGAGTGAGGGTTTTTTTCTGCTCTGTGCATAGGACTGGTGGTGGTGTTATATCTTGGCTAGAGGAGCATCTTTGCTGGCTGGGGGTGGGCACTGCCAGAGGCTTTTTCTATAAAGTAGCACCTGCGTAAGTCTGAATATAACAGTCTTTCTTCATGCACTGCTGCCTGCCTTTGAGGTAGATGGAGTCTCTCTTGCCTTGCCTCTGCTTTTTTGGAATAGTTTCCAACAGTTATTTATAGTTTTTGAGATGCCAGAAAACAAGAATGGAAAACCTGAAACAAGAGAACTCAAAAGAGGCGTTCCTTTTTATGTTAAACAAAAGAACCAGTACACAAAAACATGAAAAACTAAAGACGTACATGCAAAATAACTTATAATGAATTCTTTGTTTGTTTATTCATTCATTCATAATATATTCCACCACCTTTCATCTTAAAAAGGACCAAGGCGGCATGAACATTTATAAATGTGAGTTTTCATAAATATGAAAATGTATGCTTTGCACATCCCTATAAACCATGTATCACAATACTTTCCCTACCACTGTACAGACCTTAGGTTGCTGGGACAGAATCCCATTCCTTGAGAGTTTAGAGCTAAACTCTGAAATCTGGGGGCATATCTTTGTGATTTTGTAAGGAAAAGATAATCCAGTAACAATTGCAAAAGGGTGTCTGTGAAAGTGAGAGACAGACAATGCAGAGAGATTCAAGGTGTGACTAGACAGCCAAATTGGATTGGGCTGGATCAGGCTAAACAGGGTCACTTGAAGTCACACAGGAGTGCAGTATGTCATTTGGGCAATCCTTGCATCCACTTGCAAGGAACAGGCGATTCAAGGCAGGAAACCACACTGTATTTCAAGCAACCCTATTTAGTCCATTCTTCCCTTTAAAGGGAAAGAAAAGATGAAGAAAAAAGGAAAAAATGACATAAAAAGAAAGATCCTTCTCTTTGTTCCCCCGTGTCTCTCCTGCCATGGGGTAGAGTCAGGAAGCTCTCAGTTTTCTACCCTGTTTTCCCGAAAATAAGACCTAACCTGAAAATAAACCCTAGTAAGATTTCTCAGGATATAAGCCCTACCCCCAAAATAAGCCCCAGTTAAGTGAAACCCTTCCCTCCACCATTGTGCAACAACCAGAAGAAGATGACTAAAGAACAAAAGATGGCTGTAAATAAAAAAAAAATCCCCTGAAAATAAGCCCCAATGCATTTTTGGAGCAAAAATTAATATAAGACCATGTCTTATTTTGGGGGAAACAGGGTAATGATTATTTTCAAGGGGCATAGCACTGAACTGGACTGCCAATCAACTTTCTCAGTGCTGGATCCAAAGGGCTTTTTAAAAAAACTTCACATCAACTTCTGTTTCCCATATGGGGGGCACAGAGGGGGGGCACAGAGGGAAGCTTTCACTTTACTGATAAGTGGCTTGAACGTGCTGTGTAGGTTCAAACAGCTGTTGCTTACCACTATTCCCAGCAAAGTAGGTAAGCAATCCACTCTAGTCTGACCCTGGTGATCACACACGTTGGAACTGAACCAAAACAGAGTGATCCTACCACACCAAAAACATAGTAGCCTCTGGCAGGGACTCAAAAAGGTGCATGTAGACAAAGATAAGGAGCAGGCTGGTCTGCCCGTATGTCATGTAGTCACTGGGAAAAGGAGCAAATTAGTCTATCACCAAAGCGGACCTAATAAAAGGGTAAAAGGTCTATCTGATCACACCTTCAGTTATGAATTTAAAGAGCATTGTGTGAATTCCAATAGCAGCACCTCTAGAGCACACAGAGGTGCATCTGAATGATAGAGAAATGTTACTGTATTGAGCAAGTTTTGCCTTCCATATATTATCCTTTGCTTATATTATTCCTTGCTGCTCTTTGCTAGGTGCTCGCTGAAGAATTTCTAGTATGGGGTGGAACCTGACATTTAAGATAAGATACAGCTTGTTTTGCAAGTAAAAATTGCTATTAGGTTAGAAGTCCAAATCACGTAGTAAGGGGGGATTGGGGGTGTTACTTTATTCAGTTTGTGAGCTCATCGGCTACTTGGCCAATGGAGACAGGTAAGAGGGCATGGGACGTGGTGGCGCTGTGGGCTAAACCGCAGAAGCCTGTGCTGCAGGGTCAGAAGACCAGCAGTCGTAAGATCGAATCCATGTGACGGAGTGAGCTCCCGTCGCTTGTCCCAGCTCCCGCCAACCTAGTGGTTCGAAAGCATGCAAATGAAGTAGATCAATAGGGACCACCTCGGTGGGAAGGTAACATCGTTCCGTGTCTAAGTCGTGCGACCATGTCTAAGTTGTGGCCATGTGACCACGGAAGATTGTCTTCGGACAAAACGCTGGCTCTATGGCTTGGAAACGGGGATGAGCACCGCCCCCTAGAGTCGAACACAACCGGACAAAAATTGTCAAGGGGAACCTTTACCTTTACCTAAGAGGGGATGGGGGGGTTGTAGGTATAAAATCTTCTGCACAACACTTTTCTGGCAGAGTGAGAGACTGATTTTCTAATTACTTTCTCTTTCTCTCCACTGTTGCAACTGCGTCACAATAAAGAACTCATTTTCACTTTCACCCCAGCTTTGTAGATTTATTACTACTATAGGTGGATATTTCCATAACATGAACATTGTGCCAAAATCGAGGAGTGGTCAGTTAGCAGCAACTCATTCCCTGGCTTTTCAAGTGCAAAACCATTAGACCTGGAGAATGGGTTTAAAACCTGGATCTCAGGGCCAAAGTCAAAGGCTGGCACTCCAGCACCCCACTTAGATCCACCTTTTAGCCATGCCTACTCTGATCAATTTATCTTAATTAATTGATGGTCATAGAAATACTGAAAATATCTTCATTCGTCATCAGGAATATGTTGTGTCACCAGAGTAAGCTGGTGACCAAAAAGCAATCGATCAGAATCAAATTCGAAAATGACCCAAATTCGCTAAGATTTGTAATTTTACTGAGTTTAAATAGTTTTTGTCTTGTTTTTCTGCCCAAAGGGCCCCCGAATGATGCAGAATAAGAACTACAAGGGAAGACATTTTAAACTCAGATTAAAAGCCAAAATTTAAAAAGTAACAATTTTTTTTCAAGAAACAGACCAACAACTCTAAATAGCAGCTATAAAACTGGTTTCACAGACCAAAACCATATGAGGCAATGCGCCCTTCAGCAGCACATAAAACATATTGGAGAATACCGGATCTGCTGAGATAAGCATCATAGAGAGGACCAAAATACAATCCAAATAATGGAGCAGTCCCAACCCCTGCCAAAAACTGACTGAGAAGGCTTAGTGTGGGGTCAGCATGTTGCTCTCTGAGCTGAGAAGAGTTCAGCAGCAGGATGGTGCTACTGTTGTGGTATGCTAGTGGACTGCACCATGGGGGCAGATGAATCCATTGGTGCCAACTGTACTATTCAGAGGGCTGAAATGGTACTCCAGGGAGCGGGGAGTGGAGACTGCCATGGAACCACTGGACCAAAAGTCCTCTAGCTGGATCTAAAGTCCTGTTGCTGAATCCAAAGCCATCACTGACACACCAGTGGGCTAGAGTCCAGGTTTGACTGGGCAGTGAGCTGGTGAAGGTATTTTCTCTGCTGCAGGCCTCTGGGGAGAAGTGGGAACAAGATGTAGGAGCTAAATTTAAAACAGGAAAAGAACAGCCCTTCTTGTCCTGGCCACTGTAAGCCAGTAGGGCCCTGGGCAGGACAGTGGCTTCAGAGGAGATAGTTTCCTTCCCCTCAGATACAAAAGACTGCTCAGTAGATTTGTCGCTAAAACATAGCTGTAGGAAGGCAGGGATATCACACTTCAGAAGGGGGTCATCAGAAGAATGGAAAATTCTATGGAATAGCAAGGGAAACAGAATGGATATCGGAGGCTGAAGCCAGTTGATTATACTTAATAGTACTATGCCTTTAAAGAACTGCTTGTACTATAACATTTATGAATGCCTTTTTATTCCAGAGGTGAGAAGTTATTAGCAAAATTTGTATGTTAACTGCCAATTAATCTCTATCTCAATCACATGCAAATACTTAGGAACAGTATTTTAAATTGTGCCAATTTTTTACCTTGCTCTAACTCTGGAAGGCTCAGCATGGAGTATTACACAATTGAAATATATATTCAACAATATCAGCATATAAAATACTGTACTGTTATGAAGGCTTTTCCTTCCTTAATTACTCATCTCTTCATCTTATCTTTAAAAAAAAAAACCAAATAGGATAAGCTTTGTTAAGCTGCAAGCGGGAAGCAAACAAATAGGAGCTCTGCCCACTTAGGAGAAGCTGTTAAAAAAAAGAGAGAGAGAGAGAAGTGTCTTCGGAGAGAGGCTTTGCAGAGTGTGTGTGTGCTAATGCTGCATGTGCGCGTCTCCTTTATTTTACTTGCACTAGTTTGAGCACTGCTTGATATAGACTAGATCGTCCCCTTTGGAAAATGGGGAAAACATTTACCTACCTCCAATTTTCAGGGGAATCACTGGTTGTCTGAGAGTTTTCAAAGATTATAGACAGAGGCTCTAAGTTCCTTTAGTAGCCTTGGAAGCCACTCATCTGACCGTGCAGCCTGAACTAATTTAAAATGGCTAAGTGTTCCTGTATTGCCTCTTCATTTACCTTAGCCAGCAACATCCCTATTGTCTCCTTAATTCTACTTGCACTAGTTTGAGCACTGCTTTACTTTTTTGGAGAAAAGCAAAGCAAGTATTCAGCAGCTCTGCCTTCTCTCTGTCACACAAATATTTTTCCATCCTCTCCATACAGCTGACATTACAGTACTTTCTTCTTGTTGCTTTGGTTCCAAACATAGCTTTAAAAAACAAATATATCTTTTTGGCAGTTTTTACCCCCATGTGTCTAAGCCCATTCTGATCTTTTGCCCTCTTGTTCTTCTCTTAGAAATAAAGGTTACTAATTTATACTGTTCCTTAGTGATTTATCTCTCCTTTCACTTCCTATACATACCTCTGAATTCAACTGAAGGCTCTAACTGTTAAGTCTAACAGCATCACTTCTACTCCTTCACATGTCTCCCATTTTTTTGTAGCAATTGTTTGTGACTCTGTCTTCAGAATCTCACCTTGAGGAAATTCCCATACTCTGCATTCCTCAGTGTGCTGCACCTATTCTTCTAGCAGTGAAGCCAGCTTGCATGTACTGTTTATATAGATTTCTGTATCATTAGGCAGGAAGACAAAGATGACACATGTATTGCAGATCACTGCAAAAGCTCCTCTTACATCCATCTACAGTGGTGTCTCGACCTATGAACATCCCTACTTACGACCATTGTTATTACCATCTCCACCCACAAAATTTTGCTTCTACTTGCAACCGGAGCTTCCACTTACAAACAGAAAAAGGCAGGGGAAAAAGGAGGGAAATTCAAATTTCTAACTGTAGGTGGCAATGAGGCTGGTTCTTTGTAGCTCTTTTGCCCCAACAGTTAGAGAGTGTGCATTGGAGGAGGCTTGGGACTGCCTCCTTCTGCTTCTGAGTGTGTGTGTGTGTGTGTTTGCAGGAGGTTTCGGGCTGCCTGGTAAGGTAAGGTGCTGTTTTCTTCTTTTTAACAACTGTTCTGGGTGTTTTTGCAGCATGGTTTTGAGCTGGGGAGTTATGTTTCTGTGCTGTGATGGTCTTGGGTTTGTTTGTTGGGTTTCCCCCTCCATTTTTGATGGGTCTTGGGGTTTTTTGTTGCTTTTTGGATTTTTCCCCATTTGTGATGGGTCTTGGGGGTTTTGTTCGTTTTTTGGCTCCCCCCATTTCCAATAGGTCTTGGGGGTTTG
This sequence comes from Pogona vitticeps, assembly GCF_051106095.1. Lineage (NCBI taxonomy): Eukaryota > Metazoa > Chordata > Lepidosauria > Squamata > Agamidae > Pogona > Pogona vitticeps. Next base: position 61,988,348 of record NC_135787.1, read on the forward strand.
GTTGCTTTTGGGTTTTTCCTCCATTTCCGATGGGTCCTGCATGCTTCCCTTGCTTTTTCCTTTGTTTTCTTTGCATTTCCAACCTGCTCCCTTTGTTCTCTGTGCATTTCCAATCCGCACCATTTGTTTTCTGTGCATTTCCAATGGGTCTTGCACTCCTGATTGCTTTTCTCCCCCCAACCCCTTCGGCCGGAAGGGATTAAGCGTGTTTTCAATGAGTCTTGCAGTGATTTTTTTTGTGATTTTTCTTCTTCTGCTGGAATGGATTAATTGCATTCCAATGCATTCCTATGGGAAATGGTGCTTCAATTTATGACCATTTTGAGTTACGTCCATCTTCTGGAATGGATTATGGTCGTAAGTCAAGGCACCAGGTGAAACAACACAATTGATCTCTCCTCAAATCCTGCTAAGCATCCACACAAAATACCCAGTTTACTCAACTTGTTCACAAGTTTACAGGGATTCTGAGACCTGGCAGCTGGTAGCTCTTCCGCCAACAAAGTCAACAACCCACTTTCTCTTAGCATTCACTTCATGTCAGCTTTAGCCCCTTCCCCAGCACCGTGTGCTGGAGGCAGACATGCCTCCAAATACCCCACACACTACACCAGAACACAGACAGAGTTCTAACTCTTGTCCTCTGAAGATGGTGACCACAGAGACTGGAGAAACATTAGGAAGAAGAAACTCCAGAACATGGCCAAACAGCCTGAAAAACCTAGAACAAACCAACCTCCAAATAGCTTGGTCAAACAATCATCCAGCTGGCAAATGCAGCCTCATTCTGCCATATCTTTCACCAAACCCACACAAAATACCAATTTACTCACCCTGTTCATCCTGCTGCTCACAAACTCCTAGGGACTCCAGGTGCAGCTATCAATTTACCAGCTGGCAGTTTCTTCTCCAACCAATGTCACATTCTCTGTCAGTCTCCCCTAATCTGGCACTCTCCAGATGTTTTGGACTATAATTCCCTTCAGCACCAAACAAGGCCAATGGTAGAGGAATCTTACCAGACCCAATCAAAAACATCTGGAGAAAGCCAGGTTGGGGAAGGCTGCTCTAGATTCTTCACCTTCTAATTCAAGGCTGCCATCAAAAGCAGAAACCTGAGCCAGACACTACATGTGCTGGGTCCTGGTCTGTGTTTGGATATGACCACTCAAAGACATGATCACTCAGCCCAGAAGCCTTCCCACAACCTGGCATTTCTTTGACTTTAAGGACAGTTCAGCTGAACAACATAAGACTCTCAACTATTTCAAATCCCTTGGTGCATTCTAGACAAAAAGAAATAATGATACATTTCTAAAGGTATAATTCTTTTCAATGCTCCCAGTTATTGCCTTTCTGTATTAAAACATTGGCTAAATATCATAATCCGCATACTGAGGGAAGAAAAATGAAGAGGTAATGTAAAATTTCCTTTTAATTATTGTTATGTTCACCCTGTGCCCCTGTTTCTTTTTCTCAACGCAAAGGGCTCACGCCGGAGACGTTCCCTCTTTCTTTCACTGCCACCAGTGGGTTTCTTTATCCACGCTGTAAAGGACTTTAGTCTGACACTGGCTGCCAACAACAGAACTGGTTTATTAAAGGGTATTAGGGTAATTACGGTAATTCAGGATCACAGATGTTCTTTATTCATTTCATAGAATCAAATCATTGAAATATCATATATTCTGCCACACATTCAATCACCTCCTGTTTTATTCATTCACTTTAACCAGCTTATCTTTGTTAGTTACAGTTCTCACTCTATGACTATCTCTCTCTTTCTGCAAACCTCTTTCTCTTCTCACTCCCTCTCCCTCTCTAACTGACTTAACTTATTCTCTGCCTCCGCCCCTCCTGTCTTCGCATAGGCTTATGCAAATGAGCTCCAGCTATGAGTGACTGGCGTGACATGGGCATACGTCACAATTATGTTACCCTTTTCTGAGGCAAATATACAATGTATATATTATTTATTTATTTATTTATTTATTTATTTATTTTATTTATATCACGCCTATCTAATCAATTAAGACTAGGCGGCTTACAGCAGCATAAACAACAACAATATGATTAAAAACAATTTACATAAGGAGGACTTTCAGCAAGATGGGACAAACACTGGGAGAAGAAGGAAAAGGGAGGTCAGGAACTGACAAAGGGGAAGGCCTGCCGAAACATCAATGTTTTTAGTTGTTTTTTGAAAATGCCCAGCGAGGGAGCCGCGCGAATGTTAGGAGGGAGGTTATTCCAGAGGCGAGGAGCCACCACCGAGAAGGCCCGATTTCTTGTCTTTTCCTTCCGGGCCTCCCTTGGTGTTAGGCTCCTCAACCTCACCTCCTGACTTGCACGAGTGACACGGGTAGATCTTGGTGGGAGTAGGCGTTCCGCCAGGTATCGAGGCCCTAAACCGTTTAGGGCTTTATATGTAAGCATCAACACTTCGAAGTCGATGCGGAAGTGGATGGGCAGCCAATGCAATGCAGCCAGAGTGGGTGAAATGTGTTGGTATTTTTTCACACCACTAAGAAGTCTGGCCGCCGCATTCTGCACCACCTGTAGTTTCCGCAGCAGCCTCAAAGGTAGCCCCACGTAGAGCGCGTTACAGTGGTCTAATCTTAAGATTACGAGCGCATGCACCAAGGTAGTGAGCGCCCCCACCTCAAGATAGGGCCGCAGCTGGGCTATCCGCCCAAGATGGTAAAAGGAGGTTTGGACCACCGACGCCACCTGGGATTCCATGGTGAGCACCGGGTCCAGATGGATCCCCAGGCTGCGGACCCCGTCCTTGGCGGGGTCACCCCCCAAAAGAGAGAGAGTTTCCCAAACCCCCGACTGTGGGGGTGCCCACCCTCAGTACCTCCGTCTTGTCCGGGTTCAGCCTCAGCCCGTTCTCCTGCATCCATTGCAGTACGGTCCCCAGGCAGCACTGAAGGGACAGAACGGCATCTCCTGCGGTAGGTGGAAAAGAGATGTACAGCTGAGTATCATCAGCGTACTGATGACACCGGGCTCCACATCCCCGGATGACCCCACCCAGCGGCCTCATATAGATGTTAAACAGCATGATGTTTACTTTTTGTATTTCTGACTTTGCTGTTTAATCTAGTACATACAGATTTTACACAACATACCGATTTGTAAATTACAACCCTACCAAAACACTACTTCCAATTCTACCTTTAAATGTTTTGTGTTTTTCTTCAGCTTACCATATTCTTCCGTGTACAAGACGCCCCCATGTATAAGATGCCCTCCCACTTTTCTAACACAAAATTAAGAAATCTAAGCGGGGCTTAGCAAGTGGAGGGGGAAAGCAGAGATTTAAATGCTTTGATGATTCCTGCATCCCCCCTCCTTACTTCTGTGTACTGTATAAGACGACCCTCAATTTTTAATCTAAAGATTGAGTTTGTATTGTTCAAGCATCTGTATGCAGAATCTGATTCCAATTAAAGACTTTTGCTATTAGATAAACCAGAAAAACTTCTTAATCTGTTCTCCTTTCATAGTATCCATTATAGCCATATCCTGAAGTTGGCTGTCAGAATAGATGGAGCATATAAATGGATTTTTAGCGCTTAGATTTTAATTAGCAGCATTGGGGGATGTTGAAAAATCTGCCTCAAACCATTTAAATTACGGTTGCAGCATTTGAATTCACTAGCTGTGCCAGTCCAAATTATCAATTTATGGTATATCATTTTTTGATATGTAGTGATCTTGAAAATATGTGTCACTTAGCTTAATTTGGCTGAACTGATTCATCAAAAGTATAGAAAATGACCATCAAGCCATGGATCCAGCAAGTATCTGCCAGAGGCCGATCATTCCCTCAGCTGCATGTATTATCACTCATTCGAAATCTCCATGTCAGACATTATGGTGACTAATAACTGGAAGTAACTGTAGCAGTGCTTTGGTTTCTCGGTGGTGTGGCAAGCAGGGCACAAAATTTCACAAAGTCCCTTCAAATCATCAGCAAGATTCAGACCCGATAAATGACAAGAACATCCATTCTTTCCAAATACGATTAGAATTCTAAACACACACACACAATTAGGGCAAAGGGTTACATGTTTTCCAAAGCCTCTCTAATTTTGAACAGCACATCTCCGAAATAATTGCTAGGGAGCTGTTGCGCTAGCTGGCATCTGTTGCAAGAAATTGGGTATATCAGTTCTGTCTATGGTTTTCATGTTAGCTATTCATCAACATCAGGTGGATGCAATATAAATAGAAATAGGATGGCAAGGGTAATATGAAGGAACAGTACAAAATGTTTTTATTCGCTGATTATCCCAAAGTATGTTTCACATGGAGGGCATATTTTCAGTTAATGATTTTGCAAAGTAGTTTTTTTTTTTTAAATGTGATCATGCTCTTTCCACAAGTAGCTTTTGTAGTACTATTCAGCAGCACATATGGTTTCCCCAAAGCAGATGTTCACAGTGTCTGTGTAGTGAGTTATAATTTCATTTAAAGGTGTTCATTGACAGTGTTACATGCTGCAATAGATTGCCATAAAACCATATGTTTCTTGTGTGATAAATTCTACTTCAGTCAGATATTGCCCCAAGGTATGCACAGCCGACACAGTGAAGCCAAAAGGGCAGCTGTGAAGACTAAATACAAAGGTGCTTTGAAATGAATGTTTAGTACTAAGATATTTCTATCTTACGTAAATGTGTATGAGAATGTTTGTACAAGCAATGTAATAGCCACATCTGATCTGATATTTTATATTTTTGTAATACAAAACTGAGGCCAATTCAAAGGAACCAGAATTTTAGAAGAGAAAAAAAAATGCAGCCCATCTATTAGAAACAGATCAATGAATCATCCTCAGTGTGCTTCTCACTGAAACAGGGACAACAGTGCTCATGCGCTTGCTGAAAACGTGTGATCAAGTTAAACTATTCCTCACACTAAGTATAGAGATAAGGTGGTCTTCCAGATTATGTGGACTGCAACTCTCTTTGGTCCTTGCCTGGCAAAGCCATGAGTAAAGAATCATGGGAGTTGCAGTCCAACAAACCTGGGAAGACTCATTTCCCCAAATTAGCCTTATACACTGCCCTTAAACTTATTTGTTTAGAAATAAAGCCTGGCTTGTGTGGTTACCATCTGAAATTCAAGCTTTTTGAACTGAAGTTCAAGGAAACCTCCCAAAAGAATCACTTGGATCCATATGGTGACAATCAGTTCAACTTCCTGTTTAGTTCATGAAATTCGAAGCAGTTATTTCATTTCATAGTTCTAACTGAGATCACAACTAACCTGAAACACGGAAGTAAATTCTAGACATGAGAAAACAATTTAAATTGTGCCATCCAATGTAAGTCTCAGTAGTAAGTCCCAGTAGGTTTCATCCCTGGTAAGTTGCAGCTTGCTCTACTGCAGCTTACTTAAAGTTTGCTCCATTGTAAACCCATTACTAGGACAGCTACATGTATCCTCTTAGGATGGGTTAATGGAATACGGAATGGTAAAGGCCATGCCATTCAAAAGTGTGCTCTCAACCTAAGTGCAAGAGAGCCTTGAGGAATTGGTATCCTCTTTTGTCTCAACCATGTATTGTCTCTAGATGGGTTTAAGCTCCACTAGGAGCAGACAGCCACCTTGGAAGAGATGCTGAGCATGCACAGCTCCTAATGGAATCAAGGCCACAGAGAATCGGTGGGGGATGCTGAATGCTTAGCACATCTGAAACTGAGGCCAATTATTTAGATGTCAATCTTGTGCAGCATTTTTTTAAAAGCCAGAATGTCTTCCCAGTGTCCTTCAGGAAGATCATGCAAAGACAGAAATAGAACTACAGATTGGAGAGTCCTGTATCACTGCCTTAGCTGCAAAACCGTTTTCCCCCTGTCATGACCCAGGAGTTCAGCAGTGTCTTAGAAAGACACTCAGAAACTGAGAAGCCAGTAGCTTTGGTGGAGACATGCAGCCAAAGTCCCAGTCCTAAGCCAACATGGCCCAACACCCCTACACCTCAGGCTTCCATTCCTAATGCGACATTAGTTGTCTGTGGATCTGGCTCCACAGTCAGCCCTCCTCCAGGAGTTCCATGCTTCCCCAAACCAGTAGAGATATGCAGGAGGGAGGGATTTCCTATTGCATTCATTTTGAGGTCTTTTGGGTGCTGGCCCTTTTTGTAATCCCCAAAATACCAGAATCCTTTGAGTTTCTTCATTTGTTTCCCATTCATGTTTCTGGCACTGGAGCAAATTAAGCCCTACAAAACCCTTGAAACTATAACCAAAAAAAGAAGGGACAAGGCAACAGAGAATCATCTTCAGTATGCTGTTGCTGAAAGTGCTCCTCTGACCTCTCTTTTAGACTGAATTTGTTCCTTGCTGGCCTGATTCTGTTGCTGCTACTGTTCCTCCGTTGCAGATGATGATGATAATTCAAAAACTCCAAGCACAGTCAAAATTAACAAATCATTGACTGGTATTATATAACAGATACAAGTTTTAACCAAAAACCTAAGTATCTGTTAAATATCAACACAATGTGCATTGTGTTCCTAATATTGCTATTTTTGTAGCTCGGATGGTGTGATTTCTGAGATCTGCAACTGCTTATAGTATTATGTGAAGTTTCTTGATATTGTTTCCAAAGCCCTGATGACTACAAGGTCCACTGAAGTGTGTTTCGATTGCCACGTCTCTGTACTTTGTTAGTTTTTCCAATTCTTTATTTTCAGCTCTGACATCCCCTGGAATTGCAATGTCAATGATCTGGACATTTCTTCATTCTTTTACTACTATGTCTGGTGTGTTATGTTCAAGGTGTCTGTCCGTTTGGATCTGGAAATCCCACAAGATCTTGACTTCTTCATTTTCTGACACCTTCCCCACCTGATGTTCCCATGGGTTTTTGGAGGCCAGCAAGTTATATTTTTTTGCATAATGATCAGTGGGCAGGAGGAGGGGTGGTAGGTGGTATTGGGATCTCGGCTGGTTGGATGTCAAACATGATGCTTAGGCTTAAGGTCATTGTGCGTAGTTGTGGTTTGTTGGTGAGGTTTGGCTCGGTAAGGTTGCTGTTTGTAGTAAGGCACATAAGATGTTTGTCTTTGAAGTTCTTGTTGAAATTTTTGATAGGAGATGTAAGGGCTGCGTCACTGATTGTGCTGATGGCGTTGCTGGTATGTAGGGTAGACTCCCAAATGCCTGGCAACTGTCCTCCAAGAATGTCATCAGTGTCGGCATTGAAGAGACCAACTCCATCGAATGCGAGATCTTTAATGCGAGCACGTGTGTCCTCGGCTAGACCCGGGGTTCTAGGTCAAGAGAAACGTCGAACTGCTACAGAGGTAGCCATCAACTGTGTGTCTAGCGGATAGTATATGTTGTTTCGCCATTGAAAGACCCTCTTGTTGAAAAGTTTGTGCTAAGACCCTTTTGTCCAGAGAAAATGTTGGTAGATGCCCTTAGCTCCCTGATAGTTAGCAACTCTCATGGTGAAGGCGGCAGAAGAATATAGCCATCTGCCTATGGAGTCAACGTGCCTGCCATCTTTATTAGGTGGTATTAGTATTTGTCTGTGTTGAGAGTGAGATTGTGAAGCTTTGATGAATATGGAATTGGCAGCTGGTTGTTTCCGTAAAAAGACTGTGTCAGGGTCATGTACTCGATAAAGATTGTCTATGTGTTTTGACACAGAACGAGATGATGCTGTGTTTGGTCCAAGAATGTCTAGCTGTGCTCAGGAGAGAAGGGAGCATGGAGATATGGACTGGTGTGATTGTATCTTTAGAGATGGGATCATAAAGATGATCTGCTGCCCCAGTAGTGGGTCTATGGATTTGCAGGTCAAGGGATTTGGCCATACGAATCATTAGTTGAGCATAGGTTTGAAAATTCTCTGCTGGTGACAGGGGGTCTGTGTCTGCCAGGTCAGAAACTGGCAATGTTAAAAGTCCTGATGGTGTTTGAGGCCCGGAACCATGATCAGATGGGTCGACATCAGGCCTCGAGTCAACTGACTGTCAATCAACGTTGAGCGGCTGGTCCTCAAAATATTGGTGTCGACGCTGAGTTGTTATGTCAAAGGGGCGTTGGTGGACAGTGGTCGATATCGAGGGTCATTGAACAGTATGGACGTCAAAGGTGCATCCATGGACAGGGCTGATATCGAGGGTTGTCGATCGGTATCGATGTCAAAGGTGCATTGATGGACAGGGGTCGATAGCGAGGGTCTTCGATTGATATGGACATCAAAGGTGCGTCCATGGACAGGGGTTGATAGCGAGGGTCTTTGACTGCTGCCGACATGGAAGGTGCATCCATGGACAGCGTTCGATATAGAGGATCGTCAATATTGAAAGGGTCGGTATCGAGGTGTGTTAAAATGGATGTTGCTGTCGGTGTCGAGACAGCTGCTGAGGTGGTAAAGGCATCGATGGACCACACTGTATTATGGTGGAATAGACAGATGCTGGTGATACTCAGCAGGATGAGCGCTCGCGGTCCTCATACTGGAGAGGAAAACAGTAACTTGCTGGTGCTGCAATGTGCCCAGAGCCGAGGAGTATTGATTGGCTTGGTTGGGTCTCTTAGGTGCCAGCAGATACGAAGTGCCAGGTAGTCCTGAGTGATATAGTAATAAGATTGATTCGACAGCAAAGGCTCCCTAGCGGAGACATCCTGCAGGGGCAGTGCCGCCGGACCAGGAAGAGCGACTGGCCAATAGTGTTTGGCAGGCTTCTCCGTTAGGCACCAATCGAAGCAAACGGATCTCGATAATGGTGCAGAGCACAATCTCTTTCTGCACAAGAAGGCAAGCGGACGCTCATATAAGTTTGGTGCTTTCGTTGATGTGCCGGAGGCCGAGGTGGTAGGCCTACAGGGGCAGAGTAAGGCACAGTTTCTGGTTGCATTTAGTGCCAGTCTGGGAGACTGCTCCCAGAGCAGAAGCTTGAGTCTAGAGAGCGACTGCGGAGAACTCCACATTTAAAGTTTTTGCTGTGAGGGTAATGGATATCTGGCGAGGCAATTTGTGAAGACTCAGAGAGCCTGAGGATTGTCGTGGGCTATCAGGGAAAGCCGTGAGTCAATGAACATGCTGTTCCCATTCGGGAGACTGCGATGGTGAGATCAATGAGGTGGAAGTGCCTCCTCATCTGAAAGAGAACTGACGCAGATGAGGTTCCCAGATTCCGGTGGTTGTGGAGTTGGGGAAATGGTTGTGGAAGGCTTCGATTTTGAAGACTTAGCCTTCTTCGGAGGTGACGGTTCTGGTGCTGAGGAAGCGTCCATGGACAGTTTTCTCTTAGAGGCTGTTTTCAATGTTGAGGGACGTCAAATGTTTGGCTTTGTGCACTTGCGTGACTGTTAATATCGAGGGCAGAGTAGGATGTTGATGACTGGAATGAGATGGAGTAGCTGACAGACACTGTTTTGTCGCTTCGGAAACAGCTTCATCCATGATTTTAAAGACTGCTCCCAGAGCCGAAGTTTGAGTCTAGAGAGGCAGCTGCAGAGAACTCCATATTTAAAGTTTTTGCTGTGAGAATAAGAGGAAATTTGATGTCCTCACTGAGGCAAAAAAAAGCATTTAGAGTGGCCATAAGAAACTGGGATCTCATTATCGCAGGTTACACAGCTTTTAAATGGGCCTGAAAAGGCTATGAACGAAGAACCGGTTTAGAAAATAAAACAATGGAAAGGTGGGGGGAGGGGGATGCTTCAACCTTAAGGCCAGAGAGTATCTTTTGAAAATAATAAGGATAATAATAATAAATAAAGTTCAATAACTTTCCTTTTTTTGTTTTCTGATTTCTTACAGAAACTGTGATCGAGCCTCTCAGCATGGCGGTTGAAATAAACTGAAGGGAGAGGCTCAGCGCCAAGGTACATATACCGGGGTGGGTGGGTGTTTCCATGCTAATGTATTTTCCTTTGGTACCACAAAAGCTCTAGAATATTCCAACAAGGCTCTGCGCATGCGCGGATTACCCATAGTGTGATTGAGAGGCCACGAAGAAGAATTACTGGATTCATTGCCCTTGAGCATCCCTACCAAGCACACGTGCTTTAAAAACTATGAGATAAGCCACACCCTATATTTGTTAGTTAGCACAATAGTTGGACTACTACAATTTCCAACAACATGCACAATGGTGAGGAAATACCTGTAGCAATCAGCCTATGGTGTTCATTAACAAATAACATTGACCAATGCTAAATAATAATAACATTTATTTATCTATCTATCTATCTATCTATCTATCTATCTATCTATCTATCTATCTATCTATCTATCTATCTATCTATCTATCTATCTATCTATCTATCTATCTATCTATCTATCTATCTATCTATTTATTTATTTATTTATTTATTTGATTTATATCCCGCTCATCTGGTAAATCTATACCACTCTGAGCACTAATAAGTGCATGTTGTCAAGTCGATGTTGACTTACAACATCTTTTTTAGAATTGTTGAAATAGTGAATGCACTGAAGTGGTTTACCATTCCTTTCTTCTGGGACACCCTGAGACTGATTCAAAAAAAGGTTAAAAATGGTACAGATACCTTCACCTGCTTTATCTTTACAGGAGTTCACACATTTGAGTAATACAGAAAGAGGATACTCAGCCTCTGAGGAATTTATAAACCATAAATTAAACCTAAAATGAATCCATAATATGGTACAAACATGATAAGCTGTATAGGAAAGGGAAAGGTTATATTCTCGAACATTAGTGATGCCACAGGCTTGAAACAATAGATGCCATATTCTTGAAATGAAATTCCTAATTATTCCAGTGGATCTATTCAAAGACTGGATCTGACCTGCTAAGTTTTAAATGCTGGGAAAATAGAATATCCTTGCAAGATGAACCTAACAATCAGGAAAACATTCTGCACAGTGTCCAACATTACACCATGTTAAATGTTCTACATAAAGTCCACAAAAAACGGATGCAATCTTATTTGTTTTAAAAGCACTTAAGAACAACCTTAGAGTTGCCTTATTATATTTGCTTGCCTATCACAAGGGGGGAAGGAAGTAATATTTTTGCATATTTTATATGTATGTATGTATGTGTGCACATACACATTATTCTTACTTTGTGAAAAACATGATTTTTTGTATTCTAAAGGTCTAGAAACGTGAAAGTTAAAAACTATGTTTTTAAAAGCAGTTACATTCATTAATTCAGAAGAACACCAGTGATATTCTAACAACATCATCTGGGAAGATAATGTGCTGGAGAATTATGTAGATTGTTATGGGAAATGGTAGGAATGCAAAGCTGAGAATAATGGCTAATAGACAAAGCATGCTGACAAATGCAATAATTGAATCGCCCTGCATTTACTCTTTTCTGTTTCTAATATACGTGGTAACTCAAATACATTTATGTCAGTTTGACATTGGCAGCCCATCTTAATGTCAAGAAAATCAGTCTACCAATTTATAATTACCTCAAAACTGGACCACCATAAGCATCTAATCAAAGAGGTGGCATTCCCGCCTCCACTGCTTTTTAACATGAAGGCAATTGGGAATCATGTTCAGTGTGGCCATTAAAATGACAATGTTTACTGAAAGGTACATATCCTCTGTCTTTGTTCAAGCCTCATTTTCAACCCTCCTAAACAACTTTTGCTACCTATGAAGCCCTTCCCACTTTCAGGTTTGCCTTCTTAACATATGTTAATTTCATGTTCCTTAAATGCCTCTTTAACACTTTTTTTAATTAACTTGCATAATTGTTTTAAATACTGGGAGAACTCTAGCAAAGAAAATGTACATCCTGTGATTACTTTTGCATACTTCTTTTGCACAGCTTTAATTGCTACCGGTCCAGGCTTTTTCTCCTTTCATTAAGGTCATGCTGGGACTTTAAGAGGAAAATGAAGATCAACCTATTATGTTTTACAGTTCTTACATCAATGTATGGGATTGTGTGAAAGCATTAAAGATTTGATTTCACAACAGCACTCCAAAATTATCCTTTCTGAAGTTATAAATTCTGAAGGTAAGTATATTTCACATGCCAGGTTTCATTTAATCTGGTGTCTGTATGTGATTATAATCAAGTCCTATGAGCACTCAAAGGTGTTTACGTCTTGAAAATTTGCACTGAGCCTCAGTGTGTTTTGCTTCTTGCTGGAGAACCACACACATGCTGTTACATTTGTCAAAAGTAATTAAGAATATAATTAGTGTATTTTAATACTGTTTTTATCTATTCGTTTTAAATACTGTTTGCTTAATTCTTATTTAATGCTGTAATAATACATTGTTCTCAGCTTTTAATACTGTTTATTTTTAATACTGTAAGCTACCTTTGGTCCTTCTTAGGAGAAAACAGGGTATAAAATGTTTCAAATGAATGAATGAATGAATAAATAAATAAATAAATAAACTTAAAACAATTAAATTGATTTTCACATTACCACAGAATACAATTCAAACTATTTCTAAAATCTCTGTTAAAACAGTAATTACAACAGAACAATAGAAAAATATATTGCTATCTATTTAGAAGTTCCTGTAGGACAATCTGAATAGGAAGGTGCTTGTGTGAAAGCAAAGAGAAATCAGGAGGAGGCCAGTCTAGTTTCCCTCATCAGGTTGTACCATAGTCAGGGAGTGACCACCACCAAAACAGCAGGAATGCATCTACCCTTTGGAAGGTGGTACTTTGAAAATATCTTGTTGATACTAAAATAATTAGTTTTGAAAATCATTGTTCTATCCTTGTCTTTAATATGAAACCATCTATTTAATTGGGAACATGTTAAATTGGTGTGTGACTCCCAAACTCTGCCTTCGAATAGATAAACTGAAAACCAGCAGCAGAATGCTGGCTGTGGAGCTTAGTAAGACAAACAGAACCCTGACAGACCACGGTGATTCTGTCTCCCTGCCCTGAAGCTTTCGGCTGCAGCAGCAAAGGGAACCCAAGCTGGAAAAGCTGAGAAAAGATTACACCCCCTTGCCCTGACCCTAAGCTTTGTCCAACTGGGTCTCTCTAATAAAGGCCAGAATGATAGGTGTCATTCAGGAATAGGGCCTGGATGGCACTTGTTTTTCCATTCATCCCTCTGGCATTGAGCAGCAACATTTTCAATCTGAAAGTCTGTTACCATGGCTAGGAGGCTATTTGATGTGGGAGGCAATGGAGGGACAATAACTTGTTGTATTTTCCTCTCCTGTAGGAACACAGCTGTTGTCTTCATCCAGATTTCCTCCTGGCCTATTATATAATTCTAATGGCATATCTCTGTTACCTTTCACCACCATCCCTCTCACATCTTGCTTTGTCAACTAGAGGAAGTTCTCACTTGCTATGGAAAAAGATGTATCTACCATAGAAGGCACAATTCCCTGCTATGTGGTGAATTTTATTGTACCCCTCTGTTTTCCAATTATACATGTACCCTGCTCCAAAACCAGTTCCAATATTGTTTCTCTTTGTTTCTTTTTGTCATGTTTTAAGCACCATATTGACTGACTTAAAATGAAATAATTGCAGTGTGGTGTAGTGGCGTAATAAGGTTGCATGTCTGCTCAAAGGCATGAATTCAACCCATATAGGGCTAATCCCTCCAAGTTATACACATTTAGTTGCAGGTCAGTTGAAGACATATTACTGCCTGACGCAAATGACAAATTGGCACCTCCCACATTCAGAGGCTGACTAGAACAGCATTTTAATCTTATTTTCAATAGTAGAATTGTTGTTCAGTGCAATAGCTTCTAACAGGCTAGCTTGAGGGGTGTTGGTCAGACAAGTTGTGGGGCACATCTCTGTCCTCCAATACCTTCTTGCTGCTCCCCAACCTTCAACCCCTGCTCTCTGAAACAGGCATAATTCCAAGGTAGTCATGTCTAGATACACATTTTAAAAAGCCATTTCTATCTACATTGAGTGACCTGTCAATCCATTAATCAGGAACTGTGCTGACTGTGATCTTTGACACAATTGGAATTAAGTTTTCTTGTTTTTTTTTTCTTTTTTGGCAATGTATTGTTAAGTACTTTGCTAAATTATCTGCTCATGCTTCTTACTAGTTAATCTGCTTGTTAAGTACATGGAATTTAAAAATAAATTGATTCTCTGCGAAGTGTGACAATACAGTCTCTAGACAGAATTCCATAAAGTTGTTGAAACTGTGAATTAATGCACTGGGAAACTGTTGTGAGAAAAATAATAATAGAAAGAAAGAACTGAGGTAAGAAAAACCTTTGTTTTTCAACACACCACAGAGAACAGTGACAACAAAGCCTATATATCAAGATAAAATCATGATCCATGATGAGCACTAATCTAGAGTAACTGAATTCCAAAGGAGGTCTTTATGAGTGGTGAGCACACTGGCAATCCGAAGGCCCACAGAGATGTTCATTTCTTCCATGCTGATTGCTCCTAATCCACATGGACCAGCTAGATAAGCATGGAAGATATGAAGGATAGCATCAAGCCAACCACTGGAGTGCTAACCCCACCCCCCTTTAAGAAAACATCACTGGAATTGTACTCCCAGCTCCACATCCTCTGTTTCCACTATGTGGCTAAAGAAGCTGCTATCTGGAAGTGCTCTGAGAAAAAGGGGAAAAAATCTTCTTGGTTGCGATAAGGAAAGCAAAGGACCTGTCCATCAGAATAGCAGTCCCATAAGCACAAAACAAACAACCAAGATTGTCAAAGACATTTACGTCATTATATTTACATAAACATCATGTCATTTAAAAAGAGAAGGGAACTACCCAAAGACGTGCCCAAGAAATGTGATTTCTAATAATGAATCAATTTTTGGCAAAGCATACAGAACAAAATCCAATTACTAATCCCAAACATAGTACAGTGGTACCTCGACTTACAAACGTCTCCACTTGCGAACAATTCAAGTTATGAACAGCTCCGTTCGCAAAAAGCTCCTTCGACTCGCAAACGGAGCCTCGACTTATGAACCAAAAAAAGCGAAAAAAACCTTTCTTGCCCTTTTTTTGACCTAAGTTCATCTTAGGTCAAAAGAAGAAAAAAATAAACAAATTTGCCCCCTAGTGGTAGATACAGATTAACCGGCTTTGCATTAGTTCCTATGGGAACTAATGCTTCAACTTAAGAACAGCGCCTTGATTTAAGAACGAAAAACAGCCAGTATGGATTAAATGGTTTTCAATGCATTCCTATGGAAAAGTTTGCCTCGACTTACGAACTTTTCAACGTACGAACACCGTTCCAATACGGATTAAGTTTGTAAATCGAGGTACCACTGTAGATACAATGAATCAATTGCTGAATCTGTAAATCTGATTGATTCAAGGGGTCCATTCCAGTAGGACCTATGGACTAGATTCAAGCTGTAAACTATACGGTTACATCAGAAAAGGGAAAAAAGACAGACAGAGGAAACAAATGTATTTTCATAAAATGTTCTTCATCTCCAGGCAGGAATAATTTCTAGTAGCAGAGCAACAACATTCAGCTTCTGGGGGTGGAAGGAGGATGAAAGAGTTATGGTATTTTAATATTTGTCTTGCTTTACTCACCAGTGTTACATTTGCAAATGCATATGCAGAGCACTAACACAAGCATTCAGCAGAAAACGTAGCTTCTAACCTTAGATCAGGTCCATTGAAAAAAAAGAAGCCCATCCAAGTTTTGGCTACCTCAGAATGCTCTCCTTTTCTTTGCTTGATTGTCTCTACATGCAAGCTGTATTACTCACGTAGAGCCTTGAAAAGCACAAGCTCAACCCACAGGTAAATTGCATGTTCAAAACAACAACCATTCATTAAAAAACAGCAGTTTATTAAATATCCCTTTGGTTAGTCCCTTGCACTTGACAGGTGCTACGTAAGGCAGAACCATATTGAGACCCATTCACAGTAATCAAGGCTGTCAAACTGACAATGCTGTATTTTCTCTTTTCATGCTGTGAAGTGACATGGTACCAGTTGAGGCTGACAGACCTATTTGATTCACTGCAACAAAGGCTCCACGGAAGCAAAAGATATAAATGAGAAGGAAGTACCTATGTATGCTGTTACTGAATATTCTATCCAGGTAAGGGTTTTCAGTAAATTCAATAAGGGCTGCAACAGGTTTATAGGGGTTCTTTTCTGTTCTACAACTCCAACCAAATTTTGCCAGCATAACACTGGAACAGCTGTTCAACGTGCTTCAGTTAAGAAAACATTTTTAATTGTAGATCAGGCCGATTAGGACTGTACTTTGTTTTGAGTGATAATACTAATGGGGCAATGTAGAAGTGGAATGAATGAATGAATGAATACTTACTGCTGTGAGCATAGTTTCAATCAAAGATGTGGGATATCAATGGTACTTTATTACTACCACTTGACTTTGACTTATTACTACTACTATGACTTCGGAATCAGAGGTCAGCTGTGTTTACTGTGATGTGATGGCAAAGGGATTATTATACTGCATGAATGGTACACCCAGTGCCCCCAAATTGCCAATGATGATTGCACAAATGCAATCTATACTGCAATAATAAAACCTATGGCTGCTTTTTGTAGGATATATATTGGGCAAAATCCTGTTGAGTCCCTTTGCTTTTGTGAAACCTAATTCAGGCGCTGGGAGCATTTAATTTAAAGTAATTAAAAGCTTCCTCTCTCTTTCCTTTTAGTTTCCAAGGGCCCCAAGGCCTCCCCTTTGCCCTGGGAAAGCCCTTTCTGAACCTTGGGACATGGATGCTGGTGATTTAATTATAAAAAATTGCTACCAGATCACCACCACTGGGATCAGGACCATCAAAGGTGATCCGGCACCAATTTTTTTATTATGAAAGTCTCCCCTCTGTCCACTGCCTTTCTTTGCAATTCTTCAAGTATCTGGAGGTCACTATGATATTTCTTGAAGTGATCAAATGTCTCTTTCTATGTGCACTAAGCCCTCTTCAGCATACACTTCTTCCTCATCACACAGCAAGATAGCTATAACAGGAAGAAAGATTGGTTCTTTAGAAGTAGTAATTCAAAAACCTTAAGTGACTATGTAAATATAAATGGCTACTATCTGTTAATAAATCACATGGAGGAATCCATGCTTGGGTAAATCACAATTTGTAATGGCCTGTCAGCAATAATATGAAAGGGGGGGGGGGAGCTTATGCTATTACATTACAGGGTGGCAGACAGGAGGCGACAGAACAGCTGTGATTGTGTAGAAGTTATATCTTGGTACCCAGAGAAGGCTGAGACAGGACATTTGTTTTACGGTCTGAAGGCTCTTGGAATATGAGACCTTTACTTGCTTGTTCCTGTTAAGTACTGGGGTACTGAGGACCTGCTATTCATTGGCTCAGAAACAAATTTTCAGTCTTGTCAGCCCAATATATGTACCATTTTGATTTGTGCAGGCACGGACAGTTAGTGAAAGATTGACATCCAGTTCGTTTCCAGAATGCAGATTTAATGATTTATGGAGGTGAGCAGAACAATTTATTTACAGGGCTTTTGTGTGACATTCCTAAGCGTATCAACAATCAGCAATTTCAAAAGACTAGTTATTTCTTTTAGAACCTAAATAATTAGTTTCTGGACTATTAGTAGCTACAGTATATCTGTTTGGCAATCAAATTCCAGAATGGCTGCTTAGTATTAGAGTGTTGAAGCATACCAGGAAAAAAGAGGTCTAGTATCAACATTTGAAATTATCAATTGCATAAAGCATTTCAATCTGGCATATGCTTCATTGGAAGTAAACACCACTGAAATAAATGGAACTTAATTATCAGCCAAAATGCATAGGATTAGACTGTATGCCTCCTGTGATGATCCTTCCCCTGTCATGCCATAGCAAACAATAAAAACAAGCCAGTGATTATACAGAACATTTTAATTGTTTATCTTTTATATGTTCTAGTAGAGAAAAATATATACATTCTGTGCATATATGTTTAAAATAGTCTTACAAAAAAGACAAATGCATAAAGATGTAATGAATGTTAAATCAATCAAATAAAACATAATTTTTGTCCTCCACTTTAGGACAAAGTGGGGCTTTGTTATATTCTAAGTAGCCAATAAGGACCTGAGCAAAGAGACTGATTATTACATTTTGATTATTCCATAATCAACTTTCTGTACGTGGGATTTTAGAAACTTCTATAGTGCTACTTGTACCAGAAGCTCTGTGCACTCAGTTTTTCAGTATTCAAAATATAAATATTAACCTTATACAAAGTCTGATAAATAAGATTTTAGAGCCATGATTTACAGTCCTGAGAGCTTATGGATTTCACAAAAAAAGTCACTGTACTAGTGAAGCAATCAACACTAATCTTTCTTTATTTGAACCAGGGAAAGTAAATCAGAAATCTTTAAACAGCTTCATTTTTAAAAACCAAATAAAGGTGTAGAGGGAAAACATACTAAGACTAAGAAAGCATTGCAACTTTAGCTACTTAATCTCAACAAACATAGATAAGCCATTGTATTGTCATTAAGTCTGTTCACAGTAATCATGCAATACTTACCAGAAGAATCTAGATGCACAGGTATTATGGAAAAGCCATCATGCTCCCATAAATGATCAATGCCCAACTCTCACAAATTATAAAAGATGAGACTACATTGATTTATTCTCCATTTCAGAGTAAAAGTAATGAAAAGGCTAGGGAATCCTTTGCATTCACTTTGGTGAATGCAGCAGCAGAAGTGCAAACTGAACTATATTGATCCACAGCAGTCAGTTGCCTCTTAGCTCAGTATGTTTAGTAACTATTTGGTTTCACACTGTTTTGTTTGGATGACTCATATACACAGGATTCATCTCACTTTAACTTTTTTTTTTAAACCACTGCTGTTTTAAGAAGTCTGCCCGCTGGGATTTTTTATTTCCCAAGCAGCAATTATACTTTTGTGTTTGTGTTCCAAGCATGTCTACGGGAAACTGCATTTGGGTGTAGCAGGACACTTCCCATTGTTTTTAGCCTTCAGTGAATGGAGAATTTGTGACCAGTTAAGTGCTGTTATCCTTTGACTTATTCTCAGAATCATGCTAATTTGAATATGATGAATGAAGGGTATTGTTACAGATCAGGATGAAGACGATTTACAACATCCTCTAAATCAGCCATTCTCAACTTTTTTTTTCTTTTTTTGGCCACAGCCATAAGCACAGTATGAAAGAAATATAGGCCAAATCAGGATTATGCAAGTCATGTAACAAACTGTACAGTATAAGGTGGTGTGTGAAGAATTATTACCAGGCTGTGGCTCCCTTCAGATGTGCCAGGGCTCCCCCATAGGGTCATACTGCCCCACTGAGAATGGCTGCTCTAAATGAATGGGGGGGGCAGTTGATAGAGAAGGGGGCAAATTCATAACGTCTAGATATACTTCCTGACATGAAGAAGTGCTGAAACACTTTGGAGTGTTCGAAGATGCTATTTGGGTTTGACTTAAGGTATATTG
Organism: Pogona vitticeps; assembly: GCF_051106095.1. Lineage (NCBI taxonomy): Eukaryota > Metazoa > Chordata > Lepidosauria > Squamata > Agamidae > Pogona > Pogona vitticeps. The sequence goes on from NC_135787.1 coordinate 62,007,776, forward strand.
TTGTTCTGGGAGTCTAGACTAAATGACTCTTGATGTGTCTTGAAATTTCACTGCACCAAGTCAGCATAACATCTGCGTATTTTCTGCAGAGAAACCAAGACTGCCTGTCTCTTCACATCTGCTCAAGTCTTGAAACCTATTATGTTATGTCTTTATTACATATTTATTCTACCTTTCCACTAAAGGATAGCGCTCAAGGCAGATTAAAAATATCATAGTTCAGGTTAAAAACAGCAGATGGAAAAACGGTACAACTGAAAAACATTACAATACAAATCAGCTTTGACTGGAGTGTACCTGTTCACTACGGGGTTACATAAAAAGGTAATAAATAAATAAAGTAACTAAATAAAAAGCCTAAAAGAAATAGTGAAAGCCATCACACTAAACAGTATACAGTATCATAAGCTAGTTTAAAAGGGTTTGTATTCATATATTACCTAGAAGCAGCAAGTGTGGGAAGTGATAAAGGGAGTACATTCCACAGTACCCCCATTAGAGTTATGAAAAGACCCTTCCTACCTTCCATGGGTCCTGGTATACTCAAGAGGGCTCATCCTGATGATCTCACTCTCTAGAAAAATTCATAATGAGAAAGGAACCCCTTGAGATAGCGAGTCCCCAAGTGGTTTAGGGCTTTAACCGTTAAACAACACATTGAATTGGACTTATGAACCAACCAGCAACCTCATCTTTATTGGCCTCATTCTTGGCTCTGGTTGGCTCCTTCTGCCCTATCCTTATCAATCCTGACACAGCTCATACTTGTGTTGACTTCTAAACAATCCAGAGCGCTTGAACATGTTCCAGAATGTTCTCCATTACTTACGTTTTTCTATACTGTAGTGTTGAAACATTGTGAGAAACCTTTCTTCCTTTTTGTTTCAGTTAGGTACCATTTATTGCTTGGGGGGGGGGAGGATGAGGAGCAACTAAAACCTCATGCAAATATTTTTATAGTCACAATCATATTTTCCATATTTTTCTTAGCAGAAACAAACATTCCTGAAATGTAGCATTTCCATGAAGGTCCCCAAGTTATTTTAGATATTATTCTGGCTAACAGCACAGCATGCCTCTCTTAGTTATTAGCACAATTATCTAAATAGTCCACATTGTGTATGTTGTATCTTTCAGAAAAGAAGGTGGCACTCTGCCATAGTATGTAGACTAGGTTTTTCATTCGTCAGGACAAACACCATCGTATTTCTGTGTTTTGCATAGAGATGAAAAGTGCATTTTCCTTGTTTAATGAATAAATAATAAATATCACTCGTAGAACAGGAAGACAGCCAGACAAGTGGTTGGGGCTCAGTATAGGGAAACAGCTAACTACACTAGATTTTAAGTGTCCAAAGAGTCCCTCGGACTTCATTATATCTATACATTTAAATAAGTTGCTTTAAAAAGACCCTGGCAGATCAAGGTAAGCTTTCAGCTCAAACTGAATGGGCTGATTATTCTAGGGCAAAGTTCTGGCCTTTTTCCAAATTCCTAACAGGATTTTATTAAACTTCCTTGGCTAGCCTTCACATTAGTCATGTGCAGAAAGTAGATTCTGTAGCTCCTAGCAGTCCATTCACTCCTGTGTTTGGGCAAAAACCTATTTTGATTCAAAACCTGGCAAAATGAGTTGGTTCCTCTGCAAAGGAATACACTCCATCAGAACATGAACTACAAAGATGTTATCACTTATCCTGCATGATTTATCATCTAGAGAGAACATTTGCTTAGTTCAACTGATAACAGATGCCATAAGGTACTAAAGGTACTTCTAGTACCAATTGATATGGCTTCTTTGACTATCGCTCCCCCCTTTATGTATTTAATTCCCTTATCTTGTTACACACACACAGTCCATGTTCTAGAAAGCTAAACCACTTACTTCATTCTTCCAGGTGAGAATGATGGATTTCACAAGTTTTCTCACTACTGTATTAGAATGCAACAATACTTTGTGAATTTTTTTTGAAGTTCAAGACTCCTTTGTGACAACAACACCCATTTTGCACAAAACCCATGTATCTTGCAAAAAATGAACCACACACTTGTTGGCAAAATACTTTTTTTGTCAAAACTACCGCTGATCAAGGAAGTGCAGATCTTTTTCACATGTCATGATGCTGGACCATTTTTCAATAGTAGACTGTTCTTGATCAAATATGATCAGAAGATCTGTATTTTTCAGAATCTTTAGTTCCATCTCTGTATGCCCTTTTGAGATTCTCAGGTTTGCCCCCATATTCTTACTTCCTTGTGCCTGCTTGGCCCTCTCCACTTTTTAGTCCAATTATTATTTTGTCCTCCTTCTTTCAGTCATCCATGTTCCTGACTCTTTTCTGGCTTGGTTTGCCTCTTACAGCATTGACAGAGGTATTTTCACCTCTATCTGCTCTGAGGTCACAAACTGGCTAATGAGTCTATGGGCAGGCATCTATCTGATACAAAGACTTGGATCAAACTTATCCATGGCTGAGTGGTGATTCAAACCCAGGCTTCCTGAGTATCCTAGTTCATCATTCTATTCACTATATCACAGTAGGTATCTCACAGTGGGTACTCTGGAGATATGGTCCCAAAAAAGTACATTTCCAAATCCCAGGCCATAATTGTACCAAGAGTTTCTGGAAGCTGATGTTCCAAAAAAAGAAAACAAATTTTCCCGGCTCTGTGATACAGTTAGACTTCTATGAACTTTCCCAAGACTTGTAAAGAATTACTCAGAATATCTGACCAAGAAAAGCAAGAACAGAATAATCAGCAATATATTTCCCATTTGAAACTCATGGTCACTTGAGAGCTTGTGTGGGCATCCTTCAGTCTCGAGAGACTATGATAACATGCTCCAAATAGAGGTCTTGGAACAGCGTCTAGTGTGGCTGAGAAGGCCAATTCGAGAGTGACAGTCCCTTCCACACTGAGGACAAATAAAATCTGTTCCCCGTCTAGCTCCCTGATTTTGCTGGTTTTGGGACTGCCTCTTTGCCTCAGCCTGCTGAACAAGTGTCTCTTCAAAATGGGAGAGGCCATGCTGTGCCACCTGTCTCCAGGCTGAACGCTCAGTCTGGAGGCATGGTTGAGAGCTATAAAAGCAGCAAACCAGAATGATACCCCACCTTTATGAAGCACAAAACTTTGGAATTTTAATGGTAATTTTATTAACCTTGTGAAACTCTGGTTGTAATCTGCTAGTTCAGAAAAATCACAAGATTGCCAGCTTTATGTCATAAAAATGGATGACAACAAATGTCTACCATTATTCTGAACCACAGGAGAATATAAGAGGACCAAATGGAATTGGTGACTGTTTTGCCAAATTCCTAATCAATGTGGAATTGATCAATTGGCTTATTTATATTTGTACTACAGCATTTTATATACATAATCACTGTTGCTATTTTTGCTTTGCTGTCAACCAGTGGTATTATAGAATTTACTGTGTCTTAAGTAGGATGGATCAGACTGTGAATTGACATTAGAAGCTACAACCACCTCTACATTCACCAAAGATCCAATCTTTGACTCTGAGACAGGCAGCAGCAGAAAAATCTGGAGGTCACTAAGGTAGCTTATTTCTTCACTGGAGATGAGACATGAACTAGCATTATCATATGTCTGGGCTCCCTGGGAAGTGATATATGATAATCTGAAGGGAAACGGACACACAAGGAGTCAGAAACCATGTGCAAACATTATGGAAATAGTGCATTATGGGACTAGTTGCCCCAATTCCAGCTCCAGTAAGGAAACACCAGCTTCTGAAGCACTTTTATTGCATTAACGTCCTTTCAAAGTCAAGCCCTTGAGACAGGAGACAGGGAAGAGGTAGACAGCTGGAGCAGATAAGTCTTCAATACCTGTGAGCATTTTATGAGCATTCTAACCAAAACGTTCACAAAAATTCAACTTGTTTGGGGGCAAACACTGAGATGTTCATAGTTAGGCACTGCCCAAAAGACATAATTCTTTTTCTTTTACCCCACCCGGCTATGCGGTCAAGCAGGTTTTTATAAGTTTTAAATTACTCTAAACCTGTTTGCCCAGACATTCTAGTGAGGCAGACAGGGAAAAGGTGACTATAAGCAATGAACGAAGACACTGCTTTACCCTGAGCTTCCTACGCTCCGAAACTGTCAGTGCTACATTTGGGATTTTAAGTACTTTGAGATCTCAAGCAACAGAATCAGTTGGCTTCCAGGAGAATACTCTGAAATCAATGGTTTGGGACTGCAGCCTAAGGCTTCAAATTCCTATACACATTCTCCAACATAAGTATTACTTATACACATTGATGCAAGTGAGACACATACACACATGCTTGGGTCCTTAAAGGGCCATCATTCACAACAAGAAGCTTCACTATTCAGTGAACCTGATAATATCTAAGCAGCTGTGAAGCCCAGAATCCAGGCTGTTCATTTGATTCATTGCCATTTATATCACCAGCCACATCTGTGTCTATTTACACACTATCAAGCATACTGATGCTCTCAGGGGTTTCTAAGGGAATTGTTGTGTAAGGGAATGGCGAACTTACTGCAGATGTATGGATGTTACTGCTGCATGGCATGATATGTACTTAACCTGTTGATGAAGATGGTCAAAACATAATCAAGCAGTTGTATGGACAGATTTTAATACTGGATAACAGTTCTATAGGATATTTGTTTTTGAGAAGCCATAACTATTGGGCAGTGATGTGCCAACTTTTTTACTGGTCCCCACTCTCATACCTTTAAAAGGAGTTCAATCTGCAAACATTTCACAGGTGATTGTGAAATGTTTATACCCCAAGATCAGTGGTTCCCACCATGGGTCTCCAGATGTTCTTGGACAAACTCCCAGGAGCCTTCACCAGTAGTTGTGCTGGCCAGAATTTCTGGGAGTTTTTAATCCAGGAACATCTGGAGATGCAGGGTTGGGAACCAATGCCCTAGATTAAGCTACTGGTAACAGCATGGGAGCCCAAGAGTGTATTTTCTAGCCAAATTGCTATAATTAACTCCACCTTTTAAATGGCCTCATTTAAAGGATTATCCTACCTATGTGTTATTTAAAGGGATGTGCCTTGTTCTAAGGTCTTGGCTGCTGTTTCTGACAGGTAATCACTCAGCCTAACTTTACCTGATCAAACTCACTGACTGCATTCAAAATTTTGCAAACAATCTGGTCCTCTACTCATCAACATTTTTTTAAATATGCCAAAAGTAATGGAACGTAAATAAAGCACAGAAGAAAGAGATATTCTACTTGTCACCTCTATTCTCTGTGCATTGCTTTGCTGCCTAATTCAAATTACAAAATCAAAATGATTTCATTACCTGTTTTTTTTTCATTTCTCTTACTCTTTTTCTCAAGTGTTTGCTACTTGACTTATTCTTCCTTCTTTTCTTTCAAACTCTACAGCAGGATGTTTTGCTGCTGTAGCAAACTAGAGGCATGGAATTGTTTGTAGTGCTAGGCGTAACAACCCTTCTTCTGAGGCCATGGATAACGAAAGAAAGCAGAATCCTCTATGTTTTTGAGTACACATTTAAGATCCTACATTATAAGCCAAATTCTGACTGTCTAAGCCTCTCTCTGGTTTGAAGTTTTTTACCGTCCAGATCATTTGATCTTCAGCTTTAACCAGCATAGCTGATGGTCAGGGATCCTCCAAAATCAGATGGTGCCTTTTCTTCCTTCTGTTACTTTAATGTTTTTTTGATAGAACAAGTTAAATAACCTACTGTAGAATGCAAAGTAAACTGCAAAAAACAAGACAACAGAATAACAAGACCCCCCCAAAATGAGTATACAGTATCTTGCTATATGTGCTCAATTCAAAGTGTATTAAGCTTGAGAAAACTCTTGTACGCTCCATCCCCAACCCCCAGTTATAGCTATTAGTTGAAGTACAATGGCATGCGTGCAGCTAGAAAATGAACATTTTGACCCTAATAAGATTATACTTTGGACTGTTTAACACCTGCAATGTACTGGAAGCTTGCTTCACATTCTCACTGGAGAACAACTGTTCCTTTTATTAAAATATCCCTAAAATTAAAAATAAAATAAAGAAAAACACTCTCAAACTCTTTGAAGGCTGAGTTGATGAAAATAAACCAACTGAACAGTGAATACTCATAGATTTGGCCATTCAGAAAACACTGAGAAATAAAAGAGAAGATTGTACAGTACATACACTATATAGTATCTATTCAGCCCTTTGATTTGAGATTCTTCTAGAGCTGTTCTATAATTATGCTTTGAAGTAGCTCATGGCTGACATTACTCTTTAGGGTACCTGCAGAACTCTCTCTCTCTCTCTCTCTGTGTGTGTGTGTGTGTGTGTGTGTGTGTGTGTGTGAGAGAGAGAGAGAGAGAGAGAGAGAGAGAGAGAGAGAGAGAGAGTGTGTGAGAGAGAGAGAGAGAGAAATGAGCATACACGGAAATATTTAGATGTTGTTCCTATAATAAACTATAGTAATTGGATACCTTTTTGAGATATACTGAAATAGTATCATATAATGTGCTAATGAGAAAACAAATAATTGTAAATTGTAAAATATTTGGAAGGCTTTCCCAGTGTCCTTTGGACTGCATCCAAAGCTTCCCATGACTAATTATACCTCTCTCCTGCATTGGAAACAAAGCATAAACAAACAGAAAAGAAGCAAGTCCTCATTCTTTAACTTCTTTTCCTATATCTTTGAACATTTGAAAAAAAGTAAAAATGGCATCCACTTTCCAAATTAATGCCACAAACGTGACAAGACTGGTAGCTGAAACTTACTTTGACACTGGCAAGCATCTCCCACAGCTCCTTAGAGGACAGTAGACTTGCTGGGGGGTCAGGAGAAGAACTATGCAGTTCATAAAATTGTCCTGTTTCTAACCTTTGGTAACCCAGGTATTTTTGGATTGCAACTCCCAGAAGACTTCATTACTAGCTGTGATGGCCAAGGTTTCCCAGAGCTGCTGTCCAAGATCATCTGAGGTACCCAAGGTTGCGAACTGCTCTAATATCTTACTACCTTTCCTGCCTTCCTGGCATATGCTGCCTGAGGCAGCTGCTTCACTTTGTCTGATGCTAGAGCTGGCCCTGTGCCCATCTGAAATATATGAGGGAAAGTAGCTCAGAGCTGCTGGAAAGAGGTTAAAAAAAGAGGAAAGGTGGATGAAAATGAGCCCAGAGTGCAGTTCAGGTTAGAATATTCTTTCTCCCCTTCCTGAATGTTAAAACAGAACATACACACACATGCTTCAACATTGGTCATAACCAGAGATGGGGGTATTCATATTTGTATATGAATAATTCCGCACAGGTGGACATACCGAGGGTCCAGCCCCCTGGAGCCGGACTGTCCACTCACCTTCCGCTGTTGCTGCAGGCTCCGCGCTCCCTTCCTATCACTCTGGAGCTCATGGTCTGCGAGCCACTCTTCAACCTGGGAGCAAGGCTCATCCTCCCGCCTCCTGCCAGGAGTGGCTCGCGGACCCTCGTTATATCCATCTCTAGTCATAACAGCAAATATTTGTACAAACTAGCTACACGGTGGGCTTTTGGTGAAATTTCTCTGAAAAAAGCAGCTGCAGATACTGGTTTGCTTTTCATTAACAGACTAGCACATGTTGATGTTTTACATGTGCTGATGTACACACAACGCTGCTTTTTTATTCCAGTTTTCTTTCATTTTTTCTGGCTGGCTGATGGGTCCTGATTCCCTTCTCCCTTTGGGGCAGCTTGACTGAATGACTGCTGCTGACAGGAGACAACTAAGGATGTAGGAGTAGCTGTGAGTCCTATGTCCTTCTAGTGCAGCTTTACAAAAGGGCTGTTGCGAGGCGACAGGTTCTCCCCACCTACACACCAGACTAAATCTAATTGCATATAAGGATACAACACAAATTATGGGCAGGAATGGACATTGCAAATAAATTTACATCAATATGTGCCACCAACCGAGAACTGTGTGCTGCTGTAAGCTATCTAGTGTACACTCAAATGCACATTCCCTTACTTCCTTGGCCAGTCTGCTCACCTTGTCTTGCCCAGTGAAAAGTAAATTGTGTAGAACTACTTATAACAAAAATTAATCATAACTGTTCTTACAAGAACAACAAAGAGCTGTATCAGATGTTGAAAGTAGTTCTCATGGCATGTTCATGGATGAAACTGATGTTACTGGTAACAATTACTAGAGACAGAAGTTATATTAGTGTTTCAGAGATGTCACCTAATTTCAGCTTCTAATCATAAGCTGGCTGGATAGATCAGTGACCTGGAGCATGCATTAGGCAACTGATTCCCCACTGTGCACTACAGGAGAAGAGCCAGCCTATATGATCTTGAGCAAGCTACACAATCCCAGGATATTCCCAGAAGAAGGGCCTTGTAAACCAATTCTGAGTAAAGTACTTTATGGCTAGAAAACCCTGGAAAGGGTCACCATAATTGTCTTGACAGCATGTTATCATTTCAGAGACGTAATTCTGACAAGTTTCATCCATGAGCAAGTGTGCTAGCAAATGAAGCCCACTTTCAATTCTGGATGATCAACCACGAAACAAGACAGGCTGCTTTGGAAACTATGAGATGTGTGAAAAGCTCATGGGGCAGCTATCAGATGTCTTTTCAGCATGTAAGGAATTCCCTCTTCTAATGATATACCTCTGTAAGGTATAATTTGATCTCAGCATGACATAGGTTTACATATGTATTTTCAACAACATGCAGGGGATTTGTTGAGAAAATAGATATTGCCAAACCTATTAATATGCAGTGGTGCCTCGCATTATGATGTTAATTTGTTCCAGCGAAATCGCTGTAGAACGAAAACATCGTAAAGCGAAATTAAAAAGCCCATAGAAACGCATTAAAACCCGATTAATGCGTTCCTATGGGCTTGAAACTCACCGTCCAGTGAAGATCCTCCATATCGTGGCCATTTTCGCTGCCCGTGCAGCAAGGAATCCGTCCCAGAAAAGAGCAGGGAGCCATTTTTTTACCTGGTGGCCATTCTGAAACCGCCGATCAGCTGTAGGAAAATTGTCGTTTTGCGAGAATTGGTTCCTGAAGCAGGGAACCAATCATCGCAAAGCAAAATTCTCCCATAGGAAACATCGTTTTGCGATCGCTTTTGCAATTGCAAAAACTTCATCGTAATGTGATTTCGTCGTAAAACGGAGCACTCGTCTTGCGAGGCACCACTGTATAGTACCAAGTGTTCCTATTAAGCTTTCCCTATGTTTGCAACAGTTTCAAAATTCTGTGCTGACAGCCTATTCTCCTATAATTTCACCCCTGAATACTGAGTACTATGAAATACTATGTTTCCCCGTGAAACTACATTGCTTCCAGAGCCCTCTCATTACAAACCATAATTTAAACCTACATCTCACTATTATTCTGACTCCAGTCATACTCAGTCCTGTAATCTCTGGGATATTTTTGACTGTACACTGCCAGACAGAAAAATTTGATCCAAATTTTGCCATCTGTTGTCTAATAACATGACAAGAATTCTTTCATTCACAAACCAATATTCATTCATTTATTCAATACTATTTATGCCTCACCTCTTGTTCCATGAGCAAGACTGAACTGATATTATGTATGTTGATCTAATATTTATATGACCTTGAAGGGGTTAGCTTTGATGTGCTTTTAAAAATACCTGCCTCGTCGAAAGCATTTCATAATAGTCTTAATAATGTTGTTATAGGCCAGTCATGGCAAACCTTTCTGAGCTCGAGTGCCCAAACTGTGACACAAAATCAACTTATTTATTTCAAAGTGCCAATACTGCAATTAAAACCCGAATGCTGAGGTTTTAGTTTAGAAAAAACAACTGCCCCTGCACTGCAATACTTTTTTCCCCCCTATGAGTGGTATTAACAAAGAAATACTTACCAGTCCTCCAATCCACCACTGGGCTAGACTGGTAATGGTTACCATTGAACCCCTCTGCTGGATCACTGCATGAGCAGAGAGGAGTACTGAAATCTGGGATTGGAGGATGGGTAAGTATTTCTCTATGGCGACTTATGGCTCATGAGCCCACAGAGAGGGCTCTGTATGCCAGCTGTGGCATGCGTGCCATAGGTTCGCCGTCACTGTTACAGGAGATCAAGTTGCCTCCAACTTATGGTGACCCTAAGGGAGTTAATGTGAGCTGTTCAAGAAGGGGTTAACCACTGCCACCCTCCTGTGAGTTACTGTGGCTAAGAAGACATTTGAAAACTTGGTCTCCTAATCCAACACTCAATATACTACACCACACTAGCTCTTCAAGAAGTGTTTAACTTTGATTCGTTTAAAAAAATGCCTAACCCAAAGTCACCACCAATGCTGAAGAGGCTGAAATTCTATGAAAACTTACAACATCTTCTAGAACTGACACCAAAGAAAGATGTTTTTCTCATTATAGGGGACTGGAATGCTAAAGTAGGGAGTCAAGAGATAAAAAGAACAACAGGTAAGTTTGGCCTTGGAGTTCAAAATGAAGCAGGGCAAAGGCTAATAGAGTTTTGTCAAGAAAACAAGCTGGTCATCACAAACACCCTTTTCCAACAACACAAGAGGAGACTCTACACGTGAACATTACCAGATGGGCAATACTGAAATCAGACTGGTGATATTCTCTGCAGCCAAAGATGGAGAAGCTCCTGGAACTGATTGTGGCTCTGATCATCAGCTTCTTATAGCGAAATTCAAGCTTAAACTGAAGAGAGTAGGAAAAACTAAGGGGCTACTCAGGTATTATCTAAAACAAATCCCTCATGAATACACAGTGGACATGAAGAACAGATTTAAGGAACTCAACTTGGTGGACAGAGTGCCTGAAGAACTATGGATGGAGGATCATAACATTGTACATCCCAAACAAAAGGAAATTCAAGAAATCAAAGTGGCTGTCCAATGAGGCCTTACAAATAGCAGAGAAGAGAAGGGAAAGAAAATGCAAGGGAGACAGGGGAAGTTACAGAAAATTGAATGTACACTTCCAAAGAATAATAAGGAGAGACAAGAGGGCCTTCTTAAATGAACAGTGCAAATAAAGAGAGGAAGATAATAGAAAGGGAAAAACCAGATATCTGTTCAAGAAAATTGGAAATATTAAAGGAACATTTTGTGCAAAGATGGACATGATAAAGGACAAAAAATGGTAGGGACCTCACAGTAGCAGAAGACATCAAGAAGAGGTGGGAAGAATACACAGAGGAATTATACCAGAAAGATTTGGATATCCGGGACAACTCAGATAGTGTCGTTGCTGACCTTGAGCCAGATATCCTGGAGAGTGAAGTCAAGGCCTTAGAAAGAATGGCTAACAACAAGGCCAGTGGAGGTGATGGCATTCCAGTTGAACTATTTAAAATCTTAAAAGATGACACTGTTAAGGTGCTACACCCAATATGCCAGCAAGTTTGGAAAACTCAACAGTGGCAAGAGGATTGGAAAAGATCAGTCTGCCTCCCAATCCCAAAGAAGGGCAGTGCCAAAGAATGCACCAACTACCATACAATTGCACTCATTTCACACGCTAGCAAGGTTATGCTCAAAATCCTACAAAGTAGGCTTGAGCAGTATGTGGACCGAGAACTTCCAGAAGTACAAACTGGATTTCAAAGGGGCAGAGGAACCAGAGACCAAATTGCTAACCTCTGCTGGATTATGGAAAAAGCCAGAGAGTTCCAGAAAAACATCTACTTCTGCGTCACTGACTATGCAAAAGCCTTTGACTGTATGGACCACAGCAAACTATGGTAGGTCCTAAAGCAAAGCAAAGCAAAGCAAAGCATGCTGCTTATATACTGCCCCATAGTGCTTAAAACACTTTCTGGGTGGTTTACAAGTTAATTATGCAGGCTACACATTGCGCCCCCAGGAAGCTGGGTACTCATTTTACCGACCTCGGAAGGATAGAAGGCTGAGTCAACCTTGAGCCGGCTACCTGGGATTGAACCCCAGGTTGTGACCACAGTTTTGGCTGGAATACAGCAGTTTAACCACTGCGCAACGAGGATCCTTAAAGAAATGGGAGTGCCTGACCACTTCATATCTCCTGAGAAATTTATACGTGGGACAGGAAGCAACAGTTAGAACTGGATATGGAACAAATGACTGGTTCAAAATTGGGAAAGAAGTACGACAAGGCTGTATATTGTCCCCCCGCTTATTTAACTTGTATGCAGAATACATCATGCAAAAGGCCAGACTGGAGGAATCCCAAACCAGAATTAAGATTGCCAGAAGAAATATCCATAACCTCAGATATTCAGATGATACCACTCTGATGGCAGAAAGTGAGGAGGAATTAAATTACCTCTTAATGAGGGTGAAAGAGGAGAACACAAAAAATGGTATGAAGCTCAACATCAAAAAAAGAAGGGGAAGATACAGATTTTACTTTCTTGGGCTCCATGATCACTGCAGATGGTGACAGCAGCCACGAAATTAAAAGATGCCTGCTTCTTGGGAGGAAAGCGATGACAAACCTAGACAGCATCTTAAAAAGCAGAGACCTCACCTTGCTGACAAAGGTCCGCATAGTCAAAGCTATGGTTTTTCCAGTAACAATGTATGGAAGTGAGAGCTGGACCATAAAGAAAGTTGACCGCTGAAGAATTGATACTTTTGAATTGTGGTGTTGGAGGAGACTCTTGAGAGTCCCCTGGACTGCAAAGAGAACAAACGTATCCATTCTTAGGGAAATCAACCCTGAGTGCTCACCAGAAGGACAGATCCTGAAGCTGAGGCTCCAATACTTTGGCCATTTTATGAGAAGAGAAGACTCCCTGGAAACGACCCTGATGTTGGGAAAGTGTAAAGGCAAGAAGGGGATGACAGAGGATGAGATGGTTAGACAGTGTCATCAAAGCTACCAACATGAATTTGACTCAACTCCGGGAGGCAGTGGCAGACAGGAGGGCCTGGCGTGCTCTGGTCCATGGGGTCACGAAGAGTCGGAGATGACTAAATGACTAAACAACGACAACAAAAAATAGTATCAACTGTGGGTCCTGCTGGCAATTTTTAGAGTATCTAGTTTAATTGTATTTTAATTGTTTTATCTTTTTACTGTATTTTAATTGTTGTAAGCCACCCAGAGAGCTTTGGGAAGAGTGGGTGGCATATAAGCTAAACAAACAAACAAACAAATAAATAAAACCCAAACTCCATGGAAACCATTCCAGAAAAGGCTTTATGGTGCCTTATTTTAAATTCTGCAAGACCTACAATTGCAGTCCAATGCCATGCATCTACACAGCTGGTCAGGTTCCATTCTTAAACCACTCTAACATCCTTTTGCACAAGCATTGTTCCTGCATATAAACAAGAGCTCAGATTCACTAAACTCTAGAAAGATCTCTATGCAGTTTTGACTACCTTCAGCCTGAAGAGACAGCCATGTTAGGGCTTTGTTTTTAAAATTCCATACCTACCTTGTTTACTTGTTTACTACTCAACTACATCACTTCCACATTCAAGAACAGTTGAGTTAAAGGCTGGTAAAAACAAGAGGAAATGCAGCCAGCTGGCAAGATAGACTGTAATGAAACTGTTGAAGTTTATATGCACATTCATTTCCCTGCTTAATTATACTCTTCTTCTCACCATAGCCGAGTCTGCACTGCAGCTGGATTTCATATGAAAACCCGGAGCCAGGCATCTATGCATTTGTGTCTCTTCCAGACCTTGAAAATTTTAGGTTTTGGACTACTGAATTAATCACAGATAGCATGGTCAATTATCAAACTGACTGAGGGTTTCTGGGGGCTACAGTCAGAAAAAAAGTGGCTTTTCTATGCTTTGTACATGTGAGAAAAAACAGCAGCTTTGCATGATATGCCCAATTAAAAGCAGCCTGATTGTCTACAGAGCAACTAATGCTACAAATATACATTTACTTACATGGGGATGTAAGTGGCAGCAAATTCAGTGGGGCTTATTTCCTGGTATATTAATGGCACACAAGATTGCACTGTCAAGGAAGCAAATTTTTAGGAAAGAATTGCATCCTCTTCTGTATTTTATCCATAAAAATAATGTTAATGCCTTGTCATTGCGCTCTGAAGATGCACATTATTAATAAATAACAGGCTAGCCGGAAAATCATTTTACCCAAACAATTACATTTGCCTTCTCATTTAGGACTTTTGAGCCTATGAGTACCATGGGATTTTATTTGTTCCATTTTCTTCAGACTTTCCTACATTTTACAAAACTTTAAACCCTTAATCATGGTAGCACAAAAAGGCAGTTTCTCAAGCTGTGGTAAAAACTTTGGTAAAAAAACTTTCTACAAAAGTTCAGCAAACCGCTAAGTAGTTTCCAATTTTGTCTGCTCAGTTCTAAACCATCTCTTGCTCCATTCCAACTTCAGGCTGCTAATCAAATTCATATCTTCAGAAGAAAATGGAGGACCATTGAAATAGGCCTGTGGGATTTTTCAACAGGCTCACTGCACGATCTGGATAACACACTTGAATAGGCCTGCCCCTTTCTGGCACACAAGTTGTTCAAAGGCCCTTCACAGATTTATTTATTTATTTATTTATTTATTTATTTATTTATTTATTTATTTATTTAATTTATACCCCGCCTATCTGGCCCACCGGACCACTCTAGGCGGCTTCCAAATATAAAATCAAATAATAAAACATAGACAAATACATAATAATCAAACAAGAACAGCAGTAAAGATAAAAAGGAAAAGTAATTAAAAAATTAAGAGTTGGCTGGAGGGAAGGCCTGAATAAACAGCCATGTTTTTAATTGGGTTTTAAAGGTGCCCAGCGTGGGGGCCGCGCGAATCGTCGGAGGGAGATTGTTCCAGAGGCGAGGAGCCACCGCCGAGAAGGCCCGGTTTCGTGTCTTCTCCTTCCAGGCCTCTCTCGGCGTCAGGCTCCTCAGCCTCACCTCCTGACTCGCGCAGGTGATCCGGGTAGACCTTGGTGGGAGGAGGCGTTCCGCCAAATATCGAGGTCCTAAACCGTTTAGGGCCTTATAAGTAAGCATTAAAACTTTGAAGTTGACACGGAAACAGATGGGCAGCCAATGCAATGCGGCCAGCGTTGGAGAGATGTGTTGATATTTTCTCACTCCTGTAAGGAGCCTGTCCGCCGCATTCTGCACCACCTGAAGTTTCCGTGTCAGCCTCAAAGGCAGCCCCACGTAGAGCGCGTTACAGTGATCTAATCTTGAGGTGATGTCTTGTCTCTTCCACTGAATAAATGTACAGAAAGGAAGAGTGGGCTAAGATTTAAATTTTCATTCCATAAATATTAGAATTTTAAATCATCAGTTTGGGAAACACTCTGGAGCCATAATTAATGAGACTGTATTATATATTTACTTCAAGTGGAATCTTCAAGCAATATACGATTTCCAAAATGCTGTATATATAAGCAGAATACACATTGGCTTTATCTGAATTACTGAGAGAGAGTGTGCAACTGTGGTACAGCTAGACAGGAAAGGTCTCTTGGGGTGAGTTTGCCTCAGAAGGCGTGCTTAGAAGTGTCCTACCTATGGCATTTAACTCAATCCTTCTGGTCATACACAAACACGTACTTTCCCCAGGTAGTTTTGGAACCAGAAACCACACTGCACCTCAAATTGCTGCAGTTCTAAAAAGTACAAACATCAGGTCCTTTCAGACTATTGCTATCCCCACCACCACCTATTTTTTCTTAACTTTTAAGGAAATGACACAGTGGTGGATTGAAATAATACTAAACAACTGCAACATTTATTTGGTATAGCACTGAATTAGACAAAGTAATAATAAAAAAACCAAATAGTGGAGCAGGGACAACAGAAAAGGACCCCTCAATGTCACTCTAGGACAGGCAGGACTCATCTAATTCCCACAAAACTACCAGGATTTCTTTTTATACAATGGTGCATTTAATACATTTACTTAAACAGGGCCATGAGTTTCTTAATGCCATATTTATCTATTCATATATGATTCACATCACCAGAAAAACATCACAATAAGCATTACTGTAAGAACTTTGCAAATCTCACAACATTTTGTGTTGTTAACAAGGACTTTAATATGTACCCACTTTCTTATTTCAGAACCACGTAATTCATGGCAAGTTGCTATTATATTCACAGTAAAAGAGAGAGAAAAATATCTGACCATGTACTTTGACCGCGTGGATGACAGACACAAAAACCACAGCATACATGCCACATGATAGCAGTGCCATTTAAGAGCAACTTCAATATACTAGCTGACTTTTTTTCTGGTTTGGACATAACCCTTTGGACAAATTTATATTTCATTTAACAAGACTTGACCCCAAACAAATGTGCAAACTGCTTTTAGAACTGGAAAAGACACTTCAATCCCAGGGATTTGCAACTGGTTAGATTCTAAGATATTTTTATCCTTTCCTCTGTGCTGCCAAGTATTACTATTTTCTTTTCCTAATTCCACCCAAAAATGCCCACTCTAGAAATTTTTCCCATGTATAGACTTGGCATGGTATACTCTTACTCCCCCCCCACTTCAAGAATAAAACAAATTATTTGGCTTACCAATATGTCAGACACTCAATATGAGCTAAATGTGTCTTTATATAGTCAAAGCATTCTCTCAGGATGTCCCTTCAGGGAATAACCTTATGTAGTGAAATACATATTTACAGCACAATCCTATCCTTACTCAGAGATCAGCCCCATTGTAATCAGGGTACTAACTCCCATATAACTCAAATGACATGTAACTCCCATGTAACTCAAATGTAACTCAAATGACACTTTCACTGTCTGAACTACATGTTTGTCTCACTTAAGACAGTGAAAGTGGACCTGTCCATGAAAGCTCACGTTAAAATATAGCAATTCATCTTTAAGGTTCCACAATGTTCTTGTCTTCTTTATTTTTATTTTGTTTTTGCCTGATATGTAGTTCAAAATATGCCAGACAAGCTGTTGGGATGATTGGAGGTCTTTCTTATATGTTTAAAATTATATGTTTAAGAAATATTGACTTCTTCAGCATTTCCCCAGCAGGAACAGAATTCCTTCTATGTTCTTTCCTGAAACAATCAGACTTGAAGCCTAAGTTTACCTTCCAATGATTATGCCCAAAACAAAAACAAGTTAAATCTGCAGCATGACCAAAGGAAGGCAACATTGTTGAACAATAAACAGGAAATAAGTGCTACAATCTCACAAGGGAACTCTACTCTTAACAACAAACTAATTGGTCTAATGTATTATCTAATCTGGCCCTCAGAATCAATGTGAAAAATGTTGGTTTGCCTCCAGGTAATCTTTGAAATCCCGGACAACCCAGATAGGGTGGTTGCTGACCTTGAGCCACACATCCTGGAGAGCGAAGTCAAGTGGGACTTAGAAAGCTTGGCTAACAACAAGGCCAGTGGAGGTGATGGCATTCCAGTTGAACTATTTAAAATTTTAAAATATGACACTGTTAAGGTGCTACACTCAATATGCTAGCAAGTATGGAAAACTCAGCAGTGGCCAGAGGATTGGAAAAGATCAGTCTACATCTCAGTCCCAAAAAAGGGCAGTGCCAAAGAATGCTCCAACTACCGTACAATTGCACTCATTCTACATGAGCAAGGTTATGCTAAAAATCCTTCAAGGTAGGCTCAAGCAGTATGTGGACCGAGAACTCCCAGAACCACAAGCTGGATTTCAAAGGGGCAGAGGAACTAGAGACCAAATTACTAACATGCGCTGGATTATGGAGAAAGCCAGAAAGTTCCAGAAAAACATCTACTTTTGCTTCATTGACTACGCAAAAGCCTTTGACTGTGTGGACCACAGCAAACTATGGCAAGTCCTTAAAGAAACGGGAGTGCCTGACCACCTTATCTACCTCCTGAGAAATCTGTATGTGTGACACAAAGCAACTGTTAGAACTGGATATGGAACAACTGATTGGTTCGAAATTGGGAAAGAAGTACGACAGGGCTGTATATTGTCCCCCCTGCTTATTTAACTTACGGTATGTGCAGAATACATAATGTGAAAGGCTGGACTGGATGAAACCCAAGCTGAAATTAAGATTGCTGGAAGAAATACCAATAACCTCAGATATGAAGATGATACCACTCTGATGGCAGAAAGTGAGGAGGAATTAAAGAACTCTTAATGTGGTTGAAAGAGGAGAGCACAAAAAATGGACTGAAACTCAACATCAACTAAGATCATGCCCACTGGCTCCATCACCTCCTGGCAAATAGAAGGGGGGAAAATGGAGACAGTGACAGATTTTACTTTCTTGGGCTCCATGATCACTGCAGATGGTGACAGCAGCCACGAAATTAAAAGACACCTGCTTCTTGGGAGGAGAGCAATGACAAGCCTAGACAACATCTTAAAAAGCAGAGACCTCACCTTGCTGACAAAGGTCCGCATAGTCAAAGCTATGGTTTTTCCAGTAGCGATGTATGGAAGTGAGAGCTGGACCATAAAGAAGGCTGACCGCCGAAGAATTGATGCCTTTGAATTGTGGTGCCAGAGGAGACTCTTGAGAGTCCCTTGGACTGCAAGGAGAACAAACATATCAATTCTGAAGGAAATCAACTCTGAGTGCTCACTGGAAGGACAAATCTTGAAGCTGAGGCTCCAATATTTTGGCCATCTCATGAGAAGATTCCCTGGAAAAGACCCTGATGTTGGGAAAGTGTGAAGGCAAGAGGAGAAGCGGATGACAGAGAATGAGATGGATGGACAGTGTCATCGAAGCTACCAACATGAATTTGACCCAACTCCGGGAGGCGGTGGAAGACAGGAGGGCCTGGCGTGCTCTGGTCCATGGGGTCACAAAGAGTCAGACACGACTTAACAACAATCTTTGAAAGGACCCTGTAATTCTTATTGTAAACTAGAAATCTTTTCCTCCTCTCTCTCCCTCAGTCCATTTCGAAATATAATATAATGAAAGTTAAATGAACTTTTGAAAAAGGCTTACATGTAAAATAACTTATTTTCATGTTATATTTGTATATTCCTAAATATTCAACCTTTGGAATACAGAAACATTTTAATCCTTGGGGAGAAGATGGAACAAAAATGTTTGAATACTTCCATATAAACTTTTGAGCTCAGCACTTTAAAAAGGACAAGAATGTAAGTCCTGAATGTGGCAATCACAGTTCTCAGGAGATTGCTGGCCTTTAACTTTAAGTAAAGCTCAAATTCAAAACTCACACTGTTTGGAAGTCCAGCCAAGTCAGTGCTGTTATATTGCTAAAAACAGATAGAAATGTTGGTCTGAAATGACTTTTCGTATGCCCTGTAGACTGGTATGCATTCTATTTTCCTGTATATAAATACTGTAATACTTTAAATCTCAAATATTCAATATGCTTGTAGGCTCATAAGAATAAAACAATAACCAACATGTGAATGTTGTCTGAAAGCTATTAAAGATTGTTGCGAAGGTGATGCCCAAAGGTTGGAACTTTCTCCACTCTGTGTGTATTTTGTAATAGCAAATATTACCTTTAGTGGAATGTGTCTGAAAACAGAACACCAAAGGGACATTGTCGTGTTGTTAGTTTCATTTAATCAACCAGCTTTTCATACTTGTAGTTTAGGCACTTTTCCCCCTTCACACAATCCTTCCTCTGGGACTAGAATGAACTAGGGGTGATTTCAGTCATTCCCATCATTTTAAAAGGACTTTTCGGCAGCAACCATGATTACAAAGATAGGCTAGTCTTATATCTGGATAAAACTAGACAATACACTTTGCACATTTATAGAAATATTGTTTCCTCAAGTGTTGAAAGGCATCGGTTTGTCACATCACGTGATGTTCTTTAGCTTCTCTACATTTAGCTTTCTTTGTTTCATGTCTGGGTGCCAGAAAGTAATAAACATACTTTGCAAGTCTCATTGCTAAGGGAAAGATCTCCAAGAAATTCTATCACTGAAAAGGAACCATCACTGGTAATACACATTACCCTTCACATCTAATTTCATTCTCTACATGCCTTTACAGTTTATTCACATGAATCCTTCATTAAGAAACAGACACTACAGGAAAATATTAACCTTAACTGATTGCCATATGGAACTTAGAAAACAAAGACTGTGGCCAATAAAGGGGGAGCTACAATATCTCTTCTTACAACTTCCTGGAGCATCCTCAAGCAAAGGGGAGCAGTTTGGGCACTTACTGGGCTTTAAACAGGTATTCAGGAGGATGTGGCTTTGTCAGATCCAATCTTTATGGTCTCTAAGATAATCCCTGACTAAACAACCTTTACCTCCATACCACTGGAGTTGTTACAACCTCACATGCTGCCTATGGTGTGAGTGACTGAAAGGGACTTTTCTGGGCTAGGGTGACTGCCCATCTATGCAGCACTAAACAACTGTTCCTTCCCATCTCTGAATTCAAAGAGAGTCCTGCCTATCTGCTGAGTGGCTTCTTTCCCTCTCTTTAGTCTGCTGAAAATCAGTTTTGTTTGTTTGCTGTTGATCTGTTTACAATTGTAACTGTAGTGTTTTCCATCTGTTGACTAGATAGGCCTTTAGCCTGATAGAGTACTGTATGTTCTTCTTAAATCTTTAGGATGCTCTACAAGCTTTAAATGCTTCTATTGATATGGGTACAGTATATTCTCAATAAAGCTGTTTTCCAGGCATTTTTTGGTCCCTTGTTTTTTGACTCTGACAGAACTCCTTATCAGGACTGGCTCCTCCAGCAGGCTTTTTGGTACTAAAGCAGTGGGCAGCGAGGTGGGATAGGAAAGGAGCCCATTTACCAGGGCAAGGCCTGATCAAGCTGCCTTTAGTGCAGTCTGAGGAGAAGCAAGGGAGTTGTAGCTTTTCACAGGCCACAACCTGGCTTGGTTGTGAAAGATAAGTCTCTTTCCCCCAAAAGCACTCTCTCTGTAGTGCAATCTTGAACTGATTGGTCCTCATGCAGTAAGCGGGAAACTTTGACAAGCATTCTCCTCCACTCAAACCACTATAATGTGGGTGTGGGGTGTTTGCCTCCAGGGAAAACCTATACATCTTTGCAAGTATTTTTTGTGCATTTCTGTAAAATACAAAGTATTGGGAAATGCATCAACTGGATAATGTTGCCTTGTTGCATGAACATGTAAGAGAAGTAGCCCCAGATGGATTGCGTGTTTGTGATCAGTCAGTCTGGACTTTTGTTCTACATTTGGTTAAGGACTCTTGTTGTACGGTGGCCTTCCCCAATGTGCAGAACTACAACTCACATCATCCTATAACCAGGATAATGGTTTCTCAGTCTCTCCCACTGCATAGTTCGTCAAATCATCAAATTTAATGCTAAGAAAAATTTGCAGTTTATCTAATAAGATAAGTTGCCAGAATTTCTGTAGGGGAGCTGACAAGTGCCTAACATAATTTGCCTCCCAAATAAAATGTTAACATTTCAAAGTAGCTATAAATCAAAAAGGGGTTTTTAAAAAAAGGTGTGTGGAAGGAGAACTAGCAGCTTCCTGGATATATATATTGTTGGTAGAGGTAGTGACAGCGGCTGCTGGTGGTGTTAATTACTCTTTTTTCTGGCTTTCAAATAGGAGCAGATGCCATGCAATGTGTCAGTTAATGGAAGTACCTCAAGAGTAAATGCTTGCTGTATGTAGACTACAGTGAAGAGAGGAAAGAGTAATATCAATTTTTAAAATAAAAGTGATGAATCAGCATGAAGGCTGTGATAATAGAAAGTGATTCAGCAGAACCACTTATGAAATACAGATGATGAAAAACAGAAAAAATTAAAATACAAGCCAAAGCAGGGATCACAATGAAGATTCATGACTACCTCTCCAAATTTCCTGTAAAAATGGTCCCAAAATTAAAGGCCACTGTGGAAGAGGAGATGGCTTTGGTTTAGTGCTAAAGGTGGAGTGAATGGTTTCCCCCTCCATGAGGCCCATGGAGTTGCTGCAGGTCTCACAGAGGAAGAAGGAGGTATTTGAAGTTGGGAAATGGTAAAGGGGGAAAAAAGATCAATCTCCTCCTCTCTCACAAGCACTGTTCCAGCCAAGGTTCTGCTAAGAGAAATAAAACCACTAGAAATAAAAAAAAATGGGAGCATAAGAAATTGCCTTCCAGGTATTATCTAAGCCTGACTTTAAGTTCTGAAATCAAATAAGAACAGGTGTTCAGGGTGGAATTATGCTTTTTTTATGCATATGTATTTAATTCTCTGGTGTTGTGCAGCCAAGGAAGTGATTAATTAAGTGATTAATAAAGGTTGTGGACCAAATAGGGTCACTTGAGATTCAAGGATCACACCAAATGGTCCAACCCAGCCCACTTCTTTCATATTATGGTAGACAAGCCTTCACTATCCAACAGCAGTAGGCTGGTTGCAGGAGTATTTATTACACAGGCATCCTGGCTGATCAGTGCACTCTCCTTCCTTTACATGCCTGACAACATGATTTTTCCATCCAGATCCTTATTATATTAAATTGTTATGAATCTTTATAGATTGTGGTAAAGAACAAGAGGAGACAAACGGGTTATTGAATCACCTTCTCTCAGTGCTTAGTTGCTTTGGCTTTCCCTCAACTGGTACCTAGAGGCATCAAATCTATCAAGCTACTAAAAAAACGACATATTATAGGAAATGTGTATTTTTTGCTATCATAACATTTTATCTCCAGCCATTTTATTTCCAAATATAGTTGTCTCCAAAGCACAGCTATATCTGAAAATGAAGCTGGTGTTCACCTTCTGATGACTAATCGCAAAAGAAGAGAGCAAGCTTATTGCCAACTGTGGGATGAAGCAAGTTCATACTAGGACAGTGAAATGTCTTTTGAATCTTTGTAAGTTGCCCTGGGAGCTAGTCTTGCCTAACAAATGGAGGTAAAAGGCTTGTAACAATAACTCATAATGGTAGTAGTTCTGATCTTCTCATATACTTCTTCCCCTTTGCCACCCAGATTTGCCATCATGTCAATCTTTACAAAATAGCTTTTTCTCTCTGTACCTTTGGTAAAAACTTCCATTACTTGGCCATCTTTTGTTTGATGATTGCAATATTCTCTTCTCTGGGAAATATCCAGAATATTTTAAGATACATTTGCACATTTTCCTTAGGAAACATTTTGATCAGTGATATTTTCCACAAGGCTGGAAGCAGCTCCTAGGTTATCTTTGCAAATGTGAAATAAATTAGCGAAATTTAAGTTATCAAGCAATTTCTGCCATAAACTGACCTAAGCCATATCTGCCAGACTAAGGTGTGGGGAAGAACTTAGTTCTCAGTTGACTTCCATGCTTCTCCAATGTTCCATCACAGTATAAAAATGCAACTATTTAGAAATCTATATTTAAGGAGACAATACACTTAGAAATATATGTGGAAGTACATACTGAAGTATGGATTTTCATGGAGATATCTGCCTTTACAGAACAAGTCTTTAAATACTGTAAACTGTAATAGGTTCCTCTTCCAGAAAGAAAATGTGCACTGAGGTGAATTAAAATAACATGAAATGGATCACTTTCTTTCATGCTGTGCTTGTATTTTCCATATTTTACAAAAACAAAATATATAAAATCAATTGTCAATTAAAAATACATTCCCATATTAGTGTAAAAGCAGGATGGAGCAATCTTTTGGATGAATGATAACAGATGAAATTGACATGGACCAAAAATGAAAAAGAAGATAGAAGCTAAGGGGGCAATGAGAGATTAAACCTGCTGTCTTGTCATTCCAGTCATTAAGAATCAAGGATATGCTCCCCTACTAAAGTCTGCCCATCCTAAAGTCTGTTTCAGAAGATCTTATCAATTCATAAAGAGGCTGATTGGAGGATGGGAGATTCTGGGCCTTGTACTTGAAAGAAAGAAAGAAAGAAAGAAAGAAAGAAAGAAAGAAAGAAAGAAAGAAAGAAAGAAAGAAAGAAAGAAAGAAAGAAAGAAAGAAAGAAAGAAAGAAAGAAAGAAAGAAAGAAAGAAAGAAAGAAAGAGAAAGAAGTAATATTTTCAAAGTTTGCAGTTTGTATTTGGGATTGGCTACTTATCCTTAGAATATTTCCGAGCCACTGCTCGATACTGTCTTTGCTTGTCATTATTTGTTCATTGACTACAACACTACAGTAGCTTTTAGTTTAATATGCTGTTAGTTAGATATTCATAGGCAGCTGCTGCACATTATTCATAAAGTACCTTTCATCTTGTTCTACTTCATCACATCAATAATAAGTGATTTAAGTTACTTCTCATTACCTCCTTAATGGTAATTAAACAGTGCAGTGTTGAGCAGCACTGAGAATAAGACCCAAGCCATTAACATTTCCCCAGCTCATATCCAACAGGAAGATTTTTACATCATTGCATGCTTTAAGAGGGATCTCAATCCTTTGACTGCCAGCTATTATATAGCCCAAACTACATCTGTTCAAAAGGATCCCCAAGCTTGCAGAAGTACAAAAATACTCAGGGGGGGGGGATGTAAGTGGCTGTGACCATGGAATAGTGACCCACTGATGGAAAAAAGGGGACCAGTTTGTGGAACAGAATGAAGTATGGAGAGGCAGGCATGAATGAGCAGGAACATGGTTCTTGGCTTTTTGCTTTGCTGTTGCCTTACAGATCTCACAGTTTCCCCCAGCTGCATGGATTATCAGCAGAAAACATTTAAGAAAGGTTCATTAGCAAATCACTGACCTACTTCCACCTCGTATCATTTACATTCAAGCATCTCGAATGGATGCCACCGGCTAGGCTGCTTAATTTTACCATCATTAGGTTGCTGAGATAATTTCTTTTGAGATTTGGGAATTTGATCATGTCCTGGAAGTCAACTCCCTTTAGGCTCTATTTTAGATGCAAAGTTTGGGCATGACATGGGTCCCCAATTCTCAAACTTCCCTCTCTCTTTCTTTTCCCATCCATCCTGTTAATCCCAGTCAATATTACTCAGTAATATCGACTGTAAAAGCCTAGTAGCAGGGAGCATCACAAAGCCAACCTGGATCAATATTCTTTTATTATATCTGGAAAAGCATCAAGCAGACTTTGTTTCTCTCTCTCTCTTTGTCCTGTTCAGTATTTTGTCTGGGTTGCTGATTATATATTTAACATTCAATTCTAGCTGCCAGCTGCTTTTTGTGAATATACACAAGTGAAGGAGAACATTGCGCAGCTCAGCTAGAAGAATCAACACCAGAGTCTCAGTGCTAGTTTGCATTTTCAAAGAAACCACGAAAGAAGAAATATGAAACATGCATGACAATCCTTCAGCTGTTTTCACCCAACCTTTGGGATACCCCACAATTCTGCTGAGAATTCCACGAGTCCCAAAGGCTTCTGGTCCTCAATAATATCCCACTCATGCACCTCCTTTTGCAACTAGAACATTTTGACTTATGAACTGCTCTGTTCACAAAATTTTGCTTCGACTTGCAAACATAACAAGGCAGGGGGAAAGGGCAGGAAATTTGAAGTTACTGTACTAACTGTTGGTGGCGAAGAGGCTGCTTCTTTGTAGCTCTTTCACCCCAACAGTTAGGGAAAGGGATGCGGTGGGGGTAGCCCAGAGCCAGGAGGCTTAAGCCTCCTGGGTGCTCTGGCCGTAGCCCAGCACCAGGAGGCTTGAGCTGGCCGGGTTTCTTCAGCTGCTCATCCCCGGCCATGGCGGAGGCAGCAATTGCCCGGTGCCAGAAGGCTTGAGCTGGCCGGGTTTATTTGGCTACTCGCCTCCTGGCTCGCCTCCTGCTCGCTCTTCGCCGCCCTCCGCTATTTGAATTTCCCGCCATCGGCCCACGGAGGGTGGCGCAGAGCAAGTGGAAGGCGTGCTGGGAGGTGAGCGGCCGAAGAAACCTGGCCAGGCTCAAGCCTCCCAGCAGTGGCGGTCACAGCAGCAGTGGAAGCCTGGAAGGCTGAGGAGGCTTCAGACGGGTAAGGTGATACTTTTTCCTTTTAAAAAAAGTTGTTCTGGGTGGGGTTTGGAGGGTAGGTTTGGACTGGGGGGGGGTTATGTTTCTTTCCTTTGTTGTTTTGTTTTTGGATTTTTTTTTTGCAGTCCCAGAGTTGCTCTGTTTATTTTTATTATTATTATTTTGCTCTTTTTATTTTTATTTTTGTTATTTTTTTAAAATGCTGGAACGGATTAATCCCGTTCCCATGCATTTCAATGGGAAATGGTGCTTTGACTTACGAACATTTCGACTTACGAACACTATTCCAATACGGATTAAGTTTGTAAATCGAGGCACCACTGTACTTTGAATGACACCTTGGGGATCTGCTGAATTAAGAGCAAAGCAAGATCCTGATCAACTCTGCTGTGTCACCAAACTTTTTAAAAAATTTGTACAGTATCATGTTCTTTACGGATCTCCTCTATTCTAATATCGCATGTCTGTCATAAATAATAATGTACTGTATTGAAAGACAAAACATTTAATTGGCACAAAAGTCTAGCAAGGCAAAACTGCTACCGAGCAATGCTTTGCCCTGTCCAGTTCCTCTTTATTCATTTGAACTTAAACTGAGCTTATTCAGAAGCCTTTCCAGGTTTGCTCTGTGCCACAAAGGCAAACAAGGTTACTCTCCTTTGATTAAGAGATATGAGAGTGCTGGTGATACTGCATTGAGGATTATAGAAGTTGTAGTACAAAACAGAAGAAGAGAAGAGAAGACACCCTGGAAAAGACCCTGGTGTTGGGAAAATGTGAAGGCAAAAGGAGAAGGGGATGACAGAGGACGAGATGGTTGGACAGTGTCATCGAAGCTACCAACACGAATTTGACCTGGGATGCAGTGGAAGATAGGAGGGCCTGGCATGCTCTGGTCCATGGGGTCACGAACAGTCGGACCTGACTTAATGACTAAACAACAACAAAAGTCCAAAAAGTTTCCCAGGCTTTAGATATGGATTGTCATTGGGATTGTTCTCTTGTCTGTTCTTCTGCATCTTGTCAGCAATGCTCTCAAACATTATTTCAGCATGTTATGTGATTTCCCCCAATCTTTTTGAGGGCCATTTGGGCAATAATCGGACAAATAGCATCAGATTTTCAGGCTCAAATCAGGATTGTGTGTTTTTCATTTTACATAATTAAGGTAGGCAGGGTTTTTCCTATGAGAACCACCTTGGGTTTTTTTTAAGGAGAAAGGCAGGATAAAAATATTTAAAATAAATAAATCAACAAGATTCACCATGGTGAGTACCGTAATTTTATCATGGCCATAGGAAAGTAAGGAGATGTTACATTTGTTCACTTGAGATGGTGATAATTGGCACTTCCGCCCTTTCCACTGAAGAGGGAACATATAATCCCACAGGCCTATCCCATCTTCAACCCTTCCTTCCATTGAGGGTCTTGAAAAGGGCATTAAATAAGATCATTAGCCCATAATGCAACCAGCAATTTTGAAATGGCTAATATGTAAACACTGTCAAGGAATGATATTGAGAGAGATCAGATGAATTATTTGTAGTTGAGTTCTTTATCCAGCTTATCCAGATGGAGCCTTTGTTCAAGAAGAAAATGTGAGGCTTTGCACTGAGGCTACTGGCATTTTCCTGTCATCCACATGACGTAAGATTTTTCTCACTTCCTTCAGTGTTTCTAGGCTAACCTTCTGTGACTTTTTGCCATTCCTGAGATTTACGTTTCTATTTATTTGAGGGAAGCAGAGAGGAGATGAGTTTAATACTTACCTATTATCAGGGGCAGAGCAGGGAAGAAAATACCTTATTCCAAAATTTTGGGTGACATACTCCCCCCGCCCAAGACCTCCTTATGCAGATCAACCCATGTCCAGCCCTGTGTGGCACAGAATTATTTTTTTTACTGCTAGTCAGTTTGATGAAAATAAACATTTCAAAGGAAAGCAGAAACAGTAGATTCTCACCTTCTATAGGGCTATGGAACTTTCTTTTTTAGGTAAAAAATTTTAAGCCATGCTCCATATGAAACTTACACCCATCAATTAAATTAATAATCATATTAGAGGAAACATGCCCCCATGACCGTATGGATTTATGCTGCAAGCACGTTTTTATTCAGATATTTAGAAATGGTGGGAAAATACTATGCTGAGTACAGAAACTTTTAGTTAGATAAAATACATTCCACAAGGAAAGAAAAATCTCTGTAGAGGTTTATTCAACCATGCATGCTTCATTTGTTATTTCTACAGCACATTACCCCCAAACAATTTCTTGGTCTCCATGAGTACACAGGGTTCAGCTACCAGTGCTTACTAAATATTTGATCCTAATTAGTCCTAATGATCATGTTTGTTTCTCTCAATATACGGCTTTGCAGAGGCAACTTGTGAATTAATCCTGAGGAGCACCCGGTACTTATGTGAGATGTAACTGTTATAACAGATCAGGAAAACTGACTATATTGCAATAAAAGTCAATGCTGAAGTAAGGAAAAAGTCCAACGCGTTCACAGTTGATTTAAAAAATGAAAAGAGAAAAAAAACCTCAAAATTTTAGAGGATTAGTTAAGAGGGGAAGTCATGAGGTTCAAGTCTCCTCAGGACACTTGGAAGTTATTTAAAACCACTCTTCATAGAAATTCAGAGAAACTATATACCAGAGATCAGGAAATAAAACCTAAGAGGAGCCTGCATAATAAAATGACCTGAGCTGAGGAAGGAATAAAAGGCAAAAAAGGCTCCCTTTAAAAAGTGTGTGTATATAAAATCAAGCAGTTTAAAATACATCAAAGCAGGAAGGTGATTGATCTGCTGGGCAACTCACAGTAAGAGTACGAAAGATTTAAGAAGAATAAGGAGGGCTACGTAATAACTAGGATGGATAACTCGGGCTTTGCCCCGGGGGAGATGAAATTTAGCGAGTGCCAAACTCTAAGAGTTTAAACTACTAGTGAATGTTAGGAGAATAAATGGCAGCACTTCCCACCCCTGTTCACTCTCCTTTTTTTTTTTTTTTTTTTTTTTGCTTTTGAAGGCATAAACTTTCTCTTTTTGGGGTGTGTATGTGAATACGCCTCCTTTTTCTTGGTGTTGGCTTGCACCCATGCCCTAGGGAGGAGAGGGCTGGAGATGCTGCCTCTTCTCCCTGGTGCCAAAATTGGTAGTGGTGGCTCTGTACTCAGTGATGGTAGAACTGAATTGGAATGGTCACCTCTTTTTTCTGAAAGGCTTCTCATCTTTAACCTCATATTGCAGAAAGGTACCATTTGACACTGTCCAACAGAGATGGTTGGACAGTGTCATCGAAGCAACCAAGATGAATTTGACACAACTACGGGAGAAAGTGGAAGATAGGTGGGCCTGGCGTGCTCTGGTCCATAGGGCAGAAAGAGTCGGACACGACTAAACGACGACCACACTGTCCTCTTCATTCTGGGAGCAGCCGCAGCTGTTAAATTTGGCCACTGTCGGTGAAATAAATTTGTTTTCAGAGCATTTTAAAACTATTTAACTAAAGGTTCAATGGGAGAAGGGTAGAGAACATGTGAACTTTCTCGCCACCAGTATGGGCAAGTAGGAAAGTAGTCAAGTTTATAGGTGCTACCCAATTCATCCGGTTGGCTATAAATCAGTACTGTGATAAGCTATGTAACCACCGCTCTAAATTAGGTGAATGCACATCAAAATAAGCAAAATTAAATGTTTTGCAAACAGAAAAGACCCAAATCTAGCCTTTTGGGTTTAATGAAAAATGATCTGGTAGCAGCTGATATTGCAGATCTCTGCCTGAGATCTTGGACAGTTACTGTAAGTCAGGATGACAAGTACAGAAAATCCTTTTGGGTTTAAACATTTAATTCATGTTCTTCCAGTGGTTGCTGAAAGCGAGCTTCTGAACATGAATGGTTTCAGGTTTATGACAGAGAAGTACATGAAACAGTTGTGTTTCTTTCAAGTTTCCTCTTCCCTGTAGCTTTTATTTCATGCTTTGTCACCACATAGTGTCATAATGATGGTTGTCAGCAGCCAATCACATCGGGGGGGGGGGGCACACGAAGAATTTGAGGTTGTATAAAAGGGCTTGCATTGGTTGGAATCCAGTGAAGAGAGCTTTTTAGAGATAGGCACCAACACCAGTTCTCTTTCCCCATCTCCTCTGGCTCATTTAGCCACTCACCACTCACCAGCCTTTCTGCACCTTCTGAACTGATCTTCCAGTCCCGGCAACAGCTCAGACTTCTCTGTCCTGACCCTTTGGCTGATCTCCCACTCAGACTAACCAGTGGGGCAGAGAAGTCTGTGCTCTTGCGCATGACTGAGTGATTAGCCCAGGAGATGGAAAAAAAACAAAAACAAGCAAGCTGTACCCCGTTAGAGAGGCTGCTTGGGTGAGGAGGCGGGGGAGGGGCGCAGGAGCACCTGTGCTGCAGCATTTACAAAGTGGGACAAACTGTTTCCTGCCCATCTTTAGTGCTCTTTGCTTCTCTTACTCCTTGTGTGAGACACTACTGTGTGCTGCTGAGATCTTGGTGCCCTTGACTTTGCATTGTGCTGCCTGCCTCTTTATCTCCCTCTTGGATCCTTTCTGATTTTGCTTTTTTTTCCCCTTGATTTTTTGGGAGGGGATTTATTTCTCTACTTTGGGGGATTATTTTTGCTGCTACCAGCCAGCTTGCCTATGCGAGTGTGAACCTTTCTTCCCCCTGACTTATTCAGGGATTTTTCTCTCTTTGGTTTTCACCCCTTTTAGCTTTTGTTTTTGGTTCTGCCCTTTCCTTGAATTGTTTTTAATGCTACCTGGCCTGTCTGCTGCTGTCCCACTGGACTCAGAGAAGAGATGAGAAGAAATGCCTCCATATTCTAGTAGTTTTGCTTGGGAGAACTTGGACTGCATTTTTATTTCCTAACTCACTTTTCTTTTTATTTCCTAACTCACTTTTCTGTGTGCTTTTTAATATTTTTATGCGTGTGCGTGTATGTGTATGTTGCTTTCCCTGTTTGACTGATTTTTTTTTAAAATGTTCTTTGGTTACTTTAGTATGTATTCTGCTAAAGGTGTTTTCTGAGAAATCGTTTGTTTGCTTCTGTGGGGGTGATGATGATGACTGTTTTTTTTTTGTTTTAATTCATATCCTTGTTATTTAATTTAAGTTTGTTTAATTTAGAGTACTTTGTTTTACTAAGTTTATGTTTTATTTTGTTGTGAGCTGCACAGAGTGACCACTGGTCAGATGGGCAGTATAAATATGCAATCAATCAATCAATAAATTTATTTAATTTATATACTGCCCCATTAGTGTAGAAGCACTGTTCTGGGACGTTTAACAACAAATTAAAACATATACTAAACAAACAATAAACAGATTAGAACACATAACAGCGTAAAAACCTGTGGAACCATAAACAGTTTCCCGGTGAAAGCAGTACAGGAGGTAAGCAAAAATAAATATAAATAAAATTATGACAATGTCTAAATAAGTCTGATGATGATTTTTCTTTCTCATGTAGTGTTGCCTGCTGTTGGAGCAGATTGATTCTCTTCTGCCTTGCCTCTGCTTTTTGGGAGTAATTTTAAAAGGTTCTTTAAGAACTTTGGAGTGCCAGAAAAAAATTAATGGTAAAAGTCAAATGGGAAACCCAAACATAGTTTTCCCCTTAATGTAAAACAAAGGGACTAATACAGAACAAATACATTTGAAAAAGGTGCATCTCCTAAAAGAACCCCAAAAGTAAGAAATACAGACATTTTTGCCATACACTTCCTGAGTAACAAGACTGGGATAAATAAACAGTGAAAGTGATAAGGGAGCTTCCCCTATTAATAAGGAATACACATTGGACTAAAAATAATCATGACTTCATAGACTGATGGGATCCAAAAAGAACTTGAAAAAGGTTACTTTTTTCAACTTTCAACAAGAGCAACTATGCTGGCTGAGGGATTCTGAGAAGTATTCTCCAAAATGTAACTTTTCCCAGCACTAGATATAATTCAACTGTGATGAATTACAGATAATCTCTTGGAACTGTTGCGGGTGGGCAGAAATAACAAATTACACACTAAGCAGGATCTTTAGAAAATGGGTTGAAATTAAAATGGACAGCAGCATAATACCTTAATATTAATCTATGATGAACTCCCATATCATGCCTCTTAGCACTTGTCTGAATAAAAGAAATCAGAGAAACAATGTTTTTGAAGAAAGAGCATTTTAAAAACACTACCAAAAGAAATAGCAAATAAACTAAAAAGCAAAGGGTGGCTACGACCTTGGGAAGATAGATAAATCAATTTCTTTCACGTTAAAAAAAAGAAGAGAGATCACTATGTAAGACAAAGAAACCCATTGGGCAAAGAATGTGTGAGCAATTTGCTACCAGCTCGGCTTAGTCAGCATTCTAAAAAATGATGAATATAACAGCATGAAGCAGCAGATTGCACCAGAGAAGATGCTAATAAAATACTTTTAGCATTATCCATGGGTGAATTTAGCTGAATAAAATTGGAAACATGGCTTTATGGAAGCATTTTATTTTTTCAAGCAGCATTATATTTAGTAAATATCATAGGGGTGTGAAGATAAGCTCATTCATCTTGGCAATTTTCAGACCCCTACTATGTAAATTACACCAATCAGTTTTAAATAACTCCATTTGATCTGGAAAATTTGTGGGTGCTTTCCATTTTATATAGCACAGTTATAAGATGCTGGCTGGATAGCTCAGTGAGTTAGGTGACAGGCTGCATTGCCAGAGGTTGGGTGTCTGCTTCTCCACTGTGCCTCCTGTGTAAAGTACACCTAGCCTGTGTGGCCTTGGGCAAGCTACACAGTCCCAGGACACACCCAGAAGAAGGTAATAGTAAACCACTTCTGAGTACTGTACCTAGAAAACCCTAAACAGGGTTACCATAGATCAGAATTGATTTGATGGCACATCATCATCATCTTAAGATGCAGTGTGGTGCAGTGGATAGAGTGACAGACTAAGATTCAGGAGGCTTGGGCTCAAATCCTTGCTCACTGTGAGGAACCACTTCTTAAATTTCTTACTTAATTTGAAAGCTCTATTATGGTTACTATCAGTCAGTTAGGACATAATGGCAGTAACATACACGTATGCAGTTATATAGTGGTGTCTCGCAAGACGAACGCCTTGCGGGATGAAAAACCTGCAAGACAATTGGTTTTTGCGATCACTATGGTGCCTCACAAGATGGCTTCTTCTATGGCCATGCTTCGCAAAACTTTTTTTTCACAAGAGCGATGCCTCGCAAGACGAAAAAAATTCATTTGCCTTGCGAGGCACCACTTCTTGCAGAGCAAATTAAATTCGTCTTGCGAGGCACCACTGTAATATAAATCACTGCTATATTACATTACATTAGAAGCTCAGAGTTGCCCAACTCAGTAACACAATGCATAGCTTTCCGTGAAAAGCTTCTAGGTCTAATCACCAGGATCACTAAAATACTGTATTTCAGTCTCCAAAATGCCCCTAAGAGGTGAAAGTAAGTATGTGATTCTCATCCACAGTTTCCATAGCCCCAAGTTGCCAAAGTCCAATAGCTTGAAAAAGTTACTTTTTTAGACTGTATCTCTCAACACCCTCCACCAGGCCAACATTGCTACTGTCTTCTGAGAACTGTTCTTTGGGGGGAGGGGGGAGTAACTTTTGCAAGCTCTGCAAAAGCCACAGGGAGTCCATGATAATGGCAGAACAATGTGCTTCTTCAAGCCACCCTGAGGGCCACAGCTGGGATTTTGCCAGACCATAAACTGTTGATGCTAGATATTATTCACATCATTATCATGAGAGGCAAAGTGTGGTTTAGCTGCCACCAGATTTTGCGAGCATCTGTTTGCTCACGGGCAAATTCAGGGCAAGGCCTGAACGCTCAGGAGGATCATGTGCTTTTATTTCAGAACTGACAACAGCATTAAGCGCTGAAAGTGTAGCTCAGATCTTTCAGTTTCACTCCCTCTTGTCAGTTTCAGCCACCCCACTGTGAGACTTTTCAACACCATGAAGGCCTATCCACCAAACAGCAGGTGCACTAGTAAATGAAGAGAAGCTGCCGTAGTCTCTAAAATTTGAAAGCACTGAGTTGTACTCTTGTTACATACATTATTTTTATCTAAAGTCTATCAGAAACTTTTGGCTGTCACAGGTAGGGATATATTCCACCCACACCCACACGAGTGCTTAAGTACTATGGTATTGCTAAAAACCTACATTTAAATGGGTGGAACTGGGCAATGTAGGAGTTTATTTTGTCTGTTATGAGCCCAGTTCTGCCATTCCGAATATCAACTACATGAATGGATTATTTGTAGAAATCAGGGGGTACACAACAGAAGGGGGTTCAAAGCACACAGGGCTGTTTAAACAGGTGTACTACTTTCATTCTCCTCCCTAAAAGGTGGGGCTTTCCCACTTTGATATTAACATCACAGGGTCCATTATTATTTATGTGGTCTAAATTTTGCTTTAGGCAAAACTGCAACTGCTTGGTGGCTACTTAGACAGCTGCTCTGTTAACCGCATGAATCTTCTGAATGAATGGTCATGATTCATGGAAAGTGCATCTAGAATAAGACCACAGTGTCTTGTTTCCCTTTATAAAATCAAGTTACCTGTATGGCGTATGTCTGAATTTGGGATAACCTATAGGTTTGTTTAGATTTCCCAGTGTGGTGCAGTGGATAGAGTGATGGACTAGGACTCTGCAGAACAGGGCTCGAATCCCCTGTCAGCCATGGAAACTGGTTGGGGGGGAATGGAACTGGTAAGGCCTCTCCTTAAATATCTCACTACTTTGAAAGCCTTATTAGGGTCATTGTAAGTTGGTTCTGACTTGATGGCAAACATACATGGGTTTGTTTATGTGAGTGAACCGGTATAGAAGTCGCATCAACATGGCTCCTTACCCAACTTGTGACACTTGGAAGCTCAGAACGCACGTAAGTTGCCACAGTTGTATAGGCCCGCCCTACCAAGTTGGCACCTGCCCACATAGGACAGTAATTGGATTGGAAGAATTTACACAGTCAACCATAACTTGTTATGTTTTTGTGCCCATTCAATGTTGAAAGGGGGAAGAAAAAAAAACTATTGGGTTTCTGAGACGTGGCTCCTATCTTGCCATGATAATGAGACAAAGGGAGCCTGCAGGGTAGATACTTTTTTGAATCTCTACAACTCACTTATGGATAATTTCATGCATCACAGTTGGTCTGCAAAGTGATTTTGTTCGTTTTAAATGGCTAGCTTTTCCCATTTCTCAACAGTGCTGCTGATGAAATGATATAAAACATTATTGTTTTAATATAAATTATTACATTAAAGTATTATAAACTAGACTTTTACACAGACTTCCATTTGTTTGAAATAATTTTGCAAAGAAAAATAATATACATTTGATACAATGCAAGTTCAATGGGTGTTCTGGGAAAAAGTTAATAGATCCGGCAGAACAAATATGTTTTTAATGCTTCACTGCATCATTTAAACTGTGAATGATAATTTACGGATTTAATGAGATGCTAATATGCACAGCCTCCCTCCCAACACAGGTGTGTGTGTGTGTATGTATGCGTGTGCACTTAATCTAAGTGAGAGAATTATCAACCATGCTTTCAGGGATGGTTTTAAAAGTGTTAGATACAACTTCACACACTGTGTGAAGGTTTTACATTGACTGTGATATAATATATGTTTGGAGAAATATACTAATAAAAGAAGAGGAGGCTTAGTTAAACAATTGTGGCTACATGTAAAGAAGCAAAAATAACTGCAATGGCTCAACTGACCGAAGGATATTTTAAACTCATCTTTCTTCTTATGTTTTGCTCTTACACTTCTGCAAATACATCTATTTTCATCTTTGCTAACTACAAGTATATAGCTGAGCTCTCATGGCATGGCTGTGTTCATTGTTGAAGTGTGAACTGTGAAGAGGAAGAGATAAAATGAGAGGATGCATTGTACATGTAGTTTAGATTCATTGCAACTCACAATTTGCTCAGCACAGTGTGTATCAGAAGTCTGTATTTCCAATAACCAGAGAATGCAAAGAAAAGTTATTCTCCGATCCTAATACACTAGAATCAAGGATAAAAGAAGAAAAGAACCGGGCCTGACCCATTCTTCAGAGCTTGGGGGGGGGGGAACTACTTTTTTTGAAATTCCCAGCACCTTCTGGTGAGCATGTCCAGCAGCTATTGTGGCTGGAGATTTCTAGGAGTTGTAACCCAAAAAAGTAATTGTTCCAAACTCTGGATTTCTGCTTCAGAGAGAATTAAAC
The DNA here is from genome assembly GCF_051106095.1 of Pogona vitticeps. Classification (NCBI taxonomy): domain Eukaryota; kingdom Metazoa; phylum Chordata; class Lepidosauria; order Squamata; family Agamidae; genus Pogona; species Pogona vitticeps. Next base: position 62,043,973 of record NC_135787.1, read on the forward strand.
TCAACAAGAGAACTCATTTCTTCTGAGCCTGAAAACAAGGCAGACAATGCAACTGAGGTGTGCAGAGCCAAAGGAGCTTCCCAGATTTCCACATCCCTGAGAGACTACTCAAAATGCAAGAGGTTTCCTTGACCCTTCTGGGTTGGCCTCTATCTGCCAGGCAAGGAGCTTAGCCCTCTGAGGGCTCACCTAGATGGGGGTAATTTAGAGAAACCCAGGTCTCATTTAAAAAGCTTCCTTCCATTCACATGGAAGATGTTTTTATGGATATTTTCTCCCTGTCCATTTCCCTACCCTTTGTCACAGCTGTCATTCTGTGGGCCATTATTTATGTGGTCAATGCCCCCCTTTTTTTCTTAATAAGTGGCTTAGTGTTACAGCAATTCATCAAACTAGCATGAATACTCCCTTATATCTGACATTGTGCTGTGTCACTTAGGAGTTTATTTTTAAAAATTGTTGCAAGAGGAAAGATAGAGGGAAGGATTTCTCCGCCATCCCTTCTATGATCACAACCCACTGCATAGATCACAGGGTTGCCAACAAAAAGAATGCCACACACAGCTCTATTTGGGGGCAAATTAAACAACCACACAGACTGCAGAATGGGATAATCAGAAGCATACCCTATCATACCAAATAAACTGCAGCTCTATTGCTGTGCCAAAAAGGAGTACAACAATTCACAAAACAGGTGGAATCTTTTCTTACTTAAAAGATATGTAGTCACTAGAAAATAAACAAACCATATCAAAAACAAACTAAATACTGTAGAGAGCAATATGCTCATCTGATTGCCTACTCACTCTCTTAATTGGAGTATTTCAGGCTGACCAGTTGGGATCCTGCAGTTCCTCTGTCATTGGCTAGACTAGGTAGAGCAGATGGGATTTGTAGTCCAACAATTGGAAGACCACCTATTTCCCATACCTGCATTACATTTATTATACCTGTCCTTCCTTGAACATAGCAGCACATGGATAGTCTTATGGTCGTCATAGTTTTGACACAGGGAGGAAGAATTTGCAAACCATAAACACAGATCAGAAGATATTTTGTCACCCTACAAGGTAGCATAGCTAGCAGCAGAAACATAAGATTAACACCATGCTTCTTTCATACTTCTTCAAATTTTAAGGAACACTTTCTTGACTACATTTTCTAAGAAGAAGTGGCGACTGTTTACATTACTTTACCCCTCCTGTTCTCAAAGTGGATAAGCTGCATTAAGGTATTAAAGGTAAAATGAGGGCTTCAGTGGTCATTCTTCCCTCCCCTCCCCTGTCAGCACAGAAGGGAGATGTAATCTTTTTAAAAGCATGACATCTCCACAGGTTCAACAATACAACACATGATCTCACTAACCACATTCTTTAACAATGAAAAGTTTGCCAAAAATGTGTGTAAAATTTGTTTGGGCTACATGATAAACTAAACAGTAGAACGCATACACAGCCTGATCCTAAATATGGATATATATCAATATGTCCTGTGGAACTACTCTCATAATTACACTGAATGTTATGCGCTAAGTCTATATTACATAAACCAACATAAGTACAAAAACAGTTAAAAGTAAGATCAGACAAAAGCAACTTTAAGTGAAGGAATATGACTAAGAAGGGGGTACTAAACAAACAAACAAACAAGTTTCGTGGACAAACCTGCAACATAAGCCCAACTCCAACCCTTCACAGCTATTTTGCACCTAAGCATTATCCATGTATGTTTTATTACTCTGATGAGCTAATTTTTGTAATTAAATACATTAAGGTCAGCTTGCAATCAATAACACTGAAGTACTAATATCAGTTTTCTCTCTTAAATATGCATGTGGGCAGAGGGTGCACGTTGTCACATGTATTTACAAAAAGCTGCCACTAGGAGTTCACAGTATGTACAGTATTTGAAGGCAATGCAAAGCTTTTCTTTCCATCCTACAGGTTTCTCTAAATTTTACAACTGGTGGTAAATCCTACAAGCTAGTATCCTGTTGCATAAATATGGAGCAAAACAGAAATACCATTAGCATCACACCCATTCCAGCAGGCTCCCACTGCATGGCCAACAGCATGGCTGCTCTCACAAACAGGAAAGAAGAGGCACACAACAGACAGCCTGCTGGAACAGGTTGGATGCTTACACAATTTCCCTTTTGCTCCATGTTCAGGCTACTGGATAGTAACCAGAACTTTTTCTTTTTCTGTGAGCTCCATAGATGTCTTCCCTTAAGCACTAGTTTATGCTTAAGGAAAGAATAGTTAATCCAACTCCTGATTTAGCCTAGTACTTAATTTGTAAAATAAGAGGCTCAAATGATCAAGGTTGAATAACAGACAGCAAGTCATTAGAAACAGGCTAAGTGCTGATGGCATCTGATTGTCACACAATGAGTTTTTTCTCACCTCCTGTAGCTTTCAAATTAGCTTGCTTTGTTTTGTGATTGGAAGTGTAAATGTGGATTTCATTTGCGAGTCTTGACAGCTGGAACACTAACATGCCTTCTAATGACCTCCTACCTGCATCTGCATCAGGGTCTGTAAAAGTGGATTTCACACTCCCTTCCTCCTCACAGCAGTTCTGCCCACCCTGCAAGGCTACACCAAGGGACAGGATCTTGCTCTGCAGAGCAGGCTGTGGTGTGAGACATTGAGAGGGAATGGAAGGATCTCAAAAATCAGCAATCTGTCACAGCATTGCTGGGAGAGGACAGGAGGGGCTGCTGTCCGAAAGTCAACCTCCATAAGCCCTACTTTTCTAGAGACGGTTGTTGTGGGTTTTTCGGGCTCTTTGGCCATGTTCTGAAAGTTGTTCTTCCTGACATTTCGCCAGTCTCTGTGGCCGGCATCTTCAGAGGACTGGAATAGGAACTTTGTCCATGCTCTGTTGGTGTTTGTTGGATAGTTGAATATTTGTCTCTCCTGAAAAAAGACGAAAGCTGTTTCCCATGACTATAAGTACTCAACTATCCAACAAACACCAACAGAGCATGGATAGAGTTCCTACTCCAGTCCTCTGAAGATGCCAGCCACAGAGAATGGTGAAACGTCAGGAAGAACAACCTTTAGAACACGGCCAAAGAGCCCAAAAAAACCCCACAACAACCATTAGATCCCGGCCGTGAAAGCCTTTGCCAATACATTTTCCAGAGACCTTGAAGAAGTTGCCCTGTCTTATTTGGATGGTTTTCCTCCTAATCACAGAGGAATGTAGAAGAAGCTGCTGCTGATTACTCTGAAAGGAAGGAAAATACCATCTATGTGTGTTGAAAGGCTTTTAAAAGAATTTATCTTGCACATGCTCTACACTAGGCCCTACCTAAGTAAGCACTGGATAAGTCTTGTGAACCACTAGTTTCGTTATAAATTCACCTGCTCATACATTCCTCTAAAATAGCCTACTGTCCAAGCAGTTCTGTCTTACTGGAAAAATCCCACATCCAAATCCAAGGCCCAGGCTACCCTCCACTGTGTACACAGAGCTCTGGCACTTATAGGAAAATCCAAAGGAGCAATAAAATTCACCTCAGAGACATGGGTAGATCTGTATTTGGCAAGCAATGATATATAGCACAGGGCTGAATGGTCCTTTAATGTAGACCTTTTGGCAGCAAATGCAGTATTTTCACATGGGGGCGAGTGGGTAGACTAAACTTCAAACAGATTTCAGGATGAATTTGAAGGGGTTTTCAAGAACCAATGACATTTAAACAGTGCAGTGCACAACTAACAAGGGATACACGTTCAGAAACACTCCCAAGGTATCTGGTTTGACGTGCGGCAGCACTTCCTCTGTCAAAGGTCTAACAATACACAGAAGATATGAAAGTCAGTTTCAATATTTATACAAACACTGGTGGCAAATCATATTTGCTTATAGGGCACTTCTGTGCATATTTGCTCAGAAGCAACAGTTCACCAGCATTGAAAAGGCCTTACTCCTCAGTTACGTGTGCACATACCAACTATCCTAAGCACTTCTTTTGCTTCCGGCTCTACGAATCACAGGGCTCAGCCTTGGAAGACTAACAGTGTTCCCTAGAAATAGACCAGTTAAATTAAAAAAAATGGGGGGGGGGAGAGAAATGAGGATTTGTTTTTACATTATTTTGTTTTCACGAAACCAGCATTTGAGCACAAACAAAGAAGGGACTGTCAAAGAAGGAGCCTGCACAGAAAGTGACTGTTTGTTCACTCTGAATGGTGAGGTATATTTACTAAAAAGAAAAACCATTCCATTCCTCTCCAGAGATTTCCCTTTCATTCAAAAGAATGACAGTGCAACGTTCATCCCCATTGATTCAAATTAGGTCAGCACTTCAGATACAGAACCCTCCCCCCCATTTGCAGAAGCAACATGTATTCACCATAAAAATTAATTTTCAACTTAAATGCAGCATCATTTGGCTTCAATTTGAGAGCCATTTTATTTCCATGTAATTTTGCTTTTGTACGCTAACTGAAAGCATTTAAGTATTAAGAAAATTGCCATGGATAAAGCATTGTTGGGCAATTCCTGTATCTCAAATATCATTTTCATACAAGAATTTTGCAGTACAAATGGTGAGCAAAGTGTATGTCGCTTCTTCCTTCCCCAAAACTGGACGAAAAGAACAAAAAAAGAGGAGAAAAATACGCAAATGTGATATAAAGGGTCACTTTTACTTGTACAGCTGACTCATCACATTTCAAGCTTCCTTAGTTCTTTTGCAAGGGGCTCTTTTTAAAATGAAACTTCCTTTTATTTCTTTGCTAAATTTACATTGCTATGGCCTTCCCAAGATAGGAGTTGGTGAAAAAAATCAGACTAAAAGATCAAAGTTTTATCTTTTCATTCAGACATGTGTCCCCCCAGAATACAAAACCAAATGAAACTAAGGCCTGGTTACATTAGTCATATAACTGCAATATGCTCTGGTGTTAATTAATTCAATTTATATTCACATGACATTCACATGATTATAAATTGTTGTTCGCATTTCCTTGGCTGGCTTCGCTACTTGGAAGCTGTGGTGCAAACCCTGGAGCCTGCCAAGAATAGTGCTATGGTCCAGGATGCAGCAGCCTGACTTCACTGCCCATCAGCTGGCACATGCTCAGCTGCAGGGACCCAGTTTTACTGCTGCTGCTCCTCTCAGCTGCTTCCAGGGGCCACACCACAGCTTTCCAGAGGTGAAGCCAGCCTCTGGGTCCTAAGTCGGAGCAAAACTGGTGATGGGCGCTGCTCAGGTGATGGGCAGTGAAGCCAGGAATCAATTTACCCTAACAAGGGAGTGCACATTGGTCAGACTGAGTCATGTGACCGCAATTTAACACCCATCATCATCATCATCATCATCATCATCATCATCATCATCATCATCATCATCATCATCATCATCATCATCGGCATCCTTCAGTCTCAAGAGACTATGGTAACATGCTCTATATCGAGAAGTGTCCTCTCCAGAGCATGAAGCCTGGGTAAAGTAATATGGAGGATAGACTGTTACCCAAGCAGCTAATCCCCCCTCTCCACGTTGCTGAAATGGTCCAATGGAAAGGCAAGAGCCAATACAACTGGTTCCAGCAACGTCGCAGGAGTTGGCAGAACGACACGAACTGCCTCTGGGACTCTGGGTCCAGAATTTAACACCCAAGTTGTCACTTTGAGGTGGAACAGAGAGGCAAAAGTAACCTAAGCTCTTGGAGCAGGGAATTCCACAGATAGGGCACAGTTATAGAGAAATACCTTTCATGTATTGCCATGAACCATTGCTCTTAAATTCAGTTGTTACACTCATTTGCCCTCTATTGCACCTTGAACAACAGTCTGATCAGGACCAGCTAGATCCCGTCTCTTCTATGTCCCTCCCATCTAGGCATTTGCCTGTTTGATGTTCCTCACACCAGCATTAATCAAACTCCAGCACTTAGTGGTAGTGTTTCTTCCTGCTTTAAACAGGTTTTAATCATTCTGAGCATTCTCCTTCTGAACCTTCTACAGTGGACCCTCGACTTACAGACGGCTCGACTTTCAGACTTTTCGAGTTACAGACTTCTCTGGCCGCAAAATTTAAGTTCGATTTGCAGCCAGAGAATTGACCTACAGACCAGAAAAAAACCAAAATGGAACAAAAATGGAACAAAAACGACCGGTTACGGGATTAATCGGTTTACAATGCATTGTAGGTCAATGGAGACTTTACCTACAGACTTTTCGACCTGCAGCCACCGTTTCAATACGGATTAATTCCGTAAGTAGAGAGTCCACTGTATACCAGACATCTTGGCCAGCACAGCTAGTGGGGAAGGCTTCTGGGAGTTTTAGTTCCAGAACATCTGGTGTCCCAAGTTTGGGAACCACTTTTCTCTATCAAAGGTGGAAAACGTTTTATGCTCCAGATGTTTTGAACTTCAACTCCCAGAATCCCCAGCCTGTACCAAAATGATAAAGGGCTGTGGGAGTTGTAATCCAATACATCTAGAATATGATCCTCTCAGTTACTGGACTTGTTAGCTTCTTTTGAAATTTTGAAAAGCAGTTGGAGACAGAAACAAGGAAAGTCACCTTTGCCGCTTTCGCATACATGGCCTTGATCAACTCTAAATAGTCAATTGGCACCACGTAATTTTCATAAAAATTGGGCACTGATGAGAAGTGCCCACTCAGCAATCACTGCCATTATTTCAGAAAGGAATGTTATACTGAGCATGCCTGTACAGAATCTCTCTTAAGGCTAGCCAACCATTAGTTTTATTTTATTTTTTTGGCTGAATGGACAGAAAGCAACATGAAGAAATCAGACTCAGACTGAGAGTATGATCTTTAGCAAACTGGTTGTGTGGTGGTGTTCTGTGTACACTGCCAGAAGCAAAGCTTTTTGCTATGGGAAAGCAGAACCCATCCTAAGACTGAAATCTAGGGAAAGGATAGATCCAACAACAGCTGTCTTCCCATCTGTTGGGCAAAGAAAGTTCCTTCATCTTCAATGGATGAAGAAGGGTGATGTGGTGACAGCTCCTATTTCAAGGTGATAAAATGAAACCCTTCTCACCTTCCCATTGGCTTTTCCTATAAGAGGACTAGGGAATAGGTTTTACATAAAGAGAACACATTGTGTGGATTTCAAAGAAAGAGACCGAGCTTCTTCTCCTGCTCTCCTTTTCTTTCTCAGCAAACAAAGAGTCAGACGTGAACAGATCATGAAAAAGGTCACGTCTGATTGCATCATCTGCCGGGGGATCACTCTAGCCTGCCTCCCAAAAGTAATAGCTCTCCTGTTGGACCAGAGAGATCCAATTTGGGCATTGATCGAGGGCAGGTTGGAGCACAATTGCCCATACGTTGTGTGATCACTGAGAAATAGCTCTCGCTGAGCAGTGGTACAAGAGGTCCAAAATGTGAGCTGTATTGTCTGTGTGATCACACGCAAAGTGTGAGCAAGAGGAACTGTGACAGAGTTTGAGCAGTTGTGTGTGAAAGAGGGAGAAACAGAGAGAGAGAGAGTGGACTAAGTGTATGGGAGTACTGAATTTCCAGCCAGTGTGAGTACAGGATGAGTAGATTGCTGCCTGATTTGCATGGCATTCTGCCTGGAGTGAATCCTCACCACTACCTTTGCACATTCATTAAACTAATTAAACTTGAGCCAGTTTAATTCTTTCTACAAAGGAACATGAAAAGGAGTGGAAAGTAAAATAGTACTTTTATGTGGCAATATGGATTATAAACATCATCCTATGCCTTTATTCCACAGCATACAACTTTGCAGACTTGTCTTCTTAATGTCCTCTTCTCAAATAGGTTGCAATGGACTCTAAATTCTTTTTTATTTTTATTTTGAGAAAACTAGTTTGAAAAATAGGAAATAACCAACCATTTCCCCCCCCCCCTTCATTAATATAAATATTTTTCTGGGAACTGACTACAAGCCTTCTAGCAAATGGAAAGTTATTTTCTACAGGGAAGGTTTATGTCAGCCCCTTGTCGTCTCATGCTTGGCTTTAACCTTTCACCAGCGATAATCCTACTGTTTGTCTGATTAAACTGGACAGTGCTGAAGTAGGTCATAGTTAGAGTAGGCCCATTTCAATCAATGGAAGTTACAGAGAAGTTGACTCATCAAATCCTTATTTATTTAATGACCTTACTCTAGTGCAATTTACTATGCTAAACAATAAGATTTTGGTCACAACATCTTACAGTGCAAGGAGAACTTTTGACAGAAAAAGTGAGCTGGGTTATTTTAAAAGGGACACATCACACTAAAAGTCCTTTGGGAGAGTAAGCAGACCTATATATCTGTATCACCCATGTCTACATTTATATCTGCTAATCAAAGAGAAGAAGCAGAGCAAAAGAAAGGAAAGAGTTAACAAAGAGCCAAGGAAAGGAAAGAGTTAACAAAGACAAGAGACAGTAGGAGTCAATAGTCAAGGGGCAGTTCATATACTCAGAAAAAATCAAGCATATTAGATTTCCCTAAAATGTACCACTTCAGGTTGCCTCTGGCAGATAGTGGATGCCAATGCAAAAGTTGAAACTCTAGACCTCTATTGCATCAGGATATCTCAAACTAAAAGAAACCCCACTAATCAATTCAACATACAGTGGTGCCTCGCTTAACGAGCACTTCGTTTAACGACAAATTTGCTTAGCGATGGCTTTTTCAGAGCGATCTTGCGCTCTGTTTAACGATGTTCCCTATGGGTGATTTCTGCATAGCGATGTTTGGGATCATGCTTCGCATAGCGATGACAGTTTGGGTCCCCCTGTTTCGCTTAATGATGGTTTTGACAGCCTCATGTTGGCTGTTTTTATATGTTTAAAAATGTTTAGAATGCTTGAAATCATAAGTGCATTTAATAAACCCTTTGTTAAACTAATTTGACTTTGTTCTGACTCTTTTAAAATTTGTTGTAATTTTTTTCCCCCATTGAGATGTATTGAATAGGTTTCAATGCATTTCAATTGGGGGACCGTGTTTCGCTTAGCGATGTTTCCTATGGCGATTTTCGCTTAAGGACGGCAATCCATTCCCATTGGAATGGATTATCCGGTTTTCAATGCATTTCTATGGGAAACCATGTTTCGCTTAGCGATGTTTTCCCATAGCGATGAATTTTTTGGAACCAATTAAAATCGTTAAGCGAGGCACCACTGTACAAAATCATATTTCTGACATTGTTTCATCTCTCATTTCTGTACTGCAACAACTGTTAATGTTTTTTTTTTTAAAAAAACACAGCAATTATAGTAGATTGTAGGATTCTGAATTTCAAGCACTTTAGGTTGAACCAACAATTTACTACGAAAACCACTGACTATTCCATCAGATCTATTTTCGAATGGAGTAATCAGACAGATGAGGGAAACTAACAGAGAAAAGTCCTATCGTAATAAAAGCCGACTTTATGTAGGGCTAGCATTTTGCTAAGTTTCCCAAATCTTTACCATGAACATAGCATCACATATCACAAAACTCACAAGTTGAGATGGTATACTTCTGCATACCTTAGGCCCATTAACCGCAGTATGTATCTGTGTGTGTGTGTGTGTGTGTGTGTGTTGCTAAGAAATGCCAACCTTCTTGCGGCAGGTTCTTACAGTATGTTAATTAGCGACCAAGGAATGCCAGCTATGAATACAGCATAAAATTCTAAATCCCTAACACACACATAGGGGAGGGAGAAATTACCAGTCAGACGAGTCGTCTTGTTTTCAGATGTCGGAGATATTAATATTTTTGTTCTTCTACATCCAGATCTTGTTAACTCAGTCCTTCCTTAACGTTTAGCTCCTCTAAAGGTCTAAGTTTAACTGAAGAACAAGGACCTGCAACAGAGAGAAAGAGAGAAGGCGATAAGCGCACACAAGAATTTCAGCTGCTGGCGGCTGCTACTGTCCTAGGAGCATTTGAGCTATTTTCAGCACCCAGCGAGTTTCTCTGCAACAAGAGAAACCAGTAAAGTACACAGGCAGGAAACTCACAGCAACTATATTCGCTGCTCAAATTCCACCACACACTTGCAAGACTGCCTAGCTGAACAAGAAACAGACCTGGGTTGTTTTCACTTTTTCTTGGACCCACTGGCCAGCCTGGCAAATACAGTGCAGTCGATTGACTGTATCTCCCTGTATCTCTTTAAACAGCATAAGCCAAGTTCCTCTAAACCAGGAGCCATCTCTCCCCTCTCCTTTATTTTGCATCCATATTTTACATCTCTCTGGCATCGATGCCTAAGTAACTTCCCAAAAGGGAAACCAGAAGTTTATTTTTCAGCTAGCAACTAAATTTTTGGAATCAGCACCCCTGCTATTTCTGAATGATAGTGAGTTGAGGTCATTGACATTGTTGTGCTCATCTGAAAGAGGGAACCAGGTCCACCCACATCAGAACTATTTTGTTACTTTCTTGTTTTATGTTATTTGTTGTAAACCGACCAGAGTGGCCTTGGCTGCCAGATGGGCGGTATATAAATCAAATAAATCAAACAAATCAATCAATAAATAGAATAAGTAAACTACCCACTTGCTCATTCTAGTGAGTAAGGGATAACCAAAGACTCTCTTTCAGTTGGAATAGCATAGTGCACATTTTTATGTCTTATTCATGTTAAATTTTTAATAGAGCCACAGAGTGAGCTTAAGTGTCTTGGAGGGTTCAAAGACTTTACACTGGGATTTGATGTTGTACTGATACGGTTTTAAACTCTTATTTAGTGAGCAAAACCAAGACCTGTGGCTACTGGGCTATATAGAAATGTGCGGCTAAATCAATTTTAGTTCCAACCAGAGCAAATCCACTGAAATGAACGGGATTTGTTAGTCAGCACTAATGTTAAGTCCCATGGACTCTATTGGCACTAAAACTGGGAGAAAGCTGCTACTGAAATTCTAGATGGAACTAAAACTGGATTTAGTTCTAAATGAAATGAAATAAAATAAAATAAATAAGTTTCTTGCGACAATCCTGCAACATAAGCCATTATTATCATCCCATTTTGAAGATTAGAGAAGAAAGATTTAGGATGAGAGAGAGGCTGAGTACATGGCAGAAACAAGGTTCAAATCAGAGGCTTCTGGATTCCTGGGAGTATCACTGGGCCTCCACACTGTGAAATTTGGTGCAATCTGGCCGTGCTTACTGTAAAAGGTCCTTCCTTATCTCCAGTGCAAAATATTTTAACTCTTGGTCCCAATCTGCAAAGGCAGAACAAAGAGCTATTTTACATCCCAATGAATCATCTCAGAAAAGATTGCATGTCATAGTCCCGTGCCAGAAAGCTACAGGTCAGCTGTAAAAGCTGAAGGATGGATCGTTTTTGGTAGAAAATCAGATGAGGTATTTTTTCCCATGCCAAACAGTGCTATCAGATAGCCATAAACCATAACTATATGACAGTATAGATACAGAATCAGAATAATTGACTAGGAAGGGGCCTATAAAGACATCAAGTCCAACTCCTTGCTCAATGCAGGAATGCAAATCAAAGCAGATCTGACAGATGGTTGTCCAATTTTCTCTTGAATGCCTCCAGCGTTGGAACATTTATCACCTCTTGAGGTAACTCATTTTTGTACTGCTCTAATAGTTACTGTACAATGTTTTTCCTGATATTGAGCCTAAATTTGGCTTCTTGTAGCTTGAGCCCACTGTTACATGATCAAGATCCTGCCCCTCCTCTGTATGACTACTTTTCAACTATTTCAAAAGTGCTAGCATCCCTCCCCTCAGTCTCCTTTTCTCGAGGCTAAACATGCCCAATTCTTTCAGCCTTTCCTCATAGGGCTTGGTTTCCAGCCTCCTGATCATTCTTGTTGCCCTCCTCTGAACTTGCTCCAGTTTGTTGGCATCCTTCTTAAAGTGTTGTGTCCAGAACTGTATTCATCTAAAATACTCTAGATAAGGCCTAAGCAGTGCTGAATAGAGGGGGAATAATACCTCACAGGATTTTGAGACTATACTTTTGTTAATGCAGCCTAAAATAGCATTTGCCTTTTTTTTGCAACCACATTGCACTATTGACTCATATTCAGCTTTTGATCTACAACAATTCCAAGATCCTTCTCACTTTTAGTATTGCTGAGCCAAGTATTCCCCATCTGGTAACTTTGCCTGTGGTGTGGGTTTTTCCCCCTAAGTGTAGAACTTTGCATTTATCCCTGTTAAATTTAATTCTGTTATTTTCAGCCCAGTGCTCAAGCTTATCAAGATCTTCTTGAATTTTGTTCCTGTCTTCCAAGGTATTAGCTATTCCACCCAACTTTGTGTCATCCACAAATTTGATAAGTATTCCCTGCACTCCCTCATCCAAGTCATTATTAAAAATGTTGATGAGCATTGACGCAGGACTGAGCCTTGGGGTACCCCACTTGTTACCTATTTGTAGTTTGAGAAGGAACCATTGATAAGCAATCTCTGCGAATGATTCTTTAACCAGTTGTGTATCCACCTGACAGTTGTTCTGTCTAATCTACATCTAGGTAGCTTGCTAATCAGAATATCATGGGCACTTTGTCAGTGGCTTTGCTGAAGTCAAGATACATTATGTATAAAGAATTCCCACCATCTACCAGCTCAACTGCCACCATGGTCATTAGGAACAGAAAAGCAGTCACTAATCTATTAGCCTTCCTTAGACTCTTCCTTAGACTCTCTGTCATGCCAAAGAACCTTCCAAAATATTGTCTTCTCTTTTCCTAGCTGTGACAGGCAGAAAGAAAATCCTGCATCAGCAAGAAACCACCCATATCTCAAGAGTTTGTTCTCTCATGCCCTTCACGGGACTTTTACTTCCATTAGGCTAGAAAATGAGTGGTTTAAAGTACACTTTTTGTATCCAGTCTCTGAATCCTGTGCAGTCTTCCAGTTGAACAGCCAGATGAATCAGGTGGTTTATATCTTCCATTATGGAACAAATACATTATATATCTTTGGTCTTCAGTGCAGAAGAACATCATTCACGGAAATGAAAATGAAAGGGTGAATAGAGTTCTACTAATGCCAGGGACATAATGTCCAACAAAAGAGAAACACCATGGCCAAGTTTTTTTAAAATAAAGAGTACTGAACAGATGTTACAGGACAAACATTTAACTGAGTAGCTGAAGATTTTCAGAATTCAGTATTCAGAGAGTAAACAGGATTATTTATATTTTGTTGCTTCTATATCTGGTTTTCATAATGCGTTTAACCTAACTATCATTTTTTTAAAAAAAGATATTTGAATAATTTACTCTTTCTGGCTTTTGGTATTGTGTCTTAATGATGTAAGCTGCCTTGGGTCCTTTTTAAGGAGAAAGACAGGATAAAATTTTTTTAAATAAACAAAATATTTCATTTGATAAACTTTGTCTATTTGGGTAAATATTTTGTTGTTTAGTCGTTAAGTCATGTCTGACTCTTTGTGAACCCATGGATCAGAGCACGCCAGGCCCTCCTGTCTTCCACTGCCTCCCGGAGTTGGGTCAAATTCATGTTGGTTGCTTCAGTGACACTGTCTAACTATCTCATTCTCTGTCGTCCCCTTCTCCTCTTGCCTTCACATTTTCCCAACATCAGGGTCTTTTCCATGGAGTCTTCTCTTCTCATAAGATGGCCAAAGTATTGGAGCCTCAGCTTCAGGATCTGTCCTTCTAGTGAGCACTCAGGGTTGATTTGCTTCAAAATGGATAGGTTTGATCTCCTTGCAGTCCAGGAGACTCTCAAGAGTCTCTTCCAGCAACAGAATTCAAGAGCATCAATTCTTCGGCGGTCAGCCTTCCTTATGGTCCAGCTCTCACTTCCACACATTGCTACTGGAAAAACCATAGCTTTGACTATGTGGACCTTTGTCGGCAAGGTGAGGTCTCTGCTTTTTAAGATGTTGTCTAGGTTTGTCATCGCTTTCCTCCCAAGAAACAGGCATATTTTAATTTTGGGGTTGATGTCACCATCTGCAGTGATCATGGAGCCCAAGAAAGTAAAATCTGTCACTGCCTCCATTTCTTCCCCTTCTATTTGTCAGGAGGTGATGGGGCCAGTGGCCATCGTGTTTGGTTTTGTTTTTTTTTGATGTTGAGCTTCAGACCATTTTTGCACTCTCCTCTTTCACCCTCATTACGAGATTCTTTAATTCCTCCTCACCTTCTGCCATCAGAGTGGTATCATCTGCATATTGGAGGTTGTTGGTATTTTTTCCAGCAATCTTAATTCCGGCATGGGATTCATCCAGTCCAGCCTTCTGCATGATGTAATCTGCATCTAAGTTAAATAAGCCGGGGGACAATATACAGCCTTGTCATACTCCTTTCCCTATTTTGAACCAATCAGTTGTTCCATATCCAGTTCTAACTGTTGCTTCCTGTCCACATATAGATTTCTCAGGAGATAGATAAGGTGGTCAGGCACTCCCATTTCTTTAAGGACTTGCCATAGTTTGTTGTGATCCACACATTCAAAGGCTTTTGGGTGATCAATGAAGCAGAAGTAGATGTTTTTCTGGAACTCTCCGGCTTTCTAAATAATCCAGCACATGTTAATTCCTCTGCCCCTTCGAAATCCAGCTTGTACTTCTGGGAGTTCTTGGTCCACATACTGCTCAAGCATACCTTGTAGGATTTTGCGCATAACCTTATTAGCATGTGAAATGAGTGCAATTGTATGGTAGTTGGAGCATTCTTTGCCACTCCCCTTCTTTCGGATTGGGATGTAGACTGATCTTTTCCAATCCTTTGGCCTCTGTTGAGTTTTCCAAACTTGCTGGCATATTGAGTGTAGCACCTTAACAGCATCATCTTTTAAGATTTTAAATAGTTCCACTGGAATGCCATCACCTCCACTGGCCTTGTTGTTACCCATTGTAGTGGACTGCAAAAAGGTGACATCATTCCTGCCTGTCAATCAGAGGATAGGGCAGGAGGGGCAGAGCTAAAAGGACAGGTAAGACAGCTGGAAGAGACAGTTAGGGAGACAGTTGGAATGAGATAGGGATAGAGTTAGAATCAGGGAGAGATAGAGAGAGTTAGGGACCACGAGATGTTGAGAAAGTGTTAGGGTTTAGGAATAGATAAAAAGGGGTTCAGACAAGAAACTGAAAAATTAAAACACACATGTAACAGGCAGAAATGAACTTATAAGTAAAACATGGGAGATATTGATTTAAAGTACACAAGAGTTCTGAATACCAGTGATTGAACACATTATTTATTATACATGAATACCTGAACCAGTTATATATTGATTTCCTTTTTATTTGTTGATTAATAAAAGAATGTTTAATTGAAAACCTGATTCCTAAGTTATATGAGTAACTCCTGTGTGTGTGAGACCTGAATTGGTATTAAGAGAATACCTGGCGGCAGCGAAAAGGGCGTATTTACCTTTGTAGAGCCCAAAGATATAAAGGGCACAAAGGGGGATCGCCACACCCATGCTTTCGAAGGCCCACTTGACTTCACTCTCCAGGATGTCTGGCTCAGGGTCAGCAACCACACTATCTGAGTTGTCTGGGACATCCAGATCTTTCTGGTATAATTCCTCTGTGTATTCTTGCCAGGTCTTCTTTATGTCTTCTGCTTCTGTGAGGTCCCTATCATTTTTGTCCTTTATCATGTCCATCTTTGCACAAAAGGTTCCTTTAATATCTCCAGTTTTCTTGAACAGATCTCTGGTTTTTCCCTTTCAATTATTTTCCTCTACTGTATTTCTTTGCACTGTTCATTTAAGAAAGCCCTCTTGTCTCTCCTTGCTATTCTTTGGAAGTCTGCATTCAATTTTATGTAACTTTCCCTATCTCCCTTGAATTTTGTTTCCCTTCCCTTCTCTTCTTTGTAAGGCCTCGTTGGACAGCCACTTTGCTTTTTTGCATTTCCTTTTCTTTGGGATATACCTGACTAGCCCAGTGGTTTTTTTCCTAATTTCTCCAGTTTAAGCTTGAGTTTTGCTATAAGAAGCTGATGATCAGAGCCACAATCAGCTCCACGGCTTGTTTTTGCTGACTGTATAGAGCTTCCCCATCTTTGGCTGCAGAGAATATAATCAATCTGATTTCGGTATTGCCCATCTGGTGATGTCCATGTGTAGAGTTGCCTCTTGTGTTGTTGAAAAAGATTGTTTGTGATGACCAGCTTGTTCACTTGATAAAACTCTATTAGCCTTTGCCCTGCTTCATTTTGAACTCCAAGGCCAAACTTACCTGTTGTTCCTTTCATCTCTTGACTCCCTACTTTAGCATTCCAGTCCCCTAGAATGACAAGAACATCTTTCTTTGGTGTTAGTTCTAGAAGGTGTTGTAAGTCTTCATAGAATCAGGGAAATATTTTTATTGTTGCAGCTATGTGTGCAAGTGTAACTGCATCCCTCAAATACAAAAATCTTCACTGAGGTGCTTTTTAGACCTCATCTCTCTCTCTCTATGTGCGCGCTTGTGTGTGCATGCACATGCATATGTGCACGCACATGTGCATGAATTCAGTTTATAACCCAATGGAGGCAGGGTTGATAAAATTAATGATATTTTAAAATCAAATTAATGTAATCCACCATTTAAATAAAAATGAAACTTTAATTTAAATCATCAAAACAATTTTTTAAAATTTAAATCAAATATGCCCTGTATAGGGGTACAAGCAGAATCATGGTATTAAAACAGGTAATATCTGGCCTTAGCTGTTAGATCCTGTTGGGAGGTTTGCGGTATTCTTCCCCTCACTGCATCTCAGGACACCATGAGAGGGCTACTGTGACATCTAGATCAAAGTCAAATTATTTTCTTCTTACCTCTTTTTGTAGTAGTTTGCCTAATGAAGAACCCTGGCAAAGTTGAATGTTTTCACACCTTTTGGGGCTCCTTTCATTCACTAATATTTATTCATTTACCAATACTGGATCTCCCAGAACTGATTTGGGATTTTTTTTTTCATATTGCCAACATAGTTACTTAGGAAATAATCAAGCAGGTGTGGAAGGCTTTTCCATTGCTATAACCTGCCATACTGCACAAACAGTATTCAGACTCTGAGAGGACCCAGCAACAATTTTCACAGCTTAACTGGTAAGTCCCTCCTTCTCCTTTAGCTCTGTGGAAGAGAAGGAACCACCAAAGGCTTGAGAGTGTGGCATCCAATCGACCAAAATGGATTCTACTTAAGATGAAACGAAACAGTGGCCAAATTTCCTTGGTGCTCATCATGGCCAAAGTCATATTCCTATTTCTGGAATATGTTCTGTGAAGAGGATCAGGCACTAGGCAATGCAAATAATGTTATACAAGTCCTAGGACAGCTGTTGTTAGGTGAACCAAGAATAATTGGTTGATGGACAGCTAGTCTGAGATGATATGAGGTGTTTTACCACCTGGGCAAACTGTATGATGCTGTTCATTTACAAAAGTCAATCTAGTTGGCATTGCATCACTGTTATTTGAACACTGGCAAGATCCTACGCCACACCATAGGGCAATGGGCTAGCTTAGAGGGCATACAGTAGGCTGCAGGGCACATTCAGCTCTTCCTTCGCCAATGCTCCTTACCTTCAGCAAGCATGAAATTTACAGAATGAGCCACATAGTTTTCTATCCTAGCTTGCCATTTCCTGTTCCTTTCCTTTGTGAACTCCATTTTTTTGCATGTGAGAGCATCACTCTCTTAAAGTAGGGCATACATTTTCTAGAAGATTTCTCAGACTGAACGACACTGCCCAAGTATCCTAGTGGAGTAAATCATTACAAACAGCGGCAGCCAGCCTCTGTGCAATTCGTTATGGCCCTCAAGTCACTTTCAATTTTTTTGCAATCCTAACAAGGTTTTCAGGGTATGAAAGATATTCCAGGAGGGGTTTATCATTGCCATGCCATAGTGAATTTCAATATCCTGACGTCTCATGAGTCCTAGTCTGACATCCTGTCCACTACAACACACTGGCTCAGAGTACTATGAGGAATGTCAATGTCTTCTTCAAGCAAAGGTTATCAGGAGTGAGAAAACACCACAGAGCAGGCTAGTAGTTGGGTCTTTTATGAACTACAGAGCAGTTATGACCTTTGATTCCCATTGAGGCTTCAAGTTCCAGTTCTGGTTGTTTTTCAAGAGACCAGTCCTTCCAAACCCTGCATTGTCCAACCTTCACCTCTGCTTTATAGTGTTTTTCCCCCAAAACCGAGCATGACCAGACACAGCTACTTCAGAGCCAGCAAGTGACAAGAAAAATGAAAAGTCTTGCTCTGCAGAGCTATATTTCTTTCCTTTCTTTGAAACAGTGTTCTCAGTAGAAAGCTTCATCTACCTTAAGACGCACTCATTTACCAGCAACATGAAATGCTGCCCTGCAATTTAATTGTTTTGCTGTAAATCTTATCTTACCTGTCACTTTTATAGCACTTAGTTAGCTTGTTAAGTAGTGCTGTTTTGGTGTGTGTTAATCTTTTTTGGCAACGGCTCCTCTTCCACTTACTTTCAAGAAATGTATGCTTTTATAGGCTGTAAATATTATTACAAATAATGTAGCTTCTCTCTCTGTCTCACTCAGCTATATACATCTAACCTTAGCAGTCTGTTAGCTAAAACCAGTTTGAAAGGCAACTCAGAACTCTAATTTATATCTTCTCTACTGCCAGAGTTAATGTAATTTTAGGTTATGTTGCCTTTTTTTGATGTTGTGTTAACAATGCATTTTTGCAATGACTTTTTCTACCAAGGTGTACTATCCTTACTACAAAGGGTGCTCAGAAAAGTACTATCATACATGCATTCATCTATCAATATTTGTTATCAATAACAAAAAAGAATTTCCAAGCTCATAAGCACAGTATCTTTCAAAATAATGTGCAAACAACTATTGGAATCCCTTTCCCTTCATACACTGCCTGAAAGCAATCAAACTCATGTATCTGACAAGAGATTGGAACTGTTACTTTTTCCACCAGAGTTTCCAGACTCCTAAGCCAGAATGGCTTAATGTTTTAAAGGCATGGTTCTGAGTGGGCAATGGGCATCTTGATTCTGCAGGAGGAAGAGGTGTACATGGCTGGAGTGTATGCCAATGAGTAACATTACACTTTTCAACCAGTACATTTTCTGAACCCTATATTTTTTCAGTATCCCAGGTCAAAGCTGGCTGGATAGCTCAGTGATTTAGGTAGAACCAGAGGTTGGGAGTTTGATTCCCCACTGTGCATCCTAGAAGAGCCAGCCTGTGTAGCCTTGGGCAAGCTGCTCAGTCCCAGGGTGCCCTCAGAAGAAGGGAGTGTAAACCACTTCTCACTACTCCCTGTCTAGAAAATCTAAAAAGAGTCACCATAAGTCAGAAATGAATTAATGATATATGATGATGATTAATTATTTATTATTTGTTTATTATTGGTCAAAGCTAACACTCCAACAATCCAATGCAGAAGCTACGGCTCTGTACACTGGATCACATTCCCATCACCCTCACCCCTCACTGCAGGTTGAGAATGATAGGAGTTGTAATCCCAAGCACTGGGAGAGCGCCAGGTTAAGGCTGATATTTCAAGTGCATCATTAGGGTTACTGGTAGGCTGTGGGACTAAGACATACATGGGTTTCTCTACCCATCGTTTCTGTACCACTACATATTGAGCAAAGAGTATGTTCTTTTAATCTAATAATTGATAGAAATATGGTTTTCCTAGAAACAAGATTCAAAGCCATCCTCTGCACAGGGAGCCCTGCCTAAAAGCTATGTCTCAGAGCTCTGGGATATAAATGTGGCCTTTTAATATCAAGCACAGAATTTCTCAATGATATGTAGTCATGTTCACCTACTGCAGAGATCGCAATTATTACAGAAATTCTTATCAATAACCTCAGTGTTACTGAGTTCAGATACTAGGTAGTGCTGCCTCTCTGGGCATTCCCTGTTGTTATTCAGATCTTATTTACAACAAAAGATGAAGTTCATGTCATGAAAGGGCCCCTGGCATGGCTGCGTTAAGCAATGTTTTTGTATTTGTAGTTTTTAAAACAAAATTGGACATTTCCACAAAAAACTGTCTTGACTGTAAGTCACTGAGACATGAACCTGGTATAGAAGATTTAATCGGAGTGGGGTGGAATTTTGCAGGTGGTGAAAAAGGTCCAGTGCAATGTGGCATTTAGTTTCTAGTAGAACATAGCTGCAATTTAGGAGCAATGCAGGAAATGGATCCTAGTAAGTTATGAGTATCTATTGATGTTAGAGACCCAAAAGGTACGAAGGAAAGTAGAAAAGACAAGGGTTGTGTACGGGCCACTTAGAACTACAAAATGTCCCTTTTATGCAGTATCCAGTAGAAAGGAATCATCCCAGTTGTCAACATTCAGAAGAATAGCCACGTAAGTCTTGTTACTGTGAAAGTCAAAATCAAAAGGAACCAATGCTGGGCTATGGTCCCATTCATCCCAACAGTCCTCATGGTTCAGGCAGCTGTCCCTTTTAAATCACTCTCATTTTTGCACTTGAAGGAAAAGATTAAACATGCTTATGTACCAACTTGAAAAGCTTTATGGCCAAACCATGCTTTACAATATGTATCCTTCTAAAAAAAAGGCAAACAGCATCTCTGGGGAGAACACAGCAACTGAGGAAGAAAAATTATATTATCAGTAAATTGGCACAGGAATGTTATGTGGACTGACAACATGTTTTGAATTTTGGATCCCATACTTGCTTTTCCCTTAAAATGATCAGATTAGATTAAACTCTGAAAAGCATGAGTAATACGATGTGTGCTTCAACTTTTAGAGCAGCGGTTTCCAAACGTGGGTCCCCAGATGTTCTTGGCCAATGACTCTCAGAAATTCCGGCCAATAAAGCTAGTGGTGAAGGTATATGGGGAGTTTTAGTCCAAGAACATCTGGGGACCCAAGGTTAGGAACATTGCTAAATAATGCAGTAAAAATATTAAAAATTATTAATATACCTGTTTCCAACAAATATTACGGCAAAATCTCACTGATTTAAATATGATCCAGTCCAAGGAATACTGTGCCCAGAGCAGGTAGATAAATGTATTCTACATTGAAGCAATATGTAGTAATGGTAGTAGGGAGGCCTGAGCAGAACAATCCCTAATGGGATCTTCTAAATACACAAGGATTTTCCTATTTTCATCTGTGAGAGTCTGGTGGATATGCAAATCTGAGTGAAACATTGCTTGAGTGAAGAGATGCATGCATATTGTAGAAAATGTTCTACCATGGGCAGGTATAATATACAGTGGTGCCTCGACTTACGAATTTAATTGGTTCCGGAACTCTGATTGTAACTCAAAATTGTCATAAGTTGAAGCACCATTTCTATAGGTGTGCACTGTTCCAGACGAAGAAAAAGAAATCACCAAGGGGAAAAAAAACACTGCCAGACCCATCAGAAACGTGATTAATCCCTTCCGGCCAAAGTGGGAAAAAAGAAAGAAAAGCAAACAAACCGTGCAAGACCCATCAGAAATGCAAAAAAAGCAAAGCAGAAATCAAACAAACCATGCAAGACCCATCAGAAATGGAAAAAAAGCAAAGCAAAAAGCAAACAAACCCCACAAGACCCATTGTCTCCTCCCCCCCCCGTGTCTTCTCTCTCTATGCTTCCCCCCCTTGCTGAGGGGGTCTGTTTGCTGGAATAATGGTTGCTGGATTCTGTGGCTCCTAGGGTTTGTGTACTGTGGTGTGCTGAACCTCTCTTTTGTTTTAAAAGGTGTTGGTGGGTGGGTTTAAAAGGTGCTTGTTTGGTTTACAGTGTGTTGGTGTGAAATATGTGGGTTTAAAATGTGTTTTCAACTCCAAACTCTCCCCCCCCTTTGTCTTCTCTCTGTGTGTCTTCTTTCTTTTTGTGCTTAAAAGCACAAACCTTTGTCTGAGGGGTCTGTGTGCCCCAGTGATGACCTTCTTTCTTTCTTTCTTTCCTCTTTTCCCCATTGTTCCCTCCCTCCCTCCTTTCCTGCCCTTTTTAAAAACCTACTGTATATGCTGGCATACAAGATGACTTTTTGGGCCCAAAAAACATGCCTCCAAGTGGGGGGGTCGTCTTGTACGTGGGGTGCACTTCATTTGAGCCAGGAAGGAGCTGCTGCCGCTGCTGTTGAGTAAGTGACACGGGGCCATGCTGGCCGGGGAGGAAGGCAGGCAGGCAGTTGGTCTGGATGGAGGGAGGGAAGCACAGCCTGCCATGCCTGAGCTGCCAGAGCCCGCTGCCGGGCTGCCTGCTGCCCTGCGCCGCTGAGCCAGCGCCCTCACTCACCTGCCACCCCCCGCATCCCCTCCTCCTCCTCCTCCTCCTGCCTCCGCCTCCCCAGGCTCTTCCTGTTGAGGGGGTCGTCTTATACGGCTGGTCGCCTTGTACGCCGGCACATATGGTAAGTCATCTTAGGGTTTTTAAAAAAATCCTCTCCCTAGTGGTAGAGGACAGATTAACCAGTTTTCAACTTACAACCGGCGCCTCTAGATACAAACAAAAAACAGTCAGAACAGATTATTCGGGTTTCAGTGCATTTCAATGGGAAATCCTGATTTGATTTAAGAACATTTCGACTTGCAAACATCTTCTGGGATGGATTAAGTTAGTAAGTGGAGACATCACTGTAGCTCTCTTATGTCTCATAGAAGTTTGGGGCCAATGTCAAATTCAAATATACAGTCTATGTATAAAATATTCTGCATAAGAATTTTGTTCCTTTAGTTAATCCAAGAAGCATTTTTATAGAAAAATAATGTGCATCTTTATCCTTAGTTTATATTCCAGTAATAAGAACTGCCTAGAACTGCCAAGTATGACTTCTTTGGGTCACACTTTTCAGACACCTTCAGGGATTTTCAGATTCAAATTTCACTTCACTTTGAATTCGTCAGACAGCCTCAGGCATGCCATTGTTCTCTCAACCTGAGTCATACCATCTGCAAAACAGAGATAACTAAACTGGCAGGCGCTTCTCCTGGAGAGAATTCTGAAATAGTTCAGACCACATCTATACATTGCCTCCTCCCCTCTCACCTTTCCCTTGCAAGCCAGGCCTAATTGTGGGGCTCCTAGTTCATCCTCCTAAGATGCTCAAAACGGGAAACTCAGTGCTTTATAACAATCAAGACTGCAAGCCAGGATCAAATCATTATGACTGGGATGGGAAAATATCCTTTCAACTGAACCAATACATATTGGACTACCTGGGCAGTATACATCCCAGCCTGACTCAGACTGACTCAGAAATACACTGGGCTTAGTGCCACAAATAATCTGTAAGGAAAAGATCCCAGCTTTAGGATGAGGATGTCTAAAGTCTCTGTGTGGCCTTTCTTCTTGTTGTGCCCCAGGCAAAAAGGAAACCTAAATAGTCAATATGAGTGGGAGGTGGGAAGGAGGCTCATTCAGGGAATAACTCCTACCCTGGAGGCTAAGTTCAAAATTTCAACCAAATGGCATCAGGGGTGAGGCATCTAAAAACACTCGGCCCCAAACCAGCTCTCAATTCAGTTTAAGTAGCATGCCCTGGCAGATTTCTGCCATAAACATCCTGAGACTTTCATTCATAATTTTTCTACCCAATGTCTGACGAAGTGAATTTTATTTATGAAAGCTTACATTGAATGGTTCATTTTTAGTCATCTAAATAAAGGTATCACCTCTTCTGGATTGTCCTTACTCTGCATTTCTTCTTTTATTATGACTGGAACACTGTCATTGCTCCGAGTCCCACTGTAAATGTAAAGATATGAGAGGGTGAAGGACTGCAGTGGCTGAATGGGGAAGCAAGGAATTCTTCTCAGTCTTGGATTCATATCCATATCAGAAAGGGGAGGGTGGGGAACCTGACTTTTTCTGAAGGCCTGAGCCTTGTGAACTTGGGGGGGGGAGGTATCTCAAAAACCTCCAAGAAAATGATCAACTTCTCATTGAGCAGCAATTATTTAACATTTAAAGAAATATCCAGGAAAATTCAACATGCACATTCTCAGAACAGAAGCCCATTGTTTAAAAACCAACCTGAAAGCACTGCCAAAGCAATGTTCCTTACATAGTACAAGGTCACTTCACATTTGTTTTTATTAAGTCAGTCTTCTTATTTTTATGTGAGAGATACCTAGAATTTGATGAGATCTGCTCTGTAAAATGGCCAAACAGAGCAGTTTGCCTCATCAAAAACATGGCCATCTACCATCACTGGCCTACATTTACTTCTGGAAAGATAGATAATTATGACTATCACAAACTTAGGTAGAATATTGGGCAGATTCAACTTCATATTAAAACCATGTTCTTGTGATTGCTAAAGCAGTGGTTCCCAACCTTGGGTGACCAGATGCTCTTGGACTAACACACCACTAGCTGGGCCAGCCAGGATTTCTGGGAGTTGTAGTCCAAGAACATCTGGGGACCCAAGTTTGGGAACCACTGTGTATGACCAGATAATTGAATGGAGGGCGTTATTATACAGAAGAAAAGTAAAGTAGCTGCAGTATGCAGACTGGAGTAGCAGTAGTAAGTAGGTGACCATTGCTGCACCTCAAAAGATTACCATCCTAAGGGGCAATGCAGCAGCTTTCTCATGGTGAATCATTCATTTTTTCATATAAGTTAGCAGCAGATTGGACTGGGTGCAGGGACGGTGAACCTGTGGATCTCAAAATGTTTTGGACTGCAACTCCCAGAATCCCCATTCTGTACTGTCAATGACAAAGAACACTGTAGGAGTTGTAGTCCAAAATCCCTGGAGTGCCAAAGGTTCACCAACCCTGAACTCGACTTAGGCAAGAAGTTGGACTAATTGACTCCTAAGGTGACTTTCCCTTTTACAATTCTTTACTGCTATGATTTTATCATTATTAAGGTGAAAATATTTCATTTCAATATATCATCGTTACATTTGGAGATATCATATTACCTCATTCCCAGTGGTGGGGGACAGAAATAAGGTGCTGCCGCCTATAGTGAGCAAATAGATATCTCTTCAAAGGCTAAATGCCATTTCAGATAAGTTCAGTTTTCCAGCACTGGAATGGGCAAAGACAAAGACAAAAGGCTGGTATCAAAAACAGCAGCATATTTTACACCTTTCTGAAACATTAGGCGATGCATTTCATCAGACCTAACTATTTTCATCTCTACAACATTAGGTGGCTCTAATAACTTGCAGGTTTCCACACAGTGCAGCGGGGAATGGTTCCTCCATGGAGTATCTCAGATCCATCAGCTAAATGTTGACAGAAACAAAATACTGGCCTAGATGGATTCTGGCTTCATCAACCCCTGAAAAAAAACTGTGTCTTATGAACTGAATTGACTATTAAATAAATTGATCTGCCATGGCTTACTTTTCACAAGCCAATGATTGTCATTAGTAATGCTGATCTGATTTCTACAAATAGCCCAGTGAAGAAAGTTCAGGTCACTTTTGAATTCTGAAGAATGGAGGCCAGCTAATCATATCACCCTTTGAAATGAGTGGGAAAGCATTTGGAGGAGTCAAATTTGCATACAGGAGAGCGAAAGAATGAAAGAGAAGCTCCATCATAGCAGTCTTGAAAGAATGAATACAAAAATGGATAGCTTGAAATTATGGTCAAGACAGAACAACACTGTTTTAGGCAGAAGTACTATGAACTGGCAGTCTATTCGAAAATGAACCAATGACCTGGAAAATAAGCTTAAGTAAAATCAGATTGGCAGAGATCAGTCTATAGGAATTCCTTAGACTATGGAGGCAGAAGAAGCTATCAGATCTCTTCTAATAAGTGGATTATGGAACAGGAATGAATTAACATTATGTATCAATCTACTACAGGATGACAGTTATCACAGCAGGAAAGTGGTATAAATTGTTTGTTTGATAGTACAAAGGCTATTGTCAAGATCCAGATACTGGATTATGTTTCATCATTATGCATGCACAACCTGAAACCTTATAGCAGGTACAAATCCTATGAGGAAGCAAAAGGAACATACAGAACAGATCGCAATGGGAGAGGAACACAGGATAACACCAATGAAGCAGTGCAATTATGTTAATGTGCTTCATCATACAAAATGTTCAGAGTAATATACTGATCAGGAAGTGCATGAGTTAATACTGACAAGATATGTAGCAGAGTTAAGTCTCATGGGCAAATTCTTTCCTAGGGCTATGGAAAATTCTCAAAAACCTGTTATCTCAAAGAGGTGTTAGTCAGGATGAAGACAAACCTGATATAAAAAGAGGGCTCTGTCACCAGCTACCTTACAAAGCTGTCTTTGCAATTAATGAGATAAATGTGCATACAATACTAGAAAATTGCTCATGCGTCAGTCTTGACTAAGGATGTAAATCTTCACTTTTTTCATTCTTGTAGGTGGAAGAAAATAATTTCTGAAGTTTTCTCTCTGGTGGGTAAGATGATGGTAATACTGTGCCTTCCCACTCTTCATTTCAGAATGGAGTTTTTTTGTAAGAAATTCACATACAGTGATGCCTCGCATTACGACATTAATTCGTTCCAGCGAAATCGGTGTAGA
Source organism: Pogona vitticeps (assembly GCF_051106095.1). Lineage (NCBI taxonomy): Eukaryota > Metazoa > Chordata > Lepidosauria > Squamata > Agamidae > Pogona > Pogona vitticeps. Next base: position 62,070,413 of record NC_135787.1, read on the forward strand.
ACGAAAACGTCGTAATACGAAAAGAAAAAACCAACTGAAACGCATTAAAACCCATTTGATGTGTTCCAAAGGGCTGTAAACTCACAGTCCAGCGAAGATCCTCCATAGGGCAGCCATTTTCGCTGCCTGTGCAGCGAGGAATCCATCCCAGAAAACAGCAGGGGGCCATTCTGTTTACCCGACGGCCATTTTGAAACCGCCGATCAGCTGTTGGAAAATTGTCGTTTTGCGAAGAATCGGTTCCCGAAGCAGGGAACCGATCATCGCAAAGCGAAATTCCCCCATAGGAAACATCGTTTTGCGATCGCAAAAAGTTCATCGTAATGCGGTTTCATCGTTAAACAGGGCAATCGTAAAGCGAGGCACCGCTGTAAGTGGTTTTTTTGCACAAAAATTTGAAATTTATGAAAAAAATTCAACTTGCTAACTATAGGTTAAGTGTAGGGGTTCCAGAATATGCAGGGCTTGTTCTTAAAAGACTGAGTTCTGGAACACCCCAGTTGTTTGGATTTTTTAGCCAAGCATCCTCTTCTACCCAGTGAACTTAACTTGGGAAAAGACTGAAAGGGACTTTACCTAAGAGGCTACTGCTAGGAATGCAGCATGTAAGAGGATAATTTACTTGGGTGGCATGATCTATGCCTCTGTATCACCAAGCCATCAACTAATAAGCCTGACTCCTGTTTCCACCAGTAGTCTGGAGACTTTGAAATTGGTTACTCGGGACAGTTTGAACCCTGGCCTCACCATTCATGGAGCCAGGGGTTCTCACAGTATGACATAATAAAATGCTCATCTTTAAAGTCTCACAAGACTCTTCATCCTTTCTGTTGCAACTGCTTAACCCACCCACTTCTCCCATGTAAATAACTCTAAGCATTCCTTTGTCACAGAGTTTACCAAGGGCTATTTTGCATGCCATGCCCATGCAAATTGTCCATAAAAACCACAGAGAATGTAGGACTTCAGGAAAAATATTTGCAAACTTTAAAGGCTTTTGATACAAGACTCTCATGTGCAACAACATTTACAGGCTTTTCTCTCATCCAAAGAAATAATTATATGTGCAAATGTTTAATTTTGCTTAAAAAAATTAAAAAGTATTATAACCTCTTGGTGCTTTTAAAAGAATGTCCCCTCCCCCGCTCATACTTCAGGATATCTAAAAAAACCAAAACAAACCCCAAACCCAATCCTTGCACTTATCGGTCTGAAATAGACATAGTGATATTAATTATGAATTGAGTAAGAATTCCAAAGAATGGGAACTTGATTACCAATATAATCAAGTTTACCAAGATGATGGAAAATCTGTATTTTGAGCATGTTCTTTTCAGACTTTGGGATTAGCCAGTAGTCCTTAACCCAGACAAACTGATTTGGAAATCTTAACTGGCAGGGGAAGGGGAATAAACCATTGTCTGATTCCACTTTTGGTGCCAGGTGATGGTTTCTATCTATTGGTACTCAATTATACTATGTACGGGGAAGACTTCCCCATATGCTTCAGTGACCACCAGCTGCATTTAAGAGCTAACATTAATGAAAATGCTGATGTGCCATGATGGCCACTGCAGTTACTGTATTATTCCTCTGGACTGAAGAGAAAGTAATTCAGAAGCTAAAGTCATGTTTTTATTAATGAATAAACATATAAAATGTTTAGTTAATTTACCACTTGCTCCTTCAGTGATTGTAGGAAAGAGACAGAGAGACTAGATGGACTTAGTTTGCCACAAGATCCCCTTTAAAAACCATTAATTTTAACACAGGCTGTGTTAGTTTGAAACATTTGTGGGATCCATACAGTGTTTTTTTAGCTGCAGAAAAAGATGTGCTGACATTCAGGATTCAACAGAAGGTGAGGGACTTATGCATGCTCTGCTAATGAATTGCAAGACAATATTCAACTTGAGAGACTCCAGGGAGCTAACCCAGCATGACGGATGGGGACTACTGCTTACATGATCACTGTTCACAAAAGTTTCATGGCAAAAGGGCTCTGCAAAGTAGAGTGGAGTTGCAGCAGCTTCAGTATTATTTGAAGCAATATGGGCAGGATCTATGGTGAAGCACCTCTGCGTATCACAATGGATCCTTCTAGAAGTCAAAGCACATCTAGCCGAAACAGAAGCTAAAACTGGACTTCATCATGGGACTTTCAAGGTAACCAAGCATCATGAGAAGGAGGCACTCTGCTATGCTCCCCACATTGCTAAAGGTAAGATTAACTAGCATCTCCCCAGCCAGATAGGTACAGGACACTGAACTCTAGAAACTGCTGGGACAAGACCCTATGCACTTGGGATTTTCTCTTGGAAGCATCTCTCCCTGGGCCTAATGGTTTCCAGAGCTCCTGTTGTCCAAAGCAAGAGCTCAGATGCCTTTGATGCTAGACTACATTTCCTTCAGGCTTAATAAGCCTCAGCAGTTTCAGCCATCTTTCCTGCACTCTTTCCAACATTGTGCCCTTTCAGAGCATCTATTATGACTGGGCTGAAGAAGACTCTAGAATAGATTGCCCCTCCCCCTATCAATTTGCTGTCAGGACTAGTACCTATTTCAGATGTTAAACTGCTCTTATATTGACTGTGCCCTAGCTAAGAACTATGGATGGATTTTGACTAGCTATGCATAAACTCACTATGGGAGTCCTGAGAGCCTTCAAGAAGCTGCTTATGGTCTTAAGCCTGAATAGTGCTGTGTGGTTATATTTATCAGTATGGCCATGTTTGTCTCATTGAATGGAATAGAACGTTCTCCCTATTTACTAGAATTGTCTTGTGGAGAATTCACAAGAAGCCACACACATACCCTGCAAATGGTTACCTGAATCTACACAGGGAAAGACAGTGTTTTGAGTGTACTGTGCTTTTGTTTAGTTGGGATTCTTTACCTTGAGTTCAGATTATAATTAACCGAAGGCCCTTTCTGTTTAGGCAGCATAGCCTGTGTAGATCTCTTGCATTTCAAAAGTGTTAGTCTTCCATACAAGTTCCGAAATAGCAGTCCTTGAATTATACAATAGGATTTTCAGCTCATGTTTATTTATTTATTGCTGAATTGTGAGATCCTTCAGTGACAAAAGCAGCCAACTCAATAACAGGCAGGACATGGAAACCTGCACTTTTGTTCTGAGATTACAATCTAGTGAGAAGCTGAAAGAATCATTTCCAAATTTTCAAGTGACCTCTATGGAAACACCCCCAAACACAACATATAAACATGGATACGTTGATGAAATGGGCTGGTATATAATAATCAGATCTATTTCTCTTCGAATAGCATCTTACCCCTCTAAAAGAGGAGGTGTTCACCCCTGCAAGCAGACTGAAATGCCTGCAACGTCTGTTCCTACCTATGAAAGAGAATTCTGCCAGCTTTAACATCATTGATATAATTTTGCACATCCCCAAACTGTAACTAGAAAGCCACCCAGACACATGAATTTACTCATTTGTGCAAATTATGGAGCATGGAGGGGGGAGGGGGAGTATACACAGAACTATGCTTACATGTTAACAATGTGAACAGCAAGGCATGGAAACATTAAATAAAATGAATAATTAACAGGCACACCAGAAAAATATGTATGACTTTTTAATGCAGAAAGGAAAATTGCACAATTGCACAACCTAACACAGTAGAAGAGACACGAAGAAAACGCAAATGGCATTTGGAGAAGCTCAGCAAAATCAGGACTGAGATATTTTCAAATGCCTGCCTGTTATTCAAATCTCTTGTAACACATACTCTCACAGCTCTTTTAGAAGTGAAGCATCCACCAAATCATGTCCTTGAAAATAATAATTCTGGGCCTCATCTCAGCAGTTGCATTAAACATAATACAGGCAAGAATAAAGATCATATTAAGTGGATGATTTGAATGGTTATAAATATTTCAGTAAACAAATTCAGTTAAGAGGCGTAGACCTTGAAAGGTAATTTGTCCTACAGAAGCATTGGTTCTATTGTTCAACTAAATACACCGTAAGTAACCTACAAAGGGCACAAGAGATAGGAAACTGTTTACAATGATTACCCAGACTTCTGGAATCACTGGAGGCTTTTAGCATTGCCAATCAATAGCTTTTTAAAATGCAACAATGAGGTTAACACTCTGTAAAAACCTTACCATGCTACCTTTGCAAGACTGATCAAGAGTGACAATGTGGAAGATATTTATACCTTCAATCCCAGGTACAGCCATTCACATGGATAAATAGGAAGAAGCTGGCATTACATTTCTTCCATAGTTTTGACCTTTGCCTGCTTTTGTTACATCTGATTTCACATAGTGCTTCTTGAAAATACACTGTCTGAAACCATTGTTGGAACCATTGAAATATACTGCATAATGGTAGGAAGGCAGTCATAAGTTTTCAAAAAGTAAAACATTTTCCAGCTGTTAAGCACAGGAAACATGGCTTCCCATGTCTCTTAGTGGCTATTCACACAACATGTTTCTCTATGTGAATACTTTCCTAATCAGAACTGATGGCATGCAGAAAATAATATTTTAGCCACGGGTCCAAACGGTGAGCAATATGAGTTAATTAAAGACCTTTGACTTCACCAAGCTAAAACAACTAGCCAAATGAATATACAGTAGCTTCAGGCAATGAAATCATGCAAGTACGTACAGATATCGGAACAATTGTTGCACCCATTCCAACCAAGGCTATCCACTATTGCTAGCTTCAGCCTCCAGGTCAATTTGACAAATAGTTCCTGATCATGGAGAGAACTGTTAAAAACAATTAGCTGGTTAAAACAAAGCAAACGAGGAAAGTGCAGCCCATTCTTTTCCTAACGTATGCTCTAATATTCAATCATTTTTTACATCTGGATATCTGACTTTCTACCAAACTGTTAACATGCTTTTTCCACCAATGGGTTTAAATCAGGAGTTAACATTGAGCTTCATCTTCCTGATCACCTGCGTCATGATAATGCAATCGTAGTAGACACCAGAGAATTTGCTAGGCTGTCCTCCTAGGCTTCACCACATCTCATATTGGCACACAGTGCTGGAACAGGTGCAGACTTCAACAAACATTCCTCTTCGGGTTAGCAGCCTTGAGATCACTGCTCTGCATGTCTTCAGTCTGGGAACTGTGTGCAAACAGGACCATAAATCATCAAGCTGAATTTCCTATGAATCAGATGTTGCCTTGTTGCTAATAAGCATCTACAAGGACCCAACACAAGAATTAAAAAACCTTTCTTGTGCTTCTTTAAAGACAGGATCAAAAATCTCCATTGCAGGTCAAGTTACATGATACTGGATCTGTAAACTGACTCCTAAAGAAAAAGAGATCTTCAAAAGAACTCTATGTGCAAGGTTATATGAAAGTATCACTGAGCTCAGATCTTAGGAAAACTGCTTGTTTGGGGTCCAATTGTCAACCACTCCTCTTCTTTTGGCTTTTGCTCCCATGCCCTGTGCATTCACACAATATTATTCTATTTAACTTCTCTAGTAGTGACAGGCATTAAAGGTGTGGAACTACACAGCTTGATTTAAGAAATACATACACACTGATCAGTGGAGCAATGGAAGGCACCACCTTCCACCTTGCTGAATGATTCAAGGCTTTTCACTTCCTTTAAGTGCTCAAAGTCTCCTTGTTAAACAGGGAGTCAGTGCTGGCAGTCTGCAGCAGCCCAGCATGCAATGAGAACCAGACAAATGACCGAGACTTGGGACAGAAGTTATATTAGTCTGGATGGGAGTTTATTGGCTTCTCGGACCATGTGATCTTGCTCAGTCCCTCTTGCAGTGATCCACAGCAGCATACTTTGGAGCAACAGATCAGGGCCTTTGGTTATAATTTGGCCAGTGATGTTGGAAATATAGCCTGTGGGCTCCTGGGTCAAAAGTGAGAGTTTTTGAGAGACTTATAAAATGAAAATGCATATTGTCACAGCTTTGAACATTAGGCTGTCAGGTCTAAAGTTGCTGCCTAAAGTTTCAGAGTACTGCTGTGCTTCTCTGGACCTCCAGCCAGGGAGACAAACTTCAAGGCAAGAAGCATGAAGAAGAACATAGATTTTTGTGAGTGACGTAGGTTTAAAGCCCAGGAACTAATTGTTATGCGTTCCACAAAGACTCACTGGCTCAGCATGAAAGTGTCTGTGCGTATGTTGGTCCAAATGGCATCGTGCACCCAACCAGCTGTCTCTCCAGTCTCCTCCACTTTCTCCTGAAACTGCTGCACTGTCATTGGATCCACCATGCCATAATTCAAGCACCTTGGGGTTGAGCACTATACTTGCAACTCCTAAGAATTCTTGTTACACAAACTCTGGGAGAGACTCCCTCCAATGTTTGCCTGCTTCATCTCTATGACATCAGAAAGGACAGACCTGAAAGCCCCAAGAGTGGGATGTTGCTGATCTGCCTACTCTCTAGAAATCAGCTCTAGTGAGGGGGAAAGCAGAGAAAAAGGACTGAAACTACATAATGTAGCTGCATTTCTCGCTCTGTATTACATGTAAACATGCAGGGCCCCAGTCTGGACAAGGACCATCATCTACAATACAGGGGATGGTTAAACTTTCTTTCTCCCAGCTGTCTTCCTACATTTATCTTACAAAGAAATCTAAAAAGGAAGGGGGGAGCAGAGGTGGTGGTGGTGTTTGTTTAGTCCTCATTTGGAGACTTGGAAAATTATCAGTCAGAAGGAAAGATTTAAAGCCCTGATACCTGCAAGCTGTAGCCACAACACAGACTGCCTCCCCCTCCCCAATTTATTCTCAATAAGTGAGAAGGAAATAGGCTCAAGGTGCACGGTCTGAAACTCAACATAAAAAAAAACCTAAGATCATGGCCACTGGTCCCATCACCTCCTGCAAATAGAAGGGGAAGATATGCAGGCAGTGACAGAGTTTACTTTCTTGGGCTCCATGATCACTGCAGATGGGGACAGCAGCCATGAAATTAAAAGACGCCTGTTTCTTGGGAGGAAAGCGATGGCAAACCTTGACAGCATGTTAAAAAGCAGAGACATCACCTTGCCAAAAAAAGTCCGAGTAGTCAAAGCTATGGTTTTTCCTGTAGTGATGTATGGAAGTGAGAGGTGGACCATAAAGAAAGCTGACCGCTGAAGTATTGATGCCTTTGAATTATGGTGCTGGAGGAGACTCCTGAGAGTCCCCTGGACTGCAAGGAGAACAAACCTATCCATTCTAAAGGAACTCAACCCTGAGTGCTCACTGGAAGGACAGATCCTGAAGCTGAGGCTCCAGTACTTTGGCCATTTCATGAGAAGAGAAGACTCCTTGGAAAAGACCTTGATGTTAGGAAAGTGTGAAGGCAAGAGGAGAAGGGGGCAACAGAGGATGAGATGGTTGGACAGTGTCATCGAAGCAACCAAGATGAACTTGACACAACTACAGGAGGCAGTGGAAGATAAGAGGGCCTGGCGTGCTCTGGTCCATGGGGTCACGAAGAGTCGGACACGACTAAATGACAACAACGCACTCTATCCATTTCACTATGGTGTGCTTCCGTTTTCAGTATGTGAAAGATGTGACAATACTGGAGTAATTTATCCATCTCAAAGGGTGCACCTTTCCATCCTCTGTTTATACTGGGCCTTATCAGCATTCATACTGAGAGAGACCATACAAAAATTAAAGAATATCAATGTTTATTTCTCACCACCTCTTCCCTCATGCATCCCCATAGCAGATTATGTTCTTGAGACAGGTGGCAATCTAATGGCCAAAATCCTACTAAAGATAATAATTGTGTGCTTTCAAGTCACTTGCGATTTATGGCAACCCTTTTCAGGGTTTTCCAGGTACGTAGTACTCAGAAGTGATTTACTGTTCCCTTCTTCGGGTGCCCTGGGACTGTGCAGCTTGCCCAAGGCCACACAGGCTGCCTGCACTCACAGGAGACAACAGTACGGAATTGAACTCCTGACCTCTACCTAACTCACCGAGCTATCCAGGCAGCTAAAATCCTATTAGTTACTTATAAGAACAAAATACACATGGCACAATTTTTGACAACCATCTGCCACAAGTGAAGAAGCCAATGATGACAGTATGTGTTGCATGCTAAACATAGTGACTTGGGATGCAGCAAATAATTTCTATGCTGATTTCTGAGTTGGCAGCAATTCACCACCAAAAGTTACCCTGTTTGCCTAAAATGAATGATTTTGGCTTCTGTGTCAGAAATAGCCTCTAGCCACGCTATATTCTTTTAGAATTGGGAAAGTATGTTCTTTTTTTTAAAACCCAGCTACAATAGATTTCCTGCAGATTTTCCTTCCTACGAAAGAAGAGGACTTCATCACCTATTCTGACCTTCAGCAGTAGCAATAAATTGTTTCTTCAGCAGAACTATAGGTCCCATAAATTAACTGATCTCTCAAGACAGATTGGTTTTACAAGCCTGCAGGGCTCCATCCCTTTTTCTCCCTTAGCAAGAGCACTGCTAGTATTGATTATGTTTATCCATATCATCTTCTCCATTTATTCATTCTACTCAAGCATGTTTCCTCTTAAGAATCCGTTATCAGGGCTTCGGAAAAACATGCAGGATACAGCACGAAATGCATTTTAAGCAGCTGTAACTTAAAACTTCATAGCAGATTAAATTCATAGGTTTTATTGATGCAACACGGTAAATGTGGAAGATCCTTCCCATCTTTTTACAACTTAACAATTAAAGTGCCATTTAAGAACAACACTTTGTTTCAAATTGCAAAATAGAGCAATCCTATAACAAAGTTAAACTAGGCCAAAACTGTGTTCAAAACATAGTATCAAGGCTTCAAGGCAGTACATATTTTTAAGAAATGTGAAGCCAAGCAGTATTCTCTAGGCTAGGAATATAAATCTTGGCTTGTCTCATCTTCATAGACGAAGACTAAGACCTGCATTTTTTCTTCCTGACCCTGCAATAGCATGAGGTATTTGCCAGCATTTGTGACTCAATGGTTTTATGTATTTTGAGTAACTTGCATAAATTGTGCAAAATCATAACAGCAGCTGTTTTATTTTGAAAATCTGAAGCATCAGATGGGTTCTTTGAATCTTATTAAATAACCACTACTCTTTCTGTGCTCTTTCTCTTTCTTTCTGCATTTGTGCTTTGCTTCTGAAAGGGCAAGTGCACTAGTTTTGCATAGACTGCTCCTGGGGCATTCTGTGGAAATTGCAAAAACTCTGATGGAGTAAAAATACACTAATTGACCAGAATCTCGTTATTTATCCAGGTGTCCTGTCATATTATGATATCCTAAACCAACACGGACAAGGAATTTAGCAAGTATTTTTCCATCTCTGCTCTGGATTTCGATTTGTGAAAGACAGCTGGTTCACCATCATATCAAAAGCAGAAGATCTGACTTGAGACAGCCAAATTTATTTCAATTCTGTTTGAACATGAGTTCTAATATCTTTCAGAAATCAGAAATTTTACTTTTTTGAACTATAAATCCTACAACATTCAGCATGGCCAGCGGCCATGGTATTCTAGGACTTAATTGTACGAAAATTGATGCTTCTTTACTCCAAATAATTTTCAAAGATGTGCTACTCAATCCCCAAACCAGTTGTTTTGAAAATACACATATACCATATTTTTCCGCGTATAACACTATAATTTGTCTAAAATCTTTAGAATAAAAATTGAGGGTTGTCTTATACACGGAAGTAAGCTGAGGAGAGAACAAAAACAAGTGGAAGGGAAAGCAGGCATCAAACTGATCCTGCAGGGCTTTGATCCCTTCCCCTCTACACTTGCTAAGTCCCACTTAGATTTCTTACTTTTGGGGGCATGGGGGCATCTTATACACAGAAAAATACAGTATATACACAGAGTAATGGGCTGACCATATGAGAAGACAAAATTCTCTTTGTGTTGGATTTTATTTATTTATGGTATCAGTGAATATTGGTCAGGTCACAATGGAAGAAGAATAGACAATGGAAGAAGAATAGACAACATGTCATAGTCCTGAAAAACTGGATACAAAGACAACCTAGATATTAAGAATGCTACATCAAGATGCAGTTTTCGTTCTAAAACAGTTGCCTATTCTTTAAACTGTTATTTAGAAGGAAGACTTGTCATGCAACCTGTATCTTCTTATATAATTTTAAGAGTACTCTGTCTAGACTTCAGGACCAGGTTTTTGGTTTTTATTTCTATAATGTGGCATTTTATTTCAGAAAATTTATGTACTCCAGCATAATCTTATACTGATCTGTTTAGAAAAAGTCCTGGTCACACAAGGAAAATGTTCTCTAGAGATCATTGCTTTTCCCCCCAGTCACATGACGCAGCCAAGATTGAAACATCTTCCCAGTCAGCAGTGTAACTGCAGTTTATTTTCCACTCCCTGAGAGTTGCTTTATTTTGCACCTCTGTTGAATCAGTGCATTACTTACTGGAATTGCCTGTGTGCACAACCTGTCCCGCTTCTTTTCAGAATTGAAGCCAGGAAAGTGCCCACCATTATTGTGACACACTTTATTTTCAGGGCCAGTATATCAATACATTGGTAAAAGTATTTCACAGAACAAATTGAGCCATTGCTGCATTGCATTTCAATACAGTGGGGTCTCTACTTAAGAACTTAATCCGTATTGGAAGGTGGTTCTCAAGTTGAAAAGTTCTTATGTTGAATCTGCATTTCCCATAGGAATGCATTGAAAACCATTTAATCCGTATCTGCTCTTTTCCGTCCATAGAAACTACAGTGGAACCTCTACTTAAGAACTTAATCCGTTTTGGAATGGTGTTCTTAAGTTGAAACGTTCTTAAGTTGAAGCAAAATTTCCCATAGGAATGGACTGAAAACCAATTAATCCCTTCTGGCTGTTTTTTGTTATGTAGAGGTGCGTTCGTATATTGAAGCATTAGTTCCCATAGGAACTAATGCAAAGCTGGTTAATACGTACTCTACCACTAGGGGGAGAATTTTTTTAACCTAAGATGACCTAAGGTTAAAAAAAGAGCAGGAAAGGTTTTTTTCCTGTTCTTATCTTGGATTTCTGTACTCAAGTAGAAGCAAAATTTAGCAAATGGAGCTGTTCTTAAGTTGGATTGTTCTTAAGTAGGGACGTTCTTAAGTAGAGACCCCACTGTACACTGCTCTTCACCAGTCATTGTGAGGACACAGTCACAAGGTAGATGCAGGGTGGAAATGGAAATGGCAGATGAAGCTGAAAGACAGAGGAGATAGTGGGGGAAGTAGACAGACCAATATGATTCTGCAGGAGCAGACAGCACAACAGAAGACATATTTCTAAACAGAACCCCCTTCCTGATGTATCGATAAATATATATTTTAAAAATACATACAAATCAAGGGGCTGAACTGCCCCTTGAAGCAAGAGAGAAAATAAACTGGTACCATGGTGTAGCCGGCCATAATGATTCAAATAGGAAGAAAAAAACCATTACTGCTGGAAGTTCTTAGGATGTTCGCCCCAGTGTATTGAGAATAAGTACAACACAGGCAAGGAAAGTATCGGAAGAACTAGACAACATTTCCTTCATGTGACCAGGGCCTAAGTGAATTTAGGATTACAATTTATACAAAGATCAAAACAGCACACTTGGCATTTATCAATATTTGGTGGTGGTGGGTTAACAATAATAAAAAGGGGAAGAGGAATTTTCCATTAAGTGTATGTGAGTGCCATCAGCCTTGGCGGCTTCTGCAGTGGCTCTTTCTTCCACCATCAACTGTACAGATAACATTGAAGAGATTTCAACAGCAGGATTTACTGTAAAGAAGACAGGAGAAATAAATACAGAACCAGGAGTTTACTTCAATATAATTCCCTTCCCTTTAGTATTATTCAGAGTCCAAAGGTCCTCCAGTTATCATCATCGGTTCAGTCTCTGTCACTTCTCCTTTCAACAGGTGGTGTCCATCGCCTTGTCGCAGGGATGGTTTCTATGCCTACACCAAAGGGAGCGATTGCAATTCCAATTTGACTGGTGGACTATCCCTCAGGTGATCACAGAATCATAGAGAAGTGAAGTTGGGAGGGGCCGACAAGGCCATCAAGTCCAAAACCCTGCTCAAGGCAGGTGAAGGCTTCTGGGAATTGCAGTACAAAACACATGGGCTACCCAAGGTTGGGAACCACTGCTCTAGGGAAACTTCACACTGCCTCTCCTCTTCAACCTCCTTTATTACAACCATGGACAGTTCTCTTGCCTACTCCACTTGCTCTCCAGGACCCTCTTTATATCTCCTAGTTCCCAGGAGCCAGCTGCCCCCTCTTCCTCCTCTAGGGGTGTTCCCCTTCATCTAAGTTTTCTGCTGGCATCACCTCCCTGGGGACTTCTCTAAGGGTTCCATACTTCTGGGCCTTGGGTTCTCTGTCCTTGGGTTTCTCATGAGCCCATTCTGCCAAGAGCATATCACCCCAGTCCATTGAGGGGCTGGTGGTCACGGATTCCCCTGGCTCAGGGGAAAAGGGACTTGGTCTGCTCACTGGGACCCTGGTGCTGGTATCTTCCTCCTCACTGTGTATTACATGCTACAGTCTACCTTTGGTGATCTTCATGTTCTACACTAGCACTAAGTGCAAAGTTGCGCAACAGGATCGTACCCAATATCTATTCAATTTTTCATCATATAAGTGCTACTAAATTCATACTTTCAAATGTTGTTTCCCCAATGTCTGCAATGTATTTTTGCTTACAGTACTGTAAATATGGACAGATTTAGTGACAATTCACATAAGCCTTATAATGTTTCTTATTAGAAAGGTTTGGTTTCTACCTGACAAGAAAGCTAAAATGTGTGCATAGTGTCAAGGGTTCTGCCAAGTGCCCCACTTCATACCAATATCACATTTATTCCTATAATCAGTCATGAGAGACAAAGTCCCTGAGATTGAGCTCATAGATAAGAACAACCAGAAAACAATGCATGCCAATCAAAGACAGCACAAACCCAAACCTAACTCTCTGTTTGAGTTTTACTTCTGATGGAAAGGCAACAAAAACACCAAGCTAAAAATTTAGTGCAATTCAAAAATGACTGCTTTTGATGCCAATTGAAGGTTCCCTTTGGTGGCACAATCAAGTAGCCCTGGCTCTCTATCTTGTTACCCATTTCTTCATGCAGCTGATGTTTATAGACAACAGCTAAATCCCAATGTTTGTCCAAACTATAATAGAATCAGGTTGAATCAATGAGAAATTGGCAAGTCAACACTTATGTAGCTTTCACTGAATCAGCAGATCTACACTATTTGAGACCAACATTAGATTTAGGCAAAAGTATGTATTCATGTGGAAGGAAGCCCAGGATGAACTTGCAGAATTGATGTGTGTAGTGTTGTGTAGTGTGTAGTGTGGTATGTGCTCTGGGTTTAGCAGCAAACTGCTAGATAGCTAGCTCAATGGTTTAGACATCTGGTTGGGAGCTTGATAACCCACTGTGCCTCCCTAACAGGGGCTGGACTTGGAGATCCATAGGGTCCCTTTCAGCTCTGCAACTCTATTATTAATTTATTATTTATTATTATTATTATTAATTATTATTATTATTATCATCATCATCATCATCATCATCATCATCATCATCATCATCATCATCATCATCATCATCGGCGGCAGCGGCGGCGGCGGCGGCGGTAGTAGCAGTAGTAGTATGAGAATCCTTTTTGAATGCAAACATTAATATGTTTTAACTATATTTACCACCACCCCTCTTTTTTGTCAGAATGCAGCACATCAGTCCTAATGAGCAAGAAAGAAAAAAACAGGTGGATCCTAGAAACACTACAAAGAACATGACAACAACCACCCTCACACAAAATAGATGAACTGCAAAGATTCCCTCCTGGTGATCTTATGCAGAGAGAAATAGCACAGAGCACAAAGAAATCTCCCAAACAACTGTTTACTCCAAAATACTCTGGTAGAGGAGGATAACCGTTTCAAGTCCCAAACAACTTAAACAGAACACATAATACAGTGGTGCCTCGACTTACGAATGTCCTGACATACAATCATTTCGAGTTATGACCAGCTCCAGCCACACAATTTTGCTTCAACTTGCGGCCAGAGCTTCCAGTTACAAACAGAAAAAGGCTGGGGGAAAAGGCGGGGAATTCAAATTGCTAACTGTTGGTGGCGAAGAGGCTCCTTCTTTGTACTGTAATTCTTTCGCCCCAATGGTTAGAGTGAGTGTGACTGGAGGAGGCTTCGTACTGCCTGGTAAGGTAAGGTGCCGCTTTCTGCTTTTTAAAAACTGTTCTGGGTGGGTTTTGCAGCGTGGTTTTGGGCTGGGTGGTAGGATTATGTTTCTGTGATGTGATGGGTATTGGGGGGGTTGGTTTGTCTTTTTCCCCATTTCCAATGGTCTTGAGGTGTTATTTGCTTTTTGGGTTTTTTCCCCCATTTCCGATGGGCCTTGCGACGGTTTGTTTGCTTTTTGCTTTGCTTTTTTTCTTTTTTCTTTCTTTCTTTTTTTTGGCATTTCCGATAGGTCCTGCACGGTTTGTTTGCTTCCTGCTTTGCTTTTTTTGCATTTCCAATAGGTCTTGCACAATTTGCTTTTTCTTTTTCTTTTTCTTTCTTTCTTTTTCTTTTTACATTTCCAAAGGGTCTTGCACAGTTTGTTTTCTTTTCTCTCCCCCCCACTTTGGCCGGAATGGATTACTCGCGTTTCCGATGGGTCTTGTAGTGGGTTTTTTTTCTCCTCTTTTTTTTAATGGTTTTGTTCTTCGGCCAGAACAGATTGATTGCATTTCAATGCATTCCTATGGGAAATGGTGCTTCGACTTACAACCATTTTGAGTTACGCCCGGAGTCCTGGAACCAATTAAGTTTGTAAGTCAAGGCACCACTGTATATATATTTCTGTAGCAGCTAGAGATGGGCATAATCATGGCACACGGTCTCCAGAGACCAAAGATAAAAAAGCACTCCAAGCAGTGGTTACTGGTAACATTTCTGCCCCATGGCATGTGGTTCTAAAAATAAATGCTATTATCAGGAACACAGAAAAGGGGTATAAAATTATCATGGCTTTTGATCACATAAAACCATCCTACTATGTTTCCCTGAAAATAAGACAGGATCTTACATTAATTTGTGCTCCAAAAACACATTAGGGCTTATTTTCAGGGGATGTTTTACATTTTTTTCATATATAGCAATTACATTTATTCAGATACAGTCAAGTCATCTTTTTCTGGTTGCTGCAAATGGTGTTGGGTGGGGGTTTCACTTCACTAGGGCTTATTTTGGGGGTAGGGCTTATATTACGAGCATCCTGAAAAATCACACTAGGGCTTATTTTCAAGTTAGGTCTTATTTTGGGCAAAACAGTTTACAGTTGTTACACATCATGGGAATTAAAAATCTCTTTCCCCACACACCCGTTAGCTATCTTTTATATGCCACAGGGCTTTCTTTGGAGGGTTGTCTGGACACTGTCGCTACAGCCTCAGAAAAGAGTCTGTAAATCACTGTCAATTAAAACTGCATGTATTGACAAGCAAATATAGATTATGAGATCCATATTCGTAGCAATAAAGGAGAACAGCTTCAGTGGATTCTGCTTTTTTTTTTTCTAACTTGCAGACTTATAAAAGCTGTACATGATCCACATTCTGTTCAGTGCCAGTTGCCTCTCCATCTGCTTGAAGGGCCAGGCAAGCAGAAATGTTGGGTGAAGGAATCTGGATGGCTTTTTGAAGCAGCTTACTAGGGTATACTTGCCTGTGCTTGGCAATATGGCCTTCTTTATTGTCTCAATAGAGAAAGTCTTCTATGGTCTTCAGATGAGACCAGGGATGTGCTCGGGCTTTTGTAGGCGGGTGTGCATCAAAATGGGGTGACATACATTTTGTTCATTACCACAGCAGGTATGGGGATGAATTTTATATATATATAATTTGAAGGACCTCTATTTATCCCAATGTGTAGCCTTTGCAAAAGACTAATTTGCACCCAAATGGAGGTGTGAGTGGAATTCTCTGAGGTGATAACCCTGTCGCGTATTAGGTGGATTGTGACATTAAAAGGGAGGATGGAGAAACCCCCTACTCTATTTTCATCTTTTTTTAAAAAAACATTTCCCTAACTGATACACTACATTTCTAATACCATAGGATGATGCATTGCTATTTTGATATGGCAAAAAAACCAAACAAATCAGAACAAAAAAAAATTGAAGTCTCTGCACCCTGCACATGAGGGTTGAAATAAAAGGTGGAGATGTGGGCTATATTGACTCCATGGGCTCTGTGCCCACAAGGCCGTGCATTTCCAGTTGAGAAGAAAGGTAGGTAAAAAAGGGGTATTCCTTACCTTTCGTCTCCCCAACCTTCACCTCAAGTATTCTCCCCTCACACCACTGTTATCCTCAGCTTTTGCTGCCTCCTTATTCATCACAAGTAAACCTGGTAAGCTTACTCATGAGTCAGCCAGGTTAACTTACATGTGAGTCAATTAGGTAAACCTTGCTTGCAAGTAAACTGAGTAAAGCTTACTCATGAATAAATCAGCAACCCAAAGACCTGTGTGGACCCTTCTCATGGGAGAATAAACATCTCCAGCATGAATGGAAGGATCGCTCAGGTGAGAAGTAAAATACATCACAGTGAACATAAGAACCTCTTAAGCACAAACCAGACTGATCCAAATTCCCCCAACTAGACTAGTCCTTTGTTTTTTTTAACAAGTACATAAGAGAGGGTGTTTCCCTGTGTGACTTCCAAATTACGGAATTCGCTCATTTCTAAGTTGTGATCTGCTTCTACTCTGAACTGATTTTAAGAAGGGAGTCAACACACATTTCAGGCTGGTATATGAGGTTTACTTTCCCTCATAGTCCTGTGTTAACTGGATCCTTCATTGATAGTAACTTAAATGCATTTTACTTGAGTGTAATGGTTTTATGGTAGGGCAGGTATATATGCTTTTATTAATTTTTGGCTAAATGTATTTTTATCTTCTTTTTATTTTAAAATGTCTGTAAGCCCCCTTCAGTGCTGCCTTTAAGTGGAAAGATAAGGCATAAATGTAATAAACAAACATAGAACAGAATACAGTACTAGTGTGAGAGTTAAAAACCACTCCCTGACTCCCCAACCCAATTCCACAGTGCTGTTGCTTTAGCCAAATTTCTTCCAGCCTGGGCCCAATACTAGAATCAAGCTGTGCTGAGGGAAAAAAAACTGTTGTACACACAGATATACTGTGACCAAGAAGAGGCTGTTGCTTCCTCACCTGTGTCCAACCTTTTGTACAACCTTGGATTTCCACACACACACCAATTCCCTGCCATACATATGATGTGCATAGGAAGCATAAATAAAATACAAGTGACAGCTCTATTACTTACACCTGGCAAACCAGAGGAAATGGAATATATACCTGTAGACTGTAACCTAACTGGATCTCTGATCATTCTTCATTTTAATCATCATCATCAACATCATCAACAACAACTTTATATATGATGGTGGGTCACCCCTATCAACACCTCTGCCGCTCCTACAAATATTGTACAAAATAAATCTGCCATTATTACTCTCTGAAAACTTTCAGAGAAACAATGACTTCACTAAGGCCATCCTATATCAACAGACATCCACATTCTGACCTTGAACACATTCAATTCATAGTGCATTTATTAGAAGAGCCAATATTTTGTAACAGCTCAAATGCCAAATTCATACAGAGGTGAGGGACTTGGGCTGAAGGTATGGGAAAACCAGATTAAGTTTTCTCTTCAGTTACAAAACTTATTTAGGAAATTGGAAAAATCACCAAGGCAAAGCAAGGTGATTTGAGAATGAAAGTGGAAAGGCAAATCTATAATTCATAAGTGAAATTAATAGGTTTCAGCTGAATCCATCTTACACATTGAATAGGAAGCCAAGGCTGCAGACCTGTATATACATATCCGGCCATGTGCAATTTTCACTTCATCTTTTCAAAAAAGGTCTTGCTATCTACATGTGCAGTATATCACATGTGTGGAAGAGAACATCCTCTGTGTACAGGTTCAAAATGGATTTCCTGCCCTTTCCAGATGAAAGCATTTTGTAGCACTAGGACACGGAAAAGATCCTCACTTGAGATTTCAGAGAGCAACTGATAATCAAAGGAGAGCAGGACTGGGGGACTGTCTAGCTCTCGGTTTCCTCCTGCTGCATCCTAAAGTCTCCTTAAAGAAAATGGCATCAGTGGCATGCTTTGAAGATGGATAGCAACACCTAACTACTCCCCAGGTACATTTTATGTAGAGTTGGCTTAACATGCCTGACAGAGAAAAATGAATGGTTGAAACACATAATCTCAAGAGCATGGAAGCAGAGTTCATCTGCGAATAAAACATGAGAATGGAAAATACAAACTAAGATATTAATTGTTTTTGGATTTATACATCAACACACTGAAAAAGTTAAGTGGCTTTCCCTGTAAGATCACTTGGATCAGGATGCTGGATGTGTCTCTTTCTCATTATTCTCTGGCTACACTTGCAGAATTACTTGTTTTGGAGCCAGTCAGAATACTGATGATGAGTAAGACGTTTACAGCTGCTGTCTCAGACACCTGATGTGCCAAGAGACTAGGATCCTTTCCCCCACTAAGGCAGACTGGAAAATGACAGGGCAGGGATGTTGACACTTGGGGGAGCACTAAAACACTCCATCCTCCCACACATTCTAAGGCAGTGCATAATTTTTTGCTCACCTAGACAGTGAGCCATTAGTTCTTGTAATCCATGCCACCTTCCCTGCCATCTCTGGCAAGCACAGAGGATTTGGCGAAGGGTTTATTCTTGCACAGAACTGGGATTTGACCACAAAGAGTACCATTTCAGTAGGAAAGAGGCCTGTACATATACAGCAGGCCACCTTCCACAGGCCACAGGCTGCCCCCAAGCTTCTTTTCATCACTGACAAATTCCTTCCCATTTTTTTTCCTGGCACCCTACAATTCCTCCCCCAAAACAAAATGGAAGAACTGCACCTCCAGGAGGTGTAATTCTGAAACAAGGCATGCTCCCTCACACCTTATACATGCAAAAAATGAATGTTTTCGCATCTTTAGGAAAAAAAACCACAACCCAGAAGTGCTCCCCCTCCCCCATAAATTGGAAAGGCCGATACAATCTGGGAAAATGTGTGGTAGCATCAAAAAAAATGGAAAAAGTGCCCCTGCATCCATGACGCTTACCAGCCTTGCCATATAGACATGCTCCACCACTAGGTACAAAGACGTGACTAGTTTGGGCAGGGCTTCATTCTGCAAATCCAGATGCTGAAGTGAGGGAATGATCTCAAGTCTTTTGTGTATGCTTGAAGATTTAGGTAGAAGGAAACATCTCTTGCATTCCCTCACGCAGAGCTCGGAATGGGCAAATGGTGACCAGGAAATAATTCTTATTAACATGTCCATTGAAGGAGTAAACATATTTGAAGATGGCACAGTCCGTCGGGACTATGTTGCTGCTATGTGCCATCAAGATGCCACTGACCCATAGCAACTCTGTGCATAACTGATTGCTGCTTTTGGAAACCCAGACACTGTAGCTTCCTTTACAAGGTCAATTCATCTCCTATTTGGCTTTCCTGCTGCCTCCAGGACTATACACCTGGATTTTTCTAAATACAGTATGTTGATAAGCTCCTAAAATTCTAATACATTACTTCTACTTAAGATCAATACATTTGGAACACAAAACAAGGAAAGAAGAAATTGAAGGTAAATGCTAACCCTTGGGCCCTCCTAATGTGGTTGGATGCCAAGTCCCATTAACCCCTTCCAGAACTGCCAATGGTGAGGAACGATGAGACCAGGAGACCAATAATACCTAGAGGGCCACCAGTTCACCACCTGCCCTCTAATCAGTGCTGCTCCATTCAAACTGTTCTTGATAGCACCTGGATACAACCTTACCAAAGATTGTTCCATGCATCATAAAATTCTAGTAACAAAGATGCTTCAGTGTGGAAATTAAAAATAGAACTCACTTCCCAGTGTATGAACACAGAGAAAAAAGGATCAGAGATTATGAACTACCTAACAGATTTCACATTAGTCCCCATTTGAAAATGTTTTCTTTGTAAGAATTGTGTAATGTGTGAATAGGCACTTGATGTCAACAGTGGATATGGCACAGAAGAGCACGTACAAATATATGTTAAGCTGACAAAAATCTACATTATATTGTAGACACTGTTATATCAGAGAACCAGGAGGGGAAAGCGCAGGTCCCAGCAACAAAGACACCTTGAAACATAATGGACAAAAGACAACAAACACAAAAGAGGTCAGTTCAAGTGCTTGGGGGGGGGGAACCCCTAAAACTGCAACTCAAACCACAAAAGATGGCTTGGAAAGGACTTGGTAGACTAGATAGCTTCATGAAGAATATGAGTTTTGCACAGAATACTGTAAATACTGTATAAAATCAATCAAATCCATATAGCTAAGACATCTGAAAATGTCTCTTGGACTTTGACACTCTTAGTGCTTGCTTCCCCAGCACATAATGCCACCTTTGTTACTAATTTACTAACTGCCTTCAGCACACCAGTTTGTAATGTTTAATCTAGCCGTGATTCTATTATTTAGGCACAAATATTATTCAACAGCTCTTTGAAAACTGTATGGGATTTGAGGCATAAAAACAGCGAATGCATTCCATATTGTCAACATTGTTCTAAGCAGCTACACACTGGAACATTACGAGTGCTCTGGAGTAGGTTTCTATTCTTTACTATAATTTACTGAAACAACACCACCACAATGTGATTTGTCATCCAATGACAGGCTGTGGTTTTATTGACCAGGTTTATGAATTCTTTCAAGGAAAACATGTGTAGAAGAACTTGAAAGCCTATAAGATCGGCACCCAGATACATTCTGGAATCTTTATGCGGAGTTTCTCCATCAGCAGTCGAACTCTCAGTGGTTCTTAATTTCCTTTGTCCCCAATAATCTTAGCAAGTGCTATGCCGATTGAGGTTGCTTATTTGAAAGAAGCTTCTTGTCCCTCTCTCCGCTGAGCTATGCTTGGGGTCCATGTGGAGCCCTGGCTTCCTTTCTTTCAAGTCATTCCCAAAGTGAGACACACAATGGGTGTGTTGTGCCCTTGTGTAGGGTGGATGGGGGAGCTCTCGGAAAAGGAGGTGTGAGCTGCCTCTCCTACCTACTGGCCTCTTAACAGAGCAAGCATCAGGAACTAATCAAACACAGCAATGGGGCGTGCAGCCCATAAAAACTCGTGCAAATGCGCTTTCCCTCCTGACCTACATACAATGTAAAGTAACACAATACAATACATTACAATGCAAGAGCAGAAGAGCAGTAGTGCAGGAGGGCGGTGGTGTTCTTTTAATCTAGTTATAACAATAGTAGCGCCAAGCAAAGAATCAACGGGGGGGGGGGGAATCGGAGGCTTGGGTTTCCTAGTCGAAAACTCTCCCCAAGACCTGGAATAAACTGTTCATCCCTAGATCTTGGAATCCCTAAAACCAATAAGAATAACTATATGCAAAAAAGAAAAGTGAACGAGACAGACTCCTAGGTCTCTAAAGCGAATGCTAGCTGCTGAGCAATGTCCAGAACGGACGCCCCAGGTAATGACAGAGATGCTTTCCAACAAAGAAAACGATTCAGAAAGAAAGAAAAAAAACAAAATCACATGCAACGGAATGAAAGATCGATGCCGCGAGCTGGAAAATGAGACGAAACAACTTTGCGTAAGGGCACAAATAAATAAATAAATAAATACCATCCCGATCGGGAGCCGAACGAAGCCGAGCCGTGCGAACAAAAGCTCACCTCTCTCTTCCCGGGCAGTTCAGACGCGCGTGAACGACAGCCGCCTCTCCCCCCCCCCCGGACTAAATCCACAGCCAGATGCTCCCAAGCCGGCAATCTGTTAATAGGAAATGTGTACACACACAAACCTCAGTGAGGGTGCTCCGTTTCCCCGTCTCTCCTTCCTTCCCTCCCCACCCCCGATCTTGCAAAAGACAAGAGCCCGTCTCGAGCTCCACACACCTGCGTGCCCGCCCGCCCTCCGCAGCCGGCGGCGTGTGTCGGCTCCCTCTCACCCACCGACGGCGGCCGTGGGCAAGCTCCAGGCGAGCAGAGGGCAACACCCTTCGCTTGGGTCACCGGTGCGCACTCGGAGAACAACGGGCGAAAGACCGAGATAACAGCGCAGAAAGGGCTTTACTCGCGCGCGCGCGCGCGCTCTCCCGGTTCCCGCCCCCCCCCCGCCTTTCCAAGAGGCGCACATGCAGGCACGCGCGCACAAATACCCGCGCGCGCACTCCCCCCCTCCGCCGCCCCCCCCGGACACACAAAGCCGGGAAGCCCGGCTGCCCGAGACCGGAGCTATTGCCGCGTCCCTCCCGCTGCATTCCACCTTTTCCCAGTGAGTGGGAGCCAGAGCCGGCCGGCTTGTCAAAATGGCAGCTTGGAAGTCTTCCCTGCTCAATTAATTAGTGCTTCATACGCTGCTTTCTTTATTTTCCTTGCAAGGAATCTGCCGCCCCCCCCCCCGCAGGCAACATATTCATTTCGTTTTGTTTACTTCTCGCGGCAAAGCCTAGCATAATATGCTACTCTCTTCAAACCTCCCCCCCCCCCGGCAAAATGGCTGGTGCTTTCAGCAGTGCTGCAGACCGCTCACTGGCTTCCACTAGCTTTTTGTAACCATGGCAACAACCAACAGACTGAGCCACCAAGCATGGTTGATCATGTGCAGCCCTCCTCCCCACACGGGTGGTTAATTGCTGTCTGTCCTCTGGTTATGATGAGAAGGGTGCTGAAAAATTGTGAAGGTGACAAGGAAGGGGGGGTGTAATTGTGAGAAGCCTTATAGAAGTAGCCAATGTTTGATGAGTGGAACTAGTTTCCTTCTTCCTTGTTTTGTTGATCTGATGTGTGTGGAAACTGGAAGCCTGGGAGAGGTTTACAACGCAGTTTCAACCACTGGTTAACTATGGGGGACAGGCTGTTTTTGCAGGGGTGGAAAACTAGCAACCCTCCAGATGGTGCTGGACTACAGCTCCCATCATCCCTGACATTAAATATATTGGCGCATTCATTCATTCATTCATTCATTTATACCCAACTATCTAGTGGGGTATTTCCAGCTATAAACTAATAAGAGTCTAGGGACTCCAGCTTCTCCACCCCTTGCCTGTGAGGAATGCCAGAGGTTACTGAAAGACCCCATTGAACCCAAATGAAGATTTTTTTTGAAAGTGACTTTGCTTGAGCCAGTATAAGAATGTTCAATAGTTGAGGGGGCTAGGCAGTGAAATTAGCATTATCCACTTTCTATCCTAAAGTGGTAAATGAGAAATTTTTAACATTGCCTGTGTACAATATATAGTACTGTATTCATGTAACAGGGTGTGTACCCACTGTATAATGTGATGTACAATTGGCACTGCTATTTAGGACCACCACCTTTCCTCTAGCAGAGCCTTTAATGGGTTATGACACAAGCTTAAAAAGTACTTGTTTGGATTACAACTCCCAGAATCTCTGAGCTGGCATGCCATGCCGACAGGTGTAGGTGGGATTCTGAATGTTTCAGTCACATTCAGGTCATCACGGGTGAACTGAACAATTCACACTTTTTTCTAGAGCCAGGATCTAGTGATGGAGATGGTTCCACCTTTAGAAGTTCTACATACCACATGTTTCTTACACTTAAAAGCCTAGAGGTTCTACCTGCCAAAAGAAAGTGGGTCAGTTTTCGGCAGTTCTGCACAAGTGAGACATCTTTAGGATTTTTTTAAAAAATTATCCGATTGTAGGTGTATTGCAAATTTCTACCCAAGGATCATAGCCAGTTACACAGAATCTCATTGTGAACTCTCTACAGTATGGTTTACTTTTCACACTACATGCTTCCAATGGATGTTCCTACAGATCTATACAGAACTACTTCGTTAGGTCCCTGCTTTTACACAAACATGCAAACAGTCTCATTTCCTTTAATAAATTATTTCCTTTATGGTTTATGTGAATTTGGTTACGAGCATCCTTTAAATTGGAAAGTCTCACTGTTTTTCTGTGGTTTTTTTCCTCAATACGTAGAACTACAATTAACTGCCCGAACTCGGACCTTCATCCTCTATGGTATTGCAGGGGATGGAATGTGGGAGCTTCTGGGAGAGAAACGAGCATCAAATCAGCTGGGATCCCACTATTCTTGGTGGACCTTGCTCCCAGACAGCTATGGGTAGGATCCCAACCTTAACAAATTCCAAAGGGGAATTAGCAGTGCTAATGTGTTGCAGCAAAAACAATGGGATTCTTCTGGCATGTCAAAGGCTAAAATGTTTTAAAGACTGTAGCTTACATCTTCACATGCAGGGTGGGATGTCAGTAGGTTACGCTCAAGTGTCTATTGAGGCTACACTCTATGCATCTGCAGAGGTGGAGTGCAGTCCATGAAAGGTTTTGTCAAATAAAGCTTCAGAGTTGTTATATTTTATCAGAAATTAATGCCCCTGCACATTATCGCCAGAGGTCTGGGGCCACAAATACCAATTCCTGAACCTTAGAGGCTTGTCCCTGCTATCCCTACCTTTTCCCCCCTATCAAAACAGATTGTTGCTTTTTTTAAATGGAAAAAGACCTACTTGTATCCTGTAGTGGCCACACAACAATTTTTAAAATTATGTTTTTAGGCATGCAGGGCAAGGAAATGTTGGTGGCCCTTCACAACATGACAGAATTGCTCTTACACTTGCTAAAGGGAACAAAGGGATTATCCTGGGAGGGGAAATACTGGAAGGCACAGGTATTGAGGTAATATTCCATGTACCTAAAGAAGGAGGCACAATTTCTTGCCAATAGTGCCTGCGCTATAGCCCTTCCCACATTGTTCAGGAGCCCTTCTTCTCTCTGGAGATGGTTCTCAGGGATTACAGGGTAGAAGAGAGAACTGCAAGCCTTCCTTGTATAAAGCACCTTAAGGCTGCAGTACTTACCCATAGAACAGAGTGGGAGTTGCTATGGAATAAATACAAACAGATGTTAAACATACTAATTAAGACACAAGTTGTATCATTGCTATTTGTTATTGTTAACCCTTATTCCAATATCTTGATTTTATAAAATAGGTTAATTATTTAATCTTGTTATTTGCAAATAACCAAAATATTTATTTGTGCGGGGGCAAGGGGACACTGGGCCAATTTCAAATGTCTTGATATCCATTCAAAGAGCATCGCCAGCTACTATGACTCAACTTATAACCTGAGCCATGGCCCATGGGCACTGACCAACCAATATGGTCTCTTTTTGGAGTAGCAATTTGCTGATTGTGCAGCTGATTCAAAAACTGCTGGCAGATGTGTATGTAGCAATTTCCACAATTTATTACTGGCATGTAATTACTTTGCCTCACTGACAAATACAGTTCACTGCAGTTAGTTTAGAAACTTCCTTGCTCTAAAGTATATAGAAAATATATAAATGCTGCTGCCAATACATATACTTCTCTCTTTTTTTTTCAGTCCAACAACTTGAAATAGAGTTATGCACAAAATTATGGAGCCACTATACCTCCACAAGGTGGGTGTAGCTTAGAAACACCCAGGAGACTTGGCTTCAAATTTCTTCTCTTCCATGATGTTGGGCTAGTTATTCTGTCTCAGCCTAACTTACCTCACAGGGTTGGCATCAAGATAAAAGTGGGGAGGACCACATATACTAGTTTGAGCAACTTAGAGAAACATCAAGATAGAAATAAAATAAATAAGTATGTTTAGGGAAATTATGTCTTTTAAAAATTAAACTGACCTTTGTAGGTTAATTTGCAGGCTTTCCCTCAAAGATCTTAAAACCTAAGCAAGCTAATATAAGAAGATACAGTGCTTGAGATAATCTTTAGGGAAGATTAGAGTCAGGTGAAAGGGTTCATTCAGAGTATAGCATCTAATACTGAACTTCTTTTATGGTGATTCTACATGCAGTCCTACTATTTGTCTGAATTCCAAAGGAGCAAGATGGGAGCAACATTATACTGGCCCCCTACACTTTTTTGAGTTAAAGCCTCTTTGCAGCAGACATGAGAGGCTGGTAGAGAAGGGTTAATGTCTTTAAAAATTACTGTTCTCTCAGATTTTCAGACCTGTTCCCTAACAAAAAGGCTCTGTTCCTTAGCACCAGACAAGCACATAAAATGTGAAATGACAATGTGAAACTATCCACAAGCATGCCTGAGACAGAGATTTGAGATGTGCCATAGATGTAGGTGTCTGTTTGCTTGTTATAGAGATGAGGACAGTTCCCTACAAACTTGTCTTTTTAAAATGTGAGTAGAATTTGTAGGAAAGAGGGTAAGTGCAGCCAAGGATATTGTGCCATGGGGAAATTCATACTCGTGGGTTCTCATATAAGACCAGTGGCAGTGCAGATCTTGTAATCGTGAAATCCAGTTGACAAAGGTATTGTCCTGTGTCACATTCACTCACACAAAGGCATAGGCTAAACCTCTTGAGGCAGAGCCTGAATTAAAATGTCATGCTCCATTGGCATAATGAGCCTTTCCATTAAGGTGCTGCCTGATCCTAATGGGATAAGTTGCACTAGTTTGAGATGACTAGATATTGCTGTATATGACACTGACTGACTGACCCAAAGAAGCGAAAATAAAGCACTCTGGGTGGAAGGTTGCTCTGTACTAACTATGGTTAAGATAAACAATCTGATGCAGCAAGATCAGTCACATTGGTTCATTTGGCCCCATGACTACTGTTGAATCTGTGGTGCTGACAGCAGCCTGGAAGCACAGCAGAGAGCAGATAAGCCATCAATGCATTGTAGTAGTGCTGAAAGGAAGAACTTGAGGTCTTGCTGCTATGGGTTCTTATTTGAGACCCCTAGCACCTTACAGTTGCAGTATCTTGGCCTCTTTTTACTCAACGAAACCTAAATGTGGGTTGATGATAACGGGTTGGAGGGAGTACATGGCTACATAGCCATGGACTAGAAGCTCAAATCCTCACTGTGCCATATGGAAGAGGGGCCAGCCCGAATTGGCAATATGTGAGGCTGATGAGATTATGTGACCGGACATCTATGTGGGTTTGAGCAAGCTCCATAGTCCCAGAGCACCACTAGAAGGAAGGACTGCTAAACCACTATTTGGTATTTGATACAAGAAAACTGCAGGAAGGTTACAGTAAGTTAGAATCAATGTGATGACACATCACCATCATCATAACTAGCTACTATTCTTTTGCCCATACATAGTGGAAAGCCCTAACACCCTAGAGAAAAGGGGAAGGCAATGGAATATTTATGGTAAGTGCTTCTGTTGTGCCTGAACCAGTGGCAGCTTGTTAACTGGGACAGCAGGGTTCTACACCACCTCATATTCAGGCTACTTTTTACCAGCCTATTCCTCTCTGCCTCTCTCTCTCTCTCTCTCTCTCTCTCTCTCTCTCTCTCTCTCTCTCTCTTTCTCTGTATGCATTTTTGACTGCACACCTGCTTTTGTGTATGTGTCATATCAATACCTAGGTTTGTCCCAGCTAGACACACATATGTTATGCTCTCTACCCCATCAGCCACAAACAACACAAGTTGCCACTGAGTTGAATCCTCATTTTTGATACTGTAAAACACTTAATATAGGGAAAACAGGAGCACTGCCTCAGAACAATGACTGGCATTAAGGGGGTCAAATCAACCCCAGCAATATTTTAATATACATCACTTTAGGGATACTTTTCTATTGAAAGATGTGGTGAAAAGCAATACAAATTCTATACAACACTAGGTGGTCTTATTTTTCTCTTCTTTTACACCTTTCTATCAGCATACATATGCGTACATATGCATTTATACAAATTGTGATAGCAGTGGTGGTTGTTATGTGCCTTCAAATCAAAACCAACTTATAGTGACCCTAACAGGGTTTTCAAGGTAAGTGAGATATTTAAGGAGCGGTTTACCAGCTCCTCACTCCCAATGAATTTCCATGGCTGATCAGAGATTTAATCTAGGCCTCCTGAGTCCCAGTCCATTACTCTATCCACTGTACCACACTGTATCAATATAGCAGTGGACTGGGATTTATTTGAAGATTTTTATATTCTGAAACTCGAACCTAGGTATCCAGAAACACCAGTTTATAGACTTTTAGCATTTGGACAGTTTATAGATGTTTATAGTTTATTGTGACATCAGAATGCAATACTATCACTTGTATTGTGCTTTGTGTGAAGATCATTGTAATAGCAGTTATTTTTTCTTATTGTTATTGTTCTTATTATTGCAGAGGACTACCACCCTTCTGCTTTGTAGAGGAACACAAACAAAAAAATAACCCTGCCCTTGCCTTGAGGAGCATACTGTCTAAATGTCAGCAACAGCTTGGAATCCAGCAAAAATGCAGCCAGGCTCCTGATGACAGCTGTTAGGAGATGGCATGCCTTTTGGCTGGCATCTAGCTGTGCCCACCCCTGGGAAATAGGGACACAGTCAGAACAATCCATTGTTTGGTCATTCCACATGGGACTCTGAAGACAATTGAACTCTGAACAAGTCCTTGAGGACAATTTAGATATTTCAGTATGTCAAAAATATAGCAGCATTTAAGGTCAAGTATATGAACTATATTATGCAATTGTTAAGAGACTTTTCTTGATTGTGTTGGTACTAGTAAAGAGTACTAGTAAGCAGCTTTTAAAGCACTCGATGGTTTACGCCCCAGAACAATAGTTCCTATTTTGGGTCCTCAGGTGTTGTCAGAGTATGATTTCCAACATCCTCAATTAGCACGATAAACAGCATCTTAGGTAAAATCTACAAACACTGGCAGCCAATGGTTTTGATACGTTATAGGTGACGTGTTCTGACTGGTACCTATGAGTACCCTGGAAGCTACATTATATACCAGCTAAAGTTCTAAAACGTCTTAATAGGTTGTCCCCCACAGAACAACACATTGCAGTAGTCCAATTTAGTTGCCACTAGCATATGTGTATTTCAGGCAAGGTCGATCTTCAGAGAAGATAATAGTAAACAAATGGCTAAAGCTGGTAAAGACACTAGGAACTGGCAAATCTGTCAGTTTCTGTTTCTTCCACATTTCAATTTTTGTACAATTCTGATTTTAAAAAGACTACGCAAAACAAAACAAATCTGAAACCAGATGGTCAACCAGGCCTAAAAATCATTCCTAACCACTATTGCACCTTAGCACTGAGGTGTGGAAAACTCCTGAACTGTGAATATTGTCCTTTAAGGGGAGTGTAATCTCATCCAAGACCCATAGTTGTTGGTGTCTCCACTACAGTACTTGTGTCTTGTCTTAGCTGCCTAATCTTGATTCGTTCATGTTCATCCAGCCCCAAATTGTCTCAAGGGCTTGGAAGTGTTTGACCCAGTTCCGATACATTTCATGAGGGCTGGTGCAGAAGATGTCTTCATGAGATCGTACTCAGCTGAAGTCAGTGTAATGTTTTATTAAACATGTGCCTTTCTGTCTCACCATGCTCAATATCTTGGTTGTTGCCCAATAGCAGCCTGACAACTAAGAACAAATTCATCAATAGGATGATACACGAAGTAATTAAAACATCTTAATTCAACAACAATGACAAAAAAAGATGAACTAGCATCCTAGGAAATCCACACCTGTTTTCCTATAAGAACAAACCCATATTTCAAACCCTCTTCAGGAAAAACACTCCTTGTATCTAAATGTTTACAGGTTTGTAGAATGCAAGGTCTACTTCACTGCAGAAGAATTAGTATGCTTGATCAGTAATTATCTGTAATGATCTTGCAGGAGGAGCATGTGCATATGGATATGTGCATTGCATTCTTTTCTCATGTGGCCTGCTTCATATATTAAGGTGATGTGCAGCAGTCTAAGGATTACTTCCATGTGGCACTGTACAACATACATCATGGGGCTCATGTCTAAAGCTGGCTCTCACAGCTTGCTTTCTTCCTGTGTATCTTCTGATATTACTAATGTAAAGTAGAGAAATGAGGGGAATCAACACAGAGCAAAACATCCATCTTTGTTTCTTCTTCTCACCTTTGAATATATACGAGTCACTGAAGAGGATAATGTATTAGCTTAATATTGAGTATGTTTCACATAAGCTTTGGAGGCATTGTACCATCTATAGGTAGCAGAAAATCATACTTCACTGGAACAGATACAAGCAGAAAGAGCCCACAGAAAGCTCCATGCTCCCCTCATTCCCTCACTTCTCATGAGATCAGGAGGAAGACTAAATAAGATACAGTATCAGTTTCCTTTAAGCATGCTCCTAGTTTCTTGTTATGTATGGCCCAGGAATTGTAGTTTAAAATGAATTCATAGGGGGCTTTTTGTTTGTTTGTTTTTTTCAGTCAGCAAAATTACCTTTTAAAAAAGACATCATGTTAGTATGTTGCAGCAAAAACAAAATAAAATCCTGTGGAAGTTTTGAGACAAAATATAAAGTATATATTTTGTTTAAAGTATAAACTTTTGTGGACTACATGCCATTTCTTCAGAAGGATTAAGTCTTAAAGTTATCATAGGATCTTTTATTGGCATTTCCCCCAAAATAAGTAGTTGTATGTGTGTGTGTGTGTGTGTGTGGGGTTGGCTGGTTTATTTCTAATACTGTATTTTGAATTATGATTTCAGTGACTGAAATCCTGTTGCTTAGTATAGTAAGGCACACTGGAGTAGACTCATTGAATCAATGAGGATTTGGTGAATTATCCTCTATCAGTTTCATTGATTCAAACGGTCCTATTTTAGCTGTGGCTTACTAAGCAACAGGATATCAGCCATAATTTGAGTGAATCCAAAGCTCCATGTGGGCTCTTCTCTGTTCATACACGAAACATTGAACCATGATATAGTGTTACATGTGAATGCTCTCATTTGCTTAACACCTGGGTCGCCTGACAAAGTGGGTTATTTTCATCAGTCTTTTTGTTACCAACCTGGGGGTCATTTAGGGGCCACAAAATTATCTGTCGGCTGAGAAAATTAAGTATCGGCAGATAGCAGTTCTGTCTGGGTGAGCACAAGTTTTATCCAGACCTCACAGGTAGCATTTTGGAGAAAAATATTAACCAACCCTTCAAACCAAAGTTCAAGAACACTGGAAAAAATGGTATCTGCTTGGAAGTATCACACTATTAATCATTACCTCACAAAAAATGAATGTGGGAAGTTTTCTAGGACAGAGAAAGAAATATTTCAGAGGTATATGCACAAATAATTCATTACAGATGCTTCTGTTTAAACAAAAGTAGTGGTTTATAATTGCAACAACTTTCATGTCTAGCTTTGTCATATTAAGATTGTTCATAGTCACGACAACTGAAAATGCCAAACCTGTTTAAGTGTTATGGAATTCTAATGTATCTTTGTTTTTGAGAACTGGCAGGAGTTGGCTTCTGTCGTTCTTGTTAAAGTATAAATACCAATCAGACATCATGCCAGAGTAATGTCTGGTTGACAACATAGCTATAATAGCCAACGTGATAAGGAGCAGCTCACCTTATCTACAGCATTCTTTTCATGAAGAGGTCATTGTTCCTTTGATTCCTTGAAGTGCCACTATTCCTGATCATTCCAAAAATGTCTTAATCAAAACACATTAATAGCAACATTGTCCTCACACATTTTCCTCAACTGATTGTTCTGTGGCACTTTGTGTTCTTTAAAGTAACATTCCAAAACACAGGTATATATTCCTGACCCCCATTCCCTGGCCCGACTCTTGGCTGTAGAATAGTAGTGCCACCTTTCTTTTTCCTCCATTTCTCTACTTTTCTGGTTTTAACTTCATGTAATTGCTTCTTCAATATAGCCCCTTGCCTTGTTCACATACTGTATTTATAATTATATTTGCACTATAATAAATATGATGTAACACATCTTATATAATTGTATTACATTTGTACAATATGTCATTGTTTAGTGTGTTTGTAACATCTGTGAATAATCATATACATTGAACATACTTTCCATGCCAGAATTTGGAAAACAAGAACAAGTCAACAGGAAGCAACACCTAGCATTACTGCAAATACAGGCAGATCTGTTTTATGAATACAAATGGAAATGAAGGATATTGTTTATGTGTTTGTTTGCTCTAGAAGGAAAACTAGAGAAAAGCCAGTTTATAATATGCAGAAAAGAAACTGGTAATGTTATTTCCAATGTGTCTAAGTCCCCAAGGTCTGTCTGTGCTGCATCTGCATGCATAGTAGTAATGAGGATGGGGATATAATGCAGGATTTTGAGGTTCATTCATCAGTGCCAGCCTCATCATTAGACCGGGAGAAATAGCAGATGCTCAGGTGAGGGGGCAGTAGCAAAAGCTGGGCCTTGGCACTCAATCTGCCCCCCATCCCACTTTTTAGGAGAAGACAACTGGGTATGCCATGCATTACTCAAGAGTTTTCTGTGCACCCCAAACAAGACTAGTGTTTTCAGGTGTGACAGAGAATCATTTTGCATCCCCAGGGCTCAAACAGATCTGTGGTATTTTCTTGCTTAATCCAGAGCAATTCCTTGAGCTGTTTCTCTACTTTAGTGATATTCTATCAAAATCTTCAGAAGCTTAGCTGTCCTTAAACATGAAAAGAATTGACCCATCTCAGAACAAAATATACCAGTCCTCTTTAAAGGAGAGATGGGGCACTGCCAATAATCTTGCCAGACTGCATTTTCCACCAGTTAGCCAGGGCAGATGACATTTGCAGTCCAAGCATCACCTACAAGGACACAAACTTCCCACTCATATTCTGAGCCGTCCAACATGAATTCTAAAAAAACAGATTTGGCATAGTAGGGAATAGGTGAAATTGTATTTATTTATTCTCCTTGCTTGACAGGAATGAATGACAGAAGCCTGGATGCGCCAGTACAGTGAGAGGAAATACCCTGTTGCTGATGCATTTGGATCCCACCAAAGGGAATACCTCCATGTGGTTTCAAAACAGTGATTAACTGAGAAGCATGAAGTCTGAAGCCCACCTGGAACATCCAAAGAATGCGCTCATCAGCTGTAGTCAGATGAACCACTAAGAGCTGCAATTAAGAATTAAGAAAGTACAAGAAAGGGGTGATCATATACCCCCCCACATGGGTAGACGTTCAAGTTGATTCACATATCCAGATGACACTCTTTTTTTGGCCATAGATTGTTTTGCAGGGGCAGAGAGATGCATTTTCTCCAGAAGGATGCTTACATGAGCTCCAAACAGCTCTGAAATACACAAAGTTTTGTCTCACATTAACTGAAACAAGAGCTTGGAAGTAATAGGTTAACTTTAACATATTACCGTAACTAGTTCCTTTTAGGAGTTTCTAAAACAGAATTTCTTTTTCACTTGAGACAAAAAGGTCACTGGCCATTTTGGCTCAGAGGTTTCTAGGAGCTGCAGTCCAAGAGATAATTTCCCCCAGCTCTGGACCTCAGTCAAAGTTTTTGTCACACAACTGTGTAGTAGTCAGTAGTGGTAAATGCAGAAAATGATATCCTTGCCACTAAGTAGTTTGGAAAACTCTCTCCAGGGCAACTAGTTATCCTCTTCTTGTCAGCATGTTACATTACTTGCAAACTTAAAAGACGGTTGGAGGCATGTTCCCTTTTTATTTACTTTATATAATGTATGTGCATAGTGAAAAAAAATCTGTAATGAAGACAAATATCTTTTAAAAGTGTGGATTAACAGCACGTACACGATCTGGTATTTTTAAATACTGGTTGTTGTGCATTTTTCGGGCTTCTTGGCAGTGTTCTGAAAGTGGTTCTTCCTAACGTTTCGCCAGTCTCTGTGGCCGGCATCTTCAGAGGACAGCAAACTGCATCCTCTGAAGATGCCGGCCACAGAGACTGGCGAAACGTTAGGAAGAACCACTTTCAGAACACGGCCAAGAAACCCGAAAAACCCACAACAACCATTAGATCCCGGCCGTGAAAGCCTTCGCGAATACATTTTTAAATACTATTCTGCCAAACGTACAATTTAAATAACAATACTGTTTGACAGCATTTCATCAGTACTGCCAAATTCTATTCTGCAATACATGGAAGGAAATATATTGCAGAATATATTCATTTGTAGATGAGTTAAGTATCTGGCTGCAGAGCCAGAGGTTGGGAATTCAACCCTGCACTGTGCATCCCAGAAGAGTCAGCCTCTGTGACTTTGGGCAAGCGGCACAGTCCCAGGATGCTCACAGACAAAGGGAATGCTAAAGCACTTCTGAGTAACCTCTACCTAGAAGCCCCTGAAAAAGGATTGCCATAGGTCAGAATTGACTTGAAGGTACACAATGATTATATCCACATAGCAGAGTGCAGGATGCCCACCCTTCCAGATGTTTCGGGATGGTGACTCCCATCTGCCCTGGCCAGTGTGGCTAATGGTGCAGGAAGACAAGAGTTGCAGCTGGGCAACATATGGAGGGCCACCTGGGGCATATCCCTTCTTTAGCAGCTCCATTTCTTGAAAATAGCTTTGTGGAAAAGCCAGAAAGAGTCTGATGGGAAACAAATAGGCATCTATTTATTAAACTGTGGAGCAGCTTGATGCTTAATCTATTTTACCAGGAATCAGTTTGGTAGAAAGGTAGCAGCAGTGTGTGCTGCCTGCCGTCTTATCTGCAGCTAAATTTGCAAAAGGTTCTCAGTTTGACGCCTAGCTGTCCAAAGATAATCTGCTGCTGGAATATCTGCCGAGACACTCCCTCTTCTATGTCACAATATTCTGTAGGCAAATCCAGCCATATTATCTTGAAACCAAGCTAGCAGATTCCATCAGCAACTTTTTCCATCCCTGGCATTAACAGCATAATGATAGTCGATTAAATAACCAACAATCTGTTGTCCTTTCAAAAACCTGCTGCCTAAGGTAGCTGCCTCCCTCCACTTAATGGTCCTGCTAGCTGTGGGTGCCAGACAAGAACTGAATTATTACACTGAAACTGGTCTAGTTTTGCCTTGAACAACAATGGGGCAGGTAGTTCTCAGGACATGGCTAATATCTCTAACAGCCTCCAAGTCAGACCAGTTTCTACATTTCCACCACCAATGGACTTCAGTTGATTGCTGTTCCTTATTATATCCCTGCCTTTTCTTTCCCTGGTTGGAATCATCACTTCACTGCTCAGTCCTAGAGTCCCCCTGACCAAAGAACAATTAGAGTTTGGAAGAGTTACTTTTTGTACTCTGATTTCAAGAATTCGTAAACCACATGAAGTCCAGAAGTGTCATGTGTTCAAGCCTTTGAGAATACTCTGAGTACAACGTTAAGGGTACTGAGCTGATTGTTGCCAATAGCAAACATCCAAACTAGAAGAAACATAGGTTAGCACAAGTCACGGTATTCCAAAATCAGAGAAAACAGTCCTAGTCACAAATTACCCTCATTGTTTAAAACATAAAATAGTATGATGTTTGTATTCATATGCTATTTATTTATAATGGCAAATCTCTCAGGCATCACAAATGAATGAATCATGTTCTTCTTTGGGAGAAAATGCAATATGAGAAATATATATGTGCAATAAGCCCCCCATCCCAAAAATTCTCATCCATCATGAAAGTGTGGATAGTATTTTGACAAATCCCTTGCAAAGGCGGAGCACATGGCATAAGCATGAACCGTTGACCAAATTCTAGGAAAAATATTTAGCTATTAAACGTCCTCCTCCAAAATACTCCTACATCCCTGCTGCTCTGTGCCATCTCATAACTCTTCTGTCAACAAGTCTAAAAACATCTAAGCCAAGCAGCACAAGGACTGTGATTTTGCATATGCCACTAACCATATTGCACTCCTGATGCATAAAAGATGAAAGCATTTAGCATACGTGGCATGATGGGTGCAAAGTCGTGCAATGTTCCAAGGTAAGGTTGGCCACATGGCCTAAGCCAGTTCTAGAAGACAGATTTAAAACATGGCAAGTGATCATACGAACATCAGTGCTCAGTATAATTAGCTGGGCATTTCAAAACATTAAGCATTTAATTTCCCAGATGCATAATACACAAGATCAACAGAGTCATTTCACTATAGGGGCAGAAAAACATACAAACCCCTCTCCCTGGCAGAGCAATCGTGCAAATGATTAATTACTTTGCTGCCCTTTTTTGAATTAGTTAGTCCTGATAGTTAATGAAATCCCCCCTTTTCAGACACAGCATATGTAAGTGCAGTGTGTGGTCTGAGCAAGGAGGGTACCTCAGAATTTTAGAATGTGGTGATCCCCTACTTAAAGAACAATCTACATATGGAAACATGATGTGCTTGTTTCCCATATCTAAGCTTGATGAGGGCAACTGGCTTGTCCTTGTTGGCAAAAGACTGCTGTGACACTCTTGAGTTAATTTAGTGGGGATCTGCTAGATTTTTAAGAAGTTCTGCTCTTCTTCAGCTGCCACCTTTGCAAACAGAGGCAAACAGAGGCAAGTGCAGATATCTAGAATACACAGAAATGAAAATGGCTGTTTAGAATTCTGCACTTTCTTAATAGCCAGATTCATGACCAACAACATGTTGGCTTCAATTCCCTCTTTTTCTATTGAAACAGATTTGCCCACAAGAAGCAACTGAGTGGTGCATTCTTCTGAATCTTTTCTCAATGACAGGGGTGGGTTTTTTGTGTTAATTTCTGTAATAAATGTAAACGTATATGGAAGAAATTGGAATATTTATGTTACTAAAATGGAATAAAAGATGAACAACATGAGTCACAGTTCAGAGAACTCATTTTCAAAATGTTTGATGATAACTGCATCCCCTGTGCCCCAATTTGGCTATGCCTGATATCTGTCAATCTCTGATGCTTATTACCATTGGTGTATTGCCTTAGAAAGAGTATGTGACTTCAATATATTCTAGAACACTGTCCTCTCAATGGGATGGGCCAGCACAATAGATAATATGCATGCTGCATGCTACTCCTAAGAGAACTATATTGGCTTGCAGAAATGGCTCAGGAGAATTTTGTGCCAGAGGCAGATAGTTCAAGGGCATCTCTAAGGGTAACTGCTGATCTGCCAGCCGAGGCAAAGTGGTTTACTCTGGCCAATGGAAAAGCCTGCTGTACTAATGTGTGCCCTTTCTACCAAAAGTTCTGTACACATAAGGGGAGCATTTACTTTCTTTTTAAACTGGAGAAATACCAGCAAGTTCCAAAAAGTAAGAGAACAGGGGAAACCATAACATTAATGCTAACTGAATAATAAGCAACTACTGATTATGTACTGAATGTATTACATGGTGGCTCTAGCCACTAGTTACGCTCAATGATAGCTTTTCATGTTATTTACTCATCAGAAAAAAACGGTGGAGGGTATGTTCTTGTTCTTAGCACTACTGCGACAATGGTGACTATTTTTTTTAAAAGAAATGAAGAGTCTTCTTGCTCCTTTAAGGCCAACAAGTTTAATTTGGTATAACATTTCATGGACTGCTGCCCATCTCTTCAGATGGATGGAGCGTAGCCTCAGTGGACAGACATTTGTGCAGCGATGTGAAGGACACAAGATGAAACCTGATGGAAAATGGAAGAGGTTTGAAGCATTGATGCTCAATCACTGGCTCTTAGAGACCACTGACAATCCTTGGGGATTACATACAGAAATTTAAATGGTGGTTGTTGTGAGTATTTCATAAGTTAATGGGGGTGGCAGGTAATATACTACCGGCAAGCAGAGAAGTATATGTCAGGTAGGAAAAAAATCTTGGTTCATGTGCAAATAACGGAAGACTATGATCCACAGTCAGATGGGTTTATTATATGTGCACCCATTCTGGAAAAGGGTAGGATTGAATGAAATAAAGAAGTAGGGCAGTCCCTTTGGAATCTGGCTTTGAAGGGTTTCAACCCTAATATCAGAGGCAGTGTCCAGGGAGACTGAAGTGATAGTTACTATTCCTCACTGCTGTTTTATCTTTCAGTCCTGCCAGTTCTTAAAAGCTTGAGGCCTGTACATGTGACTTTTAAACTAAACAATGTGGAGTGGCAATTATGGGGTGAAAATTGTGGCTTTCTAACCCCTCTCATTGGCCAAGCCTAGCTTTTAGCAGAGGACAGTTGAACTTGTTTCCTGAAGTAATAAACCAAGATCCAAGAGGGGCAAATATATGGATAACACTATGAGTTTCTATCTTTTACAGACAGTAAATGGTAGTTCCCCTTCATCTCCGAAGAGGTATATTTCCCTAAGAAATCAATATACATTTGGTTTGGAGAAGCTGGTCTTATTTGTGCAGTAAGCCTAAGATGCTATGTTACTGTTGGCTGCTGCCTTTGTTTATAGGATGGTTTTTCAGTATTTTTTCTCACACCCTGAGTTATTTAGTAAAGATGGAACTTTTCTTCTAGCACTAATATCTATCTGTAAATTCCTATATTTCAAAAAGCAGAGTTTTCCAAAATGGAGTGGGTGTGGGGACTTGTTTGCTTTAAAGCAAAATGGTACAATTGAATTTTCCCACAATAAGAAAATCTAGAACATCAATCTACCCCTCTCATTTTCACTCAAAGCATTAAATATATTGACACACCCTTTTAAAACTTTTGTTTCTACTTTAAATAAATACTACAGTATAAACCTACTACTTCCCTCTACCCTCAACATCACTAGTTGAGATATTAAATAAACACTTGGATTATGGCAGTACTTAAAAACAGAAGATTTTCGGTCCATTCTATACCCGCAGTCATATGATCTTTACTAGTTCAGTCCAATCGACTGATATTCAGGGAATGATCGTCTCATTGTGTTCACTGAGCTCAGTCCTAGGAGATGAAGGTTGTCTTTTTCTCTCTTTAGGGATTCAAAGTACTCACCTCTGTTTTCTTGTGGTAGAACTTAAGGTACAAGAAAGGTTTATCAGTGGGCCCATCTTTATGGCACCTGTGGGGGGTTCATCTGTGATCTGAACTTCCTTGTTTGGGGGTAATACAACGTCAACCATAACATGGCCCTTTAGACTGAAGGGTTTTTAATCTGGTAATCTCTTTACCACCAGTAGGTATGAGTGTATTTGATACGCTTTCTCATTTTTCTTCATGCCTTAAGGGCTGCTGCAGTAGGCATCCTTGCCATGCTATGAAGATAATTGAGAACAGGCCTTAAATATGCATACATGCAACTGGTGAGTAGAAGATGTGACTAATACAATGGCCCAAATTCAATGTGACCATGGTGGTAGGAGGATTCTTGCCTAGGCCAAGTCCTTGGAAGCCAAACCCTGGGGAGGAAAAAAGCTTCTGATATTTTCCAGCCCTCTGCAGCACGTTTTTGGGGTGCTTAAGGGGCTTCATTGGGGAAATGGGAATATGCCCCCTGCTTACACTGGCTCCTGCTTTTGTATGAGCAGAGATCCAGTATTAGATGTGGTAAACAATGAATGATCTTCTAATCCCATTTGCTCTGTCCTTCTGTTCCCATTCCCTATCTGGTTTCCCAACCTGCATTCTTCTATTCATCATAAATATTATTCTGTCACATAAGAGTGTAAACATTTTAGCCTTAATATAGCTGCTGCTGCTGTTGTTGTTATTGTTGAATATTGTTTCAAATTCTTTTCACGCTATACAATCTTGTTTTAGATCCAGAGTCATGGCTTGGGGGACAACTCAAGCTTTTTAAACATTGTCATCCAAACTGAAGAAACATGGTTTGCTTTAGCTGGAGAGAATGGATAGATAGTAATAAAAAAAGATATGAAAAGAAATGCAGAGTAATGTTGAAGAGTTTACAAAGCAATTATGTACTGCAAGGAAAACCAATGAAATTTACACAAGGCACTCTAGGGCACTTTAAAACAATAAGTGAACTGTAAATCAACTCCACTCTCAAGATAGCTTGAACTAATCTTTTTTTTTACTGCAAAATGTATCATAGTGAGATGAGCAGGAGTCCACACTTAAGGTTTACTTTCATTCTACATGTGTGACATCAGCCTAACAATAAACAGAATGTTTTGTTAGCCTAAAATAAAGCCACCAGGAGTTATATCTGCATACTACAAGTGCCTCAGCATAAAAGTCCTTCTTACTACTGAAGTCTATATGAAAGCTTCACTATCATGCATGTTTCCTTGGAATCCTAGATTTATTTATTTATATTAATGCTCGTATCCAGCAAGGCTTGTTCTCTGAAACAAGAAACAAGAGATACAAACATTTTATGTTAGCTGGGGTACAAAATGGCTGATTTTGAGATGGAAAATGAAACATTTGCCTCAGTGTTAGGCAAAGTGCAGATTGTGGGTTGTACACAGTATCCTGGGGGGAGGGCTGTAGCCTCCAGAGGATCTGCAGAATCCTTTTAAAAAAAAACTGTAACAAAAATATTCTATTTGGTTAGAGAACAAAATTATTCTAGAAGCAGTGTGGTTTTCTGTTTCACATCTACATATAAGAATTGTGGGTTTTAGCCATTTTCAGGCCTGATGTGGCCATAGGGAGGAGATGAATTTAGTTCCCAAGCCCTCAGACTTTGCCCACTCCTGTCTATCTTCTTTAGAACCCCCAAAACCTGCTCAAAAATAGTGATGTGTTCTTACCACCTGCCTCAAATATTCCTTGGGAACTCCATTACTACAGTATTTGCTATAGAGTCCTGTTCACCAATACGTCATCAATGAAAGAAATCATTTTAGCTCTTCATCCCACTGCTTGTACCATTTCAAACACCTTGGAATGTGATGCTAAGGCTCAAGGCACATTTGTAAAATGCATAGGTGTGCTTTAGCAGTGCACACTACATGTACACCTTAGGCTCATGAAGTGGTATGCCGCTTCCTCACTTTCAAAGTTTTTTTGACCCCTTGGTTATTAGGTCCCGGGAGCAAACACAACTACATTTCGAGCAAAAGCAACTACATTTCTAAGAGTTCTGACGCAAGAGACAATGGTTTGAGTTAAACATTGGCAATAATCTTGCAGGTATTTTTAAAATGTTTTTCAATACTGTTTTTTTTTCTTTTTTTAGCGCAGACATAAGTGTGCTTCCTTCCTTCATTAAATTTAATTTCAGTAATAATGGGAAACACATGTATGAGGCTGAGGCAGTCAAGACACCAGGAGCTTTATGAGAGGGGAATAATCTGTTTTGGCCTGCTGTGTTGGTGAAAAAAGGAAGTATGGTGATATCCCTTCAAGGGACTGTAATGGGTGAGGAGAAAATAACATGGAATATGAATATGGGAAGGCAGAGGAGGAGGAAGCAGCCAGAAGCAAGCAGGGGCTGAGGGCAGTTAGGAGGGAGACATACCAGAGTCTTAGTTTTAATATATTAGCTCTAACTGCCGTTGTTTAGTCATTTAGTTGTGTCCGACTCTTCGTGACCCCATGGACCAGAGCACGCCAGGCCCTCCTGTCTTCCACTGCCTCCCAGAGTTGTTTAGATAGATTAGATCTCTGACAAGAGACTCTGGGATCCTTATTTATTTATTTATTTGATTTGTATCCTGCCCATCTGGTCTATAAGACCACTCTGATGAAACAGAAGATGCAACACATTTTAAGCCTCTCCTGAAAGGTGTTTGTATGGGGAAGCCCATACGAGAGAAACATTGTGTTTATTATAAATAAGAACACTCTAAGTTGAAATCCTCTGTCTTAGTATAGTAAGTAGAGTAGGCCCATTGAATTAGTAGGGATTTGATGAGTTGTCTCCTCCACAATTTCCATTTTCAAATGGGCAGATTCTAGTTGCAATTTACTTTAGCCTAGTGAGTGGCAACTAGAGTTA
Source organism: Pogona vitticeps (assembly GCF_051106095.1). Classification (NCBI taxonomy): domain Eukaryota; kingdom Metazoa; phylum Chordata; class Lepidosauria; order Squamata; family Agamidae; genus Pogona; species Pogona vitticeps. The sequence continues at coordinate 62,112,167 of NC_135787.1, forward strand.
GGCTCATTTGAATCAATGGGACCTATGGAGGAGTTAGCTCATCTAATCCCTACTGATTTAATGGGCCTACTCTTGGACAATTTACTACACTAAGTAGCTGGATTTCAGCCAATGTCTTGGGATGTTTTAGGGGAATTAAACCAAGTATTCAAAAGTGGTCTGGAAGGAACTGGAACAGAAGTAAGAAGAGAAACAAGAAGCATATTTTATTTTTTGAAATACCTGTTATTAAACAACTACCTCTGATGGAATGGATTCTGTATAAATATTTGTCTGTACTAGTTCACTGACTGAAATTTAATATGCTTAAAGCTCATCTGTGATTTTTTTTTCTCTCTCCTTCCTCTAGTGCTACATATTAACAGGATTCTGGATTCTAGCAGGTGACATGAGAATACTTTTCATGTGGGAAGCACATTTTTAAATGCCAAAGCAGACATTGAAGAGTAACTTTTGTTACTGAGTCACTTATAAGTACTTGTATCACAAAGCTTGATTTCCTCACAGGAATCTGAGGAATGGTTTATAGGCAACAACAACTTGGTTTCCAGCATACATTTTTTTTCTTGATGATAATCTGTAAGAACTGCTTCAGTGGCTCAGAGAATCCTTGTCATGGATACTCAATGCATACTGACTAGATGGTTATAATCAGCTGTTCCCCATGCTGGCTCAGGATGATGGGAACTGTAGTCCAGCACACAAAATAAAAGCAAAGTGTGTGGCTTATATACCGCCCCATAGCACTTCAAGCACTCTCTGGGTGGTTTACAAGTGAATTAGGCAGGCTACACATCCCCCCCCCCCCACGAACTGTGTACTCATTTTACCGACCTCAGAAGGACAGAAGGCTGAGTCAACCTTGAGCCAGGTACCTGGGATTGAACCCCGGGTCGTGAGCACAGTTTTGGCTGCAGTACAGCAGTTTAACCACTGCGCCACGAGGCAACAAACAAAGAGCTAGACATAAATTCTCAGGACGGCATCTCTTGAACCCTATGGCTTCACTGGTGAAGGATTCTTCCTTGTTTGTGTTTCAGTACAAATTAGGATTAGAAGCACAGCCCAATCCTACACATATCTGTCTACACATGTGTATGCCACACTGATCTCAATGGGACCTATTCTCAGGTATGGAAGGATAGAATATGACTGCATTCCTAAAGCTGATAACTGCTTAATTTCTAATTTTTGCAATGTGTAGACAAAAATATTTTAAGCTACAAGAAAAACTATTTTAAACCAATGTACTTGGAAATATACGTAGATTCTCAGAGTGAAAATTCAAATTAACACTATTTTGAATTGGATTGCATCATCTTGGGAGGACTTAGCAGGTGGATGATCCTCCTGTTAATTGCATTTATCAGTTCTTGTGTTTTATTTGACAGGGAACTCTTTCTAATTGGTGGTACACCATTAACCTCGTATACTATTTCTCTCTCTCAGCACTGGATAAAGGGTACTAATCAATGATCTAATTTTACTTTTCCCTTTGAGTTTTCCTGTTAACTTTCACCCCTGAGCAATGTTGGGTCATATACTTTTATCACAGTTTTGCTCTAATCAAACACTGCTATTATTATGAATACAATACAGAGATCTGGAGAATTTGGAATTATATGTTATAGTGGGCAGATCCTTTGATTTCAAAATCCACTGCTTGTTTCTAACTGTTGGGAGGCATCTTGTGGAAAGCTTTCAGGCAGTTTGTTTTGTTCTGGCAACTCCTGCAACATTGCTGGAACCAGTTGTATTGGCTCTTGTCTTTCCATTGGACTATTTCAGCGATGTGGAGAGGGGGGATTTGCTGCTTGGGTAACAGCCTATCCTCCATATTATTTTACCCAAGCTTTGTGCTCTGGAGAGGACACTTCAGCTCAAAACAACATGGGAAGTAGCAGTTACCAGTTATAATAAATCTTTGCTCGATTGGCGTAGAGCATGATGCAAGGAGAGGTCATTGCACCTCAATAGGTAGCTTCTGCTTGCCTTAAGCTGGGCAGTCCCCAGCCAGTAAGGTGCTACCTTGCCATGGTCTGTTAACCTCACGGGGTGCATGAGGTTTAGGGTGAAAGCCGACAAACAGATTGATAACCCTGCACCATGCAACAATCATAAGAAAACTTCTGCCCTAAAGTTGGGCACCTGGAATATTCCAACAATGATCCCTGGTTTTTCTGACGACCTGCAGGAAATAAGACGACGTGCACAAGACAGCTGTCATCAACATGGAACTGAGTAGACTGCAGATGGACATTGTTGCCCTGCAAGAGACGAGATTGCCAGACATGGGATCTGTCAAAGAAAAAAACTTATTCTTCTGGCAGGGAAAACCATTGAATGAGACCAGGGAACATGGTGTTGGCTTTGCGGTAAGAAATATTCTGCTGAGATCCATTGTTCCACTTACTGTATGGAGTGAAAGAATCTTGTCTCTGCAGCTCCATTCATCAGCGGGACCAGTCACCCTCATTAGTGCATATGCACCAACACTGTCATCCACAACAGAAGTCAAATATTAATTCTACGACAATCTGGCAGCTACTATAAAAAAAATTCCCGAGAGAGAGCCACTGTTCATTCTCGGAGACTTTAACGCTAGTGCTGATCACAATTCTTGGCCCACTTGTCTAGGCCATTTTGACACTGGAAAGATGAACAAAAATGGCTAATGCATGCTGGAGTTTTGCTGTTATTATGGTCTTTGTGTCAGCAACACGTTCTTTAATACGAAGCTTCAACACAGAGTTTCCTGGAGACATCCAAGATCCAAGCATTGGCATTAGCTTGATTTGATCTTCACTAGATGTTCTAGCCTTCCTAGTATTATGATCACACACAGTTACCAGAGTGCTGATTGCGATACTGAACAAAGGAGACAGGGGCTACTGCAATAACTACCGTGGCATCTTTCTTCTCAGCGTTGTAGAGAAGCTGCTTCCCTGTGTTGTGCTGAAGAGGCTCCAGGTGCTTGCAGACAGAGTCTATCCAGAATCACAGTGTGGATTTCAAGCTAATAGATCCACCAATGACATTGTATTCTCCCTCCGACAGTTGCAGGAGAAATGTAGGGAACGACAGCAGCCATTCTTTGTGGCCTTCATAGATCTCACAAAGGCCTTTGATTTGGTTAGCAGGGATGGCCTTTTTAAAATCCTTCCCAAGACTGGATGTCCACCTTGACTCCTTAACATAATCAGGTCCTTTCATGAGGAAATGAAGGGCACTGTAGTTTGTGATGGCTCAACATCAGATCCCTTTGACTTCCAAAGCGGAGTGAAACAGGACTGCATCCTAGCACTGACCCTGTTTGGGATCTTTTTTGCTGTCATGCTGAAGCACGCCTTTGGAACTGCAACAGAAGGTGTCTATCTCCAGACTAGATCAGATGGAAAACTCTTTAATCTGTCTAGATTAAGAGCGAAGAGCAAAGTCCATCTGAAATGCATGCGGGACTTCCTCTTCGCCGATGATGCAGCCATTGTTTCCCATTCTGCTGAAGACCTCCAACAACTCATGAGTCATTTTAGCAAGACCTGTCAAGACTTTGGACTAACAATCAGCCTGAAGAAAACACAAGTCATGGGCCAGGGCGTGGACTCACATCCCTCTATTACCATCTCCATGCAAGAATTGGAGATTGTTCATGACTTTGTGTACTTTGGCTCAATGGTCTGTGACACTCTCTCCCTTGATGTCGAGCTGGATAAACGCATTGACAAAGCAGCTACCATGTTCTCAAGACTCACAAAGAGAGTATGGCTTAATAAGAAGATGACGGCATACACCAAAATCCAGGTCTATAGAGCCTGTGTCCTGAGCACACTCCTGTACTGCAGTGAGTCCTGGACCCTTTGTGCACGGCAGGAAAGGAAGCTGAACATATTCCATGTGCATTGTCTCCAATGCATTTTTGGTATCACCTGGTAGGACAAAGTTCCAAATACAGTAGTCCTAGAATGAGCTGGAATTTTTAGCATGTATACATTACTGAAACAGCGATGTCTACGTTGGCTTGGGCATGTTGTGAGAATGGCTGAGGGTCAGACTCCAAAAGATTTGTATGGAGAATTTGTGCAGGGAACTCACCCCAGAGAGGGACCACAACTGTGATACAAGGATATCTACAAGCGGGATCTGAAGGCCTTAGGAATGGACCTCAACAGATGGGAAACCTTGACATCTGAATGTTCAGCCTGGAGGGCTGGCAGTGCATCACGACCTCTCCCAGTCTGAAGAGACCCTTGTCCAGCAGGCTGAGGCAAAGAGGCAGTTATGAAAGCAGCAAAATCAGGGAGCTGGACAGGGGACAGATTGGATTTGCCTTCAGTGTGGAAGGGATTGTCACTCTTGAATTGGCCTTCTCAGCCACACTAGACATTGTTCCAAGGCCTCTGTTCAGAGCATGTTACCATAGTCTGTTGAGACGGAAAGATGCCTAATCTAATCTAAGTGGGACCAAGATGGTGCATTCCACCACAAATGAGGGTAGGAGGCTTGCTTAGTCAATGTAAAGCATCTGAGACTCATATCTTTGACTTGCAACACCCTCCACTATCCTGTCTCAGCATTCTACTGAGGCAGAAATCTCTCACTTGTGAGGGTTGACCCTGTTTCTAGCACAGAAATACAGTGGACCCTTGACTTACAGAATTAATCCATATTGGAACGGTGGCTGCAGGTCAAAAAGTCTGTAGGTCAAGTCTCCATTGACCTACAGTGCATTGAAAACCAATTAATCCTGCAACAGGCCGTTTTTGTTCCATTTTGTTTTTTTTTCTGGTCTGTAAGTCAATTCTCAGGCTGCAAGTCAAACCTAAATTTTGCGGCCAGAGAAGTCTGTAACTCAAAAAGTCTGTAAGTCAAGCCGTCTGTAAGTCAAGGGTCCACTGTACCCAATGCCATGTCCTGGTCAAGGATTTCTCAACCTGGTGGCCTCCAAATGTGTTGGGCTACAACTCATGACATTTCCTTACAATGAGTGGCAGCCGTGCTATCCTAAGGTCTTCAGAGGAAGGTACTATGAAAGATTTAGGAGCACGGGCAAAGAGCTGGCAATCCGATTGAAAAGAAGAAAACAAAGTTGAGAAAAGCAATACAGAATCTCATAGCACCAGAAAGCATTGAGGACGTCTTTGCACAGCAGGAAGTAAGGCTTATCCCCCCCCCCCCGGGTCAGTTGTCAATGATATATTTCTGAAAACAGTCTTTTCATCTTTCCTTCTGGGGTAAACATTTCAAACATTTCAAATATTTATATATTTATCATTTCAGACACAGAACAATGTTGACCTGCAATCATGCAGCATAATGACTAGGAAATAACAGAATGCTCATTTCTATGAGGGTTTTAAATATTATTTTATTATTATTTCACCAAGACTTGGATTTCCTTCCAGGAGGAATATAATAAAGGTGACATTATTTAGGAAGGCCTCTGTAGTATAATGAGAGCGTCAAAGTTATATGTTGTTAAATCTGAATGTCTTTAACATTGGTAGGATTATTTTCTGAGGATGTTCTTTCCAGGGAAGGAAAGGATGGATTTTCAGTTCCTTCATCTTGCTTGTACTCCTGTTATGAGTCTTATAGTGGATGCTGTAATGGGAACAAGACATGAACTCTAACCCAAGAAGCATAATAGAGAGCCATGCAAAGAAATTGCATTGTTCAGTTGCATTGTGTTTAATAGTTAGCCTCAAGGCACAGAACAATGTAAGTGTTCAATAGCTTTTCCTAATGGGAAGCAAAGCAAAATAGAGTAAAGGTAGACATTTCTTAACACAGTTTCTGTATGTCTGCATCTGTTACAATTTACCTAGTGTTCCTTCAATACCAACATTAAAAAAAATCCAACGCAAGGGTATGCATGTCCACTCAAACGTACATTTCACTTTGCTCAATAGGGTTTATTCTCTACTAACGATGTTTGGATTGTAGCCTCTGGATATCAGCCAAAGCTCAAAACCACCGAATATCAGACAAGCAGTTTCTAGGCATGAGCAGGGTGGCCCCGGGGAATGGAAGACAGGGCTCCTGCGCCTGTAACAATAAAACTCTTTAAGCTCTCATGACAAATGATATCTGCTAAATTTTACTATTCTACATGAATACTGGAGGTGCAGGAGTCATTTCCCGCAGCCGTCCTATGCAGGAACATAATATAAAATGAGGCCAAGAGCACCAGACCAAAGATCTGTCCAGATGCTTATGAGAAAGTTGTGAGCGGTAGATGAATTAAACTCCATTCATCATCAATTGGTCTGGGGTTAGGGAGAGAGACTGCCTGTGATACTGGAGTAATAGGTAGTCATCATGACTAGTAGCCATTGATAGCTCTATGTTTCATGAGCTGTGAGGGATTTCTTGAACCTCAGGTTCAAACTTCATATGATACTAAATCTGCCTTTGTACTTCAAGTACGCTTCTTTGGGGGAAAAATCTATAACTGAGAGAGCTACAGGTACTGGGATGGCAGCAAGTACCATCGGGGAATTTTCTTCCAGGGTAAATGGTGGTTTCGGAGAAGGATATTCTTCAGAACTGCAGCAGGGGAAGAAAAATGTATATTCCCCCACTCCCTGCTCCCGTGATCTCAATATCTACCAACCTCCCAGTGATACTGTTTCTATTATGTGCATTTTTTGTTGTAGCATTTATATCACACTCTCCTCCTGATGAGCTCAAGGCTCTTTGCTCTGCACATTACACTCAGAACACCTTGTGAGTGAATTATTACCTGACCTGTTATTGACTTCTGGTGTGAGGAATAGAAATGTATTTGGCTAATGCAGTGATGATTTCCCTTGCTTTCTATCTTAGTCACCAGCTTAATACCTGCAGCATGCTCCAGTTTTCCTAAGAAGTTCCAGGACAATTACATGATGAGACAAACTACCATAGTTAGAGGTCCATCATAATTACATTGTTGTAAAGAAAAGAAGATAAGCTACCTTAAACCTGAATGCTTCTACTGAAACATGACGTTATTTAATAAGAAGTCTCTGTGCAACTTCTATTCTATTCCATTTATTTCATTCCACAAGATAAGCTGAGTGACAACCTCTAGTGTGATAGTTAATTTTAACCTCTCTATCAATACACAGCTGCCTTTTTAAGTTACAAAAAGTATCCCATTGTTATCATCAAGCAGAGCTGCTTGATATCATTGGTACTGGTGCAGCTATAAAAAGTAGAAGCATATTTGGGCACTGATGCATACTTTAAAACCTAGGAATGATGTTTACCACCATCCAAGCAGGCAGATTAGAAAGCACAGCCCGTCCAATGTTAAGAACCTAGTTGAAGCAATACAACACGGCTGATAGGAATGCCTAAGTAAGGCAGTGCATCTACTAAAACGGGGGGCGGGGGGGGAATAGATGGAAGGAATGAAGTAACTGTTGCAGAGTTTTAATTTTTTAGTGACATTCCTTTTCCTATGCACTAGATCCACAGAGGAGAATAGCTACAAGTTCCCCAGATAGTCCACACCTTTTTCATTAACTGGCACTTACAGTCCCAGTAATTCACACTGAGATAGGAGAAAGAACAAAAATGTTTAACTACTTACAGTTGTGAACAGATCAACAGCAAACAAAACAAACACTGCTTCCAACAGACTAAAGAGAGAGGAAAGAGGGGGGAGTAGAGAGGCAGAACTCTTTTTGAATTCAGAGGCAGGAAGAAATGATTCGTTAGTGCTGGATAGACTGTCACCCTAGTCCAAAAGGAGCCCTCACAACCACACAAACCACAGACACCATGTGAGGTTGTAAAAGCTCCAACAGTAACTTTATCAGAGAAAGACAGTCAAAAAACAAACTCTCCTGTCTCAACAGGCTTCAGCAGAATGCTGCTGTTTCTGTAACTTCTCCTGAGTATCATGGTGGCTCTTCTGGATGCTTTTTGTCCTAGTCTCTCACCTTCTTATGACTAGCTCAAGAGTCAACAGGCACAGAAAGGGAAGGAGGGACAAGGATTTAGAAGGTAGAGGCATGGGTAGGCTATGTCCAAAATACTATACACAAGCTTTCCAAAAAGGATAAGCTTGAACATCTCTCAGTCTAGGCACTGCACAGAGCATTCTTCTGCAACTCCAGGCCACCAGAGTTTCACATAAGCTCAGACTCCACGCCTAACCCTTTAGATCCCCATAATGTGTTGGGATGATGCTATGCTGAGGGCAACTGCAGGAAATTTTAAATACTAGCTCAGCCGACCCTGATTGCAATCCTGCTGCTAGCAGACTCTGCCAGATGAACCAGTTGGGAGAGCACTTGGATCAGATACTTTTTTGGACTGCAGTTCCCAGAATCCCTCAGCCAACAGGGCCTGGGGAAATGGACAGGCAGTAGTCCAAAAAAAGATAAGTCAAAGCACTTTCTCAGTCTCAGCTGTACAGAATAATGAAAGAATCTAGCAAATCATGACTATGGTGGAAGTACGGATATAATACAGAATTTAAAAAAATGAATAGAAGGATAGTTTTAATCGTTGTCCTTTAAGAGTGAGTCAAATCTAGCTTTATAAGCCATGCTAAAATGTCTGTCACTACAAAAGACAAGCATTACTATTGCCAGTATGCCTTGAATTCCCAGTGCTATTAAATCCAGGATCATACATTAACAAAATACCTCTCCAGTAACATGAACCAGAACTTTGCCAACTGTTAATGTATTACCAATGATTTACAAAACCGAGGCTAAAAAATTTAAGGTACTGTCAGATACACTGAAAAATTATCTTGCATTGGACAGTGAAATCCTCTTTGGAGAAGACAACTATAACATTATGTCTGATGAAGTGGACTTGTCCATGAAAGCCCACATTAAAAAATAATATAAAGGTAAGTCTTTAAAGTGCCACCACATTTTTGTCTTTTTTAACTTTTTATTTCTATTTTGCTTTTATATATACTGTAAAATTATAGAATCATTTTGTTCATGTTACATCTAAGTGCCCCAATGAATCCCAGAAATGAAAATAGACTTGTATGTTGCACCAATAAAGATGGCATATGACGAAATATTCTATATCAATGGTTCAGGGAGGCTTGTTCTAAAAACTTTTTTCTCCCAAGCCACACTCATTAGAGCCTACAATCACATAAGTAGAAACTCTACAGTCATAACAAGGAGCTAAAAGCAATAAAAGGTGTAGTTTAACAAGGAGATGGAGTTCCTTTCTATATGGAATGCTCTCAAGTCCCATTCAATTCAAGGGGGCTTACTTTCAACAGGGTTGAGCTGCCTGTATGCAAAAGAAAATCCACAAGTACACAAACCGCACTTCTCTTACAGGAGATGTTTCAAATCAGAGTGTAACAGTCAACACACAGTTGGCAGGATCATGAGATAACAACTGTTGCTAATCTGTACGTGGGGAAATGATTTAGTACTTGCTCAAGTGCGAAAACTACCTGTGCATTCAAAATTAGAATGTCAGGAACAAGCTAGGCTGCAAATCTCTCCTCCACAAACTCAGAAGATGAAATAGCAAACACCACCATTTGTGCCTTCTATGGTCTCCAGCTACAGCAACTCAAACTGTTATTTGGCATGTTCTCACAGCACATGTGTGAATTATGTCTTCTGAAGATACACATCTGTAAGGGATCTTTGAACCATGGCACTAGTGAGCCATAACACAGAATGGGTTCACTAAACCATGTTCGCAGAGAGCTATTTAACATAGGAATTTTACTGGGTACAAAGAATTAAAATGTACACAACAGCTGCACAGAGTAATAGGCGAGACTGCAGTAGAGTTGCATTAATAGCAAATAAGTGACTAAAGCAGCGATGGCAAACCTATGACATGCATGCCACAGCTGGCACGAAGAGCCCTCTCTGCGGGCATGCGAGCCATCAGTCACCAGATCACTACTCTCCCCGTGTAGCCCTACCTGAGGAGGCGGCTGCAGCCGTGGTGCTGGCACTTTGACAACTGGCGGGCCAGGATCCGGAGCAGCTGGTGCTGGCAGCGGATCCGGAGGGGGGGGGTCTCACACCTATGTGCTCGGGATTCCCCCTTCCACCACCACCTCCGGTTCCGCTGCCGCCACTGCATGTCGCCGACTGGGTTGTTTGGGCACTCAGGCCCAAAAAGGTTCGCTGCCACTGGACTAAAGCAAGGCAAATACAGTATTAAATATTATAGGGAAATATTAAAAGACACAAGCTTATAAGACTGGGTCCAACCTCCTGTTACAAGGCCTTGGTAAGTTACAGAGGTCTGGATTTGAATTCCAGGAAGGAACTGCAGCACCTGGTTCTCAGCGAGCATGGATGCAAAGGGTGCAACAAGAAGGAGAAGAGGCATGAAAAAGAGGCTCTTCCCTAGTACATGCAGAAACTTAAGTCAACAAAGGAGGAGGTACATGTGGGAACTGCTAATGCCTACAGTGATTTACATCACTGACCTTATCTGAAATGGGGAGCTATATGTTTTTCCCATGAAGTAAACAGGTGCAAAACTAGTAGGCTGGGTCCAGAATTTGTCATGCTATGGGTAGACTCATTGAAATCAATGGGACAATGGGCTTCAAATCATAGGTTGAAATCCTATTGCTTAGTGTATCAAATCAACACATGCTTAGCATGATAAATTGCAAGTTGTGTAGTGCCATTCAGTCAGTGGGGATCTGGGTAGTCAACTCCATAAGTTGCATTTAAATGGGTCCACTTTACTGTGAAGCCCACTGTTCCATTGATTTCAGTGGGTCTACTCCTAGCATGATAAACTTTGGACACAACAGACTGGCTTTGCACCTGTTTACCCCGTGGGAGAAAATATACAGCTCCCTGTTCCAGACCATCAGTGAAATAATAGCATGCTTCCAGGTGTAGGCATTTATCACGAGAACAGCTTAGTGGTTTAGGTCTCTGGCTGTGGAAGTAGAGCTTCGGAGTTTGATTATCCATTGTGCCTCCTTGACAGGGGTTGGACTCAATGATCCATAGGGTCCTTCCAGCTCAGCAGTTCTAAGATGACATTGATGATGATCTCCAAGGAGAGTTCAAAAATGTAGGGAACTGTCTTGAGCCATATTAACAAACCACTTCTAGCAGTTTTCAGATCCATTAGAAGTAGGTGGTGTATTTTTTAAAAACTAATGCACACTCAAGACCAAGTCACCCTTGAATACTTCTTTGCATTACATTATACTTCAGCGAAGCTCAGAATATGGAAGACTAGATGAAGAGGGTGACATATATGACATCATAATGCTAGTTCCTAAAAAAAAAAATCCTGTCGTGTTGATCATGTGAATCCTGGCTCCACTTAACTGCTTGTCTAGACTCAGAAATATAGGGCAAAAAAACTGTGTCTCATTATTGTTGTCCTCTCATTTCTTCTGTTGAATGTCACAGCCCTCAAGAGAGTTCTGCTGAGAGACTTAATAGCACCAGAATGTAATAACGGGCATCTAAATTCTGGTTATAGATGTGGAAGCTGTATCTGTGAGAAAATAAAAAGCAGTTCTCCACAAATGTCAGGGAACAGACATGATATCGGAGAGTTATAGACATAACAGGCCATTTTGCAGGCAGTACTTGAGGTGGCTTTTGTGTTGTTTGTGTCTGTAGCATTGTCACTTTGACTACCATTGGCTGGCCAGACCTGCCAGTGCTTGAGCAAGTGAGCATGGTTTCATTTCAATCCCTGGCATCTTCTGCTAAATAAGTCTTCTCCCAGGCATGAAGAACTTGAAGAACCATAACAAATTACAGTAGATGGCATAGTGGTTAAACTGCAGTTCTGCACTCAAGACTCTTCTCACGACCTGAGTTCTTGTAACCAACTCATCCTTCCCTCCTTCCAAGGCTGGTAAACTGAGTACCCAGTTTGCTTGGGGGGGGGGGGAACGACCAATGTGTATCATGTATATTTAAACTGTAAACTGTCCATAGAGTGCTTTAAGTGCTACGGGGCAGTATATAAGCAGCACACTTTTCTAGGTGGATTCAGAGATTTATAAGGCTATTTCCTAAACTGCAAGACCTCAATAACAGTACCTGCAAGTGGGCCACTCTAAACACAAGTTATGCTGAACATAGTTTGTGAATATATCTATGGGAGTCACGACTAAATACCTTTTGTGCTTCACATAATGAAGCATATATGTCACAGCAAGTAGAAGCAGGAAACGTCATACTAGTGCAACTGTCCCCCATGCCAGCTTCTGATGAGGGACAGATGAACTGACATAGCCCTCTTCCAAATCTAGCTCGCTGCTTATGGAATGTTTGACTACTGTAGCTTATCTATTCCATTTTTATTCCATCCCCTCCCTGCTTGTGCTTCTGTGGTATGTTTACAAGCAACCAACAGCTGCTAGGATGCCAGCAACTGCTCACAAGGGATTACAATTAATAGTAAATCTACATCTTAGACGGCTCTCAGAGACCTCCTCCCTTCTCCGGCATGCTTCAGAGTGGCAGCTAAGCCTTACTAGTGACTCAGCTTCTCAGGAGAGCTGGGCTCATTGCCGTGATTGAGCCTGTAGCCTGTTATGGCCAAATAACTTTCTTTTACTGAATGATTAAAAAATAGACAACACACTCCTGATGATTTTTAATAAAAGCACAATAGTGATAAAAAATTAAAAAATTAAAAATTGATGTGGTATATATACAGTGGGGTCTTGACTTGAGAACTTAATCCGTATTGGAAGGCGGTTCTCAAGTCAAAAAGTCTGTAGGTCAAGTCTCCATTGACCTACAGTGCATTGAAAACCGATTAATCCCGTAACAGGCCGTTTTTGTTCCATTTTGGTTTTTTTCTGGTCTGTAAGTCAATTCTCAGTCTGCAAGTCAAACCTAAATTTTGTGGCCAGAGAAGTCTGTAACTCAAAAAGTCTGTAAGTCAAGCCGTCTGTAAGTCAAGGGTCCACTGTAGGGTGGGAGAAGATTGGGACATACTCTTTTCTGAACAGAAGATGCTACATAGTTTCCCAAAAAGCAAAGCAAAGCAGAGTAATGAGTCTGGAAAAGCTAGCCTTTTGGATGGCAACTCCCACATGGTCATCCCATGCTCCAGAGCCTGGAATAGTTACTTTCTGGGACTATAGCTCTCAGAGTACCTCATCCTTCTAGGGAATTTGGGGGGCTGTAGTACAAAAACAGTAACTTTCCAAAGTTCTGGGGTCTGGCATTACATTGGACCCAGAACAGCCTACACTGTATAAATGTTGTAATAAGCCCAGACTTGCGGTGCCAACGATTTAGAGTCCAGAATGAGCTAATCTCAGGTTTCAGATCCCTTGTGGACTCCATCATCAGTTCTCAGTAAGAGCAGACCTCAAGATTGCTTTCAGCTGTAGGAAATGAAACTGTCACCACTCCCACGGCCCTCTTCTCTGTTTTGTCTCACTGATCTGGACAAGGTCTTCAGTTGGGCCAACACTGCTTAACTTTCCACAGATGACAAGCTTAGATTCCCTCCTTCTCCAAGCCTATAGTGCCCTTTGCTGCACTCTAGTTTGTCTCTAAGGATGTGGCTACACCACTGTAGTTTGATTCATTACCTGTATTATGTTTGAAATTGCATTCAGGGCTCACATGGGGGCTGCAGATTGATTTGGAAATTCATCATTCATACTGGATATGATGTGAGTCACATTCGAGTCCACATCATCCTCTTCTTCTTTGGATCCCAACTTTGGTGATCCTTTTATGGGTCCACTGTGAAACTGCTCTCTCATTTAAAGCTTCAGATCCTACATTTCTCAAAAAACAACAACAACAACAACAAAAACCCAAAACAAAACAAAAAGAACTACAGAAAAATAACCTGGATATATACTTAACAGTGTAAGAGTACAGAATACCAAAAGTTTGAATAGTAATTTTGCAAAATACATCATCATTCACATGTCAGATTCCATAATATAGATTTCTACCTTCCCCTTCCCATCCATTAATCCTTTCCCTTACTTTCAAGTAACACACACAGGAATTACCTTATCTCTGGTCACAGTTTATTATGCCAATAGTTTAAAACCAGAAGTGAACAGGAATGAGGTAATTCCTGCATGTGTTACTTGAAAGTAAGGGAAAAGAGTAACAGATGGAAAGAGGGAGGTGATTTTAATGGCACTTTCAGACCTGTCAGTTAATCAATTAACAACACTAAGTGTTTGCTTCACAACAAAAGGGCTTCCCACACGATCTGACAGGATTCAGGACTAGCACCAAATCCACCACATTAAAATCACTCTGTTTTGCTTCTGAAGGCCCCCCCACCTGAAAATTGTCCCCAACTCCCTATGTCACAGAAACACCACCTACAAACCCCCTCCCCATCCTTACAAGAACATATCAAAACGAAGCGCATGGGGGAAAGTTGCACAAGCTTGAAAAAGTAGAAACCCTGCAGCAGCAAAGAGTTGGGAAAAAAGCCACTTTGGGAGCAAATTTGAATCAGCTTTCATGTCATGTGGGCAGCTAAAAAATACTTCAACCAGTTTTATAAGCAGGGAGTGGTCCTGAAATCTTACAGAATGGGATGCTACAGATCTGGGAATCCCCACTCCCTCCCAAGGTGCTTCCTTTATTAGTAATATAACCAAAATTATTATTGCTTGGCAGCTTTCATTTTAACAACTTCATCTTGACCTCATGTCACAGTTTGGGTTGGGGCAGGGACAGGGGCTTCTGGAAATAAAAAGAAAAAGCATTCAGACATTCCTTATTCTTCACTTGCAGATTCCAGATCATTCTTTAAAGCAGAGAGAGGGAAGGTGTTGCTGATGTTGCCTTGATTTATATATTGCCCCAAAGTGCTAAAGCACTCTCTGGGTGGTTTTACAATGTAAAAGAGGATGGAAGGCTGAGTCTACCTTGTGTTGGCTCTCTGAAGCTCTAGGGACCAAACTGAGGTCGGGAGCAGAAGCTTGATTGCAGTTTAATCACTGCACCATGGGGCTCTATGTGGCCTTCCAGATGTTGCTGGACTGTACTTATCAACAGCCTTAGCCAGCATAGCCAATGATATGGTATGATGGATGCTCCAATCACATTCCAAATTATCTGTCCTAAAGTTACTCTTTTTTGGCTATAGATCAGTGTTTCCCAACCTTGGGTCCTCAGATATTCTTGGACTACAACTCCAAGAAATTCTGGCCAATAAAGCTAGTGGCGGAGGCTTCTGGGAGTTTTAGTCCAAGAACATCTTGGGACCCAAGGTTGGGAACCATTGCTATAGAGGGAAAGCTGTAGATGGAGACATTTGAAGACTGGAAATGTCTGGTTGGGAAAGAGTTAAATTCTTCTGTGCTGAAGTGGCTTTGTATATGTTATTGCTACTCTTGTTGTTGAAGATACTGTTACTCATGTCCTGTATTGAAAATACCTTGCAAAAAACCTTGAGACATGCTTATATTTATGCCATGTCAAAAATTTAGTGCTGGCTTTTAAATGTTTTTACGGCAAAATGAGCTTGCATGAAAGTTTCATAAACTCTTCCCTATAAGATTGAGTAGAGCTTTATTGTTCTGAAAGATGTCGTGGTTATATTCATGTCAGCAGCATTTTCCACAACTTGATATCTTAATTAAATAGATCTAGAGCACAGTGTGTTAAACTAATATATATTTTAGTGCACTGTTATCAGATCAAGGAGCTATTTTCAATTGAGAGTGCATAGGTAAAGTCTTGTTTTAGGGAAATGGACAGCTATTGAGCAGTGCTAAGCAAAGACATTTTTGTCTGATAGCTTAGGTGTACGTGCAAAATGAAACATTTGCTAATCCAATTTTTTCCAGTAACAACGTGTAGTAGGCCAATTTGTCTTGCCGTCTGCATGCTTCTGTTCTCTTAACATGTTTTTTTAAACTACAGCTGTATGGATTTGCTAAGGATTTAAGCATTTCCATTTGCTAAATGGCTTGAAGACAATTGTTAGATTGCAGGAAAGAAAGAAAACAAACTGAGCCCCATGATAATAAGGGAAAATAAGCCATTATTTCACGTTTCAAGAGCACTCAAGGGAAAAGGTCTCTTTTGCTGTAGTGCCAGGCTTTCCACTCTAAATGGGAATGCCTAAACAGAACTTGTGTTGTGGCTTGAGGAGAAAGGTTTCCTTGCAGGACTGAAGAAGGGGAAGATTTTGACTTGCCTGTCAGTGAAGATGAAAAATGCATAAATTGCTCCTGAGACACTCTCCTTGCTCTGCATCTGTGAATAGCTTGGTTAACTGATCTTTACCAGTTTCTATGCTTTGGTGGCAGTAATCATCTCCAGACAGGACCTGCTGAGACGTGGTTTCCAATCTGGCCTCATTCAGAGAAAGTTCTGACCCAATTAACTGCAAGCAGCCCTCACTTGGAGGTGTTGAGAGAGTTGTGGAGCTTGCTTGAATTCCACTAAATGCACAGCAGGAAGCGCCAGCCGATTGGGCAGAATTAGCTAGAAGTTCCCTTTTGTACCCGCCCCTCACCAAACACTAGCACTTAAAATAACACTCAGGAGGCCTTTTTGTATAAAAGAAGGATTCTATATTCTACTCATGTAGATAAGCATTCAGAAGGTTTCAGGTCGATACAGAAAGAGAAAAGTAGCAAAACAATGTTCTTCTCCTTGGCCCACGTGGCTGGAGGGATCTCCAGGCTCAGTGGGCCAGCATGGAGTTCTTACATCTTTCCAGGTGAACAGTGTGTGCAAGAATGGTGACCAACAATGGTGGTGCAATCACCTCATGGTGAGAAGGGCCAGAAACAGGGGTGGAGCCTCCCTACCCGGGAACAACAAACTCCCACTAATTGGTCAGCATGCAAACAAACAAGCAAACAAGTTAGTGTTGCAGGCCCTTCCCCTTTGAAATTTACATCTAGATTGTTTGACCATCCAACAGGAGGACACAATGCCACTCTTCAGTGCCTAATTCTGACCAGTGTTGGCATCCCAACAATGACTGTGCTCTGTTGTTTTAAATTTGTTTCAGTATTGATTTTCTTATTGATTTAAATGTAATACTTGTTTAATTCTCTTGTAATATTTATATACCTACTGTTTTTAGCTTCTACATATTGTCTTTTTAATGATGTGAGCCACCTTGGTTTCTTTTTAGAAAAAAAGCGTGATAAAAACATTTTACATAAATACATACATAAATAAAAACTATAGAAAGCTTTGGAGCACGTACACCAACCAAGATGGAATGCATGTGCTACCCCTTCTCTTCAACTGTGTATATGTGTGTGTGGTATCTTTCCCCATTTTTAACCAACAGCAGAAAACAGATCTGGAAATTAGGGCTGCTGTCCAAGAGACTGATCATTTTTTCCAAATAAAGACTCTTTTACTAATATCAATAAGTTTTCAAGGCAGTCAGTACTGTGATTTCACAGCTTCTGTCTCACCAAATGACTAAAAGAAGATTCGTTGTGCAGCATCCTAGGCTTATGAATGGTTTTTTCACAAAGAGTCATCCCAGACCACCAGTAGACATTCAACTGGGACAGGGCAACATGGCAGTTTTTGTGAACCTCCCTCCAGTCCCCTTGGTACCCTCACCTCTACCCAACATTTAAATTTTTTTGGCCTACGAAAAAAAAATTCACCCAGAAATTCCTCTTGTGTGCTCTAGAGGCATGGGGACAATTTTTCCATGTTTTGTGGTACCCCAGCAATCCTGGGGGCAAACATTCCCTAATTTTTTTAACATTTCTTTCAAAGGTTTGACCATGAGAGGGCACAAAACAGTGTGTATTTAAACCTCTGATTTTTCCCATTGAAACAGTTTTCCAGTTAACGGAAAATCATTGCTGTAACCTTTACAACAATAATTAATTAAATATGCAGATTAGCTTTGTTGGTCAGGGACACCTTTTATACTTTTATACTCTTTGATTGTGTGGCCCTCAAGCTTTTGGTAAATCTTAAAAATAGCCCTTGGCCCCAGAAAGACTCCTCTCTGGAGGATGTAGAAGTTGTACCTATTTCTGCAAGAGCTGTTTATTTTTAATTCAACCATAATGAGCATTAACAACACTCTGATTCTACAATGGTACAGTTCTGTGATATAAGCATTATTTTAGGTTGTATTTCAATATATTGCATGTTTCCTTTATATAACAGGGTATGGCTTTTGTCATGTTGTTCTCGTGCTCTTGGTTATCAGCTTTGTTTTGGGTTTGTGCCTTTTAGAAGTATTTGGAATGGGCATGTTAAATTCTTGTCCCATTAACCTCAGTAATAAAATGATGGTCTTATCAGCATGTAGTAACTTAAATAGCTAAACATCTCAAACTTTGAGTATATTACACTTAATTAGACATCCTTGGGAATAATTATGAATGAGCCCATCTATAATTGAGGAGACAACCTGTGTGATTGATGTACACAGAATTAATTTACCACCTCTGAATTTCTTGGCACATAAGTGTAATTACTTTGTGTCTAATTGCTTGTGTGCTTATTTGATTTTACAAGTAGATGCTCCTCTGTACAGCTTTCTGACTGTAGAATTTTGATTAAAAGCTTACAATACCTGTACTGTATCATTCTCCATACATTAATTTGAATGTTTTCTAAGGGTGTGACTACAGTGTTAAGTTCAAGTTCTTAGAAATCAATTTAATATCATGTGGTTTTTGTGTCATTGTATGCATCCTCATGGAACAACTTTTAGTGTGGTTGTAAGCTGTGTGGAATATTGGCACTTCATCACTTTGTATCTCCGTTTTCCTCTGTAGCCAAAACAATTCTCCACCTAAACCGCATCTTGTGCCTTTCTTGAGGCAAAGCTTGCCTACCTTGAGACAGCTGATGCTGGACTCAGCAGCTTTTATTCAGCGAAACCAGCACCAGCAGTCTACAACACGGCCTACAATTACTGTAACAGATATTTTCCACTGCCCTTTTAGAATTGCCATGTTGAATTTTTTTTAATATTTAGAATTTTAAAATAAAAGTTTTGAAGTCTCACAGTGCTAGATTGATAGAGTGTTAAATGGGGGCGGGGGAAAGAGTTCAGACTGCAGGGTATCCTGCAATTTAAAAACTTGTACTTTTCATCCAAAACTTATAAAACTTCATAGACTCCCACAGACACTAATTACTCTGGCAAAGGTGATCACACATACCAAACAAGCCCCCCCCCCCAAAATGGAGACCAGAATCAATTTAAAAACCCCACTCCCCAGGCCCATAAAAAGGTGCATTTAGCTGTATGTTGTGCTGTTGGAGATTTTAAATTCAATTTCAAGGGCGCTATACCCAACACAAAATCAGGAGCATTATAACGTGTAGTCAAGCTCTAACTTGGGAAGACACTAATACAGAGTTTTCAAAGGGCTGGTTAACAAAAATATTTTGTACCTGCTATGTGATTACATGGGACTATTGCCATACTCACTGGTGGAAGATTTCAACCCTAATATTTGGTATTGCTGGTTCTAGCTCAAATTGCAAATACAAATATATTTAACATATACCTTTATAATCAGCTCAAACTAAGTGTGCAAGCATACTGGTCCTCCCTCCTGTCCCTCATGCATAACTCTGCTAAATTGAGCAACAGGGAATGTATTTACACTACACAGACACAGTAGTTTGATGCTACTTTAGTTGTTATGGCTACTACTATGAACGTCTAGGATTTGTAGATTGGTGAGGTACTTGGAATGGTGTGTTATAATTCAGGTGGTGGAGCAGAGCTCTGTAGCAGAGAATTCCAAATCTCGCCAAACTGTAGATTCTGAAGAATGGGGCCACTGTAGTCAAAGCAATATGAAACTGCTATAACTAAGTTGTGTAGATACACCCATGGCCTGAAGGGAGACTCTAGTCACATTCTAGCATTCTAGCATTCTAGCTAGCATTCTCAGGTCAGAGTTCTATCAGAGTTCAAGCAAATGCAACTCCAAGCCATCTTCAGGCCTTCCAGCTTTCATGCACTGAGAACTGAGCAGATTGGTCCAGCATTGGTAGTGACACTGGGGGTAGAGCCAATGTGCACCCTCTCATGCCCCTTACACCTGCTTGCATACAAGATGGAGCTATGGTAAAACTTACATGGTTGTCTGTCCCTGACCTATACTGTTTCCCCCCTAACGTTTACTATACTATACCCAGTGTGGTGCAGTGGTCAGAGTGATGGACTAAGACTCAACAGGCCTTGGTTTGAATCCCTGCTCAGCCATGGAAACCTTCTGGGGATATGGAACTGGTCAAACCATTCCTTGAATATCTCACTTACCTTGCAAGCCCCATTAGGGTCACTATAATTTGGTTCTGACTTGATGGTACATGACATTAACATTATCATACTGGACACATGCACATATACATACATTCCATTCAAGGGCCCAACCTTTTCCATAATTATTATCATAGGGCACTCCTCCTTCCCTCTGTTTTTCCTCTAGCTCTTTTATCAGAGAGGACTGTAATATTAGACAGGAGAAATTTCGTTTCTTATGTTAAAAATGAGCTCCAAATCATTATTTGTCTGGCAGCTGTTCATTTTAACGAAGGACAAAGGTAATTGAAATCAGTGCTACCAGTTTTTCAAATGAAAGTTAATAAGCTCTTCTCCTTAAAATATAAAATAAAGCAATTAGAAAAGCAGGTTTCTTTAAGAAAGGTAGTTACTCTTGGAAATCAGAACCATTTCGCAGCTATTGCATGTTTTATTACTTGGTATAGTGATTGAATGGCTGAAAGAACTTACATTTTAAAATCCTACCATTCTGACAGCGTTGCTGGAAACATGAAACTAACTCTGCTGTTTCAAAAACCGCTGAAAATAGAAACAGGGAAAAGTCAGACACACTTTCAAATCTCCTTTGCCTCACTATCCACCCCTCTAAAACTTATATTCATGGCATCAAATATTTACAAAATGGAAACTTAAACAGCTACAAAGAGAGACTTGTTTTGAATGTGGATACAGGAAAGGGGGGACAGAATAACAGCTCGCTGATTTATAGCTTTCTGCACATTCTGCTTCTAAGCATATCATAGCCTACTTTACACAAGCAAACCACTGGGCAGCTAGTCTCAAAGGCTTCTTCTGGGGAGATTATGTGATGAAACACTTTGAGGAGTGGAAATTTCAAAAAAGAAACATAAACCTTTAACAGAAGGCCTCAGTTCTGTGCTTTCTCATAAAAGTGTTTTTAAGCAGACGGCTTCTGAAAAGGCCTTGTCCTTTCACATTTATCCTAGGTTTTCTATAAAGGTTTCCCCACCTGCCCTCTGATAGTAGAACAGTCTCTGTGTTTTATTCTGTGGTGGTACAGTGAGAGTGTAGTACAGTGAGAGTGTATCTACCCTAAGAGCCTAAGCTGGTTTAGCATCCACTATAGCTCTATTAAGGTATTCAAAAAGGGTTAATGTGAAAGCATGTGGAAGAAAAGTTCTAGCTTGCCCTCTGCCCATTGCTATCTTCCCAAGGAGATTGTCTGAAGAGGAAAGCTTCTGCAATACATATAGTTTCCTCACACAATTGAGGGTCCCAAAAACAAAACAAAATAGTGTTCCCCATCATGTAGAGAGGTGCCGCACACCTCTTCATACTGAACTTCTTCACATGGAGACAGTGGCAGGCAGGAGAGTGAGGCTAGCACTCTCTCCATACGTATACTTACAAATTCATCCTTTTTTGACCATTTGAATGGGGTTTCTCTGTCCATCCTGGCATTTTAGTTTAAGCTAAGGGTTTAAGCACAGTGACCACATCAAACCACAAGCTTGAGGATTCTTGAGGTGGAAGGCATTGCAGTTGCCCTGTCCTCTTCCTTATCTCTTCTAATAGTAAGCTCAGGTGTTTGAGTGATTGTTGGTTAGGAATGCTAACGTATGGTGAGTTCCCACATGAATAAGAAATAGAGAGCGCTTCCTTCTCCATTATCTGAAGACTTAATTTCCTGGTTGCCATAGACAAGTTTCTTCTGACTTGGCATCCTTAGATGTTAGATCCTAGATGCATAAACCTTCAGTCTTTCTACTGGCTGAAATGGGGAGAGGTGGGTGTGATGTTCTATGGTTGATAAACTGGGCACAAGTCAGTTCCTTAGCTCAGTCCTCCATGCTGGCATTGAGCTTTGAAATCTTCCATGTTCTCTGAGCTGTGTCTCTTTCAGTATAGGCTTTACTGCATGTACCGTTGCAACGTGGGGTGAGGCAGTTCTTTCTACAAGCAGCAGATACACAGTGCTATGCTTGAAATCCTGGGGAGCCTCTGAACATCAGTGGAGACAACATCCAGAAAGACAGACCAGTGGTATGACTCTGTATGAGAGATGTTCCTGAACCAGAACGATCAGTATCTTTTGTCAGAACCTTTTGTCCTGCGTCACCAACTCTCTGGCCTCTCAATCAAACAAGCAGACCACGCTTGAGAATCAAGGGCACCTTTCAGGCTGAGACACCAGTAGAGTGGCCACTTCCACATTAGCTAAAAAAGAGGACTTGAATCACTTTTTTAAAAGGGACAAAAGAAAATACCAATTTGCATTAAACAACATATAATAATTTTATAAATTAGAGATGATTGGTATAATTTAAACACAATTCCAATAAATCTTAAGCTAATAGAGAAGTCTGTAACTGTGTAGCCCATAACTTTTTGGAGGAGTTCCATCTCTATGCTCCCACTCTGGTCTGCAGGAAACACTGCAATTTACATCTGTTCGGGAAAGAAAATACTTTGGCTAGAGCATCTACTCCTGTGCTGAGAGACACTGAAGTGGATGCTGTCATTTAGTATATGTTTTTAAAAGATATAATGAGTCATTTCAAGCATGTGGAGAAGAAAGGATGTAACAAATGCGAATATGGGGACTACACGCACATTCCCATCCAACCGGTTAAGGAAATTAGAATGCACGTTGCCTGTATGTCAACCCATGGCCAGTCAGACACGACATCTTCCTGTGCCATGAATACAGCGGGATTGGGGCCACCAAGCTTAAAGAACTGGTTATGAATGGTTGAATTCAGCATCTCACATGGCCACTGAGCCTTCCCTTAATTGCTTTTCTGTCAGATACAATATTGCTCATAGACATGCTGTAGGCACAAGGCTATTGAAATTCATCCAAATCGTGATGTAGCCTTGTGCTTAATGGATAAAGTTCAGGGCGACTTTTGTTCAGAAATCTATACAGTGTCTCCATACGGCAAGTGAGGAAAACAAAAGCTGCCACTATGGCTCAGAGTGTGTTCATCTTCACTCTTTGTTACAGTTTATGCATTGCTAGTTTCCTGTAAACATTTAGCATTCTGAGAGAGGCTATTCTGATTCTCAAGAAATAATGTGTGCATTTTCCTGTACTTTGTGGACAGGCATGTCCAGGCAGTTGGCACGTACCCTGCTGGACCTCAGAATAATAACATCTGCTACGCAGACTGGTTTAAAGTGAATCATCCTGACATGATGTTTTTCACAAAGCTTCTTTGGTTTTTCTGAAAAGACAGCATCTTTTCTAACCTAGCTGACAAATGCATGTCTTCCAAACTGGCTTTGCCAAGGTAAAAGAAATGCAGAATCTCAGAGACTTTTTTAGGCCTTAACCCACTGATTCTTTCTATTAAGTGTCTGCAGTCCTCCTGCAACCTTCCCTGATGGTGGAATTCTTCCATGTCTCAGTCTTTGGGCAGGCTGGGCTAAAAACAACCTGCAGGAGTGAGAGGAGGTATCTTGCAGAAAGCTGATGTAAGAATTGGGCCTTCTAGCTTGCCTTGTTGATTTCCCCCTACAAATACCACACTTGAGACATTAAGTAGAGTGAGGTGGTGGTCGTGGCTGGCAAATTCTATGGTGGCTGTAGTTTCCCTCTTGAACGCCCCAGCTGTTCCCCTTTGCCGGAATACAGATCTATATATGACACACAGCCTGGGCCCCATAAACTAATCTGCTGCCTTTGGTATGATAGAGCACTGGTTCTTAACCTTTGTTACTCAGATGTTTTTGGACTGCAACTCCCAGAAGCCTTCACCATCAGCTCTGCTGGCTGAGGTTTCTGGGAGTTGCAGTTCAAAAACACCTGAGTAACAAAGGTTAAGAACCACTGTGATAGAGGACATTATCTCATCAAGACCATTACAATATGTTCCGGATTCAATGATCCCAGGTCTGCAGTTCTAAGATTATTATCTACCAGTCCTGACAGTTTAGCTATGTAGGATGGAGAAGGAGCATCATTGTGTCCTCAGGAAGCAAAATGGCTTTGCCTGGTCCAGGACCGCCACCCCCACCCCCAATCCCATTAGTCTTTAGAAGGCAAACACCAAGTTTTGCTTCTTTTGTTTGACATAGAACATTTGATTCTGTCTCAAAACATGACTATCCACTATAACAGCACATTTTCCACAACAGCTTCTCCTTATTTTTTTAAAAAAGATACACCACAACCCTATTCATGTTTCTGTTGTCAGCATAGGCCCCCAAACAAAGGATTTACAATATGCTGTGAAGGTCAACAGATCTAGAGCATTTTGAATTAAATAGAAAGGATACTTTTAAGATGACAGTTCCCCCACAGGCCATTTTCAATCACCAGCTCCCTCTTCATGGCAAGGTCAGAGGATGGTGAATCAATAAGCAACTGCCACTGATGAGCAGCTCCATCCTCTGGTTTTCTATTCAGCACAGGAAAGTGGGCTAAAACATCTCTCCCCCCCCCTTCTCTTTGTTTATGAGAGAGAGACAGGATGCATGGACGTGAGTGCTGCATTTCCTCCTGTAGCTTCTGTTACTGAAACAGAGGCCAGAAAATGCACTACTCTGCTTTCCTTGTTTATCATAAGCCCTAATGCCTTAATGCTAAGAAAGAGTGGTAGGCATTTCCATGTGAAGGAAGAAGAGATGTGCAGCTATAACTAAGCACTGCTGATTTTAAACAGTAAAGCACAAAATATGTACTAGTGGTAGTATAAATAAAACAGCTTGGCAGGTACTGAATTATGGTCTGCCAGGGCCTTTCTTGAGGAGTAGTTTATGAAGTCCCATATTAATCAAAGAGTTTTATTGTGATGTTTACACCACACTTTTACTGGAAATGGATTTGGCATTCTTTCAGGATAAATTGCAGTTGTACTGAGGGTTCATCTACACAGGGGAAAACGTGGCTCTGAAAGTGTTGGAACTGGGTTTCAATATGAACTTGCTGTCCATGTGAGGCATAGTACTGATCCAATAGGATCAGTGCCTTTTTCCTTTTTTTCCCCCTATTTGTTTGTTTGTTTGTTTCCAGATGAAAGGCTGGCTAATTTTATGTGAGGCAACCAGTCAGGGATCCACGGCTACTTCAGAGATGATAATGAAGATGATGACAGGAAAAAGAACACTTAGGAGAGCCTGACGTCAGGGGATGACCTTTTACCTTGACTATAGGCTTCTGTGGAGCCAGGGAGGGTGAGGGAGAGAATTTGGAGGCTGTGATTCAAGTTCAAATGAGGCAGGGTGGGGTAACAATCTTGCACTTGCTCCTAGAGATATAAAGGCAATGGTTTGACATGTTAATTCAAATAAAAAAAATTAAATTCAATCACATATACTCACACCTCTGTTGAACTTGAAAACAAACACTCTTTTGGCTTGTTCCCTTCCTAAGGCTTGGAAACTTTAGGTAGCTAGAATTCCAAGAATCTCCTAGCCACCACGTCTACTGATCATGTTAGCTAAGGGATTCTGGCTGCTGCTATTTTTTTTAAAAAAACAACTTTTCCATGTTCTGCCACTCCCTTCCTGCCAACACAGGATATTTATGAAGTTACTTCCTCCATCAAAACTGACCTTCACTGGAGCTGTTTTATCTGCCAACATTTTTATGTCTACATTTCTGCTCATTCAGAGAAGATTTAAGATCTCAGCCAAGGGGAATACAAGTCTGTAGATACAAGGCGGCAGTGCTGAGATCATGATATAGTTGTAAGATACATCAACCCATAATTTAAAACCCGTTCTTCTCTTGATCAAAAGGAACACTTGTCCATATCTTATGCTGCTAATGCAAATCAAACTATAAATTACTGATAATAGTGGGTAATCATATGCTGTAAATTTTGTATACTCCCCCACTCCCCAGGTTAGTTTTATGTTAAAGACAATAACTAATCTCACAAATGGTTATTTTTGTTGGACTGTGAGGGTCCAGCAATATAATGCCATATTTAGTATTTGTTCTACTGATAGTTGGGTATAATTAGAAGAGTTGCCAGGTTACCTTTGTCCTAGAAGCTGACAGCAGCTGTTCCAAGAGTGAGCAGTATCCTGCTGTGTGATTACTAAAAAGCCAGGTGATATTTATGGCTGCCAACCAGGATGAACATGTAGTACTACATTCAAGAGTGGCAGCTTCTCCTATTCCTTTATACAGCTAAGTAAGTTAGAACCTGAGAGTATCTTCTTTCTCCACTTCGCCTCCCCTCCAAAGGATCATGAAACACCCTGAAACACTGATCAGGAGTACAACACTGCACAGAATGCTCGGGTGTAGAGGTGAGTGCAATATAGTACTCCTGCCCACTTTGTCATAAGTTCCATTGCCCTTCTGCGGGGATGTTGACAAATCTTTGGGTCCAAGTCCAAGTCTGAATCTTTGGTACCAAGTTCAAGTGTTCAGTACCAAGTCTCGAATCTGAAACCCCATGTCCAAGTCCCTATTAAAAATGAGACCTTTCCCCTGAAAAAAAGAAGGGGTGGGTAGGCTCTGGGTCACAAGTCAAGTTTGATAGGGGAGCTCTGTCTCTTCAGACTCCTCACCTTCAACCTGCAGGATAACAACAAACAGGGCACTGAGAGGGTGGCATTAGTGTTAATATTAGGAGTGACAATGATAAATATAGTCCACAAGAGATTTAAATCATTATTCAGGAACAAACACTTTGATAGAGTGAAGGAAGTGCTCATAACAGAACCTAATGCAAACGGAAAAATTACTGCTAACAATATCTGGGCAAACCCAATCTTAACATTTTCTTTTGGATCTTGATTATTTAAATAGGAAAGCTCAAGTCCTCCTGTCAAAATACCCATGCCATTATTCATTCTACAGAGTACTTTTATTTGCCAGAGAGCATGGATGGATGCCTATCATGAATCTAAAGAAATAATTCATCATTTCAAAAACTGCCCCTAAACTGGTATCACTAGATTATCAATTCAGGCATAGTCGGTTGGTAAAATGAGTACCCAGCTTGCTGGGGGGGGGGGGGGCAATGTGTAGCCTGTATAATTAAATTGTAAACCGCCCGGAGAGTGCTTGTAGCACTATGGGGCGGTATATAAATCCAATAAATAAATAAATAAATAGTGGAGTTGCAAATATCATTTTTCAGCTGTTGGCTAATTCTTATGGATTACTCACATCTTTTCCATCATGTAATTAATTCCAGCCATCTCTAGTTTAAAAAAACAAAATAATGGCATTAGATGGGGACAAGCAAATTGTCATGGATAAAACAGTTGATTTTAATAAGATGGATATTATATTTCTGGATTAGCAACAAAGAAAACCATACCTACAGGAGCTGGATTTCCATCAATAAACAATCTCAAAAGTACAGACAGTACAAAAATTGCAATGAATGTTGCCAAAGAATATGGAAACAAGATGAGGTTGTCCTTCTCCCCATACTAAATCCAGCAACGGGAGTAATTCCAACATCTTTGCTTACCAATTTAAAGCAGTTTCTAATAGCTGCTAATTTGCTTCCTGAAATTCAAAAATCAGTGATTTTGGAAATACGCCGTTTCACCTGCAGATTTTAAGGATTTTACTCCTAAAGTTTAGGCTTGACCTTTTGGTCTGTCCATATGCACCAACAATAAAAAAGAGCAAGAGAAATAAAAAGTGCAATGTAATGCCAATGGTGATGATGATAATCAGGACTGAAACCAAAACTGCATAATGCATGTTTCTCAAATATGTTATGGATTCTGGGAACCACACAAAAGATCCAGCAGAACATCTGGTCTTAATTACTGAGGGCCAAATACTAGTGACACAGGATACTCTAAATTTGATCTCCTTACATCTGATTAAAGTAGTCCCAAGAGGGACCCAAATTAAGAAAAGACAAATTAGTGTGGCGACTGGCCAGTCCACATCATGGGGAGCTCACTGCAGAAAGCAGCATCTAGTCTTTTTGCAGTTTGATTTTAAGTATGCACTTAAGCTAATTTTATTTCTGGGTTACAGTATTTATTTATTTTTAGTTGTGACTAGAGATGGGGGTATTCGTATTCGCATACAAATATCCCTGCACAGGTGGCGATGAGGGTCCAGTCCCATTGGGCCAGACGGTCCACTCACCAATCTGCCACTGCCACAGATGTCATGATTCTTCCAATGGCTTTGCAGATCTCGATTGGCTAGCCACTCCTGGCAGGAGGCGGGAGGACAAGCCTCGCTGCAAGGTTGAAGATTGGATCACAGATCATGATCTCCAGAGCCATTGGAAGAATTGCAGCATCCACGGCAGTGACGGATTGGTGAGTGGACCGTCCGGCCACGTGGGGCTGGACCCTCATTATTGCCACCTGTGCAGGGATATTTTTATTCATATACGTATACCCCCATCTCTAGTTGTGACCTCTGAACTGTTTTGTTCTGATTGGTTCTGTTGTAATGTGTTGTGCCAGTTTACTGAGTTTTAATTTATAAAGTTGTCATGTTCTTGTTGGTTTAAAAATGAATGTTATGAACCACTTGAAGTATATCTGTACTATGCATCTCCCCTGCCTCCCTCCAGGCCTCTTCTCCATGTTAAAATTTCATTTTGAATTGGTTAATACACTTACTTGAGGGGAAAACAGAAAAAGAAAAGAAAATACAGACTTGGAACAAGTCTCTCTCACTCTCCACAATTTGGAAACAATTTCCTTCTTGATCCTCAGCTCCCAGAATCCTCTAGCTCATAGATTTTTAACCTGTGGGCTGTGGATCCTTGGGAGACTGTGATGTCCTCACAGGGGGTCCGTGAAGGCTTGAAGAAATGTTATGATTTTTTGCAGTTAAAATAGAATGAATGAATGAATGAATGAATGAATGAATGAATGAATGAATTCAAGAAAGAAAAGGAAACATAGAACAACATCTGAATTTCCCTTCCTTGTTTGTGTAAAACTTGGCTTTTCTAACCTACTGCCCCTATTAAAAATAAAGGTAAAATTGGTTATGAAAACAACTGTTTGATAGCAAATAACTGTGTGATATTTCTGCAGACAGTGAGAACATGAAAGTGAATGATGCAAAGTGACAGAGAGACAGCACGTGACATTTCTTGCTACTTTGCAGACAGTCAGAAGCCGTGGGAGAGTCAGAGTCAGCAAGTGTCAGTGTTAGTGAGTGTTTGGATGGACTTCGTAATTGTCTTTCTTCTTTGATTTCTGCTAATAAAACTGTTTGGTTGTTGTTGGGTAAAGTGACTTTTTGATATTGTTGCAGTAAATTTTGTAACATTACATTTTGGCTGAGTCTCAGACTGGTTCGCTGGCTGAATTCAAAACATAAAAGAACTGATGCTTTTGCTGAGGGTGAATCCTGTTCAAAGCAAAATGAAGCTTCTTCCAGTCATCTTAAAAAGTGTTGCCATTATAGCAAGGAATATCTGTCAATGAGATCCTTTATGAGAAATTTTAAATATCTGATGTACTTTAGGGTTTTAAATCTTGAGTTAATTCTTGGTGGTCCTTGGCAGCATAAGATATTTAAAAATGGTAAAGAAAAGGTTAAGAACCACTGCTCTAGCCAGCATAGCCATTGGTCTGTTGACTGGAAAATTCTTAGAACCTTAGAATTCTAAACCTGGAAGAGACTCTATGGACCATCAAGTCCAGCCCCTGTCAAGACAGCATGGTAAGGAATCGAACTCGCAATCTCTGGTTCCACAGACAGATCTCTAAAGCACTAAACTATCCAGCAGTCATGGAAGCTGTAACTGAAAAATTAATTTTGCAAGCTATTCTCTCTCTTTCCCCCTCCTCCAGCTCTTATGGAACTACACTTCTCCCTTCAACAGTGCTGGAGTTAGGGCATCAGACCCCCATGTAGTTCAAAATCTGTGTATAACTCTTATGCCCCCCAAAATGCAACTACAAAACATAAACAGTTGATTCACTCTCACTCACTCACACACACACACACACACACACACTCTCACACACACATTTTCCCCAATCTGCACCAGTCTCCTGCCATGCCCCAACACCCTCCTGAGTAGTGAATGTTGAAGAATCACATTACCATATGCTACTGTCTGATGAAATTAAACTTTAAAAAAGGTATTGGAAAAGGCAATCACAACTTTCCT
The DNA here is from genome assembly GCF_051106095.1 of Pogona vitticeps. Classification (NCBI taxonomy): domain Eukaryota; kingdom Metazoa; phylum Chordata; class Lepidosauria; order Squamata; family Agamidae; genus Pogona; species Pogona vitticeps. The sequence goes on from NC_135787.1 coordinate 62,142,439, forward strand.
ATATGATGCATCATTTGGGTCTTAGTTTAAAGAACGGCCACATGGAAGCCACCTGAAATGGTTACCTGGTGGCCTTGCCTGGGCAGCCATTTTATGAGTTGGTTTAAATGAGAAAGTTCTCAGGAGCTAGCATTTAAGAGATTAGCCAAGCATGTTTTGAATCAGCTAGGAAAACATTGCATACTGGCTGGTTAAACATGCTGACACCTGTATCCACAAACCACTCTACTCAGTAGTAGGCAATTTATTTCAAAATACAAGGTGGCCTTTTGCCTTCAACCATTATTTGAACAACAGAAGCTTATCCTTTATGACTAATGAACTTCAGTTCACAGTGATCCAGAGAAAATATGGGGGGTTTGATTGCCAAACCACAGGATGATTTAGAAAAATCTAGCTGAGCTTGAATTAGTCATATTCAAATGAGGCCCAAAGTTACTGCTGTGTAGTTAACCAGAATGTGAAAGTCCATTTCCCTTTTGAAACACTCCCTCAAACCAGCATAGAATTGTAACAGCGTTTACATAGTTTTGTCTACGACTGTCTCAAAACAATTTCTGTGTTTTTCCTTTATATGCGTTTCCTCCTCCAGTTTATTTTCACACTTCCCCTTTTCTTTCTCTTGTTGTCGCCTATTGATTAAAAAATGCACAGCTTACTCAACTGCATCCATTTCTCTCAGTGATCTATGCCAATTCCATAGGTATCCTGAGACAGGAGTACAAAGCAGTAGCCAGATTTGGCTTTTACACATAAATATCTGTTGATATGGAACCAGATGTATGTCCAAAAGCTGATGAATGGGGGAAGGCTGATGAATGGGGTGCACCGTCTTATGTGATGAAGGATGATTCCCTAAAGTTGGGCAGAGGCACTGTCTTGAAGTAGAACCCCACCCAGAGAAGCAACTACATATTTCCAATTTCAGGGGATCACCTCCCTTACAGTACAAGAAGAACCGTAACTCTGAGTATCCCCCATTTGATGTGCTCAGACTCAGAAGGCTCCCCCAACACTCTGTGGAATAGAAGGAAGATAGGGTGGAGAAATTTCCCTGGGAAAGAGAGGCTGAAAAGTCTGCACACCAACTGAATACAGGGAGATGCAATCAACAATACCCTTAAGAGAAGGCAGGGGCTCTGTTTACATAGGAAGAAATGGTTTTTCCCCCCAGGGATGCTTAATGGAAAGGGACCCAGACTGGCCCAAAAAAACCCTTTCCATTTAGCAGGTCTGCATATACATTGGTATGCATATAGAGCCTCACCTGAATCTGGGATGTGCCACCCCCCTGAGAGCCACAGAGTTTAGAAAAGGTATTTTTCAACTGCAAGTCCCAGAATCCCCTACCCAAGGTGGCCGGGGGATTCTGGAAGCTGTAATCCAAAAAAGAAGAAACTTTTTCAGTTTCAGGCTGGCGCATAGTGTATTTGCATGAACCAATAGGGAGCTGTTGGGAGGCAGAGCCAGCTGTATAGAAGGGGGGCTGAAGCAGAGAGTGGAGGAGATAGGGAGGCGATAGAGAAAGATAGATAGAGGAGAGAGGTTTGAAGAAAAAGTTTGGGTTTTGAGGCAGAGAGAGTGTGTTTAGGGAGTGAACAGAGTGTTATCTGCATTAATTAAGTATAGAAGAGGTCAAAGGAAAATACTGAGCGCTTTGTGTAACTTTAAGAATGTGCTTAAGAATGATTCCTGAAACAATTTCTAACCAATAAACCTGTTCTTATTTCAAAGTTAAGTACTGAATGGACCCCAGTCTTTCACAGGAAACATAGTTGGTAAAGAGATCAACGGGTGGCAGCGTTTTAAAGGATGTGGTGGGATACGTAATGTGAGCTCGTTGTTTGGTGAAAGAAGCAGGGGCCACGTAGTAAATGTCACAAACTCTTTTCCTTAAAATGCAAACCCTAAATTTAGTTCCTTCTTAGATATAATCCAAGCTGTCCACTGCTCAGAGGGTGCTCCACTTAAGAAAAGGGAAGGCAAGCTATTAGGCTTGGCATCCTTTTAGATTTTGATAGGATGCTGATGGGGAGGAAAGAATTGGATGAGGGAAAAGAATTAATCGAAAGGTTGCAGTGCCTCTTGTTAATTGTGTAAAAAGAAGAGACACGAAAGCAGGTGACATATTTTGTTTTTAAACAACAACCCTATGCACTTAGTCCTTGAGACATGTTGATGCATGATTTTCTGGGCTTTCTAGATTATAAACCTGTGACCTTTCTCTCTCTCTTTCCCTCTGATAGCCTTTTCCATAGAATAGTACAGAATGTATTTTTAAACTGCAAGTGGTCATTTCCTCCCCCCACCCCAGCTGAAATCGCTTCTTTTCTGGTTACTCTTGTGTTGCTGGAAAATATCTGTATGAGCATGATTTGAATTGCTTGAGCACACCCTTTGTTTTGAAAGGCTCCCTGCCACTTGACACAAAGAGTTTCAGCATCTTGAGGTGTGAACGAGTTTTTTCTCTAAATACGTATGTGCCATTACTGTTAATGAAAAATGTTTTCAAGAAATAAATATGCCTCTGGCCATGTGCTAAACATCCCCTCATCCATAGGTATTTTTCATTTGGCAATAAATTAGGCAAGGAAGTTTGTAGCTAAAAATAAATAGTTTGCACCCTCCATACATTGAGGTTCTTCTGACACTTGTTGGGCTGTTATAACAAAGCTCTATGATTGTACCTGTATAAGAAGGTTCTGGAGACTCTGTAGAATAAAATTCTCTCTGGTCTACCCCTCTTTTTGTAGCCATGTTTATGACCCCTTAAAGGGTTACATGGCACGAGAAGTGGAATTTACTCAAAGAGCCAAGCATAATAACATAACTGGTACGTGAAAGTGGGCCTTGAAGGAAGACTGGCAACCTTTACTTCCCCAGGTAAGAAATGGGGAATGGACTGAGCAGAGACCCAGAGCTGGAAGAAAAGGCTCCACACTGCCTGCCACAACTGTGCCAATTTGTGTGGAGCCCCATTTCACCTTTGAATGGAATGGTTTCTATGTGGGCTTGTCTCTAGTATGTACATCTTTATGAGCCAGACTTTACTCTTTTTCTTCTGCAGCTTAAATTGTCAATATTTAATACAACACATTTTCCTCTTGAGAAGTATTTGATTGTTTAGTATTTTATTTAACACGGTATTGTTTGATATGTTATCAGATATTTATCTGTTGACATAACATTTACTGTCTTTGTAATTGTATTGGTGTGAGTTGCCATTGTTGTTGTTGGATATTGCTGGTAAGTGGGATACAAATATACAGAGTGAAAGATGTATTGGGTATCTTCAACTACAGGAGAATCTTCTTCTATTATCCTTTCTTCTCTGGTCATGATGTTTATAATTAAACTCCTAGGATCCTATACATTTCTTGAGAAGAATTTTGGGGGTAGTATGCCTGGGATCAGGGCAAGCCCAAGCCATTTTACTACCCAAAGCAGATACAAGATGGTGTAACTTCTTCCATAATTCTATCTACAGAAATCAATGGGACCAGCCATTTAATCTTTCTTCAAGACTGTCACCAAGAAAGTGGATTCTTCCCTGCACATGAGGGTAGCAGGATACTTTAGTCAGGAAAGAGCAGGCTGTGTAGCAATACCTGGTTGCTGCTTCCCACCTCCTGTTGTCTCATGGTGCTGATTCACTCTGCCTGATGATAGGACCGGCCCCTCTGGTAAGAAATCTGGTGTAGTACTGAAGTGTATATTCCAGTTTGATATATTTCCCAACTCGATGTGACTTGCCTTTAAATTGAAGATAATCTTCAGGCTAAGTCTCAAGTTTCCTCCCTCCCCTTTTCCAGCCCTCATATATCCACCGCTGTCCCCTAGGTCTGCTGTGTTTGATCTCTGCTTTTTACTCATCTCCCTTGCCTCTCTCTTCTTCCTACCCATTATCTTCTTTGGTTTACCTACTGCTGCAGCAGCAACTGTCTCTCTAGTTTCTCTGGCAACACAGCAGGTGGGTGGCAACTTAACACATCTCTGATCCCTGCCCCATTTCCTCAGAAGCTCTTGATAAGGAACTTTCCCCAAAGTCCATATACAAGACACCAATTATTTTTTTAAAAGGAGATTTTTCAAGTTCTGGATAGCCTTACAAGGCATTTGGTCCAGGTGTGCTTGGCAAGAATTCAAAGTTTGGCTGTGTAGTAAACTTTTGCCGCATTGTCCCTTGTCCATCTATCTATAAAAATGATGTCCATCTCTCTATAAAGGTGAGTGGTCTGGAAGCATGCAACCTTTGGTTTTCTTCAGCATAATTTAATATAGATTTGGATGAGAAATCATTGAAAAAGTCAATGTGCATTTAATAAAGAAGAGCAAAAATAAAATCAAGTAAAACAGTGCATGCCCGAACAAATTTGAAGGGTCCTAAAATTAATTTTTTAATCTGTGTGTATTACAGTTTTACCATCTCAAGAGAAGATGTTTTGTATTTGAATCTATGACAAACACTGTCTCTTCTGATACCCAGATCTTATGGTAAAGACAACAGCACATGCAATTTTGTTTGCAGGCAACCAGAAAGCTAAGAGCAGTATAATCAGCTGAAATGTTTAAAAATAACTCAATACTTAGGATTTTTCCTGACTGATATTGAGTCAGCAGCTTTATACAAGAAGACTGGTGTGTTGATTTGTTCTTCAAAGTATTCATACTAAGCCTTTCCTGTAGAGATATAATGATTTAATAACAAAATAGGACTGCAACAAGCAGTAGGGCATAAATCGAGTTGTCAAAAAGGAAATCCATTGTAATATAATTTTTTTCTTAACATATTCTAACTGTAAGTGATACTTTTGCACCATGTTGAAATAGCTATACAGGGTGCTGCATAGGATCTTGCTGTCCCTCTTAATTTTTATATTTGTACATGTCTTCAAGGTTACTCTGTCAAGGTATCACACTGTCTATTAATATAGCAACAAATCAACCTCTAAATCAAATTTGTTCCTCATTTTCATGTTGCAGTTTTCAGCTAGGGCATCCTCTTATCAATTTATCAAAGTTACTGTATATGTCTAAAATCAAATTTTAGACATGGGCTACCATATTGCACAAAGTGCTTCATGATATAAAGCAACTGCTACAGGGATTCAGAATATTCACATTGACTTCAGGCTGCTCTGGTATGTACTGTGTATGTGAGGGAAGCTGAATCCCCCCTCCATAGCACTTATGGTGGGCAATTCTTTCTCTCATAACATTCCTCTCCTGACATGGTACATCATGTTTCTGCCACTATGTTTGTTGGTGCCACATGCACATTGCTTTCTAGAGGTGGCCCTTTCCTGCTCTTCTGTGGGTCTGCTTTTTTTTTTTTTTTTTTTTAAAAACTTTTCTGGGGTACATGTGACTATTGCTTCTCCTTGTCCTACGAATGGCATAGGAAAACACTGCAGTGGTCAGACTGCTGCTCCACAGTAAGTACAGCATTTGAAAAGTTACGCTGTTTTGTTTGCTAAATTTGATCAGCAATGAGACGAAACCATCACAACCTTGCTTTTTTGTTTAAGGAGCCAAAGTGATGAAAGGGTGATCTTCTGTGTCCCCTGGTCTGGCCCAGGCTGTACGACAGAGTGAGAACACAACTCCATTCTTTGCAAAAATGGTCTATACAATAGACAACAGGGCAAATGTTTGCCTCACAGATAAACTTTGCATTTCTGGGACCTGTCATACCAATCACCCTCAGCCTAACAGCCTCGTAGGGCTGCCCAGAAATGGAAAATTCTCGTTTTTTTTCATTACATTAATTGGAATGTTGTTTTAAAAAGGGTGGGGAGTAGGACTGTTGACTACTTGTATGTTCTGTGCCATCAAGTTGAAACTGACTTAAAGCAACGTTAATAGGGTTTTCGAGGTAAGTGAAATATTTAAGGAATGGTTTTCCCATTCCCCAAGTGAGTTTCCATGGCCAAACAGGGATTCAAACTCTGTTTTCCAGAGTTCTAGACTTTCACTCTACCCACTACGCCACACTGGGAATCTATTGACTACCTAGGAAGCCATAATAAGTAGGAACCATGTAGTATTTATTTATTTATTTATTTATTTATTTATTTATTTATTTATTTATTTATTTATTTATTTATTTATTTATTTATTTATTTATTTATTTATTATCCCACCGATCTACAACAAAGTCTACTCTAGGCGGCTAACAACACTCAAGAATAATAAAATAAAATAAAACAACATTAATACAGTTGGTAAGATGGCAAATAAATTAGGTATTGACAGAAGGGAAGGCGTGCCTAAAGAGCCAGGTCTTGAGTTGGCTCTTAAAAATACGCAGCGAGGGAGCCAGACAAATTTCAGGGGGCAGATTGTTCCAGAGGCGAGGGGCCACTACCGAGAAGGCCCACTTTCTTGTTCTTTCTCTTTGGGCCTCCCTCGGCGTTAGGCCTCTCAGCCACCTATCTTGACTCAGCAAGTGGTTTGGGTAGATCTAAGGAGGAGGAGGTGTTCCAACAGATAATTGAGGTCCTAAACCATTTAGGGCTTTATATGTCATCATTAGTACTTTGAAATCAATGCAGAAACGAATGGGCAGCCATTGCAGGGCAGACAGAGTAGGGGAGATATATTGATGTTTTCTCACCCCAGTAAGAAGCCTGGCCACCACATTTGACACCATTTGAAGCTTCTACATCAGTCTCAAAGGTAGCCCCACGTAGAGCACATTACAGTAGTCTGATCTCAAGACTACAAGCGCATGGACCAGAGAGGTGAGGGCCCCCACATCAAGATAAGAATGCAGCTGGGCAATCCATCGAAGAAGATGGAAATAGGCAGTATGGACCACTGATGCTACCTGGGTCTCTATGGCAAACGCTGGGTCAAGACAGATCCCCAGACTGTGAACCAAATTCTTTGTGGTGAGAGTCACCCCCCCAAAAAAGAGAGGGAGTTTCCCAAACCAATGACATTGGGGCCATCCACCCTCAGGACCTCTGTCTTGTCCGGGTTCAGCTTCAAACCATTCACCTGCATCCATTTCAATACAGCCTCCAGGCAGCACTGAAGGGATGAAACGGCATCCGCTGTTGTTGGAGAAAAGGAGATGGAGAGCTGTGTGTCATCAGCATACTGATGACATGATGCCCCACACTACCTGATGACCTGAACCAGCGGCCTTATGTAGATATTAAACAGCATTGGGGAGATAATCGAGCCCTGTGGAACCCCACAATTGAGATTCCACAGAGCTGATACACACTCCCCAAGCTGTACTCCCTGGGGATGGTAGTACAAGAAGGATTGGAGCCAGGCTAGCACCAGACCACCTACTCCCAGATTGGAGAGCCTCTCCAGGATACCGTGGTTGACAGTATCGAAGGTGGCTGAGATATCAAGAAGGACCAACAGAGACATTTTGCCCCTGTTGGCCTCACTGAGCAGGTCATCAACAGGGTGACCAATGCCGTTTCCGTACCATGGCACAGTCAGCCACCACCCTCTCTACCACTTTGCTGAAGAAAGAAAATTGGCAACAGGCCTATAATTGCCAATGTCATCCATCACCAAACTTGGTTTCTTCCTAATGGGCCTAATGAATGTCTCCTTGAGGGCAAGGGGAACCTTGCCCTCCCAGAGAGACTGATTAATTATTGCAGTGGCCCATTCGGTTGTTATAGGCCTAGCCGCTTTGATTAGCCACGCCAGGCAAGGGTCAAGGGAGAAGGAGGAGGCACAACAGTGGTCAAGCACTTTGTCTATCATATCTGGCATCACAGGCTGAAAGAGATTGAGTCTCATTGGGCAAGGCGGAGCACTGGATGTCTCTGCTCGATCTACTACAGTCAAAAAAGGAGAGCGCTCCCGGTGGATGGCCTCCAATTTAGATTTTTTTAAATGCTGCAAATCGGTCAGGTGAAATACTAGTAGGAGACCTATTACTTATACCAATTCCGGATAGATCACAGACTATACGGAAAAGTTCCACCTGCTGATTTGAAGCTTTTCTTATCCGGACAGCGAAGTAAGCTCAACTGGCAGCCCTCACCCTGATAAGGTAAAAGTTGGTCAGGATTCTGACAGCTTTTCGATTATAATCTGTCGGGTTTCATCTCCACTTGCACTCTAGCCTTCTCCTACTTTGCTTCATAGCTCACAGCTGCTGGTTAAACCAGGATGCTGAACAAGCTCTGCAACAGAGAGGACATTTAGGCGCGATCGTGTCAACAGCCCTGGGAGTGGCAGGAAGCCAGCCATCAACCAGAGCCTCGACAGGAGTGCCAGTCAGATAAGCCAGAATCCCTTTCATGGAGTCCTGGAATCCTATAGGATCCATTAACTTTTGGGGGCAGACCATTAAAATAGGTCCTTGCTCCCTGCGGGGAGGGAGAGCCACTGAGAGATTTCGTTTAATTAGGCAGTGATCCGACCATGACAAGGGGACCGACACAAGGTCAGTCATCATCAGACCATACTCTCTTCACTCAGGGGAAAACATCAGTCTAACATGTGACCGCCCACATGGGTGGGGCCATTGACATGTTGGGACATGTCCAAGGAAACTACGATTTCCAAGAACTCAAGAGCTGGATCGGAAACTTCTGCCTCCACATGGATGCTGAAATCACCCAAGACCAAAAGCCTTGGAGATTCCAACAGTGCCGCGGAGACAAAGTTTGCCAGCTCCAGTAAGGAAATGGCTGGGTCGCGGGGAGCGTGGTAACCCAGCAAGATCCCAATACCACCCCTGGCTCCAACCAACATGTGGAGGGCCTCTAGACCTGGCGTCACCAGAGCAGAGCGCCTAACAACCTGAAGGGTGTTTTTATAAACAATAGCTACCCTCCACCTGCCCCGCCAGTCTACCCTGATGCTGGACTGCAAAACTTGGAGGGCAGGCAAGGGTCAGGGGAACACCCCCTTCCCCACCCATCTAGGTCTCAGTTATGCATGCCAGGTCTGCATTCTCCTCCAGGATAATGTTTTGGATAATCTGGGATTTGTTGGATTCAGACCTGGTGCTCAGCAACACCAGATGTAGAGTGGAGGGTTGGCTGGTCTGACTACTTCAAGTCTGACGGTTGGTCATTGTGCCAGAACAAGGAGCAGCCTTCAGACATCTGTTCACCGTTCTTCTGCAACGAGTAGGAACTGTGGCAACACCGTATCTCCCTCTACCCATAATCACTCTGATGTTTAGAGGACCCCTGCTGGGGGAGGGGGAAGGCCTCCACTCCATGTCAAGCAAAAAGAAGAAGAAGAAGAAGAAGAAGAAGAAGAAGAAAAGTCCAGAAAGATTACAAATTAATAAAACAAAAATACAATCATGATCAAATTAACAAAATAATTAAACCATAACATAAAAATAGACATGTAACTTTAAATTAAACAATTTAAACAATAAAAAATTAAAATATAGAAGAAAAATAGAATAAAAGACATTCCACACACAGACTACCCCACCCACCCCCCGGTCATACCCAGTAACAGGTCTCAGTCCTCCTAGCAGGCTTGCTGCCAAAGATCATTCAGTCACCGTTAAGCAACAGCATTGGTAATATGGCCAGCCCTTTGTAGGGCTCGGCCATCACCACCAACACCCCAGGAGGCTACAAGGCAGCAAGCCTTGTCCAGTCAGGGAAGGTGATGAAGTCACAAAGGCAGTTGGTGACCAAAGGCACCAGACACCAAAAGTCTGAACCTCCAAAGAAAAGGGAGGCAAAAGGGGGGGGGACATCTCAGCAGATTCAATGCGCTGAATGAAGTGCCAAACCTCAGCCATCCAGACACCAACCGACCGGCCACATTTCTCAGGGCCCAGCACAACGCCAACGTCCTCACAAGGCCAAGCTGAGGGTCCTCACCAAAGCCACCCTGTCAGTTGACAAAGCAGCATCCCCACAGTGGAACGCTTCCTCCACAGCAGACACCCATCCTCAGCTCCCCTGAGCTCAGGAATGCTGATCTAGCAGGGTCCTCAAAGCAGCTCCACCTTATAAGCCTCTTCTTCCCCCTGAGCCAGGTGACTGATGTTGGGGAGGGGGTGGGGCAACCAGGAGTAGCAAGGGCCCAGTTCTGCAGGCAGAGGGAGACTGAGCCAGGCTCCCTTGGAAGAGCTGAAAGCTGGCAGCAGCCCAGCCACAGTCCCACAGTCTCTCACACAGTGCCTGTGGATGGCAGATGTTATTTGGCTCCCCCGAGCGCAGGAATGCTGGTCTGGTTTAGCTCAGTGGGTCACAAATGGCACAGACCGGCCATAGGTATGCTTACTTCTGTTTCAAGAGTTTACAGTTGCCTAGTGATCTACCTACAGCATCCCTGTAGGTAATCCGCATGGGCAGCATAAGAAGAGCTGTTCTAAGGTAGACCGCTGGCTCATCTAGTTCCTGCATTCTGTTTGCATGTAACCAGAGTGATATCACCCTGATCCCAGAGGTCATACGTATGTCCACTGGAACTAATAGGAGTAATTAGTGGCCTTATCCTCCAGTTTTACATGAGAGGACAAGGCCACCATTTGGGAATACGTAAATGCATTCTTTGGATGGTCTAGTAAAAAGATCCTTTCCATATGCTACATTGTTATTGGTGGATATTCTTGAAATTATTTTCACCCTCATTAAAAACAAATGTTTCATAGAAAAATGCAGGAGTCAAAGAAAAAACTGGTCACTCTTACCACCCAAAACACAATCTCTCTTGGTGTTTGTAGTCAGCATATTTTAAAATTTACAAAGTGGGTCAGATAAAAATCTGAAATCAAGCCAGTTCCCACCATTCGCAAGGAGAATCAAGCCCTGTTCAAGTAGTGGAAATTAATGGAAGCAAGGGAATATCAGCTTACGGTAGCACAGAAGCGCTACTATCTCTGAACCCTCAGTAACTTCTCCAGGACAATGACTTTGCCATACCTCACACACCTCTTTGGGAAGTAATTGGAGTCACACGGTGCACCACTACTGTGAAAGAAGTGTACTATATTCAGTCAATGAGCTTGGTAACTGATCCAACTTTATTCAGTGGGTACTGTTTTTGTTTTTTGCTTTTGAAAAAAAGCTTCCATTTGGACACAGCCATTGCTAGCTTTGTAAATTACCCCTGGCATTTCATGGTGAGAAAGCAAAGGAAAGGAAATACAATGTGGCATGTGTCCCGAAAGGATACGCTAAAGAAAACAGTTACACAATAGTTACAATTAGAGCAGTTCTACAAGCCCAGATGGTTCTGAAGATCACCGAAACCCCCTTGCCTTGACAGTGTCTCCCGTTCAAGGGTCACTCTGGGCATCGCACATAGTGTTGCATTGATTCATGAATTCCCACACCTTCTCAGCCTTATTTACGTAACACATAACTCATTTGAAAAGTATACTCTGTATTCTGGGGAAATTTACTATGAAAAGTTGGCTTCGGGAAGAAGCCAAAAATATTCTTTAGTAGATGTTTACCTTTTCTGTGGTTTTTTGCTGCTATCCCACTGTGAATATAGAGATGACACAATGCAACATAGAGGCTCAGATTTAGTGACGTTAGGACCTCTTACTGGGGAGAAACAGAGCTGAGTAGTGTAAAGTTTCCCAGACTTTATTTATTTGTTTTATTTATTAGAGGCCAAAATCTTGTTGCATAAGTTACACATCCATAAAGGTGATATTATTGGCAGGAGGAGATTTTCTATAATTAAAGAGTTCCTCTTTCTATCCCAGGGTCCACAGCGCTCATTCAATAAGATTTGATGACAAAGAAGTTTGACAAGCCACAGGGCAGAAGTAGAAACTATTCAGTTATTGGGGGGGAAAACTCCTCTTGCTGATGATGTCATTCTCCCTTCACGCAACAGGAGTTTTTCCAGAGTGTTTCTAGCCTACTGTATATAAATTTTTCAGGGTGGGATATTAAGAAAATTGCTTTTGAAGGGTCCCAAACAGTCCAAATAATGTAAAATAAAAAACACATTTGAAAGTAATTTCAAAGAGTTGAACAATTCAAATGAAACAGGAACCAGCAGACCAAATGACTGGAGACCAAGCCATGACAATACTAGGTGATAAATACTCAGATGAATTGCCAGTTTTCAGATTGGTGCTGAAAGAAAGACAATGCCAATACCAGTCAGGTGTCCAGGGGGAGGACACATTAAATGTATGTGGTTTTGTTTGTGTGTGCTTGCATCTGTGTTTTATAACACTAGCAGAGTTATTTGGAAGCAGACATACACTGCAGTTACCCCACAAGGCTGATTAATGGAAATATAATGTAACTGGAGTAAAAGGTTGCATGTAGGGAGGGAGGCCCCGTGTCTTTGGTAATATCATAAGAAAGCTTTAGTTTTTACTACTCACGGACAGCTTACATATGTGGAAGTGGAGGTAGTGCAACTTCAGTTTAAGGAGTTCACTTTTTTTCTGCTAGCAAGATATATTTGCAGAAGAAGCAACCTCCTGAGCCCCATACTTGAGGCTCCTTGCTGTATTCAAAATCAGTGAGATGTCAGGGGAGATGGGGAAGAGAAACAGAGAGGTGCAGGAAGGAGTTTTACATGCCACGGGGTGCTTGAACTAGGATAGAGAGTCCCAGATAGCTATCAAATTCCAACCTATCCTCCCCAAAGCTATTGCATGTGAGGTTAAAATATGTCCCTCAAGGTATTTATTACACAACTGGTGAAAAGCAAACATTTTATTGTTGAATGAGAGAGGGAGGAGAAGGAGTATGGCCAGAAAGGTAGCTGTCCACCAGGAACTCTGCAGCTACTGCTATTATATGATGCAGGTAATTATCTGCCTTGGGTTCATTTCCTGTGCCACTGCCCTCCAACAACTTCTTGCTTGTTAACATGCTCTCTAGATTTTCTGGTGGAAGTTTGCCCCCTCTTTTTTTTTCATAATAGGGTGATAAATCCAGATGGTCTATTTTATATTAAGCCTAATTTCTATTTCACACTCCTATCTTGAATGGAATTTGTTGTTTACCTTCACAATGGTTTCCTAGATCAGGGATTAGATTCCATAAAACTAGTTCTGTTCAACTATTTAGGTATGTTAAATATTGGACAAACGTAACATTCAAGAAGTAGACCTAGGAGCATTGTATTTTGGGCAGACCTGGTTGTGCTGTCTATTAAAATTCCCCATTCTTTCACTACCTGAAAAAAAACCCTAGGTCTGTATTGCTGTGTCTTCTCATCACTTTTTATTTGGACAATAATAAACAGTGAGGCAACTGGCCTTTATTTTATAGGAAGTTTCTAATCATTATTTTTTAACCTTTCATTGCTGGCACACAACAACAATTAAGCAACATTGAAGGCAAAAGAGTCATATTATTTTCCAGTCAATAGGTACCCCTTGGCAGTTTTAAAACATCACAGAAATATTGCTACAGTCAGCTCCATCAAAACACTTCACACAGGAAAACTATAATTACGGGTGTAATGGTCTTCAGTTAGTGGTTTTTTGGGGTGTGTGTGTAAAAAAAAGACTGATATTTTAAAAAAAGAAATGAAAAAGAAAACAGACAGAGTGCACCAAAATCAGGTGATGTACACGTGATTTAGTACCAACAACAACAGCAAAACAAACAAACACACACAACCCCCCCCCAAGAAACCTAAATAACATTGGCTTGATAGTAGTGTTTTTTTTCCATTCTCCCTTCATATGCTACATTGATTGAGATATGAAAAACTGTTACATGAGAATAAATGTATTTGTTGCATACCTTACTTTATTAATCTTAAAAAGAGAAAACGTATGATAACTGACAGAACAATTCTTCTGGTCTTAGATGGGGATATTTAAAGGAGAAGAAACTAGGTTATATCTAAAAGGTGGGAGGAGTGCATTTCCCTTCCCTTCCTTGGAATCAATGGGAGGATATTACATATACCAGCACTAAGGGGTGCGTGTATTTTCTCCAAGCTGGGTATATGCCTGTGGGCTAAACGGCCTTTGGATCCAGAGCCTCCCACAATCAGACAATAGCAAACTACTTCCTCAATCAGCCAGTAGCAATCCACCCCCACTCATCATGAACCTAGAACAATCCACCTAAATCTGCCAGAGATCTGAGGCTTAAGAGGCAAACAGTGACCATTTGGGGCCCTGAGAGATGGAATGTGAGCCCTCAGAGAAAAGATAGGAATTATCTTACGGGTTTTTCATAAAATATAATGGAGGAAACAAAAATAAAGCTCCCTTCTTCCCTCACAGAGATAACAAAAATACAATGGTAATAAAAACTATCGTTACCTTCTGTTTAAATTGGTTCATTCTGGCTTCAAGCCGGACACTTTCCTGGTTGGGCAGGGAGTCCTCTTGACCTCTGTGAGGACTCCATCTTAGTGGACAAGTACAGGATTACAGGACTAACACAGAAGAGTAAGGCATTTTTTCCATAGGTAACTAGTAGAACTAACCAATAGTTAAGGACATGGTGGCGCTGCGGATTAAACTACAGAAGCCTCTGTGCTGCAAGGTCAGATGTCCAGCAGTTGTAAGATCAAATCCACGTGATGGAGTGAGCTCCTGTCACTTGTCCCAACTCCTGCCAACCTAGCAGCTTGATTGCGAATCTAAATAGGTATATTCATGCATCCTTTATTTAAAAATCTCTAAATTGTGAAGTTGCCCTCTGAGGGCATTTAAATAATGCAAAAACTGAAAATCTATCACTTAATGGGCAGCTATTTATCTGTACTAATATGAGTAGCTGTTAATTTCCCGAAGAAGTATTTTATAGCTCCATTCATTGATATACCCTGGCAGCACTGTGAAAGGGCCAAAGTCTAACTTGAATTTCACACTTTCACATATTAGCTTGCTGTCTTCTCAGCCTGCCTTGATCTGATCTTGACCTGAAGCTGTAGGGAATCAGGGAAAGGAAGGCGTTGCAGCACCATGGAAAGCTCCAAGGGAGTCACTTGCTCTGTCTAGGGGGCAACCTGTAGGTTGATTTAATTCTATTGTTCACCACACTAATTTCTAAATTTATAGTGAGGGAAGGTTCAAATTTCAGTAGAACCACAACATGATGTGTGTGCGTTTGTGCGTGGGTGTTGTTTCCTAGCAAAAAATTCCCCCATGGCAAGAAGTGCAATGACAATAAAAAAATTATAATCTCCTCTCTCAGTGTGATGTATCAAATAAGAATGTGGACATCTCTATTTACTATGACTTTTAAAGGGTGTGGTTGCTCACCACACAATTCTTGTCTAGTTTAGCCTATGGATTAGAATGAGGTATTTTATCCTTTCAGAGTCCCTATAGTTCTCTGAAGCTTTGTCCTTCCTCAAGGAGTGAAGGCAGTAGCACTATTCTTATCTCCAGGGTTATCGCTTGTGATTTTGGGTTAACATGGGATGTGGGTACCTGATGTGGAGGTCATTTATTCTATGAACCCTTTGAGAATATGGAAGTCTTGATTCACAGTTTCCTGGCCGAAGGGCTTCTGATCTGATGAGCTAGGGCTCAGGTTCAGTCACGATCTGGGCCTTAGGAGGATGTATTCAAGTACTTTTGTGTTTGATGCAGCTAGTCTAGTTACTCTTCTAGGGTGGAACTAGATGTTGCTGCTCCTACTCACAGTGTACCTCTTGATACTTTCAGCAATTTGCACGATGCCATCAGTGTGGCAGATATATGCCCCTTGCCTATGCAGAGCTTAGACTAATTTTTGGACTACAGTTCCCATAATCTGCAATCAAAGCATGCAAAAGTGGCCATGCTGCCTGGGAATTCTAGAAGCTGTAACCAAATATATACAGTATATAATTTTTCTGAAATCTGCTTCTAAGCCTACCATCCAAAAATAGTTAGTTCCCAAGCTACATGTTCCCACAAATTTAATCTTAGTTGGGATCAAATACCAAGAAGTTAACTCTTTTAAAACAATGTCCTTTATATTTGCACACAATGTGATGCCAGGAACTTTTAAAATAAGTCAAAAACTGCTCAGGGGATTGGAGTGGGGATATATTTCTCACTTAGAAAACCCAGTGCAACACATCTATGCATAGCCCATAGTTACAAATGTAGAGAGACAGTTTTCATATCTTGATTGTATACAGCAGATTCTCTCTCTCTCTCTTGTTATCCTTTGTTGTTGTTGTTGTTGTTGTTCTGTATTTCTGTAACATTTTTGCTGGCCTTTCTTCTTGCAACCTTTCTGGCCCTTCTGCAAAACAGCTGCTTCCATTAATCATTTCCTCTGTCTTTCTACAGAATAGGGTTGTGCCAGGTTGAACCTTGATCTAAACTTGATGGGAAGATTCTATAGTTTAGTATCCTAGTAGTCAATCATCAGTAGTGCAATCTGACACATTTTTTTACAATGTGATTGATGGGGCTTGTTGCCGAGCTAGTTTGTGTGGATTGCAGCCTTAAATGCAGCAAGCAGGAGGTCTTCCTTTTCACAGCCTCTTACTATTTACTCCAGCTCAGACAATCCAGAAGAGTCATATTACTTTCCTGTTGCAAAAATGGATGGTTCCCAATCTTATCATTGGCACTTGCCTAAAACTCCACAGACATAGCGCACATAGGCTAGAGTACAGTAGCTCATTAGGAGGGCCCAGATCCTGGAGATGTAGTAGATGAGTGGGTGACTGTGTAAGGTCAATGGACAGTAAATACCCTATTCCCCTGCACACATGTGTGCATGTACACACACACACACACACACACACACACACACACACACACACACAGTTGCATGGGCCACACTCACCACTCCTGACAAACCTGGACTTAATCAGAAGTGAAAAGAATACTATTTGGGATCCGAAAATATGTTGGGGGAGGAACAGGATTTAACAGGAGAATGATGTCCAATACATGCTTCTAGGTGTGTTCTCTGTTTCTTGTCCATCTTCTTCCAAATATGATCTCTTTCTTCTGTTTCCTTTGTTTTCTTTCCTATTCCGTCTGATCTGTTGTCTTCTCTTTTTGGGTAAGATCACACATAAAGGCAGAGGCATATTTCTCCTCTTAAAACATTATCCGCCAGGCTTCTTTCACAGCTACATACTGGAGACATCAGACATGCAAATAATGCCATGCAATCTCCCAGAACAAAAACAAGTCAATTTACCAAATGTGGATTTAGGCAAGCTTCTGTTAGAGTAAACAGTGTTCTCCTCAGGGTGCATTGCTTCCAGAGACAGAATTAGTGTCTTGTCTACAGAGGCCCCAGGCTCATATTCCCCTCTCACCTGCTATGCTCCTCGTTATTTTTGGATGATAGGCAGAGACTGCCTATCAAGACACTTATCTCTCTGCCTACTAACCTGTCATCAAACCCACCCTTTATTTACCCACTCAATTTAGAATTAATTTTTTTCCCAATCTGTTGCCACTTAATTCACACTTTGTATAATACTTTTCTCTGGCCATGTTGTCTTTTTTAATCTGGCCAGTCTAACATAAATTGTAAATGTTCTGAAAAGGACCATATTACTCTGATATCCCAGTTCATACACTGTATACTAATGTTGCTAAATATAAGATGGGAATAATTTTGAACACAAGTTTGGCTAGTTCTGAAGTGTAACCTTGGCAGCAACATAGAAATTAATAAATTGCTACACAAATAGCTTTATTTGCCAAAAGACTGAATTTACATCACGCTGTATTTAAAGAATACATACAGAAAAGGTAATAAAATTTGAGTATTGCTTACTATATCATGAATTGGCTAAATGTGAGTGTGCTAGTAAGCAGAGGTGGGGAAAAAAATCTCTTAACTCTCCTTCAGGGAGAGAGAAACTATGAGATAGGAAACACATAGCAGCAAACAAACACTTGAGGAAGAGGGAAGAAAACTTAAACTGGACACTTTTATCTGCAGGAAAAAACAGATATAGAGTCCCAGCCTCCAGTTTGTCTCCAATCCAGAGCAGAAGCCACAGTACTTTCCTGTTCTTTTTTTTTAAAGCAATGGCTCTTCTGCTCCTGAAGGCATGGTTTGTAGTGATCATCATCTTTGGGATGAGCAGCAGCTAGTGGGCAATTTTTGGCAGGAAACTTGCATGGCAACCTAATCCACAAAGGCAGCATCTTCCCAAGCAGGGCCCTATCACACCCATTCTCTATGATGTTCATGCCAAACTTCCCTGCTTTGTCACTTGACTGTTTAGGTAATGGTCTCTTTAAGTCATCACAGGAATAGATGTGTTTTCTTTTAAATGTTTCATTTTGTTTCTCCCTTTCTGTTTCACTGCCACGAGCCTTTTTAGCAACTCTCTCTCTCTCTCTCTCTCTCTCTCTCTCTCTGAGCGCATCTATGCGTGTTTGTCCTTTCCTCAGGCCTTTATAATACCATTGACATAGCCAGCTTTCAGGTATTGAAATCAGCGCGACTCAGTGTAAATAGAACAAATAAAGTTTTGTTAAAATAGCAGTGTTTTTAAAATGCTGTTTATTCCTAAGATTTAAATTCATTCACCATAATCCTTGACTCTTAATACTACCTCTCCCACACAATCTGTCTGCATGTCTCCCATTCCATGTACCAATGCTGAATGAACTCCAGCTTGACCTCACTTCAGTGCTGCCTTCCTCTATCCATTCTTATAAGTTAGTTCCATCACCTTAAAACTGGTATGGAAGTGAACAGGTAGCCAGTGTAAGGTGACCAGGGTGGAAGAGATATGTTGGTATTTTCTAACCCCAGTCAGAAGTCTGGCCACTGTATTCTGAACCCATTGCAGTCTCCGTAGCAGTCCCAAGGGCAGCCCCATGTAGAAGGTATTATAGTAGTCTAATCTAGAGATCATCAGCGCATGGACCAGCGTGGTAAGGGACCTGGTGTCAAGGTAGAGACGTAGCTGGGTAATCCAGTTTAGGTGGAAATAAGCGGATCGGACCACAGATGCCATCTGAGATGTCATTGATAGTGATAGGTCCAAAAGTATGTCCAAGATACAAACCTCATCCTTCATGGAAAGAGTCCCCCCCCCAAAAAAAATAGAGACTACAGACAGTAGGGGCCCTCACCTGTAGGACTTCTATCTCTTCTGGGTTCAGCCTCAGTCTGTTGTTCCTCATCTATCCCAGCACCACATCCAGGCAGCGCTCAAGGGACGGGACAGCATCCACTGCAGAAGGATGGAAGGAGAGAGAGAGCTGAATGTCATCCGCATATTGGTGACACAAAGCTCCAAATCTCCTGATGACCTCCTCCAGCGGCCTCATATAGATATTAAATAGCATTGGGGAAATGATTGACCCCTGCACGACTCCACAATTGAGAGTACATGGAACGGACAACATCTCCCCAAGCTGAACTCTCTGAGTATGGTCCTCCAGGAAGGATTGGAGCCAGGCCAAAGACTGACCACCAATCCCCAACTCTGAGAGCCTTCTCAGGAGGATACCTTGGTCGACGGCCACTGATAGGTCGAGGAGGACCAGCAAGGGCATTTTGCCCCTGTCAGCCTCCCTCAAGAGGTCATCTTGCAGGGCGACCAATGCTGTCTTCATGCCATGATGCAACCTGAGCCTGGACTGGAAGGGATCAAGGGCATCAGTCTCCTCCAGGACAGCCTGAAGCTGATCGGCCACCACTCGCTCCACCACTCTCTCTATCAGACATTCTTCCAAAAATGTCCTGCCTGATTCAACACAACTGCATATTATGGAGAAATTGCACTGGGTCTCCCCATATCCCATTGCTTCTTTGACTGCACAGCTGCTGACTTGCCTCCCTATAAAGATAATGACCTTGTTCTCAATAAGATAGCCTCACATTGGTTGCTGGTGAACCAGTACCGGAAAGCAGAACCAGTCACAAGGGATGGAGAATTCTCTTATGGGAGCCTCTTTGCCTTTTCCTGTGGAAGCAAGTGTATGGCAATTGTTTCCAGGAGGAATGCCAGTTTAGTGATGTGAGGTGTTTGGTTACATTGCTCATAAATGTAAACTGGTATTTATCTACTAGTTCTTGAAAACCTAATTTAAAAAGAACATTATTGATCTGGCATTTTGCAGTGTAGACATGTTTGTGACTTCTATTTTTGTGGCAGCCAGGATCAATTTTAATTTCTAATCTCAAATCCAAAATATTAAGGATTCCTGTGTCAGCTATGTGCCGTGAACTGCAGTTTTCTACTGCAAGAAATCTCTCTCTTTTTAAACGTTAGCCAGAATCCAATAGCCAAATATGTAAGGGAGATTGTGTAAGGGGGTTTTGCAGCTTCCTCACCTCCTGTGATGCACCCAGGAACATGAGCAAGTGTGGAACTGGGTGCAAGACCTGAGTGTGTCTGAGAAGGCAACAGACAGACAAGATAGTCATGCACACAAATTTTGGGTTTGGTTAGCCCAAACCCTTTAGGATTTTGGTCATTATGTGGGATCCAGCTTCTTGATGCAAAGGAAAGTATGTACTATTATACACAATGAATTCCAACTACATTTACCAGGAAGATACTCCAAAAGTTGTATTGTTCCTATTTCCTTCAATACTTAAGTATGCACGGACTATGGCAGATCACTACGCTGAATCTCAGGATCAAACAAAACACATGGGATTTTTTTATTTTTTGTTGGAAGTGCTCTCCCAAATAATGAAAACATCTGTATCTATTAATATATGATCTGTAGGCTGATTAGCAAGAATTTCAAATGCCCCTCCACCCTCAGAACAGGAAGAAATCTCAATACCATTTCTTCCACCACTTGGAACAAATTAGGCCACAACATTTGTGCTGATTATAGCCGCAGGCTGAGCATGGAAGATGAATCCATACCATTAGCCAGCTTGATGCTGGCCGATCACCGCTCTGAGCTGACTGCTGATGGGAAACCTAAGATGACAGATTGAAGAGGAAAATTCATAGGCATAAGGCATTATGTGATAGCTAGCCTTGCTCCCTGGGTTAAGCAAGTGTCACCAAGCTAGGTATGCACCTGCTGACTTCACCCCCCAAGATACCTTAAGGGGAATTCCACTAGGGGAAGCCTAAGAATTTGCCAGCTCTCTTCCTTTTTCCATTGGACCTGTCCTCATGCCGACCTACTTCTGAAGTTGTGACAAAAGTTAATACTTTAAAGGCATATTACGCATAGCCAGAGACAAAATCTTAACAATAGTGATACAAACAGCACAATAACGAAGGAAGTGTGGGCAGGCAAAGGCAAACCCAAAGCAGCTGCATTTATCTTTCTCTTGTTCATAGGTTAAAGCCTATGGGGTCACAAAGAGTCAGACACAACTTAAGGACTAAACAACAAAATGTCTTCCTGTTTATCATTGTATTCTCCTTTTGATCCATTAGATGATAGCAGAAGGCCATTTCTTTCAACTGACCGTTCTTTCATAGAAGTACAGCATGCCAGCATTATAGCGGAGAAGAGAGTAACACAGACAGAGACAATATCCTTCTTTCCCCCTTTTGATCTTGACTCCTTGGGTCTTTGTATGGATCCATACATGTGAGTGATTAATGAAATGTTTAGTGCAGATTAAATATGTTGTTAAATGGTTACGACTTTCACTTTTCCACTACTGTATGGAAGAACAATATGCTATTTTTTTCTTCTGCAAGTGTTAGGAAAGGTCACCACAATGTCTTGATGCTGCAGACTTTAAAAATGAGTAAGGCCCATTATGCAATAATCCATCTGTTTGCTAATGAATGGCTGATGACAGCAGCTCGAGAAAACCTGAAGATGCATGGTCCTCATAAATATGATTCATAAGCCTTTATCAACTACATATCTATGTCTCTGAGCCACCAGAACTCAAGTCAACTGACAAAAGTAAATGCTCATCCTTGTCCTTTACACAGAGTGTGGAAACACTGTGAATATGGAAACGTTAGTTTTTGTGACTGTATCACTGAGAATCACCCAGGCAGCATGACCATTAATCCAAAGATAGAGTTTTGCTGCTGCAGGTCCTTTGGAGGAGTAGAGCCTGCTTCCAAGGAAAAAAACTCTCTTCTCAGTTCAAGACTCCAGGGCTCTCCCTTGGAAAAAGTTATTATTTGGAATAAGCCAGCATGACCACTGGTAGCCCAAAATCCTTCCCAGAATCAGACAGACTTGTAATCCAAAGGAAGATAACATTCCCATTGAGTCATTTTCTATTGGTAAGTGCTTCACAAAGAGAAAGGATGATATTCTATGGAGGGAACAATTCAAAACGGATGGCACTATAAGGCAAACCACAAGTCTCCTTTTCTCATCAAATGCCATATGCAACTCCTCCCATATTTTGTGCTCCTCTGGGCATTTCTCTTCTCCAATGCCAGGATATATTTCCTCCATTCCCCCATATTTTAAGTGTACGACTGGTCAGAAAGAACAAAAAGCAGTGCCCCTTCCCCATATGATATAAAATGTCTTTAGCACTGAAACAAATATAGCTGGAAAACATACCAAATCCTTTAAAATTAATATTATTAATATTATACAAACCTATATAATATTATACAAAATATTATTAATTTTATATTAAAATTGATACGATATCATCCTTGAGATAGAGACAAGATAACAACTGCTGCAAGAAGCAACTGTTACAGAGGTATTAGAATCCATACAGAATGTTACCATGGTTACTACTTTGCCCTAACAAAGGAAAATCAGGCTTCTGATAGAGAGGTTTATTGATGGTTGGGCTACACAGAGAGTGTCCAGGAAAAACTGGCAGGACTAAGAAGGTGTGATAAACATTTAGTATGTCCAAAGCAGACAGTAAATAAATTTCAGCAGTCTCCTGGGGAAATACCAGAATCATTATCTGAAAATGTAGCATAATTGGGGGAAGGGGAGAAATTACAGGCAGATGGTACCACACAGGTCATCATTATTCCTCTCTAACAATAACAGAAGTTACATCTACTTAATCATCTAAAGATATGCAGTATAAAAATCCAAACTGTTACTATGTCCTAGGAAACACCTGGTTTTCCTTAACAGCTCTCCTCCACATCTCTTGCTATGATACTTAATCTTTTTTTGTTGTTCTGAGAGTTACAGTCTTTGACACACCTTGGGAAGCGTGCCATAGTTTTTTCCAGCTTATGATCTAAGGCCCAGTGTGTGCATGCACAGCAGAATCCAGTAACAAGCTTTTTGAGGACTGTATCACTTCTTGCTGCAGGTTCAGGGTTTGCTTGTTTGAATTGTTTGCCATCCATAAAACAACTTGTTCATATACAAAGACTAGATCAAGGAGGAATCCAGCCTGAAAGGTGCTCCTTAGCAAGACACATTTTTACATATGGAAATTGTTGTTTTCCTCATAGGGTGGGACACTGAAATATATGTTAGAAATATAGAATAGAAAGAGAAACCTATAGAATAGAAACCTAAGTGTAGCTCTATCACCTATATGGACATAGAGTGGAATTTTACAGGGAAGGCTGAATGTGCAAATCACTTTGGAGGGTCAAGGCCTTGGTGAGGATAGAATCTGAATCTTTGATTTACATCATGATGCTTCTCAGTCTTAAACAATTTTTACACTCT
Source organism: Pogona vitticeps (assembly GCF_051106095.1). NCBI lineage: Eukaryota > Metazoa > Chordata > Lepidosauria > Squamata > Agamidae > Pogona > Pogona vitticeps. The sequence goes on from NC_135787.1 coordinate 62,165,885, forward strand.
ACCTACACACATCTAAAAATACGTTATGCATAGATTAGATTTGGAAGCAATCCTATAAAGCCCACGCTTAAAATAATTATCTCCAAATCTTTGCCTTCTAATTAAATAGAATTTTTTCCCCTCCACCTCCTCTTCTAATTGCAATCATATCAACACTTAACCTAGAAGGTATATCTGGGCCTTTAATTTTCATATGGCAGGGAAATATTTGACATACACATGAAATTAATTGTCAAAGATATTTCTTAAGGCTAGGAGTTGCAATGTCACTCTCAATAGCAATACAGCAATATCTGTGTGTGACGCGCCCCTCCCATGTCCCTGAACATAACTGAGATAAATGGTGATCATAGCCATCATAGACTCTTCCCCTCTCACTCTTCAAGAACTCTGTGCAGGCAGGCTTATAATAATAATAATAATAATAATAATAATAATAATAATAATAATAATAATAATAATAATAATAATAATAATAATAATAATAATAATAAAGAACTCTATGCAGGTAGTGTAAAGACTTCATCTGCAAAATTTGTGCTTGGCATGCAGTTGTAAAGGAACAGGAGCCCTAACAGAAGGATACAGTATCTCTCATATTAAAGGTGCACTAGCAAACTTCACTGTGTAAAACAGATTCAAATAGAAAGTAAGTCCCATTGAACCCAGTGAGATGGGGAGAAGCATTTGAAGTGAAGAGAATTAGATTTACAAATCAGTTGAAAGTAGCTACATTTCTAAATGTAATAAGTTCCACATTGGATAGTTATAGAACTGATTTACCAATATCAGATTGTGCCCAGAGAGAAAGTTGCAAGAATGGCATCTTTTCAAACACATGATATTTAAGTACATATATCTATAGATAGTTATTTTTCTGTACTCAGCTAGGGTTGGAACAGTCACCATGGTTACAGATTTACCCTGTTGCTTTGGGGGCATATGTGAGAATTTATATAAGCAAATAAGTATACAACTATTCACATTTCTAGTGAAAGACCTATTATTTTGTTATTGTTTTGTTGTTGTTTCCATGTTCATTCAATAAAAAAATTTTTTTAAAGGAAAAATATTCTGACTGGGACGTCTTCCGCTTTTTTTCTCATTCTTTTGATGGAGGGTGGGTTCTTTATTCAGAAATGAAAATGGGAGAAGAGAGAATCAGCAGTAAACTAGAACAACCTGTAATTACTTCTGAAGTAGACTACTCTCTCAGTGCAGCAGTCAAGAACGTCAAGCAGTGGTTCTTAATGTGGGCGATAACGCATCAATATGTCCTGATGACAATTTTAAAGAAAACAAAAAATGTGTTTGCATAAATTGAAGAATTATTTCCCTGTCTTTTGACTGAGAAGTTATGTGGGGGGGGGGAGGCAATGATAACTTCCTCAATGGCTCAAGGGAGCGATTCTTTCAAAAAGGTCAAGAACCACTGGTCTAAAGGATACCCCCTTTCTCACTACCATTCACAAAGTGAAACCATGCAAGGGGCAATCCCAGAAGCTGACTCCTTTTTTCATCATATCAGTGTGACGGTTCAGCTTCAGGCTCCTTTCTCCATTCAAATAAATCAGGAGATTTTTGTAATTTAGAAACAGGTGTGATGTTTACTGGTGTGTTCAACAAATAACAAATAATTATTCCAGTGTTTTTCTCCTTCTGACAACAGGTCAGCCAGGGGCTTCCATTCTTCCTCCAGGAATGGGTTCCCTTCACCCGGGTTCCACAGAGACCCGACCAATCTATAGATAAATCTGGGTTTGCTGCCTGTCCATCTTCACCTTCCAGCAGGTGCACAGTGTTGTCGTCCCGGCCATCCACCCACATGGAACATCCAACGTGTGAATGTGTCTTCCAGGGTCCTCCCTGTACCCCTTCATCCTCATTTCGCTCACCCTCCATTCCAGCCTCTCCTTCCTTTCTCTCTTTACTCTCTCTTTTTCTTCTCTTAGCTTTCTCCTCCACTCTCTGGCTTCTGCTTCTCCCCAATAAGAGGGTCTCGGAGGGATTTCTCTCCTTTTTCTATAGTCTGCCTCCTCCTTTGGGACCCTCAGCATTTCCTATGCTCCGGTCCAGGGATCCTCCATCCAGACCCACTCCCAATCTGGTGTAGACCATCTTGACTGCTGCCATTGGAGTTGTCATCATTCAGGATGTCCTTTGTTATGTAAAGTTTGACATCCTTTTTTCCTGTTGTCAATGCAGGCATGGTATTGTACGGCAATATCAGTCCATTTCCTGGCATTTTGAATCATGGATACAGAAACACAATATTCCACATTCATGAACTGCATTTGTGTGTGTGTGTGTGTTTGTGTGTGTTTGTGTGTGTTTGTGTGTGTGTGTGTGTCCATTTCCTGGCATTTTGAATCATGGATACAGAAACACAATATTCCACATTCATAAACTCTCTCTCTCTCTCTCTCTCTCTCTCTCTCTGTGTTTTGAAGAACTGAATATTGGAAAATGTGATTTAGACCAGACATGATGATTATAGGACACAACTGTTACAGCATTTGTGTGCTGTATTGTGACTGCTAAATAAAAGCTACTGAGTCTGGCATCAGCTGTCTCAAGGCCAGCAAACTCTGCCTCAAGAAAGGCACAGGGTATGATTGAGGGGGAGAATTGTTCCCAGTACAGAGGAAAACTGGGAAAACCAGAATCTGGAGCATCTAAATGCCAATATAACACACAGATTACAACTACACTAAAAGTTATTACAACCACACACTGACACAAAAGCCACGTCGCATTAAATTGATTTCTAAGTGCTCTAACAAGTTTTGTTTTAATTCAACAGTGTAGTTGCACCCTCAGTGCAAATATAAAGCCCTGTGTGCACTTATTTAGGAATTAGTCCATTTGAACTTATTGGGATTCACTACTGAAAAAGCAAGCATACAGTAAGCCTTTGAGAATACAGGCATACAGTACTTCATAAATTTTGGCCCAGTCCTCTGCATCTTTGCCTATAAGAAAGTCCCATTGAATTTAGTGAGATTTACAGTGAAATCTACAGTGATGTCCAAATATATATATTTGGATATCAGCCTCACTGTGTTCGGTGGGACGTGTTCACAGGAAAGCAAAATATTCCATTCCAGCCTTAGAGGAGAGAGATCATTTTCTTGGAGGTGAATGCCTGTACAGAGCTCCTGTGACTGGGAATCCTGATCAGTGATAAGGCTGGGCTCCCAATAGCCTTTGTGTGTGGTACTTTGTCTCTGCAGAGCTTCACAAGGAGCTTTCATAGCACTGACTTCCAGGTGAGGGGAAGTGAGGATGACATGTACACAGTCTTTTCCACCACCCGTTCAGACATCTCCCTATTGACAGGCAAAGCTACACTGTTTTTCTTAACCTTCATCTGCACAGATGCAAATACTGACAGAGCTTTGAAACCATGTGCCTTCCAAGATATTAAGAAAAAGCTGCTTATACCCTCTAGTGGTCAAAAATGTTTTTTAAATTATGACTTTTCGGGCCTGCAAGTGGACTCCAAAGCTTGACATAATTGTGTCCCGTGGCCCCTCAAGGTCACAAAATTTTATTGAGCCAATTTTAAAAACAAAATAATTTGGAAATTAAGGCCTAGAGGTATGCGGGGCTGCATTAGGGCCCCAGGGGCATGCCCCTTTTTCATATAGCCTTATATACAAAGCAAAGGTTCCATATTTTATTCTTGTCATCAGTCATGGGAAAAGTTACTTTTTTGGACTGCATAAACAAGCCAAGATGATCAATAGGATCTATAGTCCAAAAGCAAAATACCATCTCTGTTCATAGCTGGTGATAGAAATAAGGCATGTAGCCGTGTCTGCCTTTCCACACCTTGAGCTGGAGCTAGGAATAGAGATGGAAACTGCCTTCTTGTTCCAGGTGCCTGTCCTTGTTTCACATTGCTTATGACAAGGTCCTGTTCAAAGAGGGCTGGCAGCTGTCATGCAAATATGCCCTTCATGTGGTTTCAACTGAACAGCTGTAATTATTCATTGAAAGCTCAGTGGTGCTTTAATATGAGAGACCACATACTACCAAGAACTCATTACACTAATAGCCAAGTTGCATCTGCATTAATTAGGCCCAGAACTCTAGAGTGGCCAACAAAAGCCCACCAGTGTGATATACAAAATTCTAACTTGCTGCATTTTTAATTGTTCCTGAGAGACAATAGAAAAAAGCCTGTGACCGAAGGAGTAAACACTTGCCCCCAAATTCACAAAGCCTTCTTCATTGTGCATAGAGGTGGTTAGGAAGCAGGGAAATTTTCAGCTCTTTGCCACAGTTTTGATCCTCAGTTTTGATCCTTCTTCGGCACTGCCTTTCTTTGAGATTGGGATGTAGACTGTTCTTTTCCAATCCTTTGGCCACTGCTGAGTTTTCCAAACTTGCTGGAATATTGTATGTAGCACTTTAACAGCGTCATCTTTTAAGATTTTAAATAGTTTGAGTGGAATGCCATCACCTCCACTAGCCTTGCTGTTAGCCATGCTTTCTAAGGCCCACTTGACTTCACTCTCCAGCATGTCTGGCTCAAGGTCAGCAACTACACTATCTGGGTTGTCCGGGACATTCAGATCTTTCTGGTATAATTCCTCTGTGTATTCTTACAACCTCTTCTTGATATCTTCTGCTTCTGTGAGGTCCCTGCCATTTTTGTCCTTTATCATGTCCATCTTTGCACAAAATGTTCCTTTAATATCTCCAATTTTCTTGAACAGATCTCTGGTTTTTCCCTTTCTTTTATTTTCCTCTATATCTTTGCACTATTCATTTAAGAAGGCCCTCTTGTCTCTCCTTGTTATTCTTTGGAAGTCTGCATTCAATTTTCTGTACCTTTCCTTATCTCCCTTGCATTTTGTTTCCCTTCTTTTCTCCTCCACTCTTCCTCAGCAGGATGTTGGACACCTTCCAACCTGAGGGGCTCATCTTCCAGCGTCGTATCTTTTAGCCTTTTGTTTCTGTCTATGGAGTTTTCTTGGCAAAGATACTGGACTGGCTAGCCAGTTCCTGCTCTAGGTGGATCGCGTTTATTCAGAAGTCTCCATCTGTCCATCTTGGGTGTCCCTGCATGGCATAGCCCATAGCTTCTCTGAATTACTCAAGCCCCTTCACCACGACAATGCAGCAATCCGTGAAGGGGAGAGCAAGCATACCATTAGATAAAAGCAGGTGTTTGAGCAAAAGATGCCACTAATTTTAAATGAATTGCAGCTGCTGAGAAATATTGCCCATCACTCAATACGAGATGGGCACTGAATGAATTAAAGTGCCATCCATTTTATTCATAGAGGCATTCCTGTCACCTTCTCAGCTATCTGATCCACCTGGCAGCCTTTGCCAATAGTTCAGCTGAGCATGTGACACATGTATGTTCTATTCATGCAGGATCAGGGAACATAATCAGTGCAGGTTGCATATTTGTCTGGAAGCACCAGATCTTCAGAGCTTCTTCAGCAAGATTGGTCGGCTGCCATAGGCTCTTTCTGCTTCTCCAGCCCTAACCTTCCATGTTGGATATGCTTCCAAAGAGATATCTGTTGCTTATGTTAGAGGGAATTAGTGGTGAAGGAAACAGCAGGTTAGAAGAAGATGGTTTTGAAAAATCTGTTTCCATTCTTCCCCCTGCTCTTCAAGGCAACTCCAGAGGACAAGACTAATATTTAATTTTCCAAGGCTGTGGGAGCACTGAATGAGGGCAAACGGTCCATACTCATGACTTCACAATAGAAAGCTCTGTACTTGGCACACAAGAAAATAAGTCAACTGAACAGGATTAGCCACAGCACTGAAGTGATCCGTTTCAAGGAGCGTGGCGAAATGCCAACACATGACGTCACTCCTGTCTGGCGACCATGAAAGCTCCAAAAGGAGGAGCCAATGATAAGGCAGGAGGGGCAGGGTCAAAAGGGAGAGTGGAGTGAAAAATGACAGTTAAGAGTTAGAGAGAGAAGGAAGATGATAGTTAGGAGTTAGGGAGAAGGAGAAGATAGTGATTTGGAGAGGGAGAGTTATGAGAGTGAATTGAGAAGGTTAATACATAGATTGAACAGTTGGAATGATAAACAGAATAGAGAAAGAGTTATAAGTAATAGAGAATAGATAATTAGCAAAAGTATATTGTTGTTCTGAATAAAAGTACCATCAACCAGTGCATAAACAAATCCTATTTAATGAATGATACTGAGCATCTGTGATTTACCCGTTGTGATTTACATGACAATAAAAACATCTGTAATTTAAACCTCTGATTCTCAAACTCAAAAGTTCAATAAAGCTGTTATACTTGGCAGCACACGTGTCTGAAATACATAATTGATATTAGGTGAATAATACCTGGTGGCAGCGTCTAAAGTGGAAACACATCCAGAGGGTGAACCTATGTTTAAGGGAGATTAAACAGGGGCACTGAGTGGACACAACAAAGTGTTGTCAGGGAGAAGAGAAAATGTTGTGAGCCTTTGTGAGGGCAAAATAAACAGGGGCCACAAGGGCAAACACCACACCTGTGTTAGAGGGAATTAGTGGTGAAGGAAACAGCAGGTTAGAAGAAGATGGTTTTGAAAAATCCATTTCCACTTTTCCCCCTGCTCTTTAAGGCAGACTCCAGAGGACAAGACTAATATTTAATTTTCCAAGGCTGTGGGAGCACTGAACGAGGGCAAACGATCCATACTCATGGCTTCACAACAGAAAGCTTTGTACTTGGCACACAAGAAAATAAGTCAACTGAACAGGATTAGCCACAGCACTGAAGTGATCCGTTTTAAGGAGAGTTAGGATAATCGCTCTTAAATGAAAAACAGAGAGCAGACTATATTAAGAGTACTATTTTAAAAACGCTTGAGGAAACTGTTAAATAAGGGGAGCTAATCCATTTCAGGCAGGTGTCATATAGAGCACTGTCTCAGCAAAAATAGTTCTGGTCTATTATCAGTTTGTGATTCTACAAGGACTCATTAAAGAAAATGCTATGCTTTGAGTTTTATACATTTCTGTGTAACATGACAAAAATAAAAATACTAAGTAACAAAAGTATCCACAATGGAGCTGTACATTCATATAGGAATCTTCAGTGTCTTCACTTGCTTTCCATTGATTGATCAATTGTATTTAAATGCATTTTCATGTCTTGCTTATTTGCATAAATAAACAAATTGCAGCATGTGCTTTCTGCATGAAATACAGTATGAATGAAGAATTTATGTACCTTTTAACCTCTTTTGTTAAAAAGTGTCAAAATCTTCTTACATAAAAATAAATACATGTGTACCTTTAAAATGTATTCATTCACTACAGCTGCAGATCCACCTTGATCAATCAAGGGGCAGTCCAACATCCATGCATGCCTTTTCAGGAAGCTCTATTCTGTTGGATTAGCTTTAATCACAGTTAACGTCCTGTAGGATTTGTGTCTCTCTGTGCAATCCTATGTTAGTCCTACCTAGAATAATTTGAGAAGAATATGACTTATTGCTGAAGTCCCAGTGATTTCAATAATTACACTTAAAAATGTCTAATTTCAGATTTAGCTCTTTGCCTTCAACACTGAATTCTGATGAAGCAGTGAAACAGTTTCCTGGAGCAAAGAAATAAAAAACCCTCCCCCTCACTGTACAAAATGAAATGGCATAATAGATATGAAGATGGCTCACTTTCTGAACCTGTACATCGGTATCTTTGAAAGTGGTAAGAGAAGTAATATAGGCAGATGTATATCTTTTTAATTTCCCCTGCTTTCATCTTAGAGAAGCTTCAAGAAAAAAAACCCATATGTTAGCACACAGGTGTTTCCCCCTTCCTAGCTGACCTTGACATATGTTTACTTAAAAATTATCTTAAGCTACTGTAGGTTTTTAATTATTAGACATCTGTTTCTTTATCCTAGCCAAAGTGCTTTGAAAGCACCTTCCCATCCTTTAGGAAGAAGCATTCTGAACAGCTTAGATTTGCCTGAGCAATAGGCATTAACTCTCACTAGTAAGCAAATTATAACAGTGGCTAAAGATATTTGGTTAGGCTTGCATTTTAATTGTAATGTCAGAAACATATGCCACGAGGGCTCCTTACTAAATTGCCAGTGTGCTTTCATGGTGTTTCTGTTCTTCTGTGGTTTCTGCTAGATTTTTATAGGTCTTTTTGCTTTCTGCTGCCCAGGCTAGGAAAAAATGAGATACCCACACCTGGATTATGAAAAGAAATGATTGATCCACTTCCAAGCAATCCACTGAAAAAATCATGATCACAACAAATGTCTTCATTTCATTCAAATGTATGCAAAGCGTGGGGGTAACAGCTGAAGGAATTCTATATTGCAGGCCTTTTAAGTGGTGATACCAAGGCAAATATAAACAACAAGGCCAGGTATGATGGCCTATAAATGTTGGCATAAAGCTATTAATTTTATTGTTATTCTCGAACTGCAGAAAACAGAACACTTATCTATCATTATGCACTATCCATAAAGGGATTGTTGCCATCACATTTGTCTTTTTGAGTTTGTTTACTTGGTTTGTTTTATCAGTTTGGGGATTATTTTTATTTATTATGTTTGAGGCATAGTGGGAGGGGGTTAGTGTTTATATAATAATGTAATGACCACCCACAGTAATGCTTCCACTAAGCTGGGCAGGATGTAAGTGGGATGGATGGATGGATGGATGGATGGATGGATGGATGGATGGATGGATGGATGGATGGATGGATGGATGGATGGATGGATGGATGGATGGATGGATGGATGGATGGATGGATAGATAGATAGATAGATAGATAGATAGATAGATAGATAGATAGATAGATAGATAGATAGATAGATAGATAGATAGATAGATAGATAGATAGATAGATAGATAGATAGATAGATAGATAGATAGATAGATAGATAGATAGATAGATAGATAGGGCATATGTCAATTCTTAATAAACTGAACTGGTGTTAGGGAGGCACAGAATATATAGGTCTGTCTAAACCAGATCACATCATACTATATAAAATTGCTAAATCAACAGTATCCTTGAGATTCAGTGCCCAAACATGAAGCCAAGGACCTGTGATGTCACAGGGCAGGCAAAGATCTGGAGGGGCAGTAGTGCTGCTTTTGGGTCAGCTGATTACAGAAACAGGCATAAGGAAAATCTAGGTAAATTGGATGAGAATCTGGCTACCATTTGATTAAAGATTAAAGACATAATAGAGCAACCTTGAGCTAGGGGGGGAAACCCATTTCATGTTGGCAGGGGTGGTTGTGGCAAAACGTGCTCAGCTGCTGAAATGGTTCCTACCAGTCTCATGTCATCTTGCAACAGCACACAAGACACATGCAGCCTTTCTTCAGCCCCTGTGATGCTGCTGGGACTTGTGAAAAAGTTACTTCCAGGCAGCCAATGGGGAGTTACTTCCAGTTTTATGTTACTACTGACAGGGCATATGCAGGAAGGCTCAAAGGTCACAACACTCCACAAGGCATCAGCTCCTGCCTTGTTCCAAATAGCACCTGCATCCAGAAGATTTTTGTTCTAGTCCCCTCCTCTCACTCGTCACTTTTTTTGTTTGCTGGCAAAGCAAAATACAAATAAAAACACTTTGAAGCTAAGTCAGTGAGTCCTGGTATGAGGTGGGAATAGGTGGAGATGGGTGCTCACACTCTGAAGACATCTCACACAAAACCACTAAATATTGTTCTTCATCTAGCAGCTCTTAGACCCTTCCACCTATAATGCCCACTGGCTAGTAGTTTCAGTCCAAGAAGTAAATGTTGTAGTTTAAAATTGTAATTTAAAAAAAAATAGCTTTGCTGGGAGTTGTTGCTGAAAGTGACTAGGAATTGTTCTCTGAAAGGATGTACTCCTAAGCTTTTCTGGGTTTGTCTATCTATAATTGCCATCCTTTCATGCTGTCTGTTCATGAAGGTTCAAAATATGCACCTGCCAGAAGACTTCAAGAGGCCTTCAAGATTTTTCTCATAACATTAAAGTGAATTATATGAAGCTTAGCCCACTCCCACTGTAGCGCCTCTTTGGGTTCCCTGGCCTCATATCCCTTAATGTCTAAAATATCTTGTGCATTTCAAAACCCTGGAGAGCTGCTGCTGAAGGAGAGAGAGAGAGAGAGAGAGAGAATGAGAGACAGAAAAAGACAGCCCAGTCTGTATGTGTACTGGGGAGTGGGATTCAAGAATTATGGGTAATTTGTCCACAGCTTCAGAGCAACTAATGATCTAAATCTATGAATATTGAGTCTGAGCTAGTAAGGACTCCTTGGAAGACAGAGTGGCATAGTGCCTAGAGTGTTGGTCATGACCCTGGAAAATTTACAAATCTAGTCCCCACTGAACCATAAAAGTCACTACATAGTCTTAGCAAGCCACTCTCTTTCTGTCTAACCATATCTTACAAAGGTATGTTTGTTGTGCGGATAAAAGGGAAAGAAGTAGAGCCATGCTTGCTGTCTTGAATGTCTTAGAAGAATGGTGGGCTATATATGTAACTAATAAATAAATGTAGCTAAATAAATAAATTCCATGGGACTCAATGCAATGATTAGATCTGAGATGGGCTGCTGGAATTGTGGGTAGAAATTCAAGTTCTAATGTTCATCTCTAGTTTAGGTGCCTTTACCAAAGCACAACACAACAACAACAACAAAAAACACATTCACAAACGCCTCTCAAGAGCATCTGGCTATTATAAACCATGATGGCTAAGTGTATTTATTAATTACAAAATATTTCTGCCCCTGCAGCAGCAATTTGGGCTCAGACTCTGACTTAGTAAAGAGAGAAGGCTAGCTCATTAATTAAACAGAAGCAGAGATGAAGCAGACCAACCTAGATCACAGCAATATCACCAGCCTTTTACTCATCCAAGGATCAAACTGTTATCTGTTTATTATACTTTTTTGCATGTATGTCTCCTGTCAAGCATTGAAAGAAACCTGTTTTGTCACAGCAATGGATCTTGCATTTGGCATACTTTGTTTCGCAATTGGTCATGGGATGATAAATGGGGGCTTAATTTGCAAGTCTCATTAATGAGACATGCATCTCTGAAGAAATTCCAAATGTGGGAGGAAAAATAGATTAATTGTAGGGCATATTCATTACTCTGAATATCTAATTTGAAACTGACTGAAGCCCCTTGATCCTTGAGGCCTCTGAAGTCAACATCCTTAGAGCCTGAACTCCTCCTTGCAATACTTACTCTCTCCACATTAGAGACAAACTGCACATTGGCCTAACAATGATCAAGCTTTACCAAGGAATTACTTTATACTGTATAGTTATTTGAACGTTAAAGATCAATTTAGGAATTGCTTTCCTCCCTGGGGGGAAAATCCACTTTGACATAAATCTATGTATGTGGATTGGTAATAGGCTTGTGCAATTAATATCCTAATTTAGAATTCTGGATTTCATGAGCTGCAATGAAGGATACCAATGCATTTTTCCCCATCAGTGGAGCAGGAAGGGAGAAGGAAACAGTCAGACGGGAAAGAAATTTTTAATCTTGCTTGCTGTGAAACAGTTAAAAAATTCCTCCCCCCCACACCAGTCTTCCACAGTAGACTGCAGCCTTTGCAGCTGCATTTCACAAAGAGATAAATTATTGGGAAGTAATTACAGGCAACTGATCATTCTCTGCAGTTGGACCCTGCTAACATGAGAGAGCTAGGAAGCAACTTAGAGATTTTCTCCCACTGTCTCTTTAGCAGCTGGCAAGCACTTGTTATGCCCCACGGCAGTTGCAAAGGTAGGGTGAGCAATCTGACCCCAAGAGGAGCAAGCCAGGAAAAGCAGTGACTGGGTTGCATCTTCTCCTGCAGCTGCTGAGCAGTTAACGAGACAAGCAGGATTTCTGGGTTTCCGTGACCTGTCAACCCTAGTGGCGGCAGATGTATTTAAACAAGGACATATGGAAATGAGCAATGACTAGTGATTTAATCTGCTGTGCGCATCAAATGTTCCTTGCTGCTTCGCACATAAAAAGCCAGATCAGAATAAACTAGGCTTCAGACCCTGTAGCAATGCCCAAGGAAACAAAGTGTTTGCTTGCATTCTAGTCTAAGGTCTTCTTGGCTCATCCATCACCGGCTGTCGGGGGACAAAACAAAACAAAACAAAAACCCAGGTTTAAGCAGGCATCTGCTTGGTACTTGTCTAGCTCAATATATGTTTTAATTTTTAAATTCTCATTTGCATGCAATCCATTTAAACTAGCAGCACTATTTCGATACAGCTTCGACATACTTCCGTTTTCTATGAAAAACTAGTGCTCTCTGGTGACTATACTAAAGAAAAGCTTCCAGAAGAGTTTCTGTTTATTTCTGCCAAAGTTAACAGTTGCAGCAGTTTCCTCAAAAAGCAGAGGGACTGAGGGGCATGGGCCTTTTGGAGCACACAAAACAACACTGGCTGTTATCCTGCTCCAGGAGTGTGCTGTCATGGAGATGCTGTCAGATTCTAACTCACAAACAAATGTCTGGAAATGGTCATTTTTAAAAAGAGATGAATCCATAAGATACCATGTGTGGGTTCAGACATGTCACCCTTTTAAAAATGAACCATCGGAGACAGTTTTTGCTTGAACAAAGCAGTCTTTATTAATGGGTTAGGTGACTTATCTAGTACTATTTTGAAGGATTTGTATATTAATGTATAAATATTTTGTTATATTTTATATGTTGTGTTTGTATGTTGGAAGCCGCCTAGAGTGGTCGTTCGACTAGATAGGCGGGGTATAAGTACAATCAATCAATCAATCAATCAATCAATCAATTTGAATCCAACCACAAAGCCTAGAGGCAGAACAACATTGTCTCTAGATAACGTCCAGGTTTGGGTATCTATATGTGGTTCTTCTGTCCAGAGGCCATGCACAGGGTGTCTCCACAAGGGTGTCTGGCCCATCTCCCACCTGTATCTCTCCCTCTCGTCCTCCCAGTTCTCCCTGACTCTCCTGGTGTCAATCAGCTCTTCGGACCACTCTCACTTGGGGGACTCAATGTGGTCTCCCGTTGCTGGACAGGTTCCTGGATGGCTCTTTCACATTCCTACCCGTATCTTTTCTTCTTTCTCTCTCTCCCCTAAAGGACAGCTTCCTGGGTGGTGGTGGTTGGTGTCACTGTTGGTGTTCTGCTTCCTCCCTTGGCACCTTAAGTTGTACTTACTTCCCCTGGTCTTCTTGGTTATCTATTTACCACCCCTCGGGTAACTTGGATCCCCTTAGCTGTTCTTCTTCTCCTTAACAAACCTCCTCCTTCTTCCGTTTCTCTGTTGCTACATCTAGTCCTCCCTCACCTTTTATAGGTGTCTCCCTTTTCTCACTCTCCTCTCCTCTCCTCCTTTTATCCTTTCTCTGCTTTCGAGCTCCTTCAACTGTTGTTCATTTCCCAGGCTTTTTGGCATTCTAGGGCTATCAGGGCACTTTGGAAAATCCTTTCCTGCCATATCCCCACCTATATCTATCGGTGAGCTGGATGTCTTAAACAAGGGGAATGGGGGAGTGGGGACAGCACGCCAACAGGAGGATTTTTCTCCCTTTTCCTTTTCTCGCAGATACATATTGCTGTCTTCTGTGACCTGGATAATTGATGGGAGTTTTCTTTTACATTTCATTTCTAAAATGAGAGGAGTGCTGCTGCCAGGATTCCATGATTCCCATAAAACCTGCAGTTAACTTTGGCTCTGTTGAGTAATGATCTATTTACTTGCTTCTACAGCTGAAAAATTCTCAACTAGGTATTCTTTGTGTCTCTTCTCAATTCCTTGAAACACCTAAAGGGTGTAAGCAACCAATATACACTATCTGCTTCCTTATTCTTCCAGTGGACACATTCGCAGTGGGAGGAAGAGGTTAGCTGAGGAAAAAAATTAAAAAAAAAATACTAGGGCTACGTGCTCTCTAAATATTCTGGAAAGCAGTGAAAAAGATGGTTGGGACTGTTGAGTGAGGATCTGAAAACCCTAAGTTATGTCACTGGATAAGGACAGCAGTCATAGCCTGTCGACAGGTGAGTTTCCCCTAGGCAACTGATAGGTGATGCAAACAGAATATTGGACTAGTATTATGCACATTTTTGCATACCTCAGCAGTATTGTATTGTATTTATATCCCGCCTTTCTCCCCCGGAAGACCCAAGATGGCTTTCTGAGGCAAAATGTTTCTTATTCTCTTTCTAAAAGCAGAAGATTAGATAAGATATAATTTTTTAGGGAATTGCAAACCAAATGAATTTCTTTATCCTCCCTAGCCCAGAATTTGCTTCCCCTTTTCCTTGTTTCTTTCTTAGGCATTACTATTCTTAAAAATTTCTATTGGAGCACACAATATGTGGTTGCTTATCTTTTGCCATGAAATTTTTGTTCTCATGCTACTCATTCTAAGGCCGAAGAAGGAGCTGTGTTGTATGACTCCCATGCTTCTGTGGCAAACTAAGAACTGAGTCTCATGGAGACTAAAATATACAAATAATTTGACATACAAACCCAGGTTAACTGGATAGTTTGTCTCTTTTCTTTCCTCTCACTCTTTTTAAATTTTTTTTTAAAAATCAGTTGAATACATTTGGAAGACAAGCAAATATCTAGATACTACTTCTTTGCAGAAGAACTATTTTATGAGGTTAATGACAATTTAAGCCCCTGGTTGGCCAGAAATATATAAAGCTTCTGGCCTTCTCTTGGTTTTGTGCATTCCCCTTGACTGAATAAAATAATATTATCTGTATTAAATTCTTATTAAGGAAGAGCTTATTCTAGTTCTATGTAATGGTTTCAGATCCATCTTTGATGGCTATACTTTTTGTGGAGCGGAGATGTGGCCAATTATATTTGAATTGCTTTAATTCTCAGGTGAAAAGTAGGCAAAGATGAGGAGGAATGTGGAAAAACTCCAAATGAAGCTTTATGATGGTTTTTTTTAAGCACTGGTAAGTGATTCCAAACCTTGATTTTACTGAAAATAAAGCAATGGTGCTGTCTAAAATGTTAACTAGAAGTGACTGACAAAGACTGGTAGCTATGCTAAATCCCATTCTGTCAATTTAGAAGATCTATAGGGAGCTGTCTTCAGGAGCAGAATCTGGAGGGAGATGACTGATTGTATTTCAGGAGACCCTCGTATTTTGTAATTTTGATTGTTATAGTCCTAATGTGTGTAATTTGTAATTTGATATATCTGCTGTTTGCAATTTTAACAGTATGTTTTATGTAGATTGTTAGCTACTCTGGCTTTTATAAGGAAATGTGAGTTATCAGGCAGACACATCATAATCCCCACCATCTTTGTTCTGGATTTGCCCCAACCCAAAGGGAGGGGGCTACCGGAAAAATCTGAGCTTCATGCTTCATCCTCTTTGGAGCCTGTTTTCAGGTAGGATCTAGGGCTACAGGACTGAGGCAAAGAGAGTTCTATCAACTTTCCATTCACCATACCCCCTTCTCCTATAATAATACATAATTATTATTGTGTACCTCCAAGTCAGTTCTGGCTTATGGCAACCCATTTCAGGGTTTTCTAGGAAGAAAATACTCAAAAGTGGTTTGCCATTCATCCCCTTCTTTTGGGGGCTTCCTGGGATTGTGCAGCTTGTCCAAGGCCACACATGCAGACTCTCCTGGGATGCACATTGGGGAACTGAACTCCCCAGTGACTGGCTCTGCAGCCAGATACCTATCTCTCTGAGCTATCCAGACTGTTATATCTCCAGTTACATAGCTGACTCCAAAACAAGCAAGGTGAATGTGTTGTTCAGCTAACTCCTTTTCCTGTGTTTCTGCACATTGTTCTCAACTACTGTTCTTGTCTTTCAGGGTCAGAGCACACATTAAGACGAAAACGTATTTCATCTTCTTACAGTGTTGTTCATTTGAGCATGCATATATTTCAGTGCTATATGTCTGAGACATCAGATATGCAAACAAAGCTGCATTCCCCTACCACCACCTGAACAAGAAAGAAAGAAAAGGAAAAAAGGAAAAGGAAAGGAAAAGGAAAAAAAAGCTGATTTTCCAAAGGTGGATTGAGGCAAGCTTCTGTTAGAATAAACAGAATTTTCTTTTTCTTTGGGGTGTAACCTCTTCAGTGTATGGAATCAGTATCTCATCCAGGGATATGTACAGCAAAAAAGCAAAAAAAGCAAAACAAAAACCCAAATTTCTTTCACCTTTGGTTCTGTTTTTGAGAGGGGGGTTACTCTTTTGTTCTCTTCAGTGTTTTCCATTTGTGTTTCCCCATTCATGTCTTCTGTCATTCCAAGAGCCTTAAATAAACCCTTAAAATCTACTCCAAACAGGATGAGACAAGGCAAAAGAGAATCAATCTACTCCAATATCAAGCAAAAGTAAATGAGAAAGAAAATTTATCATGCAGGCACTAGTTTATATTATATCACATTTAAAACAACAGTAAGAGTTCAGTGGTATTCACCCAGCACTACAGACCCTCTGAGCCTTGGGAGCACAATAGTCGAAAAGGAAGGATGCAGGCAGGCACTGACTGCACTGACTGCCTGGCCCACAGAAACACTCATTCACCAAAGCAACCACACCAAAACAACATCAAGACAGAAATACCTCAGTCTGTGCCCAACCACAAAAATTCAATCAAACAGGAAAAGCACTCTACACACAAGGGAAAAAGAAGCAACACCCATACCCATACCCACCCAAACTCATCCACATCCAAAGATCTCCCTTGCAAAAAACAAAATAAAACAAAACAAAAACCAACAACAAGCAAATAAAGGCAAAGAACACAATCAGAGCCACCCCGAAACCAAGAGCATTAGAATATATGGATGTTTGTTCCTCTCTACCACTTAATGCCTTCTTATCCTTGAGTCTAATAAGCAGCAGCAGGCAATCCAACAGCAAAATTAACCATAGAAAGGAAAAGACCCCCTCCTGCCAAAAGTGGGGAAAAATCCCCAAAGAAACCAGGTCCCAAACGTGAAGGACAGATGAAATCTCAGGATGCTACAAAGTATGACTTTCTAGTTCTTTTGGCCAAAGAAGTGGGGGAGGAGGAAGAATCCCAAAAATAATCCCAGTGAGGTACACTGAGGTATGCTGCCTACCAGAAGCAGAAATAATTCAAAGAAATGGGGAATATATCCCCCCCCCAAAAAAAAATCAAGGGGAAAAAGCAACAACCAGCAAAACAAAAGAAGAACAAATCCAAGATGAAGGGTACCAGAAGCTCAGCACAGAGTAATTCTACAAAGATAAGGGAAGCAAACAACACTAATCGAGTTCCAGGCCATTTTTCAGATTCAGAATTCCTGCTCCCCAATTGAATGTTCTGAATAGCTCGCTACTGGCTGCCCTCATGACACTATTGGATTAAAAACTTCTCAGGTGATTTAACTACAAAAGGTGAAAAAGCACCAAATGGTTGCACAAAAGGGGGAACATGAAAGAAACACAAAAAGTTTGTGTTCACTTTTTTGTAAACATGAATCATTCATGTTTAACAGATTCTCTTTTGTTAATTGCAGAAAGAACACAAGAGCCTCTTTTGTGTTTTGGGTCTTGTAGCATTCTCTATTTATTAGGTCTATGGTTCATGTCATATTATGTAATGGTTTATGTTTGTTATGTAATAATGGTTCATGCATATTAATGTTGCTCAGAGGCGGAGCCGAAAGAGAGGCTATAAGAGGCGGAGCCTGAGTCTGTCAGGGGGTCAGTAGACAAATGTAAGAGTCAGGCAGTAGAGAAAAGTCAGAGAAAGTAATAGAGTGGATAGTTTGGGAAATTCTGAGGTGTGATTAGCTACTGAAGATATTTATGAATCAATCTCTGTGATCAATAAACCAAAGTTTTATTTAAAAGAACTTGAAGAGTGGACCTGATCTTTCTGAGGTAATGGTGATTTAGGGATCACCTGGTGGCAGCAGTGTTAAATAGGAGAGTTTTTGCTTTCGTGTGCTCTGAGGCTTGAAGGTCAAGCAAAAGGGGCATGAGGGTGGACACCACGGGTCTTTTATATAAATATGAGAGGCCCATACCAATGAGGCCTTCAGAATCTTTATATTAAACAGGGAAGCCATTTTACTCATTTTGGCTGATGTCTGAATAGAAACTGGTCCCTCAGAATCCAATATTCTTGTGCAAACCTCAGTAGAGCCCATGTCCACTTCCCTCTGCTCGATTTTGCAACCAGCATGGCTGCGTAGAGCACACTCACTTTATGAGTATAGGAAGTGTTATCTCCATGTCAATCTCAGCAGATTGACCACCTGATTTTGGTGCTAACATTCAGCTTTGAAATGGAAAGAGCATGTTTCATCATACATATTCTGGAATGGGGCAGAATCTGGAATTTCCCGCAAAGGAACCCTGTCATACAGCTTAATTTTTAAAAAACTGTATTATCATTTTTTAAAAATATTATCATTAATCATTTTGATAAATGTGTGCCTTTTCAATGTAACATGGTATGTTACCCAGCAACCATGTATTCAGTGTCTCAGCTAATTGCCTACTTATGAGCAAATGTAACTGACTGGTCACCAGCCAGTAATAGATCTCTTCCCTTCTGCTTTTTATTCCATGAAGTAACTGATGCTTATTATTAAGCAGGTGGATCCTGTATTCTTTCCTTGTTCTCTTTTACTACATGAGCAATGAGTCATGAAACGGTTGTTTAAATATTCTTTGAATTTTAAATTCTTCAACAAAAAATATTATTTGTGGGCCTTGCCCTCCGATGCCCTTTCTGATAACTTTTAGGCAGATAAACTTTAGGTAGATAATGTATTAAAATTACATTATGTACCTAATATTTTGCAAACAATACATCTTTTTTTTAACATCATCTGCACTGGTGTATACATTTGTGTATAAATTGCACATGCATTTCAGGAAAAATAATGAATGTCATCTGCTGAAAGTCTGCCTCTTTTCCTGTTCTACACCATAATCATGGTGCATACACATGTTCTGTTTATTGCAGTGGACATGGAGCCTCATTTCTCGTTCGAGGTGCTGTGCAGATGCAGAATAACATAAGGAACCATTTTGGAGGTGGTAGTAACTCCGTTAGTCTGTTGCAGCAGAAACAATGAAGAGCCTTGTGGTATTAACATTAACATTAAAAACATTGTGGTGAGGATGAGGTACTACAGTGGGGTCTCTACTTAAGAACGTCTCTACTTAAGAACAATCCAACTTAAGAACAGCTCCATTTGCTAAATTTTGCTTCTACTTGAGAACAGAAATCCAAGATAAGAACAGGAAAAAAAATTTTCCTGCTCTTTTTTTAACCTTAGGTCATCTTAGGTTAAAAAAATTCTCCCCCTAGTGGTAGAGTACATATTAACCAGCTTTGCATTAGTTCCTATGGGAACTAATGCTTCAATGTACGAACACACCTCTACATAACAAAAAACAGCCAGAACAGATTAATTGGTTTTCAGTCCATTCCTATGGGAAATTTTGCTTCAACTTAAGAACGTTTCAACTTAAGAACACCATTCCAAAATGGATTAAGTTCTTAAGTAGAGGTTCCACTGTAGTTTCTATGGACGGAAAAGAGCAGATACAGATTAAATGGTTTTCAATGCATTCCTATGGGAAATGCAGATTCAACATAAGAACTTTTCAACTTGAGAACCACCTTCCAATACGGATTAAGTTCTTAAGTAGAGACCCCACTGTACAAGGTATCAAGGTTCTTTCGATACAATTTATTCTGTGATTTTCTTTTTTTAAATATATATATATATATATTATTTCTATAACTATAACAAAAACAAATCATATACATAAAACATATAAACTCAAACACAATAACAGTGTTCCCCACCACCATATGTGGGACCCCTTGCCATATTCTTCTTTTTCTTCCTTCTTCTTCTTCTATTGTCCTCTTCTCCAGAACTGCATAGATTCTTGATTTGGAGCTTTCCCTTTCCCCCTTATTAACACATATTCCAAAAATTTGCCCCATATTACATAAAAATTGTTCTTTTTCAACTCTCCTTTCTTCATCTTTAAATTACAAGTTAATTTATCATTTAATGCTATATTCCATATTTCTTTATACCATTCTTCAATTTGTAATTCAGTCTTTAATGCTCCAATAGATGACAGTCTGCGGGTGGTGTTATTTTGACAAAAATGTTAGACAAATTTCGTTTAGTGAAATACTGCTACAAATTATTTTTCCAGATTCTAAATGGTGCAGATTATGAAGCAATTGATATGCTGGGGATGTAAAGGGGATACCTTCTTATCCTTAAACTGTCTCTGCAGTAGCAGGGACTAGGGCATCACCCTCTCAAATTCTCTGCTCCCTTTGAGCTTAGTTGTTGTACTCTCACTAAGTGAGAATGAAACAGATTTCTCTAGAAACAAGGTCTTGCTCCAAACTATATTTATTTCACTGTAGTATATTTGAGGGTGATTCAGTCTTGAATGAGTAACTAAGAGCCATTAGGGTTACAAAAGATCTTAAAGACATTTCTTAGACGGGTCGATCAAGGTGCTTGCATTTTTGGACTTGTGAGGACAGCTGGCTTGGGCATAATCATAATGAGCTCCTGAAATTTTCAAATTGAGCACTACACCCTTAATTGCATCTCAGATCAGTATTACTAGGATTGCAAAGCTTACCATCTTTCCTGTACAGAGCTTGTATATTACTTATTGCAGGGCATATCTGGTAGCCTGCAATGTCCTGCCCACCCTTACCAACTCCCGCAAGCCTTATCTATCTGTGCACTGTCTGTTTATTTCTAATTGATCTCTACTTTAATGTGAACGTTATCTGAAACTTTGACTTGGAGGTATGTGGAGAATCAGTGTAACAATTCACTTATATCTCATATGAACTTTAATTTCTAGTGAATGTAGTGTGTGTAAACTGGAGAAGTAACTTTTTTGGGCTGTGTCTCCCACAATCGCATGGCCAATCTGTGCTTCAAAGAAATAGACTATTTCATCTTTGTTTCAGAATGACAGACTTCCTTTGTTTACAAACACAAAACTTCACAATGATAAAAGGGGATAGCAGATCAGTCTGTTCTCCTGTACATTATGTAGGTTGACCATAATCACTGAGGAGCTCTATGGCTGAATCAGATTCTTGCAGGTTTAGAGCTGCATGCTCACTGAGGAAGAATTTTCTGTTAAGCAACTGAACAACTTCACCAAACTCATCACCATTTATCATCAACAGCTGGTACCAAGTTTTATGGTCATATTCCAGCTTACTCATTCAGCTAATGACTCCAGCTGGCTCAGCTATGGAGGAAAACAAGCATGAATGCTGGGCTGAAAGCTGTGTCTCCATTTTTCTCCTCCCCTCACATACTAGCTTGATGTCTGAGTGGAGCTCTGACCCCAGGTCTCCTGCATTCTAGCCCTGTACTACAACTACCACATCACAATAGCTAGCCAAGAGCTTTAACCATAAACTGTTCCTGGTTAAAGAGTCTGGTTAATAAACCAGCATTTAAACCAGAATTCCTGTTTTGAACCTAGGGAGAAATCCAGCATGGCGTGGACACTGCAGCATCAGCTTGATGGAACATCCTGCCTTTCACCCCAGTCCTACGGCCCTTAGAGCTGCTCAGAAACTGATTCTGAGGTGGGGGGTGGTTTCCCAGGTTTCTGGAGCAGGTTTTGGGATGATAATTGTGATGTTTACCCCGTGGCCCCTGCTAGTTTCACCAAACACAGGCCTCACATGAGTATCCCAACACACCCTTTAAGACGCTGCCACCAGTTGATTTCTTTATCAACCTATTTTTCCTATGAAAGCCTGAGGTCCATTCAGTACTGAACTTTTAAACAGAAACAGGTTTATTGATTACAAGTTGTTTTAGGATTAGTTCTTAAACACATTCTTAAAGTTACACAAAGCTTCAGTAATTTACTTTAACCTCTTCTATCTCAATTAATACAGGTCACACTCTGACTAATCACTCCTTAAACACTCTCTCTGCCTCATACCCCAAAAACTCATTTCTCTCTTCTCTGTCTCTGACTGAACTCTCTAGACTCTGACTCACTTCTCCTTTCTAGTTTCTCTGCCTCTGCCTCCCGGCAGCTCTCATTGGTATATGCAATACACTGCTGAACATTCATGCCAGGGGTGATGGCTACAACAATGAGGACTACTTTGCACCTTCTCCTGGATTTCACCTTTTCACCAGAGAAAGCCTGGTGTTAAAACATGGGGAGCTTTGATTCAAACAAATTAGGTGGGACATAGTCAAATTATCACACAAATTTGAGGGAAGGTGCACAGCCTCCTTCCTGGCTTGCTAAACTGAATCAGCAGTAGTAAAATCAAGAGAGGTAAATAAGGGATTATTACTGTCACCAGTGGTATAGTGGGATGTTTGAAATATGTCATGAGTTCAGTTGAAGAAGATATGGAATCTGAGGGGTTAATTACAGCTGAGGAAAATGCTGGGCAATCAGAATTACAGACAGCTGAATCACCATCAGATTCTCCTCCCCCAGTAGCCAGAATGAGGGATAAGCTTCAGCAAAGACTCATGACACAAAGGTCTGAAGCTCGCATGAATGCTTCCCATAGGAACATCAGGTTGACCAGCCCTGAGTTTTAGCAGGATGAAGTATTTAGATGACTGCTGCTGCTATAAAATCTGCACCCAGAGGCTTGTGGAAGCAAAAAGTTCATTCTCTGGTTTGCATTCATGTTCCTGCTATCTTGAACCTTGCTTACTTGACCCTTGGCTCTTAGACCTGACCTTGACTATGGTTTGTGTTTTGGCTTTGGCAATTTGGCATCTGCTTTGTATCCCCCTGGACTTCTGACTTTGGACTGACTTATTCGACTTTCACCTGCTGTATTCCCTGGAAACCTGACAAAATGCAAGTGCTCATTAAGTACTTTCAAGGTAGGCAGCTGGACTGATTCGCACCCTTTCCCTCTAACTGTGAGGACTGCTGCTTGTTCAGAGAAAACAGAGAAGCATGACTGAGGTGACAGATGATGTAGCCACTTGAAGGGTTTGTCAGATGCCTTGGAGTTTCAGCACCATCAGCCATCACTCCACTGCTTTCTGTTGAAAATATTTAGGCATAGTAGAGTAGTAGGATCAAGGCTTAAAAAGTGGGGTCAGGACTGTTTTATTCTGTTTTATTCTCATCTGCTCATGGTCAGTAATGTAGATTTACTTGACTGTGGACTCACAGCAAGCAGTTCATTTAAGAATTGTTTATGTTATTGATACAGTTGGCATTTTGATAGATGTAAGTTTTATGTGATACAGTTTTAACAAGGCTGCAAATGATCTTGAAGGGTAGATTGAGGGGTATGTGTTTTAAATCCAAGTAATTTTTTTGGGGGGGGGGGAGTCAGAATGGACTGTAAGCGGCCTACTTTAAGCTGCAGTTCTGCATACATTTCCCTGAAAGTTATGGTGAACACACAAGAGACATTGCTGAGCTGATTCCTGCTGCCCAGGTGCCCTGCTGTGATCTCTGTGGCAAGCCAAAAGTGGCGTCTGGAGATTGTCCGATGTGTGCCAGATACAGATGAGTAGACTGGGCTGCCCAAGAGGCATTCTGGTTATTGTTTACCCCAGAAATTATGTAAGATATTTTTATTTGGATCTCTATTTAGAGACTCAGAAGGCAGATATGTTTATTTTTGTCTGCTTGTCACACATACACACACAGTTATAAGAGTGATTTACAAACAGAAAGGTTTAAGCAAGAAGTTTTGGCTTCTGCCTTCTTCCATTGCTCTGACATCACTTGTTTCTCCCATCTAGGAAACAGCATACTTTTACTACAGCAACTGAAAAAGGAGGCTTGCAAATTAGCATTATAAATTTATAAATCTTTTTTACCTTTACCTTAACCCTTAGCTTTGAGAAAAGAAGACAGAGGGGTGATATGATAGCATGCAAATACATGAAAGACTGTCATACAGAGGAGGGGCAAGATCTGTTCTGGATCATCCCAGAGTGCAGGACACGCAACAGTGGTCTCAAGTTACAGGAAGCCAGATTTCGGAATATCAGGAAAAAACTCCTAACTGTTACAGCAGTATGGCAATGGAACCAATTAACTTGAGTCGTAGTGAGTGCTTTAACACTGGAGGCATTCAAGAGAAACTTAGGCAACCACCTCGCAGATATCCTTTGATTTGTATTCCTGCATCAAGCAGGGGGTTGGACTTGATGGCCTTATAAGCCCCTTCCAATTTCACTGTTCTATTATTCTATCTAGGACAACCTTCAAACTGATGCAGAAAAAAACTCCCCCCCCCCCCTATTTGTTTCTCTGTGGTGCATCTGCATACTGATTGCAGGGCTTACTGAAACAGCTGAGTAGATATCCTGGTTATTTTTGCTGATTACTGAAATAATCAGCAAAAATGCTGATCTTTGCCTGGCAATATATATATGTATTTTTGCTTCCCACGTCTCTTCCTACGTTTGTTGTTGCATGAAAGACTTGAGTGCATGGCTACTAATTAGACAGAGGCGGTGCAAATTGGACTGCATCTCCCCAGGTGTGCAGGAGACAATGAGTTGTATCGGCCTAGCTCCTTCCCTACTTCCCTAATGCAAAGCCCAAGGCAGCCTGTCTCCTTGATGTTCCAATCCATGTGAGTCTTAGAGAGACAGGGCTCCTTATAAGGCCAATTGCACAGAGGGAGATTGTCTGTCACTGTCTTGAAGGTGGGATTTGATGTGCAAGACTCTGTGGAACCACGACACAGAGTTTATCTGAGTGAAATGAGATCTCATCCTTGGAGAGCTGTCTCTGTCAGAGCCTCTAGCTCATTAATGATGTGTTAATCACTATGCAGTGGTAGATGTTCAGGAATGAATCATCACTGATCATTTCCACAATCCAGGATAATAACATGCAGAAAGTTTCTCAGATACTTTAAAGACTACAAAATTCATTTATACTCTGCTTTTTAGTCATTAAGGGGCCACAGGATTCTTCAGCTGTCTTAATTAATTAATTGCATGTCATTCAGTCAATTTCAATAATTTTATTCACTCGTTAAATGCGTGGTGCCCACAAGTGTTGAGAGAAATGCATACACCCACCCTTTCTGTCATCATTTTCTACATGTGAAAATGACAGTCTGAAAGAGTGGGGTGGGGGGCTGCTCTGTCTAGGTAGTCAAAGCAGCCCCCCCTTTCAGACTGTTAATGTTCACATCTTGAAAGAGATGATGGGGTGGCTGAAGCTAAGATGGCTCCCTTCAATATGTGTTGGTTTCACAGGCTTAGATAAATGAAGAGCAAGACTTTTGTGTTAGCTAGAACAGATGAATAGGGCTATCCCACTGAAATACTGCCCAGATGAGGATAACCTAATTGCTTGAATCAATGTAATCTGAGAGTTTTCCTGAACTATAATTCATCGTGTCAGTGATAAGGAAATAGATAGTGGAAAAAGGCAAGAAACAAGAGTTCTATGCCATTTGTAATTTCTAAGCATTACTTTGGATGTAGTAATTCATTTATAATGTACAACAAGCACATATGGAGCAATGTGTACTAATCTTGCTCTGTAGGCATTCATTTCAGTGAAGCTTATGGAGAAAAACTGCCCTGGTCGATAGTGCCTTTTTTTTTATCTCGTTAAGGATTTTTTGTTTTGTTTTGCTTTTTTTGGAAATGTGTTGCATAACACAACTGCTGTGGTAAACCTGGCTAAAAAGAAAGTGTGTCCTGAAATAGACCTGTATCATTTTCAGATTGACCTTCTCATGCCACAGTTAAGAGCGCTTTTGCTAAGCTCTCTCTGATCAAATCTCACTGGGCAACAGTTTTGTCGGTCTAATCTTTCTATGGTTGTTTTATTATACAACATATTCTGCACACATACATGCAAACAAGCTGGCAGTCTTGGGAAACCCACACTTGTAATAAAATCCCTGTCTTCAGGAAGGCTGCTTAGAATTGTAAACCTAATTAGCAAATTGTTCCAAAACAACCAAGTTGTTTTTTTTTTAATGAACATTACTGTGTCCTGGTAGATAAATGGCAATCCTTTCCAGTTACTTGTATCTTGAAAATATAATGCCAGGGCCAATCCTACCATTAGGCAAAATGTTCTGGTTACTTCAGGCAATAGATGGTGGGATAGCAGTCAGTGTGATGGCCCAGCAATTCTTCCAAGACCTCTCCCAGGCATGTTTCTCTCCAGAGGTGGCAGCAGCAGTGTCTGCTTGTTGCTGTGCTGCTCTGTATGTGTTACCAAGGCATCTCCCCTCACTCCTTCACATATGGAACCACGGGGGAAAGCCCAGACCAAGTGGGCAAACATCCAGGTGGCCAGCCCCATTCACACACATCTGTGTGCATATGCCTTATTCTGCTCATGTGATGTGCCATTGCTCAGCATTTGTTTGGGTAGCTCAGTTCCCAGTATTACAGATGTTCTTGAACTGCAACTCTCAGAAATCCTGGCCAGCACAGTTAGTGGTGAAGATTTCTGGGAGTTTTAGTCCAAGAACATCTGAGGACCCAAGGTTGAGAACTACTGGACTAGGCAGTTGGCAGATACTGTACCAGGCAGAATGTTGAGGGAGAGAGTGTTGGTAGGTCCCCCTAAAATCTGAGGAAAAGCCATCCCTGTTTGGATGATGAGTGGATCCCAAGTAGATCTGTGTTGTGTACTCCTTGAGCTAGGGTGTTCTCAGCAGATATGGTGGAGGATGCTGTCCTATTGGTGATGCTGAAAGGGGATTTTAGGCAGATGGATGGCTTCTGTATATGAAGGGAGGGGTTGTTGTTGTTTTGACTTGTATACCCCTCTATAGTGCTAGACAACTATGCACACAACACTTTGTCCCCGAGGGAGCTGGGTACTCATTTTATCCACCTTGGAAAGATGGAAGGCTGAGTCAACCTTGAGCCAGCTTCCTGAATCTGTTGTGATAGAAACTCAGGTCAAGAGCAGAGGCATGACCGCAGAAATATAGTTTAACAACTGACCCGTGGGGCTCTTGCAAATGGTATCTGAGCAAATGGTATTTCAAAGAGTACACCACCACCTTTGCATCTTAAAATCTAGTTCATCCTTTTTGGAAGACACCTGTGCTGGACATCATTGTCTGGGGGTGGGGGGTGGGAAATCCAAACCTTTATTATTATTTTTTTTACTTACTTACATACATACTTACATTGATCTGTAGCTTTCCAACATGAAAAAAACAAACCATGAACTCAAGGTGGCTAACAAAGATCATTGAAAAAATTTACATATAAATTAAAAATTAAACAATAAAACACTGAAATAATCAAGGCAATTAAAATAGTCACAGTAATCTGTAAAAGTTAAAAACCTATTCAGCATTTAGCAGATGACTAATCTACAGGCCCTATGGGGTTCAGGTTGTAACACAAAATCTCTCCATCTCAGTTCCATGGCACTTCCTAGTTCCCACCTGAATTTCCCCTCTGTTCTTATTTTATTTCAGGCTGCAAGACTTTATAATTTTTTTAATAGAAAAAAATCTATTTTTCAGCTTACTGATGCATTTTTCCCAATGAAAGCATTCTGTTTATGTATTGTCCTATGTGCATGCTTCCTCCCCCTTTTTGAGTTCTGTCACACACACCATCTTTCAAAAGCACCCCATTAGCCTTGCAAATGCAAGAATTCGAAAGGCAAGGTGTGTTTCTCCTTACAATGACTCCTGAGAAGTGTGAAAAGGCTGCTGTTGTCAGAACTATCAAATCCAACAAAACCTTTGCATCCCTAAAACATTATTTACCAGTCATGCAATTAGTACAATGAGAAGGAGATGGAGAATAAAGGCCAAAGGGAGGGGTGGGGCCTCTTTTCAGAATATTTCACAGGGCATCCAAAGATATTTGACAGATTTAATTCCATTAATTTCTAAACATCCTTTCCCCGTTGAATAATTATTACCCTCCCCTCATATTTTATATACATACTGTATGTCACCATGCTATAAATTAATAAAACATTCCTTCAGCAACCCAAGAACTTATGTTTTCCCATTCCAAAATTAACTGCATCTTCTCTGGGAACTCTCCTGAATGTGTTTTCTTTGCTTTTCATGGAAAGGCCTGTCAGAACGTTAGCATACATTTCCATTTGCAGCCTTGAGGCTTGGAACACCCGTCTTCTCTTTCCAAACGTTATTTGTACCATCAGTTCTCTCTGTTGCTCTTTCCCATATGTGATGATTTTTGATCACGAAATACTATCACACAGGACACAAGGGCCTGCCACAGAAGCACAGCATGAATTTATCAACCTTCACTCTGCACCCTCTGTGCACAAACATACCTTATTTGTGTCATTTGAATAAAAAAGTTTGCACCCCTACATAGATTGAGTGGCTTGTTACATGTAGTGATCACCCACAGGAAATAGTAGTCCATGGTAGAGTAGTAAGTTATTAATTGAAGGACAGGTCAAAAAAGAGGCAAGGTCATCATGGAGTCCTATAAAAACATTTATCTTGATTAGTAGGAAAGGGAAGAGTTTCATTTCATTTGTTGTTGATAAGAACTTCCCAAAGAATGGAAATGTCTTCATAACTCTGATGGAAGTTGACCTGCATTTCATTGACCTTCCAGTGAGCAGAAGATCTCATCCATGTAATAATGTAGGACTGTACCACTTACAAAGTTTTGGACCAAGAAGATAGGTGGTTTGAGAGAGGGGTCCTTCCTTCCTAAGCATATGGTTTTCCTGTAATAGAATGTCAACTTGGCTTATATGTGTGCCAGGTTTCCTTTCCCCAGCTACTTAAATTCAAGTACAGTATATACATCATATACTCTTAAATATGTGGTTGTACACCCTACAGGGAAAAGGGGGAACCAATCAAAATACCTGCCTCCTAGTTGGGAGCACATGTTGAAATCTAAATGCTGTCAGAGATATGCAGTACAAAATGAGATGCAACCATGTAAATACTAGTTGGTCTGCTATTTGGAGACTGATAACAGACGTGGTGGCGCTGTGGGTTAAACCGCTGAAGCCTCTGTGCTGTAAGGTCAGAAGACCTGCAGTCGTAAGATTGAATCCACGTGACGGAGTGAGCTCCTGTCGCTTGTCCCAGCTCCCGCCAACCTAGTGGTTCGAAAGCATGCAAAATGCAAAAAATGCGAGTAGATAAATAGGTACCACCTCGGTGGGAAAGTAAACGGCATTCTGTGTCGAGTCACGCTGGCCATGTGACCACGGAGGATTGTCTGTGGACAAATGCTAGCTCTATGGGTTTGAAACGGAGATGAGCACCGCCGCCTAGAGTCGGACACGACTGGACAAATTGTCAAGGGGAACCTTTACCTTTTTACCTTTAACATTCAATATGGTATTAAATTGGCTTCATTTTCTCTCTGGGTATGCACCTGAAAACCAGAACCATTAGATAAACACAGATTTTTATGGCTTGGTTTAGTTACCGGTACACCTGCCTTTACAAACCCTACTCCAAAAATTAGACATGTTTAAAAGTAACTGATCTTTTGCTTTCTTCAGGGCAGTTAGTCCTGACTCAAAGAAGCATCAGCTCTAGGATTTAGGATTAACTCCAGGCCTCTTCTGAAGGCCAAACTTCTGTGCATTTGTGGAAAATAACTCCTGGGAAAACTTTTCTGGTATGCGTTATTGAAGCCTAGTGGTTGCTATGCCAAGGAGGGGGCTGTGCAAATCACTTTTAAAAAAAAGGAAGAAAAAGAGAGAGAGTGCTTGGCATAGTTGCCCAATTCCTTTCTTTCTGCATGAATCTAAGCTCAATAGCTTAATTATGCAACTGTAGTTTTGTGTTCCAGCCTGTAACAAAAGGGAGGAATTTTGATTGCATTGCTCAAGAACAGCTTACAAGCCCTCCACTGTGAACCTTGTGCCTTCATTGACTATAAACCAAGGGTGGGATGAAAACATACCCTACTGAGCTGATTTCAGTACGGTTATGAATAAAGACAATTATATGAGATTCCTCACTCCCCACATGTTAAAAATGCTGTTTCATCTATTGACTCTGATCTGTCTTTCTTTATTTTCTTTCTTTTGTTTTAACTTGATATGTCTCATAGGGATCAGGGAGGAATTTGCTGAGTCCAGATTTCAAAGAAGACAGATCAGATCTGGATCTCTTGAATTAATACACGGATTGAAACCAGTATTGGATTTATATACCAGCGAAGTAAGAGACAGTTTATGGCCTCAGATTATGAGGAACCTCCAAATACAAAAATTAACAGTACTAAATTTCAAATGATATATAAGTGTTAAACAACTTAAAGAAAAGAGTGTCTAAAACAAGCATTGGCTTGCTGCAAGGTGGTATATTTTGCCCAGCATCCTGTTTGCAAAATACTCTGCACGTAACAGCAATTGTGTGAGCAGTTTTCGCATTTTGTTAGCCATCTGTCATGTGCATCACTGTGTGTGCATCCAGTTGTACAACCCAACAATGCCTGAGCACATAGCACACAACTGTAAGATTGCACACACTGCTTGTGTGATTTCTGGTTTCTGCTATAAGGTATCAAAAGCAAGCTTCTGGCCTTTTAGTTATTTCTTCAGAAGCACATGAAGACATAAGGGGCCAAATGCAATATTAAAATGATCCTTATACGTGGCACCAACTCAATGAGTTCGTTATGTCTAAATCCCAATGCCAATGACAACTGGAATAGACACCTTGTATCAATGAGACTTAGTTTGATAATTGCCAGTGGATGTTGATTCTGATGGCGCTGGAATGGTAAATCTGCTCTGAATTTTTCTCCAAACTTCATTGATCTATCAAAGCCCTCTGTTCCTCAGATCTCCTTCCATGTATCAGCTTTTGTGATGGCCAAAGAAAAGCAGCATTTCTATTCCCCACTAGCCAGCATGGAAAAGTTGGGAACAGCAGTAGTGCAGGACGTGATCTTGTTTGTGACCCTACCATGGGAAGGAGAACTTTTACCCTTTGCATAGATTTGGACCACTATGAACTGGCAGAGCTATAATGGTGATTGAAGCAGCCAAGGATTTGACCCAGATACTGAAATGGAAATGGCCCCAAAAAAACCAATGGGAACCCCTAAGTATAGGGAAACATGTCCTCCCTTGGTGAAAATAATGTTTGGGACCTCTAGATCAACACTGGGTCCATATTCGGGGCAAACTTTAAAAGGTCATTTATGTCTCATTTCAGTCTCCTGATCCAGACTGGGCTCCTAGCATACGGAACTTGTACTAGGAAAAAAAAAATCTCTAACAAAGTGAAAGAGAGGCTAACTGAAGCTGAGTGCCTATGGGGAGAGTTCATCGTGAGGCAGAATGAGGCAGATACAGCAGCTGGCAGAAGGTATGAGGTGGCAACAAGGTGTTGGAAAAGAAGAGTTGTGGGTAACAGGGTTGGCCCTGTGCCCTCTCAGCTAGCCTACTGCTTCCATGGGTGGTAGAAAATACTGAACTGTTTCCTGTGTTGGGGTAAGATTTGTATGGCAGTCAAATAAGCTTTTATGCATGGAATGGGGAAAGATGTCATTATGTTTTTAACCTCTGGCAGCAAAAATGTCATGGGTCAGCCCTGAGTGTGTGTGTCAGTTGGAACGGATGGATGAAGTGGCACATGTGCATGAAAGTGTGCAGGGTGGTCACACTCACTTTTGGTTCTACTGAGCTCTGGCACCAAACATGTTGTCCCATAGCAGAGGAAAAACACCAGCTCTGTAGAGGTTCAATAATTTCTCTAGCCAACAGCAATGATGGTGGTGGTTGTTACGTGCTGTCAAATGGTTTTGGATTTCTGGTGAGTCTGTGAATTAATAACCTTCACAAAGGTTAAGGTTAATGAAGGGGGCATCAAAAGAGCATATAGCTCAATATTTGGTTTGCTATTGGTGCAGATTGGTTCACCCTATTTTGCAACAGCCACATTTATTTAAGTAAGAGCGATCCATCCTGCCTCTTTTGTGAGCTGTTCCACTCCTTTCTGGAACAGCGCTAAGGATGGAATTTATTTGGTTTGATTGGGAGAATTTCTGATTATCCCATTCTGCAGTCTGTGTGGTTGCTTTATTTCCTCGCAAATAGAGCTTTGGGTGGCATTCTCTTACGTGACAACCCTGTGATGTATGCAGTTGGTTGTGATAGTAGAAAGGGCAGCAGAGAAATCCTCTCCTTTATTTTCCTCTTCTTATCATTTAAAAAAATATTATCCTAATAGAGTGCTATTTCAGCTATAAGGAAGTATCCACACTAGGTTAATGTATTGCTGTAGCACTGTGCCACTTACTAAATAAAAGAAACAAAAAAGGAAGTCAAGAAAAAAGCACGAGGAATGACAGACAAAACAAAAAGTGAGGAAAGGAGTGGGGCATGTGCATGAATAATTGAAAGAGGGAGGAATTGGAGCAATCTGAAGTGCTGTCTGAATCCTTCTCATGGAAGATGATACATTTCCTGTGTTAATGGAAAGATGGTTCAAATGTGAGATAAAATAGATTGCATGGAAGATAAGAGCCTTTTAAACATGACCCACATCATTCCAGATTGCCTTGTCTAATCATGCTGTATATAACCATACTGTTCAAGTCTTGCAAACCAAAGGCTATGGTATCCTTTATTCACTTAATCCAACTCATGTTCAGTCTTCCTCTTTTCCTACTGCATTATATTTTTCTGGCATAGTTGTTTTTCCAGTGAGCCTTGCCCTTTCATGATGTATGCAAAGAATGATGGTCTCAGTTTAGGCATTTTAGCTTCATGGGAGAGTTCAGGCATGATTTGATCAAGCACCCACCTATTTTATCTTTCTCACAGTCTGTGGTATTCATAAAGAATTGTGCCAACACCACATTTTGTATTAATTGATTTCTCCCTATCTTCTGCATTGTCCAGCTTTCACATTTGTACACAGTAACCACAAGTGCCATAATATGGATTGTCATTCCAAATACGTAAATATTTTGATTAATGAGACTGAATATACCTCTCCATTCTCAGGTATAGAAAATCTTAAAATGTTGATTTCTTGATCATCAGCATTATATATTTCTTTAATCTTGATTAGTAATTGTTCAAAATGATTGTTATCTCCTGCCATTACTATGGTATCATCTGCATAAATTATTGATGTTCCTTCCATCAATTTTTTTCATTACACTTTCCTTTGAATCTAATCTAGCTTGCCATATGATATGTTCTGCATATATATGGAACAGATAGTGACATAGCCAATATATATTTTCAATATGAGTTCTAATATCTCATCTTTTTCTGAATCCAGCTTGAACATCTGTTATCTCTTGCTCAGGATATGGTAAAAGCTTTTACTTTTTGTAAAATCATGAACATTAGGTTGCATGGAAAGTTAGTGCAATGCTCCTATAGATATTGCACTCTTTAGTGACTAGTTTCTTTAGAGATGAGTACATACTATTTCCAGTCCTCAAGTCATGGTTTTGTTTTCTATATTTGCCAGGACATTCCTATTGGGATTTTGACAGTTTCAGTCTCTGTTGACTGAAATAGCACTACAGGTACCACCCCTACCTACTCTTAGTGATTTATTTCTTAAAATTTCTTCAAGCGTAGCTTTCACTTCTATTTTAAAAAAAAAATACTTATTTTTCATTTTAAAAATTCTTCAAATGGAATCATAATTCTTTTATCACTTCTGTATAATTCTTCATAGATTTGTTTCTATTTTCTCTTTATTTTAACTTGAACATACAATATTCCTCTGTTGAGCTTTCAGCATCACTATCCTGCTTTAAACTTCCCTTTTATTTCTTGAATCTTACAAAAGAGCTTTTACTCTCCGCTTTTGTTTGTTCTCTTCTATTTCTTAAACATGCAATTGCCAATAAATAACTCACTCACTTACTACTCATTGAAAAATGGCAACTCTGTTTTGTTCCTTGTCTCAGGAAGAATTTGCACATTTGTGATATTGATTTTTTGCATATTTCTGCAGATGTGCAAAAGTACAGAACTAGGATAATGGCTCCTTTGTTTTGTGGGCTTTTTAGAATTGGATAGGGAAGTGTTGTCCCTGTTCTTGCCCTTTGGCACCTGCTCTCTCTTTCTCTCTCCTTCCCTTCCTCTTTCTCTTTTTGCTTAACTTCACAAAGAGAAAGGTTGCAAGATTAATTTTGCACAAATTCTGTGAAGTGTGACAAACACCTGCTTCTTGTTTCATTATTGTGCTGGATGTGAGAACTCTGGTGGGGCTGGTTAATTCTTAACAGGCTATCTTAGCATGTTGAGACAATGTGCCTCTATTGTTACAAAGACTTAGAGAAAATGCTGTTGCATTTCTAATCTAGGTAGCATTTTTTCTTCTTAAATCTACTTATTTTACTCATGCCTAACTATGTTGGTGTCAGTTCACTACTCTTCCTTCTCCTCTTCCACCATTCTTATTCTCTCATTTCACATATGGAATCTACAAGGTCAGTGTTGCTGCAACAGCAAGTAGGACTGGATTGTGTGTCATTGTGGTATCACAAAACATGATATAATACCACAATTTCAACAGTACAGATTGTTTATGGAGTGGTTTACTCTGTTTCCCCATGTACCAGTTATCACACTTTGTACATTTTGTAAAGATTATTTTCAAAGTGTTCTTCATATCTGCTGATGCATTCAAAACGGCTTTCACAGGATCCAGTGTTGAGACAGATTAGGTCAGTTTGTCTTGGGATGCTGTAGATGTATTTTTCTCCTGGACATATTCCAAAATATTATTAAAGACAGCTGATTTATCACCTATATATCCTGACATATTGCTAGGAATCACCACCACTTTTACCCCAGTCCTAAATCTAGGAAGGACTCAGTGTCATCTAGTCCATCCTCTGTCCAAAGGCAGGTTCACCCAATGGTGTAGTGCCCCCAACAGAATAATCTACACAATTGCAATTAAGTCTGTCAGAAACAGTGAGCTGTACATCAAATGACTTCATGAAACTCAAACAGGAGAGCCCAGTCAAACACTGTAGGAAAAAGACACGATGATCACTACCATCACAACCATCATGATGTAATTATATGCAAGCTCAGAGTTTGGGAAATTAATGTGTGAGGGTTCGCTTCCTGGCTCCCAAGTAGTCCCCAATAAATCACCAGGCTTGTGAGGTTTGGAAATCGGGGTAACATTTATTGCATTATTTAACAAAAGTCCAGTGTCCGCAAATGTGTTCCAGGCTTTCTCCCCATCAAACAACAGGTCTGACGGGGGTTTCCACTCTTCAACTTGAAACGGATTTCCATCTGGAACATACCAGGGTCCCGGCCAGTCCGATGTTGTACCCGGGTTTGATATCTGTCCATTCTCCCCCTCCAACAAGGGGATCGTGTCTTCATCTCTGGGATCCATCCAGGCCAACTCTGCGGCAGCGTCGAACGCCTGCCAGGGTTCTCCCGTCGCTCCGTCTGTTGCATCCCCCCCAGATCGTCCATTATAGTCTTTACCTTCTCTCCCTCTCCACCTTCTCCTTCCTTAATTTCCTCCTCCAGTCCTTTGTTGCTCTTTCTCCCCAGTATGATGGTTTGGGAGTGTTCTCCCTTCTCCTGTGAACATCCGCCTCCTCCTTTGGGACTCTCAGCTTCTCTACCTTTCCAGTCCAGGGGTCTTCTACCCACACCCACTCCCAGCCTGGTGGGAGTCCTCCTTTGCCCCATTTTATCTCTGCTAACCCTGTTTCCACAACTACTCGCATTTTTCCTCCTTTCCCACCAAAATGGTCCTGGTCTTTCAGACCGTTAAGTTTCTCAGTTCCTCCTCTACTCTCCCTGGGCCTGATTCAGGTGGTCTTGTCTTCCAGTGTGGGGGAATTGGCGTGGTTTAGCTCTCCTTATCAGCAGTAGGTGGGAGGGATGGCACTCCCGTGAGAGGAGGCTTGCTCTCACCTTTGGTCTCACATAATGTTAAATATAATTAGTTACACTTACAAGAACAGGCCCCTCAGAGGTATTTGATTATTGTTGCAACCACAGTTGTACGAAAGGATGAACTGCCCATTTCTCCAAAGTAAGTAACTAGTTATGTTTTGTTCTTCTTGTTGTTGTTACTTTTAAACCTCCTGAATGCTATAAGTCATTGGCTGTAGTACAAAACACATACGTAAAGAGAGATGACATTCCTTATAACAATAAAAATTAATTGGCAATTCTAGGTTAATGACACATGAACTTTGTGCAGTTTTACTTAGAAATAGGTTCCACTTATTTCAGTGTGACTTATTTACTACTAAATGCATTAAGGATTCCAGCCTGAGTGTTCCTAACCAATCCACATAGATAGGGATGGGGTAGAGGGGGACCCTTTCCGATTTCATCAAGAATTCTCATTTGAAAAGGTCACTATACTACTATTCTCGGTAAGTTCAGAAAACTCTTTAGACTTGATTATTTGTCATTACTTTATCAGTTACTTTACAAGGTGGTTGAGAAAATGCTTGCCATGTTTTTATAACCCTGAATTTATCATTTTTGAGTGATCAGAATGATAATATAGCTGTGCTGGGTGTCTTCCTAGAATTATGCAAATGAAGCAGATTCCATCGGCCTTCATTATCTGGTGAATATTCTGTTCTGTGATGATGTTTAGGCACGTACATACATAAGGCTGCCCACAGAAAATGAAGTGGAAGACAGCAGGTCTGATTAAAATAAGCATCTTTCATGCATTTCATCTTTCCCTCCACCACACAAAGCCTTGACAACTTGGATGAAGAAGAATGGAAATGTCAGGAAAACTGTCCATCTGAACAACTAACAATTGCTCAGCTAGCACTAACTAAGCAGTTTCCTTTTACTGTTGGTCACACTGACCTTGGCCATGCCATGGAGGTTATTGGTTCACACAGGGGAAATTTCACTGGAATGTTTTCGCCAGCAAATAAAAAGATGGCTAGGTCAGCAACATTCGTACGGTAACATCGTTCCCTTTTGGTCAGAAGAGCTGTTTTAGAAGACAGCTCCTGCCCACTGTATTGGGACGTGGTGGCGCTGCGGGCTAAACTGCAGAAGACCAAGCAGTCATAAGATCGAATCCACACGACGGAGTGAGCGCCCGTCGCTTGTCCCAGCTTCCGCCAACCTAGCGGTTTGAAAGCATGCAAATGCAAGTAGATCAATAGGGACCACCTCGGTGGGAAGGTAACAGTGTTCCGTGTCTAAGTCACACTGGCCATGTGACCACGGAAGATGGTCTTCGGACAAAACGCTGGCTCTATGGCTTGGAAACGGGGATGAGCACCGCCCCCTAGAGTCGAACACGACTAGACAAAAATTGTCAAGGGGAACCTTTACCTTTACCTCCTGCCCACTGTGGTTGAGGAGGCTGAAGGAACAACCCTGGTAGGTGGAGCCAGAGCTAGCAACAGAGTTGGGCAAGTATTCAGACCTACACACAGCAGGATGGGAACACAGGCAAGACCCTGATCCTCCCCCTCTGGTAAGGAGGTAGGCAGGAGTGCAGTGGCTGGGGGTAACTTGAGCCTGAAGTGGGGCAGTGCAACATTTGCCTTACTAAATTAACTGCCACTGTTAAGGGCTGTCTACATGAAAATAATCCCAACAAACTCAACTGGGTTTACCTCTTAGTAAAAACACATAGGCTCCAGTTAAAGGATGGACAGCCATGCAGAGTAAGTCCCAACGAATACTATTCCAAACATTTATTATGGCTACTTTTTTAAATGGCTGCTTAATAAACAACAACACCTTAACAGCTATTATTTTACTGTCACTCCAAACCAAACAGTGCCCTTAAAATAATAATAAAGAAGCAGAGGTGTAGAACTTTTTGTCTTCTAGATATTTTGGACAACCATCCCTATAATTCCATACTGCTAGCTATGCTGGCTAGGACTTCTGGGAAGAGAACCTCCAAAATCTGAAGAGCCAAACTTTCCCCACTAAATTGTTTACAACAAAGTGAGAATTGCTCTTGGCTTCTACATCTGATCTACAGGACTGTTTTATTGCTATTTCTGAGGGAATCAGTAAGCTGATTAGAAGCATAGGTGTTCTCTGGTCAGAATCAGAGGCAAACATGTGGAACAAACCCCATTTAACCCGGCTTAACTTCCGAGTAAGCTTTGTATGATTTGGATTATGCCGTAAGACTGTACTCCTGCACGTCACTATTTGGGAGGAGGCCCAGTAAACAAGCCTACTGGACTGAGGCCAAAAGAGTAACTTTTCCCATCTCAGTTAAGGACTGAGCTTCTTACAGCACTGTCCGCCATGAGCAGAGCTGAGGTTAATGCTTTCCAGTTTTAATATTCCTGACACTGATCTTGATCTGATTTCTTGGACAGCAATTTTACATCCTGGCTGGATTGCAGTAACACACTCTATGTGGGGCTGCCTTTGGAAAGTATTTGGAAACTTCAGGGGATCCAAAATGCTGCAGCTAGATTGTTAACTGGGGCTGGTTACAACTGCTGTAACCTTTCTGTTACAGCAGTTCCACTAGCTGCTGGTCCATTTCAGGGCAAAATTCAAGGCACCGGTTTTAACCTATAAATCCCTAAATGGCTTGGATCAAAGCTATCTCAAAGACTGCATTTCCCTCTAGGGGAAGCTTTTCTCTCAGTCCCACTACCTTCACAGGTGCCTTCTCTGTTGCTGCTTCCAGACTCTAGAACTCCCTCCCAGTGGAGGCTGGCTTGGCCCTATCTTTGTTATTCTTCCACAAGCAGATGAAGACCTTCCTTAGGCATTCCCTTAGTGACTGGCTTTCTGGAAGGTCTCTTTCCCTCAAATGGATTGTTGTGCCTTGTTGCTTTTAAATGTATTTCTAGTATTGATTTTACATATCCTTTATATATATTTGTTTAATGATTTTTAAATATTTGTATACTTACTGTTTCCAGCTTTTAAATACTATTTTTTAATGATGTAAGCTGCTTTGGGTCCTTTTTAAGGAGAAAGGCAGGCTGAAAACATTATATATACAGTATTATAATATATTGGGAAGGATATATACGGAGGAGGAGAACAGTACCATAAGCAAAAGCAGCATGTGTTGCCTGAGTTTAGAAGGAGATTTCAAGGCTAGAAGCTCCGATGTAAATTTGCTCTGACAGCTATTCTTTCTGACAGCACACAAAAAGCACAATATTTCATCTTACTGCTGGATTTCATGGGTAAGAAGGATCTGCTTCTGCTGGCAGCTCTTGGATGGACTACAGTGTTACATAACAGCACTGATGTTACCTGTCTGTCATGGGTTTGGAGGGAAAGTTCCATCCTATGGGGAGTGGAAGGCGGGACATCAGGAGGAGGGGCTGTACTGTATAAATATGTGATGCCTGTGTGGTGAAGAGGAGATGCTGAGACAGACTGTGAGACACTGGGTTGGGACGAAGCAGCAGCTGGGGAAGAAGAAGCTGTTGTGGGAGTCTGGGTGTCTGACAGGGTACTACTGTGTGTCAGAGTACCAGCCTGAAAGGTTCAGGGGTCTGTTGGTTAGCCAGAACTGATGGGTTCAGGGTCTGTGCTTTAAGTTAACGGTTCTAGGTGAACCAAACTGTATGCTTGTGTGTGTGAGAATAAGCCACGTTACTTTATTTTATTCACCTGATTGTTTTATTTACCCTGTTTGTATTTAAAATAAACCTTATTCTTTTGTTGTTTAAAAATCCATCCCTGGTCTGTGTGACTTATTATAGGGAATGGTTGGTGGCAGCTTAGTAACTGTGTGATAGATCCCAGTAGGTCTGGGTTTGTCACATTGATTGGTGTCCAGCGTGTGGGATACGACTGGTCCAGTTGTCCAGTGGTCCAGCAAAGCCTTGGCAAGTGTGCCCAGAGCAAGGGGGGTCTAGTCAGGGACAGTCTGAGGCGCGTAGGTAATCTTCTAGGTGTACCTCACGGGGAGGTGCACTAGTAGAAGAACGTGCCAACTGGGGAGACTTAGATTAAGGTGCTCTGAGGCAGCCTGATTTTGGCGGGAAAACGCTGAGGCAAAACTGCGTAGCAACAGTGAGCTAGCTTGCCAGCTGAGAGGCCCAGCAGAGGGGGGTAGGCTCTGACTCGATACTGTTGCAACTTTAGTGCTGAAGAACAGCAGCAATCTCTAGGGAGAGCTGGTTCTGAGGTAAAAGGAAAAAAGTGGTCGTTTTATTTTGAGGCTTGACTTTTTAAAGCAGCCTGTTCTGAGGGGGGGTATGCCCTTGACTCGAAGCCAAGTAGCAGACATGAGTGAGGTGAAAGACCCCCAGATTGACCAAGGTTCTGAGGATGAATTTGGCTCAGTGCAAGGTGACAGCACAGGAGAGCAGGACCCAGAACTCAGAAAAATACTCCTAGCCCAACAGCATGAACTGAGGGTGAGGGAAATGGAGGAAAGATTAGAGAGAGAAAGAAGAGAGGAAAGGGAGAAACAAAGGCAATTTGAATTAGAGAGAGAGAGAGAGAGAATGGAGAGGGAAGAAAGAATGGAGAGAGAGAAAATTGCTCTGGAAAAAGAAAGGATGGCGTATGAGTTAAGAAAACTGGAAATGATGAACCAGAACAATAATAATAATAGGGATTCTGAGGGAGGCCAACTGTCTAAGGCTGACCTGAAGAAATTCCCTGTGTACCACAAGGGAGATTGTCCTGAGGTGTTCTTTTCCTTAGTGGAAAGAGCGTTTGTGGACTTCTCAGTGAGGGAAACTGAGAAGATGACCATCATGCGTTCTTTAATCAGTGGTAGCCTGGCTGAGGTTTATGCCGAGATGCCTGAGGAACGGATGAAAGATTTTGCAGAGTTTAAAAAACTGGTGTTCGCAAGACATGGGATAAATGCAGAGCAGCTGAGACAAAGGTTCAGGTCCCTCACCAAGAAGCCAGAACAGACTTTTACCCAAGTGGGGGCCCAATTGGTGAGGCTGCTTGAGAAATGGCTGTCGCAGGAGGGAACAGAGACCTATGAACAGCTTAAAGACTTGATAGCCCTGGAACAGTTCTATTCAGTCCTGCATGGGGAATTGAAATTCCAGGTGAGGGAAAGGAAACCGAAATCTGTGGCAGCAGCCGCAGAGATCGCGGATTTTATCTCCCAAATAAGAAAGCCCTTGGGTGAGGGGAAATCTGTAGGTAAACCCAAAGAAACCTACAGCAAGTACTCTCAGGGACCAGGGAAAAGCCAGCAAGGGGGAGGGGCCC
Organism: Pogona vitticeps; assembly: GCF_051106095.1. NCBI lineage: Eukaryota > Metazoa > Chordata > Lepidosauria > Squamata > Agamidae > Pogona > Pogona vitticeps. The sequence goes on from NC_135787.1 coordinate 62,206,996, forward strand.
ATGGTGAAGGGAAGCCCTCAGGCATGAAACCAAGCCCTCAGAATTTGGAGGGAAAACCCAAACAAGAGGAGAGAGAATCAAAATACACCAGAAAATGCTATTTCTGTCAGGGAAAGGGTCATCTGATCTCAGAGTGTGAGAAATTGAAGCAGCTAAAAGGAATGGTGCCTCAGAATGCTAGTGGGACCAAGCCAAAAGCTGTGTTCTGTGTCCAGAAGGAGCAAAGCTCATTGTCACAGAGGGAGCCTGTTGCCATGACTACTCAGTCTGGAACAGCTACCTCTGCTGATCAGGCTGAGGAAAATGGTCCTCTTATGGAGGTGAAGCGCTGCTTGCTGATAAAAACAGATTCTCAGTTGTTTGAGACAGCAGGGGTGGACGTAGGAATACTTGACCGTCAGTATAGGGGACTGCGGGACACTTGTTCCCAGGTAACCCTGTGCCATCCAGATATCATCCCTAGGGAGTTTATAATCCCAAATGAGAGCATGAAGGTGGCAGGGATTGAGGGGCAGATAATCTCTCTGCCAGTAGCAGAGGTACCTGTCAACTTTCAAGGCTGGAGGGGAGATTGGCGGATAGCGATTTCATCGACTCTGCCAGCAGCCGTGCTCGTGGGAAATGACCTGGCTGAACATGTGAAACGGGTGCTAGTGATTACACGCTCACAAGCCACCACAGGGACAGTTCAGGGGGGTAATGATGAGCCAGAGACGGAAGCAGGTGGGGGGAGTTCAGAAGCTGTGGTGGAAACCTTAACCACAGACAGCAGATTTGGACAGGAGCAAAAGGCAGACGCCACTCTCCAAAAGTGTTTTGAACAGGTGACTGACGCCCAGCTAACACCTGAAACCCCAGTGAGATTTCTGGAGAAAAAGGGGATTTTATATAGAGAAACCCTGGGGAATATCTCAAAAGGGGGAGATGGGTTCAGAAGTCAGCTGGTGGTACCTGAAAAGTATCGTCCCATGATCTTACAAAGGGGTCACTCTGACATGTTTGCTGCACACTTAGGGGTGAAAGGGCCCCTTGATTTGATCAAACAAATTTGGGAGCAGGTCACCCAGGATGACCCACAAGACGTTGTGACATACATAGACACCTTGATGAATGACCTAAGGAGAAATCTAGAGCTGGCAGCAGAAAACCTGCAAGCTCAGAAGGTCAGACAGAAAACATGGTATGACCACAAAGCTAGAGAGAGGCACTTTGACCCAGGGGAGGAAGTGCTTTGGCTTAGGCCCTGCAGAGAGAATAAACTGCAGCTCAAATGGGCAGGACCATATAGGGTCATTTCCAAGATGTCAGACCTGAACTACCTAATAGAGCAGGAGGAGAACCAAGCAAGGAGGGTGGTTCATGTGAATGCCCTAAAACCCTACTACAGAGGGGAACAGAGGGTTTTATTCGCGATAAAAGCAGCTGAGAGTGAGGAAGCTGAATTACCCTTCTGGGAGGGTAGAGGGGAAGTAAAATACAACCCAGAGGAGGTAAAGATCAGTCCTGCACTCACCCAAGACCAGCAGCAAGAACTAAAAATGCTGCTTAGTAAATATCAACAGGTGTTTTCCAACAAGCCGGGGATAGTGAAGGGAGTGATGCATCGGATCCACACAGGGGATGCACCCCCGCAGGCAGTATCCCCATACCGAGTAACGGGACCCTATAGGGACAAGGTGCGGAAGGAGCTGGACGAAATGCTGAGGGAGAACATAATCGTCCCCTCTTCTAGTCCTTGGTCCTCTCCGATAGTCCTTGTGGACAAGCCTGATGGGAGCATTAGGTTTTGTGTCGATTACAGGAAATTAAACCGTGTAACCACTCCTGATGCCTACCCAATGCCCAGGCTAGACAACCTGATTGAAACCATAGGGGGTTGTCGGTTCATCTCATCATTGGACCTGGTAAAGGGATATTGGCAATTAAGAATTGATCCCAGGGAGCAAGAAAAGACTGCCTTTTGCAGCCCTTTTGGTCTCTATGAGTTTCGAGTCCTGAGCTTTGGTCTCAGAAATGCACCAGCCACATTCCAAAGGCTGATGGACCAGACCTTGGCAGGGCTCAGTGACTTTACAGTGGCCTACATTGACGACATAGGGATCTTCAGTAATACCTGGGAAGATCACCTGATACACCTGGAGTTAGTGCTGCAGAGGTTAAGTGCAGCAGGGCTAACAGTAAAGGCCAGCAAGTGTCAGCTGGGTAGCCCAGAAATCAAATACTTGGGTCACATGGTAGGGGGAGGAATGATAAAACCCCTGGAGGCCAAAATAGAAGCTGTTCGTGATTGGCCTAGACCCAACACCAAGAAAAAGGTCAAATCATTTCTTGGGTTGGTGGGCTACTACAGAAAGTTCATCCCGAGGTTTAGCGAGATTGCGGCTCCGCTGACCGATCTGACGAGGAAGACGGCTGATGACCGCATCCCGTGGACCAGCGACTGTGAGGCGGCGTTCCAGAGGTTGAAGGAGGCGTTAATCAACTATCCAGTGCTGCGTGCTCCAGACTTCGACCGGGAGTTCATCATCTACACCGATGCGTCTAACAGCGGGGTAGGAGCAGTTCTGTGCCAGGAGGATGAGAATGGTGACCAGCATCCAGTGTCCTACCTGAGTAGGAAACTTCAAAAAGGTGAGAAACATTTGGCAACCGTGGAGAAGGAGTGTTTGGCCATAGTCTACGCGATCCAGAAGGCCAAGCCTTACATCTGGGGAAGACATTTTGTTCTGTGTACTGACCATTCACCATTGCAATGGTTAAAGACGATGAAAACCCACAATAGCAAACTTATGAGGTGGGCTTTGAACTTACAGGACTATGACTTTGAAGTGAAGGTGGTCAGAGGGTCAGTGAACTGTGTTGCTGACGCCTTATCAAGAAGACCTGAAGACTGAAGACGGCGAAAGAACATGGACTATATGTATATAATGAAAACAAAAAGTTAAAATGTACCTGGTTTTGAATTTGGTTGGTATTAATAAAGGTAAATTGATGTACTGTATATGGTAAAATGTTTAAATGCATATTTGCTATGGTTAACTTGGAGTGTAAGTATATGTAAGTATTATATGGTATGTATAAATGTTGTTGTGTATTTTATGCAGGTTGTTTTTTTGGTGAAAAGCACTTTTAGCTTTCCCCCTACAAAACAACTTTTAAAGAGGGGAGGTGTTACATAACAGCACTGATGTTACCTGTCTGTCATGGGTTTGGAGGGAAAGTTCCATCCTATGGGGAGTGGAAGGCGGGACATCAGGAGGAGGGGCTGTACTGTATAAATATGTGATGCCTGTGTGGTGAAGAGGAGATGCTGAGACAGACTGTGAGACACTGGGTTGGGACGAAGCAGCAGCTGGGGAAGAAGAAGCTGTTGTGGGAGTCTGGGTGTCTGACAGGGTACTACTGTGTGTCAGAGTACCAGCCTGAAAGGTTCAGGGGTCTGTTGGTTAGCCAGAACTGATGGGTTCAGGGTCTGTGCTTTAAGTTAACGGTTCTAGGTGAACCAAACTGTATGCTTGTGTGTGTGAGAATAAGCCACGTTACTTTATTTTATTCACCTGATTGTTTTATTTACCCTGTTTGTATTTAAAATAAACCTTATTCTTTTGTTGTTTAAAAATCCATCCCTGGTCTGTGTGACTTATTATAGGGAATGGTTGGTGGCAGCTTAGTAACTGTGTGATAGATCCCAGTAGGTCTGGGTTTGTCACATACAGTTTAATGCTTGAAATGAAAACTTCATGCAAGAATTGGGTCTTGTGTGAGTGCCAATCCTGACAATGAATCTACTTATTATTGCAGTGTTTCTTCGAACGTACACACAGTACTAAGACATTGCCCCTTTTGTCAGAGTTAGACAACCTGCACCCTTACTCATGCTCCTATTCGAAATTTATGTGAGCTTATGTAACTAATTGTGGTTTCAATACTGCACTTTTGGTAATTAATGTTACACATAACATTTGCTGCATCTGCGATGCTCTTTGTGCAGTTTATGAAGCAGAGGTTCATTCTGTAAATGTTTGCTAGGAGAAATTGGGCAAGACCAAATTGAAGGTGTTGGTACTCTAAGGTCCCTAACATAGATGCTCCTTGAGTCTGATACCTGGTGTCTTTCTTTTAGGTATGTTTGCCTCCAGGGTTAAATGCCCAGCCACTGTTTTCCCTCTTACTGCATTATTGAACCATCTCCTTCACAGTTATAGGCAACAAATGGGAATTGTTAATAATAGCTAGAATGAACCAACTGGAATAACAACAGTGGCTTCTTTTGAGCTTGAAGTACTGCATCAACGTTAATTACACATGAACTTGATGTTATACCTTAATATTAGGTTCAGGGCTATGTGCTGACAGTTCTTGCTGACGTGTGTGAGACACATCAGTCACAGAAAAAAATGTGTGTTTTTGTTGAAGCTCATGGAGGGCAGTAGTGAAGGAATTAGAAAAGATAATCCAGTGTAAGGATATGTCACTGGAGTCAAAGACCAAGATCATAAGCTTGCTTGTATTCCCAATCACCAAGTACTGGTGTGAAAGAAAGCTGACAGGAAAAAAATTATTTGTTTGAAATGTGGTGTTGGAGGAGAGCTTTGCAGATATCCCGGGCTGCCAGAAAGACCAACAACTGGGTCCTGGAGCAAATCAAGTTTGAATTATCTGTGGAAGCAAAAATGCTGTCTCATGATGTGCTCAAAATTTGACAGCGTCAGTCTGACGCTGTCAAACTTTGAGCACATCATGAGACAGCATGATTCCCTGGAAAAGACAATAATGCTAGGGAACACTGAAGGCAGCAGGAAAAGAGGAAAACAAAATATGAGATAGCTTGACTCTTTGAAGGAACCATAGGCTTGAGTTTACAAGAGCTAAGCAGGGCTGTTGAGGACAGGACATGTTGGCGATTTCTTATTCATAGAATCAGCATAAGTTGGAGGCGACTTGATGGCACATAACAACAATGACAGAGTTTCCAACTACCATTTGACTCTGTATTGCTGGAAATGGCTGTGAGTCTACAGTCCATACAAGATATGGGGGAGGGCAGAGAGAAAAAGAGTCAGAAATTGAGAATGAGAAAGAAATTATACAAAATACCCCACCCCTTTTCTAGGAAGCTGTTATGCTTGTGTCTGCTTGCCTCAATTATCCTGTATTGTTTCTGAGAAGGGTACCATGCTAGGGGAGAGGTAGATATATTGGCCCCTGCAGACTCCTAGAAAAGGCAATGAGAGTGGTACATTAATTCTTGAAATATTTACATCCTGATTATGTGTATTTTTACTTAGAAGAAAACAATCATGAATTAAATGATGTTTACTCTCAACCTCAATGTACACAGGACTGAAGCTAGATAGTACAGTATTGGCAGGAAACAGTGGATCCCCCATCTTTCTAAATGGAACATAATTTGTTCTTGAACTTTCCTGTAATGAAGCATGCATTTGTCAGCAAATGTTCATTCAGTCTGGATAGAAATGTATTTGGCCTGAGAAAATGTATTCTGTTAAATATATATATATATACTGACCTAGATTGGTTCAGCACCCTCCCTTCCCTGAAATCTAACAGAGTTTCTATAGTTACTGTACTGTACTTTTAAAGCTATATTATAACTTGCAGGAATTCTGGGCAGAGCTCAGCTTGCCATCTAGTGGTTAAACATGATGGAATGTTCTAAGTGTCCTCAAGTCATTTCTGACTTTTAGTGATGCTAATAGGGCTCAAGGTATCTAAGGAGTGGGTTCACCTGCAGTGAGTTTCCATGGTTGAGTGAAACCTTGAACCCAGATCGCCTTAGTCCTAATCCATCACTCTATTACACCATGTTAGATATACATATTATAAAATAATAGACTGCAATCTCTTCATAGACATAGGGAGCCACAGAAGAGAAAGAATGAAAATAAATTTAACAGAGTGCTTGTCTGAGTATAGCATGTGTGGCTTTCAGAATAAATATAAATGCCTCCCCCCCCCCCATCAAGGTGTCGTATTCCTCCTGTTCTTCACATGTAGGTAATGTTCATGTGACTGTTTCTGTGTATGCTGGATTGACTTGTACAGCTGGATCAGAGAATCTGCACTATCCCATTATAGCAAAGACAGAGATGGAAAATAAAGGCTCTGTGCTACATGGCATCGCCTCAGGATTTGGGTGAATGCTGGATTTCCCTGCATTGTACATATTCCTCATATCTGTAATGTTCTTTGGAATGGGCAGAGAAGACATATTCAGGAAAGCCTGTCTTTTTACGGGAGGTTGGCACATAAGGCTTAACTAGGCAGGAGATCATTTTTCTGTTTACATCAACACCTCTTTGCTGTTAATAAACAAGCACTGAGACACTGGTTATTCGAATGATTACTCTGTCCACCATAAATGGCTAATTTCTAATGTTAAGCCTAAGCAAAAACCCATTAAGCCTATGCAAAAGTACTAGTTATTTTCTTGGTATTTATATTAGCTGTAGTTGAACATCATGGTGATTCTGGCTTATTGGGAATGAAGCAACATTCTGGTGGTCTCTGCTCATCACCTCTACAGGAAACAGGAACAGCCAAACAAACCACAGACCTTCCATCTATGGTTTGCTTATTGTGACATCTGCATCTGATATCTGGCTTGTCTTTCCCTGGCAAGCCACAGAAATAACACTTTGGGTTACCGTGGTGTTATTGCTGGCTTGTTGGGAAGAAACAAACCAGAGGCAGGATCAGACATCACACTAAGCAAATTAAACACAGGTGTTTTGTGGTAGTGCATGTAGTTTATAAGGCACTGCTTATAAGGTTTCTGCAGAAATGTGGATTTTTGTGCTGTGCAAACCCAACCAGTGTGTTGCTTTTTAATGTTGGAGATAATGTTTCGTACCCATATAGATTTTCCTTATTCTCCTGTGGATAAGAAAGATGGGCTTTTGTATTCTGTGAACAAGCCAGCGGCACATTTGAAGGCCTTCTCCTAGGAGATCATGGAGGCTGCGTTTCTATTCCTTGTGTACATGCTCCCTGGGTGTCTGGAAATTTAGAAAACATAGACTGGTTCTCAGTTTGATTCTGTGCAATGTGTGTTGTTTGGTTCTGCTACACATTTTCAAAAGCCAGGTTGTAATGTTGGGCTGTGGTCAAAGAGGTAAACCACCTGGTGTTAAGTGAAAGTGACTGTCTAGAATGATCTGAACTGCCTCGTTTTCAGGAAACAAAATGGACGGCAATCTTTGGAAAGAGAAATTCTCCAACACCATCTGCAGCAAGAGGCTAAGTATCAGCAACGGCATCATTTGGGTTGTTCTTTGTAGCAGTGGGAAGTTTGTTACCAATATGGCTGCCATTTTGCATCTCCCACAATGCCTCAGACCTCCGTCACTTCAGGATAGAGGATGGAATGACGGTTACCACAAAAATGGTGGGGAAGAGTCAGAGAACCTTATGTAAGATATTCCAAGGACCACCACCCCCATGAAAAAAAATCTAGGAAATATACTCTTAAAAATGCCTTTTGAGCTCTAAAACCTACATGAAGGAGACTTTGTCTTGGAACAGCAGTTGCTGGCTCTTCACTTGCATCCATGTATTTATCATGCAAATTCCCAGTATGGTCTATAAGCCACCAGATGGAGGTGTTGCAAAGAACTTTCACTGTTCATTCATAAGCTCCCGCATTTTCCAATGTTCCATTTGTCCTTAATTCAACCACTGCCGCCATCCCCCTTTGGTAGCTGAGCCTACTATGCATTTTGCTCTATTTCCTTGTCTTTTGTACAATATTTTTTCCTTCCAATGCCTCAAATTTCCTTTTCAGTCATGCAGCCTGATGCAAATTGGGGCGGGGTTATTTCTTGGTTTTATGAACACATGTTTGCTGACCTGATGTTTTATTTAAAGGTGTGGGTTAGTTAGAAGTGTGTCTTTAAAGGTGTGTGTTGAATGACATTTCACTAGAAAGGAAGTAATATTTCATACTGAAGAAAGAATTTTCTTCTTTAGAGAATGACTTTGTCACTACACTCATGGGACTCCCTTAGATCTACTCATTGGTATCACAAGACTGTAATGCCATGCAGAAGGAAGTTGTTTAAAGCAAAAAAATTCAGTCAGAGAGTGCCCAGATGAGAGCTTACTAGTAACAGGGATAGGGTGTTTTTTTTAGCATTTAGACAGAAGTCATTGATTTCTTGGATGTACATATATTGCCCAATATTCCATGATACTAGTGGTGCATTTGTACACTGTTTCTTTTCAAACTTCCGCTTGCTAATAGCATAATCTTTACATGATCCCTGTCAAGTAAATGCCAGAAAATTCAATGAGATTTATGCCTTACTGAGTGGCTCTAGGATTTCAGCCTCACGGTGGGGGAAGGAGTATAATTTAGCAGACCTGGAAAAAATAATAAGGTAGAAACAATATACTGAAGAACTGTACAGAACAGATGCAAGGATGACAGATTGCTTTAAATAAGAGTCCAGTAATAAAGAAATGGCAGTTTGAGAAAGTAAGGTACAAGTCGCTCTCAAAGCACTTGGAAGAAAAAAATCACAAGGAGTATATGGGATAGCAGCAGAACAATTTCAAGCTACCTAGATTGATTATGTCAAAATCCTAACTTGATTATGCCAAACAAATATGGAAAATAAAACAAAACAATGACCCAAAGAATGGAAATATTCAGTTTACACTCCAGTCCCAAAGAAAGGAGATGCCAAGGAGTGCAGTAGCTATTTCATGCAAGAAAATTATGATAAAGGGGTCTTAACAAAGACATTTACTGTATATGGAACAAGAAATGTCCACTGTTTAAGCTAGACAATTAAAAGCAAGAGGTGAGGGGGAAAAGAAAGAATGTGCAATGTGGAAGTGATAAGTAAGTGTGCATAACTTGGCATCAGAGCAGATACAGTAGTTTGAGTTTGTTGGGTCAGGTTGAACAGAGGCATTATAACATATAAAGCATTTCCTGACCATGTGGTACTCTAAATGGCCTGTAGAGAAAGTTGCACTGTTTTTGTTGTACTTGTTTTTCAGTAAAAAAAATTATGCATTCCCGCACATACATATTTGTTTACTTTGGAACTTTCCACTCTGAGCTATAAAGAGTAATTTATTTGGAGGGACCCAAGTTTTATAGTTTTATTATTGAGATTTAATCTGTGTTCTATTATCTTCAGCCAGCTAACATGAGCTAGGCTGAAAGGTTATCCTTCCCCAGCAGAGAGACTAGAAATCATATTGCAAATATAAATGGGCTACAGAAATATACCAAATAATTTCAGAAGAAATTCAGTCTGACATCAAAATATAGCCTTTGACTGTGTGGATCATTGAAAAGTCATGGACAATTGCAGCCAGGAGAGGAGCATTCCACAATTTGTTAATAGCATGTGGATGGAGAAAGAGTGTTTATGTGATTGTAAGAACATATAAATGCATCAACAATGCCTCTGTTTGTATTTGTGAATTGCTGAAGGATATGCACTGATGGTTGCAGTTGGTTTTGATGCTGTTTTGAATAAAGTAGTGTTTTTTTCTTCTCATAGTATGACAGCCCCTTGAATTTTTCTCATTATGTTTATTTCTTTTGGAAAACTGGACCAGCTCAATCAGGAGATAAGCAGCAAATATATTTTGAACAGAGATGAAGGTCTGCCCACTGCCAAGATCTACATATTCTTTATAATTGAAATTGTTCTATGATTAATTTATTTGAATTAAGTCTCTTCCTGCAGCCCCTTTTTACAAAGCTTCCTCAAAATGGTCACTACTCATTATACAAGTACTAAACACTCTTTTAAAAAGAATTTGTTCTGTTCTGCCTTTTAGTGAATGATATTTTCAAAGAAAATAAGAAATACATAAGAAAGCGAACACATCATCATCATCATCATCATCATCATCATCATCATCATCATCATCATCATTATTATTATTATTATTATTATTATTAAAATTAAAATTAAAATTAAAAATAAAATTAAAATTAAAATTAAAAGTATCATTAATGTTACTGAATCAATTATACTGAACTTAAACTATTAATAGAAATGTGGAACCAGAGCTTTCGTTTCTTTTCCCTACAAGATTAGAGTAGGAAACAGAAGTCATACTTTTTGTGTGAGGAAGTGTCTCTCTACAATAAACTATTTTGAAATGATACTGTTCAAAGTTTTTTCAGTGTACACAGAATGATATTTAGAGGTCATGTGTTATTGACTTCTTTAAAAGTTAAATGTTTTCAATAACTCCTGCATTTTTTTGCATAGAAGAAATGTAGATGAATAAAGCTTGTAGAATTATAAAAGGTACTGTTGCCTGTACTTTTTTTCTCTGATTACCTCACAAGGAGTGAAAACAGTGAGTAATTGCCATCCTCTGAATTGAGCTGGAACAGGTTGGAAAGCTATGTTTCTGGTGACCAGGGCAGAAGCAAGTTAATGATACACATATGAAATTCTATATGATTGTCATGATTATGTGGTTCACACTGGTATTAAACACTTTCATAGATAAATGTTAGCTGTAACAGAACACCACAGAGTCAAACTATCAAGAGGTGTTATGATATTCTGAAGGTTTTGTTTGAGTGTCATACTTTTGACTCTTAACACCATGGTCAATGGTATCTCAAGCTGCTAAGAGGTCCAGAAGAACCAACAGGGACACACTCCCTCTGTCCAGTTCCTGACAAATGTCATCCATTAAGGTAACCAAAGCAGTCTCCATCCCATAAACAAAGCTGGGTGTTATCTGCATACTGGTGACACCAAACACCAGAACTCCTGGCAGCCTCTCCCAGCAGTTTTATGTATACATTAGATAGCATGGGGGACAAGACAGAACCTTGAGGGACACCACATGCCAGGCATCAAACATCATCCATCAAGACAATCAAAGTAATTTCCATCTCATAACCTAGCCTGAAAACAGACTGAAATGGATCTAGATAATCCATTCAATTCAGGAATCTCTGTCATTGAGAAGCCACCATGTGCTCTAATACCTTGCTGAAAAAATGGATTATTGGAGACTAGCCAATGTTTATTTTATACAGTGTGGTTCAAGGAGAGCTTTTCCAAGAGAGGTTTTGCAATTGCCTCTTTTGAACACATTGACGGTCAGACTTACTGCAAGGAGGCACTTAACATTCCTCTGATCCACTCAGTCAGTTCCCCTCTGACTGCTTTTATGAGCCAGAAAGGGCAAAGACCCAGAACACATGTGGTGGCCTTCACCTCTCGATTCTTGGACTACACAGATTGAACCTATCTATGAAAACAGGACAATCAGGGGCCAAAGTTGACATCAACAAGATCTGAGTAAACTATAGCAATAAAGTCAGACTGAATCTGAATTATTTAAAAGAAAAAACTCTACTTGGTCATGCAAGCTCACTGGGGCAGAGGGGTGGTATTGGTAAAATCTCTTTAAATAGTTCATACACATTGAAAGCCATGTTAGGGTCACTATAAATTAGATGTGACTTAATGGCAAATAACATCCATGATGTACAAAATAAAGCCCAGCTCTCCCACAACTTGAGTTTGTGAAATTGGGCCAAACAAGAATATGTAGTGGTGCTTGACTTCCTGTCTATTTGTTTTTTTAAAATCATCAAAATAGTTAAGGAGAATCAGATTACAGCATGGTGGGGGGAATCTGGATTACTCATATATTTTTCTAGAAAATTATTGTCTTTAATCAACTGTTATAATGTGAACCATTAAGTGATTCTGCCAATCCCTCCTTTTCTAAAAGTTAATCTTCTAGATTTTCCCTGAAATCTTCTCCGTTTGAACACAATACTTAATCTACAACATCTGATACGCACACTTTTAGGTGTTGGGCACCCATTAGAGGATTCATAACAAGTATCCCCCCCCCTTCATATTATTAACAACCAATAATTGTAATGACACCCAAATGGAAAGACCCCTAGTAAAATCACTCTTCTAACTTCATGAGAAGTGATTTTATATACCACTTTGACAATCACATCCCAATATCTAGATACAGTACTGTATGGGAAAGTAACTCTGCTGAAGCCAGCATTAATGACAAACTTCCAATAAAATAAAATAAAAATAAATAATGTATACAATAAAATTTTATTTGGAATCTTTTACCAGCTGTAGATCATCCAAAACTGATCCTCCTCCCTCGTCTATATTTCTCGAACCTTGGGGGGGGGGGGGCAAATTCCTGCCAATTTTAATAGCTACCTATACTTCCCTGATATCAGGGGTTAGTCTCTGTTGACCAAGTCAGGGTTGTGGCCCAGCAGCACAGAGCACCTCCAAAGCTTTTATTTTAGCTGAGGGCCAATCTCTGGTGCATCTCGGCCTTGGTGCTGCTCCTGTCTGCTCTTGCTGCTTGTTTATAGGACTGGCAGTAGTGAGAAGAAAGGACAGTAATTTCCCTGCAACTTGTATGCCCTCACCCCCCCTGCAAGCTGGATTGGACCACAGGAAGAGATGAGAAAAGAGGTCCTGCTGTCTGAGGGACTGTGCCAATTGTTTTTCCCACCCCAGCTTTTCTGCTTTTGCACAACACTGGAGACAGCATCACTTCTTGAAAAGCAATAATTCACAATTGGTACTAATTAAAAAACACAGGGCATGGTTCTTTCTTGCTTGACGTCCAATTTGTTTCTCTTTTGTCAGTAGCTGTTCTGTTTTGCAAAGTTCTCTTATCCCATGTGGTTATGCCAGCAAAGAAACCATTTACCAAAGACCAGATTTGTAAATATTAGATACAAAAGGAGACATGTAACTTAACAGTTCCTCCTATGAATTAGTCACAGTTCCACATTTCATCAGGACTCTGAGCCTGCAAAGTCTCTGTCCTGTCCATTTTTGAAAATTATATTATGCTTATGAACATTATATGTGCTTTAGGGTTATGTGCATTATTCTGTGGTGTACATTTAAATAAGAAATTCATGATAATAAGGCTGCACTTATTATCCTACTTTTCTGAAAATATCTTCCACTGAACTCAATGAGATTACTTTGAGTAAGTAAGGATTGCAGCACAGGGGCTCCTGCACACTTGCAGTGATGGGGACTTGAATTGTGGGACTCTTTGCAAGTCAGATATGCCCTGTTTCCCCGAAAATATACGTATTATTTTTTGCTCCAAAAATGCATTAGAGCTTATTATCAGGGAATGTTTTTTTTCATGTACAACAATCTACATTTATTCAAATATAGCCATGTCATCTTCTTCTGGTTGCTGCACAATGGTGGGGAACAGGGTTGCACTTAACTGGGGCTTAACTTAGAAGTAGGGCTTATATTACGAGCATCCTGAAAAATCATAATAGGGCTTATTTTCAGGTTAAGTCCTATTTTAGAGGAAACAGGGTAAGTTGCACCAATGACTCAACTCGGATTCAACTCTTGAGTTTTTTCCCATGACTCGGATTTGACTCACAGCCCACTCACCCCTCCTTTTTTTCTGGGGGGGGAAGCTTGTTTTTAATAGGGATTCAGACTTGGTATTTGGTACCAAAGACTCAGACATAGACTTGGACTCAAAGACTTGCCAATGTTCCTGCACACCTGTCCCATGCTTTCATAAGCAGATATAGAATTAATATATTTTGCTAACAACTTGCTTTTCTTCTTTGTAATAAGTGGTAAAGTGGATTTCCACACACTATATCGTTGCAGTCCTGAAAACATTATCTTGTTGCAGTCCTAGCTATGAAGCAGATCAATATTAATTCCCTAATATGATGTAAAGTGGGCCAGATCTTAACATGCACTGACCAAAAGTCTGTTGCTTAGTGTAAAACAAATCATAATTTTTAATGTTTTCTTCCCTAGCAAACAAAGCATGCTCACTGTAGCTCTGGGAGTGGGGGCACTGGTGTGCATGCACCAAGCCAGCATGTGTGCATGCCCTCCCCAAGAATCGTGACAGGGATAGTTTGTTTATCAGGGAGGAATACTCTGAATGATTTGGCTTATGCTCAGCAACATCGTTTCAATGAAGAAACTGAAATAGCTAGAGATTTTGTATACCTCGATTCAATCATCAATCCAGAGACTGCAGCCAAGAAATCAGAAGACTAGAAAGGACAGCAATGAAGAAATTAGAAAAGATAATCTAGTGTAAGGATGTGTTGCTGCAGTCCTACACAAAGATCATCCACACTCTGAAAGCTGACAGGGGAAAAATGAATTGTTTGAAATGTGGTGTTGGAAGAGAGCTTTGTAGATACCTTGGACTGCTAGAAAGAGGAATAAGTGGGTCCTAGAGCAAATTAATCCTGAACTATCTCTGGAGGCAAAAATGTTGAAACTGAGGCTCTCCTATTTTGAACACATCATGAGAAGGCAAGATTGTCTGGAAAAGACAATAAGGCTGGGAAAGGTGGAAGGTGGCAGGAAAAGAAGACCAAATATAAGATAGACTGACTCCCTAAAGGAAGCCACAGGCTTGAGTTTACAAGAGTTGAGCAGGACAGCTGAGGACTGGATATTTTTGGAGACTGCTCATTCATATGGCTGCCATAAGTCAGATTCAATGCGACATCATGTAAAAACAATAAGCAACAGGATCCTAGTCACCGATTCCTTTTTAAAAACAGGATATTCAAGATGATATATAGTACTGTATGTGGAATGTCAGCATTATAATTTCTGCACCAGTGGCTCCTAATGTTGGGTCCTCTGATATTGTGCTATACACACTTAGATGGCTGTGGCCGTACATCAGAACATGATTGTTGATAACTCAATATTAAATTGTTGGCATCTACTAAAATCTGTAGTCAGTTTAGTAAAACAGATAAAGAAAATCCCACCACCCCCTTCTTATGAGAATTTTACAGAGCATGCCTTGTTTAACTTGGCAACTGGCTCTCCCAGTGAAACATTGGTAATTTATATATTGTGGTGATTTTCTGTTCTTTGTGCTGTCATTTATTTTGTTATAAACCGGCCTAGGACAGTCGTGGTTGAAGAGCGGTTGAGGTGTATAGACAAGCAGCAACACCGGCTTCCCATTCTCCACCCAGAGGTGCCTTCTGGCATTCCCCCAGCAATGCAAGGTGCTCTTTTCCTTCATCCCTGCCTCATCTGGCTTCAGTGAAGGATTCTGTGGAGGTCTTTTTGTCGCCTCAGAGGCCTGGACCGAGGGCTCAGTCCGAATAAAGTGCAGCTCCCCAGTGAAGTTCAATAGTTGCCTCTTTTTTGGGGGTTCAAATAGCTTGTTTCGTTTCTTTTATTTTTCACATACAAGAATCAGTGGAACAATTTTGATATTTTTTTTCTTGTACGGTCACATATACACTCTTATCACTCTCCCTTCTTCTCTCTCTCTCTTTTCATTGTTTATTTTCCATGGAGTACAGTACAGTACAGTAGAAGAAATGAAATCAACGTGCGTGCCTGGGAAAGAGGAAGTGATCCAAGCGGCGGGATTCTGTTTCAAGCCGGGGGACTGGCAGGGCGAGGAAGTGAGCGAGCGGGAGGAGCGGGGTTGTTGAACGGGGCTCCTTCGCTCCCTTATACCCACCCCTCGCCGTGCCCAGCGGGAGCCCTTTCCAGCTGGCAGGGCTGGGAGCGGGACGCGTGCAAAGGATCGCGGAGGAGGCGGCGCTACCTCGGGAGTTGAAGATCATCCCAGGGGACCTGTCGGGTAAGCGCCCCAATGCCTGTCCTGTGCGCGACTACTCAGGAGCAAGACCTTAATGGGGGGGGGTGTTTCACTTGCAGAGGGGGGCAGAACAGAGTTGCCTTCAGTCAGATTTTTTTTTTTACTTCCGGTGTGGGGGGAAAAAGCGACGAGGAGGGCAAGTTTTCAGAAATGTGAGGCGCTTTCGCTCCCCTTCCAGACCCTGAAATTCAGCAGGAACTCAACTGCAGCCTTGTAATTCTTTCTTTTCTTTTCCCCCCAAAAGGGTTGGCGTTTCCGGCGGCTCATAGTTTAGGATCGAGGAAGTTTTTAACAACTGGGCTGGATTCCAAAGAGGGAGAAGCAGTAACTGTTTTTCTCTGCCATGCCTCGCTTTTAACGGGATCTTTGTTTTCTCAGGGCAAGGCGTCCGTTATCGTTGAGGCCGCTCTATGTTCTAGCTAGAATGTTATTGTAAAATAATCATCATCTGTTGCTAGAGTCCTGTTCCTTTGCTTTGTGGTATTTCTAGGAGCAACTTCTTTGGCCTGTCAGGGGGAAAGTCTCCTGAAGATCCACTCCAAACTGAACGTCGTTTAGTTCAGGTTTTACCTTGAATCTTGGCTTCCCAATGTTTTGGGGTGCTCTTATGTATTATGTTTTAATACCCTTCCTCTCTCACTGAGGGCCACCTGGGCATCCTCTCTCTGCTTTCCAGTATGGGAGGATGCTGAGAGCAGTTCTCTATCTGCTTGGTATGTTCACTTCTATTGACTTTTTTCTTCCACTCATTCTTTCTGCTGTGCTCTTCTTAACCTTTGTTACTCAGGTGTTTTTGAACTGCAACTCCCAGAAACCCCAGCCAGCAGAGCTGATGGTGAAGGCTTCTGGGAGTTGCAGTCCAGAAACATCTGAGTAACAAAGGTTCTTCATCGTGGTCTTCTGTGAATTCACACATATGGGTTTAGTCTGCGCCTGCGCTGACGTTCTTGGAGTATTCTAGAGCTAAAAGTAACAATCTTGTGGGACGATCCCCCAAGAGGCACATGCTCCTCCCACCCAATATTCCCCTCAGTTCCTTTTTTCCGCCGTCCAGTGTGCAAATGTGTTGTCACCTGCTGGCCACATGACTCAGGTATAGTTACATATCTGAAACAACAGATATGTTGGGTATTCATTGGATCTGCTATAACTTGTACCATTCACAAAGAGACACACAAGGAAAAATTCTAGAAGCTGACTCCTTTTTTTCATCAGTTAACCACTTCTCACCCAAACACAAAGCAATGGTCATGGCTGGTTTTCAGCAAGTGTGAATGGTATTGAGCAGAAGAGGGCATCCTGTAGACCATCTTGACTGCTGCCATTGGTGTTGCCAACATCCGGCCTACTCTTTGCTATGTAAAGCTTGGTCTCCTTTTTCCTGCTGGCAATGCAAGCACAATATTGTGCAATTTCCTGGTGTTTTAAATCATGGATACGGAAGCATAATATTCCATGTTCATAAAATGGAGGGTTTTTGAAGAACTGAACTCTCGTTTAGCATAAATTCCCTGTATAATTATATTGTCATTGCATTACATTTCTGCAACTTAATAAAATCTCTTCCTCTACCCTTTACATTTATATTGCCATATTCTACCTCCCTTGCTACCACTGTGCCTCTCAACCAGAAAATTTACCCGAATGCATGACAAAGGCTAGCACGCCATCAGAAGCTGTACAGAAGGGCCCCAAAGGAAATGTTATTTTCTTTAATCCAGGTTGTTTGTATGATTAATAGTGAGCATGGAATATGCCTGCTGAATGGCAAGTCTAATGAACATGTGTTCTTTCAAGCATATGTGCATTGGATGTGTGCTTCTGTGATCATTTGAAGAAGCAACACTCCAAGACAGCCCCAATGCAGGAACAGTCCATTAGGCTAAAGACTATGGTCCTAACAACCTATAAGCAGAAGTGTTTAAAGCAAAGAATGGATGAAGACAAAATGACTAATACTGTTGTGTTCTACATCTAAAAATAGTGAGTTAAACCAACATGGTACCCTGTTTCCCTGAAAATAAGACCTAACCTGAAAATCACCCCTAGTATGATTTTTCAGGAAGCTTGTAATATAAGTCCTACTCCAAAAATAAGCCCCAGTTAAGTGAAACAGAAAATGACATGACTGTAAAATAAAACATCCCCTGAAAATAAGCCGTAATGGATTTTTGGAGCAATAATTAATATAATATCCTGTTTTATTTTAGGGGAAACACGGTAGTATCCTATTGCTGCTGGATTTAGACAAGAAATAAAGCAATTATGAAACAGCAAGACACTCCCTATCTTTAAATGAATTCAAATCCCCAGGGCTGGATGAACTGCATCCAAATATATTGAAGGGTGACTGAAGAGATCAGAGAACCACTCTGTAATTTCCTTGAAGTCATGGAGGATGAGTGAAGTGCCAGATGATTGGAGGAGAGCTAATGTTGTCCCTATGTTCAGAAAGGGCAAAAGGGAGAAAGCAGGGAACTACAAACCAGCCACCTTGGCATTAATCCCAGGGAAAATTTGGAGCAGATTATAAAGCTGTCACTCTGCAAGCACCTTGAAAACAATGCAATAATAACTAGAAGCCAACATGGATTTGTCAAGAATAAATCCTACTAGATTAATCTTATTTCATTTTTTGATCAGGTAAATCCCTGGTAGATGGTGGGAATGTTGTAGATGTAATATATCTTGACTTCAGCAAAGCCTTTGATAAAGTGCCCCGTGATATTCTAATTAGCAAGCTAATTAGGTATGGACTGGATAGAACAATTATCAGGTGGATGCACAGGTGGTTATGGAATCATAATTAGATAGTGCTTATCAATAGCTCCTTCTCAAACTAGGAGGAGGCAACAAATGGTGTACCAGAAGGTTCAGTCCTGGGCCTCATCAACATTTTTATTAATGACTTGGATGAGGGGATGCAGGGAATACTTATCAAATCTGTGGATGACACAAAGTTGGGTGGAACAGTCAATACCTTGGAAAATAGGAACAAAATTCAAGAAGATCTTGATAGACTTGAAAACAGCAGAATTCCAAATGCATAGTTACAGGGGTCAACAGTGCAATGTGATTGCAAAAAAAGCAAATGCTGTTTTAAGATGCATTAACAGAAGTATCATCTCCAAATTCCACGAGGTACTAGTCCCCCTGTATTCAGCACTGATTAGGCCTCATCTAGCATACTGTGTCCAGTTTTGGACACGGCACTTTAAGAAGGATGCCAACAAACTGGAGCAAGTTCAGAGGCGATAACAAGGATGATCAGGGAACTGGAAACCAAGACCTATGAGCAAACACTGAAAGAACTGGGCTGGAAAGAAAGAAGACTGAGTGATAGCACTTTTCAAATACAGTACTTGAAAGGTAGTCATACAGGGGAGGGGCAGGATCTGTTCTCTATTATTCCAGAACTCAGGACACATAATAATGGGCTAAAACTACATGAAGTCACATTTAAGTTGAATATCAGGGGAAACGTCTTAACTGTTGTGGCATTCACTCTTGTGGTCCCTGCTTGTCCTTCTGTCACAAAGGCTCATGTCGTGTTTTCCTCTCATTGCCTCCAGTGGATTACCTCAATCCACAATACAAATGACGTATATCAGAACACTTGTCTTGTAAACAGAAACAGAACTTATTTATTGAAGTGAAGCAGATTGAATAATAACAGAGGTTTCTCAGATAAACATACACAAGCAAATCAACATTTCCCTCAGTACTGTACGTACTTCTTTTCTCTTGCTATATCATTGCCACCTTCTCTACCTATTTTCTTAACCATCTCTCAGTATCCTCTCTCTCTCTGACTAACCAGCCCTATCTGACCCCTCCTTCTCCCATCTCATGTAGCTGCTGACTCCACCTCTCCAGTCCTCTCATAGGCTCATGCAAATAAGCTCATGAATATGAATGGCATGAGTGACATGGGCAGTCGGCACAACTGTTAGAGCAGTACAATGGACAAATTACCTTGGGAGATAGAGAGCACTTCAGTGATGGAGACATTGAAGAGAAAATTAGACAACCATCTGCCAGATCTGCTTTGATTTGTATTCCTGCACTGAGCATGGGGTTGGACTCGATGGCCTTATAGGCTCCTTCCAGCTTCATTAATCTATAATTTTATGAACTGACTCAGTGGATTTCATCTAATTGTCATGTACTAATTGATTCAGTATGTCTGCTCAGGTTGGGACTAAGCAATGGGATTCTGGCCACACTGTTTAATGATCCCTCTCTTTTCCTTTAACCCTATTCCAAGTGCTGCTTTCTGATAGTGTATTTCCAAAAGGTTTGGCCCTATTCCTCAAGAAAATCAAGACCCTGAGATTGTCACCAGATCTGCTGGGTTCAATACCCCTATCCCAGGTATTCCATACAATCCAAAATAGAGTTCTGGATATTGAGGGGCAAACCCTGCATAGTGCTGCACAAAGGCTCTGTTCCCTGTTATATTTTCAGTTGCCCCTCTCCTATGGCAGAAGACCGAATTACCTCTATCACTTAGAGCATCCCCAAGACCAATGGGCTTTCACCCTTGCTAGGTGCAATGTTGTACCTTCAAACTTAGTGCAGGGCAGATATATGGGTTTACCCACAGAACTGAGAGTCTGCCCTTGTGGTCAGTGAGTGGTTGAATCCTTGCAGCATATGTTGTTTTACTGCATCTTGTATAAGGATATCCGCCTATCTTATCTGAGCACTTTCCTTTCCTTCCATTCTGGATGGGATGACCTGAGAAAAATTCAGCACCTCCTAGGTGGCACTACTAAGAAACTTACCCTGATAAACAGCCAGATACATCTACTGTACTCCATCATGCAGAGACGATGCATTGTGCTGTCGCAGAATGCTGAGCCCTAACGATGTTATTTGTCTGTTCCTTGCCACATGTTAGCTGCTGAATGTTTGCATCTTAGTGTGTTTTAATTTTGTACAGTATGCCATTAAAGGTTTCTGTCTGTCTTTAACTTTCAGCATGCGGGGCTCTGATCCAAATAGGGAGTTATGTACATATGGAAGTCCCTTCCAGCTACTGTACTAATTTCCCTAAAGCTCTTCACTTATGACTTTGGAGTCCAGCAAATGTTTGCTCTGACCTACTGGTCTGTAGGTTTCCACCCACTGTTTTAGCATCTTGAATTGTTTCATAATTGTTTCCTGATTGCTTAAGTTGTTTTATTGTCTGTACCTCACCCTGAGATCTCTAGATGGAGGGGATATAAATGTGATGGAAGGGGCAGTCAAAGTTCAATATTTTGTATAAATAAAGTATTAAAACAAATAAGAATTGTAATCCTGGAAACATGAAATGTAATTATACCATGGATATTTGAATAGTAAGGAACTGCTTGGTAGAAGTTACTTTATTTATTTATTTTATTTATTTTATTTATTATTGGATTTTTATCCTGCCCTTCTAGACAGGAGTCTACTCAGGGTGGCTCACAATATATTACACACAAAAACAGATTTAAAAACAACAGTTAAAATCTACAATAATAATATAGTCAAGATGGGAGTGAATGGCAGAAACCAAGAAAAATAAAAATCATGTATTGGCAGGAGGGAAGGCCAGTCTAAAGAGCCAAGTTTTTAATTGGCTCTTAAAAATGCCCACCGAGGGTGCCAGGCAGATCTCTGGTGGCAAGCTATTCCAAAGTCAAGGGGCCATCGGCGAGAAGGCCTGGTTTCTTGTTTTTTCTTTCCAGGTCCCTCTCGGCGTCAGGCCCCTCGTCTTTCCAGGCTATGCCGAGTGATTCGAGTAGATCTAGGTGGGAGAAGGCGTTCTGCCAGGTATCAAGGCCCTAAACCGTTTAGGGCTTTATATGTCATCATTAACACTTTGAAGTCAATGCGGAAGCAAATGGGCAGCCAATGCAAAGCAGCCAGAATGGGGGAGATATGTTGGAATTTTCTTGTTCCACTCAGTAATCTGGCCGCCGCATTCTGCACCATTTGAAGCTTCCGCATCAACCTCAAAGATAACCCCACGTAGAGTGCATTACAGTGGTCTAATCTTGAGATTACGAGTGCATGGACCAGAGTGGTGAGGGCCCCACCATCAAGATAGGGACGCAGCTGGGCAATGTGCCACAGATGGTAGTTGGCTGAGTGGACCACTGACCCCACCTGGGTTTCCATGGTGAGCGCTGGGTCCAGATGTACTCCCAAGCTGCGAACCTCACTCTTCTGCAGCGAGAGTCACACCCCCCAGAAAAGAGGGAATTTCCCAAGCCACCAATGGAGGGGCCACCCACCCTCAGAACCTCTGTCTTATCCGGGTTCAGCCTCAACCCATTGTCCTGTCGTTCAAG
Organism: Pogona vitticeps; assembly: GCF_051106095.1. Classification (NCBI taxonomy): domain Eukaryota; kingdom Metazoa; phylum Chordata; class Lepidosauria; order Squamata; family Agamidae; genus Pogona; species Pogona vitticeps. The sequence continues at coordinate 62,228,982 of NC_135787.1, forward strand.
CTGCAGATGATGTAGCTGGCAAACTAACCAGTCCAAAAAAACAAAACAAAAACAAAACAGCTATGAGCACGATTTGTGTAAGTAAAAAAAGCAACTGGGTAGCATAATAGCTATTTTATTTTATTTGCAGAAGTAGCTTCTTTTTTTAAAAAAAACAACAATACTTTTGATTGCTGAAGTTGAATGAGCAGAAAATGTCTATTTTTACAGTGACAGAAGTATACATAATATAGAGGCCATAGATATGAAATACAAGTTCCAAACATTATGTCAGATGTTCATTTCAGGAGTGGAATTCTCTCTCCCACACCACAACTTTTAAAAGGTGGGGCATCTGAGAGGGCCTAAGCTGCATAGAGCTTGTAAGCTGTGTGGTGTCCACCTTTGATTTAGGTCATCCTTCAGTCTTTCAGGCAGTCCTACTTATTGTTCATCTGTACGTATTTTTTGAAAAGGAAAAAATTATGTGAAATTTAAACTTTTCTCTCTTCCAGGAAAATGAAGATCAAATTTGTCTGCTGGACATGTGTGTTGTTCAGCCTTGTGACCGTTCATGTTCACTGTGTGTTGGTTGGGGACTTGTGTAAAATCAGAGGAGACACGGCAGATTGTAGTCACTTACAGTTGACTCAGATTCCCTCCAATCTCCCGACCAATATAACAGCTCTGGATATTTCTCATAACCGGCTAAGAACACTGCCACCTGCAAACCTTACGAAGTATAGCCAGCTTATTTACTTAGATGCGGGATTCAATTCCATCTCTAAACTGCAGCCACACTTGTGCTTGAATTTGCCCATGTTAAACATTTTGAAACTGGAACACAATCAGTTGCATGCATTTCCTGATAATGCTTTTGCTAACTGTACCCACCTGAAAGAGCTGAATTTGAGGTCCAACATACTTGATGTGAAAAATGAACCTTTTAGAAATCTGAAGGTAAGATACTAGAATTTGCTTGCTGTTTTGTAAGGCAGTGGGATTGTCACCGTAGCCATATTTGGATCTTTAAAAAAGGGAAAACTTCCCAGTGCAACTTCTTATACAGGAAAATGGTAGTTAGAAATCTCAACCCGTTCTGCCTTTTTCTTTTCTTTGTGCTGCCATAAATGCAATCATGGTGTTTTGTAGAATGAGAATCAAAAGAATTCTCTTCTTAAAAAGTTTTAAATTGAAAATACGGGGTGCGGGAGGCAGCACTCTGCAGAAAGGCAGAAACAAACAAGGAAGCAGTTTTCAAATAAGTACTGTATGAGAAAACGAGTTGTTAGAAAGAAACGTGTTCTTAGGTTGCTTAAATGTTTGCATAAGAATATGCCATGAGTTTGAGCAAGAGTATATTCATAACTCATAGAATGGTAGGATATATTCTCCTTTCTGTAACGCTTAAAGCATTTTTCTTTTAAACAAAAGGTAGCATGATTCTCATCCATTGTTTCTCTTTCTAACTTCAAGCACAGTTCTAAAACTGGAGTTTTAATTTTTTGCTGTACAGTATTTTTAAAAGATTATCTTACCATTCAGCCTCTTAGCTATAATAGCAAACTGAAAGAGAAAAATAAAGGGGGAAATGCATCTTGTTATGATGGGGGGGAAATCTCAGATATTTTCCTTCCTTTTCCTCAGAATTTGGAGTCACTAGATGTCTCTCAGAATCATCTAAGCTCTGCAAAACTAGGATCTCAGCAACAATTAGAGGGTCTGCAAGAGCTTCTGATGTCTCAGAACAAAATTACTGAATTAAAGAAAGAAGATCTAAGCTTTCTTAGTAGCTCTTCATTAAAGAGACTGGACTTATCGTCAAACCCTTTGAAAGAGGTAAACACTGATATTGCATGGACATGTCTGCAGTCTTGTAAAGCATGTTTGTTTATTGAGACTGAGAACTGATAATCTGATGATAATATTGGTACTGTCTCTGTGCACCATTTATATAAAAGGGAACACTGCTTGTATAAAGTTGCACTTAGAGGAGAATGTATAAGAGTTGCACAGTGAATGTGAGTGATTAGAAGTGTCAGGCCATTCTTGTAATAATGCAGATTCTATAGCATTAGAATATGGCATTTGCACAGTATTGCATTGAGAACAATTCAGTAATTATCTCACCCACCCCCATAACACTGTCTGCCAATGACTTTGCTGGATATCCTGAATCCACCTTCTCATAAATAGTCAAGAACCATTGGTTTATAAATATGTTAAGACAAGACAATCAGTAAGTCTAAAATATAATTGAGCTTGGTAGCTGGGCGCCTAATATTGCCATTTATATATGAAGCAGCAGCGGGTTCTGGATGCCCCCATCTTTAATCATTACAAAAAGAAAATCGGCTTCTGTGATATTTGAGTTGCAGTGAGCAGTCAACATTTCTATGACTTGAAAGAGCACTTCACAGCATGTTCTACTCCATTTTACTCATGGCCGTGCTAGCTAGGCATGATGGGAGCTTTCATCCCAATATGTCTGAAGGGCACCAGGATGAGAAAGGTTGTCCTGCAGAGTGGCAGAATGTGAAAAATCCTATGCCATGACCCTAACTCTGAAAATTAGTGGACATCATTCAGTGTCATTGTATGGCTGCACCCCGAGTGTCAAAAAATGTAGGGTGAGCATTTTGGCAAAACACTAATTTCATGTAGTGTTCTCAAATTTTTTTCTTTTTAAATCTGTCTTTCTAGTTCTACCCAGGTTGTTTCCGTGCTATTGGAAATCTATACAGTCTTGTCCTGAACAGCGTTCCATTGGGGTGTGATGGTACAGAGAAACTTTGTTCAGAATTATTGGGTACAAGAATTCAGAATCTCTCAATGAGCCAAGTACAGCTTTCAAGAATTTCCAGTTCAACCTTCCTTGGAATGAATAATACAAACCTCACCATATTAGATCTATCTAACAATGTTTTGTCTGCGATTGAAAATTATTCTCTTGTCTATTTTAGGAGTTTAGAGAGTTTAAATCTAATGAATAATAATATTACACACTTGTCTTCTCATTCCTTCTATGGACTAAACAATGTGATTTATCTAAATTTGGGAAATTCGCATGTCAGAGAAATTGGCTCTGGTCTTCAGTGGCTGAAACATTTAGAGAATCTTATTATGGATGGTAATAAATTTCTGGAGATTACACCTAACACATTTAAAGGTTTAGATAATCTGAAAAATTTGAGTTTAAGCCAGTGCAATATTGCCTCAATAACAGAGACAACTTTCTCATCACTTGCTAATTCTTCATTGCAGTTTCTCAATCTTACAAAAAGTGCTGTCACTTCTATCAAGGCTGGGGCTTTTTCTTGGTTGGGGCAACTAAGAAGCCTGGATTTAGGTTTAAATAACATTAAGCAGAATCTCACAGGGCAGGAATTTCAAGGTCTTAGTAATATTGAGACTCTTTATCTGTCCTACAACTATCAGGTGAATTTGACAAGTGAATCCTTCATTTATACCCCAAGCTTGAGAACACTGAGGATGAGGCGGGTACATTGCAGTAATCTTAAAATCTCACCCTCACCATTCCATAAGTTAAACAATTTGACAATTCTAGATCTAGGCAACAACAACATTGCTAATATGAGAGACGATGTGTTTGATGGACTCCACCAGCTTGAAATTCTTGATATGCAGCATAATAACCTGGCTCGGCTTTGGAAAAATGCCAACCCAGAGGGGCCTGTTCTGTTCTTAAAAGGACTTCAAAACTTGCATCTCCTTGATTTGGAATCTAATGGGTTTGATGAAATTCCAAGTAGAGCTTTCCATGACCTATCTCAGTTAAGAAGCCTAAATCTGAGATACAATAATTTGAACTTGATCCCACAGTTTGTCTTTGACAACCTGACATCACTGAACTATCTCCTTCTTGAGAAGAACCTAATTACAGCAGTGGATGAAAAAGTGTTTGGTACAGTTTTTACACATTTAAAAGTGTTAAATATGGGATTCAATCCCTTTGACTGCACTTGTGAAAGTATAGCTTGGTTTGTTAACTGGCTTAACAGCAGCAAAATATACATCCCACAATTCAATACTTATCTGTGCAACACTCCCTCTAAATATCACAGGAATATGGTATCCCAGTTTGATACCTCACCATGTGATAGTGCTCCTTTTAAACTGATGCACATTGTGAGCACTGTATCCATATTGATCTTCATCTCTGTAGTCCTACTTATCCACTTTGAAGGGTGGAGAATCAGATTTCTCTGGAGCGTGACAGTAAACAGAGTCCTTGGCCAAAGGGAAATCGACAGATCACAGCAATATTTTAATTATGACGCTTACATCATTCATGCGAAAAAGGACAAAAATTGGGTATCCAGGAACTTTATTCCTCTTGAAGAAAACAATCATCCAATTATAAGGTTTTGTTTGGAAGAACGAGACTTTGAGGCTGGAATATCTGAATTTGAAGCTGTTGTCGACAGCATAAAGAGGAGCAGAAAGATTATATTTGTTGTCACTGAACATCTCCTGAAAGATCCCTGGTGCAAGAGGTAAGTTAGAATTCAAAGAAATGTTCCTGTTTATATGAAGATCATGTCTTTACTATAAGTTGGGATGCATTTAATCTGCATTCAGATAAATAAAAAAGATGATTATCATTAGGGTTTAGTATTAGAGGAGGGGTTAAATTTATATTGCTTCCAAATTGCCAGTCTTCTGTGAAAGTCTGTGCCGATCAACCCTTTGTGGCCCCTATTTCCTTGGGCCTCACAAACGTACACATGCCCTTTTCGCTGCCACCAGGTATTCTCCTAATACCAATTTATGTCCCACCCAGGAGCTGCCTCCTGAAAGGGTTATATAACTTAGGAAGCAGGGGCTTTAATTAAGTATTTTTTATTATTGAACAAATCAAAAGGAAAATCACAATAGATGTTAAAGTATATTAGATCATGTATTCAATCACTTTTATTCTGAACTGTTGTATGCTTTGAATCAGTATCTCTCAGGTAGTGTTTATACATTCATTCCTGCTTGTTCAATGTGTTTTAAACTTTTCAGTTTCCTCTCCTAACTCCCTTAGCTCTATTCCTAAACCCTAACACACTCTCTACATCTTCTGGTCCCTGACTCTTTCTAACTCTCCCCAATTCTCCAACTGTCTGTCTCTTCATCTCCCTTAACTCTCATTCTAGCTCCGCCCCTCCTGCTCTATCCTTGGCTCCTCCCCCTTAGCTGTTGTAATGGACAGGCAGGAATGACATCACCTTTTTGCATTCCACTACAGTACAGTATCATTAAAGTATTATGATATGGCTCCACAGAAATCCTGCCACAAAACATGGATTTAGGGGACTAAAATGTCCCACCTGAAAGATAAAGGTAAAAATCTGTAAAAAAAAAAACCATGCTTCCCAGCCAAAGAATCCTGGGTATCATAGCATTTTGTGTAAAAGAACAAAGCAGAATGAAAACTGCCTGACAATTAGACATGCATTGCATGTTATATGTAAATTACAGTGGACCCTCGACTTACAGACGGCTCGACTTACAGACTTTTCGAGTTACAGACTTCTCTGGCCACAAAATTTAGGTTCGACTTGCAGCCAGAGAATCGACTTACAGACCAGAAAAAAACCAAAATGGAACAAAAATGGAACAAAAATGGCCATTTACGGGATTAATCGGTTTTCAATGCATTGTAGGTCAATGGAGACTCGACCTACAGACTTTTCAACCTGCAGACAACATTCCAATACGGATTAATTCTGTAAGTAGAGGGTCCACTGTATGAATCTGTAGGCTTTACCAGTCAAGCAAGAGGGGTGCATTTATGTTTCATGTTCCAAGATATGTACACCAGGTAAGTATTAGGCTTGTCTTTGGAACGTTCTCGGTACTTCATGTTCTGGTAAACAATGTTTTTTATTGGACTTGCAAGTCAAAGATGGAAACAAATTCTTTATTTCGTAATTGCTGTATCTAAGTCCAGGTGGGTGAAGTGAAGTCATATGTGACACCCAAGGTTGTTTTTGGGCTCTCTAGCCCTCCCGTCCCCCTCTTTTTCAGGTGAACAAGGTAAGCTATAGCTCCTTCTCATCTCCTCTAGGTATGGTGCTTTTTTTTTCATAATAGCTGTATGTCACAGGTGCCCCCCCCCATTTATATCCCCAAATGCCATTTTCTGAAAACTGGAAAGAGACAGAAAAATGTCTGATGTCACTTTTTGTTTTTAGTGTTTTTCATGATATATAAAGCTGGGGGGGGCCAGAAAATTGGGGGCCCAAACCTGCTAACATTATTCACCCTTGATCTAAGCAAATATAAATTCTGCATGAGAGCTGTAGGTTTTAGATTAGGCTCTTAACTCATTGTGACAATTATCACCACCACCCAAGGTGGAGGTGACTAGCTGTGTTTCTTCAACCAGAGGGCCCGTGAACTACAGACCCTTCGTGTTGGCAAAAATTGCCTTTTTTAGAATTGAGCAGATTACACCATCTAGTTGCACACTTGAACTCTGTCTGAACTGTCCTGTCCACAGGGGGCCCTTAGCTTCCATCGCTAACCTCCTTTGTCCGCTGTCCTTAACTGGATCCCAGTTCCCTGCACTGGTTCACCTGTGGTTAAGTTTAAGACACTGGCCTCAGTCGGCCAATGTCTTTTAGGGAGGGCTGGTAATGCTGGGCTGATGGAGATCCCCATGTCTCAGCAGCTTGTCTTGCTGCTATATCAACTGCCACAACCACTGTATGTCTTCCTCTGTCAGTGCCTCATTTGCGTAGCTGTTGGTCTTCTGGGTGATGGCTCAGCAAGGCACCTGGGCCACTGCTGTGGGGACCCAGGTGGGGTAATGCTATCCCACCTAGGCCAGAGCTGGCCCCCTCACCAGCCCACTGGTCTCAGAGCTTTAAGAGCTGGTTCTTGTCAAGGGCAAAGAAGATAGGCGGGAACTCTTCTGACCACTGTCCTCCAACCCATGTTGGATGACGTTGATGTGCTGGTCCCCTCACTCTCCTTCTCATCTTCCCTTAAGCCCTCTGTTCTGCCACCAATCTGCTCCCACCTTCTACATGTGGCTCATTCCCTCTCTGAATTCCCAGCTGAGTGTTTGCTCCTGCCTTCTGCATTCTCAGGGTGCCTTGCTCCCAGGGTTTCCAAGACGTCCCCCTGGGGTGTATGCCTCTGAGGTACATGTCCTGCTGGGAAGAGTTGGAGTGTCCCTCGCATACTAATATAAAGATTCCGGTTAAATACATTCCAGAGTGTCTTGATTGTTATAAAATATTAATGGTATCTTTCATAAGCATTTGAGCAAGGTCTTCGGCATAAATTATACCAATTTGAATGCTTTCAAGCAGGATTGAGCCAAAGGCAGATGACTTCCTTGCTGCCAGATCCATACATTTACCTTTGAGGCAGAGGGGGGCATTACTTGTTGACCCGGTGTTAGTTTTTCTCAGGGATTTGGACTATATATCCTCAAAAATTCAATGGGAAACAAGCTATGCTTATGTTACTTCCACTGTGAAAGAGGCCCTCTTGAGTCTCTTTCTCCAGTGAGAACAATGGGCAGGAATAGCAGAAGCCAACCAAAATGGAAGACTCTCCATTTTCCACTTGAGTCCCTGTACGAGGGAGCTCCAATGTATGAGGTCAGGAAATTACAGTGGTGCCTCGCATTACGACGTTAATTTGTTCCAGCGAAATCACTGTACAGCGAAAATATCGTAATGCGAAATAAAAAAAGCCCATAGAAACACATTAAAACCCGATTAATGCGTTCTTATGGGCTTGAAACTCACCATCCAGCGAAGATCCTCCATAGCGTGGCCATTTTCGCAGCGAGGAATCCGTCCCAGAAAAGAGCGGGGAGCCATTTTTTTAACCCGGTGGCCATTTTGAAACTGCCGATCAGCTGGCCGAAAATCGTCATTTTGCGAGAATCGGTTCCCGAAGCAGGGAACCGATCATCGCAAAGCAAAATTCCCCTATTGAAACCATTGTAAAGCGATCGCTTTTGCGATAGGAAAAAGTTTGTCGTAATGCGATTTTGTCATTAAACAGGGCGCTCATCTTGCGAGTCACCACTGTATTCACAAGCCCGTTTTTGGACACCTGTGAGGGTTGTAGTGGGAAAGGGAAGAACAGGAATTCCAACTATACTGGTGCTTCCCTCCTGTCAATACTGTACTTGACTTTTATTTCTTACTTAGCTTTTTATTTATATTTTCCCATCTTGATTAATATTTTATTGTTGATTTAATTGCTGTTTTAACTGTTTTATGAATAATTTTATTGTAAGCCACCCTGAGTAGATATTGTCTAGAGGGGCGGGATAAAAATCTAATAAATGAATGAATGAATAAATAAATTTTGTGTTGGATTGAGGGCAGCATCTGCAGTTTTAAGTTTCTGCTTGGAATTCTGGTGCTTATTGCCCTGTCCCAGAACCTGGCTGGAAAAAAAATGCTATGTTGTCTTTATTCAATTGGTGAGGAATCTAGTTCTTTTTAAAAAAGAATGTCCTGCTACTGAGTCAGTGGCCAAAATCCTGTTGCATAATTGTACACAGAAGGCATTAATCCTATGTTAAGAAATCACCATAGATACTATCTGCTGCATTTGCAACAGTTCACCTCTGAAAGTTTCACCTTTTGTGTAATTATGCAAGAAGATTTCAGCAAATGGGTCATGATATTTAATGGACACATAAAGGTTTTAATATATGTGAAAATGTTTGTGGTTAAGTGAATATTGCATTTGCCTATACAGTTCATATTCCTTTTGCTTTTTGTCCAGGTTCAAAGTATATCATGCTATACAGCAAGCCATTGAACAAAGTCGAGATTCCATCATTTTAATTTTTCGACAGGACATTCCTGATTACAAACTAAATAATGCACTTTGTTTACGGAGAGCAATGTTCAAATCATGCTGTGTCTTGGAGTGGCCTGTTCAGAAAGAACGTCTGAATGCATTTTACCAGCAGTTAAAAACAGCACTTCAGTCTAGTAGCAAAGTATTGTGAAATAATAGACACAAAATAGTGAATCGTATGGATGTCAAAAGTTAAATTAGCGTACAGTGAATCAACATCCATTCCCTGCTTCCCCTGCTCCAAGTGGGAAAAGACATGGAATTTGAAGAGGAAAAGATGCATTTATCATGTCCCTTCTGGGATGAAAACTCATTCTGTTGTTTCCATGAGAGGGGAAAAAGTAAATGCATAAGAAGGGGAAGTTTCTTGCAGAAGAAGGTGGAGCTTGGACATAGATTCAGTGGATATGACTTGATACCTAAGGTGGATAATTCTTTGATAATCGTCATTTACAAAGAATAGTTTTATGTTCTTTATTACGATCAAAAGGTTTAATACTTTTAAAATGTAAATTTTTTCAGTTTAATGCACTCGATTAATTAAATGTTTGTGGATTACAGGCAATAGTTGGTAGAAAACAGACACAGGACTCATTCAGACAGGATTTGTTCTGCTGTTTGGTGCACTGCGGCCGTGGATTGATTTGCTCTTTTTTCAGGCAAGGACAGGATGAGCACCCCATCCCACACCTTCTTGAGCCCTTGTCAGAGGCTTCTAAATGTCTGGTGCAAATTGGTGTGCTCTAGTTTAGTCGGTTCCCAGCACATGCAATCATTGGGAATGGACTGAAAATCAAGCCTTGCCCTGAGATTGCTAAATCAATTTCAACTGCCACGCAGTTTGCACATATGTAAAGGTTCCTCCAGAGTGGCTTTTCAGTTGGTATAATCATGGTGCGGTTGGATGCTGCAGGAGAAAAGAATCTCAAATACAGTGGTGCCTCGCTTGACGATGTTAATTCGTTCCAGCGAAATAGCTGTAGAGCGAAAATGTCAAATGAAATAAAAAAATCCACTGAAACACATTGAAAACCGTTCGATGTGTTCCAATGGGCTGAATACCTGCTCATCCAGCGAAGATCCTACATATGGCGGCCATTTTTGGTGCCTGTAAAGCAAGGAATCCATCCTAGAAAACAGCGGGGGGCCATTTTCTTCAGCCGGCGGTCATTTTGAAACCCGACGATCAGCTGTTTGCTGATTGTTGTAAAGTGAAATTCGGTTTCTGAAACAGGGAACCGATCATCGCACAGCGAAAAAAAAACATTTAAAACATCTTTTGCGATCGCAAAAGCGATTGCAAAAACGTGGAGTGGATTTGTCGTTATACGGGCTAATCGTCCAGGGGGGCACGACTGTATCAGCTCTGCACTCTCTAGTACCCTTAGAATGTTGCTAAATCATAACCTGGATCTAACTGCAGGTAAACAGATTTGGGGGAAATGGACATTTTCACATCAGGGATTTTTATTTTTGTCAATGGGAATATGTAAATGTTCACCTCATGTTTCCTGGTAGTAATAAAAATTATTTTCATATAGCTGATTTAAGTTTCGAGAACAGCAAAATCAATTTCCTTGTTGTGGTTCTGGAACCTTCACCAAAACAGTAACATATTGCCCTTCTCTGTGTTTTTTTTTTTCTTTTTTTGTTCAATGCGGATCCAGGTGCAAACTTAATGCTGAATATATCCTAATTTCCAGGAGTAAATATATGTATTCACATGTGTTATCAAAGTGTACAATCGAATTTAGAAAAGTATAGGTGTCAAACAATGGCATTCTCCACATGTGCAAGGAGAATGATGTCATTGGCAGTGGTGGATTGCAGATGATTAAAGGCTTCCTTTTGCAATTTGGGGTACATAGAGCTTGCACATAATATCATGAAACTCTGTGCGCCCCAAAATCACAGAAGGAAGCCTTTGGCAATCTGCCACTGCTGATGGCATCTGTTGCACATGTGGACCCTGTTCAACAGGATTTTGGCCAATATAATACTTCCATATGTATATATAAAAGTACCTATATAGTAGAAAGTTGTAAATATGTTCATTTAAACTAAGTTTAATTTTTCAAATAATTTTTTTTTGCTATTGAATCTGTAAAACTATATTTAGGGAGAAAAAAATCTAAAGAACCAACTATGTGTTTTTAGTGGGAAATTACAATATAGGAATGGCTATAAAGGGAAGAGTTGAAAAGATACAAAGTGAAAATAAAGGATCTTGTTTACAGATGAACTGGTATGTGATGGTTCCTTAATTACAGTAATTGGATTATCTTCATTGTGATGCTTTCATCTCATCTTTCTGATCTTCTTTTCAGTCTAAGTGACAAATTCTCCTGCCTAGTTTAAGCCATGAAAGCTGAGGAGGCTTCGAGGTGGTAATGACAGGTTTCTCCCCAGGTAAATTACACTTTCACCTATTTAAAAACAAGCTAATGAATCATTCTGTAAGTATCTCTAGTAAAGTAAATCAAGCAACATGTGTTCAGGGGGCTATTTGACTAGGTCCAGGTAGCCAAGGAAAGTTTAGCTATGTGTTTCATTAAAAGTTGCTTCAGTACTCCATGTATTTTTTTCTTTTTTAGTTAAAAAGTTAGAGAGCTTGCATATAATGAAATAGGATGTCTAGGTCAAGAAAATTCTGCTGCACATCCTTAAGGCCTTGTCGATGGATAAGGTTGCCCTTTGAATCCAAAATGTAGGGAACAACATAAGAGTCTTAAACTGAACATAAATTTGCACATTTATCTACAGTATATGATACAAATTGAAAATTCAATTATTTTATTTAAAAACCCTTCTGTTTTATGAATGTGGCATATTGTACTTCTGTACCCACAATTCAAAAATACAGGAAAAGGCCTGATATTGCTACACAATATTGTGCCCGTGTTGCCAGCAGGAAAAATGTTTACATAGCTGAATGTTGACAATACAAGCAGCAGCAGCTGGAATAATCTACAGCAATGATTCTCAAACAGGGGTCCCCAGATGTTCTTGGACTGCAACTCCCAGAATCCTGGCCAACAGTGCAAGTTGTGAAGGCTTCTGGGAATTGTAATCCAAGAACATCTGGGGACCCCAATTTGAGAGCCACTGGTACGGAAGTGAGAGCTGGACCATAAAGAAGGCTGATCACCGAAGAACTGATGCTTGTGAATTGTGGTGCTGGAGGAGACTGTTGAGTCCCCTGGACTGCAAGGAGAACAAACCTCTCCATTCTAAAGGAAATGAAGCCTGAGTGCTCACTGGAAGCACAGATCCTGAAGCTGAGGCTCCAATACTTTGGCCATCTCATGAGAAGACTACCTGGAAAAGATGCTGATGTTAGGAAAGTGTGAAGGCAGGAGGAGAAGGGGACGACAGAGGATGAGATGGTTGGACAGTGTCATTGAAGCTACCAACATGAATTCGACCCAACTCTGGGAAGCAGTGGAAGACAGGAGGGCCTGGTGTGCTCTGGTCCATGGGGTCACGAATAGTCGGACATGACTAAACGACTAAACAGCAACAAGAAATCTCTGTAGACCATGTGTGTTGCATGCTGAGTCATATGTCTCAGTGTATAATAGATAATGTCTCCAGAGATATTTTTCAACCCTAGGAAGTTCATCTAAAAAGTTACACTTTTTGTGTAGCAGCCCAACAGAATTTCAGCCAGCTGGTCATAACTTTTGATAAATCTGGATTAGAATGCACTTCCTAACAAATGAATATGCTGATCTCAGTGAGATTCTCCACTGAGTAAGATGCTAAGAATTACACTTCTTGAGGTTAAAGAACTACAGAATATAGCAGGACTGCATGTACTTGGAACTACAATCAGTAAAAAAAAAGAATAATTATAATCCAGACCATGTGGCCATAATATCCCAAGTGCTCTTTTTAAAAATGTTATACAATTCCTCCATTAATACAGGATACACATACACACTCTCTTTAGTGTAAGAAATAACATGATCAGGTGAAAAACAATTACTACTTAAAAAGTGGATTTTTAGGTTTTTGGGTTGTTGTGTTTTTGGGTTTATTTTTTTTATTTTTTATTTTATTTTTTGCTTCATGGATTTTTCCCATCATAGCAGTGGGAAAAAATAGAGAAGAGTTGGGAGTGTGTGTGTGTGCCAGGTTTGGGGAGGTGAGGGCAACAATGCATGATTTGTTAGTATGTGCTCAGCATGCTCCCCCATAACACAATGTATTAATCTGTGTATGTTAAATATATGTTTGGTTTTTGGTCGGGGAGAAGCTCTCCTTGCCTCCTATGTGGACATCCATGAGGCCAGTAACCCAGGCTTCTTGCAGATGTACCCTGGTAATACCTCTGCCACCATGTTTGTCAGCTCCATCCTTTAATTGTTTTAAAGACTGCAGTTTTGTTCCCTTGTATACACTAAAATGGCAAAACCCCGCAAGCCAGGTGCTAAACCAGCTTGTGCCACTTGTCTGACATGCCAGGGGCCGTATGTCCGTACACGCAAACTTCTTGCAGCTGAGAAAAGGCTTTGTTAGAAACTTCCCACACCAAATTTTCTGTACAGGTGAAGATTTCTTTTAAAAGTACGGTAATTGTGTGAAGGAGCAGGCACGTGAGCCCCCCAGAAGCAAATGGACGAGAATTCTCGCTGCTGCTTTTTGTGAGAGCTAGGCCAAATTCATCTTTGTCAAGGTCGGCAGGGCTTCATTTCCTAGTTATAAGCATCCACAGGGCAGGGTTGCAGCAAGTATGCATACACCTAAAGAGTGGCAAAGGAGGAATGGTCCGTCGTGGGGTTCATATGAAGAAGCCTGAGGTAAAAAAAATCCCGCCACTCGGTTTCCAACGCCAGCGTTCGAAAGCGGCATTTACGCCGACGCCTTCCCTTTTCGCCTCCTTCTCGACGCCAGGGGTGGGGTTGGGGGTGGCTCCCGCGGCTGCGGAGCGCCCAACGGCCAGCGGCGCGCTCGCTTTTTTGTTTAGCTTAGCAACCGCTTCTGCCTCTCTCCCGCGCGCCCGCCGGCCCTTGTCTGCCTGCCTGCGCGGGCACCCGAAGGGGGGGGGGAAAGAAGCTAAAAGGCAGGCCCTGGCAACCGTCGAGCTCGGCGCTCGCTCCGTATCTCTCGTGAGCGGGCTCGCCTTCTGACGGCGGGGCATCGCATCCTGCACCTTTCTTACGCGCGACAGGGAAGCGGGAGCGCAGCGGCAGGAGTCCTGAAGGGGATTTGGGAGCGTGGTAACGCTCGGCAAGCGGCGTAGGAAAGGTCCCCCCTCGTCGCCCTGCGCCTTCCCGGGGACTCTTCCTCTCTTTTCCCAGAAGACGCAGAAGGACCCTCCGCGGGCCAGGCGGCGGCACCATGAAAGTGGCGGTGCTGGACTTGGGCACCGCGTTTGCTAAGCTCTTCAAGCCCTCCCCCGCCGCCGCCGCCACCTCCTCCTCCACCTCCCCCCCTTACTCGCCCGCCGTCTCCGCCGCTCCGCCCAAGGCGCCGCCGCTCCTTCTTCCTCCTCCATCCCCGCTGGGCGCCCCGTCGTTCCCAGCCCGAGGCGCTGCTTTGCCGCCCGCCGGGGCCCCGTCGGCTCCGATGGCGGCAGCCGCCGCCAGTCGAGGGGTTCCCGCTGGAAGCGGGGCCGGGACCGCGACGAAACCCCTCGGCGGCGTCAGCGGCAGCAGCAGTTCCCCTCGCCCGCCGGCGCCTTCCTTAGCGAGAGAGTCCGGGACTTGGGCAGCACCGCCGGCGGGCAAACCGCTTCTCTTCGTCACGCTCCCCGACATCGGCGAGGAGGGCGCTCCCGACACGGACCCTCAGGAAGAAGAGTTGGAGCCCAGGCAAGTGGGGCCAGGGGGACGACCTGCCCGGGCGCCCGGGGTGAGGCTTCTCGGCGTCATTTAGGGGGGAAATAAGGGACGGTTTGCGGAGAGGTGACAGGAGCGAGTGTGTTGGACACACGCATTGTTTGTGTGCGGTGACTTTACCAAGTGGGGAGAATCTCCCCTCACCTTCCTGGGTGACATTTTCCCCGCACCGCTTGGAAGGAGACGCTAATGGTTATAGAGAGCTGGGAAAAGTTTCTTTGACTTCCAGAATCTCGGACCAGCTAGGGAATTCTGGGAGTTGTAGTCTAGTAGAACATAACTTTTCTAAGGTCTGATCGTCTCTGTGTATCGAAAATCATAATAATCACAGTGTCAGTTTGTGTGGCCTTTATGAAGTGTAAGGGAAGAGGTCTACATGATCTTCTGCAGGTTGACCCATATGTTTGTTTGAAATTGTTTGTCTGGAACGAAGGACACTGTAGTTTTTTTTCTCTTGTGAGGTGGTTACAGTACTTGGTTGTCTAAAGCAGTGGTCCCCAACCTTTTTAACCCTGTGGCATCCCCCTTACTCATGTGCATGCATGAAGAAGCAGGAGGGTGTTTGTGCTGACTTGTGCGCTCATATGCATGTGCAAAGGGGTGGGGGAGTGTTCATGAGGGCGTAGGCGTGTGCACGCAGGTGCAAAGAGGCTGTATGGGGGGAGTGCGTGTGGGGGCGGGGAGGTCTCTCTCCGTGGCCCGGTTCAGCTCAGGCCACAGTCTGCGGACTGGAGGGTTGGGGACCCATGGCTTAAAGCATGTATTTGCAATAAACGCATTAGTGGCTTCACAGAACTCTGTGAGTCATTCTTCTACTTCATTTCTCATCCCCTGGGCCAAACTTTCCAGGAGCATTTTGTTCAGCTTTTTTTCCCCTCTACTTTTGAATTTGGTGTGCAATCAATTTCTTCTTGAATGCTTGTGTAAAAGATTTCAATTCCATCTTCTTCAGCATCTGTAGTTGAAGCATAGACTCGAATGATGGTTATGTTGATAGGGTTTCCTGGAATCTGATTGATCTTACTCCGTCAGACCTTGCTTGATAGTTCCTAACTGTCTGTGCTACATCTTGCCTCAATAGAACCACTTCTGGATTTGTCATTTCCAGAGTAGACCACTTTGTATCCTGTCCCAGGCCACTTTAGTTCACTGATACCAAGCACTGCTTGTTTATACATTCCATTTCTTGCCTTATGATTTCTAGTTTACTTTGATTCATACTTTTCATGTTTAGTGTTCCAATTGTATGTGTTGTTTAACATCAGAGTTTCCTTTCACTTCTGTGCACATCAGCCAGTAGCTGTCCTTTTGGCCTTAATCACGTTGTGCCCTTAGTGACACAGCTATCTGTACTTGCCCTTTGCTCATTCCTAGTACCTACCTGAGTGCTTTCTGAGCTGAGAATCTCATCTACCAGAACTATCACTTGTTTCATTTTGGACTGTCTCACCATAGGGTTTTTTCATGGTAAAGAAATTTCAGCAGGGGTTTACCATTCCCACATATTGCACAGTACTAACAGAAGTCAGCGTGAGTGTCACTGCTGTTGCCTCCTCCACCAATGTCACCTATTTTGTAGCTGTCTTGAAGAGGGTGGGCACAATATACTCCGGTGTCTTAGCTGTGACCATTCCACCGAGGGTTACCCTGCTAGGAGTCCAGGCTTATAATTATGTCTGGTCTCCTGATGGCATTGCTCTCAGCTTCACTAATACACTCAAACCCTTCACCATGTTAAAGTGTGCATTCAGGAAGGGGCAACTAAACCCTAAAATTATAGGTTTGCATATTCAGGTGAAGAAAAACACTGATCAAATTGTGTGTTTGTGTGTGTATTTGACAGGGTAATTAATCAACATTAGTAATGAGTATCCAACTTGGACAGCTGTGAACCTGTAAACCAGGGGTCACCAAACCTCAGTCTGTGATCTGGCAGCAGTCTGCGGCCTAGGCAGGACTGGGCTGCGGACACAAATCTCCTTCCCACCGCGAGCACCACCTTGTGAGCAGGATCCGTGCAAGCACACTCTGCCCCCTGCAAGTGCGCCGTGTGCATGCGTGCAAGTGCGCCACGCCCCCTGCGGCTGTGCCACACCACAGAGGCATGCCATGTCCCCCTGCAGGCACACCACACCACCATGAGCATGCTACACCCCCCCTGCGTGAGCGTGCCACGACCCCCCCAACTGGTCTGCAGTTGGGAAAAGGTTGGGACCACTGCTGTAAACAACATCTGCAGGGCAAAGGCAGAATCTACTGAAAGTATCTGCAGTCCGTCCTTTTATTTATTTTGTAGTTCTCTAAGGATAGCCATTGTTATGCCAAACAATTTACCTTAAACAAAAGACTGAGACACGAAGGCTTTTCTATTGAAGTTCATTTTATTTACATAAAAAGGAAAAACAAAAACAGAACGCCACTGCAGTTTGGCGGGAAGAAATACCATTTCACCTTAATTTGTGGGTGATTAGGGTTTCTTCAAAGAACAAAGGAATTGGTACAGTCTTATAGCTGTCCCCTCAGGGCGAGAGGGGTGGGCCTTTGAGGTCATTAAGTTAGTTAGCAACAATTCATTGGATTAGTGAAAACACATTTTAGACATGCGCAGAACAATTCACTTTCCCTAAATTGGGCCTTTGTCCCAACATTCCATGCTTATCTCAGAAAAGCGTGAGACCTTGAACAGAGAAGAAAAGGCAAGGAGAAAGGGGGGGTCGAGGAGCCTGTTTTTACAAGGCTGGCTAATCTCTTCTGAATACACACACAAACAGCTTGGTTTTCTTTTTCAAGTAAGAACAATCTTTTATGAGGCAATTGCCTTAATTGAATAAGTCAAACTTTTACTTCTATCAATTATTCCCCCGTTTTTCTTTTTATAATTTCTTTTGACTTATTCATTATTATGAAAATTTCCTCCCCTCCCCCAGACCAACCTAAGGTGTCTTTCACTTGGACAATTTTCATAGGAGCCCCAGGTACAATCGAACTTTACAGGCACCTTCCTGAGGCTTGCAGGGCGTGGTAGATCAGGTGGCTAACTTCACACAGTTTCATACAGAAACAAACAGGTGAGTTTCTAACCTGCACTTGCTGCTATTACCATGTTGTGCTGAACCCAGCCTATTCCACCACATTTAATTCTAGTCCAGCCTCCATTACCAATTACTGTAACACGGAATTCAATCCAAATTCTCTCGGGGTTTTCTCTAGGGTCATAACAAGTTTGAGTTCCAAGGGAGTCCTGACAAACTTTGTACTTTACCTTGTCAAATGCACAGGAGGTAACATTATCAACACAATTGAAGATGGACTTATAGGTTAAGGTCTGCTGTTTCCTGCTTCCCTGCCTTGTCGTTATTACACAGGGGCAGGTGGATCCTGTAGCTTGTAGCACAAGGCTCAAGAAGAGCCCTCACACTATCATTATTTTGCCATCAACCCGTGGTCTGCCAATAAACAATTGCCTGATATTTCTCCAAGACATTAGAGGGGTGGGCTTTACCTCCGCTTGTAGTGGGAATTCCATTCCTCGTCCTCTGAATCTAGACTGGGCACTGACCAGGGGCTTGCGTTCTTGCACTTCTAACACGTTTCGTGGTGCACCGAAGATGCGTAACGGAGCCATCCCTTGGGAATTGGTCTTTGCCTGCGCCGAGCTATCAGATTGAATTCTCCACAGACAGCTTGCAATTGGCGTTTTTACAGCCTACAAGCTTCAGTCCACAACCCTTCAGGATATCTCACCTTAAGCACATACCACCTCAAAGCCGGGTTTTCGTCAAATTTAGTTATTCTGGCACTCCAATGGTGAGGGCAAAAATGGCAATACAAATAACAGTAAGGCTCAAAAGGATCCAATCCTATCAGGGGGTCTTTAAGTTTCAGATATTACCTGATACTCCGAGTAAACTGCCGGGAGGTGAAAGTATGAGAGTAGAAAGATCACTTTCCTGGGGAAATGACCTAGTCGGAGTCTGACTCTGATCCAGGGCAGATATTGCTATCTCTGATTTTAATGAGGGGGCACTGCTTGCAATCTCGGTTATGCCAGAACTCTAGACTTGAAGCCAACTCAGTGCTGGTATACAAAGTTCCACGGCCCTTACCTCGTACCTCTTTGCGTACCATCACAAATCTGTAAAAACTCCGTTAAAGATTTTCCTTTCCTCCTCCCAATCAGTGGTCCCCTCGTCCTCCAACACTACTTGATCACCAATTGAATATATTTTTTTTTTTCTATTGAATATTTTTTTTAAGAAATAGAGTCCCCTAAGACTCCTGTCTATTCTCAAATGTACCTGCCAAGTTTGGATCAGATTATTAACTTTTCTTACTTCTATATACACACTAAAGAAAGGACAATATTTATGCGCTAACCGACTAATGGACATTACATATGTCATTTAAAAATAGTCTTTTAGTCCGTCCTTGGACACAGGCACAACTTTTCACCGTCCCTCAGGGTCGACTGCGCGCTTGGCTCTGGTATAGTGAGTCCAACCAGCTTCCTCAGTTTGGATGACAGTCTCTGTTGTCAACAGAATCTGGAACAGACCAAGCCATCTTGGGGCGAGCGGTTCACTCTCCCATGCCTTGATATAAGCCCAATCCCCGGGGTGGAAGGAATGCACTGCTACCTCCAATAGCGTCCGTTGCACTGAAATGCCTCGCTCCCTGTTATCGGAGAAAATAGAGAATAGGGCCAGCAAATACTTTCTTATAAAGGCATCCTTGAACAAATCTAAATTAAGGCTCACTCTCTGTGTATTAACATCCCAAATCTCCATTCTGCACAGGCTTCAAAGGGCGAGAGTCCTGTAATGCTATGCAGCTTATAAAGCTAGGGGCAAAACCCTTCGGTCAGGGCAACTGCGCTTGTTGCATCAACTTATTAATTTGCTCTTTCAAAGTCTGGTTCATCCTTTCAGTTTTTACCCCTGTTGCTAACCATTGATTGGATTAACCCATATCTACAAATAATTTGTTCCAATAAGATTTTACAAACTGTCCCTGCCGTTGCCCGAGCCGTAGGGTATGCTTTTACCCAGCCAGTGAGCTGATCAGTTATTATCAAACACTGATTCCAAAGTCCTGACTTTGGCATATCAATAAAATCACATTGCAAATGTTCGAAGGGGTGGATGGCCAGAGGTCGTCCTCCCATTTCTGTTTTTCTCGGGTTATTCTTATTTACTCTCTGGCAAGGAATGCAGTGGGCTAAAATGGTGTTGGCGTGTGACCACACTTTTCTTCCCTGTATATTTTTGCAGAAAGGCTGAGACCAGAGCCTTAACTCCCCAGTGTCCTCCCTCGTGCAATGCCTTGAGGACTTTCCTGACCACCCCCTCGGGCAGCCATTGTCTTCCATCTCTCAACTTTAGCGTGCCGTTCACCATTGTAGCTCCCTGCTCCTCTGTCAATTCAAGCTCCTTTGTGAATACACCAAAGGGGCAGTGATCTCTTTACTGGTAGGAATAAGGGCTGCTAAGAGGGCGGGATTCAATTCTTTTCCTGCCACCTTTCTTGCCACTTCGTCAGCCAGCCGGTTTCCTACTACCTCCGGGGAGTTTCCCTTCTGGTGCCCTGGAATGTGGATAATAGCTACCTCAGACTGGAGGCTCAACGCTTCCAGGGTGTCCAGTATCAACTGATGGTGGGCCAGATTCTTTCCCTGGGATGTAAGTAGTCCTCTTTCACTCCAAATTTTTCCAAAAACGTGGACTACTCCACATGCATACTTAGAGTCTGTCCAGATATTTACAGATTTTCCTGTGCTTATGTCTAAAGCTCTTTTAGGGCATATAATTCTGCTGTCTAAGCTGACATGGACGGGGGAAGGGGTCCAGATTCAACTTCGAACCCCTTATCCTGTCTACCACTGCATATCCCGTTATTCTTTTCCCATTCACTACTCTAGAGGAACCGTCAGTGTACAGGTTCCATATTCCCCCTATTGCCTCTTCCTGTAGGTCTTCCCTAAACTTTATCTGTAGACCAGTCAGGGCAATACCATCATGTTCATTACACAGTTCCTTCCTGACAGTTTCTGATAAACCCTCAGTATTAGATCGAGTTTTTTTTCAAGGAGAATAGCCTCGATCTGTAGCAGCCTACTGACCATCATCCACCGCCAAGGATAGTCCTATGCTGGTGTGAAGAATGCAGGACAATCGCTTCCTATGTTGCATTTACTCCTGTTCTCAAATTCTTCACCTTAAAACTGGAATATATTTTCTCCTAACGATTTCCGGGTTTAGGCTCGATGTAGTTGTTTGTTATAGGAATTAAACCATAACCCATAGTTTGCAAGGCATCCATGCCAATGATTAGATCCTCTGTGGCTTCTAGATAATTCACTCTCAATAAAAATACCACACATTTTAATCTCTTAAAACTGGTAGTGACCCCTGAATGCAAAAGTGACTTCTAAGGAATTCCCACAGAAAGTGCCTATGTAAAACAGGCAAACCATTCCTGGTGTGAAATCAACCCCCCTTGTCTCTCCAGCTCCCACTTTGTGCATCTGGAGAAGCAAGGAGGGGGATCTGAACATTCCCAGCAATTCTGCTTGCTATCTCTTATCTACTAACCTATTTCTTTCTCCTGTCTCCAAATTCTCTTCCCTTGCATTTTATTTATTTATTCTATCACACCTCCAAAGCCTCCTTTTCAATTCAGGCTTTTTAAACACGTACTTCTGCCAATCAATCCACATACTGCATCTGTCATTTTCCTGCATGTTTTTCTGTGGGATTCCATAGTCAACAATTCCCCTAGTGTCTTTTGTGTGTGTGTGTGATTTTCCCCATTTTCTAACTACAAATTTTACAGATCTGCATGTGTTTATACAGTCCTAACGCTGGCCGGGATCTCCCTCCCTCAACACCAGGCGATTTTTTTTTTTCCTACTCTGTGCCTACTCTTAACCCTTTATACCCCAGTAAGTTTAACAAGCCAAAAGAGCTTTTTCTCATTCCCTGTTCTCCATTCGCTCCTATTTCTCTTAGGACTCTTCCTGAGGATTCCATTTCATATACACTTTTGGATAACATTCTCTGTGTTTTTCATGAACTTTGAGAAAGTTACGTTCCTTCTTCTCTTTTTAATCCTTTTTCCTTTCAGCTAACTGTAGTGCTCAGCTTAGAGCAAACAGTTCTGCTGTCCGAGCTGGCATGCACTATTAAGGACTCCTTTCCTGAATCTCCTTCCTCCTCTAGCTGCATCGCTAGTTGATACACACTTATTTTTCCCTCCTTTATAGCCTTTCCTTTCCCATTTCCCCTCAAAACTCTTTACCTGATCTTGCAACAACTTTCCTTGCCTTCTTTACAATATACTCTCTCTCTCTTTCTTTGCCTAGCTTCACCTAAGCATTTCCTGAGCCACCTTAAAAGTGAACACAGTCAGGGCCCCTTGCCCCTCCTTTCTCTCCCCCCCCCCCCCGCTTCTTCATTCCCTTCTCTTCTGAGCGGGTAGGGCAGAGAAAAACTCCTCCTGTTTTCTCTTCTTGCTACCACTTTTGAGCTTTTCGCTAGCAACTGTCCTATGGGTTTGGTTGTCATGTCATCCATTTTCTGTAACTTGGACTTTATATCTGGGTAACACCCTGACACAAATTCCAATCTCAGAATATTTTCATTTCCTGAATCTTCTGGGTCCAGCCCAGTGTTCCTTCGCATATTGCGTTTTAGCCTTTCCAGATATCCAACTGAACTTTCATTCTTTTCCTTTCGGTTGACCAAAAAGCCAATTTCATGCTAACAGTCTTAGGGACTGTTGCCTCCAACCCTTTCAACAAGAACTCTTTCATTTCTGCACTTCGCCCTCTGATATTTTCATCCTGGAAATCCCAATCTCCAGGGGTTACTTCTGGAAGTGCTTCCCCGGCCGCCTGTTCTGTTCGAGCGGCAATTGCCAGAGTCTCCTAGGTGACTCCGGTCAGCTGCTTACAAATGTGCAGCAGCTCTGTGGGCTTGTAAATCATAGTCCCTAAAGCATCTCTGAGACTTCTCTGAGTGGATACTGGGCACTAACTCCCTGCTCTTTCATCTGCCGTGCCTTAGAGCGGGTCACCGGTCCCTCGGACAGCGTCCCGTCTTTATTTTCGCCATCCCCCTCCTTTTCTTTTACTGAGGTGGAGCAGTCCAATTTACAAACTCCAATTTTGTCATTTCCTCACCTTGTAACTTAGAGCCTATCAAGTCTCTACTTACTGCCAGTTTTATTTCTTCTCCAAATTTGATTAGGTACCATATCCAAAAATCTACATAAGGGACACGGGGCGGATGGGCCAAATTTTGGCCCTTTTAGAACGAATATCAAATTGTGTCTAAACTCCAGAGCACATGGACCATTCCCTTCTCTGTCTGAAACTCCTGTACCTTTTTACAGACTCCCAATGCAGCAACAGCTTGCCCACCGCACTGTTGCCAGGAATTCCTAACTCATTACCACCCCCCACAAGAAGGCCTGGAGTCGGGGCGTCCCCCTCGGAATTCCTATGGTCCCCACCGGACCTTCTGGACCCCCGCGGGCCCTTTCTGGAAGTCTGTATTCCCATCCCACGGGAGACAAAGACACAAGGATAGGGAGGTTGCGTAGAGAGTAAGGGGTCTCTCTGACGCAGACACAAGGAGGGTACAGACAACAGTCGCACACCTTGGCCCAGGGTCCCGGACTACTTCAACGGCCACCTCTGGGAACCGCAAGGACACTCACTCTTCATTCACACAACAACAACCAACCCTTTCAGAGTTTCCCACTGCAACTTACCAGGTCTGTTGGTCTGCTGGCTCGTTGATTCGTTGGCCGGCCGGCTTAAAAAAACTCTCGCGTTCGTGCCTCTTTCCGAGTTCTTGATGCCAAGCAGCCAAAGCGTCGGCAAGGAAGCGGCTGCCTTAAAAGAAGGCAGAGGCGCCTTCCGATTCACTTCACCGCCGCCTGTTCTGCCTGACCTCAACTGGATAAAAATCCAGCCCCAATCGGGGCGTTTAGAGATCCCGGACGAGCCCCCAAATTGTTATGCCAAACAATTTACCTTAAACAAAAGACTGAGACACGAAGGCTTTTCTATTGAAGTTCATTTTATTTACATAAAAAGGAAAAACAAAAACAGAACGCCACTGCAGTTTGGCGGGAAGAAATACCATTTCACCTTAATTTGTGGGTGATTAGGGTTTCTTCAAAGAACAAAGGAATTGGTACAGTCTTATAGCTGTCCCCTCAGGGCGAGAGGGGTGGGCCTTTGAGGTCATTAAGTTAGTTAGCAACAATTCATTGGATTAGTGAAAACACATTTTAGACATGCGCAGAACAATTCACTTTCCCTAAATTGGGCCTTTGTCCCAACATTCCATGCTTATCTCAGAAAAGCGTGAGACCTTGAACAGAGAAGAAAAGGCAAGGAGAAAGGGGGGGTCGAGGAGCCTGTTTTTACAAGGCTGGCTAATCTCTTCTGAATACACACACAAACAGCTTGGTTTTCTTTTTCAAGTAAGAACAATCTTTTATGAGGCAATTGCCTTAATTGAATAAGTCAAACTTTTACTTCTATCAGCCATGAAGGTCCTATTGTGAAGCTACTACCATGCAGGAAAAACATAGTCATTTAAACTAACATATGCACATACTGTTGCCTTCCCTGTGAGGAAAATAGAATATTTGGTTCCAATTTGCTTTCCTGCCCCAGTTTACGAATAAGCTTTCACTGTTTTTCAGAGCACTTGTTGGCATTTCCAATTCATATTATTTCTACTGAGCCAAGTAGATTATTCTGCAGATAGTGCATGTGTCCTTTAAAGTGAGGGTTTTATGAGATAATTTTCACAAGACAGGTGCTACAAATAGGTGATCCATCTGCTGAACTAAGTGGTAATCTGCCTGCTCTAACTGGGGTTGCACCCCTTTGGAGGGATCAGGTTCATAGTTTTGGCATACTGATTGATCCTGTTTTTTGTGTTTGAGGCCCAGTTGACCTCAATGGTACAGAACTCTTTTTTTTATCATGGGCTACTGTTATTGTGAGGTTTATGCTCATATCCAATTTATGGCAACCCTGATAGGGATTTCAAGGTGTGAGAGATGTTTAAGGAGTCATTTTACCATTGCTACCCACAGTGAGTTTCCATGACAGAGGGGGTATTTGAACCCAGGTCCATCACTCCATCCACTATATTTAAGACAGCTTGGGTCCTCTTGAAGATGAAGGCAGGGTATAAATATTCCTTCCTTCCTTCCTTCCTTCCTTCCTTCCTTCCTTCCTTCCTTCCTTCCTTCCTTCCTTCCTTCCTTCCTTCCTTCCTTATTTAAACTTATATACTGTACTGCCCAATAATGCAGTGCACTCTGGAGGAGTATATAAATTATTTTCAACAAGCAAACAGATAGAGAGAGAATGAGAGAGATACACAGAGGCTCTCTGGGGTGATTACTTGTGAAGTCAGTACGGAAGTACTGTATCAGTATGTGCAAAACAGAGGCACACTACTGCTTATTAGAACTGCTCATTTCAAACACATCACCCCAGTTACCAGTCATCTGAAGAAGTGGGGTACAATGCATGAAAACATATATCAAATAAAATTGGACTGTTTTAGGAAGCAATCAGATGAACATATGGCTCAGTATTTGGCTCGCTTTTGGTATCGTTTTGTTCATCCTATTTCCATTGGCCACGTGTGTTCTAATTAGGGGCAATCCATCCCACTTCTTTTGAAAATTGTTCCACTCCTTTTTGGCACAGCACTAGGGCTGCAGTTCAGTTGGTGCAATTGGGAGCGCTCCTGATTATTCCATTCTGCAGCCTGTGTGGTTGCTTAATTTGTTTCAAAATAGAACTGTGGGTAGTGACAACCATGTGACATAAAAATTTGGTAGTGACATAGAAAGGATGATAGAGAAACTCTTGTATTTTCCTATTCCTACAGTTTTTAAAAATATTATCCTGAGGGCTGCAGTTCTATTTCAGATGAAAGGGAGTACAGTACCATGGTAGTTTGATGTATTGTTGTGGTGCTGTATGCCACTTAATATATGAAAGAATAAAAAAGGGAAGTCACCATGGCCTTTAGAATGATAGCCATGACAAAAGGCAGGGAAAGGAAGGGGGGCAACAGTAATTGAAAGGGGGAGAAATTGGAATGATCTGAAATGCGGTCTGGATCTTCCTCCTGGAGAAGAAATGTCTCCCATGTGAATGGAAGCATAGCTCAAATGCAAGATAAAATAGATTGCACCGAATAAAAAACCGGATCACTCCAAATTTCCCCATCTAGTCAGACTCTTTTACTGGCTAATTTCTTAGCCCATTTTAAAATGCTGGTGATAAACTTGAAATGGTAAATTGTGGAAACCCACTCTGCTTGAAGTAATGCCTGCTCCTGTATGGCCTGCATGATTATAGAAGTCATTTTTGAATTGTCTTCTGTCAGTGACTTGATGCGTGGTTACTAAAGAAAGAACCTTCTAGTAATGGTCCCTTGTCCATGGATTACCCTCCTAAGAGAGAGCCATTTGCCATCCTCATGGGTAACATTTAGATGCCAAGGAGGGAATCCTTGATACAAGCTGTAGTTGTTTTGACTTATATATTCCCTGCCCTTCTAGAACACTTTCTGGGCAGTTTGCAGTATAATTATGCAAACAACGACATTCCCAACTCTGTTTTTATTGTTTAGGATTTACAGTACTGCTGATATTTAACATTGTATTATTTTATATTTTGACAACATTCAGTTGATTTGGTTTTACTGAAATATTTCTGTTTCTCTTGAATGTTTTATTTTTATATTTGCAAATTGTTCCAAAGGTATTTCTATTTGGGTTTTTACATATTAATTAAGCAAATGGCTATGCAACATGGAATGACCAAAGTTGTTTGCTTGTGGAAAATGGTGAGTGTTGATACAAAGGAGTACCTGTTTATCTGGAAGAAAGTGGGTGTTTAATAATAAAGGTGCTCCTGAGGTAATCTTTCAGGGAAAGATTGTGATGGATTCTATGGTGAGTGGATGATATGTGTCAAGATGGTGAAAGGAACTGTAATTCTCAAGGAAAAAGAGAGACAATGAGAATAAAAAGTGTATTTGTTGCAATTAGCTGTTGTTGTGAATAGTAAACTGAACTACTGAATTATGCAGTTTAGGGGAGAATATCTAACGATGACATCTGATTGTGACCAGGTGTAATATCTCCTGAGCCCTGTTTAGGAGCAAGTCTAGCCCTGAGTTTTGAATCGAGGTTTTATCCCTTCATAGGACACACCATTAGCTGTATATATGTGTGTGTACACACACACACACACACACACACACACACACACACACACACACACACACACACACACACACACACACACACACACAGAGAGAGAGAGAGAGAGAGAGAGAGAGAGAGAGAGAGAGAGAGAGAGAGCTCTATCTAGTCATTCTTAAAGCATGTGGACAGCATATATGGTGAATGGAATCCACCAACCCCATCCTTCTGTCATTTGCTTTCATGATGCAGAAGTGGTACTCCGAAGAGGCTGTTTTATCTGTGTAGGATCTCCACATGAACCAGGCCACAGTTGTATGTTTTGGCCTCATGAGAAGCCTGCATAGATACATTAGCTTCTCCCTCATCAGACTGTCACATTTGCATGGTGAGAGAGATGAGAAAGGGGGTAATGCTGCCATCTTCCCCCTTGGCATGCGCTCTCTCACAGGCAAACTGAATAGGTTCTGTTGACATCTCCTAATGTCAGCTAATGGGGCATAATACGCCATTTCTGTCTTTGAAAACTATTCTGGTATGTAGGGATAAAGCCTGAATGGATCTAGGTCTATTGAATGACAATCTCTTGACTTATTCTAGCAAAGCTGAATAAATTGGAGTGCAAAACAGCTTTGAATAATATGTTTAATTATGTAAGGAAACTGTTGCTATTGCCCTAGTCAGCAGTTAGGTTAAGCCTTTTTCCCTCTCTTGAGTTCTAGTCTCCAGTATTTTACCATCTTGGTTTAGACAGTCATATGTGCTTTTTGCTGTGATTGCAGATTCCATGGTGTGAGGAGTAAAGATGTTTGCACTGGCAGAAATCTTATTGCTATCTTTGCTCATTAAGATAAGATGTGATTGTCTGAACATGGCCATCAACTTGCAGAAAGTTTCAACGGCACAAACTTGCTCTTTTGCCCACCTCATTTGACTCTTCTTTGGCAACTCTGTGAGTCAGGCTGGGCTCAGTTCTCTCCTTGCTAATCCTATGTCACCTAATTTTGTGAACATAGTGAGTTACGTCCATTTTCCATTCATTTTGAATTCCCCCCCACCCTGTATGATAAATACTGTACTGTAGAGCGATCTGTTATTCAGATACTATAGCATCAAAGCTAGTTCTAATATTTAATCTGTAAATTGGCAAGCAAACTAAAACTCTTGTTTGTTCATTTTCAAGTTTGAGTTTCTCTACATAATTCTGAAAATGCCTGTGCTTTTGTTCAGGTCTGTTAAAGTGACCTTCAGATATACTGTCATTGATATATTATTACTGTCATAATGCTTCTGTTTTAAGTTCTTTTGCCTGTATTTTAACAGTACACCCAGCATTTTATTCAAATTATGAAGATCTCTAGTAAACCTGCATTGTCTGCTTCTTAAAAAGAAAAAAGATGCCTGAGGAGGAATAAGATATGCCTCTTGAAGGAAGAAAGGCTATACTTTCCCATTAGCATTTTTTTAATTAGACAATTCCACTTAAGCTTTTAGAAGAAACACCCTAATGAAAAATTGATCATCACAGTCCTCCTTACCCTGAGTTCCAATTCATGTTTTACCTGGTCTCCCGAATATGCAATTTATTTCAATTGTTAATCAGCCATGTATGCACCTGGTTAAGAAACTGTTTGGCAAGTTCTCTTGCACTTGATTAAAAAAAGGAAGATAAATTCAGGTTGCATCAATGAATAGTTTTCCTGAATTAATGTACTGTCAAAATACTGGAAGACCAAAATACCTTAAATAATAATAATAAACTTTTATTGGCATATAAAATAAACATAATCAGACTAATTTATTAGATTTCTGGATTCACAGGGAGCGTGAAACAAATATATTTGTTAAAATATCTTAAAAATATTTCAGAGAAAGCCCTGGCTGTATGCCAGTGCACCTCTGTGCTGCAATAGTGTGTTGGCTATTAAGTGAATCGACCCTCAGCAGGTGTTAAAAGCAATGGGCCATTTTGTGCTTTCACATTCTTCCTGCAGTATCACTGCAACTATTGTTGTTTAGTCGTTTAGTTGTGTCCGACTCTTCATGACCCCATGGACCACAGCAGGCCAGGCCCTCCCGTCTTCCACTGCCTCCTGGAGTTGGGTTAAATTCATGTTGGTCACTTCAATGACACTGTCCAACCACTACTCCTCCTGCAACTATGGCCTACCACGAATCATACTGCATAGGCAGAATAGCCATCTAGTTTTTGCATTGCTTCAGATGCTGTATTTCTCAGTGAAGCCATTACAGATATTGGTCTGAAATTCGTTAAATAATCTTCATGCATATTTGAACCAAGGTGACAGATAGTATGTGTCTGGGAAACAAGATGGGTGATTTAGTCTCTCTACCTTTGATGATCAGTGAACTCGGACATATGGCAAGATTTTTTTTGTTGCTATAGATGCACACTATATGCTATAGTGTGCATTCACAGAGACCACGAAGAAGAAAGAGAGGTTATTTACCTGTAACTCTGGTTTTTCAAGTGGTCATCTGTGAATTCACACTTCCTGCCCGTCATCCCCTCTGTCCGTCACGTCTGTCTCATACGCATAGTGGCAGGCTGTTCTTAAGAACTGAGGCAGTCGCCAGGACGGGTGGACCATATGTACTAGGGTGACAGTCCTGGTGAACGTGTGACAAAGCTTAGAATATTCCAGAAACCTCTGCGCAACCTCAAACCAACAGTGTAAATCACTGGTTCTTAACCTTGGGTTACTCGGGAGTTTTGGACTGCAATTCCCAGAAGCCTTCACCTCTAGCTGTGCTGACTGGGGTTTCTGGGAGTCGCAGTTCAAAAGCATCTGAGTGACAAAGGTTAAGAACCACTGGTGTAAATTCACAGATGACCACTCGAAGAACCAGAGTTACAGGTAAGTAACCTCTCTCTTGATATGTGAATAAAGCTGGATGGGCTTTAGCTTGTTCATCCCCCAACAACTGACCTCTTCTTCATCATCATAACCTCAAGGAGATCAGATTCTTCCACTTTTGTTTTCATTTAACTATAATCTAGTGTAGCCATTTACAGTGGGGGCGGGCACATTTGTAGGAGGCCACAGACTGAAAATGTTGCTTTTTTGTTTTTGTTTATCTGTTTGTGTTGTATCCTTGTTTGACAGGGGGCCCTGGAACCTGGGAAGAACACCTAAAATGGCTGTGGCCAAAAAATAAAAAATAAAATAAAATTTGAGAATGGCTTATCTAGTGTATGCTGTGTCTGAATCTTAAACTTTCATTAATCTTCAGAATGATTTTATGAAACAAGGCAATTTCCTAAATTTAGAGGTGGGAAAAATTACCTCCCCTCCCTTCTAGAATGGCCACATTGGCTGGGATGTTTTTGGAATTGTAGTCCAAGAAAAATAAATTTTCCATCTGTTCATAAATCATGGTTTGAAGTTGATTTGGTAGTGAAGCTTAACTGCAACACAGTGGGTTGGTGTACATGTTTGCAGAACCAGAGGTTCACAGTTTGAATCCTTACTGTGCTTCTGAAGAGTAGAGGGATCCTGTGCAGGTATGGACAGGCACCCCACTTGTTCATTTTATATTTAGGAGATGCTGGGATGAGTCATTATAAGTTTGAATTGATATGGCAGCAGATGCACACCTATGTGTGTGCATGCATGTGGGGGTATTTGAGAGAGAGAGAGAGAGAGAGATTATGCTGTTTTAGATCAAGTATTTCTACTTAGAAAATCCTGGAAAAGTTTGTCATAAGTCAGAATTGACTTTACATATCCAGATAGGTAGATATAGCCTGTTTTGGAAATATTTAACTGAATTAGATTGAAATAGTAGCATTGATGGAAAAGTGGGAGGAGTGCATAATCCCAAAGCTTTGTTCATATAATGCTAGGTCATAATTCAGTCTTTCATACATATACGTTGGGGGGGGAGTTACTGATCAGTTAAAGAGGGCTTTTGAAATTAGCCTGTTGTGGTCAATCTCTGGGTTACAGCATGTATTGATCCTAAATGATAAGATAGTAAGTACAGCATAGTGGCATTTCCTATCGTGAAGGAAGAAAAATTCAGGAAGTATTTTTGAGCAAAGATTTCCCGCCCACCTTGATTAGAACTTGACCTCAGAGGTTCCAGAAGAACGCCACCATCCTTTCTAAACATACCAATGAGATTTAAATTGTTATCTTCTGCTATTACTGATTGCAAAGAAGGAAGTGGCAGAGAACTACATTTGAACTGTTTGGAAAGGGCAGCTTGGATTTCATTGAAAGAGAATGATAAATTCTCTTGAAAAGCCCCAGCAAGACCTGTTACTCTAGCTCCATTATTGCAAGAGTGAGAAACAGATCTGTCAGACTCTTGTATTGAAACCTGTTGTCTACAAATTATCTGCTTTAACTGAATATCAGAATTGTTCTGAGGCTGAGATTGCGTTCACACTAGCTTGGGATTTAGTTGCAAACTTATAATGGGTGTAATTTGCTAAGTTTCCAGAAAGAATGATTGGTATTTACGTTGGGCTCCTTTCTTTCAGGAATTAAAATGTTGTAGTGTCATCCTTCCTGAATTGCAAAATGCTATTGAGAATAATTGGGGCTATTTTCCCTTTAGTTAGTAGCTTCCATCTCACCAATTTCTTTAAAAGCAGTTCAAACTATATGGCATTCTTCAGTGGTGATTGTCTGTGGACAAAACGCTGGCTCCACGGCTTGGAAACGGGGATGCGCGCACACACACACACACACACACCAGAGTCGGACACGACTGGACTAATTGTCAAGCGGAACCTTTACCTTTTGTTGTTGTTTAGTTGTTAAGTCATGTCCGACTCTTTGTGACCCCATGGACCAGAGCACACCAGGCCCTCCTGTCTTCCACTGCCTTCCGGAGTCAGGTCAAATTCATGCTGGTCACTTCAATGACACTGTCCAATCATCTCATCCTCTGTTGTTCCCTTCTCTTGCCTTCACACTTTCCCAAAATCAGGGTCTTTCCCAAGGAGTCTTCTCATGAGATGGCCAAAGTATTGGAGCCTCAACTTCAGGATCTGTCCTTCCAGTGAGCACTCAGGGTTGATTTCCTTCAAAATAGATGTTTGTTCTCCTTGCAGTCCAGGGGACTCTCAAGAGTCTCCTCCAGCACCACAATTCACAAGCATCAGTTCTTCGGTGATCAGCCTTCTTTATGGTCCAGCTTTCACTTCCATAGATGGCTACCGGAAAAACCATCGCTTTGACTATGTGGACCTTGGCAAGGTGATTCTCTGCTTTTTAAGATGCTATCTTTGCTTTCCTCCGAAGAAGCAGGTGTCTTTTAATTTCGTGGCTTCTGTCACTATCTGCAGTGATCATGGACCCAAGAAGGTAAAATCTGTCACTGCCTCCATATCTTCCCCTTCTATTTGCCAGGAGCTGATGGGATCTGTGGCCATGATCTTAGCTTTTTTAAATGTTGAGCTTCAGACCATTTTTGTGCTCTCCTATTTCACCCTCTTTAAGAGGTTCTTTAATTCTTCCTCATTTTCTACCATCAAAGTGGTATCATCTGCCTATCTGAGGTTGTTATTTCTTTCTATTAAACTTTTACTTTACCATAAACTTGCTGTGCATGTACAGAGGAAGCTGAGTTTACAGTGATTTTTGCTTAGCCCTGCTAAGCAGGGTTGTTGACTATAGGAGTTTTGGGAGGTTGCTAATTGATAAGGTTGCCATAAGTCAGAAATGACCTAATGACACATAACAACATACAGTGGTGCCTCACCTTATGAAATTAATCTGTATTGAAACGGTGGCCACATCTCAAAATTTTCATATGTCGAATCACCATTTCCCATAGGAATGCATTGAAAACCATTTCATCCGTTCTGGCTGTTTTTCGTTCTTATGTAGAGGCGCCGTTCTTAAGTCAAAGCATTAGTTCCCATAGGAACTAATGCAAAGCCGGTTAATCCGTACTATACCACTAGGGGAAGAATTTTTCTTCTTTTGACCCAAGATGAACTTAGGTCAAAAAAAGGGCAGGGGAAGGGGGGGGACACCTTCTAAACCAGTGGTCCCCAACCTTGGGCCTCCAGATGTTCTTGGACTTCAACTCCCAGAAATCCTGGTGAACAGAGGTGGTGGTGAAGGCTTCTGGGAGTTGTAGTCCAAGAACATCTGGAGGCCGAAGGTTGAGGACCACTATTCTAAACAGAACACCTTTAAAAACAAGCACCTGTTAAATAAAACCAAGCACCTATAGGTTGAAAAGGGCAGGAATGAGGGAGGGAGGGAACACCTTTTAAACAGAACATCTTTAAAAACAAGCACCTTTTAAACAAAACCAAGCACCTTTTAGGTTAAAAAAAGGGCAGAAGAACACCTTTTAAACAGAACACCTTTAAAAAAGCCACAGAATCCAGCAAGCATTATTCCAGCACAGAACTCCTCATCTCAAAAAGAGAGTCTAAACTGCATTTTACAGTCTGCCTGCATCAACAGCCAGCACATCCCCTCACAGAATATTTTCTGATTTTAAGGGGAAAAAAAGACCGTAGAGTCTAAACTGCATTTTACAACCTGCCTGCATCAACAACCAGCAATCATTATTACAGCAAACAAATCCCCAAATTAAAAAAAAAGACTTTGGAATCACATTGTAAACCCACACATTTTAAAACAACAGAGAGGTCACAGTACACACACCCTAGAAGCCACAGAATGCAAACACAAATAAATTTTACATTTTAAAATTACAGTCTAATTTTCACATTTAATTTTAATTTAATATTACAGTCTACTTTTCACATTTTAAATCCACACTGCAAGACCCATCAGAGCACAGAAACATAACCCCCCAACTAGCCCTACCCCCCCCGCTGCAAAAAACCATGTATAGTGTATGTACTCATCCAGAACAGGCAGCCTCTCTGTTTTTAAAAAAATTCAAAAATCAGAAAATCAAAAATTTTTTAAAAAGCCAAAATAAAAATCAGTCTGTACAGTACAGTGCCAGGCAATACCAGGCAGTACCAGGCAGTCTGAAGACTCTCTCCCTATCCACTCTCTAACCACTGGGACGAGCGAATAAGCAGACAAGCAGCCTCTTCGCTGGCCAACGGTTAACAGAAAGTTCAAATTTCGCGCTTTACCCACCTCCACCACTTTTTTCCCTGTAACTTGAAGCTCCGGCTGCAAGTTGAAGCAATATTTTGCGGCTGGAGCTTTTCATATCTCGAAATTTTTACAAGTAGGGACATTCGTAAGTTGAGGCACCACTGTACTATGATTGCAAGATATTTTATGTACTCCCTTTCATGAAGACATTTTCTAAAACATCGGTTAGTCCTTGAGCTGCCACAAGTCTCCTGTGTTCTTTTAAGGAAATAAACATAATTATTTCAAATAATATAAATATAATGATTATTTATTGGTTCTAGATGTTTATCAGTATAGAGGTGTGTTTCATTCAAGAGGCACTGTGGTGGAAAGGACCCTGGTCCTAGTTCTAGCAAGCTGTGCTCCTCATAAGGGAGAGCCTCTAAACAAGACACAGTTGTTCCCTGGATCTCATATTATGAACAGATCCTTGATACCTAGGTCTTGTGTTATAAGATTGTGTTCTTATCTATTCTTAGAGGCACATGGACCATTTCCAAAAATTTTATTCAATCTTTTATCCCTTCTACTTCAAGGACATTTGATCCAGCTGCAGCAAATGCTTCCTATCTGATCCCAAAGAAATAAAACACCTCTATGAAGCTACTAATTAGTCTTCTTTTTGTGACAATTAATTAAGCTGATTGCATTTTTCTTGACTTTTATCAATTATTTATATATGTATGGCATTTTTTCCACTAACACATTGGATTCCCAATAAGTATATGTCACTGACAGAGTTGAAGTATAGCACATCATAATTAGAAATGTCCTGCAAAATTATATTTTTCATGCAAAGCATCATTCAGCCATATTTTCTTACTAGGTTTGTTATGATTAGCGACCCTGAAATCATCTTATATTTGATCTTTTATTCCTTATGTAATATATATTCCATGCATTTTAATGATTTTATTAAGTTTCTTAGTAAAATTGAGCTAGTACTGTAGTCTTAGGTACCAAATGGATTTTTAAGTGCAGGTAATGCAATGAACATTTCAGGCTTTATTGTTTTTTTAAGTATGAAAAATTGTGTAAGAATAAAATAACTATACTGTACCTTGTACACAGTTTGTGGCAGTGGAATTGCCTGGATAAGAAGAAAGCTACTGAGACAGACCAAAATATTGCTTTATGTTATATTCTTTTCTTAAGCTGTGTACCTATGGGAAAACCATAAACAGGAGATGTCAAGATAGTTTTTTATGAGTGGCAGTCTGTCTCCCAGTCATTTTGTCTCACACTGTTATTAAGCTGAAATTGTGCTTTGATAGCTCTCTGGAAGAAATGTTTGGAAATGTATAAAATTCTCTCTTTTAAATTTTTTTAAATGTTGCAGATGTTGCATCTCCCAGTTCTTTAAAAAGTTTTCATAGAAGACTTATACCCAGAAAATTTTATTTTTCTTTCTCTTTCTCACTCACTTACCATAATATTCCTCATAGGATCATCACTGTATTTTCAGGTGGCTATTTGCGTAGAACTACTTATGTGGTGGCACTGCGGGTTAAACTGCAGAAGCCTCTGTGCTGCAGGGTCAGAAGACCAGCAGTCATAAGATCGAATCCACGTGACAGAGTGAGCTCCCGTTGCTTGTCCCAGCTCCTGCCAACCTAGCAGTTCGAAAGCATGTAAATTGCAAGTAGATAAATAGGTACCACTACGTTAGGAAGGTTACGGCGTTCCATGTTGAGTCGCGCTGGACACATGACCACGGAAACTGTCTTCGGACAAATGCTGGCTCTATGGCTTGGAAACGGGGATGAGCACCGCACCCTAGAGTCGGACACGACTGGACTAAATGTCAAGGGGAACCTTTACCTTACCTACTTACACATGAATGTTTTTCAAGCAGACATTCATTGTTTCAAGTTGCATGGTTGAATCAACAAACAAAGTTTTGCCAGTTTTGACAAAATACTGTAAACCATATTTGCTGCTCTATATAGAGAAAAAAATTATACTTCTCTAAATTTTCCATAAAAAGAATTATTGAATGGCTAAAAAGATAAAATATATGTAAGGTCATTTTATTAGGAAAAAAAGAGAGAGGGAAAAGAAAATGGCTTGGGAGGGGCACGTTCGTAGCAGTCTAATAAACGGTGACATCTAGTGCTCTTATTGTTGTATTACTTCATCAGGAAAGTTTAAAACAAACATGATTTTTGATGATTAACCTGTTGAGTTAACTAAAGTTTATCCCAGCTTTAGGATGAGGATGGCTGAGATTTTGTGTGGCCTTTTTTTTTTTGCTCCCCCCCCCCCAATAAGGAAACCTGATTTTCAAATAGGTGCTGTAATATGAGTGGGAGGGGGGGAAGGGGGCTCATTCAGGGAGTACTTTGTGGTCTCTGTGAATGCACACTAATCGGTTAATTCTGCGCCTGCACAGAGATCTCCGGAATATTCTAGAGCTTTATTCTAATCTGGGCAGGACTGCCCCCCCATCCACGAGGTCCGCCCGCCCTCCAAAGTACATCATTTCTTTTTTTACCACTGCCGCATGAGGACTCCTCTTTGACCTGCTCCTCTTTACTGTCGCAATTTTTAAGAGAAGAACAGATTGCCTTTTCCTGTATTATCTGTTTTATCTCCAATAGTAACAGACTTGTTCTATACTGCTCCCCCTCTTCCCCCCCAAGTTCTTCCCTTCCGGCCATTTATGGCAAGGAAACCACCCCCCATTCAAAAAATGCACTACATGCTCTAACAAAATATCCCTCTCAGATGACCATAAATACTGCCTCTTCTGCTTGGAGGAAACCCATCAGACCTCCTCCTGCTAGTTTTGCAGACATTTTACACAACAGGCTCTAAAGTTGAAAGAACAACACTTGAGGTCTTTCCTTTGGGAAAAATCACTCCAGCCTCCAACCATGGATGCTCCTCCTGTTACAGAACTCTCTTCACAATCCTTGGCTCTGCCTGCCGCCTCCCCTACCCCTTCTAAGGCTCCTCAAAGATCTACAGTGGGGTCTCTACTTAAGAACGTCCCTACTTAAGAACAATCCAACTTAAGAACAGCTCCATTTGCTAAATTTTGCTTCTACTTGAGAACAGAAATCCAAGATAAGAACAGGAAAAAAAACCTTTCCTGCTCTTTTTTTAACCTTAGGTCATCTTAGGTTTTAAAAAAATTCTCCCCCTAGTGGTAGAGTACGTATTAACCAGCTTTGCATTAGTTCCTATGGGAACTAATGCTTCAATGTACAAACACACCTCTACATAACAAAAAAAACAGCCAGAACAGATTAATTGGTTTTCAGTCCATTCCTATGGGAAATTTTGCTTCAACTTAAGAACGTTTCAACTTAAGAGCATCATTCCAAAACGGATTAAGTTCTTAAGTAGAGGTTCCACTGTAGTTTCTATGGATGGAAAAGAGCAGATACGGATTAAATGGTTTTCAATGCATTCCTATGGGAAATGCAGATTCAACATAAGAACTTTTCAACTTGAGAACCACCTTCCAATACAGATTAAGTTCTTAAGTAGAGACCCCACTGTAAACATAAATCTAAAGCCCCTCCTTCCACCAAGTCTTCTTCAGCCCCACCATCACTTCCACCTTCTGATTCTACCAAGCAAAAGAAAAAAAAATCTTCTCGGGTCCAACCGACCACAGTACCAGACTTCCCGATACAGGATCAACCCACGACCTGTATCGATTCTTGGGAAGATGCACTCATGTTTCCTTCTGCTCAGCCAGAATCACCTGTTCTTCTTCGTGGCCTCTGTGAATACACACATATGGGTTTAGTCTGCGCCTGCGCTGACATTCTCGGAGCATTCCAGAGCTAAAAGTAACAATTTTATGGTATGATCCCCCATGAGGCACAAGCTCCTCCCACCCAAGATTCCCCTCAGTTCCTTTTTTCCGCCGTGCTGTAAAGTTCTACAGAGCATAGAGCTATTTCCACAGGGTTTTTTTCCCCTTAGCTTATTGATCAGTTCCCTCTAAATTGGATTCTTTCCCTTCTCAATTATCTAATCTATGATCCCCCGTGAGTTGTTTTCTTTTTTGCTTGCCAGCTACTTGGCTTACCCCCCTCCCCCACACACACACTTCAACTGTTTGCTTCTTTCTCCTTTCCCGCCTTTTTCGGCCTACTCATTTTGACTCTCAGGCACATTAATGATTTTCTGCCTGAGTAAGCTACATCTTACCCAGATAGGTGCAGGCCGCAGTAGGGGACCCGACAATACCAAGGAGTCCTTAAAATCTAAGTCTACATCAACAGAGGAATCCTCGCCAGAGGCTAGCGAATTTGCCTCTGAGGAGACGACGTGCCAGCTCTACCTGCACAGACTCCGGGATCGCCTTATAGCCTCTGCTCCAACTGGCCATTCAGTGACTGCGCTACCGTCCAGTCCGGCCATGGCCCTTTTAGCCCTACATGAGGGCGGGCATTTGACGTTCCAGAGTTGGAGCTTAAGTCTCTCTATCTCATGAGGAGAGGAGAGTGAAAAGGAGGCATGTCTCACCACACCCTCTCTATGAGCAACCATGAGAGAGACTGGTGATGGATGATTGTTTCAAGGGGCTTGTTCAAGGGACCCTGCAGGAGTTAGGGCTCTGTCGCCCTGTCCCTTGGAGAAGAAGGGCCTCCTGTTGCCCCGGTCACCTTCCCTGACTGTCAGTGATTCCTCCTGACATGGGAAGCGCCTCTGTGTGTGAGTACTGCACACCAACCCTCCTTCGTGCGCCTGCTCATGTAGCTGCGACTTCTGGAGGGAGCTGCACGCCGAGTCTGCAGATGTGCCTGCGACATAAGGTAAGGCCTGGGTTTCCCTTTGGGGATGCAATGTGCCCCTTCAGCTCCTGCTGCTAGCCCTGCATGTCAGTGCTTTGCCTGTCTGGGATAACGCCCTTGGGTGTTTGGTATATTGGGCCTGATTTATCAGAGGCCTTGTTCACGTGGCTGCTATTTCCAAAACCAAGTGACGAGGCAAAAGCTTTCTGGCAGCATTTCACAGCCCTAGTTTGCCTCTGGAAGGGGGGGCTGCAACTCCCACCACTAGCCCTGCTAGTCGGTGATATTCCTGCCTGGGGTAGCACCTGCAGGTGGCTGTTAATTTGGCACAAAACAGCCCTCTTTATCAATGGGCTGGCTCACAAAGTAGCCTGCGGCCCTGTCTCAGCTGCCAGTGCCCACATAGACTCATAAGGAAAGGACTCACAAGGGTCCACCCGAGAACCCTGCTGCTGTCTGGTAAGTCTGGAGAATTTTCCTCAGGTAGGTCCTGACACACTGACAAGGTTGCGTAGGACCAGTTCCTTTTGTTTGGGATAGGAGCTATGAGCTGTTGGCCACCATCACCATCCCGCTCTACCTGGCATCGTCCTGACCCATGGGCTATGGAGTGCTTTATGCCTCCACATAGGCTTCACAGGTGTAGTGCTCCCTCAAACTCGGTAGCACAATGTTTGCAGCTTTGACCGAACCTGCTGTTAATCCATTCGGCCTTCTCCGTTCTATGACTGTTGAGCCTGTGCTTGGTCAGGCTCGTGCTAGGTCAGTCTTCTCCCCTGTTCATCAGGAGGTTTTTCCTTATTCAGGATTGGGACTTACATGAGTCACAGGTGGGGGTGGAAGAGTTTCCAAGCAATCTTCCTATACCCCTCTTGGTTGTCGCAGATGGTCGCACTCTTTTACTGTTAACAGATGAGGAGTTCTTTAATTGGCGTTGTTACTTGTTTTGGGGTGCCATGTAGCCATTTACTCCTCTGCCATGGGGGATTATCATCACCACTTATGGAGTTTGGTGGTGCCAACCCTGTGGGTAGCTCCTGTGCACCCTTACAATTCAGGCCTCCCACATCACTAGGAGGCACTGTTGCAGGTGCATCACGAGTGCACTGCTGCTCTATATGCCTGAAAACCAGTGTCTAGCAACTGACAGGTTAGGACCTGCCATTTGTTGGTGTATGGCTTTTTAGCCAGAAAAAAAAAAAAAAGTTGTTATTCTTTATAACCTGCTCAGGCTCTAGAAGGTGACACAGTCATTGCGCTGTGACATCTGCAAGAGCCTGAAGATGTTCCCATCCGCCTACGGCATTCCGGGAACATTAAAAGCCT
This sequence comes from Pogona vitticeps, assembly GCF_051106095.1. Taxonomy (NCBI): domain Eukaryota; kingdom Metazoa; phylum Chordata; class Lepidosauria; order Squamata; family Agamidae; genus Pogona; species Pogona vitticeps. The sequence continues at coordinate 62,269,095 of NC_135787.1, forward strand.
CAACCCCAAAGTTACCAGCCGCCGCCCCTAGACATGTGGGAGGCAGTGCCTTGACCGGCAGAACTGCAGGTAGGACTGCAAAACTGAGCGGTCTTTTTACTTCTATGTTGTTGACTAATCAATCTGTTTGACTCATTTCTATTATAGCTACCAGCTTTGCCACGATCTTCGATTTATGTTGAATCCATTAGGATCGACCTCAACATGGAGAAGATTTTTGTTCTTGTTTTTTCTCTACCATATCTACACTTCGGCAGGAAAAGATGCTTTCCAAATTCCAATCCATCTCGTGTCGAGGCCCATTATGATCGAGCACGACCGGTCCCAGCTTCGAATTGACTATCTGCCAATTCTGGGCATAAGCTCGGATCTCACCCCTTGAACGAATCTCCATCCAATATGATGTGATCCATTATCACCCTCTGTCACCTTCAGTGTGCTTCTTTTCATTTGCACAGGTCACTTCTCGGTTCACCGCATCCCGTCGATTGGGAATGTAGGAACCGCCTTTTCCAGATCCGGCCATCACTTAGCTGAGCACTTACACTTCAATCACTTCTGCTCCATGTGGCCAACTATCAATCACGATAGGCGCCTACCTAGAGCAATTATGGTCTAAGATTCTACCTCACTTGGAATCCATTAAAACAGCTTAGAAATTCTCACTCTGAGACCATGACTCTAGCAAAGCAACACAGGATTGCTGCTAGACACGCAAAGAGCTTCAGCTGCTGTCGCATCCTTAGTATCTATAGAAGGCTCGCCTAGTCAGGATCCACTGGCTCATCAAGAAGGCAAAGGACAGAATTGAATGTCTTCCATTACATGGTACCAGTCTCTTCAGTCTTAGACTGGTGACACTAGAAAATTTTTTTACACAGAATAGGAAAACAGCTAAATTATATACGGGCCAACAGCCCTTTCGTCCTTCTTTCGGTTCTACCCATAGTCCATTCAACTATATCTGGAGCTTCAGCCTCCTAGACATTTTGGTTCATAAAAAATGTCACCACATCTCTCAAGGTTACATTATATAATTGTCTTTGTTCCTCTTTGAGTAACTAGACTTACTCTTTTGTCTATATCCTCCAGGAAGAGACCTCTGCCTCCTGAACAAACATGCCATATTCCAAGTTCCTACATCTGGCTTATGCAATGGCTTCTACTTCTGTGCTATTATGTACATAGAAAGAACAGAGGCATCCGTCCCGACCTTGGTCTCAGAAATCTTTTCATGTGTATTCTACCGTAGGTTTCAGATTCCACCCTCAACACTATTATCTAATCAGTAATTCCTAAGGTTTCACTACCATTTGATTTTTCAACATCTGCAAGGTCTTTCAGATGGTACAGGGCATCAGTTTGATAATAACCTTCCCCTGCAAAATATGGACATCTACCTGTACTGGTACTATGGCGTATATTTTTCTTTAAAAAAAAAAAAAATACTAGCAAACATCTCCCCAGATTTATGACCTCCACGGCTTCAGTGCTAAAGCAATACAGACTCAGCCTCGAACCACTCCAATAGTGGTATCTTTTGCTGTTTGACCAAGTAGAGGATCCCTAATCCAAGTAACTGCAAGTTCGGTTCTGTCACCATTGGGAAGTACCGACCTTCGATGTATTCACTGGGGTCCGTACGCCGACTACAGGTTTTATTGCTCCTGTGCAGGTGCGGATGGAAACACTGTCGGGGACATTTTCATATGGCAGTGGACAGGGAATCTGCCATAACTCTTCCCTCCGATACCTTTTATTCTACGGATTTTCCATAACCATAATTCCTAATCAAACATGATCCAAATACCTCTTTGATGACCAAGGTAGTCCTAGTTCGCCTGTCTCAGATCGATATAGACAGGCACATGTGAGTTCCCTCTGGTGACTTACCTCCTATCTTTGGAGGGAAGGATGGTCTACCATCCGCATCTATCGGCCATGAACTTGCCAACCTGGAAAATACTCCCACTTTGGCATCAGTGCTCGATCGAGCAGAAAACCATAAACTCGATGTCGATTTGTAAATAAATGAAATCTTTATTAAATATAATGAAACAAAGAACTACCTTACCAACTTTCTTTGAAGCAGTTGCCTATTTGGCTTTCTATTTATGCTTTAAAATGTTATATATCTGCTACTGCTGCCCATTAACCAGATGATTCTGGTACGTAGGACTTTTGTCTCATTCTAGGGTCAAACATCTTTTCACAGGACTCAGTACCACCTGTCCTCCATGTAAACCCATTGTTCCTTAATGGTCTATAGATCATTCTAAATTCACTCATGTGCCCACCATTCGAGCCCATTTTCTCTTCAAATGCGAAATTGCTTACTTTGAACAGCCTTCCTAGTGGCTGTCATATCTGCCTAGGGAACATGGGAAATAGCTGGATTGTGATTCGATCCACCTTTTATTCAATTTTCCTGATAACGTGACTTCCTACCTTAATGTCTCATTTCTGACCTATTCGACTAGTTTTCATGTTTATCTGTGCTTCATCTTACCATCATTCTTCAGATCACCATCATCTCCTCTAGAGCACATGCTCCACAATAATTATGTAAGACGCTCACCAGCATTTTGTCTGGACAGTGCCAGAGCTTCTAAACAGATGACAGGCTCTTTTTATGCTTTCATTCTTTTAATTTCAAAAGTCCAGTTTCATCCTATCCATCTCTAGATCAATGGTCCACACTGTATCTATGGCTTGCCAGTGGTCAGACGAGTCACTGTCTAATCAGCTTTAGCCTCGCTCCATGGAGTCCTGTCTACCTTGGCTGCATCCAGAGTAGAATCGAGATTCTTGACATTACCGTGCAGCAATATGATCCATGCCATCTACCTTTGTGGGGCACTACTGGCTACATGTAGGTACACGCAGTAACACTGGATTTGGCAGAAATGTGTTGGCATCCTTCCTACCATGACGTCCCACCTGCCAATACGTAAGCTTGCCAGTCACCCATATGTGTGTATTCACAGAGGCCACGAAGAAGAAAGAAAGGTTACTTACCTGTAACCATGGTTCTTCGAGTGGACCTCTGTGAATTCACACTACCCGCCCATCCTCCCCTCTGTCCGTCACGGGTATCTTATTGTTGTATAACTCTTGTGCCCGGCGGACAAATTGCAGGAACTGAGGGGAATCTTGGGTGGGAGGAGCTTGTGCCTCATGGGGGATCATACCATAAAATTGTTACTTTTAGCTCTGGAATGCTCCGAGAATGTCAGCGCAGGCGCAGACTAAACCCATATGTGTGAATTCACAGAGGTCCACTCGAAGAACCATGGTTACAGGTAAGTAACCTTTCTTTTTGGCTCAACTCCCGGTCTCACCGGTTGAGGCAGATATGACTATGAGACTGATGTCTCCACATTCGAGTCCACCTTCTACCCATTGCTCCACCTCCATGGGGGATTCGGACTGCAACATCCTCTTCCGCAAAAGAGGCAGAGAAAAGAGTGACATACCTCTCACGGTACCGATTTGGATAGACCCACGACACTGACTGGGTCCATCCTGTCCCGAGAGCCATCTGGAAGGCATAGGCCTCGAAGAGGGTCAAACTTTATGAACCTAAGGAGTACTACGACCTGATTTACAAACGTTCCTGGTTTCGAGCACATCAGTACCACCTTTCCGAACTTGACTACTACCAAGATCGCCGGCACCAACGTCATTACTACTATGAATCAGACACTTTGTCCTCATCTCCATACCCCCAATACAGGTACCAGTACCGTGATATCTACTGATCCTGGTCCTCGTTGGACATCGACTTGATACCAGATTCTCTGGTACTGACACATACCTCCAGAAGGAGACAGTATACGGACGTCTCAAAGTCTCATACTATGGTAGCAAAAAAGTATCGCGACTCGGTACCATTGCTTCAGAAGTCGGTACAATCGACCACAATCTTGTCTGGTCCTCACCCATTACCTCCTGGTACCAAACAACCTACCAAGGACCATCCCAAGCAAACCTCGGTACCGAACCAACATCAGTCGTCTAGAACTCATCATAATCCAGCGGTACCAACTCCATCTCTACCTAAATCTCACCATACCGTACCGACTTCGACACCACCATTTTATGGTCCATCTTCTGCTCCCTCATCACATTCTACCTCTTCGCGCTCCTCCCTCTCTGTTCCAAACCAAGCATCTATACCTAATGTGCCAATGCCTGACTCTGACAGTAATGGTAATGACCCACCATCACCTTCAGATAATTTTTTTTGTCATATTCACAACTCATCTGTGGCTAAATCAATGGACTTTAGAACACCTAAATCAAACAACCTTTACAGGTACAAACTGACAAAGTATACGAGGACATTAGTAATCAACAATGTATTCGCGAAGGCTTTCACGGCCAGGATCTAATGGTTGTTCTGGGTTTTTCGGGCTCTTTTTTCTGTACAGAACATGAGAGACACTGCAGGCTAAAACAACGAGAAAAATCTGCAGCAGCTGAACATGACCTGAAACAAACTGGACATGAAATTCTATTTCAAAATACTGAAATACTGGACAACACCAGCAATCATTACGTCTGACTGCACAGGGAGGCCATTGAAATCCACAAGCACAGTTTCAACAAAAAAGAGGAAAGTATGAAGCTCAACAAAACTTGGCTCCCAGCTATCAAACATAGTACGTGCAAAAGGTCAACAAACTCTATCCACCCACAAGGACAGGGGATCACTGCATACAAAAGACCAGCTAATGACACCCATCAACCACAGGAACAGATAATCTCTTCCCCTTAGCACAACAATACACCCACAACAATACACACTAATCACCCATTTACAGGAAAAGACAGAAGCCTATCTCACAGCCATAAATACTGCACTCCCAAGCCAACTACACCAGAGCACAGGGTGCTGTCCTCTGAAGATGTCGGCCACAGAGACTGGCGAAACATCAGGAAGAACAACCTTCAGAACACTGCCAAAGAGCCCGAAAAACCCAGAACAACCAATCAGCAATCTCTTCCTCCAAGTTTGAGTTTCATACCATCTCTTTTAGACTTGATCAAACAAACACAATCTAAACCATTGTCTGTCCCACAAATCTCATGTAAAGTCAAAACCTTTACAGAACTCATGGGACTGACACCACATTCCTCTACAACACCCACCACCTAATTCATTAATAGCTGATGCAACTAAAAACAGAGCACGCAACCGCTTCTCTACAACACCCAATAATAAAGAAGGAAGAAAACTGGACATTGCAGCCCGCAGACTGTACTCTCTTGCATTGTTCAACCTTTGTGCTGCTAATTATATTGCAGCAGTGGGAGCGTACCATCACTACTGTTGAACTCCAGTTCCCTTTAATACCGGTCTGCCTGGTCAATAGTGATAGGTTCTTCTTCATGGTCTCTGTGAATGCACACTAATGGGTTTAATCTGCGCCTGCGCAGAGGTCTCTGGAATATTCTAGAGCTCAAACATGCATTCGCTAGGACAGCCCCCTTAGTACACATGGTTCACCTGGCCTTACAACTGCCTCAATTCCTTTTTGCCGCCGCTGAGGTCTCATCTTCTGTTGAGCTCTCTGTTCACGCAATCTGGTTCTTTTTCCCAAGGAAACATAATAATCGTATTGTTGTTATTTAGAATAGACTCTCTTTGTTATTATTTTGTGAGATTTGGATTCGCCCCTTTCCTTCCACTATTTCCCCCTTCCCCTCTTCCTTTCTGTTCCCACCATATATGGCCCCCACAAGGCTGTTTGAGGTGCACTTTGTGCATGAATAAGTTGCCTGTGTCTGATGGCCACCGTTCTTGCCTGTTTTGTCTGGAGAATCGCATCAACCGGCCTCCTGCTCCCATTGTAAAAATTTTACTAAACAAGCCATCAAACTCTGCCAATAGTGCCTTAAATCTTTCTTGTGGGAGCAATCTCTTCATCCCCCATCCAAGATGGATGAGACACAGGGTTCACAATCACCACCGGTCCCTTCTGCTACCAACTCTCCGTTGCCAACACCTAAATCTAAGCCAAAAATGCCTAAGTCTAAGTCCTCTGGATCAGCATCTCAGTCGATTCCGACATTGAAATCCACTTCAAAACCGGCCAGTACCAAACCAAAGAAACCGAAGAAGTCTTCCATCGATGCTCAGTCACCGGTACAACACCCTCCCATACAGGATCAACCGCCTATTGATCTTGATACTGACCACGAATCCATTCTGTCTTCATCTGGACAACCGCCTTCTCCTCTGTTGGCTCAATCTCCCTCCTGGGCAGACACCTCAGCTGAGGTAACTGTATTGCCTTATTCGGCCTGTTCAAGCCCAAAATCTTTGGGTTGCTCTGTGTCCAGGTGTGAGTCTAAATCAGCATCTGTCTCTGCTGATCCAGTGCCTTTGCAGAAAAAGAGAGCTAAACTTCACCACATTGAGGACACTGGCTGTTCCGATATCGCTCTCTCACAGCCTCTGAGATTTTTGAGACTGTTGGTGTCACAGGACTCTTGGGCTCGACAACACCAGCCCAAGCGAGTCACCATTTATGAGCCTCCGGCTTACTATGAACCACAGCCTAGTCAGTATGGGCATCATCCACACCAGTACTGGCAGCATGATACTGAACGTTACGCTGAACCCAAGTGCCTTTGGTATGCATACTACTACTCTTTGGATTATTCAGAGTCCCCCTCACCTCCTCGGTACCAGTCTGGCTACTATTACAATCAGTCATCAGATGATGAAGGTGCTTCTCCCCCTCTGGTACCAAAGCCACATAAGAAACCTCATAAACAGCATACTCAAGCAGCTCCAGTTCCGGTAACCTGGGTACCGAAGAAGCCAAAACCGGCGACCAAGCCCTCCATACTGACGGCCGATATGGCTACTCTTTCTCAAGTCCATTCATCATCCCTACAGGTCACCATGACTTATACCGGCCCTTCGCCCAGCACCGTAGAAACCTCAGAAGCGTAAGTCAGATCACTCAACTTGATCACTACCTCGCAAGAGCGGCACAGCAATCAACGCCAAATGCTTCCAGTACTTCTCCAGAGCAGGCCTGGGCCAAGGCTTCCTTGGCGATGCTGTCATGGCAAACTGGAATACTGTATGCATTTCCTTTACCTCTTTCCACCAATTCCACTTCTCCTGTGGACCATTGTCAAATTGTGACACGACTGTTCAAACGCCATTCTGATAGCACCTTGATGGCCAAGACAACCATGGTTCATGATGCTCAGGTTGATAGCTTCCCAATCCATCTCTCTACACCTGCTCCCACACCTTCTCACCCAGCATCAGGGGCAAACTTACCATACCAACCTACAATCTCTCCATCTCACGGCTTGGAAGATCCACCCTCGCTAAACACCACCCTCTCTCACGCGAGAAAACTTGCCACAAATTGACTACGCTTATAAATGTTCTGCCCTCCAGACATTTGCCCGCCAAAATAATCTCCATACGGCTTCAAGTACCCTCCCTGTGGTTTTGGCCTTTCTTTCTTATCTCTTTGACTGTCATCTCTCATTGTCTATGATTAAAGTTTATATGTCCACTCTTATAGCCTACCAACTGAAGGATTCAGATGCTGCCTTATTCTTCAGACATCCTACTCTGAAGCAGTTCCTTTGAGGTGTCGCTAACCTGCATCCATCCTGACTTTCACCTCCACCACAGTGGTCCCTGCACACTGTTCTCCATTGCCTTTCATTACCACCCTTTGAGCCTCTTCCCACTTCTTCTGAGCGTCCTGTCTTCTTTAAATTGCTGTTTCTAGTCGCTATCAAAATTGGGAAAGGAGTACTACATGGCTGTATATTGTCTCCCTGCTTATTTAACTTATATGCAGAATACATCATGCGGAAGGCTGGACTGGAGGAATCCCAAACCGGAATTAAGATTGCCGGAAAAAATATCAACAACCTCCGATATGCAGATGATACCACTCTGATGGCAGAAAATGAGGAGGAATTAAAGAATCTTGTAATGAGGGTGAAAGAGGAGAGTGCAAAAAATGGTCTGAAGCTCAACATCAAAAAAACTAAGATCATGGCTACTGGTCCCATCACCTCCTGGCAAATAGAAGGGTAAGATATGGAGGCAGTGACAAATTTTACTTTCTTGGGCTCCATGATCACTGCAGATGGAGACAGCAGCCACGGAATTAAAAGACGCCTTCTTCTTGGGAAGAAAGCCATGACAAACCTCGACAGCATCTTAAAAAGCAGAGACATCACCTTGCCAACAAAAGTCTGAATAGTCAAAGCTATGGTTTTTCCTGTCGTGATGTATGGAAGTGAGAGCTGGACCATAAAGAAAGCAGACCATCGAAGAATTGATGCTTTTGAATTGTGGTGCTGGAGGAGCCGCTTGAGAGTCCCCTGGTCTGCAAGGAGAACAAACCTATCAATTCTAAAGGAAATCAATCCTGAGTGCTCACTGGAAGGACAGATCTTGAAGCTGAGGCTCCAGTACTTTGGCCATCTCATGAGAAGAGAAGACTCCTTGGAAAAGACTTTGATGTTAGGAAAGTGTAAAGGCAAGAGGAGAAGGGGACGACAGAGGATGAGATGGCTGGACAGTGTCTGCGAAGCAACCAACATGAATTTGAGTCAACTCCGGGAGGCAGTGGAAGACAGGAGGGCCTGGCGTGCTCTGGTCCATGGGGTCACGAAGAGTCGGACACGACTAAACGACGACGAGTCGCTATTATATTGACCTGTAGGGCATCCGAACGTGCAGCCCTATGAGTAGACCCTCTGTTCCTGCAGTTTCAACCAGATAGTCACAATGTATCCAGACATCTCCTTCCTCCCTAAGGTTGTTTCTGAATTTCATGTCTGTCAGCCTATTGTCCTCCCTACCTTCTTTCCATCCCCAACAACAGACATCGAGCAATCCCTCCACCTTCTGGATGTGAGAAAGGCTCCCATGTTCTATGTCAAAAGAACTGCCTCCTTTCGGAAGTCTAAGACGCTGTTTGTTTCTATGCATTTGCCACATAGAGGGACACATAGAGGCTCCACCCCTCACATGTGGGACCCCCCGCCATGTGGTGTTCCACCCCAAGCAGAACCAAAGGGGCTGGAGACACTCACTGCAGGTGTGTGGAGGGGGGGGGCAGAGTCACACATGCTCGCACAGCCATGCAGCTTGGTATTCCATATATTTCAGTTTTTTGACAAAGATAGTATGGCATTTATTTTAACAGTAGCACAGAATGCTTTCCTCATTGTTCTTGGTGATGATTTGTGTCTGTTGACATCTGGGACAGTTCCTAGACTGAGACAGTTAGCATCTCACCTGCCTTGGCCACAAGCTTTCTGTGGCTGAAATTATGCAAATGGTATACATGTCTGAAGCAATCAAAATGCACAGGAAACTTTCATCTCTCTGGTTGCTGTGAATACATTTTGTAATTTGATTTCCCAAAGGAGACATGAGAATCTTGCTTCTCTCTTGAGCCAAGCCAGATACACCAATTTATTCTCCAGAGAAATGAAAGAAGAGAAATTGTTAATTTTAATTATTATACTTTGGCACAAAAACAGACTAGGAGGTAATATTGCACATGGTAAAACTCCACAGACAGATTATGATGGCAGTAATGATGATGATTTCAAATATGTAGCAGCTGTAGCAGAAGTGGAAATAAGGAAGTTCCTTAAAAGCAAGGGTGCTGTACAGAAATGAAATGTAATACCGTGCTAGATACAACTTTGTATGCTTACAATATAAGAAAAAGAAGACCTTAAGGAAGCAGAGATAACATAAAAGGAATAGTGCTCAGCAAACTGCTAGGCTCTTACACCCTGCTTGCAGAAACCATGAGTTTTGCAGCTTTTGTTGATATATTTTCCCTTTCTTTAATGCAGCAATTTTTGCTTTCTGTTCAGCTCACAATGTGTTTACATCTGTTAAGAGTGCTTTGAAAAGCATTCAGAATACCATATGAGAGAAGCAGAACGGGAGAAGCCTCTGGGGGAAGCCTAGCACTGCAGCTGTCCCTTCTTTCTCTTCCCCTCCCATTCTTTCTCTCAGTCTCTCTCACACAGGCACACACGGGCACGCACACACACAAATGCACAGAGTGTTACACCAAGATATATGTACACACACAGACACACAGATGCCTCCTGGAAGAAGACGAAGGGCAGTGTCCTGAAATGAAGCACACTGTGTGTCTGTGTAAGAAAACAAGCAGAGCTTGTGAAAAAGGAGGGGCAGCTGGGAGCCTTCTCAGGCCGTGCTTTTCATGCGCATTGTTGGTGGAGTTCCGTGTCCCTGCCATCTCCCTGTGGCTTCCAGTTCTCAGCATCAAGAGCCGGCACCAGAGCTGGTTGTCATAGGGTAAGTCAGGAGTGGGGAGCCTCAAATGGCATTATGCTCAAGATGGGTGTGAATTGAAGATATACTGCATGTTAGGTGTGTGTTCTCAGCTCTTGGATGTCTAACTGCACGGGGGCACACTGACATATATTCAGAGCAGTAATCTCAGCTAGAATGTGAACCATTCTTACACATGGTTTGTGAAGGGAGTGGCAGGGGAAGGGGTTTCTGAAGATGAATTCTGTGGTGCTAGCTTATCTTGAATCTGTTGTTCTGTGTTTATATGCTGCCTGCTTGTTAAAATTTGAACTGGGGAGGTAAATATCATAGTGGAGTGTTGAATTTGAGAATACAAATAGTAAAATGGTTTAATATGATTTTAATAATACTAGGCAAAATGGTTTGCAATACGTTTCCTGTATATTGTGCTTTTAATATACAGTACTAAGACTGTTGACTCTAAGGTGCAGCCAAGTGTGGGATTTTTTTTCTTGTAATGAAGTCACCTTGAACAATTGCTAATAAAGACCGTATGATTAAATAAATAATATCTAGGTGCTTGAAAGTCTACACTGGAGAATTTCTGATTGCATGTTTGAAAATGTTTAATGAAGCTGTATTTCTGTACTTTGTATATGTTTCACAACTGGGAGGATCTCTTAATGAACTGTTACAAACAAAGCAACACATAGCAATCACTTTCGAGCATTTTAATATCACAATTTGAAGCTCATTTTCCAATCTCAAGTAATATGTTTCTTTTATACGGAAGTGTTGGATCCAACATTTTCTGTTAAAATGTCAGCTGGCAGAACCTTTTAATCAGTAACTACACTGTGGGTAAATGAGTAAGCAAGCTTGCATTTCACAGAAGAAAAACAGCTTAAGATGCTTTTACCTAAATGGAAGGAAATACAGTTGTGTGAAAATATTTTATTAAATATGTGTTGTATTGTGCAGTATTGTATTTAAGAAAAGAAACTTCCTTTAAAAATGTTACAGTTTCACATTTTTCATGTACAAGAGCATATACATGCTGGATAAGTAACATATTTGTATCCTGGAAGAAAAACATGGAAGTGGGGAGAAAGATCTCTGTGGCATATGCAGCAAATACTAAGCAGTAAGTGAAAGCCTGGAAGCTATTTTATTGGATCTCAGCTCCCAGCAAGAGTATACGGAATGTCAGTGATGAGAGATGATGGGAACTGGAGTTTAACAATATCGGGGGGGGGATATGGTCTCCACTCTGGATATATAAAATGTCTTCTTAGCTTGAGAAGCTGGTGATTGACTGGCTGTTCTGTTTCATGCACAATTTAAATAGTACAAGTGTTTGTTTTACATATGAATTAGGAATAAAAATGGGCATGAACCACACAGTGCCTGCACAGGTTTTCTGCGGGGGCCACACTCTTTGAGCATGCTTTCCTGCACTTCTGACTCAGGCCCAGTCACTGGTAGCAATGTGAGCTTCCCAGCCCCACCTCCAATGACTGGGTGATGGCCCAAGCAGGTGGAGGAGGATGGTGCACAGTGCTTGTGGAACACCTGTGCAGGTGCTGTGCCGAACTGGGTCAAGTCTCCATAGTATGATTCATGCCCATCTCTAACTAGGAAAAAAAGGAAGAAGAAACTACTTTAATTTTCAGGTTGCTCATTTTTCTGGCTCCTTCCATGGTATTTGTAAATGTTGTTTATAGCTGATCATCAGGGCTTGAAAAAAATTTTTAGAATGTCTCACCAGTCAGTCAAAAATTTCACCAGTCAGCATGACCGGACTGTAGCCTTGCAATTTATGTTAACAAATTTTGCTTATTTACCTGCGTGCCTGTGGGGTCATGGAGCTTGTATTTTGAATGCCTTTCTTTTGAATGTCTCCAGCAAAAATAAAACTGAAAGCAAAAGCGCCCAGCCACTTAAGGAGCAACAGTTCCCTCCCACCCCATTGGGTTCAAATTGGGAGCAGAGAAACTCTGGATTCTCCAGCGTGGAACTACTCTACATTCTCTTGCAGAGCTATATTTCTATATGCCACTTGAACCCTCTTCTCATGAGAAAAGGGCAGTTTTCCTTTTGCAATGGGAGGGGGAGAGGAGGACTGCAGGATTAGAGAGAGAGAGGCAGAGGGGAAGGAGGCAGGCAGGGAGGGAGTGGTGACACATTGAGTAGCATTTTTCACTCGTCACAGACGAGTGGACGAGTGCATTTTTCAAGCCCTGCTGATCATCTGTTGAATGAACAGTGCATATTTTTGTCCCCCTACACTTAAAAAGATGGAACAGGATTTTATGATGGCTACATAACCATAATACCCAGCATGTACATACTGCTTTGGAATAATTATCCCCTCCCAAAAAAACCCCCTGCCACTTACGATTCTGCCAGTGCTCTTTAATAGGAAACGGGTTGAAATCCTGTTATTTAATGTAGTAAGTTATACTAGAGAAGGCCCATTGAATCAGTGGGGATTGGTGAGTAAACTGCTCTGTAAGTTCCATTGAGTCAAATGGGCCTACTCTGGTTATGACTTACTACACTAAAATAAGTCACAATTAGAATAAACCCATTTGAATTAATAGAATTTAGAGAAGTGTTGACGCACTGATTTGAATGGGCCTACTCTAGTGTGACCTACTTTAATGTAGTCAGTCACAACTAGAATAGGCTGATTTGAATCAATGGAACTTACAGAGCAATTAACTCACCAGATCGCTACTGATTCAGTAGGGCTCCTCTAGTGTAACTTCTTCCATTAAGCAACAGGATTTCAGCCAATGTTTGCATCTGGTGGGCACATGCATGCTCCCCCACCGTTTCGTGCATGCGCCCAAGCGAGCATGGGGGCCCCGTCCTTCCTCAGATGCTCAGCTGGTCCGCAGTCCCAAAAAGGTTGGGGAGTGCTGAATGAGAGCATCCTTGAATGTTTAAGTTCATTAGAATGACTGTCCTCCACCCCTGCCTTATTCACAGTTCATTTATTGGGTGCTACGTATGGTCATTATATATACAACAATAATGTTATTATTTTACAGTTATATCAGGATTTCTAGCAAGAGAATTTAATTCTCATAAGATGCTTTTTCGAGGAGGGGTCGTGCTCTGCTGCCTTGGAAGATAGCAGCATGAAAGACTAGCTGCACTCCAAGCCTGCCTATTATAAACTAATTAAATGTGTAAAAGCCTTTGACTGTGTGGGCCACAGCAAACTATGGCAAGTCCTTAAAGAAATGGGAGTGCCTGACCACCTTATCTATCTCCTGAGAAATCTATACGTGGGACAGGAAGCAACAGTTAGAACTGGATACGGAAACACTGATTGGTTCAAAATTGGGAAAGGAGTACGACAAGGCTGTATATTGTCTCCCTGCTTATTTAACTTATATGCAGAATACATCATACGAAAGGCTGGACTGGAGGAATCCCAAGCTGGAATTAAGATTGCTGGAAGAAATATCAACAACCTCAGATATGCAGATGATACCACTCTGATGGTAGAAAGTGAGGAGGAATTAAGGAACCTTGTAATGAGGGTGAAAGAGGAGAGCGCAAAAAATGGTCTGAAGCTCAACATCAAAAAAACTAAGATCATGGCCACTGGCTCCATCACCTCCTGGCAAATAGAAGGGGAACATATGGAGGTAGTGACAGATTTTACTTTCTTGGGCTCCATGATCACTGCAGATGGTGACAGCAGCCCCGAAATTAAAAGACGCCTTCTTCTTGGGAGGAAAGCCATGACAAACCTCGACAGCATCTTAAAAAGCAGAGACATCACCTTGCCAACAAAAGTCTGAATAGTCAAAGCTATGTTTTTTCCTGTAGTGATGTACGGAAGTGAGAGCTGGACCATAAAGAAAGCTGACCGCCGAAGAATTGATGCTTTTGGATTGTGGTGCTGGAGGAGGCTCTTGAGAGTCCCCTGGACTGCAAGGAGAACAAATCGATCCATTCTAAAGGAAATCAAGCCTAAGTGCTCACTGGAAGGACAGATCCTGAAGCTGAGGCTCCAATACTTTGGCCATCTCATGAGAAGAGAAGACTCTCTGGAAAAGACCCTGATGTTAGGAAAGCGTGAGGGCAAGAGGAGAAGGGGACGACAGAGGATGAGATGGTTGGACAGTGTCATCGAAGCGTCCAACATGAATTTGACCCAGCTCCGGGAGGCAGTGGAAGACAGGAGGGCCTGGTGTGCTCTGGTTCATGGGGTCACGAAGAGTCGGACACGACTGAACGACTAAACAAACAAACAAAACTGGCAGTTAATTGAAAATATTCATAAATAAATATTGATACAGGGAAATCAAAGAAGATGGCTCAAGAAAACAAACCGGATGGTTCCTCAGAAGACGAAAAAGAAGCCGATTCTTCTGAAGATACGGGTATTGAAAGATCCGGTAAGATGAAAGGGAAAGGACGAAAGAAATCTGCTAGTGAGCAGAGCGATATGAGACAGCTCTTAAAACAATTAAGAAAAGATGTACAAACAGACATGAAAGCTGTTATAGCACCACTGAAGGAAACATTAGCAGAGCTGAAAGTCAGTATTGAAAAGATAGAAAAGACTGCCAGTGAGTCTTTTGAATTGCTGCAAAAACCAATAAACAAGGAGTGATGCTCTGGAAAAGGAATTAAAACTATTAAGAGATAAGAGCAAATACCAGGAAAATCGCGACCGTAAATAAAATTTACGCTTAAGATTTTTTAAAGAGGAGAGGAAGACAGAGGACTTAAGAGTATAGTTTTAAAATGGATCCAGAATCTCTGCCCCAGCTTGCAAATTACAGAGAATACATTGGAATGAGTTCATTGCATGGGTCATGAACCACAACAACCGAGAGACATAATCATCAAGTTTGCCTTCTACACAGCGAAAGTGGCTGTACCTTGTGCATTAAACAAAATGGAGGATCTGTCATACCAAGGAGAAAATATAGAAATCTATCAGGATTTGGCTGTGGGGACAATCCAGAAACGTAAAGAATGGAGAATGTTCACAGAAATGCTTCAGAACCAAAAAGTGAGATATGCCTGGGGATTTCCCTTTAAACTAATTGTCTGGCATGCACAGAGACCTAAAACTGTAACAAGAACAATACAGCTACAAGATCTCTTGAGAGAGATGAAGATTCAAATGCCAGAGGCTGGAAAAGAGCAAACTGAATGTAATCAAAATGCTTAGGAAGAAGGAAGACAACTATGATGGAATAGAGCAGGGGGAAAAATAGCTGAGAAGCAGAATCTAAGGATAGATCATATAATTATATCAGAATCTTTAGCACTGCTGTTAGATAAAATTGACTTTGCACCGATAATAACCTTAAACCATGCACCACTAAAAGTTTCATGGACTTCTAATACAGTGGGGTCTTGACTTAAGAACAGCTCGAGTTAAGAACATTTTGACTTAAGAACCACTCTCATAGGAAAATATTGACTTGACTTGCATACTTAGATTTGAGTTAAGAACTGGAAAAAAACCACGTGGGAGGCAGGGAAAGTGCAAAATTTGAACTTTCAGTTAAATGTTGGCCAGTGAAAGGGGTGCCTGTCTGCTTCCTCACTCCTCCCAGCGTTTAGAGAGTGGATTGGGAGACAGTCTTCGGACTGCCTGGTACTGTACTGCCTGGACTGTATTTTCCCTGCCTTCCCTGAACCTTTCTTGACCTAAGAAAAAAAGAAACAAAATATCCCCCTCTAGTGGTCGAGGGCAGAATAGCAGCTTCCCATTAGTTTCTATGGATGTAAAACAGCAGATACGGATCAAATGGTTCTCAATGCATTCCTATGGGAAATGCAGATTTGACCTGAGAACTTTTTGACTTGAGAACCGCCTTCCAATACGGATTAAGTTCTCAAGTCAAGACCCCACTGTAATGCTAGGAAAAGTGGATGGCAGCAAGAATACAGGAAGACTGAAGATGAGATGGGTTGCCTAGGTAAAGAGAGACATGATTTGGAGTTTCCAAGACTTGAGTGAGGCTGTCAGTGACAGGGACTTTAAATAATTACATCCCATCAAGTTGATTCCAACACAACCCAAAACATTAGACTATTCAGGGCTGTTCATAGGTCATGACTTGTAATGCAAACCATTACAAACTGTAAAAATTCTCATTTCTGCTCAGCTATTGAATATGCAGAGTCCTGTTCCTATTTTGTGTCTTGCAGACATACCCAGATTCTTTGCTCCTGCAATTGAAAAAACACCAGAATAGCGCGGAAGTGGAATCAGTATGAACAGCATACTGGCATGAACAGCAGTTTATATTTTTCTGATATAATTGTTGCAAATGTCTGATTATTTGCTTCTGTGGAGAAGTCATTTCTTTTATAACAGTATCTTATACAAATAGATATTCATATAAATTTCAATGCTGGCTGGATAGCACAGTGAGTTAGATACAGTGGTGCCTCGCTAGACAGTTACCCCGCATGACAGTTTTTTCGCTAGACATTGGCTTTTTGCAATCGCTATAGCGATTTGCAAAACAGTGATTCCTATGGGGGAATTTCGCTGGACATTTAGTCCCTGCTTCGCAAATCAATTTTCGTTAGACAATTTTGACAACTCCCTCCGCGCTCGCAAACAGATGTTTTTGGGGACCTAAGCTTCTCAAGACAGCGATTTAAACTGCTGATTGGCGGTTTGCAAAGTGGCTTTCCTATGGCCTATCTTCACTAGACAACGACAATTCTTCCCCATTGGAACACATTAAACAGGTTTCAATGCATTCCAATGGGGAAATGCTTTTCGCTAGACAACGATTTCACTAAACAGCGATTTCAGTGGAACGGATTATCATAGTCTAGCGAGGCACCACTGTATCTGAATGGAGGTTGGGAGTTCAGTTTTCCATTGTGCGTTAATGAGAAGAGCAAGCTTGTGTAGCCTTGGGCAAGCTTCACAGTCCCAGGGCACCCCAGAAGTATGGTTAATCACTTTTCAATTTTCTATTTATTTATTTATTGTATTTATATCCCGCCCATCTAATCAACTGACCACTCTGGGCGGCTATACCTATAGGTTTTCTATACCTAGAAAACTCCAGAGAGAGTCACTGTATGTTGGAATCGATTTGACAGCACTTATACTGTTATATAAATCATTTAAAAAGTTTTCACTGCCTGTCTGTTCAATTCCAAAATGTCAGGATATCAGTGCTGATTTATAAGACTTTAAATTTCCAGAACACCAGTTTCAGCTGGCATTTAAGAGCTCTGGAATTGGCAGATCTTATGGTCATAACTGTGGGTGATGCTTGATGAATGATGACATAAGCAAAGGCCTTCTTGGTTCTAGCACTCTTGTTATTTAATGATCTGCCTTTGAAAGGGCATAAAACATCTTCAGTAATTTTAATGTTTCCATTTACTTAAGATACACCTTTTGACCTAGGCGTTTGGATTTTAACAGATTGGCTCCTTTTTTTATCAGCATAGCCAGTGGTAAAAGATTAAAGGAAGTGCTGTCAAAAATATTTGTACCAGGTGGCAAAGCCATGATTTGAGAAAATGTAACTGCATAGCACTGGTGACAGAATCTGATCTGGTATTCTTTTATTAAAGCTTTCATTTTGCATATTTCTTTTTAGCTTTTTTAGAACGAAGAATGCTGTAATAAATTGCAAAAAGAAAAAAGTTGCTGTATGCAGCATGAGGGCATAGAGATAGGGATTATGATATTAGCTGTCTATCTCTTAATTGCCTCCTCCATAGGAAACTAGCTGCTAACCAAACAATGTTAACATATAGGCTGAAATTCAAATGTGCAGCCAGACAGGTTCAGAGCTTGGGCCAGGCTGAGGATTTTTCTCATAAATTGCGTTTTAATTAGGATTCCATCTCTTCCAACCAATCTGCATGACTACTAATTTGGCCTCAATAGACTTTTTAATGTATATGGCAGCTACATTTGGTCTGTTTTGCTGAAATACACACTACTGTGCTTCTTTCTGTGTTTCTACTCTCAGTGAACAGAAGGGGCTTATATACCTTGTCCAAAACAGATTTGTTAGGATCATACCTTGACTTTTGTCTAAAGAGAGGTAGGAGACTATAAATCTGTACTTCAGCATACAGTGGTGCCCCACATAGCGACAATAATCCGTTCCGGATAAATCGTCGCTATCCGGAATTGTCGCTATGCGGAACAAAAAAACCCATAGGAACGCATTGAAACCCCTTCAATGTGTTCCTATGGGGGATAAACTCACCGCTATGCGGAAATCCTCCATACGGCCGCCATTTTCGCGGCCCGGTAAGTGAGGAATCGTCGCGAAAACGCTGCGGGCGGCCATTTTCTTCATCCGACGGCCAGTTTGGAACCACCGATCAGCTGTTCTGCAAACATCGCGATGCGGAGATCAGTAAGCGAAACGCTTACTGATCATCGCAATGCAATGTTTTGCCTATTCAAACATCGCAATGTGATCGCTTTTTCGATCGCAAAATCCGCATCGCTGTGTGGATTCGTCCTTAAACAGTGCGCTCGTTATGCGAGGCACCACTGTACTGTCTAAATCTGAAGAAACTTCTGGAGAATTTGTAAACATGCCTTGTTTATATTGCTTCAATAAAGATATTGTGTAAACGAGAATTTTGTTTCTTAGAAATATGAATGATTCATTGCTTCATAGCTAATCAGACTGTGCACATAAACCACACTGAAAGGATAGTATTTGACATCTAGTACAAATTGCTTCTCAGACTCTTAAGGCTAAGATCATGTGTAATTTTGTTTCTTATCCTGTGGACAGTTCTGTGTTTAAACATGACTCCCTGAGCTTTTTCTACATGTAGCACTAATAGGCTTGGGGAGAACATTTTGGGGCAAAAGACGACTTTCATAGGCTAAAGGCCCAGTTTTAAATATGACCCCAGTCTTGTGCTGCAGCCACTTTTATATATGAGAAGCAACTTTAATCACAAATGTGGCGTATAAGCCAGGCCTGAATGCATTTGGATAGAACCTGGAGCTGTAGCCGTTTGTGAAATCTTTATGTCTTACTTCGGTCTTTAACTATTGTGTAGTGTAGCTGACACTGGAAAGGATACGTTATATGATGAGGAAGAGAGGAAATAGTGATAACAAAAGAAACTTGAACTGATTACATCTTGTTGTTTTCCTTCTCCTTTCTCCTTCATCCAGAAAAGGGTTGTCGAAAGGAGAGCATTGCTTCCAAGGGAAGACTGAAGGTTGCCTTCCAACACTGTTCACCAAAAGTGTACAGGAGGCAATTGACAACTATACCTTGTATGTATGAACTTTTAAAAACAGATATGCTTGACAGTAAAACAAAATAAGTATGATTTAAAAGTTGTGAATAGGACAATGTAAATGTGATCTGTAGTATTTCTGCATCAGAATAAAATATGTTCTGCAGCAGTTCCACTTTGCACGGCAGTATAAAACAGAGTAGCAGTTTTTAAACAATGTGTAGTGCAAGCTGAGAGCCACTGTTCAAAGCAGGGATGTGCATTTGAATTCAAAAATATTCAGAATACACTAGATAATGCCATATTCAGATAGTTCTGAATATATCCAAATCCAAATTTGATAGTTCTAAATATTTGTAATAATGATTCCTAATATTTGGAATCCTGCTATTTATTCCCTATAGATGAAAGCAAAAGGTTAGTTTTCTGCCTGCTAGAGGAAGAAGTAAAAGTGGAACCTATTTCTGAAGCATTGTGGAGTGATTTCTTCAGAAATTAAACTTAAGACATTCTTGCACCAAGGGTAGTGTGGGGGTAGAGAATTTAGTATCTTCTAATTGAGGTTGCCATGAGTTTCTCAAGGGAGAAGGGCTAAGGTGACCATTCTGGCAATGCTCTTGGACCCTGAATTAAACAGCGAAAAAGGTCCAGCTGGCAGAGTAGGAAGAAACTGGCAATGTCTATAGTACCCCAGACAGAAGTACCAGCAGTTGTATTCTACAGTTCAAGTCCCTCGCCCCTGCAACAACAGGGCGAGCATTCTGGGAAGTTCTCTTGACAAGCATGAGAGGGATCTATCCTCCAGAGGAGGGACATGGCAGAGTAGAGGTAGAAGCATGCATAATGACTATATGTTGACTACTGTATAACAGAGGTCCAGATATCCAGATTTTTCAAAATTCTGAATTCCAGTTCTGAAGGGCTGTAATTCCGAATACAAATTCTGAATCTGAATTTTGGCGCTAGTGCACATCCCTGTTTCAAAGGCAAGTTCTTTGGTTCCCTTCTGTGAACCCAAGCAGATACTGGGTTATCCACTGCCCTTAACATATGATGCAGGTGAATGGGGAAAGGGAAATGATCAGAAAGGAAAACAGTATTTCATGAAAATCTGTATTTTTAAAACCTCCTACCAGATTTTGCATAAGAAAAAACTAAGAAACAAAATGCAGACAAGGGCACGTTCTGGCGGTCCTACTACACAATATATTTCCAAGATATTTAGAAGTGATGTTCTGTGAAGCAATGAAAGATATTTGTTTATCACAGCATGTTTTTTCCTCACCTCTGTACCATGCATTTAGCCTTGCCTTGTTTGTGATTGACAGAATTCAGTCACTAGAGGGCAAACATGCTCATTTCAGGGAATATGTGTCTTAACATTTAGTTTGACTCTGAGATGTAGTTTAGTATAAACAGCAGTTTGTGTGATAGGTTGGAGCACAAAAACATGTTATGCATGTCTTCCTTGTCACCCGTTCATCCCCCGGCTCCCATTTGTTTACCGGGTAGGAGTATGTGTTCATCATGTTTTGTCTTATGGGGTGGAAAAGTTATTCTTGCCTCTCCTCTCCCCTCGCCCCCAGACATCCTACCATTACCCAAGTAATGTCTTGGTACACAGCTTCCTATCCTGGTATCAAATAATGGCATTTCATATTTACTAATAGTTTCTGCAGCTCTTAAATTTTAAGAGCTTCTGCCACAAAAATGTGGCAGTGAATCATAATATGAACTATTACCTATTAATTTGTTTCTGTCCACAGTGTTTCAGTTTCATCACTCTCATCTAGCAGGCAAACCACACCCACAGACTTGAATAATTCTTGGTCAGGGATACGGAGTTGCACCACTGGTCCATCTACGGAAAGAAGCTCTGTTTACTCCTGGAGAGATGATGTGGGTTACTTTTTATTAACAGGTTTTGCATTAAAAATTAAAAGTCTGTATTTCTTCCCCTACCTTAGAATGTTTGTATCCTGGCCTCCATTACATTACACTAACTGGGGTGTAAAGTCATAAGCTTTTTATATTTAACCATATTCCTCCTTGCTAAATTGCAGTTTAGTAAGTTGGGAATGAGAATTAGACTCACACTGCCTCTCCTCATGTGCTGGCTTTGGTGCTCCTATCCCCCGCAATGTTTGAAGGGGCCACATATTGGAAACAGTTTTCCACACACCACTTTATAAGGTTCATTATATGACTTATACAATCCTGATTTGGCCTTTGTTTCATATTGTGTTTTGTGTACTGTGTTTATGCCTGTGCCCCCGCCAAAAAAGTTTGAGAACAGCTGGTTTAAACCAGAATTTCCCATTATGTCTGAATGATGAACTCTGGTTTAATGTGATTTTATTAACCAGCATCTGAAATCACAGCAGTTAGTAAGCTAGCATTAATCTGTGGATCCTGAACCTATAATATGTGGTTTTGGTTTTATTGTTTTCAAATTTGTAAACCGCCCAGAGTAGACCTTTGGTCTAGATGGGCGGGATAGAAATCCAATAAATAAATCTGGAGAGCTAAGCCTTCTTTTTCTCCTTCCTTCATTGATCTAGAAGCAACTATCTGATTGAGGTTACTAAGTGGGGGAAGAAATGTTAGACTTCCTCAATGACATGAAAGGACCAAGCCTTCATCCCAGCAGTCTCACATAGGATTGTTGGCGTTGTTGCCATTTCAGCTTATTCGTCTTACTTCAGCTTATTCACCTTACTTCACCACAGTGCTAAATTACTCACTGGGTGGCTTACAACATAATTGTGCAAACATCCCTTTGCCCCCTAGTGGGCTGGGTACTCATTTTATCAACCTCAAGAGTGGGAGGCTAAGTCAACCTTGAACCTGAATCCATTGGGATCCAGCTCAGGTTGTGAGTAGAGGCTTGATTGCAGTACTGCAGTTTAACCACTGTACGGCATGGCTGTGATTGAGACAAAGTTAAACCTTCTCTCTACCCTAGCAAATGTGAGCGCTAGTTTGTGCCTCTGCATGTATAACTGTGAATGCCTGAATTCTTAGATGACTCTAGTGTGGCCTTGAGGACTGAAGAGTGTGTGGCTCTAATCTAAATTAAGTTGCCTATATCTTACCGCATACCGTTGTCTGTTGCCTATTTTAACTTTTCACCCTTTTCTGTTATCTTTTTAGTATAAGTCTTCTGTTGTTTCGTGTATGCTGAGGAAACCTCTTGACCTTTTTTCCCTCTTCTTCATTGTTGTTCCCTGTTCTCTATTGCCTTTCATTTTGAAATACCTTGAACAACCTCAAAATGAGAGGAATAACTTGATTCTGTACAGATCAGTGGTTCCCTTCACCCAGAAACCCCAGCCAACACAGCTGGTGATGAAGGATTCTGGGAATCGCAGTCCAAGAACACCTGGGTTACCAAGGTTAGGTACCACTGGTATAAATGGGAGAAGATGTCATTGTCCTGGAACATGTTGAGTTAAGATCAATATGATATTAAGCATGCATAGCATCCAGCATTGTATCAGTACTGCAAACACATGCCAGTGGAGCTGAGTTAGCAACTGGGCCATTACCCAGCATTTCACTACTAGAGAAGGCTGCACCTATGGTGAGATTAGAAGCAGTTGAGAGTAATGTCACTCTACAAACCTCACTATTTTTATACCCAGAATCATCTCTGTGTGATGTGTCCTCAAGGATATAGTCATTTGGGTGATGTGGCAAGAATTTAGTTGCCAGTGTTACCACAACATGTCATAGAAAAGCCACCATGGTTGTGTAAATTGTTATTCCTACATCTCCAAGCACATCAGATGGCATGTTTAGTCATTCTAAACATGTCATCTGATGTTCCTGGAGATGCAACAGGTGCAGTAGAGGACCATTTGGCCTACTTTCCCTTAACCTTTGAAACAATCATTTCTTCAAAAGCAGTTTTGAGTCCATTGTCTAATCAGGGATGCTGTGGCAGCTGTCATGCCAATGCAGGTCACTGTTTGTGCCACTGCCCATAGGGGAGTTTCTTCTGCTGAGAATTTTGTTTTAAAATAATTCTATTCTTTCTGCAAAGATAATTTGTGAACATTGCTAATTTTTCTCTTTGTTTTCTAACTTCTTCTAATATAATTTTATTCAGCTTCAATGGTACGTAGAAATATTACTTTAAAAAAACTTCATCTTAACATCCTTAGGAGTTTGATAAAGTTAACACTCAGAGAGTGCATCAGTTGTTCTGGGATGTGGATGAAATGTTGTTTGAAGGAAAAGTGAGTTCACAGACAGAGAATCTAAAGGCAGAATGCGAAGATTGGACCACCAGATCACTTCACTTAAGGCAAGTATACATATAATTTGCTTTTTTGGCCTGTTGTAGATTTTGAGTTATGTTGTTTTCTGGAAATAGTTTTGCTTGAAATGAGTTTTATTGGATTTTGGGCAAAGACATGAGTAGGGATGGGTTGAATACTTGCAAAATGTCTTGTTCTTAGCAATTTTCCAAGTATTGCACAATAAGAATCCTTGCTGAAACTTCCCACAGAATTAGTGAGATGTCCTAGCTTCCTATGAAAATGGAGCTCCGATCTCATTCTTCCCCCACCTTGCTTGTTGTTCTGCAGAGGAAACTACTATATACTGTACAGCTAGGTACTCTTTCTGGTGACTCATGCATAGAAGAGAGGATGCATAAGAATTACAATAATCTTGCATAGTTTGACATTATTTGACCACAAAACTTCAGAGATGGCCTTCAATATTTCTCAGAAAGATTTCATGCAGCAAAATCTTACTGCTAGAAGAAAAAAGTATGTTTTCCCTTGGTTTCTTTTTGAGCAGAAGGGGCTGCAAAATTTACAGCCCAAACAGTGAGCCTGAATTGCCTTTTTTAAATGTGTTGCAGTTAACTGACCTCTCTCATTTATAAGTCCTGATATAATACTTCTGTGTTTCAGAGTTATTAATATAAGTGTAGTGCTTGTATTTGCATTTTCTTAATTTCATTAGTAATCCTATATTTGTTCTTTTTTGCAGGATCTTGGGAAGACAGCTACTTTTCCCAAAGGATGAGGGTTTTCAGCATTATCAGAGCAGAAATCCCAGCTCCCTATACTCCAGATCCTTACCTAGCCTGAGTGAAATCACCAGCAATATGAAAGAGTAAGTTACTTCTTTAAAGCAAAATTATTTGAATAACTCTATTTCTTTTAAAAAATACAGTATATATTTTATATACCACCAAAATATAGTACAAATTAATTTATCCAAATGATACCGTTTCCCTGAAAAGAAGACCTAACCTGAAAATAAGCCCTAGTATGATTTTTCAGGATGCTCGTTATATAAGCCCTACCCCAAAAATAAGCCCTAGTTAAGTGAAAGCCCGCCCTCCACCATTGTGCAACAACCAGAAGAATGTGACATGACTATATTTGAATAAACATAGATGGTTGTAAATAAAAAAATAAAACATCCCCTGAAAATAAGCCCTAATGCATTTTTGAAGCAAAAATTAATATAAGACCCTGTCTTATTTTCAAGGAAACACGGTAATAAGTTATATTAACCAATTTGTGTATACACTACTACTACTACTGCTACTTCTACTGCTGCTGCTGCTACTACTACTACTACTAATGATAATGATAATGATGATAATAATAGGGAGAATAAGAAGCTTCAGAGGAAAGCACCAAAATAAATATTAAGACCAAAATAAAATTTACAGAATTAATCTAGAAGAATGAATGATTTTTTTATTGCTTCTCGTAAAGGAGCTCTGTGGCACAGCGGTTAAACTGCAGTATTGCAGTCAAGCTTCTACTCACAACCTAAGTTTGATCCTGATAGGCTCAGGTAGCCCGCTCATGATTGTCATATCCTTCCATCCTAATGAGGTCAGTAAAATGAGTACCCAGCTTGCCGGGGGGGGGGGGAGTTTTCCTTGCATAATTATGTTGTAAACCACCCAGAGAGTGCTCTAGCATTGTGGAGTAATATATAAGTCAAAACAATAAATAAAATAATTAATCAGCTAAGTTAGAAATGCTGCTTATCTGTAGATCTACTGAAAATCACCAGGAGAACTAGATGCTGATGTGCCTTCAGCTTGTGCCTCCTCTGAAAGGTCAACTTTTATTAAGATTTTATGTCATAAGTTATTTTGTTCTGTCTATTTAATTGTTAGGTAATTTGTAATAATAATAGTACTCTTACAATATTTTATTTAAAATGTTAGTGTATCATTATTTCCCCCTTTTTTCTCATGTGTTAAAATTCAATCTTTAGGTTATGCATCTCAGGATCTAAATTGGTTCCTGCTACTTTTCCATTGCACAAAGCATTCAGCTCTGAATTACCAGGAATTTCTTTATCCGAATCATCTATATATTCATTTTTGGAAGAAGAAATCTATGATGCAGAAGGCAAGATTGAAGAGTACCTTGCATTCGACAAGGAGCTGTAAATATTCAGTTTCTAATGGTAGTAATGTAACATGATCAAGTTAGAAAAGTTTAAGGCCAAGATCCTGTTGAACTGTGATGAAGCATAAAGCCCTGGCAGCATGGTAACATGGGACCATCTGTGAGTGCAAGTAATTGTAGCCCCATAACAGAAGTATGGGTCATAATTACTGTTTTCTGGCATATGTTTTCTGGCATAGCCGCCGAGAGTGGCCTTATAGGCCAGATGGGCGGGGTATAAATCAAATAAATAAATAAATACAAATTTAAAAAATATGTTTCCAAAAGGTCCAGGAAAGCTCGTTGCACAACTAGTGAAACGTTCAAACTGTTTTTGTTATGTATTCTCAAAGGCTTTCATGGCTGGGATCCAATGGCTGTTGTAGATTTTTAGGACTGTTTCCAGAACACGGCCAAAGAGCCCAAAACACCTACAACAACCATTTATTTTATTATTTTTTAAATTTTATCCTTGCCTCTGGAATAACTTGCCGTGGAGATCCTCCTAGCTCCCTCTCTGGGTGTCTTCAGAAGTAAACTTCAGACTTGGTTATTTGGGCAGGCTTTCCCTCCTGCTGTATCTTAAACATCTTGGATTTATTGCATGTTTATTGGTTTTATTAGTTTTACTGTTTTTAAACTTGTAATGCTGCCCAGAGTAGACGTTTGGTCTAGATGGGCGGGGTATAAATCTAATAAAATAAAATAAATAATAAACCATGTTTTTGTTATGTTCATTGCATGAGCAGTTTAACTCAGAGGTTCTGGGTCCAAAACTTTTCTCTAAGGGTTGTTCTCTTTGTGCAAGGCCAAAATACATGTATTTAAATACATACTGTATAATTAAAGAAGCACACACAATCTTTTTTGCTTCTAGTTCGCTAAACAAATAAACAAATAAAATCAGTTGTGGACCACGAAACTGGAATGTGATTGGGATCAGAGCCCAGCATGAATTTTCTGATAATAATTGCTTCTAAATGCCTGAGGTTTGCTACTTGAGGGAAACAGTGCACAGGACATTCAGGGCCCAAACACCAAGGAAAAAAAAACCTCTTTTCATCAGAAAATGGGCCCTAAACTTTATTTAGGTGCCTTCCTACAAAATTATAGTAATCAGACATCTTGAGTAACTTGACCATAAAAATGTTATCAGATGCAAGGGCATCGTGATCTGTGTTTATAATTAGACACAAAGACACCAGCCATATATGGTGGTACCTCAACTTACGAACTTAATCCATATTGGCATGGTGTTCGTAAGTCGAAATGTTCGTAAGTCAAAGCAACATTTTCTATTTAAATGCATGGGAACAGAATCCGTTTCAGCATTTCAAAAAATTACCAAAAATAAAAATTAACAGAGCAAGTCCCACGCTGGGACTGCAAATAAATAAATAAAAAACAACATAGCACAGAAACATAACCCCCCAGTCCAAACCCACCCTCCAAAACC
Source organism: Pogona vitticeps (assembly GCF_051106095.1). NCBI lineage: Eukaryota > Metazoa > Chordata > Lepidosauria > Squamata > Agamidae > Pogona > Pogona vitticeps. The sequence continues at coordinate 62,296,528 of NC_135787.1, forward strand.
CACCCAGAACAACTTTTTTAAAAGGAAAAAGGAGCACCTGACCCATTCGAAGCCTCGGAAGCCTCCCAGGCTTCCACTGCTGCTGTGACCTCCACCGCCAGGAGGCTTGAGCTGGCCGGGTTTCTTTGGTTGCTTGCTGTGGCGATCCTTAATACTTACTCCACATATTTAACTTCACTCAATTAACATTTGCAATCAACAATTTCAATTCCTTTGTTATTATACTTTTCCATTGCTTACCAATTTTTTCATTTACAGTACTTTTATAAATTAACATTTTAAATCAACACTTTCAATTTGTTTGTTATTACACTTTTCCATTGCTTACCATTCTTTCATCTTTAATGCAATTACATTTGCATTTACTTATTTCTACTTATACATACTGTAACTGGAACGGTCTATTACATTCTACATTTCTTACCATTCTTTTATTTTAAAGTACCATTACACTTGCAGTTACTTCTTTTTCATTTTACATAACTAGAACAGTTTACAGTGGACCCTTGACTTACAGACAGCTTGACTTACAGACTTTTTGAGTTACAGACTTCTCTGGCCGCAAAATTTAGTTTTGACTTGCAGACTGAGATTTGACTTACAGACCAGAAAAAAAAACCCCAAATGGAACAAAAACGGCCTGTTACGGGATTAATAGGTTTTCAATGAACTGTAGGTCAATGGAGACTTGACTTACAGACTTTTTGACTTGAGAACCGCCTTCCAATACGGATTAAGTTCTCAAGTCAAGACCCCACTGTATTACATTCTACATGTCTTACCATTCTTTAAAAGACAATTACCTTTGCTATTACTTATTTTTATTTATACATAACTTGAAGTTTATCACATTCTACTTTTATTTTCAGTAATCCTTCTTTTCTTCCTTCAGTCTTCATGCCCAAGCTTCAGCAGCTGTCTTTTGAGTCTTTCTTTTCTTACAGTATTTAAAGTCCAAACCTTGCAAGTTTTTCTTCCAGTTTGCAAGCTTGTTCTTGTGGGCTTTCCCAGTTCGTAAGTCCATTAACGGTACTGAGTCTGTGCATAGTCCAAATTGTCCATTCCCCTTGCACAGTTGGATTTCCTGTAACAACCACCCTCTTTTGTTACACTTACGTACCATTGATGTACAGTGTCTCTCACCCGTCTGCATCTTTCCACTCTGGAACGCAGCTGGCTGATGATCTTCCTTGTTCTCCATATGGCTCAGCACGGCTCTGGTTTTGAATCTGGACACCTCAGCATGGAACTCCTTCCGGTACTCTAAGTCTCTCGCGATCAGACCTTTCTTGTCGTCTGCTTGGCTCTGCTTGGCGCTGGGTTCGAATCTGGACACCTCAGCATGGAACTCCTTCTGGGACTCTACGCCTCTCACGATCTGACCGGCCAGTTTAAAGCACTGTCCTAACGTTGGATCAGTTTCTTGCTCCTGTTTAAATGTAATTTCATTTGGATTTCTCATTGTTACCAAATCAGCTATTTCATCATTCTCTCCTATTATTTCATTAGGGGACTCAAATTTTTCCTCAGACATTTCTTTATTTTCTTTCTGGGAATGAGTACAGTGGGGTCTTGACTTAAGAACGGCTTGAGTTAAGAACATTTTGACTTACAAACCACTCTCATAGGAAAATATTGACTTGACTTACATACTTAGATTTGAGTTACAAACTGAAAAAACCCACGTGGGAGGCAGGGAAAGTGCAAAATTTGAACTTTCAGTTAACTGTTGGCCAGTGAAAAGGGTGCCTGTCTGCTTCCTCACTCCTCCCAGCGTTTAGAGAGTGGATTGGGAGACAGTCTTCGGACTGCCTGGTACTGTACTGCCTGGACTGTATTTTCCCTGCCTTCCCTGAACCTTTCTTGACCTAAGAAAAAAAGAAACAAAATATCCCCCTCTAGTGGTCGAGGGCAGAATAGCAGCTTCCCATTAGTTTCTATGGACGGAAAAGAGCAGATACGGATCAAATGGTTCTCAATGCATTCCTATGGGAAATGCAGATTTGACCTGAGAACTTTTTGACTTGAGAACCGCCTTCCAATACGGATTAAGTTCTCAAGTCAAGACCCCACTGTATTCCCTAAAGCACTCTTGACATGTTTCTGGTTACTTTCAGTCAAATAACCCTGGCAAATTTGAGCTATTGGGAGTTGTTCTTGTTGTTCTGGGTTCTCTGCTATAGCACTAACTGTGGTTGCTATGGCGCCCACTTCATCTGCTCCTGTGAGTTCCTCATTCTGCTCTACGCAATCTACCTCCTTAGGCAAATTCAAATTCTCTTTTTGTTGCCCAAAATCTCTATTCTGAACGCATAGGGATGTAAAGTGGCCTTGTTCTCCACTAGCAAAACATATAGAAGCTTTTCTTTCAAAACTTGGAGATTTATCTCCCTTTCCTTCACAGTTTTTTAGTCTCTGCTGACTATGCTCTGAGGGCTTGCCCTTAAAATGGCTTCCAACAGTCGGTTGGGCTCTGAGGTACATTTTAGGTTCCATCTTTCTGTCATCCCACTCTTTCTCTTCAAATTTTACCTCAGAATAATTTGAGTTCTGTACTACTTTTATATATTCAGCTGGTTTGGATAGATTCCCTTCAGGATGGGATTTCTTCTTATTCTCGTTTTGGATTTTCAATTCTAATTGTTTCATTTTGAACTCGTGTTCCATCTGCTTTTCCCTCATGGCCATTTCTCTTTCTCTGGCTTCTGCCTCTGCCCTCATCTTTTCCATGGCTAATTGTCTGGCTTCAGCTCTTTCCTTTGCTTCTAGCTCAGCCCTCATCTTTTCTCTTTCTTGCTCTATGGCCAATTTTCTGGCTTCAGCCCTTTCTTTTGCTTCTAACTCAGCCTGTCGTAGCTGAAATTCCCTTTCCCATTTCCACTTTAGAAACTCTTGGGAGATTAAAGTAGCTTCTCCTTCTCCTCCTCCCTTTGAGGCATCCTCCTCCTCCTGAGTAGCATCCTCCTGCTCAGCTACCTCAAGAGTACTTTCCTCTTCGTGAGGTAACCCCTGTCCTTCAGGAACCTCCATTATTAACTTCTTCCCTCTCTTAGGAGGCATGGCTTATTTGTTTTCTGGCAGAATCAAAACACAAGCCTTGTTTTTAAAAAGGACCTAAATTTTCTTTTTCTCTGTGCTAGGGAGAGAGAACCTGCTCTAGGCTTGCTTTGCTACTTTGTTATTCCAGGCACCCTGCCTGAGCTCCTTGTGGGATACACTGTTTCTTTTTGTTTTTGGCTTTCAGCCACACACTTATTACTGTTTATTTTTCAGTTTCCAAGCTTCTCTGCTTGTTCTTGTTCCCCTCAGACCTGTTTGACCCTGGCTTCCGCTTCTTGTCCTCTCAGCACTCTCTTCTTAGAGCCTAGCACCCCAAAGCTAGCTCACTCTGGTCTTTCACAATCTTGAGGTAAACCTTAAACTGTTGATTTTTCCCTCAGAGCATCCCCTTTTCTGTAGTCCTTTCCTGGTCTGCCTCAGGAGTCCCTTTTAAGCTTTTCACCAAGCTACTTCCAAGGGTCCCACTCCTGCCCTTGCAGCACCAGAGTACTAGGTTCCCTAAGCTCAGGAAATTCACGTTTTTCTTTGGTTTACTGGAATCTTTTTGGATCACTGGATTGTCTTTCGATCCCACTTCCGCTGCCACCACTTGTGGCGATCCCCCTTTGTGCCCTTTATATCTTTGGGCTCTACAAAATCATAAGGAGGATTAAATATATAACTGTTTCATGTATTTATTCATTGGTGTTTCTCTTGTCCCAACTCCCAACTGTCATTCTGATTCCGCCCCTCCTGCTCTGTCCTCTGATTGACATGCAGGAATGACATCATCTTTTGAGTTCCGCTACACTTGCCTCCCGGCTCGCCTTCCACTTGCTCCATGCCACCCTCCGTGAGCTGATGGCGGGAAATTCAAATGGCGGAGGGTGGCGAGGAGCGAGCAGGAGGCAAGCAGCCGAAGAAACCCGGCCAGGTCAAGCCTCCTGGTGCTGGGCGACTGCTGTCTCCAACTCGGCCAGGGGAGAGCAGCCGTAGAAACCCAGCCAGCTCAAACCTCCCGGCCCTGGGCGATCGCTGCCTCCGGCACCCCTGCCGCTGCCGCCAGAGCACCCAGGAAGCTCAAGCCTCCTGGCTCTGGGTCACCTCCACCCCCACTGCCCCCGCTAGAGCACCCAGGAGGCTCAAGCCTCCTGGCTCTGGGCTATCCCCACTGCATCCCTTTCCCTAACTGTTGGGGTGATAGAGCTACAAAGAAGCAGCCTCTTTGCCACCAACAGTTAGTACAGTAAATTCAAATTTCCCGCCCTTTCCCTCTGCTTTTTTGTGTTCGTAAGTCGAAGCTCCGTTCGCAAGTCGAAGCAAAATTTTGCAAACGGAGCAGTTTGTAAGTCGAAATGTTCGTAGCTAGGGACGTTTATAAGTTGAGGTTCCACTGTACATAAATTAAAGCTTTCCCATGCACATGTAGAACATTTGGTATGCAATATGTGACGTTTCCCTAAATCTAGCTAGAGTTTTAAAGTGTAATGAAGTTATTGCTCATTGTTTAGCAAGTATTGTAATAAAACGGTGGGTCCTTGTCTTTGATCCAGTAGAAACATCATAGCCCTTGAAGTCCTCATGCTTGTTCTGCAGCCTACTGAGCCACAGGATGGTCCAAATACCTTTTTTCCATTGTCTAGCTTGGAGCTGTGGCATGGGGATTAGGTAGCTCATTTCCTATTGTGATGCCAACAAAGGAAGAGTGGTCTTAATTAAGATTGCTGTGCCACAGTTATAGGAAAAGCTTTGCACTCTCTTTCCCAGTGATCCTTATGCAGATTGTTCTTTCTCAGCTGCTGTTAATAAATAGTAAATGATGTCAGGACTGCTCGAATATATATATGAATCTCTCTCTCTCTCTCTGTTTGTGCATGTGCTGAGCCACCATTACCCAACCCTGAAGGCTGAAAAAGTGATTAAAGAATGTTTTGTTATTAATTACTAGTAGTGCTTTGTAATTAATCTTTTATTCTTTTGATCATTAGAGATGATGAGAGTTTGGAGCAAAAGAGTTCTTACCTTGCCCAAAAGAGGATTAAACATGGCATTCCTCCAGTGTCCCCCAATGCTTGTATCAGAGACACTGTGGCTGCTGAAGTGTTTGATCATGTTTGGAAAAATGTAATTCGGGTACTGGAAGAATTAATAAGGAAACACTGGGAATCATCTGTTATAGGTAGGTGGAATGTTTATAGAAACATTTGAAGACATGTTCATGGTTTGTTTAGATGTGGTTTATTTGTATAGTTTATGGATGTTATACCATTGTTTCTTTTTGGGTATTACACCACCTTTGATTTTTGAGAAACCTTCACATCCCCATCTTTCCTTTATTCTCAGTTTCAAAAATAAGCACAAATACTATTATACTTCCTTTTCTAACATATGGCCATATTTTATATATATATAAATTTAGGTCCTTATATATATTTTTTTGAATAGGGTCTCTAGTTAGGCCTTTGTTCCTGTGGTACTGATAGTTTTTGTACTGTATATTGGCGTTCTTCTAGCTTTGCATTCTCATGTCCTCCTGGTCTACTTGCTCCTTAGTTAGCTATGTTGCTGCCTCTTGAAACCTCTTTTATGATTGTTGTCACTGCCTCTGATGATGAAGTGCTGCAGCTTCCTAGCATCTTCTTTTTCTGTTTTTCTTTTCCTTTCCTGCTGTTGCAAGTACTCACATTGGTCCTTTCTGGTCTCCATGCTCCCTATCCTGTCACTGCCTCTTGATGCTGTGGAAGGGTCACAGTACAAAATCCTCCCCTGCACCATAACATACAGTACTGGGTATTTCTGAAAGGAATTTTTATTTTCAAAGGCTACATTTCAGGTAGGAAAAGGAAGCACAACTAAGTGGAACACAACACAGAACAAAAAACCAAAGCCTAAACAAAATGGAGTTGAGGAAAGACAAAAAGTTATGGGAAATTGGCCAAATTCCCACACCATTTGAATGGTGGGAGAAAAACTAGGAACTTTAGAGACCAATCAGGTATGTTTTGTGGAACACATACCACATCTGGATAAACACTCAAATTAATGGATAAAACTGGTAAGTTACTGTGGATGCTTACTAGTGCTAACTAGTTGAATGATTTTTTTCAAGTATTCCCCTGCCACCAATATACTGTCATTGTTAGAATTAACAGCAATCCAGCAGTGCTGTGTAAGGTTTTGAATCCTCCAGAACTGTTCATCCAGGTAGGTGGAAAAATAAAATAAAGCAGAGTATTGTGGAATTATAGTTCATCCTAAAATTTCTGTTCCCTTATGGATGTTAGACTTTGTTTTGTTCTGGCTGCCCCTGTTTTTGTTTGTTTGTTTGTTTTTAATTAGGACAAAGTCAGATGGTTCAAAAGAGAAGATGCCCAAGTTCCTTGAAATGTCTTTTCAGGCATGAGGTGGGAGGGATGCAAAGTCTTATTTTCAGCCTGATGATCCATTGTGAAATGGAAAGGCATTGCTTTTTGTTTTTAATCAATCATGTTAGGACCTAACTGGATCACCAGTTAAAAATATTTGATTATGTTGACTTTAGTAAACTTTAGTGGATGTTGGACTGGGATTAAGGAGATACAGGTCTGAGTACTGTCCGTGCCTTGAAATCTAGGGTATGACTACATAGCAGGGAAAATGCAGATGGATCTGCTGCAAAGTCACACCTAAGAAACCAGCCTTATTTGCAGCATGTTAGCTATTTGAATGATCTCCCTTCCCTTCCCTTCCCTCTTCTTTTAAGGCTTGCTGTCTTACCTCTAGGATAGCAAGGTTTCAAAAGGGACGAGGGCAAGGAATTGGCAAAAGTGTTTAAGTGTTAGTCTGTGCAAGCAGATCAACAAAAAATACAACACAATACAAAAATAAAAAAACCATAAAATAAAGGAGAGAAAGATGTGGCATTTTAAAGACCAACTGCTACATTTTACTGTGAGCATTCATGGAACAAGTCCACTTCTTCAGACGAGAGAAAAAAATACAGAGACTACATAGCAAAACATTAATACGGGGCTCTAAAATAAAAAGGATAGTGGTGGTTGATAGCCTCAAGTTGCATTTCACACTAAGTAATGATTTATGAGCCCTGTTTGGTATTCAGTTCTTTTATTTTGAAGTTTTGTTCTGTAAATCCTAACAATGATTAGTGGCTAAAGAAAAGAACAGCAGAAACAACATGTGGCAATGAGTCAAGGATCACTGAATTTATCTTTGTACCTACTGTAAAGAGGGCTGTGGTTAGTTGGGAAGGAAAATGAGAATAGATAACAATGGATTAAATATCAATATCTGTTTAAGCCATTACCAAATGTGAAATACTACAATGATTACAATTGTCATCTGATGTCATTTTCCTTCTTGTATTATACCTCTTCCCCAGGTCAGCTGTCTTTCTAAGTTCCTAAGTCATCACATTAATCTTGGCCTTTAGAGGCCAAAGTGAATTCTGTGATTCGTATAACTAGACTATGTGAATGCATGCATATGAATATTACGAAATTACCATTTCTTGGCATACAGGCATTCTCTTATACAGTGGTGCCTCGCATAGCGAGGTTAATCCGTTCCGGATTAACCTTCGCTATAGCGAAACATCGCTGAACGGGACAGGGAAAGCTATTGGAACGCATTAAACATCGTTTAATGCGTTCCAAAAGGCTCCTTTACTCATCGTTCAGCGAGGTTTCCTATGGCCGGCAGCCATTTTCGCGCCCTCGTTAAGCGAGGGGAGGGTGCGAAAACGCTGCGCGCGGCCATTTTGGGGCTTCCGGCGGCCATTTTGTCCGCCAAACAGCTGATCGTCGGAGCTTCATTTTGCGAAGATCGGTAAGCGAAACGCTTACTGATCTTGGCAAAGCGAATTTCTCCCTATCTGAAGCTCGTTGAGCGATCGCATTAGTGATCCAAAAAACCGGATCGCTATGTGATTTCATCGTTATACGGTGCGCTCGTTAAGCGAGGCACCACTGTATTTTCTTTCACTTCCTTGCTCTTCCTGTGTGGAATGTCTAAGCACCTATCCCCCAGTTTGGGAAACAGTAGTTTAGAGATTTTGCTCATTGTAAATGTGCTTCAAAAATGTGTACAGTAGGACCCTTTATTTCTGCAATCGGCATCCATGGTTTCATTTATTTATTTGATTTATACCCCGCCCATCTGGTCTAAAAGACCACTCTTTTTATTTATTTATCCAGATCTGAAAATATTTAAAATATTAAATGAAAAAAATTAAGAAATATGTACCATATTTTTTCGTGTATAAAATGATACTTTTTAACTTAAATAATTAGGGGAAAAAATGAGGGTCGTTTTATACACGGAAGGCAGCCACTTTCCCTGTCTTTTGCGAAGCCACAGGGTAAAGCAGCCATGAAAGGACTTCAGAACCAAAGGAGTGTGATCATGCAGATAGAAAATTTGGGGGTTTGAAGGGGGGGGGTCGTCTTACACATTGGGTCATCCTATAAACAGAAAAAGATGGTATTTCCATGATGTAATTACCAGAACTGGCCACTAGAGGGAACCAGAGGTTATACTATATAGAGAATTTGCTATTATCCGCAATTTCTGGCATCTGCAGGGGCTTGGAACTGATCCACCATAGATACCGTGGTTTTACCGTAAATTCTCTATGCTATGGTGTATCCTTAGTCAATTAGAAAGCCAAAATTGGGTATGGTTTCTGTATCAATGTTTGTGGTCCAGTGCACATATAATCACTATGGCCAGAAGCATTGTTTAGCATATTAAATTCCACTAGAGCAGGAATCAATGGAATTTACTGACGAGATGACTCACAAATCTCCAATGATTCAGTGGGCTTATTCCAGTGCAATTTATGTGGTTTAGAAATGCATACAGGATTTGCAACAGCATTTTAGATACTTTCTATTAACTACAGTTTCTGTTCATGGACAAATCCATAGTCAGTGCTAGGAGGAAGGGAAGAAAATATAACATTGCTCCAGAGAGGGGAGGAAAAATCTGGGGCGCACCTAAGTCTGGTTCAAGTTTGCAAACAATTATTTTCAAGGAGCCAGCATTAGCTTTGCACTAGATTTGTATAAACTCTACACATCATCACCAGTTTTCATAAGTAAAATAAACATATTTTTGTATGCTTCATTTATTTTGGGATTGTTTTTAACAATGGTCTAGACGAGCCTTACAAGCAAATGGAGAAAATGAAAGCTCCTGGAAATAGGTTACCCCATCTGCCAGTTTCTCGTGTTGCAGTGGATACACCAAGTGTGCCCCCATCAAGAGGGTCGGAGGCTCGAGGCGTGTCTCTTGGCTTGCATTTTGTCCCATCCCAGGTAAAATAAATTCTGACTTCCTATCAATAGTGGCATATAAAACCCAGCTTCTCAAATTAACAGCACACAACACTTGCATAAGTCTAATTACTGTGGCGTTCTGTAATTGGGACTATGAATCTGATTTCATCCATAGAAGACAAAGAAATTCTCATTCTGCTTGATGTTTTCCAGAATTGTTAAAGGTTGCAATGTTCTATGCTTAACTAAATTTGGCAGATTTGAATGTGTTCAGAAATGAAATTACGTTGACATCTATAGTTTGTTAAAATACATGGAGTCAGTCAAAAGCCTACATAGATATCAAAAGGAGCTCTTTCTTATGTATGGAAATTGCTTTGCATTCACTTCTCGATCAAACCTTATTTAAATTTATTTTTAAATAATTTTTCCCCCACTGGCAAATCTCTGAGAATAGTGGGGATTTTCATTAACTTCTTTTTTTTTCAAGATGCTTCTACTCTTTGCAAGTTGTCTCTTCTCAACATACTTCTCATAAAGCACCAGTCCTCAAGGCCCAGTTGAAACGTGACCTCCATAATATGATTGCCACCATAATGAGGCTTGGGCAGTTCTTTTCATGAATCAGTTCACTTGCCATTGGGGGTTTCTACATGTCTGTTAAGGCTGGGCTGGTTGCTGTTGGCATGGGAAAAATTAATGTAATCAGAATAATTCACATAATTTGGTTTGATAGTCATTTCTAGGACAAAAATAGTTACATGCATTGATGTTTGATGGAACATCCTCCTCTATGCACATGTCTTTTTTCCTAATTGTAGTAAGAAATATAATTACTTATATCTGAACCCTGTGTTCAAGGTTATTTAAAACCATTTCTGCTGGTAATGTTGTTACACTTTTAGTGAAATGTAAATTACTGTGAAATTTCTTACTATTGTTGCTGTTCCAGTTTCATTTGAACATGTCCATTGGATCTGTGCACCTTAGAACTGTTTCAGTTAAGTAAAGCCACAATAATTATAGGTAAAATTATAATTAATGATTATTAATTATTAATTACTTCAAGGGTTTTTATTGATACATGCTGTCATGTCACTTTCAAGTTAACAGCAGAGCTGTGATTTAGTGATTCCCAAAAAGCCTATCAGTAACATATATGCTCAGGTTTGACAAACTCAAGTTCATGGCTTCCTTTATGGAGTCAATCCATCTTACGTTTGGTCTTCCTCTATTCTTGCTAACTTTCACTTTTCCTAGCATTATTGTCTTTTCCAGTGAGTCTTGTCTTCTTGTGATATTCCTGAAGGTTGATAAAAAAAGGTAAAGGTAAAGGTTCCCCTTGACAATTTTTGTCCAGTCGTGTTCGACTCTAGGGGGCGGTGCTCATCCCCGTTTCCAAGCCATAGAGCCAGCGTTTGTCCAAAGACAATCTTCCGTGGTCACATGGCCAGTGCGACTTAGACACGGAACGCCGTTACCTTCCCACCGAAGTGGTCCCTATTTATCTACTTGCATTTGCATGCTTTCGAACCGCTAGGTTGGCGGGAGCTGGGACAAGCGACGGGAGCTCACTCCATTGCGTGGATTCGATCTTACGACTGCTTGGTCTTCTGACCTTGCAGCACAGGCTTCTGCGGTTTAGCCCGCAGCGCCACCACGTCCCTTGAAGGTTGATAGCCTCTGTTTAATGGGTTTTGCTTTTAGAGAGAATTCAGGATTGATTTAATCTAGAACAGGGGTCTCAAACATGCAGCCCGGGGGCCATTTGCGGCCCCCCAGATGATAGTTTGTGGCCCTCGCCTTGCCTGCCCCCCCAAAGCGCCCATACATCCTCTGCTGTCAAGAGTTAAAAAAAAGCCTTGCCTCGCTCGCCGGCTCTCTCCCAAGACAGCACCTCTTGTACCCTCCATCTGGAACTGCAGCCTGCCAGCTGGCCCACCTGTCTGTCGGCTAAGGAAACTCCTGGGCAGCTTCCTTGGGCTCTTGCTCCGCTTGGCGGAAAATCTGATGCGGCCCAGCCTCACCCAGCCTCTGCCTCTAGCGGCCCCCAGGTAAATTGAGTTTAAAACCTCTGATCTAGAACTTATTTATAAGTCTTTCTGGCAGTCCATGGCATCTCTAAATCATTCCTCCAACACCATAGTTCCATTCCCACATCATATTTTGAATGAATCCATTTTTACTCTTTCAGCTTTCTGCTTTCTTCAGCTTTCACATTTGTACATAGTAATAGGAAATAGTGTAATATGAATGCTTTTGGCCTTGGTTCCCAGTGACACATCATTACCCTTAAGATGTTTTATAATTCCTTCATAGTTGCCCTTCCAAATCTCAGTCTCTTAATTTCTTGGCTGCAGTCTCCACGTGGATTGATGATTCAAATATGGTACGAGACGTCTTTAAATTGCTTGATTTCTTCACGGTTAACATTAAAGTTATATAATCTTTCTGTAGTCATGCATTTTCTGTTCTTAATGTTAATCTGTAATTCTGCTTTTGCACTTCTTTAACCTTCATCTTTAATCATTTCAAAATATTGCTGCTTTCTGCCAGTGATATGTGTCATCTACCTATAGACACCCTTGCCTGTCAGCTGTGCCAGTGAGAAACCATTTTGTTTCTCCATATGCTGTCTTGACAATAGTTTCTTCTCAATGGGGCAATCAAGGGTTGTGGCACACCTGTTTCATTTAGAATGAATTATAGCTTTTCATGATGTGCACAGTCAGAGGCATCTTCTGTAAACTATAAAGCATAGGCTAGTTTTCTGAAATCCTTTGCTTATCTCTGGTAGTCAGTGTATATTTGCAAAATGATATGTAGCACCTCTTCCTTTTTTTGAATCCAGCTCAGACATCTGACATTTCCTGTCACATGTTTAAAGACTACATTGTATATAATAATCAGCACCAGAATCATAATGTACAAAAGTGGAAATAGACGGAAGTAGGTATCAGTTCCTATTTACATTCCAACTTCTTTAAATCTGTGGATAGGGCTTTTACATAGTGGTAAACCAACTGCCTCATTTTTTAAAGGAAACTAAGAACAGTAAAAACTATCCTCTTGGTAGAGACCGACTGTAGTATTACCCAGCGTCTGAGCTACATTAGGTTTGTCTGGCATGATCTCTGTAGTCTAAAGACTCTTCTGTTTATATGGGGTCTTTAAATACCTTCTGCTTTGAAGGTGGGGTCTCTTTGTTTTTAAAGAAGTATGCGTTTTGAATTTAGCTTCTTGTTTGTGTTCTTACTTTTACATAGGGATTGATAATTGTGGCTGTGCAGGTTGCTGTGGGTTTTTTGTCTTTTGCCCTGCTGCCATTGCTGTGCCACACAGGGTGTATGATGTGAACTGGTTTCCAACAGATTGGTCCCCTCCAGCTCACCAAATAGTGATTTGAAACCTAGGGGAAGCTTGACAATGCTAGGAAATCAGGCATGCATGAGGACAAATCTCCTTATGCACCTTTGCTTCCCTACAGAACAAAAAATGCTGGAAGAATTGGCATATGAGGAGACACATCCATGTGTGTCTTCTTTTCCAGTAGACTATCCTGCAGGAGGATATTAAATCCTTTTGTCTCCGTTGGATCTAGAACAGTATTTCTGGTATGGGAAGGATTTCCTTCTGGGATGTCCTTATGTTAGTAATCCTGCTCCCTTTCACTGGAAGGAGAGAGTGAGATAAAAGCCCCTGCACCATTGATTTACATTAGTACTGCTGGAATGAAAGAAAGATTTTCAACACATCAGCAAATGTATTGAAAAGCAATTGAATAATGATGATTTATTCTATTACTTGAATGCCTTTTTCTTAAACACAGACACACACAAAAACACACACATATCCTTTTACAGTTAAAATATATTAAAGTGAATTTTGTATGATATGAAACAGCCTCTCCCGAAAACAACAAATTATAGTACTGTATAGTCAAGTTGTCTAAAGCTGATATTTAAAAATTGGTCAATCACATCTCATCATCTGGAGTAGAGAAATTTCTTAATAGCAAAATCTTGGAATAAGGTACGATTCTTTAGATATGGGGCAAGGTTAAAAGTTCCTTCCCATCCCAGTGATTTGGAGTAACATGTGCGTATATGCGTGTTTATGGATCCCAATTGACCATCCAACACCACATAAATCCTTTGAGGCAGTAGAGCTTGCCCATTCCTATGTTACATTGCCTGAAATACTGTTTGTTTAAATCCTGCAGCAGGGCATTTTTAAATTTTTTTTTTATTTTCAGTAGTTGAAGACTTCTCCCTGCTGTTCTGCAGCCCTTCTCTTGGTTCCCAACAATGAAAGGGATCACTAGGGACCTGAGAGAGCACGGGGATGAGAGGAGAATGTGTTTAATTTCCAAAAAAATTCCAAGAATTATCTGCTGATGTCATGAGCCTTGCTTGCCCTAGGGAACTTATGTGAACAGGATTTCAATGACTGGATATTAATTATTTTATATGACTTACAACTTGAGTAGAGAACCTCTAGGGCAGCTATGCAAATTACTGAATAAATAAATCAATATGTAGGGGCAAAATATTTCAGCATCTTCTACATATTTTTGTAAGCCTCTCATTTTTTTCTTAAAATTTTCATAATTTTCCCTGTGGGAATTAATGTGCTGAATTCTGTTGCTCTCTTAGATTCATCGTTTTCCCAGCAGTTTGCGTAGCAATTTAAATGGTGTCATGACAATTCAAGCTAAACCCCTTCAACAGAGGCATTCAGGGCTGCCAGAGAAGATACAGTATGTATTGCAAATATTTACTTATAAGACCACATTCTACTATCACAGTGCATGCTTCATTTTTCTGTTATTTGTAACCTAAGTCTACAGAGCAGAGTTGGGCCATATGTTGCTTCCTAGCACTTCTGCACACCCCTAACAGTCTAATGTTTAACAATCTTTTTAGGTTAAGAAAAAGTCAAAAGGAGACATGGGGGCATTTTTACTTTCTTTGCAACCCCCTCTACACATATTTGGAACCCTCCTAGACCCAATTTTTTTTTAAAAAAAGTCTTTTAGTCATTAGATGATGTAAGGGGGATTTTTGCCCAAACTATTTCCCCTTTAACATTTGTAAGAAAAAACAAAAGTTTCACAGAAGTGAGTACAGCCTTCCAAATCTTTGGGCCTGAGTGTGCGTGCAGCCCCCCAGACTTCTGGAGATTCTCCATCCTATAAAGCATGTTAAGAGAAATATTCTGTGTCTCATGCTCTACTTCCTGATTTTGAGGTTTCTGGAATTTGTTAATTTATTTTAAAACTATGAAGGTGCATATTTTCTTTTGTGGAAGAAAATATATATTGGTTGTAATCTTCCTGTGCAACTTTGCATGTATAATAGGGATGATGTAATCAGCAGTGGCAAATTACCACTGATTAAAGACTTTATTTGGTGATTTTCTTGCATATCGTATGAGTCACATGAACCCTCAAATTGCCAAAGGAAGCCTTTAATTGAAAGCAATTTTCTGCTGCTGATGACACTACTCCTGTTGTGCATGCAAACCATAATGGGTGAAATCCTGCACATCAGGATTTCACCCATTATTTTATATATGGTTAACTAGTGTGTAAGGGATGTGGTGGTGCTGCAGGCTAAACCGCAGAAGCCTGTGCTGCAGGGTCAGAAGACCAAGCAGTCGTAAGATCGAATCCACGCGACGGAGTGAGCTCCCGTCGCTTGTCTCAGCTTCCGCCAACCTAGCAGTTTGAAAGCATGCAAATGCGAGTAGATAAATAGGGACCACTTTGTGGGAAGGTAACAGCGTTCCGTGTCTAAGTCGCACTGGCCATGTGACCACGGAAGATTGTCTTCGGACAAACGCTGGCTCTATGGCTTGGAAAACGGGGTTGAGCACCACCCCTAGAGTCGAACACGACTGGACAAAAATTGTCAAGGGGAACCTTTACCTTTACCTTTAAATAGTGTGTGAATAGGGAAGCTTTCATTTCACTTTGTTTTTATAAGAATTCTTACAAATTTCTCTGTATTCAGGGTGGAGTGATAAAAATGTAATATGGAGAAAAACATAAACTGACAGATGTGTTCATCAAGGCTCAGAGTTTTGAGTGTTTAATTCATAGAAGTCTAGGTTTAAATATCTGAGTATTCAACCATGCTTTTTATTTTATTTATTTCATTCATTTCTATACTGCCCCATTACTGCAAATGCACTATTCTGGATAGTGAACAAGCTGCCCAGAAGCCAACCATATCAGTGGCTGCTACCTGTGGTTTTTTTCCTGAGAGAATCCTCAGCCCATAGATGACAGGCAAATATAGCAGCTTCAGTTGCAGTCTAAGAATTGCTGTACCTATTGAATTTTACCTGTGCAGATCCGCAGAAATCTTGTTTTAGTGCATTTTTCATGAATTTACCAAAATTTAATGATATATTCTGGACTGAAAGAGCCTCGGGTTTAAACATTAAAATAAAGAAGAAAATAAATTTTGAGCACAGTAGGGATTTTCCTGTCCTTAAGTAGACTTTATATACTAGGCAGTGACATGTGCTTAAATAGTTTTTATTTTTCAGGAATGAACAGGAAGAGAAATCACCAGGTGTAAGTTCCAGCATTAACTTGGCACGAAATCGCCTGGGGCGAATCACTGACAGCAGTGTTTTCTCTTCATCTCGAGTATTGCCTGGGTCTAGGAAAACAGTGGGCCATCGCAGGCTACCTTCCATAGCTACAGACCAACTACGCTCAAAGACCCCAAATGTTTACAGTGATGAAGTCCTTAGGGGGAGAAAACTGTGAGATGCTGTTTCTTTTCTTCACTTTACCAACCTTACCAACATATTGAATCCAAGTGATAGGATTTAGCTGGCATTGCTTTAAAATTCTGTTTATCACGTCTCATGCAATTTGTGCTTTATTAAGCCTTGTTTTATATTGCTTTGAGACTTGCTATGTTACAGTGGTGCCTCACACAACGATGTTAATTGGTTCCAAAAAAATCAACGTTGTGTGAAACATCGTTCTGTGAAACACCATTTCCCATAGGAATGCATTGAAAATCGGTTAATCCGTTCCAATTGGAACGGATTGCCATCGCTGAGTGAAAATCCCCATAGGAAACATCGCTGTGTGAAACAATGTTTCCTCCATTGGAATGTATTGAAGCCAACTCAATACATTTCAATGGCTTTGCGAAGTCCTTTTTCGCTCCAGTAAAAGTGTCTTACAATGTTTGGAGGCCGTTTTAAATGGTTGCAATGGTTAGCCCACCTCCTGAAACCTATGCAAACTGATTTTGGTGTTGTTCTGACACTTCGTTAATTTATGGTATTTTTTTGTTTTCCCCCCTCATTGAAATGCATGGAGTTCAATGAGGGGGAAAAACAAACAATTACCATAAATTAACGAAGTGTCAGAACAACACCAAAATCAGTTTGCATAGGTTTCAGGAGGTGGGCTAACCATTGCAACCATTTAAAACGGCTTCCAAACATTGTAAGACACTTTTACAGGAACGAAAAAGAGACATCGTTGTGTGAAAATCCCCCATAGGAAACATCGCTGTGTGAGGCGGCAAATTTAACAGAAAAAGGCATCGTTGTGTGAATTCATCATTGTGTGAGGCACCTGTTGTGCGAGGCACCACTGTATTTGAATTGGCTGTGTTTGGATAATACCTAGTAAAATCTCTGAAACTAGAAGCATATATGAGAAGAATAATTGATGTCTCAGATCTCAACCTTTCTTAACATTAGATATATCTCTTGGTGTGGCTGTAAGTTTGCATTTTTTTGCTTTTACATTCATAGCATGCATACCCTGTGTTCTGTGTCCTACTATAGGTGTATTCATGTAAGGTATACATCTTTATAATAAATAAAGGTCAGATTTGTGCATTTATAGATTAGATTTTATGTGACAAAGAATGAAACATAAAAAGTAGGAAGTTGTGATCCATTCTTAGGAGAATGTCAGATTTTAATTGGCTATCTGGTCATGCAAAAAACAAAAAAAACAAAACACCACCAAATATTTTTCTCTATGTGTGATCTTGTGTATCCATATTACTATTCACAGGTGCACTGCCCAGGATCGCTCATCCTCTCCACTTCCAACCATGCCCCGGAACAAGTTGCCACCAATAGGTTCCGACAGTGTTGATCAATATCTTTCAGTTCCCGCATCCCGGGTAGGTATTGTAAGATAATTTTATCTTTTAAAATACACAACAACAGCTTTGGTTGATATTGACAAAGAATTATCACTGTGATGTTTTTAAACATAGGTTAATGAGAATGGCTGGCATAATACTTAGGTTCACTCCTGCTTTCAGCTTGCTGAATGTTTTTTTAAAGTCAGTATTTCTCTATCTAAAATACCCAATAGAGTTGTTGTGAGACTAACACGTAGACATATATTTTAATATATGAAATAGTTAGGCATGCAAAGATATTTTGAAATGTGTAGTGAACAATGACATTTAAAGTGTCTCTTCACCACCTGTTTTTCAAGGAACTTTAGGCTAGTTATAGCTGCATGACACTTCCTCTTTTCACTTTGCAGTTAACTCCATTCTATTGGGTTTCCTGTTGTTTTCAGTAGTTCACACATACATCCACTATCTGTATCTGTTTTTTTAAAGACAGATTTCACCCTTACTTGTTTTTATTTTCTTGATTGGTAAAACCATGTAATTAGCCTATGTTCTTTTGCATTAGAATCATGTGGCCAGCGCTTTAGATAATATAGTCTAGCTAATGCAGATAAAATAGATAATAAAAATGTGTCATCAAATAGATTCCAACTTACAATGACCCTTGCTATGTATAGAATACTCAGAAATGGTTTACCATCTCCATGATCTGGTAGCATACTGGGATCATATGGCTTTGTTCAAGGCTGCACAGGTGGCAGAGCACGTAACCCCATTAGTTCCACATGTTGTGTGTGACCTTGGTTGGCCCTTGTGGAAGGCACAGTGGGCATTAGAGCACCTGATCCCTGGATCTCCTGTATGGAGAATTAGTGCAGGGAAAGCACCCCAGAGGGAGACCACAGCTGAGATACAAGGATATCTGCAAGCAGGATTTGAAGGCCTTAGGAATGGACCTCTACAGATGAGAAACTCTTGACATCTGAGCGTTCAGCCTGGAGGCAGGCGGTGCAGCATGGCCTCTCCCAATTTGAAGAGATACTTGTTCAGCAAAGAGGCAGTCCTGAAACCAGCAAAATCAGGGAGCTGGACAGGAGACAGATTGTATTTGTTTTCAGTGTGGGATTGTCACTCTTGAATTGGCCTTCTCGGCCACACTAGACGTTGTTCCAAGACCTCTATTCAGAGTACATTACCATAGTCTCTCGAGACTGAAGGATACCTACACACCCTGGCTCTACAGGCAGCCACCACATCCCACTGAGCTATACCAGCTCATGAATATAGGTGACGGACAGTCACATGTTATCATAGGACGTCTAACAGAAATTAGGCAAATATCTGCATCAGGCTTGTGAACTGAAAATCAGGACAAAATAAAAGATAGAATTATTCACTTTTCAGTCTTGTGGTGGTAGTGATAGAACAATTACAAGAAAATGAAGAGTTGTAGATATCCTATAATGAGTTCTTAAGGTTAATGGAAAGGTTAGAAACTTGGGAGTTGGATATTTCCTCACTGACACCTCCCAAGAGCTGATGGCTGATCGTGAGGATTGTTCAGAGGTGACGTCATTCAGTCTCAGGTGCTCAGCTTATCTGTTAAGTCTTTTAGTAAATTCCAATCTGCAAAGCAAGAGGACTACCCTGATCTCTTAATTGTTAAAAGCATGACTAAATATTATTGTGACCTTGAAAATGTACTTATTGACTACATCAAGACGATCGAATGGTAGATTGTAGATGGTCTAGCAGAAATTGCCTAGTATACCTTTTGTTCCAAACTGGTAACTAGTAATGTTTACCTTCCACTTCTCCTTTTCCTTCTGCCTTGTTTCTTGAATCAGAATGTGAGTCTGCTGATAGGAGTGGATTATGCTTTAGTAGTTTACAATGTTCATTTTTTTTGAGAATTTTTCAAAACAGGTATGTTGGACTTTTAAGTGATATTGTTGGGAGCCACAGTTGAAACTGGCATCATCTAAGGTGGGCCACACTTGTGGCATCACCACCGTTTTTTAGGCCATTCATGACCAAGTGGAGGGTATGACTCCCCCAGATTTTGAGGTGAGGTGCCCCTTGCTCAGTCCATGAGCCAGCCATACAGTATATGTTGGACAGAAAGATGGTGTGTGTGTGCGTGCACGCACACTTGTATGCATCTGCTTATGTTGGGGGTGAAAAGTAGATGGAAACAACATTTGGAAAAGGTTCTTTATTGTATTATAATTCCCAGTGGCCATGCCATCTGAAAGACCTTGGGAGTAACTTTTCCAAACTCAGGAGAAGGAAAAGAAAATTCCTTTAGCTTCTATGGCTACTTTCAAAGTGGGATTGTGGCAACTGCAACAAAACCTGCATAGCTATGAAAACCTACATCTTCCTGAAACCATCTTTTGCAAGAACCAAGTTCTTGTTTTGCTTCTCGTCTTCCTAAAACAAATACTGTAGAATAAAAATCAGTGGGTCTCATGTTACAGGTTGTAGTTGAAAATAGGATTCTGGCCTATAATGTATTGAACATTCTGCATTAGTTAATTATCATGAAATAGGGTACCCCATCCCACTCTGTTACCTTCACTATCTCTGTGACTATCGAGGTAGAATTCTTTCAGGTTAGGTGGGTCAGAATAAGAGAGAAACAAGTTCTGTGATATAAAATAGCATTTATATGTCAGTGAGGCACTGTTACCTTGTATAAAGAATGATTTCATCTTTTAAGAAATCCATCAAGGATCCTGGATTTCCCACTAAATATGTTTGAAATTTTATATACTTTTGAATCCTGATTTAATGCAAACTGTTACCTCTGGTTTTGAGTAGGGCATCACACAATTTTACTTACCTGTTTTCATCTTACATTACACAACATCTTCATTTTAATGAATTTCAAAGCCAGTTGAAAAAAGTCAGGTGAGCAAGTTTAGAAGCTGTTACATACATGATCAGAGGCTAGATGAAAATTATTTGTTAAAGGGAAGGAAATGAGAAGGTCCAGTTAAAGCAAAAGTTTTTTTTTTTGAATGACTCAGAATACATTTATTTTCGCTGGGATGGGTTTGTTTTTCTCCCCTCTCTTCCCATCCAGCACAGAGGAAGGCATCCGCACAATAGGATATCCAGCGCAGTACCTCATGGTATGGAACGGTGGCCACTCAAAGAGAGAACAGTCACAACAGACCAGTTTTCAAGACCAAATACTACTCACACATTTCGGGTAGGTATTTGAGAGTTTGAAAACCTCTGATATGAATATGAAAGCTGGGAATGAATGAATGTTTTTTGTGAATTTCTTGAAACATTGTAAGATCATGAACAGAGATAGGCACAAAGGGACACAATGATATTCATGATTCATCAGTGTCTGTGAACCATGAACCACCAACCATGCTGAATTATTTTAAAAATGAACTGCTTTCTTTGGTTCTGGCCCATCTCTAAATGAAGGGGGCTTTCTGTGTAGCTCAGCTTCATAGAAAGCTGCCCCCCCTTTCATGGGTTTCCTACTCAATGTCCCCCTTCATGGTCTCCAGCACCTACCTTACTTGTTCTGGGCCTCTACTGCTGTCATGCTGGCTAGCTGAGTAGGACAGTAGGCTGTCTGGGGCTTACATCCAGCCCCAGTGCTTCCTAGGAGGCTTAGGATGTTGTGGGAAGAGTAGTTCTTCCAAGGCTAACTTATATGTAGCTTAATGGGCAGCAAAACTACACTTCCTCCAGTCACAGGATTTGACAGAAGGGGTGGATCCAGCACTGAATAGTTTGGGGTTGTTTTAAGTGGTGCAGATGAGATCCCAGACTCTCCATGGCTGCCTCTCCTTGCTATACCAGGGTTTAGCTTTAGAATCACAGTTTACCCTTGAGGTATTGAGGGTGGGATGAGAGCCTGTAGCACATAGAAATCTATATATCTCTTTCAGTCAGACACGCCGCAGAAACGATCATTGACTTCTGTGGATTTTGCTAACAACCTGTGGATGGGCCCAGGGATATTGACAGGTAAGGTGCCCATTTTATTAAGAAAAGAAGAAGAAACAACAAAATACCACTTTCTCAAAGTGGAGATTCTTAGTTTCCACATGATGACATTTGGGGGAAGTTGGAGTAAAATGAGGAAACGTTGTTTTTTAATTCCACATCTATGCTAAGCTCAAATAAAAACTTGTGCAAAGCATTGCATACTAAATTGTCTCTGTATGAAAGAGAAGGAGCAGCAGGTATGATGTATCCTTCACAGGCTTCATGCTTACCATCATTCCTTCAGTTCTAAAATAATCTGAGTGTATTTTCCACTGGAACATGGATTTAAGGTAGATTGTATAAATGATTGTCACTGAATTAACCACTTATGGAAACTCATGATCCACCTAGGCTGAATTCCTAAACCCATTTGCTGGAGAGCAAACCTCCTTTCTCAAGAGGTGTTCTAAGTTATCATTCTGAGGATTGTACTCAGCTGATTTTTGTATCCATGTATAATTTGGGCAGATCTAATAATAGTAGTAGCTAGCTTGACAGCTCAAAGAGTTGGGCACTTACCAGAGGAGCCAAAGTTTGGGGAGTTTGATTTTCCACTGTACCTCATGGGAGAAGAACCAATGTGGGTGGCCTTGGGCAAGCTATATAGTTTGCAGAGCATCCCCAGAAGAAGATACTGTAAACTACTTCTGAGAATTTTATACCTAGAACACCCAAGGAGGGGTCACTATACTTGACAGCAGACAGTTAAATGAATTATCTTTAGTGCTTGTGGAGCTGTAGACATAGTCCTGCAGTATTACTGAAGAACCAACAGAGGGCCACATTGGAAAGCAAGGATGAACCATTCCTCCCTTCCCCGCTGTTTCTTCTCTCAGACTGCTTATTGCTATTTTAAGATCTCATAAACTCAGTCATGTGTCAGTGAAGCATGACTGTTCATAGCCACTTATAATACTTCATAGTCCAAGCATATGTATTCCCCACTGTTGTTCTACTGATGGTGAACTGCATACAATGAAAACTGTTTATCCATCAGAGAAGTGAATGACCTGGAAAATTTCTTCTGTAATTTTGTTTGTCTGATGAGGCATTGTGAAATAAATGTCTAAATAAACCACTTCTGAACCATGAATCACATTCTCAAGGACAGTCACAGACAACCAGGCCACTTTCAGTTCATCCTCTCCAGTTATCTAGCATAGACTATATAATTTCTTTCACTTGGATGAGTTGGCAAAAATAATTAAGGAGAAATGAAATGACCTATTCTGTCAGAGGTGTAGATATGGTTCCAAAAATTGTTTTCAATAGCAAAATACTAGTAGTAATAATTTTACTGAGTGTTGTCTGTGTATATATTTTGTAGGTTTGGGGGGGAATCTCTCACACATAGTCTGAGAGGGATTTGTGTGGATAGGCAAAGATGCTGAAAACTGGAAAGTGAGTCCAAGGGTAAGATTCTAGAAAGCAATAGAGTAGATCCAGAGGATAATTTCAAGGAAGTTCGTGGGGGTGGGTGTACATTGGCAGGCTCACTAGGCAGCAGGCTCACTAGAACAGAATTACAAGGAAAAGATCACCAAAGACCTAGAGTAAGAATGTAATGAATACTTGCAATTTGCTCCTATATTGACACATTGAGATATTCCATTGAAAAAATGGGCAGCCACTGCAACATTTTTCACTGCTTCAAAGAAGGTTAGAGGTGTGTGTGTGTGTGTGTGTGTGTGTGTGAGAGAGAGAGAGAGAGAGAGAGAGAGAGAGAGAGAGAGAGAGAGGAATGACATTAGCAAATAAATTACAGATGTTCTATTTGGTATTAAAAATACAGTATTTTGCTTCGTTTGTTACTAAAATACAGCTGCAAATTTGGAGGAGGGGAGTAGTAGTGAAATGCAAAACTGGCATAAAAGCTCCTTATTACCTTGCCCAGAAGGGAGAGGCTTCTGAAGCTTTTCATTTTCACTTGCAGCAACCAAATAAGTGAAGAGTTACACCTGCACAGTAGAGAAAATGCTACTGGAGGAGTGGCCAGTAAGGTTATGCGGAAATGAGAAAATCAGTGGGTTAAGAAGGGACCAGCTCTGAAAAAGGCCTTCTGACAAGAATTAAAAAGGGAGTGGAAGCAGTAGGAATGCTTTGGAGTTGAGAGTACATTGCATCTGGATGGGTGGAGGATTAAATTTAATATCCTAGTTGGATCCATGAGGTGAAACTACTTTATATAGCATGCAGTGTACGTAGCATTGTTTATCTAAAGGTTCTTAAGTGTTCTTCTTTCTGTGATGTAAGACACTGCTGTTCCCATTTTAGAAGGAAGCTGAGGCCAGAAGAAAAGTCATACATTCAAATGATTTGAAATTAGGTCATTTTGTTTTGTATTGTTTTGTATTTTGCATTCCTGATATTGTTTTTGTTTATAGGTTCACAATTCCACATCAAATCATTCCAGAGAAATAATACATCTATCTCTAGAAGAAGATTTCAAGTTGCTTCATAATGCTGCACAGAAGGCAAAACCTAAAAACAAAATTATGATTTATACATGATGGGAAGCCACAGCACTCCACCTCTCATCAGATGACATAACAGTATTGAAGTTAGTGGCTAAGTGTTCTGTTTCTCTGTACATGGCCTGCTTGAAAGTTGTTTTCACTGGAGACTTGTTGGAAAGAAGGATTGTCATTAAGGATATCAAAGCTGTACATCTAAAATGTAGAGCAAGAATTAGTGCCATTTGTTTTATAAAGATATCTATTCGGTTCAGTAGGAAAATCCCATCCTGATTCTCTCTCTTCATTGTGTTCAGATGACAACTGGAGTTAAGCCAAATTGCCAAAAGCTGTATCCATTTGTTTTGTGATGAATGGAGGACCTTCCTCAAACAGTTAAGAAAATTGAATGTCTCCCCCTGCTTCTAAACCAAGTTTAGGACACAACGAAACCACTGTATAAGAGTCTCAAAAGGCTCATTATTGTAGCATTATCTATGCAGTCTGAGAACTAATCCATAAGACTGCAAGATTTTGGGAGTTACAATGCTCCTTTGTAGATATTTAAAGAGCCTTTAGATAAGGCAGGAGTGGAGAACTATGGGCCCACCAACAAGTTTGGAGTACAATTCCCATAACCCTTTAAAATTGATCATGGTTGTTGGGATTGATGGGAATTGTAAGTCAAAACATTTTGAGAGCCAAATATTCCCCACCATGAGCTAAGCTTTTATCTTTTTCCTGGAGAGAAGCATCCCTGAGGTTGGTCAGAGAGCTCTCTTGTTCCTAAAGCTTCTGGAGCATAGAACCTTTGGAAAGTTTCACTCACATCTTGCCAGGGTCCAGTACTTGCGCTGAAGTATAGATGACATTTTAGAGAGTACTTAAATTTACAGGGGGGAAAATTACACCACATTTTGACACAAATGATTTCAACTCAGCTGCTCTGAAGACTGCCGTCTATCTTTGGAGTTCATGCTAGAAATGAGGAGATGTTCCACACTACATTACATTTTGTGAAAAGTTTCATGGATCAAATACATCTCCCATTATGCCCTACTGGTTTTGTAGCTTAACCTGGACTGTGTCATAATTTTGGACTGGGATGTGACCAATTTTGTTGTCACTCCCCTTCTCCCATTACTTGTCATCAGTGTGTACAAATAGAGAGTATGTGTTTATGAAACATTATGACTTAATCAATGCAAATATTCACTACTGTGCCTACATATGTTTGGAGAAACCTGGAATGTGGAGAGGTCTGAACCAATGGGGGGAGGGGATGAAAGCAGAGCAGATCTCAAATGGTGCCATTTTGTAAACAAGAACTTCAAAATTGGGGTATGAGAGGTGCATAAAGTTTCCATGGTACATGTCTGCAAAATATTCCTGCCTAGAGATGGGCATGAATTGAGAAAATGGCAATTCATTTCAGTTTGTGATTCAACAAGGTCAACGAATAATGAATAACAAATTAACGATTTTTTCTGATGATTTTGCAAATTGATTTATTGATTTGTTTTGCATTTAAAGCCCAATGAAATGTCCACCGAGAGACACCAAAATTGCAGAGAAACTTTCCCTGAGTTGTCTACAGGCCCTGTAAATTTGGTGAAGTTTGAGTTTTGGACATCCAAGGTATACATCCACAAAAAGCACCCCCCTGGAAAGTTCTCCCCAAGCACTGGGAGACACCAGAATCAAATAGAAGCTTCCCCTGACTCCTCTACAAACCCTCCAAATCTGGTGAAAATTGAGGTTTGGACACCTGAGTTATATGGCCACAAAGTTAACCCCCCCCCCCCAGGAAAGTACCCTTTAGCAGCTGACTTGGAGGAAATCCAATCTTCACCAAAGAGAGCCAGGGAAAACCTCTCTGCTATTTTGGTGTCCCTAGGTGCCTGGGGAGCTGTTTTATAGCCTAATGAATCAACAAATCAAAAATTGTTAAAAATTAATCTGTTCATATTTGTTGGGGGCTATTGATTCGGATGAATACGAATCAATGAATTAGCCCTTTTTGATTAATTTTGCTGTTTGTTTTTTTAATTTGTGCCCATCTCTATTCCTGACTATATACTACATATGTAAAATACTTTTATTTACTGTAACAGCTCTTCCTACTGAAGTAGGTTTTGTTTCTTCTCCATAGCTTTTCTTTGTCATTAGTTTGGCATGTCAGACCTTGAGATATGACTAGATTGCTAATATTCTCTTATTGCCAGTAATTGATAGCCAAGCAGCCAGCTGGCTGGCGGGCTCAGTGAACTAGGAATCTGGTTACAGTGCCAGAGGTTGGGAATTTGATTCCCCACTGTGCCACCAAAAAAAAAAAAAAAAAAAAAGGGTGGCCTGTGTAGCTTTGGGCAACCTGCATAGCCCCAAAGTGTCCCTGACAGAAGGGAATTGTGAAACACTTCCGAGTAATCTGTATCTAAAAAAAACCTTAAAGGGGTTGCTATAAGTCAGAATTGACTTGATGGCATATAATTATTCTTATAAATAGCTATGGAAGAATATTTTGTCCCAGAAAGACAGAATCATGGTATCCAGAACATACCCTATCCTATAAATAGGCCCTCAAGAACTCAGCCTGCTTACTGGACATTGAATAATAAACTGTTTACTAGGATTTTTAAAATTCCTAAAACTTTTAAAACATCACATGCTAATGTAAAATCAATTATTTTAATTAAGAATTCATATGAACAAATAAAATTTACTCCATAAGTCAATGGAATATGAGAAATATGTGCATAATTATTTTGTTTGCTATATTTTTAAAGGCAGATTTCAGAGTAGACAGCCAAAACCAAGGGCATGGATTTTGTTGCACTGTACATCCATGGAAAACTCTTTCTTAAGATTTCTCCTGTACAAGCTCCACTAACTCCACAGGACAGGTATACAGATGCATAAGAAAGGTTGTTGGAAACCAAGAAATTTGTGGATGACGACCAGCAAGAAAATTATTGGTTCCTCACATCTGTATCCAGCACTTCATCCCGAGATTTCCAAGTGCTGTACTTAGGGATTGTCCCCTTCTGTCCTTATACCAACACAGTGAGAAAGTGTGGGCTAAGGAATAATAGCTGGCCATCAAAGAGCTTTGTTGCTAAGTAGAGATTCGAATCTAGGATATGTTCAGAACCTTGTCCAGAGGAATGTTACCATAATGCTCTCAGTTCGTTGATTCAAAGAGGAGCTCTTGAACCATGATAAGTATTTACAGTGGTGCCTCACACAACGATGTTAATTGGTTCCAAAAAAATCAACGTTGTGTGAAACATCGTTCTGTGAAACACCATTTCCCATAGGAATGAATTGAAAACCGGTTAATCTGTTCCAATTGGAACAGATTGCCGTCTTTAAGTGAAAAAACCCATAGGAAACATCGTTGAGTGAAACAATGTTTCCTCCATTGGAATGTATTGAAGCCGACTCAATACATTTCAATGGCTTTGCGAAGTCCTTTTTCGCTCCTGTAAAAGTGCCTTACAGTGTTTGGAACAGGTTTTAAATGCTTGCAATCGTTAGCCCACCTCCTGAACCCTATGCAAACTTAATTTGATGTTGTTCTGAGTCGTCCTTAATTTTTAGTGATTTTTTTATTTTTCTCTCATTGGAATGTATTGAACTTTCCGTCCAATGCATTTCAATGAGAGAAAATTCAAAAAATCACCAAAAATTAAGGACGACTCAGAACAACACCAAATAAAGTTTGCATAGGGTTCAGGAGGTGGGCTAACGATTGCAAGCATTTAAAACCTGTTCCAAACATTGTAAGGCACTTTTAAATGAGCGAAAACGGACATTGGAAAGGGATCTTTGATCTCCGTTTCCCTGCCTTTGAAGCTGTTTCCGATGTCCGTTTTCGCTCATTTAAAAGTGCCTTACAATGTTTGGAACAGGTTTTAAATGCTTGCAATCGTTAGCCCACCTCCTGAACCCTATGCAAACTTTATTTGGTGTTGTTCTGAGTCGTCTTTAATTTTTGGTGATTTTTTGAATTTTCTCTCATTGGAATGCATTGGACGGAAAGTTCAATACATTCCAATGAGAGAAAATTCAAAAAATCACTAAAAATTAAGGACGACTCAGAACAACACCAAATTAAGTTTGCATAGGGTTCAGGAGATGGGATAACGATTGCAAGCATTTAAAACCTGTTCCAAACATTGTAAGACCCTTAAAAATGAGCGAAAACGGAAGAGCTTAAAAAGCACTGAAGCCGGCTTCAGTGCTTTTGAAGTCTTTTGGGATGTCACTTATCGTTCATTTTTAAGTGTCTTACAATGTTTGGAACAGGTTTTAAATGCTTGCAATCGTTAGCCCACCTCGTGAACCCCATGCAAACTTAATTTGGTGTTGTTCTGAGTCGTCCTTAATTTTTGGTGATTTTTTGTTTTCCCTATTTAAATGCATTGAACTGTCCATTCAATTGATTTAAATGGGGAAAATAAAAAAATCACCAAAAATTAATGAAGACTCAGAACAAAACCAAATTAAGTTTGCACATGTTTCACAAGGTGCACTATGGAATCCAAGCATTTAAAACAGGTTTCAAACATTTTAAGACACTTTTAAATGAGCAAAAAGGGACATCGTTAAGTGAAATTCCCCCATAGAGAACATCGTTAAATGATGGGGGAAATTCCTCAAAAAAACCCATCGCTGTGTGAATTCATCGTTGTATGAAGCAATCGTTGTGCGAGGCACCACTGTATTTTAAATTAATTTTTTTGACTGGTTATCAGTGTTTAAATATATACTTCACTGAGAACATCATAATGGGGATAAATTATATGGATCTACAAAATTCAAGGATCTACAAAAGATATTTCTCAGACCTATATGGAACCCTCTGTTTTCAAGTAACTTGACACACAGTGTACTACATAACAGGCCACTAAATGGGCAGGGGACGGGGGTGGCAGTGCAAGTTAAACCACAAAGCCTTGGCTGCAAGGTCAAAAGATCAGCTGTTCAAATCCACATGCCAACCTAGCAGTTTGAAAGCATGTAAAATGCAAGCAGATAAATAGGTATCACCTCAGAAGGTAATGGTGTTCTGTGTCTGGTCGCACTCGCCACGTGACCACGGAAAATATCTATGAACAAAATGCTAGCTCTACGGCTTGGAAATGGGGATAAGCACCGCACCCTGGAGTCGGACACTACTGGACTATTTGTTAAGGGGAACCTTTACCTAGATGGGCAGGGTAAAAATCAGAATAAATAGATGTCTTATTTGATTCACAGTGCACATATACAAGAGATTTAATCTTTTCCCTCCCATCCATGATCCCTGGGTTAGATTTCAGAGACAAAGTTCAGAGCTTGGAATGTTACTTTATAGATATAATTTATCCCCATTATCCATTCTTGTTTGAGGAATAATTTGTTGTTGTCACAACTGTGGTCAGCATCCTATTGCATAAGTTTAAACCCATGCAATCTGATGGCATCATCAACCAAGGGCTTTTAAAGCTCATAAAATGTTTATTATTCCACCACCCTCAAATTCTGAAGAAACTTTCAAAGAGCAATAAAAATCCACAGCTAATTTCATCATCAGCTTGCATAAGCATAAATCTGCACAACATAAGTTTTTGCTCCAATGTTTTTTCCCCTGTTTTTACTATCTTTTCCCTGTTTTTACTATTTAAAGATAAATAGTGAAGTCCACAAACTCTCAACATGGTCTTTTCATTTTTAGATACCGAAGGTATTCAGGGGCTTGTTCTCCATTATCGTATGCTCTTGTATTTTGGGTTATGACAACTACTACAGTATATGAAAAATGAGAGGGAGACAAACAGACCCAGGTTGCCAGTAAGTTTCACTAGGTAAATCCTGAGCATTAAAGTTTTCAAACTGGAAGTGAGGAAAATAATTTTACCATTCACAGTCCTTGTGTATTGTGGTGTGGAGTTTTCTTTAGTCTTCTTTTCTAAGGGGTGCTATTGAATGTCTTCATCCTTAAATATACACAAACCTGTAAGTATACACTAGAGATGTGCCCTAATCACAATATTAAATGCAGACCCCAGTTCAATTTTTCAGAAGATAGACCAGTTTTACTTAAACTGATTTGGAGACTGTGATTTGACTTAGATATAAATTTCACATTGGAAATCCAAATGTTCAGGGCTATGTGCTGCTTGGTCTGCTCCTGGCTGGTTATCATAACTATTGTGTGCTATCAAGTCAATTCTGACATAAGGTGACCCGTTCGAGGATTTTCTAAATATAGAGTATTCAGAAGTGGTTTACCATTCCGTTCTGCCAGGAGCACTTGCGGACTGTTCACCTTGCAGACTATAGAGCCTATAGAAGCACAGTTGGAGAAATCAAACCCCTGATCTGTGGCTCCATAGTCAGGTAAACTCAGTTACCTGGACAAATGATTGGTTATAAGTTGACTGTTTTTATAGCCTTCCAACACAAAGTAAATACTTTTGGACAAGGTATAGTGGTGAGAGGAGGAAAAGACATGAAAATACTACTGGTGGGAATCTAGAAGTGAGTAACAAATGAGCAACATTTGACTTCATTGATAAGTCTTATGTTTCCACTTTGAAGCTGATTCTGAAGTGGGTGCACATGAGAATGCAAGCTTTCCCCAACCCATAATATCAAAATATGGATTTCTATGCATTATTTTCTAAACATATATGCATTTTATGTGTATTTTTGAAGTTATTTATTTTTCTTCCAGTGACTAAATGGAGTTTGTACATTTTTCATATATACACATTTATCAAACACACATTTTTGGATCTGTGAATAGAATTCTAAGCTGATTAGCATGGATTTCCAATTGCAACCTGCAAGCAGATCTGTATTTGGTGTTGGGAGGTATGAGCTGGATACGCTATGGTGAGAAAAAACAAAACAATTTTTTCTCTCATTACCAATTCCAGCCTTCTGATAGCAAAGACTGCATCACACATCTTGCCATTTCCTCCTTCCTGTCTAGGCTATGCAGATGGGAAGCAACCTCTGTGGTTGTATTTTGTGGCTTTTATACAAATGAAATGAACTAGTGTACCCTAGACCAGCGGTTCTTAACGTGGGCGATAATGCCCCCCAGTGGGCGATTTCATTTTTCAGGGGGGCGGTAGAACAAAAAGGGGCGGCATGGGGGCGCTGGAGCAGAAGGGGGCGGTAGGGGGGCGCTGGAGCAAGCCAAACCTGTGAAGATGGCTGCAGCCTTTTTACAGTGTGCATGAATATATATTTTCCTCCAATTTTAATTTAGTTTCAGACTTTTTGTCTTGAAATTTTTAGTTCCTGCATTTGTTTTTATGCCCTTTTTATATTTCTTTTTGCGTCTTAAAATTCACTTGCAACTAAATCATTAAATGTTACTTTTTGGGGGGGGCATTTCATTTTCTTGGAATTTAATTTTGTTTTCAGGGGTCATTGGATTTAACTGTCTTAAATAAATAAATAAATAAATAAATAAATAAATAAATAAATAAATAAATAAATAAATAAATAAATAAATAAAGATATCGTCACCGCGGGGAGGGGGGCGATGATAACTTCCTCAATGGCTCAAGGGGGCGTTTCTTTCAAAAAGGTTAAGAACCACTGCCCTAGACACACATTCCTGTGGGAAGTTTCAATGTTCTAGATATTTCACCCCATAACCCCCAGCAGCCCTACCCCAGATGGCAAGTGACAAGGGATTATGGGAGTTGTAGCCCAAAACCTTTGGAAGGTGGAAAGCAATACCCACTTCATTTGCCAGCAGCAAAGTCCATGCTGAGTCTTCAGGTGGCTGAGGATGCGCTACTGGAGAAGTGGCTCAAGCTTGGAGCACCTTTTTGTAGTGCATCCCTTCAGCCATGCAAGCACTGCTGTACACTGGTAAAAATGCTTTCAGATTATAGACTCCTTGGGAGCTCGTTTTCTACTGCATGTTCCTAACAGGGATTGCTAACTTGTCTTTACTGCTAATTCCGGCAAGTGCAGCTGGAGGGGCAGGGGCAATTCCACAGGAAGATGTCTGAGGTCCATTCATATCTGTGCTACCTTGATCCAGAGCCTTCTCTGCCACCTTCTTGGCAGAGACCCACACACACTCTCTATTGCTGCCTACCACTCTTTCATTGTATCAGTGATGAACAAGGTAGCTGGGTGGCAGATTTTGTTTGAGGGCTTATAATAGCAGTTGTAGGCTGCCTTTTTCCTCTCCCTCTGCCACTCCTCTCAGTAGAAGCTGCTGTAATCAATGCAGGCAAACATTTAGGCAACCTCCCACCAGTGCCTACTTCTACCACACCCCCCATTTCATACTGCTCGTGGATTCTACCCAAAGAAGAACAGTATCTGATTCTGCTACAGCAGAACACAAACCCTTCCAATGAAAATCTTTCTTTCTGTCTATCTCTCACTCACTCTCTCTCACACACAGAAAGTTAATATATGTTATCTATAGAGAACAAAAATTATTCTCCTGTCTGATATACCCCAAAGGAGTGTAAACCTACTGTTTTTTTAACCTGTTGATTTATAATGTATTGTGAATCTACTAATCCTAAATCTTATTCCTAACTATATTAAGTAAAAAATGTACAATGAGATGTAGAAAATATCAGTGCAAGCTGACGGGTCAGAAAACAACACAGAAGAAAATGCTGCAGTGCAGGTTTGTACCAGAGCTTATCCTAAGAGCAAATGCTCATGATTTATAAGCCACTCTGCCCATCTTTCAGTTGGAAATAAACGATGCATCTGGTGTCTGTGCCTTCTTGATTTCCTTGGTCATTGAGAAATCATTTATAGGCTTTGCTCTCACCGCAGCCCCCTCCCTTAGGAAACCCATGGCAATCCCAATCAGGAGAAATCACGTTCTCTGCCCCCACTACCCTTGGTGCCAGAGTGTCTTTAGGTTTTATTTCTCAATAAATCATTCCTGTATGCAAAAGGCTAGGTTTCTGCTTTCTAGGAGAAATGACCATGAAATCTATTTCTCGGGCATTCTGGAGTAATTTTTTGTGGGGGGGGAGACATTCCGTTAGGTTACTGCAGACAGTAGATAACCTTTGGGCTCAGCTTAGTGCCCCTTTCAGCCCACTGATCACTCAGCTCATGCAGCTGCCTAATTCAGATGAAAATCTAGGGGAGGTTTAAAGCTCCAACATGTTCTACCCACATTCACCATCAATTGCACCAATGAGCCTCCTCCCCTATTATAGTCTGCATGTGTATGTAAAGAAGTTTGCAGAGGACATTCCTCTGTTGAAAAGGATGTGAAGAGATTGTGAAACAAGAGGTCACAGTTTCTGTTGCTCTTCTAGAAAATCAGACCTTGTAGTTTGTTTCTGGGATTAGGTGACTGAGAGGAGGGGGAGAAGGTGCCCACTGGTAATTGAAAGGCAACTAACACCTGCATCTTACCTTTGTGAGAAAGGAAACTTCAAGACTGCACTCGCTTCTTGTTACAGAGTTCATTAGAATGGTTTCAGCTGAAAGAGGGGAGGTGGGGAGAAATTACTCCCTTCATGAAAGTTTGGGTAAATTCTATGCCTGATTGATGGATTTTCTGGAATAGTCTGGAAACTGAAATTTGGGGTACAAAAATGAGGACATGAGTTACTTTATTAGCTTAGGTACCTCTTAGGAGAACACTGTGCTCATATGCTGCTCTGCTACATGACTTGCACATTGCATATGTAGACTTGTTTAGTCTTTAAGTCATGTCCTACTCTTTGTGAACCCATGGACCAGAGCACGCCAGGCCCTCCTGTCTTCCACTCTCTCCCAGAGTTGGGTCAAATTCATGTTGGTAGCTTCAATGACACTGTCCCTCTATCTTGTCCTCTGTCATCCCCTTCTTCTCTTGCTTTCACACTTTTCCAACATCAGGGTCTTTTCCAGGGAGTCTTCTCATTAGATGGACAAAGTATTGGAGCCTCAGCTTCAGCATCTGTCCTTCCAGTGAGCACTCAGGCTTGATTTCCTTCAGAATGGATAGGTTTGTTCTCCTTGCAGTCCAGGGGACTCTCAAGAATCTCCTCCAGCACCACAATTCAAAAGCATCATTTCTGCGGTGGTCCGCCTTCTTTATGGTCCAGCTCTCACTTCCATACATCGCTACTGGAAAAACCATAGCTTTAACTATGCAGACCTTTGTTGGCAAGGTGATGTCTCTGCTTTTTAAGATGCCATCTAAG
Source organism: Pogona vitticeps (assembly GCF_051106095.1). Taxonomy (NCBI): domain Eukaryota; kingdom Metazoa; phylum Chordata; class Lepidosauria; order Squamata; family Agamidae; genus Pogona; species Pogona vitticeps. The sequence continues at coordinate 62,330,637 of NC_135787.1, forward strand.
TTTGTCGTCACTTTCTTCCCAAGAAGAAGGCGTCTTTTAATTTCGTGGCTGCTGTCACCATCTGCAGGGATCATAGAGCCCAAAAAGGTAAAATCTGTCACTGCCTCCATATCTTCTTCTATTTGCCAGGAGGTGATGGGATAGCGGCTATGATCTTAGTTTTTTTGGTGCTGAGCTTCAGACCATTTTTTGCGCTCCAGTCCTGCCTATCGCATGATGTATTCTGCATATAAGTTAAATTTCAGGGAGACAATATACAGCCTTGTTGTACTCCTTTCCCAAGTTTGAACCATTCACTTGTTCCTTATTCATTCTGACTGTTGTTTCCTGTCCCACATAGAGATTTCTCAGGAGGTAGATAAGGTGGTCAGGCACTCCCATTTCTTTAAGATCTTACCATAGTTTGCTGTGGTCCCCACAGTCAAAGGCTTTTGTGTAGTCAATGAAGCAGAAGTAGATGTTTTTCTGGAACTCTCTGGCTTTCTCCATAATCCAGCACATGTTAGCAATGTGGTCTCTAGTTCCTCTACCCCTTTGAAATCCAGCTTGTACTTCTGGGAGTTCTTGTTCCACATACTGCTGAAGCCTACCTTGTAGGATTTTGAGCATAATTGTGCTAGCGTGTGAAATGAGTGCAATTGTACGGTAGTTGGTGCATTCTTTGGTACTGCTCTTCTCTGGGATTGGGATGTAGACTGATCTTTTCCAGTCCTCTGGCTACTGCTGGCATATTGAGCGTAGCACCTTAACAGCTTAATCTTGTAAGATTTTAAATAGTTTGAGTGGAATGCCATCACCTCCACTGGTCTTGTTGTTACCCATGCTTTCTAAGGCCCACTTGACTTCGTTCTCCAAGATGTCTGGCTCAAGGTCAGCAACCACACTATCTGGGTTGTCCGGGACATCCAGATCTTTTTGGTATAATTCCTTTGTGTATTCTTGCCACCTCTTTTTGATGTTTTCAGCTTCTGTGAGGCCCCTGCCATTTTTGTCCTTTATCATGCCCATCTTTGCACAGATGTTCCTTTAATATCTCCAGTTTTCTTGAACAGATCTCAGGTTTTGTCCTTTCTATTCTTTTCCTCAGTATCTTTGCACTGTTCATTTAAGAAGGCCCTCTTGTCACTCCTTGCTATTCTTTGGAAGTCTGCATTCAGTTTTCTGTAATTTTCACTATTTCTCTTGCATTTTGTTTCCCTTCTCTTCTCTGCTATTTGTAAGGCCTCATTGGACAGCCACTTTGTTTTCTCACATTTCTTTTGCTATAGGATGGTTTTTGTTGTTGCCTCCTGTACAGTGTTACGAGCCTATACCTAAAGTCCTTCAGGCACTCTGTCCACCAAATCTAGTTCCTTAAATCTGTTCATCACTTACACTGTGTATTCATAAGGGATTTGGTTTAGATTATACCGGACTAACCCAGTAGTTTTTCCTACTCTCTTCTGTTTAAGCTTGAATTTTGCTACGAGAAGCTGATGATCAGAGCCACAATAAGCTCCAGGTTTTTTTTGGCTGACTGTATAGAGCTTCTCCATCTTTGGCTGCAAAGAATATAATCAATCTGATTCCGGTATTGCCCATCTGGTGATGTCCATGTGTAGAGTCACCTCTTGTGCTGTTCAAAAAGAGTGTTTGTGATGACCAGCTTGTTCTCTTGATAAAACTCTGTTAGCCTTTGCCCTGCTTCGTTTTGAACTCCAAGGCCAAACTTACCTGTTATTCCTTTTATCTCTTGACTCCCTACTTTAGCATTCCAATCCCCTATGAAGAGAACATCTTTCTTTGGTGTCAGTTCTAGAAGGTGTTGTACGTCTTCATAGAATTGGTTAATTTCAGTTTCTTCAGCATCGGTGGTTGGTGCATGAAGTTGGATTACTGTGATATCAAAAGATCTGCCTTGGATTCGTATTGAAATCATTCTATCATTTTTGAGATTGTATCCCAGTACAGCTTTTCCCACTCTTTTGTTGACTACGAGGGCTACTCCATTTCTTCTACGGGATTCTTGCCCACAATAGTAGATATGATAGTCGTCTGAATTGAATTTGCCCATTCCTGTCCATTTTAGTTCAATGATGCCCAGGATGTCAATGTTTATTCTTGCCATCTCTTGTTTGACCACATCCAGCTTCCCAAGGTTCATAGATCTTACATTCCAGGTTCCTATGCAGTATTTTTCTTTGCAGCATCAGACTTTCCTTTCACTGCCAGGCCTGTCCACAGCTGAGCGTCCTTTCGGCTTTGGCCCAACCACTTTATTAGCTCCCGAGCTACTTATACTTGTCTTCCACTCTTCCTCAGTAGTATGTTGGTCGCCTTCCGACCTGAGGGGCTCATCTTCCAGCGTCATATCTTTTAGCCTTTTGTTTCTGTTCATGGAGTTTTCTTGGCAAAGATACTGGAGTGACTTGCCAGTTCCTGCTCCAGGTGGATCGCATTTAGTCAGAACTCTCCACTATGACCTGTCCATCTTGGCTGTCCCTGAATGGCATAGCCCATAGCTTCTCTGAATTACTTAAGCCCCTTCGCCATGACAAGGCAGCAATCCATGAAGGGTATAAGCTATGCTAGGATGTAAATTTTAATCTAGGTTAGGTAGTTTTCTTATTTTCTTTTGGGTTTCATTCATAATTGTTCATACCTAAAGCCTTTCAATTGCTTAAATTTTGCTCCACAGTTCTTTGACTATTCTGTAATTGTTGGAACTGCTTTTGGAGTTTTGCCCTTTTGACTTTTTCACCACCTTTAATAAACTAAATTTTTTACAACAGTTTAGGCATTTTGGAGTGAAAGGATTGGTGGTGCTGAAACCAGGTTTGCCTTGACTATTTGTTAGGAACCTGTGTTTTATGGGTATATTTTGTATCCCTACCTTGCAGGATTGGTCTAAAAGTCAGTGTTTATTCTTCTGGATTTTTGGTAACTCCCTGGAAGCACTGCTTAGTCAGGGTGGACTAAGATGCTGGGAGGGTGCAAGACATGAAGATTTTCTTCAGACACCAGCACATTTTCTCTCCTAGATTTTACTTGCACAAGGAAAGTCAGGGTATTGTGGTGGAGTGGTTAGTGTGGGCCTCCCTGACCTGAGGTTAACTTGACAGAGTACACTCTGTATTTTGAATGTGTCCTCTGTCTGAAAAGCTGTCTCAGTCTTTCACCAAAACTGCTTAAGGACAGAGAACCATAAGAACTGACATCAGGTCATTAGCCTTTAGCATCGGGACAGAGGAATGGCAGGAATATAAGTCAGCTGGTCACAGTCTTCCCTACTTAAGTAAGATATAATTTGTTTTTATTTTTGTAGATTACAGTGATAGTTTCTAAATATTGCACCTATATGTGTAGATTAGCATATGAAAATTTGCCGGTCTGTGTTCTTCTTTTGTCTTATGTTTTGGATGGTGCTTAAGGGGCTAGCTGCTCTGATGTCATAGAGCAGCTAACATGATTCCTGCCTGTTTGGAGTAGTGCTTCACACAAAACAGCTGTAGTATTACAACAGCAACAAATTCTGCGTGCTATGGATTTACTTTAATTAGTACTAGTCTTTACAGTCTCACTTTGATGTAGGTCAATACTTTGGCCCAGTATCATAGAAGAAAACCTTACGATAGAGATTAAGTCTTATGCACAGATAAGATCTCAAAGAGACTTTGTATTTGAGTAATATTGGCAGCACATCCTCTGCTTGCTTCCTGGAACTGAGATGGTGCTAACAATGTTGAAATGATTTATACAAAAAGAAGGGGAGTTATGTAATACTGGACAGATTACATTTTATAAGTGTGGCAACAATACCACTGTCACATTTTCTTCAGGTGGGCTTCTTTCTTTAGGTTTAACAACCACCTAAGAGAAATTGAGCAGATAAAATTTTGCTCCTTACAAAAATTCTGAGCTTCCTTCCATGGTCTAGAACCTAGGTTCCCAACCTTTGTTACTCGGATGTTTTTGAACTGCAACTCCCAGAAACCCCAGCCAACACAGTTGGTGGTGAAGGCTTCTGGGAGTTGCAGTCCACAACTCCTGAGTAAGCCAAGGTTGAGAACCAGTGGTCTAGAGCGGCGGTCTCCAAACCACGGCCCGCAGGCCACACCTGGCCCATCTTGCCTTTTTATTGGTGTGGTTAACACCACAGGCTCAGGTTTGCAGGATTAAGTCCATTCCCTTCAGCCTGTGTGTGCATGCATCTGTGCATGTGAGATATGAAAATTTACTTTGGATTATAACATTTGCTGATATCCATGCTGGCTAGAATTGTAGTCCCAAAAATGGAGCTATTCCTATCTGCGTTGCAAGGTCCTTACACAAAGCTATAATAATAATAATAATAATAATAATAATAATAATAATAATAATAATAATAATAATAATAATAATAATAATAATAATAATAATAATAATAATAATAATAATAATAATAATAATAATAATAATAGCATCTGATACTAGCAGCTGGGTGCTAGGAGGGTGCAGAAAGGGAGTTGTAGGTTCCAGTGGAGAGAGTGAGCTTAAAGCAGAGGGGCCACAGTTGGGTGAGGGGGCAAAGGCCAAGCCCAGTCAGCAGGAACCCAGTTTAGAGGAGGAGAAGGAGGAAGAGAGGATTTGGTGTCCTCAGGAGAGTTAGACGAAGAGGAGTTGACAACAGAGAAGTTGGATCCCATATTTTGCTACCAGGGAGAAGACTGTGCTGCCTGTTGAAAACTTCTGGACCACCGTATGGTATCAGGTTGAGGTCGTTGAAGGATGAAGGTGTGGGAGAGGTGCCGACCTTCAGCGTGCTGCCATGATCAACTTCCTGGAGGCCACAGAGGCTGGCTAAGTACCCAGGAACCACGTCAACCTGATGAAGACACTAGAGAAGGAAGCACTAAAATAAGCACCTGTAGTGGCAGCAAGAAAAACTTTGGGGATGTAGCAGCCAGTCTGTGTCCTTCAATATAAACCCTCCCTAAGGAGAGTTAACTGGCTGGGGTCAGTGTTGAGAACCCTATCCCAGTCATGAACTACAGATAGTTCTAGCCTAGTAAATGGAACCTGGAGTTGGGCAAAGAATGATGAGGCAGAGGGCTAGTGGAACCAACTCAGCCTCCATGTGGACTGCTAGAATAGGCTTCATCAAGTGCCCAAACTTTTTTTAAATACCTGGTTCCCCTACATTAATAAAACCAGTTCAAGCAATGAAAGTTTTGATTTCATGTAACCCATGGTGAAGGAGATAATTCCTGCTGCCCCCACATGGAATAGTGTGGTGGTGGTCATACACCCATAAATGAAATGGGTGTGCCACAAAATATGACTGTCCTGATGCATAATCTGTACTCTGAAGGAATTGTGAGGGTAGAATATGAAAAAACAATAGTTTTCCACATGCTTTGCTGTCATTTTTAAAAATACATATCTTATTCAGACTTGCAAGAAAGGTTAAAAAGAACAAAGGGAGTTTCAAATATGCTTGAGGTAAGAGAACGAACAAGGAAACAGTAGATCCACTGCATGGAGTGGTTGAATAATGCTGCCTTCAACTTTTCCTAGCCGTGGTGATCACCCTGCTTTGGCTCATGTAGGAGATTATTTGCATGTACTAATCTAATTAATACTTTAAAGTCTGTGAAGAACCTATTTAAGCGAACTGTAACCAATAAACCTGTTTTGTTCAACTTTATACTCAGCATGGACCTCAATCTTTCTAATTAAAGGGTGTTGACAGAGGTCAACTGGTGGCAGCGTAAAGGAGAGAATGTGTTGTGGGCCTCAGGCTAATGAAATAATTTGGGGACACGTGAGGGGCCCATCAGAATTGTTGTACAGTGGCAGGATATGAAGAAATCCAGTGAAGCCAAAGTTTAAAAATGAATTTTCTGGAGCCATTGGTACCTTTTTAGTTAGGATCTGCGGTGAAGAAGTGGGTTACCTGATAGAGGTTTTATGGAAAGGCTTAGTGGCGGGGTTTCTGAACCCAGGTCTGGAGAAACTTAAGATAGGGAACCGACTCTAAAGAAAATTTATTTTACCTCAGGATTTGAGCCAGTGGGCTGGCTCGAAATCCAAGGCTCTGAGAGAAAGGGAGCCTCAGTGGATAAGAGTAGAAATCAGGGTCAAAACAGATCCAAGGGGATAGGTAAATAATAAGTTAAAAAGAAATTTATTCTGGTGTCTGGACGCAGGAATTGCTTAGACAAAGAAACTCAGTAACAGAGGTTGTGAGCTAGAGAGCTGAAGAGAGCTGCTGAGTAAAGCACAACAGAATTACTGGGAAATACAGCTGAAAGAAGGCCCTTTTAAAAATAGTATAAGAAAGTCCACTTTAACTCTAATATGCCATCCAAAAGAACAAAATAATCAGCTATGGATGGAGTTGAACTTCAGAAGGCTGAGAGGAATGGAAGCCCTCAAATTCAGAGTGAGGAAGAAACTGAGGGACCTGTAGTGATTGCTTCAAAAGGAGAATATATTCAAAGTTCCCAAGACTTTGAAAGATGGAAACTAGAGCAAAAATTTAAACTTAAGGAAAAGGAACTAGAAATAAAAGAGCAAGGGAACTAGAAATTAAAGCCAGAGCTGAAGAGAGAGCTAAGGAATTTGAGCAGGAAAACAGGCAAAGAGAAAGGAAAATGCAATTTCAAATAGAGATGAAGAAACTGGAATTAGCTACTCAAAATGACAACAACAATTATAGTGTGGGAAGTCTCTGAAAAATCGACCTAAAGAAATTTCCTAATATAGGAATGGAGACTGTCCTGAATCTTTCCTGATTTCATTTGAGAGAGCTTGTTGGGATTTTGAGATCAAAGATGATGAGAAGATGGATCAATTTGAGATCACAAATAAGTGGAGTTTTGGCTGAGCTCAGATGCCTCTGGAGCAAGCTAGAGATGTTGAGGCATATGGAAAAATGGTGTATTCCATATTTAGAATTAATTCAGAGCACCTCAGAAGGAAGTTTAGATCCATTTGCAAGAAAGCTGAGGAGTCTTTTGCCCAGCTTGGAGCACGTTTGATGTAATTTTTCAATAAATGGCTGGAACAGGAATGTGTCACCTCCTTAGACCAAATGAAAAATGTGCTTATTTATTTATTGGATTTCTATCCCACCCATCTAGACCAAAGGTCTACTCTGGGCTGTTTACAAATTTAAAAACAATAAAACCAAAAACATTACGTTATTTGGTCAAAGACAAGGATCCTAAAAATGTGCTGCAGGCATCTGAATATGCTGATTCCATTAGTGAGGTCAGAGATCCTCGATTCTCTGAGGTAAAATTGGTAGAAAAGGTTGAGATGACAGGAGGAGAGTGCCCCCATCCAGTAGAGATTACCTCAGAAATACCAAAGCTAATGGAAGCCATTTTGGAGATAAACCCTCATACCCAGAGCACAGTCCCCTGAAACCTAATAGTCCTGAGGGAAAGGTTAATAAGGCCCTTTATTTTAAACCCAAGGCCAGTAAATAATATGTGTGTGGGGAGAAAGGCCATTTTTGAGCACAGTGTGAAACTCAAAAGAAAAGGGATTTTAGTTAACCTAAAGGTGGAAATTACATTCAGCCTAAAAAGGTATTTTGCGTGCAGCATAATAAGGCACAGCAATCAGCAGTTGAAGCCGAGGACTCTTCCCGCCACAGCACGGTTGTTAAGAGAGCCCAGACATTCCTGAAGTGATAGTGTTACAATGTTTCCTATCAAGTGTGATCAGGATTTATTGAATAACTCTAGAGAGTCTATTTCTATTGACAATGTAAAGTATTTGGGTTTAAAATATACTTGTTCCTAGACTATTTGTCACTTAGACAAAATTTCTAAAGAGAATATGTTGAAACAAAACATCACCCTCAAAGGCATTAGCTCAGACACAGTGGTTCTGCCAATGGCTAGAGTGGCAGTGAAATACCAGGGGTGGTCTGATACACGGAAGGTAGCAGTGTCAGACCAAACCCCTGTTCCTTGTTTGATCACTTTAGATCTCTCCAAGAATGTGCAGAGTGTTTTAGTGGTAACCCACTCCCAGGGCAAGCAATTTATAGTCTCTGAGGAAGAACTGGGATCCCTGACCTCTGAAACTAACCTGGAATGTCCCAGTTTAGAGGGAAACCCTGATGTGACAGAAATGGCTGAAGTAGTATTGTTGAAAAATCCTAGTAACACCTCCTTTATTATAGAACAGAAGGAAGATACCACCCTGATTCCGTGTTTGGAAAAAGCCATGGAATCTCCCTTCCCGTTGACACCTGAACACTTAATGAAATTTATAGTTGATAAAAACCTGATATATAGACACGTTTTACTAGCACCTCATAGGAGTGGAGATAGACAACTCAAACAATTACTTGTCCCTATAAAGTATAGAGAGAAGATCTTAGAGAAAACTCATAAAGATGTGTTTGGAGCACACATGGGTGCCTCCCACATGAAACAAAGGGTTGCACAAAACTTTTATTGGCCAGGAATGTGGCAGCAAATTAGGCAGTACTGTCAGACATGTGATATGTGCCAAAGGAGATGTACCAGAAATGACAAAACTAAAGCTAAGCTGTGCCCATTACCCATTATTTGAACCCCGTTTCAACATTTAGGTTTGGATCTAGTAGGACCCTTACTACGAGCCACCAAAAGGGGAAACAAGTATTCTGTCCATTATTGATTTTGCCACTAGGTACCCTTCACGTAACATTGAGACTGAGACAGTGGCAGACACTTTGATCAGTTACATGTGTAGAATGGGATTTGCATCCGAGATAGTTATGGATCTAGGAACCTCCTTCACCTTTAAATTAATGAAGGGGTTGTGACAAGTCTGTGGTATTTCTCATGTAACATCGTCCCCTTACCATCCATAAGCAAATAGGCTAATAGAAAAGTTCAATGGAACTTTAATGAGGATGATACGGGCATATGTGGTAGAAAACCCTAATGATTGGGACAATCTGATGAATACCATACAAAGATCCCTAGAAATAGCAGGGGAAAATTTGAAGGGTGTCCAAAAAACTTTGGATCCAAGAAAACTTTGGATGACAGAAATGCTGGAGGAACTTTCAATCCTGGAGAGGAAGTATTAAAGTTAAGACTTATAAAAAGGAATAAGCTTCTGTTAACTGAAAGACATTTAGTGGGACAAGGGACGATCAAACCCCTAGATGGAAAGATAGAGGCTATTGATACATGGCTCATCCCAAATTCCAAAAAGAAAATCTGAGCTTTCCTTGGACTAGTCGGATATTATAGGCGCTTTGTACCAAATTTTAGCAAAATCACTGCACCATTGTCCAATTTAACAAAAAAGAAGTGGAAAACATCTCGTGGACTCCAGAGTTCCAGGATGCCTTCGACCATCTTAAGACAGGGCTGACATCAAAATTTGTTCTTGTTGCACTGAACTTCACCAAGGAATTCATCTACACTGATGCGTTCAACGTCGGACTTGGAGCTGTACTGTGCCAATCAGATGACAGTGCGACTTTACATCTGGTAATGTATGTGAGCAAAAAGCTCCAACTTAGTGAAATTCATTCATCGACCATTGAGAGGGAATGTTTACCCATTGTTTGGACACTGCAGAAACTAAAGCCCTACATATGGAGATGGAAATTCATTCTCTGCACTTATCACACCTTTAAAATGGATGAGGACTATGCAATCTAACAGTAGTAAATTGACCCGATGCGCCCTGATTCTACAGGACACTGATTTTGAAAGCAGAAGCATCAAAAGGTCCCTGAATGTGGTTGCGGACACTTTGTCCTGAAGACCTAATGATTAGAGGGGGAAAAAACATGTTAAATGCAAATATTTTAACTATCAATTGTCTTAACTGTTTAAAGTGGTAAGTTTTATTTACTAAACATGGTAATACACTGTAGAGAGAAAATTGTCTTATAAGGTATGTATAAGTATTGGTAAGTTATTGTTAAGTTTGCATGTACTTAGCTGATTGTTTATGAGAGCAAACTGATGGGTTTCCCTTCATAAAACAAACTTATTAAGGGGGGAGGACTGTGGCAATCACCCTGCTTTGGCTCATGTAGGAGATTATTTGCATGGACCAATGGGAGCTGTTGGGAGGCAGAGCCAGAGAAACCAGAAGGGAGGGGTGAGGCAGAGAATATGAGTTTTGGGAGGGAGTTAGGGATTTAGAGTCAGAGATGAGAGTCCAAAATAAAACTTAATCTGTGGGAATTAGAGAGTGTGGTATAGTGAGGTGTTAATGTAGCAGTTAAGAGTGTGGAACTTATAGAGAGCTAAGAGAGTTAAGTGTGGAGCAAGTTATTACTAATCTAATGAATACTTTAAAGGCAGTGAAGAACCTGCTTAAGTAAATTGTAACCAATAAACCTGTTTTGTTCAACTTTATACTCAGCATAGACCTCAGTCTTTCTAATTAAAGAGTGTTGACAGAGGTCAACTAGTGGCAGCATAAAGGAGAGAACATGTCGTGGACCTCAGGCTAGTGAAATAATTTGGGGACACACCTGTTTCCCCGAAAATAAAAACAAGCCTTAGTGTGATTTTTCAGGATGCTCATAATACAAGCCCTACCCCCAAAATAAGCCCCTGTTAAGTGAAGCCCTGCCCTCCACCATTGTGCAGCAACCAGAAGAAGATGACATGACTGTACATGAATAAATGTAGGTTGCTGTACATTAAAAAAAATAAAACATCCCCTGAAAATAAGCCCTAATGCATTTTGGAGCAAAAATTAATATAAGACCCTGTCTTATTTTTGGGGAAACATTATTGGGTAGCATTATTGTCTTTTTTCAGCCAGTCTCATCTTCTGAAGATGCGTCCAAAGTATAGCAGTCTCAATTTTTGCCATGTTTGCTTTTAAAGATTAGATCTAGGATGAATTTGTTTTTCTTTCTGTGGTTCCATGTTATCCACCACACTCTCCTGCAGTGCCACATCTTGAATAAACTAATAATTTTTCTGTTGCCTTTCTTTACTGTCCAGCCTTCCCATTTGCACGTAGCAAATGGGAGCACAGTAGTGTGTGGATTATCTTGGCTTTGGTGCCCAATGACAAATTATTACAATTCCTTATTTTTTCTAATTTCTTCAAGGCTACTCTTCTGGATTTTATGGGACAAATATCTTGTTTTCCTCTTCTTTCTTCCTCCTTCTTGGGCCTGTGTAGTTGGAACATAGGCTTGAATGATGGTTATGTTGATAGGCTTTCCAAGAAGTCTGGCTCATACTATCAGAATTTGCTTTATAGCCATCAAGTGCTTGTGCTGCATCTTGCCTCAAGGCAAGCTACACTTTTGAGCTTGTCTTTTCTAGTGTAAAAACAATGGGGAAAATCCTGTTTGTACAGACATAGTATCATGTTGCACCCATAAATGTACTGGGCATTATGCCCAGGAACAGGGAATCATACAATTCAATTGAGTAATTGGCTACCTGAATTCCATTGCAATTCCAGTGGAAGCACACAGTCTTCTCCCTGGATAGCATTTTGAATTGGAGCATTCGTAGCCACCACTGGCACAACACTGTTGCTTAAGCAAGGGAATGTTGTTCAGTGTGGAACCGTGTCACTGAAAATGTCTCTTTAGAGTACGTACAATATATGTCACCATCGCAGAGAAGGTTGTCATGAGGCAATATGCATGGCTGGTAACCGGGCATGCACAGCTTCACGACTCCCTAGTCCTCCTTCGTAATCTTCCTTTCCACTTACAAGGGATTGGGAGTCGGCGATCACATCACACACAGCACACTCCAACCGCTGTAAAAATGAAGACGACGAAGAAGAAAAAGGCTGCGTCCCTCCCTCCCTGCTGGGGTTTTGCACGAGGGGGGTGTGTGCCTCTGAGAGGGAGGGAGAGGCGGCTCGGGCTTGCCTCGCTTCCTCCCCCTCGGCTCAAGCGGCTTTTTTGGCCAAGCCAATGATTGCTCAGGCCTCCGCTCTCTTCCTCTTTCGGCCGTCGTCGGCGTCTGCCCTCCCTCCGCCCGGCCCCCCGCGACTCCGCCCGTTTCCTAGACAAAACAATACGCTTCCCGGGAGCAACGGGCAGGTCGCTGGCCTCTCGGCGCCGTCGCCGCCTCCCGCTGCTGCTGCTGCTGCTGCTGCAGGAGAGATGCAGCTGGAGCCGATGGGGTTCCTGCAGGCGGCCCTCGAGGGCGGCCGGCTCTTCTCCTGGGGCTCTGTCGCCGCAGTGTTGCTCGTCAGCCTGTTGGCCACCTTCACCTCCCGGTTGCTGCTCGACAGCTTTCGGAAGTGGAAGGAGCTAAAGCTCGTCCCCGGGATCAGCCCCTGCTACCCCCTCGTGGGAAACACTTTGCTTTTTGAACGCGATGGGGAAGGTAAAGGCAACCGCGCGCCTCTTTTTCCCCCCCTACAAAAAGGACGGGCGATTCGCCTGCCTCTTCTCCTTCGCGGCAGGCGCGCCCTGAACTTGGGGTGTTCCCGCCCCCCGGGAGGGCTCCGTTATTCCTCAGAAGGGCGGGAGGAAGGAGCTTTCCGAAGTATGGAAGGAGGCAGGAAAGGAAAAGCCAAATACACTCGGGACCCCCATATTTCAGGGCTGGAGGACGGGTCCTTGCGCGTCGTGTACATTTCCTCAGGAAGCCTTGCTTAGCCTCATGGAGGGAGAGGGCTGTAAACGGCCTCGCTTAAGAGAGTAGAAACAGAAAGAAAACAGGCCGGCGCTTCTCTTTGCTGTCCTGTTCCTCAGTTTCAGCACTCGCTGCTTCCTGAAAAATAAGAGGCTCTCGTGACTCGTTGAAGTTAGAACTTTTTATTTGTCTTTTGAACGGCAGCCCGGTTTGACACGTGTGCTCGACCTGTCTGTGCAAACTTGTGCCAAATAATTTTTGGAGAAGGTTTTTGGTTTCTCCCCCGGAGGCTGGCAGAGCAACCCCCACCCCCGTCCTGTTTGACCATCTGAACTTTTCTTAATCGTTGCATGTTTACTACAGTCTGCTTTAATGAGGCCTCTGAAGAAGCCGGTAGTGATCCACAAAAGCCCTCAGTAAAACGAACATCTGAAAGATGTTGCAATGCTTTTGTTTTCTGTTTTTGTTAAAGTTGTTCCTGAAACAGACTGGCCTGGCTGTCTCTGGGAAAAAACTTTAATTAGCACTGTGTATTCCAAACTGGAGTGCTTTCCTATGGTGCTGGGGCACTCAAATGATTTGGGATAATCTCTCCCCCCCTTTTTTTAATCAAAAAGAGCAACTAGTTTCTATTTTAACATTTTAAATCATGCTGTTGTATATGCCTCAATGAGCCAATGAAAGGGTGTTTCTTTTACAAGTTTACTTTTTGGAGCGGTATGCTGATCTAAAGTAGTTGCTGGGATGGAATTGTATTTTACTGTATTAATATTTTTAATTTAAATATTTATAACCCACCCTATATCACAGAATCTCAAGATAGGTTACAAAGTTGTTTAAAACAAACTTAAAACATAAGCTATTTAAAACAATTTTAAATAAAAAATAATTTAAAATCAAAATATTCAGATATTAAAAATATTAAAGCCATTGCCACTGAGCCTTGTGGTACCCCAGTTGTTACTCCTCCCAGTTTGAGAAGGAGCCTTTGGTAAGCATTCTCTGAATACAATTGTGCAACTAACTGTATATCTACCTGCGGATTGTTCTATCCATTAATCAGCTTGGTAATCATGGGACACTTTGTCAAAAGCTTTGCTGAAGCCAAGATATATTACATCTACAGCATTCCCACCATCTACCAGAGAGGTTACCCAATCAGGAAAAAAACCCACAGATTAGTCTGGCATAATTTGCTCTTGACAAATCTGTGTTTGCTTCTGGTTATTACTGCATTTTCGCCCAAGGGACTGCTGTATAATCTTCTGCAGAATTTTCCCCGGGATTGATGTCAAGCTGAGTAGTGTCTAGTTCTCAGATTCCTCCCATTTGCTCTTTTTGAAGATAGGGACAATGTTAATCCTCTTCTAATCACCCAGCACTTCATCTTTTCTCTCTGATTTCAAGAAGATAATAGATAGTGGTCCCGAAAGTTCTTCTTTCAGTGCTTTTAATAAACGTGGATGTAGTTCATCTGGCCCTGGAGAGTAGAGCTCATTCAGAGTAATAATGTTTTCCTCTACTACTTCTTTATCAATCTCAAACTGCAACCCTGTGATTTCCATTCACATCTGTCTGGAGGGTCATAGACTGTTTTGTGAGGAGAGACTGAGCTATAGGAATTGAGCATGTCTGCCTTTTCTTTGTCACTTGTTATAATTTTTTCCCACCCGATTGAGTCACTATTTCTTGTCTCTGTCTTTTGCTAGGCAGGTGCCTGAAGAATGCTTTATTGTTGCTTTCAACATCACTTGCTAACCTCAGCTCATTCTCGGCTTTTGTGTTCCTAATGGTGCCCCTGCAATTCTTTGCTGCTTGTTTGTACTACTTATTCTTTTGTGGCCTGGCCTGCCTTCCACTTCCTATGTGTGTCCTTTTTTATTTTCAGGTCCTCTCTGAGCGTTTTGTGAAACTGTATTGGTCTCTTTTGCTGCCTTCCACCTTTTTTTCTTGTTGGAATTTTTTTCCAGCTGTGCCTTTAGGATTGCCATTTTAAGAAACTCCCACCCATATTGAACTTGTTTTCACATGGTGATCAAACTCTCTGGAAATGTGTGTGTGTCTGTGTGTGTATTGTATATATATTTCCTTATTAGTTTAGATGGAATTTGGGCGCAGGAGTAGCTGCAACCAGCAGTGAGCTGTTGCAATTCAACTGGCCTAGCTTTAAAAAGGTCTTCACTCCTGACTTGAGGTTATTTGTGTAGCATGTTTTTGGCAAAACATTCATAACCATAAATTAGCAAGCCATATTCTGTCCGGTGCTTTACTATCTGTAGCATAATAAGTCTGTATTGCATTTATCAACTCTGGTAATACCGGAGGCAATTATGCTTCATTTCCAAAAGATGACAGAAGCAGTCTGTCTCCAGATATTTTGGATGACAGCTTTGATAATAGTTGACCACTGGCTATGGCATTTAATGGTAGTTTTATTCACTAGCTCTTTCCTCAGAAATGCAGGATTCTGACATTTGTTTAAGGTTTGCTACAAATGTCAGCAAAATCCTCTCAAAAGGTTGCTCTTTCTCAGTTGCCATTTTGTGTAGCTCTGTGTTTTATCTGTGTACTTGTAACAGAAACATTTGCTCAGTTATACTTGGATAGTTATTATCAGGAAGTATCAAAATGAAAGATATAACTTCTGGTGTTATGATTCCAATTCAAATTGTGGTCTTTGACCCTATTCAACTAAGTTCAACTGGTGGGAAATTAAATTTTGATCATTCATCTACCCTTCAATATATGAGTGGTATATGAGACAGACAGACAGACAGACAGACAGACAGACAGACAGACAGACAGACGGATAGATATTTAGCTCATATACTACCCCATTTACTGAGATCACTACACAGGGGAGGGAATGTTCCCTCTAAGGTGTGTCCATGTGTCAAACTCCATTGGTGCTGCACAGTGGCAACAGGTGTCAATGCCAGTTTATCTCTGGGTTTGGGATGAAAATTGCAGGGATGAAGTTGGAGGGAACATGGCCGTGCGTGTTACGTAACATCAACCAACATGATATAAACCCATCTCACTAGATAAATCAAAGAAACACTAACTGAAAAAGGAAACACCTGGTGACACCTGCAATGAAAATAAACTGTAACAAAATTACAATAAACCACATAAACTGAATAAACACAAGGTAGCAAAATATAACAATTTAACAGAATATGGAGCACAGGTCTTAACCAGTCTTCTAAAAGTTTGTTGGATGGAGACTTCCAAAGGAAGTCTATTCCATAAAGAAGGTGCCACTACTGAAACACTTGATTCCTGGTGGAACTTTGCTTCTCTTGGGGTAGGCATCTTCAATAGTAAGGACTGGGAGGATTGGGTTAACTGGGTAGATACTCTTGCGGAGAGATGCTCCAGCAGATAACAAGGTCTCAGACCATCAAGGGCTTTATAAGTTATGATTAATACCTTGAATCTGGCACGAAAGCTAAGAGGAAGCCAATGCAGGCGAGCCAGAATCAGGGAAATGTGATAGAACTTACGAGCCCCTGGCTGCCAGATTCTGGATCTGCTGGCAACCATTTGCAGTGCAGTGGGCTATTATTATAAGGGCATCATACATTGATAGGGTAGAACTATAATGTTGGCATTGGCTCCTTCTGCAAACTCCATGTGTTGAGTGAAGCCCTGATGTTTTCTGGGACTATACACTATTTCTGCCATAGCCATTTACAGTCTGATGAAGATATGGGATCATTTAATTCATCATTTTGAAACAGGATGCTTGTCTTCCAGCTTTCTTTAGGCAGTTGCTTGACCATTTAAAAGAAGTACAGAATCTTAAGCTGGTCAAACTTTGGATAGGACCTCTGCCCTTCTTGGTCCTGTTGCACCCAGAGACTGTAGAGGTGAGTTTTGCTATCTGAATCTTTTATGGGCATACATTATAATTGTGAGTCTGTTTATTCAGAATATAAGTAAACTCCATTACAGTGGGTGGCATATCTGTGGCTTAAATCACTGTATGGAGAGAGAAAGAGAGAAGGTGAAGAAAGTATATTTAGACTTATGTCCTGATAACTTCCATAGGGACTGATGACCTTTGCAGTGACTGATACGGTGGTAGGCAGAAGAGTAGCTAGATCCTCCTTATGGATTTTGCCCCAGTTAGAAAGGAAGGAAGGAAGGAAGGAAGGAAGGAAGGAAGGAAGGAAGAACAGTTTTTTGGGTGGGTGGGTGGGGGGCCTGCTTTTAATAGAGCATATTCCCCTGTATGATGGTACAGTGTTTCCTCGAAAATAATACAGGGTCTTATATAAATTTTTGCTCCAAAAGATGCTTTAGGGCTTATTTTTCAGGAGATGTTTTATTGTTTTAATGTACAACAATCTACATTTATTCATACTGCCATGCCATCTTCTTCTGGTTAAAGCACAATGGTGGAGGGTGGGGTTTCACTTAACTGGGGCTTATTTTTGGGGTAGGGCTTATATTACAAGCATCCTGAAAAATCATACTAGGGCTTATCTTCAGGTTAGGTCTTATTTTCGGGGAAAGAGGGTATCACCACAAGGATAGCAAAGAAAGGTTAAATTTCTATATGCATTTGCCTGGGTATAAGTTTTGTTAAAGTGATTGGGAGTTTAACTGTTACTGGATGAGATTAAATATATGTGTGTTATTGAGGAATTAGAGAGAAAAATGTTTATCCAACTCTTGAACTGTAGAAAACCTTGAACTTTGTGTCATTCAGTACAGATATACTTCTTGCTTAATGCAAATATGGTGTTAATTATCAACTAATTTGAAAATTTCTGCTGAGTGCTGTGTTTGTGCATACATTTTATTTAATTTAGCAAATGCTATTAAAATTAGATGTACGTATGTGGATGAACTACATACATGGGTTCTCTCCTTGTGGCCTTTATTGTATATGACATCTAGGGGAAAAACAAGCTTCAAAATGTACAGAGGGAGTTCATCTACAAAGACTTCCATTGAGAGTTCTGTCTCAGTGTATGGAGAACATAAAACTAAACCAGTAGGTGTTTTCTGATTTGATATGTTGATTTTGCAAGAGCAGTCCTGCGATCAGGGAATTTTTGGACACATTTTCTCATGGGACATAGCTGGCCAGAAGAAAACCAGAAAGCAAGCCAGCCAGCCAGCCAGCCAGCCAGCTAGCTAGCTAGCTAGCCATTTTAGGAAAATGCTAAGGTGGAATAATGAGTGAGGAAGGAGGGGAGCTGGGCTTCCATGACTGAAAGTTCAGCACTTCCATTTGTGAAAAAGGATCTCATCAGCATTCTCTAACCTTTGTGCTTGGGGATAAAGTCAGAGTGTGAGGTCATTATAATTTGTAAGCAACATTTCTCTCCATTTCAGGGCTCATCCAGGTGAAATACTTTCTTCTTCTATGTACCTTGTTGTGCACTAATTGAGAGGAGTGTTTTCCCCACTATCCAGATGACATGAGTCTTAAATCAGTGCCAGCAGTTACAAAGAATGACAAAAATCCAGAGTTTCTGTTTTTTTTAAAAAAACACGTTTGTTGATAGTTTTTTATTGTACAGGTTGAAGTTTAGGTAGTGACATGCTTCCTAGGTTGGAATCTTTTATGTTAGCATGAATCCACTAGCAAACAAGTAAAAACAAAAATACAGCACAGAAGGTAGTTCTTCAAAGTGTTTGAAGAATCTCTTCACTGTTTTTGAAAGAGTTGTTATGAAATACGTACATCATATTTCTATAGTAGATTAGCAGTGGAGTGAGCCTCTACTGGAAAGATGTCAGATCAGAAGCTTTCAGTGACGGTACTGATTTTTTTTAATCCAATGCAGAAGATCAGTTCCAAGCATTTCTTTAAATTCTGTAAAATATTTTTAACCATTTCTTTAAATATGGTAAGATTTTAGAAATAACTGAGGACAGATGCCCCTATTACTTAAGACTTTGAGAGAGGCAATTGGCTTCAAGATAGCTGACCCTAGACCTTTGATCTAGTTGGGCGGGATAGAAATCCAATAAATAAATAAATAAATAAATAAATAAATAAATAAATAAATAAATAAATAAATAAATAAATAAATAAATAAATAAATAAATAAATAAATAAATAAATAAATGGGTGATGTTCTAACAGCACTAACACAGCGCCTGTCCAAGTTACTGGAGTACTACTCCCTGACCGTCTGCTCACAGCCAGATCTATCCAGGTGTGATCTGCATTGCCAAGTAAAGTCTGTCATGCCCACCCACCAGTGGCCTGACAAGGGGATATTCTTTGTGGTGGATGATGTATTGACACCCACCTTCCTGCTTTGATTTGGGTTATATATTAGTATAACCAACCTTCCTTCCTTCCATCCATTTATATACTGCCCATCTGGCTCCTCATAGGCATCCTTCAGTCTCGAGAGACTATGGTAATGTGCTCTGTATGGAGGACTTGGAATAGCGTCTAGTGTTTTGACGCTGTACGCAAAGCTGGAGTGTCCTTTCCAGGGCACAAAGCCTGGGTAAAATAATATGGAGGATAAGCTGTTGCCCAAGCAGAAAATCCCCCCTCTCCGGAGTAAAAAGCACATGGCAACTGCCAACCAGTAAGATAACAGGAAAGGTATCAGAATAGATCCCTCTTTTCTATTTCTATTATAATTCAGCTACAAATTCTCTATAAAGAGAACACTGCCCTTTAATAGCACGAACCAAAGAAATTAGTGACAAGTCCTACTATGCCTTGTGGAAGAGTTAGGCTATTTTGCCTTAGGCAAGCTACTTGAAAAGGTTTGTTCCCCAGTTTCTCATTAAAGCTGCAGCCTTATTGCCTCCCACGAGTGGGACTGATGTTTGTGCAGGTACTCTGCAACACCCATATGGCTTAGCAACCTTGGGAATGGCACCCCTACACCAGGTAACAATACCTTGACCACACTTTGTGATGTCACTTTTTGTCAACTTTATAAAGCCTCCAGCAGAGACTTTAGGTAGTGTCATCATGTCCACAACAGAGGAAAGCAGCTTGGCAACAAGTCCTGAAAACCAAAAAGTGGAAAAGACAGAAGACCTTTCCTCCAACAAAACAACTGGGGTGAGGAAGTCAAATCTATTTCACGGGACTGAGCAGGATGCTTCCAACATAGAGGTGGTTGAGGAAAGTTTTCTTCCAGGTACTCCTTTTAAAAATCTGCTTGTAGATTTCCTGAAACATCCTATTGGGCATCCTAAAATATACCTTTGTTTTTTGGATCCTAAAGGGCTGCTTTAACAGCCTGATTTCATTGCAGAAGCACCAAAAACTTCTGCAGTGAAGTGGTAACTTCTGAAAACCAAAAAGTGCAAAAAGCAGAAGAGCTTTCCTCCAACAAAACATCAGGTGAAGTATTCTAACAGTTTGGAGACTGAAATGGGTGGTGGGGAAGGATCACCAGTGGCCACAAGTTACAACGACTCTGAAGAAGATATGAAATTGGAGGCACGACACCATAATCAGAAATGGAAGATGAAAGGCAGCTTCATCCAGCACTTTGTCAGCGGCTTGTCCTTAGGAAAGGAAAACTCCGACTTCAAACCCTCACTGAGGCGCCGCCATCAGCCTCCATGCCAAGAGCGAGCAGGCTGGGTAGGTGGGACTCGTTCAGCCCTGGAAGGCAGCCCATCTAGGAGAAGGAAAACTCTGACTTCAAACCTCCACTGCCTTGTGGCTATATCCACCGATGGAAAAGGCTTCAGAAGTAAATCTCGAGGCAAAATCCGGAGCCGGAGTCCAGGAGGCAGTTCATGTCATTCTGTCAACTCTTGCGACGTTGCTGAATCCAGTTGTATTGGCTCTTGCCATCTGGCTATTAAGGCTCATAACTCATAACTTTTGATATCCTGGCCGGCCAGGATATCAAAAGTTATGAGTGAGAAGGTTGCACCCTGTTCTCTGATGGTGTTCCTGCCATTCCTTTACTTCATTTGTTTGGGAGATGCCTTCCATGCCAGTGTTACTCTTGGGCAAAGGTGATCTTGGGTTGGGGTCTATCTATCCGTCCAGTCGGTCAGTCAATCTATTTAATATAAAAAGGAAGCTGCTTGCCTATCCATTTTTTTTTTAATTTTTTAATTAACATATCCATACATAACCATTTCTCTTATCTTTACATAGTCATCATTTTCCTATTTATTTCTACCCCCTTATCCCACCCTCCCAAAAAAAAAAGACCATTTAATTTTAAATCTGCAACCATGAGCACACCTTTTGGAGTTTAACCAATATAACATTATTGGCCCCCCCTTCTCTTACCCATCTTACATATCCCGACCATTTCTTTCTTATCTCTAATGTTTTTTCTTCCCATACCTTATCCTGTGTCAAAATCGACAGTATGTCTGATTGAATCCATTCATATAAATACCAATTCCATCTTTCCAAAGTCCATTTTGATGCATCCTTCCACCCATAAGCTATTACTGCATGTGCTGTTATAATCATAGCTTTAAATAAATTCTGTTTAGGTTTTTTTACTTTATTATTCCCCAGAACTCCCATAAACAAGATTTTCCCAGTCAGCTGCAATTTAATATTACACACGGCGTTCACCTTTTCTAAAATCAGCTGCCAAAATACAATAACCTTAGGGCATTCGCACCAAAGATGTGCATAATATCCCTTACTCCTCTTACAATGCCAGCAACTTGAATTCAAACCTTTTATCATATAAGACAACTGAGGGGGTGTCCTATACCATTTCAATATTAATTTCATCTCCAATTCTCTAAATTTATCCATTTTGATTTCCAATATGCCTTCCATTAACCCATCTATTTCGTATGCTGACAATGTCATTTCTCTTTCCCACTTCGTTTGTATTGTCCCAATCATATAATCTTTATCTGTATTTATCAAGTTGTACAACTTCCTTGCAATACCCTTCTTATTATCCTCTTTATTATTATATAGTTTTTCTAGCGGGGTATCCTCTTTATTTAGTATTCCAGAATACCTTCTCTGTTTCAAAATATTATATAAAGCCATAATCTGTAACCAGTATTGTCTTCCAACTTGTCCTACTACATTTTGTGCCGGAATCTGTGTCCCCTGAGGGTTATATAAATCCTTCACTCTATAAAAGCCAGTTTCTTTTAGTTTCTTCCAAAAAGTTTTCTCAATTTTCAAATCCTCACCTAGAGATTCTAGTGGGGTCCATTTGGAAAGACTTGGCATCCAATTAAGTTGCCTTTCCCCCCATATTGTTAGTGCTGTCTGTCTTGGGCCTATTGTATTTTTAATGTCGTTTTTAACCTTCTGTGTAAATATTCCAAATTTACCTACTCCTTTATTTATTATATCCTCCCATCTTACCCATTTCTCCACACTTTTCCCATCTAATTCCAATAGCATTTTTATTTGAAAAGCTTCGTAATAGCTTTCCAAATGTGGGAGACCCCACCCTAAATCTTCCTGTGGTGAATATATTACCCTCTTTACTATTCTAGCTTTCTTCTTCCCAAAAACCCAATTTTTTAATTCTTGATCCCATACAGCTAATTGTTTTTTTGGGATGTACTCCGGGAGTACCTGAAATAGATATAACATCTTTGGTATTATAAACATTTTTATTGCCCTTATTTTCCCTAAAATACTTATATATCTATTATCCCATTCGTTTAGTTTTTCCTGTATCCTTCTCCAAGTTATTTTATAATTAGTTCCCATCAAATTTTTAATACTTTTTGTTATTGTTATACCTAAATACTTTAATCTCCTAATTCCTAATTTCATACCTGTCAGCTTTGCTATTTCTTTTTGTTCCTTTAAATCTATCCTTTTAAACATTATTTCTGATTTCGAAATATTTACTCCTAAACCTGAATATTCTTTAAACTCTTCTAAAATTATCAGTAGTTCTCTTATTGCATCAAGAGGATTTTGTAACACCAATATTATATCATCCGCATACAGATTTAATTTAATTACCTCTTTCCCTACTGTATATCCTCTTATTTTACTACTACTTCTAATTTTTTCGGCTAAGGGTTCCATAGATAACACAAACAGCATTGGGGATAAGGGACATCCCTGCTTCACTCCTCTCTGGAGCAAAATTTCTTTTGTATAATTATCATTAACTTTAATCATTGCCTTCCCTTCTCTATAAATTTCTTTTAATGCTATCAAAAAGGGACCGTCAAATCCAAATTTACTTAGTACTTGAAATAAATACCCATGACTTAGAGTGTCAAATGCCTTATATACATCTAATTTTAAAAGGGCAAATCTTCCTTCACTGTTTCCGTGATATAGAGTATTAATCACATTCCTTATAGGGTGTCCAATATATCTCCCTTTAACAAAACCATATTGATCCTCTCCTATTAATCTTGGGAGTGTTTTCTCTAATCTATTTGCTAAAATTTTTGCAAAAATTTTATAATCCTGGTTTGTTAAACTAATAGGCCTATAAGAGTTGGGGTCCGTCGGGTCTCTCGATTGTTTCAAGATTATCATAATTTCTGTTTTCCTCCATGATTCAGGGGCTCTCCCTCCCTTCATTATCTTGTTAAACAAACTCTGCATTTCTGGAACTATTAAAGGCCCCACCATTTTATAAAATTCTGATGTAAAACCATCTAAGCCTGGTGATTTCCTACTTTTTAAATTTTTAATAACTGTCAAGATTTCTTGTTGTGTGATTTCTTCATTTAAAATTGCTAAATCTTGTTTCTTAATTTTGTTCACAATAGCTTCTTCAAATTGTTTCTCTTCATTTACTTTAAATAACTTACTATAAAAATCTTCAAAGATCTCCCTTATTTGTTTGTCTTTAAACACCTTACTTCCCGTTTCATTTTTCATGCACCCTATCTTTTGTTTTTCCTTTCTTTTCTTCAAATAGTTTGCCAATCTTTTCATCGAGTTTATATTTATTCTCTGATACTCATTCCTCACCAATAAATCTTTTTTCCACAAAAACAAATTATCTAACTCTTGCAGCTCCTCTTTCACCCTATTCAACTGTTCCTGTATTTGTCTTTCAAACTTCACCTGTAATCTTCTTTGTAATTCAACTATCTCCTTTAATTTTTGTTCCCTTTTAAAATTCACCTTTCTTCTAAAATGAATTTCTTTAGAAATACATATTCCCCTGATTACTGCCTTTGCAGCATCCCAAATTATATCTTCCTCCGCAGATCCTTTATTTTCTTTAAAATATTTTTGTATCCCTCTTATTAAATCCTCTCTATCCTTTTGTTGCAAAAATATCCTAGAGTTAAACCTCCACCTTCTAACTTTCTGTTCCTCCTCCAAACCAATCTCAACAAGTAATGGTGCGTGATCTGAAATCCATATAGCTCCTGTTTCCACACTATTAACTTCCATATCGTTAGTTTCTTTCACTAAGATATGATCAATACAGGAAAACTTTTTATACCTTTTTGAGTAAAAGGTAGGATGCTTTTCATCCTGCAAGAGACTAAATACCTCTTTAAGTTTCCATTTTTTTAAGTTTAATTTCTTATTTTCCCTAATATCATTATTCAAATCCCCTGCAATTAACAAGTCTCCTTCATAAAATGACTGCAATCTTTGAAAGGTTCGGTTCAAAAATAGGGTTTGTCCTTTGTTAGGTGCATAAATACATGCCAAAGTATACTTCTTTCCATTCATCCTGAATTTCACAAAAATAAATCTTCCATCTCTATCTTTACATTGTTCCAAAACATCTATATTCATTCTAGAGTGCAAGAGAATAGCCACACCCCTTGCTTTGTTTGTTCCCCTTGACTCTATCTGCAAACTCCAGTCATTAGACTTCATCAAAGGTCTTACGTCTCTCTTACTCTTATGCGTTTCCTGCAAACACAGAATATCAACCCCTTGATCCTTTATCATCTTATTTAGTCTATAACGTTTCAGATCTGAGGCCAAACCATTCACATTTAAGGAGAGTACTTTAATTATCCTCCCCATTTTTTGTCTATCTCAACTCCCCCTGGTGTGCCCCTATTATTTACTATTTTTTGATGGTCTTTCCCTCCCCCATAGCCCAAAAATAACCCCTTCCCAAGGAGTTGGGTAAGGATACTATATCCCCCCATTTTCGTCTCTATACGTGGAGATCTGTCTACCCACATACTCCCCCCCAAAAAAAAATTTCATTCTTTTCAACCAACACTAACCAAAAACAAAAAAAACTATTTTCACGTGGTATAAATTTTACATTCCTGAAGGAAGCTTATTCATATTTACAGTCACATATAAATTCCCTCAATCTTCTTCTTCTTCTTCTTCTCCTCCCTCCTTCTCTTCTTCGGCCTCCTGAGTAGTACGTTGTATATTAAGTCTGTATAGTAACTTCTCCGCCTCTGCTGGGTTGCTAGCTTTCAAGAGTTTTCCATCTTTAAAAATTAAAATATTGGCTGGATACCCCCAGGAAAATAAAACACCATTCTCATGCAACTTCTGTGCAAAGGGTTTCATAAGTCTTCTTTCATTCATGGTTTCTGGTGATAAGTCAGGGCGAGGAAATATCTTCTGTCCCTGAAGTTGTAAGTCTTTAATTTTCCTGAGTTTGTTCCAAACATAGTTCTGCGTTTTCTCTCTTGAAAAAGCTATTATAATGTCTCTAGGCCTGGCTCCAGGCTTTGGTTTCGGTTTCAGAGATCGGTGAATGCGTTCAATGTCCTCATCTGTTATATTTATGCCATGTTCCTGAAAAAAAGCAATTACAGTCTTCCCAAGGTCTCCTGCAGCAATGTCTTCTGTTACTCCTGAAAGTCTTAAATTCCTTCGCCTTTGGCGGTCTGATAATATGGCCAGCCTTTTTTTTAATTGCTGTATTTCTTTCTCGTTGTTTTCACTTTTTTTCACAGCACTATCTGCAGCTGACCTTGCTGTTTTAACCTCTTCCACTAATTGCCCAAACTTAGATTGAAGCGTTTTTAGGTCTTGTCTAATATTTTTCTCCATATTAGTTATCAACTCCGACAGTTCTTTAACTTCACGTTTTGTCGCCATTATGCTTGTTATGTTGTTTTGTTGTTTTCGCGGTGAGTATTATTGCTTGTAATTAGCAAGGAAAAAACTCACCAAGTCAAGGGAAAGTTTGTAGCTGAGTTTCCGGAACCTCCTCAAAAGTTCCTTCAGGCTTATCTTTCAATTGTTTGGTTGTATTATAGTTTTATCTGTAAGTTTCCTGGAGGGCGATGTAAAGGCGTCTAGCTTCGTCGACGCATGCGCAGATCTCTCGCTGCTTGCCTATCCATTTCACCATCAAGCACTACTTCTGTTGCTTACCATCCCAATTCAAAAGTCTTTTAATTGAATTTAATTTTAATTTACTTTATTGTCATTGTACTTCCGTACAACGAAATTAAGTGCCATCTCCAGTACACATAATAATAAAACACAGACCATAGCATTCATAACATGAAAACATAGCACATTACACATAAAACACATCCCTCTTATTCACATCCACATCTTTCACCACATTCAATTTAATGAAAGATAATATACTAGACAAAAAAATTTCAAGTTAAATAAATATGGGAGAAAAAAACAAAGAAAAAGATGTAGTCACGGGAATAGAAATTTTGCACAAAAATATATGGAGTTTACTGGCACATCCTACCAATAGTGGGAAAGTTGTGATCAGTTCACTTGAAAATTAGTCATCCAGGACACTGGTTCTTAACCTTGGGTTGCTCAGGAGTTTTGGACTGCAACTCCCAGAAGCCTTCACCACCAACAGTGCTGGCTGGGGTTTCTGGGAGTTGCAGTTCAAAAACATCCGAGTAACAAAGGTTAAGAACCACTGATCCAGGATAACAAAGCCCATGGAGAACAAAGAATATCAGTGGGAGGGGGCTGTTGCTTCATTTTCAAAACACAAGCAAATTATTGTCATGGCAGTGAAGACTAAGAAGACTAATAAAAAGTGTGGGACGTGGTATACAGTATTAGTATATTTGTACATATCTCTGCTGCCTTCAGTTGTTTCCATGAGCTGTTGCATGAAGAGACTATTCACTGATTTTTGGACTTTAGGACAGCTAAAGCTTTCCACCTACCTCAACTCCGCATTGGTAGTCAGTAACAATATGTTCCCTCCTTCTGCAAAGCCTCCCAGCCAAAGAATGGCACTGGCTGAAATGGACAGGTGATAGCACCATCTTAAAAACCAATGAAACAAACAAAAGCTTTGAAGAGTAGCAAGAGTTAGAGGTAGCTGGCACAAAACCTTCAAATTCTGCTTCTGTGGAATGTTCAGTTTTCAAGATTTGATCTGAGACACTGAATTGGCTTCCAGATTGAGTGGGTGATTCATGCATGGGCCAATATAGTATCTTTCTTTCAGGAATCTAAAAAAGAACATATAAGAACTGCTAATTAGATTGTACACCATTTAATGGTATTGATTGTCAAGCTGCCTAACAGCTAGCAATCAGCTTGAATGCAAACATAATTTCTATAGCTAATTGGCCTTCCAAGGCACAATTGAGTGATTAATTGAAAGACAGGTTTCTTGTTGTTCTTTCCTGGCAGGTTGTTTTGGGCAGCTCAAAGCATATTGAGAAATCGTATCCCTACAAGTTTCTTCATCCTTGGCTGGGCACAGGACTTTTAACCAGGTAAAGCAAAACATAAACAGAATGTGGGTGGGCAGTACACCTTTTGCATGTGTGCCCTGGAATACAATCTTAACTGGGCTTTTTAGAGCTGATTAAACTATTCACTCCATTCACAAGTTTTTTTGAGTGCTGCACCAGATGTGTAAATGATGAAAGTGGGGCTGGGGTTGTAGGCTGTAAATCTGACATCAGTGTCCCTCTGAATTTGTGAAGATGCCACCCCATCCCCAGTGTGCATATATTTTATGCCTATAGAAGCCCCTTTCAGATCTTGTGAATGAGATTTGGGAATGAGGCAAATGGTCACAGTCCTTCTCCCACTTCCATTTTTTCAGCATTGCCTGTATCAAAGGTCGCAAAAATGTGTTGTTTTCTGGATTGCAACTTCCTAAGCAGCAAGTTCACTGGCCCTCCTAGCTAGGGAATTCTGAGATTTCTAGTTCAGAAAAGTAGCTTTTGCAAGGAGAAGTTGAAGTACAAACTAGCTTATATTAGTTTATAGCATCAGCAATCTTATTAAAAGGGTAGATAATCTGAGGTCATTATATGAAGTTCCTGAGATATGGGTAGTTTTGATACTGGAGGCTTTTCTTGAAAGATTGTGCTTCTTGAAAGATATATGTGATGGGTTTGTCAAGCAGGCAATTTGTAGGGAATAGAAACAGCTACATTCTACAAATACTGTACCTGGCTTACATGCTATGGCAATATTCAGGTTACAAAATAAAACTCAAAACAAAAAATTAACAAAAAAATCAACCCCTATCCCCCACAAGAAACCTATTCTGGGGTTTATATAAGAATATAGATCCAGTGCAAAAGCAGGAATATTCAGCCAGTTTACTGCAGGTTCTGTAGGAGCATCTGAAGCTGGAAAATGGTAGAGGGGAAGATTCAGGAAGATATACCTGATTGCTACCTAGCAGTGACATAAGGCAGTATTTAGAATTCACATTAAAACATAGTTTAGGTTCAAGAATAAGAGTCAGTGGCTGAAATATTTTTTCAGAAAGCATAACTTTTGGAGTTGAATAGATATAAGAAATCTCTGTAGAAGTTATCTGTTGCACATCAAGTTGTATGACATGGTTCTAAAGGAGTTTGAAGTTGATAAGTTTCCAACCAACCATCATGAACATTAGATACAGTTTGTCAACTTTGGACAACATGGCAATTTGCAATTAATCTAAAAGGTAACTGAAACCTTCCAAATTCCTTCTTGTGTTCATGGCAGAGGGGAGAGGGAAGGGTGAGGATGGAGGAATAGTCTGGCCTGAGGCCATAGTTTCAAGAACTGTTTTATTGTAATTGACATGGTTGTAATTAATTTTGTGTATTTAATTGTATATTTAATTACACTTTTTGTTTTGCAGCACTGGAGACAAATGGCGGTCCAGAAGGAAGATGTTAACACCAACCTTCCATTTCACCATCTTAACAGATTTCCTCGAGGTGATGAATGAACAAGCCAATGTCCTTGTCCAGAAACTTGAAAAGCATGTGGACAAAGAGCCATTTGATTGCTTTGTATATATCACGCGATGTGCCCTTGATGTAATCTGTGGTACGTTCAGATGTTCAGTCTAGTGCTTGTTATAAAAAACATTATTATAATTGAAGTCTGCAAATTTCAAATATTATGTTGGGTGAGTGACATACTGTATATTGTGTTACATGACCAAAATAATTCCTTCGCTTATAACAATGTATAGTATATCACAGAAGTGAGTACCCCCCTCACATTTTATAAATATTTTGATATAGCTTTTTATGGGACAACACTGAAGAAATGACACTTGGCTACAATGTAAAGCAGGGAGCATACAGCTTGTATAACAGTGTAACTGTGCTGTCTCCTCAAAATAACGCAACACACAGCCATTAATGTTTAAACCGCTGGCAATGAAAGTGAGTACACCCCTAAGTGACAATGTCCAAATTGGGCACAAAGTGTCTATTTTGTGTGGCCACCATTATTTTCCAGCACTGCCTTAACCCTTTTGGGCTTAGAGTTCACCAGAGTTGCCACTGGAGTCCTCTTCCATTCCTCCATGACAACATCACAGAGCTGGTGGATGTTAGAGACCTTGTGCACCTCCACCTTCCGTTTCAGGATGCCCCACAGATGCTCAATAGGGTTTAGGTCTGGAGACATGTTTGGTCAGTCCATCACCTTTACCCTCAGCATCTTTAGCAAGGCAGTGGTCATTTTGGAGGTTTGTTTGAGGTCATTATGTTGGAATACTGCCCTGCGGCCAGTCTCCGAAGGGAAGGGATTATGCTCTGCTTCAGTATGTCACAGTGCATGTTGGCATTCCTGGTTCCCTCAATGAACTGTAGCTCCCCAGTGCCGGCAGCACTCATGCAGCTCCAGACCATGACACTCCCATCACCATGCTCGACTCTAGGCACAACACACTTGTCTTTTTACTCCTCACCTGGTTGCCACCACACACACTTGACACCATCTGAACCAAATAGGATTATTTTGGTCTCACAGGACCACAGGACATGGTTCCAGAAATCCATGTCCTTAGTCTGCTTATCTGCAGCAAACCGTATACGGGCTTTCTTGTGTATCATAGGAGAGGCTTCCTTCTGGGACAACAGCCCTGGAGACCAGTTTGATGCGGTGTGGTCTGAGCAGTGACAGGGTGACCCCCCCACCCCTTCAACCTCTGCAGCAATGCTGGCAGCACTCATATGTCTATTTTCCAAAGCCAACCTCTGGATATGATGCTGAGCATGGGCACTCAGCTTCTTCGGTCAACCATGGCGAGGCCTGTTCTGAGTGGAACCAGTCCTGTTAAACCGCTGTTTTGGCCACCGTGCTGCAGCTCAGTTTCAGGGTTTTGGCAAACTTCTTATAGCCTAGGCCATCTTTATGTGGAGCAACAATTCATTTTTTCAGATCCTCAGATAGTTCATTACCATGAGGTGCCATGTGGATCTTCCAGTGACTAGTCTGGGAGAGTGAGAGCGATAACACCTGCTCCTCCTTCACACCAGAGACTTGTGACACTAACGGGTCTCATGACACCAGGGAGGGAAAATGGCTACTTGAGCCCAATTTGGACATTGTCACTTAGGGGTGTACTCACTTTTGTTGCCAGTGGTTTAGACATTAATGGCTGTGTGTTGCGTTATCTTGAGGGCACATTTGCACTGTTCTACAAGCTGTATACTCACTGCTTTACATTGTAGCCAAGTGTCATTTTTTCATTGTTGTCACATGAAAAGATATACTAAAATATTTATGAAATGTGAGGGGGTGTACTCACTTCTGTGATATACTGTAGCTACATGATGACATCCACATTGAGCACATTCTGTTTTGACACTATTTTTATTCCTGGCTCTTTGCGTAAATGCTGGTGGATTTTGACATTGTATAGAACAAGAATTTAAAATCTAAAGCAATAGTGTGGGAAAGAATTAGATGTATTCAGGTGGTACCTAAATGCATGTGCTGGGAAAAGGGAAGAGGGAATATTGGGAGAATAGCTCTTCTCAGACATTTTGAAATTCTATGCATGGAGAACCACTCCTTCCACCACAGCTTTTCTGCGCTGAGCAGCAAGTGTGAAGGAGGATTGTGAGCACAGCCACCTGAAAGTGGTTACAGTCCCACCCCCCCTGCACAAGATCAGTCTTCCTGAACAGGGATAATAGCTGTAATGATTGTACAAAAGCATTTGAATACAAATTGGTGGTGTATAGTACCTTATTGGAAGAATGTGTAGCAGGTGTCCAGGTTCATTTCCACAGCGTCTCCAGTTTGGGCAGGGAAAGACCACTGCCTGAAGTCCTGGACAATCAATGTCAGCCTGTGATGAAAGACTGGCCAGCAGTCTGACTTTGTTATAAGACAGCTCGCTGTGTTCTTCTTATTGCCCATTGTCAGTTTGTTCCTGAATCTTCTTTACCAATTTA
This sequence comes from Pogona vitticeps, assembly GCF_051106095.1. Lineage (NCBI taxonomy): Eukaryota > Metazoa > Chordata > Lepidosauria > Squamata > Agamidae > Pogona > Pogona vitticeps. The sequence continues at coordinate 62,361,710 of NC_135787.1, forward strand.
TCTCTTTTCTACATCTAGAAACGGCGATGGGTAGGAATGTAGGTGCACAGCACAATAAAGATTCTGAGTATGTCCAAGCTGTCTATAGGTAAGTGTAGACGTCATTACTGAGTTTGCATGATTTCAATCCCTGTCACCATTTTTTGCATGAACAGAGCTTCGTATGAAGAGTTAGTTATCTGTGAAGCTATAAAAGGGCTCTTCCTACTTATCTGTCACATTCTTCCAGTACTGCTCTAGCTGTAGGGCTATGGCATACATTTAATATTGAGCTAGTGACTGATTGCTAGCGTATTGACACTTAATTCTGCAGCTGAGAAATGTGAAGGGTTTCCTAGTCTAGATCAAGTTATGAGGATACAAAGAAGTCTGCAGGGGGAAGAAAAAATAACTGTCATCTCAGTTCCAGTAGTAAAAGCAGTCGTGCCAGCAGGACAATCCCATTGGATCTTTTCTGTCTGTTTCAGGTGTAAACTATTTTATAACCTTTGTTACATAATACCCCATATTGTTCAGTTCAGTTGCAACACATTAAGGCTAGCTGTTGTACTTTATAACACATCTGAAGAAGAATAAACATCCTTGTTGCTTGTCCTAGGATGAGTGATATAATTCATTTCAGACAGAGGTCTCCATGGATTTGGCCTGACCTTTTCTACAGTATGTGCCAAGAAGGAAGAGACCATTCCAAGTATCTGAATATACTTCATACCTTTACAGATAAAGTAAGCTGCAGCATTTTCCTTTTACACAACACTGCACAGATGAAAATTCCAAATATTTCAACTAAAATTGGCAATCACGTTTCTTATAGATTCAGAGACAGGAATTTATGTGACTCTCTTCATTAATCTATCACATTGTTAGTCCATTATGTAGTGAAGGTGACATATTTGGGCTTTATTCTTGTATGTTCAACAGGGTACGGTATACTGAGAAATAATTGCTGAACCCTTAGGCTGCTTAGTGAGTCTGGATTTGAACATGTTAGCCCAAAACCATATCTCACTGGATCTAGTTTTTTACTGCCATCATCAGAAATATCTCTTTACAAGTGGCCATACTGGAAACTTAGTATTAGAGGTGTGCCATCTAGGAATTCCCCAAACAAATACATGCAGACATCTTCATTTAATTTATTTTGACATGAACGAGGACTCTTTCCAGGTCTTCTTTAACACCTTCTTTTTATACTGTAGTGCTTCCTCAGAGAAACCTGCTGTAATGCTTTGGGGGGGCATTCTTTGGGAGGTACCCCCTCCATAATGGCAATGAGACTAGTGCCCTCAGGAAGCATTGTGGCTGCTTCCTCCCAGAAAGCCTTGCAGCACACAATAAAGGATTAGAAAGGGGACACGGAGGAGGCTTTGGCCTTCTCCAGGCCAGTGAAATGATTGTATGTGCCGGTGTATGTTTGTTGGGTGGAAGTCCCAGAATTCTACCCGGCAAATTCTTGGAAAATTCTGGAAAAAAACCAAACACAAAAATGGCATACTCCTGCTTGGTGTTCATTCAAGGTATACTACAGTTAGGAAATGATCTTTGCTATTCTTCCCTTTTATGGTCAAACATTTTACGGCACAGGAATGCAATATTTAACCCTCTGAATGGCGTCTCCCATCAGCCGTCAACCATAGTGAGGGTTGATGGGAATTGTCATTCAGCAACAGTTGGAGGGCTGCAAGTTACTTCTCCTAGTTTTAAAGCAAAGAGGAGGAATAACTTGAGAGGAGCACTAGTTTTCTGTTTGTTTGTTTGTTTGTTTGTTTGTTTGTTTGTTTGTTTGTTTGTTTGTTTTTGTAGTACTGATCCCAGGCACTGTCTTTCTCTGAATCAATGCTAGAAACGAGATCTCAGCTAGTTTAGAGTAACTATTTCCATGAGGACTTGTCATTTTAAATTCTTTGGAGGAGAAAGTAAAGGGTCCTTGATACATTTATCCCATGGCATAGCCTGACTCACATGATGTGTTTGCATTTTAGGAGGTTTTACAGAGATAGTAAATTATCTACAACAATGGTTCCCAATCTTGGGTAATCCAGGTGTTCTTGGACTGCACCTCCCAGATACCTTGACCACTAACTGTGCTGGCTGAGATTTCTGGGAGCTGCAGCACAAGGACACTCGGGTTACCCAAGGCTCTGAATTAAGTGTGGTCCTTACTCTGTATGTTTTTATGTAGAAGTCAAGTGCCTCTTTCAGTCTGCAGAGTTATTTTAAAAGTAGTGCTGGTAATTTTATCACTTTTCTGTTTATCAGTACAATGCTCAGTTCTAAGTCTAGGCTACAGAAGATATAACTAATCTCTTTATATGGCTCTGTACAGGGCATACTTTGGATTATGCAGCCTCAGATATGAAGGGTGCTTTTGTTTTGTTTTGCATACTGAAGGTTATTGCAGAAAAATCTTGGGAACTGAAAAAACGGGAGCAACAGAAAGGTGATGCTGTCAACCTCGGTGTGCAAAGCCAGGGCAAAGTGAGAAAAGCTTTCCTTGACATGCTTCTCAATGCCACTGATGAAGATGGAAAGAAATTAAGCTACCTAGACATTCGAGAGGAAGTTGATACGTTCATGTTTGAGGTACAGAATGTGCCATACAGAAAACAAGCATTAAAAATGGCTAAGAGACTTTGCTCAGGCTCTTGGGCCCAGTGAGACTACCATTGCTGTACTGGTTTGGGAATTCTGGAAGTTGTGTCCCAAAAATAGGTACCCAGAGTGGTGTAGTAGATAGAGTGATGGACTAGGACTCAGAAAACTCGGGTTTGAATCCCTGGGCAGCCATGGTAATTCACTGGGGGAGAGTGGTAAAACCATGCCTTAAATGTATGTCTTATCTTTATGGTTGCTATAAGTTGAGACTCAGTAGTTAATAACCCACAGCCCAGGTTTTTCTGGCCTTTTAGGTGGTGGTGCCACTTCAGTGTACTTTTGGGGAGTTATAGTCAAAAAAGTAACTTTCTCTAGAGGCCTGGAAAAGAACCCTCTTGTAGCCCCTACTGTATCTCAGATGATGTTGAAACCCAGAGAAAGATTTCTGTTGAGGACACCAAAGTATGAGCAGGCAAAGTTCATCCATGTCATTTATTTATTGTTTTTTTTAAACTCAGCTTGCCTGTAAAAGGCCCAGAGTGACTTAGAGTTATCTCTTTTTTGTCCTTGTGGCAGCTCTGTGACATGGGTTATCGTAATAACCTTACTCTGTTCAAATATTAGTGTGAGACCAAGATGAGCATGGAAAAGTTGTTATACCTCACTCCTGTTTTCATTGGCCTACCAGAATGCTGTTTTTCCTTCTAGCCCAAGACTTACGCTCATAGCATAAACATGAATGCTATGACATTAGTCTCAGGGGAGCACTGAAAAAAACAACATGGTTTGCTCATATTGCAAGAAATGGCTGCAAATGGGTGCTTCACTCGCAGTGGCCTCAGCCCTTGAGGGGAACTGAAAGCCCCACTTGTGCATTTGTCCTGGATTACATGGTTGTGCAAGTACTGCTCAAGCAGTTGCCTAATGGCTTAGACAACTGCTTCTGTGAATTGTTTTCAGATGCCACCCTTGTGCTAAGTCTGAAAAGTGGGTCATAGGCCAGTGAATCCTGTTTGTCCAGTGGGAGAAAGGTGGGTACAAATTAAATTACAGTAGTAAAGAGACTGTAAGGCCAGGAGGTTCCTTCTACTGCTTTAGATGGTGCTCTTGCACCTCCAGTACCTGACCGGTCTAACACTTCAGTCTTCTTCAGAAGCACCAGTGCAGGCAAGGCAAGCACATTCTCATTTGCCCATCTTTTAACTTTTTCCCACTAAATGTGGATTTGAAACAGACCAGTGTCCAGTGTTTGTAGTGGTTGCAATCGTAGTAGTTAGAGATGGAGGTATTCGTATATGAATATGATTAGTCCCACACAGCTGGACTTAATGAGGGGCAAGACTGTCCACTCACATGTCTGGTGATGGCAGCAGCCTCGGCCAGCTTTCCAATCGCTTCCGGAGCACTGCTCTCTTTCCATTCATCTAGCCACTCAGCAGCCATGCAGGGAGATTCGTCCTCCCTCCCCCTGATTGGAGTTGGCTAGATGAGCGGAAAGAGAGCAAGGGCTCCGGAATCAATTGGAACGCTGACCAAGGCTGCTGCCACCACCAGACATGTGAGTGGACAGTCCTGCTCCAGGGGCCGAACCCTCATTAAGTCCAGCTGTGCAGGGGTATTCATATTCGTATACAAATACCCCCATCTCTAGTAGTAGTAGTAGTAGTAGTAGTAGTAGTAGTAGTAGTAGTAGTAGTAGTAGTAGTAGTTCTTGTTTGAAAACATCAATACACAAATGCATTCCAGACACTTTCTTGTGTATGCAATTCCAGTGAGGTTACCTTTTCAAAGGATAATTGAGCTGGAGTGTCAGACACACTTGTCTGGAAGTAAGTTCCTTGAATTTTAATGTGTCTCATTTTTGACACAAACATGTGTAAGATTGCTTTGTAAAAGAATTGCAACAGTTTGTTCCTTTTGCCCTCTGCTGATTATTGGAGGTACTGAGATATTTGAGGAGAACAAAAGGCCCTGGCTTACTGTTTTGTCCCTCTTATGAATTAATGACTTCCAAAAGTCCCTGTCATTAACAGCTGTCCTCAAGTCTTGCAGAGGACAAGTTTTCTTTATTGGTTTCCTTTATTGAATCAATGCATCTTTTCCTCTTTACCTACTGCCTTAAATTTTTCCTGGTATTCTTGCCTTTTCAAATACATCTTGTCTTTTCATAATATGTCCAAAGTATTATTGCCTCTGTTTAGCTTTTTCAGCTTCTAAGAAGAGTTCAGGTTTGATTTGATCAAGCACCCACTTGTTTTCCTTGGTCAGCTATGGTATTTATAAAGTTCTAGTTCTAGTCACATTTCAAATGAATATATTACCCCCCCCCCACAAATTTACCTCATTGTCCAGCTTATATATATATATTTCACTTTCTGGCTGACGGGTATACATAAATATTCCACCATGTTTGTAGAAAGATGGCAAAATTCTCCAACAAATCTTCAGAAGTGATTCTCACCATGTTACCAATGGGAACAAGTTTTGACAGTCTGACCACTATTTGTCAGGGAAAGGCAGGCACCGAAAGAATAGTAGATAAATGTTGGATATAATTTTGTAAAGTGGCATTCTATTTCTAGGGGAATAGCTGAAATAAAAATCTCAAATGTCTGCAAAGGAAATTTTAAATGTGCACTTGTTATTCTTGTTCAGCACCATCTCTGGACCTTCCAGTTGTTACCTGGGCATCTTGTCTCCTCTGCAGATACTTACAGTGCATGTTGTTCCATAAAGGTTCTGTAGCAGGCTTGAGAGAGGGCAGATTAAGGTTCACTTCCGGGGGCGGGGGGAGAAGTGAAGCTAGTGGGTAGAGCAAGCTGCACAGAGTGTCCTTAGAAGAGGATGGTAAACCACTTCTGAATACTTATCTGGAAAATCCTGTGAAGAGTTGCCATAATGCAGAGTTGATTTGACACCACATTATCATTATTGGTGCTGGGTTTGTTTTACCACTTACTGTATCATCTAGTTTTGCAAACATTTGTGTTCCTTAGTGAATGAGGCTTCCATTTTTCTGTTTCACTGGGCACCAAAGTTTAGCCGTTCCTTTTGTGATATTTTGACCTTATTGTAACATTGCAAAGGGGAAAAAGCATGTTGACTTAGGCTTTTTTGGCCCTCCCCTGGCTTTTACATTATGTGAGGGTTTTTTTTAAAATTTTGTTTATATTGTCTGTTGTATTACAGTTTCCTCCCAGATACTTGTTTTCTCCCATTTAACTCCCACTTCCCATGTCACTCTTGAAAACACTTTTAGAACCACTTCCAGAAGAAAATATTGATCATGGTCCCATCAAAGTTAAACACTTTGAAAGCCCACTGATTTCAATGGGATGAGTAATCTCTTCTTTTTCCATTGATCTTGACTGGCACTGTGGGATGTTTGAACAGTGGCAGTCTGTAGCAGCAGAGGATAATTGTGGTCTACTAGAGTTTGTTTTTGTTTTGTCTATAAATCCTATCGATCTCAGCCATTGTAGCCAGTGGTGAGAGTTTATGGCAGATGCAATCCAAAAAGATTTAGAGAGACACAATTGACAAGCCTTGTTCCAGATCCAAAGTTGCAGTTAGTGTAGTGCAGAGCTAGGTAGATGTCTTCTCTATTTTGTCATGGTATGCATGCCATTGGTATTCCTTGGACTGCCAGAAAGATGAACAAGTAGGACTTAGATCAAATCAAGCCTGAATGATCTCTGTAAGCCAAAATGTTGAAGCTGAGGCTGTCTTACTTTGGGCACATCATGAGAAGGCAGGATTCTATGGAAAAAGACAATAATGGTGGGGAAGGTGGAAGAACAGGAAAAGAAGAAGAAGAAGCATGAGATGGACCGACTCTCTGAAAGAGGCCACAAGCCTCTTGTAGGAGCTGAGCAGGGCTGTTGAAGCAGGACATTTTGGATATCACTCATTCATAAAGTTGACATATGTTCATGGTGATGTGACAGTACATAACAATAACAACACATGAGTGACCTAGCAGCATTGTTTTCCCTTTAGGCCAGAGGTCCCCACCCCCTGGTCTGCGGCCCAGTGCTGCTCTGTGGCCTGAGCCAGACTGGGCCGCAGAGACAGACCTCCCCCACCTAACCCCGCACGCACTCTGCCCACACAGCCCCTTTGCACCTGTGTGTGCGTACCTGCACCTGCATGAGTAGTCACCCACCCCTTTGCACATGTGCATGAGCAAGCACGCACCCGCACAAGCACTGTGCCACCCTTTGCACATGCACACGAGTGCACGAGTGCCTGCATGTGTACCCTCCTGCTATTCTGCACCTGCGCACATAGTGGTCCGGCTGGTCTGTGGGGTTAAAAAGGTTGCCACTGCTTTATGCGACCAGGAATGGAAAATTTTGGCCAGAATTCTATTCAATTACATGGTCATTTAAGGTCAAATATATATCAGCTTCCCCTGGTAGCCAGTTCTTCAAGCATCCAGTCTTGCTTTGGCTGTAAATTTGGATACATGACTGTTCAGGATAAAGGGGAAGCTACAAGAGGAGGGAAACTATCTGCAGTTGCCCTTCCATGTGGTTTTTCCCCCCAGTTGGATGTTCTGCTTAAAATTGTGGTGTGTCCAGTCTTGTGGTAAGGGCTAGTTTCTGAGAATTGGGTATTACATCTCAACTAACTAACTAACTAACTAACTAACTAACTAACTAACTAACTAACTAACTAACTAACTAACTAACTAACTAACTAACTAACTAACTAACTAACTAACTAACTAACTAACTAACTAGCTAGCTAGCTAGCTAGCTAGCTAGCTAGCCAGATAGATAGATAGATAGATAGATAGATAGATAGATAGATAGATAGATAGATAGATAGATAGATAGATAGATAGATAGATAGATAGATAGATAGATAGATAGATAGATAGATAGATAGATAGACAGATAGACAGATAGATAGACAGACAGACAGACAGATAGAGAGACAGATAGATAGATAGTGCTAATAACAAAGAATTGAAGTATTTCTTCAGGATTTTGAATGTATTATAAATATATGTATTATAAATATATTATAAACAATGTATTATAGATGTATTATAAATATAACAAGGCAACAGTCCTAGTTTTTGTGATAAAATACTATACTTTTACATCTCTTCTCCTAGGGTCATGATACTACTGCTGCTGCCATGAGTTGGACAATGTATCTACTTGCATGTCATCCAGAAATCCAAAAGCAAGTTCATGATGAATTGGATGAAGTTTTTGGTAAATTTTTCTGTTCTCTAGGCATATATGTGATGATATTCACATATATGTCTGTGTTACTCAATGCTACTCAATGCCTTCAACAAGAAGCCCTTAGGTAAAGGCCTCTAGGAAAGACTTGCAATTATTTTATGTATTTCTAAAAATCTCGCAGCTAGCCTTGTGCAAATATGATCAAAGATCCATAGGCATCTTGTCCCTTTGCCCAGCAGTATTGTTCCCATTAGTTCACTTCTCTAGGAAAGAGCAACTATCAGAGGCCTGTGTACAATTTCCAATATCAAAAAACTAAACCCATTCTTTTTTCCTAGCCAGCTCTGATGTGAACACTTCACATATACTGAGTCTGATCCAATAGTAGCCTTTATGTAGCTGCTGGCATCTTCCTTTAAGCTGTTGTTAAGGCAAGAGATGGAACTCAGACTGTGCAGTGACCTTTTCTGCTTGAATGTGATCAGATTTCCTTCCAATGAAAGGAGAAGCTGATATATGGTTAGCCAGTGCATTACCTTATCATTGCTTTGTCTGCACATCACAGAAGCAAGTGCAAAGAGCAGCAATTAGTTTGCACAACAGACTGAGAAATTATCTTATCAAAAGACGGCTGACACACAGTGTCTGAAATCCTGTTGAAGTTGTAATAAAAAGTTACACCTGTGGCAGTGTGCGGGGCATTATGCTCAGGAAATCCACATTGCACAATTGATTGCACAACAAACCACAAAACTCACAGTGTGACTGCTACACAGCAAACTTACGGAAGTCCTTCATGAATATAAGTTTTGGCTTGGTGCTGTTTTTCCTACTGTTTGTGTAACTTCAAGATACATATGTGGAGCTGCACAACAGGATTTCAGCCAATGCAACTGTGAGGGGACCAGCCAGGGGCCAGAAAGATATCTGTCTTCTCCCTTAGGTGCCAGCTAGGAGCAGCTATGTCAGTAAGTTGCCTTGCCATTCTATCCAGATGAAATTAAGTAATGAAATAGAAAATTGATTGGCCAGAATCCTGTTTTTGATTTATGTTTGTGTAAGATCAGTTGTGTAAGTCTGGATAGCACTTGGTGGTGTGCACCCAGGAATGTAACCAGCAATATGTTATCATATAGCAATTATTGCTGCAGCTTAAGCCATTTCACAGTCCATTAGCCAAGCAGATGGCTGTTCTTTATCATAAAAAACGTTTGAAGACGGAAACTTCATTTTTCCACTCCAGTTCTCTTATTCTATGTGTGTCAAGTCTTCAATTTTAGGTTGCCAGCATGAGGGCAGGAACTATAATATCACTTTTATGTAACCTGCTTGGTAAAGAGCAGTTATTTGCATTGAAGACATAAAATAAATAAAATAATTGGTAATCATGAACTTTGGTTTAGGAAGGTGCATTGATCTGCAACTTCTAGTACACATCAGTAACTGGGCTAAAGTCCAGATTCCTCCTTCCATCATTTGTCAAAAACAACAACAACAACAACAAAAATAAAAATAAAAAAACAATCAGAATGTCAAGTTGAAGAGGTATGCTTTCTTAGTTTCAATCTATGCATGTTTTCTCTCACTGCCTTTTGTTTTTCGATTAGGAGACTCCAACCGACACATAACCATGGATGATTTGAAGAAACTACGATATCTGGAATGTGTTATAAAAGAAGCTCTTCGCCTTTATCCTTCTGTTCCCTATTTTGCTCGCAGTCTGCGTGAAGATGTCTCTATCAGTAAGTTGGTCAATCAAATTGATACATTGGTTTATTGTGGGCAGAATAAGCCCTGTTCTAATGGAGTTAGTATTTTGAGAACCTTCTTTCACACACCTTTGTTTTTCTTTGGCAGGAGGATTTAAGATACCCAAAGGCATAGATGTCATAATTGCACCTCTTGCACTGCATAGAGACCCTGACACTTACCCAGAGCCTGAGGAATTCAGACCTGAGCGGTTTTTCCCCGAGAATGCAGCTGGGCGGCACCCATACGCTTATGTGCCTTTCTCTGCGGGCCCCAGGAACTGCATTGGTGTGTACAAGAGTCAAAGATCTATACCCTCTTGGAAATCCAAGGAACTCTTGTCTTGTTCAGACATTGGAAAAAGTTGGCAAAATAAACAAGGGCGGGGAGAGAGGATGTTCTAGCCCAACAACACTTTGTTACTGCCTCTCTCCTTACCTTAAGAGGAGAGCCTATTGTTTCTGTCAATTGTGCACAATCCGAAGTCCTGGAAAATTAGCATGCTGTGTTGTGGGAACCTCCAGGCTCTTGTTTTCTGAAAGTCACTCCTTACATGAGGAGAGTGATACTGGAGGGAGTGGTGCTAGAGCATGCCTCCCCACCCTTTAATTCTTCTAATTGCATGAGGCCTATAGGTTCCGTTATTCTGTAAGATATTTCAAAAGAAGATTTTGCTACAGTTCCCATACTGCTTATGTGTTAGGCACTATAGGGTCAGGACCGACTTATAGAAACTCTAATAGAGCTTTTAAGGTATATGAAATATTTAACAATATTAAACAACAACAATAATTTCCCATGGTTGTAACTCCCAACCTTAGCTTGGTGGCTCTGATTCAACTTCTGTATAATAATAGAAGCCAGTTTAATAATTTTTAAATGATTCTGAGAACCTTATCAGGCAATGCATGTACTTCAACTTGAGTAATAAATATTTATGATTGCTGTGATTAATTTGTAACTGCCATTGCTTTTCTACTCATGTGCAGGTCAACGTTTTGCACAAATGGAAGAAAAGACCATTCTAGCAACTGTCCTGCGGAATTTTTCAGTTGGAACTACACAAACGCACGAAGAGCTCAGACCCAGAGCAGAACTGATTCTGCGTCCCACTAAAGGCATATGGGTTCACTTGAAAAGGAGAAAGCCTTTTAGCTCTGAAAAATAAATCTTCCTATCCTTATTCATTTAAATATTTTCATCTGAATTTTTATTGCAGAGTAATTCACACTGCCCAAATCGACTAAAACAAAATAAAAACAAATGTTTAAGTAACAGCAGTTGATTTTGGAATTCTGATTTTTATTCTTAAACCTAAGTGGCTGCCTTGGTTTTCTTATTCTGGAGAAAATCACTTTATTTCAGTATGTATGCACATAGAAAAGGAACAACATATTTTAAAACAGTGATTAACTACATGTGTATATAATTTAAAAACATGAAATGTATGAATTTCCTCTCTCACCCCTGAAATTTCGAAGAGAGAGATAGAGAGAGAGCCTAGACCGGAGATCAAATTCTGTATTTTTTAAAATCCATCATCTCAATTCATGATAGAATTTGATTTATGGTCCCAAACATATAACAAACAAATCTCACATAGGGATGAAATCTAAAGCATCTTCAAATTGATTCCAAAGGAAAACTGATACGGAAAAAATAAAAATGGACATTAATCACTTTTCCTATTTGCTCAGAGAGAAGCCATGTGCAGGTGTTTGGCATGCTCATATGAGAGAGAAGAAGATCTTTGGGCAAGAGTGCAGAGAGGGTACCTAAGTTAGCTTGTCGCAGAGAAAATAAGGTACAGTGGTGCCTCGCTAGACAGGCACCCCGCATGACAGTTTTTTCACTAGACATTGACTTTGCGATCGCTATAGCGATTCGTAAAACAGTGATTCCTATGGGGGAATTTCGCTGGACAATGTTTGGTCCCTGCTTCGCAAACCGATTTTCGCTAGATGACAATTTTGACAGCTCCCTCCGTGCTTCCAAAACAGGTGTTTTCGGGACCTAAGCTTCGCAAGACAGCGATTTAAACAGCTGATCAGCGGGTTGCAGAGCAGCTTTCCTATGGCCGATCTTCGCTAGACAACGATGATTTTTTTTTTTTGGACTTATATACCGCCCCATAGCGCTACAAGCACTCTCCGGGCGGTTTACAATTTAATTATACAGGCTACACATTGCCCCCCCAGCAAGCTGGGTACTCATTTTACCGACCTCGGAAGGATGGAAGGCTGAGTCAACCTTGAGCCGGCTACCTGGGATTTGAACCCCAGGTCGTGAGCACAGTTTTAGCTGCAGTACAGCGTTTTTAACCACTGCGCCACGAGGCTCTTCCCCATTGGAACGCATCAAACAGGTTTCAATGTATTCCAAGAGGGAAATGCTTTTCGCTAGACAATGATTTCGCTAAACAGCGATTTTAATGGAATGGATTATCATCGTCTAGCGAGGCACCACTGTGGCATTCTATTTGAGAGACAAATACATGATTGTTGCATAACAAATTTGTCAGAGTTCTTGGTTGCATAATACTATTGATCACCATGTGTCTTGATACCAAATGCATTTTGCATAAAAGCATAATTGCTATTCATTGGAATAGATCAAACGTTTTGGAATTCAACATTCCTTAGCTAATCCTGCCTAAGAAGAACACAGGAAGAGGCTTGTTGAACTGCACCAAAATCGTACTCTGTTCATCATTGTTTCCTAGAGTGATTACTATATTCCTCTACATGGCCCAAAAGCAGGTCCAGAGGCTAATAACCTCTCCTGCTGCTTTTCCCAATCAAGAAATATTCAGAGGATGGTGCTCTACTCCTGCTGGTAATATATAGCCCTGGTGACTAGTAACCATTATAGCTGGGATTTTTGGATTTTTTGACCTACACGTATGATAGTTCTCCCTTCTGGGAGTTCTGTCCAAGTGTCTTGCTTAGAAAGCTTGCATGGAGGCAGAAATGAAACACTTTGTTGGAGGATGGCCTAGGTAAGCCTCAGAACCTTCCAATTTAACCTTTTCTTGCAGGTTCCTCACGTACTGGTGCTTGCAAAGTGCCTGTAAGGCAGGTAGAACTCCCAGAATAGAAAGTTATGATACCAGAAAATCAGAAAATCTCAGCCCTAGTAACTATTGGCCACTTTATTCATCATACATTTGTCTGATCTTGTCTAAAAACCTATGTTGCTGGCTATCATATCTTGTGGCAATAAATTCTACTGCTTAAATATTATTCTCTGTGTCATTTTGTCTGTTTATAATTTCTTATCCTCTAACTTTATCGGAGAAATATTAGAAGAAGTTCACAACAATGTGATTGTGTTGATGAACATATCTTCTCACTTAACTGGTTAAGTGGTTAACCAGAAGAAAGGGCAAAGACTTAGAGACTCATGGCTTCCTGTAATTGATCTCATTGGGCAGCAGAAAAACGTGGAAGTTGATTAAGCAATTTGTACGCCTAGAATGTTTTGTGATGTAATCACATTGAGTGTATATCACCATATGCAATGTAGTTAGTATGCTGTTTGTATATATGTGGCCTCTCCCCCTCCCCCAGGAAATTTGGTCTAGAGGTCAGAAATGAAGCAGGAGAACAACTCCTATTCTGTGAAGCCAACAATCTGTTAATTGCAAATAAATGCCTCAAGGTTGACTCAGCCTTCCATCCTTCCGAGGTCGGTAAAATGAGTACCCAGCACGCTGGGGGGCAATGTGTAGCCTGCATAATTAAAAAAAATTGTAAACCGCCCGGAGAGTGCTTGTAGCGCTATGGGGCGGTATATAAGTCCAATGAATAAATAAATAAATAAATAAGTGAATGAGCAGACAACTAACTATATGTGGACATCACCAGATGACCATTATAGAAATCAAATAGACTATGTAATTGGAAGGAGGAAATGGTGAGATAGAAAAACTGATTCATTTAAAAGTTGGTGCTGGACCATCAGATGAACAAATGGGACCTAGAGCAAATCAAGGCTGAACTGGACATATATGATGAAACTGAGGCTGTCAACTTTGGGCAGTTCATGAGAAGGGAAGATTCCCTGGAAAAGGCAATAATGCTGAGAACAGCTGAGGGCAGGAGGAAAAGAAGAAGACCAAATATGAGATGGACTGACTCCCTAAAAGTATCACAGCTATGAGTTCACAAGAGCTGCACAGGGATGTTGAGGACAGGACATTTTGGGGATCACTCACTCACAGGGTTGCCTTGCCATACATAAACTTCCCAAGATTTAGCAGTTGTTTGTCTAGCTGCTATACATAGAAAACCGATTAACACCTGATGTACTGATGCACTAATCAGTCCCAATACCATGGTTAATATAAATATTTTTGATGTTATCTTTCCAATTACGTGCTATTATCCTTACCCAGAAATTAAATATGTACCAAGTGCTTTGCACCCTCTCCAACAATTTGGATCCAGATTTTGTTTTTGTAGGTCAGTTTGAGAGGAATGTAATACAATGTACCATTTTAAGGCAATGGTCTCCTACAGATGCTGAAATTGATTTAAAAGTCTGTTTAAAAACAACAACAACACTCCACAATCTTTTCAGGTTTTTTTGTCTCAAATAGTAAATTCAAATTCTTCTCAAGACCTCTTTGTTCCTCCTTACATTACCATATAAATGTATTAATTAACACATGCATAATGCATAAATCTTAGCATCCAAGCCCTTATGATTAATGTTAGCCAGTAATATTATGATCTCCATATTGTATTCCTGGTTGATGTTCTGTACCCGGCCAGTGCTCACCCATGGTTTTCTGCAGCTCAAGAGGGTATGGTGTGTAACAATGGATTCAGATCAGGAGAAAGATAGTTTGTCCATCTTTCTCCATCTGTAGATAATCCTCCGTTGAAAGTTTCAATGCAGGATTAGGAAGCACAGTAAGAGTGACCATGGAATGGGCTCCCTCAGAGCTTTTATTAGATTTTTACCCTGCCCCACTACACAAGGTCTACTTGGGGCGGCTTACATACATAAAAACATAGCAAACAACATCATTAAAAACATTTAAACATCAAAATTTTAACAATTATATTGTTTTTAGAAAGAGTTTAGTTGGACAATTGCCAAGCATGGTTTATTTGAGGTTTTCCTGCTCAATGACACTCGGGGTCACTTTCAGCTCTACAGTTCTGTGGATCTATATTACAAGGGAGTAAGCAAAAAGACAGTTCCTATAGGTAAAATATAAGCCTTGATAGATGACTGGTGAAATACCTAAAATTGTTAACAGGAGAATGGCAGAAGTAGAAGCTTATAGAAACAGAAGCAGAATCCTAGGTGCAACTTTTCAGCGACTGGCTCATAGAGACAAAGGTCATTGTTATAATAATCACTGCCAAGAGAGAGAACAAAAGAAAAACCAGAGGTCTCTTCCATAATATGCAAGAAATCAAAAGGAAATTGAAACCAAGATAAGGGATACTGAAAGTTTCTTAGGAGAATATATTATATGAGAGCGACAAAATAAAGAGAAGATGGAGATAATTTACTGAAGATACAGAAGAGATATAAGAACAACAGATTCCTTCAAAGAACCTCTTGATGAGGATCTGTAAGTTTTAAAAAGTGAAATGAAAGCTGCTTTCAAAGTAGTAGGAAAAGATAAATTACCAGGAGTAGATAGGAAAGTCATTTCATGCTGTGGAAACCAAAATTCTAGCAAGAATATGCCAACAAATAAGGAAGACAAAACAACAGTACACCGACTAGAAATACTTAATTTACATTCCAGTGCCAAGGAAAAGAGACACCAAAGACTGTAGTTATTATAGAATCATCACTAGGGCAGAATATTTCTATGACATTTCACCTTTTCTCTGCAACCTACATTTGAACTCATAAGCAAGTTCAAACATGCTTATGAGTAATCTGACATTTCTCACTTTGTTGTTGTTGTTTAGTTGTTAAGTCGTGTCCGACTCTTCGTGACCCCATGGGCTAGAGCACGCCAGGCCGTCCTGTCTTCCACTGCATTCCGAAGTTTGGTCAAATTCATGCTGGTAGCTCCAATGATATTGTCCAGCTGTATGGTCCTCTGTCATCCCTTTCTCCTCTTGCCTTCACACTTTCTCAACATCAGGGTCTTTTCCAGGAAGTCTTCTCACTAGGTTACTCCTATTGGGTCTGTGGCTGCAAAATAAATGCTGTTGCTGCTGCTGCTGCTGCTACTACTACAACTACTAGATGACATTTAACCTAAAACGATGATTAATGAAAGGATAAAGAAGAAAGTGTGGGATCAGGATTACAGTTGAACATTTAGGAGTACAAAACTCACATGTACAGAATTACATAACTTCAGTGCTGAATGAAAAAATCAAAATAGTTCAGGATTTTCTGTGTTTTCTGTTCACTCATAAATCAAAATTGGGGTTGTTGGAAAGCAATTGAAAAAAGACTAAGATTTAGAAGGGTTGCAATGAAGGGACTAGAAAAGAGCTAAGTGTAAGGATGCATTGCTGGAAACATAATGGTGCATTCTGATTACTATGAAAGCTGAACAGTAAAGAAAACATAAAGGAAAAAATTGACGCTTGTAAAATGTGGTGCTGAAGGAAAGCTTTGCAGATATTGTAAGCCAACAGTAGAACAAATAAGTGGGTTTTAGGTAAAATAAATTTCTTGATAAAAATAAGCCTGGACTCTCTCTAGAATTGGCAATGATTAAATTGCACCTGTCATGGGAAGACAACACTCTGAGAAAGGCAGAAATGCTGGGAAGAGTTAGAGGCTGAAAAAAAAGAGGAAGACAGAGCAAGAATGGATTAAATCTCTGAAGGAAGCCATAGCCTTGAGTTTGCAAGACAAAAAATTATAGTTTCCCCTTCATGTGTACAGACCACACAGGTTCATTTGCAGCTAAATATGAAAACGAGGGATATATTTTGCCTATTCATGGTATGGGGGGGCTGTTCTAGATGTGGTCTTTGGATTTGCTGGTTGGTGCCCCCCTCCAGGTTTCCCACCCTTGTTGCACAAATTGAAGCTTCCCTTTCCTATGCCATGCAATTCCCATGAGAAACAGCAGGGAGTCCTAACTATTATAAATTGGCGAAAAGATTGTCTTTTTCTGTTCCTGAAGCTTTGCCATTATCAGCCATTTGTACATCTATCCCCTCCCCACCCCGGGAGAAGCAATGTTTACGCTGTGAGCTTTCCTCAAAGGTAAATATCACAAGTGGAGAAACATTGACATGAAAGGCCAACATGGAATAATCCTCTTTTTTTTTCTTTCTGTTTAGTACCTGTCCCCCACCCCCACCCCTCCTTTTTTGGCACACCACATTTCCTCTGTTCAAGCAGAAACGTTTCAACTCGCATGGCAACTTCAAGGTAATAAACCTCCTTTATATAGTGGGCATTCCTTTTCAACGAAAGATAAATTTGAATTTACTGCATGGCTTTCCTGTGAAGCATCTGGTGTTGGTTAAGATTACCTACAGAATTACAGAATAATGCATATAATGTATTACAAGAGTTTCAGTATTTAATCGATTAATCTGTTAGATTTATTGATTCTTTTAAAAATGTTTAATTGACTATAGAAACATTCCCAAATAATTGGTTAACAATTTTTTTTAATTGAAAGAAGTCTTCCTTTGTTCTCTCCTTAACACGATGCCTTTGATCATATGGGTGCACCATATGAAAAGCCAGAAAAGTGTACTTTTAAACTTTTGAACTGTTTTTAGATATCCAAATTTAACTGGCAGGTCAATCAGTAAAACTCATGAACTCATAAACCAATTCTACCCTGCTTATCTGTACCGAAGCAATCCTAAATGCAATTCCATGGGAGTTAAGTACTGTGGGAAACACTGCAACAAACTTTTAAGTAGACCAGTGAAGAACTGTAAAGAGGCATTTTTATCGAAGTGAAACCCAACAGTAAATCTATTTAATGTATTCTTGAAGGCTTTCATGGCCGGGATCTGATGGTTGTTGTGGGTTTTCTGGGCTGTTTGGCTGTGTTCTTAAGGTTTTTCTTCCTAACGTTTCACCAGTCTCTGTGTCAGGCACCTTCAGAGGACAGGAGTCAGAACTCTGTCTGTGCTATGTTGCAGTTTGTTGGATACTTGAGTATTTATAGCTGTGGGAACAGCTTTTGTCCTTTTCAGGAGATTGGGTGATTATGGTGATCAGCGTGTTTTTCTTGTGGGTGTATTGTTGTGATCAGGGGGAAGAGACGATCTGTCACTGTGATTGATGGGTGTCGTTAGCTGGTCTTTTGTGCGCAGTGATCACTGGTCCTTGTAGTTGGGTAGAGTTCATTGACCTTTTGCAGGCTGTATTTTTCAGTGCTGGGAGCCAGGCTTTGTTGAGGTGAAAAATGGGAGTAGCTGAACATGCCTTAAAACAAGCTGGACATGAAATTCTATTTCAAAATACTGAAGTACTGGACAACACCAGCAATCATTATGTTAGGCACAGGGAAGCCATTGAAATCCACAAACACCAGCAGAGCTTCAACAAAAAAGAAGAAAAAGCTTAAGAACACAGCCAAACAGCCCAGAAAACCCTCAACAACCAAATCTGTTTAAACTTTGAATACATTTCATTGTAAAAGGATAAGCATATTTCCAAGACAAAAATAACAGATTTAAAAGTGCATGAAGAGTAACTACTTTAGGAAATACATCTTTAAATGTGATGTTTGTACATTTAAATTAAGCAGATTAATGCAGACATGAAATGGGATTTAAGTAACAGGTAATCTACATGACAGTGAAATTAATTTATTTCCCCATCCTTTGCTATACAGTAATGCAAAATACTAGGTAAATGTAAAAGCACACTTTTATAGTATTTTATAGGAAGTAGATCATATAGATTATAAGAAAATCTTTTTTGTGTCATTGATACATAAGCTAAAATCTAGTAGTAAATCACAGCTAGAGTAGGTTTACTATAAGTTACAGAGGAGTTGAGTCACTAAATCCCCAATGATTCAGTGGGATTACTCTAGTTGCTACTTATTATTGGATTTCAGGCACAGTCTGTTGAGACTAAAGTAACCTTTGCTTCACAGGTCAGAGAATGTACTTCAGTTTTGCTTACAATTAAACTGATAAACATACACTATGTGCAACTGAGATTCAAGATCAGAGTCTAAACGAATCCTGAATCCACTTACTAGGAAGTGAGTCCAGTTTTACATAACACAGTATGTTTCTGAGCAAACATCCACAGAATTGACCTGCATAGCTCTTCATACACTCCCAGACGTAAACTCTTTTGTGTTCAGTGTGATTTATTCACAAGTCCATATGCATCTTTTGAGGAATCATGGAAAGAATTGAGTTATTGGAAGAGGCAAAACAAGAAATTATTTCATTGACTAAACATGCTAAGTTGAATCTTTTTTTTGTATCACTAGTTCTAAGCAGATTGCTTATTTAAATAAGAGCAGGAGAGGTTTCCTTTTTATATAAGAAAACTTTATACATAAAATTCTTTAAATTACTAAGCAATATTATTGGCAGTTTTAATGCCCATTTAGTTAAATTCATCAGGCAATTCTGCTAATAAACTTGATTTTTAAAATCTTAATATATGTTTAATTATATTTTAAAGATTGTATTTATATGATCTTTATATAGTGTTTTAAAATCTGTTGTTTTATGTGTTGTGAGTCACCTTGGGTCCTCTATGGAGAGAGAAGCATCATATAAATAATATAAGAAAAATAAATAATAAATAAATAAATAAGTAAAGGCTCCAGACACTGTAAAACTGGTAATTAAAATATGTCATTGCCTTTTTTAAAGGATGGCTTGGATTTCTCAAACACTGTCTTTCATTATGTTGTTTTCTTCAGTCTACAGTGGTAAGTATCTTGTACATAAACTGTTACTTCTTATTTATATAGGATGCTTTGTGAAAATGTATGCCTAAGCATTAACCTTTGCCCAAACAATCTAATGAGACAGAGCAATGCAGTTTTTCTACCTAACAATATGTACTTTGTGATATGGGGAATCCAGCATTCTGCATGTTTAATTGTCAGGGCAGTCAGGCAACCCTAAATCTTCCCTGGGATAGTGCAATCACCACTCACAGATGCACCAGCTGTGGAAGGTGAGAATTAGGCTCAAGTCTAAATGCTTGTGAAAGAGCAGAAATGCTCTTTCAGCAGAACCATCTTCTGTCAGCTGATCTCAAAGACTGGTCAAATGGGCAAGCTGCCAGCAGAACGACTCTGCTGAGTAGGACCCGCTTGTAGAGCCATAATTAGCAATGCCATCACCTGAAGCCAGAGGCATAAAATGAGCCCCCCAAACCACTTTTGTATATAAGTTGTGATGTGAAAATAATACAAAAATCATAAAGTTGAAAAGATCTTTGTGGAAAGCATCAAAAACTTTTAATCTGCAACTCTTCCTATGAATTAAGCTGCAGTAAGTGGTTTGAGAGAGACAGAAAACCTTACTTTTTGAGAACACAACTCCTGGAATACCCTAGTGATGGCGAACCTATGGCATGCATGCCACAGCTGGCACACAGAGCCCTCTCTGTGGGCACACGAGCCATAAGTCACCATAGAGAAATACTTACCCATCCTCCAACCCTGGATTTCAGCACTCCCCTCTGTTGGTGCAGTGGTCCAGTGGAGGGGTGCAATGGTGTCCATTACCAGTCAAGCCCAATGGAGGACTAGTAAGTATTTCTCTGTTAATACTTCCCCTAGAAAAAACACAAGCATTTAACCCTTGCAGTGCAAGGGCAGTTTTTTTTTCTAAACTAAAACCTCAGTATTCAGGTTTAATTGCAGTGTTGGCACTTTGAATCAAGCAAGTTTGTTTTGTATTGCAGTTTGGGCACTTGGGCTCAAAAAGGTTTGCCTGGGAAGAGATTTAGCTGACATTTACTGGTAAGTGGGCCTACAACCAGTGTACTTCAGGTTTCAGGTTTCACCACTGTCAGACCTGTATGTCTGAGAGAGTTATAGCTGAGATTAAACAAATTGCCCTAAAAATCCTCCAAGTGCAAGTGAACACATGTTAACATTTTGCCTTTTTCTCTGGTCTCAGAATGTATATCTCAGGTCTACAAAAACACATATATCCAAGGAGGAGATATTTCTAGGGTTTACACTCCAGATGAGGAGTACTGCAGAACAGTATGCACCTACCATCCAAGATGTCTTTTATTCTCCTATCTGCCAGGCAACTTTGCAAACAATAATACAAGGTAATATTCAAATTTCTGTCTATCAGAACTGGGTACAGTAGAGCCCCTGGATCTGTGGTATAAATACCCACAGTTTCAGTTATCTGCTGCCTGAAAATATTAAATAAATAAAATCCATACACCAGAAATATGTGTTTCCAAGGTATATTGCCAAAACTGGCCACTAGAGGGAACCAGAGACTATGTAGGCTGCTCCCATTCTCATCCCTGGGGTGGTTGTTCTTGTTGCAGCTCAGCTTCTGCTTCTTTGCTGCATTTCCATTCCTGATTCCTTGTTCCCACTCCCACCCACACTTCCATTGTTGCCACTGCTGCCTCACCTCCATTCAGACATCTTCCGCACCCCTCATGGCCTTAGCAGTGGCTCAAAAGCACAGAAGACGAAAAGCAAGCTTCCCCTTTCCACCTCAGGGGTACGTAGGGGTAAAATTGGCTAATACACTTTACCATCCCTGCTATACTGTATATATAAGTTGTAGGCAACCTTCAGTCTCGAGAGACTATGGTAATGTGTTCTGAATAGAGGTCTTGGAACAATTCGAGAGTGACAATCCCTTCTATATATAAGTATTATAGGCAAAAAAAGAGAGTTTTTTTTAAAAAGAACAAATTAAAAAGACAAAAATGTGATGGAGCCTTAGAGACCACCTGCTATATTTTAATGTGAGCTTTTGTGGATAACCCCACTTCCTCAGACATAAGAGAGAGATATACCATGGCAAATATTTATACATGGCATCAAATACAGAGTTCATGGTCGTTTGGTAAGAAAGTCAATGAGTATTTAACAGTGACTTGATAGGCTCTTTTATATACAGGTATATTCCATTGAAACTTGTGCTATAAAGGATGGAAGAACCTCTCTCATCAATAACATTTAAAAGGCTTGCAAAAAAAAAAAAAAAGCAACCGCAAAAGGCCAGTCTCTTCAGTATAATTCACGTTCATATTATTCTGTCATTGTTGTTCATGACAGAGGTTCTTACACCCTCACAAAGCTCACATTAAAATACAACAGTCTCTAAGAGGGCACCACTTTTTTGTCTTTTCAGTTGTTCTTTCATTTTTTGTTTCATTTTTACTTATAACGCTTGAGCAGACTAATATAGCTACTTCTTCTACAACTGCAGCTATACATAAGATTTGCATATCTGTGGTTTTCAGTATCTGCAGAGGGACTTGGAACGGATCCCCTGTGGATACCGCAGTCCTACTGTACATATGTACATGCTGTGATTTATATACATGCCAGATTTGTAATGTAACACAGGAAAACAAAACAAAACAAACAAAACCCAGCTTTCTGTCCCAATTAAATTTCGTCATTGGAAAGAAAAGGGGGTGGGAACATTTCATTATTGTTGTTTTTGCTCCTCTCCCTCCCTCCCTCCCTCTCCGTCTCTTCCTTAATATCAGGTTTTCGTGCTTCCTGAAAGATATTAATTCTCAAGTTTTGCCAAAGGTAGCCATGCAAGGAGCAATCTCTGGACATTCCCGGAAACAATGCCCTCATGTTACTGGTAAGGTTTGGGTGTTCCAGCTACACACATGCACACACCCCAAAGCCAAAAGGTACGGTATATAGGACATTGGAAGGTACCATATACCACTGGCCTCACTATCTCAGTACTGTTTACATCCTTTAGTAGCAGCTCTTTAGGCTTTCCAGCCAGTGAATGCTAATCACTCTGATTCTGTACATATGGTAAATCCAGACTAGGTTTCAGCCTCGCTTTATTATTATTATTATTATTATTATTATTATTATTATTATTATTATTATTATTATTATTATTATTATTATTATTATTATTATTATTATTATTATTATTATTATTATTATTATCGTCGTCGTCGTCATCGTCGTCATTATCGTTATTGTTGTTATTGTTGTTGTTATTGTTATTATAGGTGCTTGCCCATATTGCTGAACCTATTTGAGGTTTGGCATCTTTAATAGCCACTGTAAACCTCAGACTAAAATCCAGATCACACTCACTTTCCTTGTAAACTTGGGAGTCACCTGCCTCCACTGCTTTAGGCAGGGGTCTTCCCAGACCGACTCCGAGAGAACAAGACCCCAATCTTTTTATGCTTTATCCTTGCAGAAAACACTGCACTATCTCTTGCCCTTGACAAGGAACCTAAGCGGTGTTGTTTTCTGTATCTGGTTTTTCATCTAAATACTAACCAGACACAGTTTGGAGAATAGTTTTGGGAAAATGTGGCCAGAGAGTGAAGGAGAGACATTTTAAAGTGTGATGAAACTGGGCAAAGCAAGAGAAAGGCTGGACTAACATAATAATTAGAAATCAGAATTTGGAGCCCTAGTTATTTGAAGGAATGTCTCTTCTTATGGTTGTTGTGGGTTTTTCGGGCTCTTTGGCCGTGTTCTGAAGGTTGTTCTTAACATTTCATCAGTCTCTGTGGCCGACATCTTCAGAGGACAGCACTCTGTGCTCTGGTGTGGTTTGGTTGGGAGTGGAATATTTATGGCTGTGAGATAGGCTTTTGTCCTGTTCAGGAGATGGGTAATTAGTATGTCTTGTTGTGGGTGCATTGTTGTGATAACGAGGAGAGAAATGGGTACAACCTGATTCCAGGACAGGTAGCTCAGGCTGGAGAGTAACCAGATCCAGATTTTGTGCTCAAAAAGCATGTCATAATCAAGGTCCGAAGCAGCAATACTGGGCAGGGGAAAAGGACTGTCATTGTAAAAAGGGATCAGAGTCTAGGTCAGACCTGGGCAAAGCGCGGCCCTCCAGATGTTGCTGAACTGCAAATCCCAGCACTCCTCACTATTAGCTGTGTGGGCTAGGATTGCTGGGAGTTGCAGTTCAGCAACATCTGGAGGGCCACAATTTGCCCAGGTCTGGTCTAGGAGGTAGAGTCTTAATGGTACAGGGACATTGTTTGGACTGAGGAGCTAGCTTTAGAGCCAGGCTTTGTAGCATCTGGCACATGGGGATTGGCCCATCAGGGTTAGGTGGTTGGTACTGTGGTGCCCTTAAAAGTTTGGACCTCTGTCTAATAGGTGCATAGGTGAATCAGAGTGCCAGTTGCTTGTGAGGTTACAGTACCAGAGTGTGATTTTTGGGAGCCCTAGTTTGAGGCCATTCTAAGTGCCTTACAATTGGTTTTCTTCTACATTTTCAGACCACTATTTTTATTTCTAGCTTGTAACAAGGAGGTTTATGAAGGACTGGATATGAAAGGAGAAAATTACAATGTAACTGATGCTGACAGTTACCAACAGTGCCAAAAAAGATGCACCAATCAGAATCACTGCTATTTTTTCACATATACCACCACGTTGTTTCATCAAGCAGGCTTGCGGTAAATGATTTTCAGATGTGTTAAAGAAACCTAGAGACTGATGAGTATGTTGGGTCTATAAATCAGCTTTAACAAACCATCATTTGATAGTTGGAAGTGAGGGTGGGTGGGAACCATGATCCCCCAGATGATGTTGGACTCCAGGTCCCATCAGCGTCATCCAGGAAGCCAGTGATCAAGAATTTTGGGAGATTCTTCCATTTGAATGGCCCTGGATTCCTTCACCCACTTATACAAGGGGGAGATGGCACAGGCCTTTGCACCCCAACAGATCATTGGATGAATTGTAACAGTTTCGACATGGTTTTTAACACTCTGTTATGCCTCACGGGCAAAGAAGGGAGCTGTTTCAATGTACCACCAAATCTTTGGGCTCTGTCTCCTGTACATTTTGGGGGTTGGGGTGGGGGAATAGACATATTTTATGATGGTTGATCTTTAATTTTTGTTGGTATTTATTTATTGCCAGAACAATTAAGATCTTTGTGCTGCTACAATTTATTAAGCTTTACCTGCTGATGCTCTGTAGAAAGTTCCACCAACGTTTTATACACTATAGTGGATCTCTGTTATGCTATCGTGCAAAGGAATAAAGATGTCCATTCACCAGCCAGTTTTTAATTGCAGTCATTTTTCAAGCAGAACATATGCAAATAATATCCCAATACAGTAATAACTTCATAGTTTGGTGTGGTCCACACAATCAAAGGCTTTTGCGTAGTCAATGAAGCAGAAGTAGATGTTTTTCTGGAACTGTCTGGCTTTCTCCATTATCCAGCGCATGTTAGCAATTTGGTCTCTGGTTCCTCAGCCCCTTCGGAATCCAGCTTGTACTTCTGGGAGTTCTCGGTCCACATACTGCTGAAGCCTTCTTTGTAGGATTTTGAGCATAACCTTGCTAGCGTGTGAAATGAGTGCAATTGTACGGTAGTTGGAGCACTCTTTGGCAATGCCCTTCTTTGGGATTAGAATGTAGACCGATCTTTTCCAATCCTCTGGCCACTGCTGGGTTTTCCAAACTTGCTGGCATATTGAGTGTAGCACCTTAACAGCGTCATCTGTTAAGATTTTAAATAGTTCAACTGGAATGCCATCACCTCCACTGGCCTTGTTCTTAGCCATGCTTTCTACGACCCATTTGACTTCACTCTCTAGGATCTTTCTGGTATAATTCCTCTGTATATTCTTGCCACCTCTTCTTGATATATTCTGCTTCTGTGAGGTCCCTGCCATTTTTGTCCTTTATCATGTCCATCTTTGCACAAAATGTTCCTTTAGTATCTCCAGTTTTCTTGAACAGATCTTTGGTTCTTCCCTTTCTGTTCTTTTCCTCTATTTCTTTGCACTGTTCATTTAAGAAGGCCCTCTTGTCTCTCTTTGCTATTCTTTGGAAGTCTGCATTCAGTTTTCTGTAATTTTCCCTATCTCCCTTGCATTTTGTTTCCCTTCTCTTCTCTGCTATTTGTAAGGCCTCGTTGAACAGTCACTTTGCTTTCTTGCATTCCTTTTTCTTTGGGATGGTTTTTGTTGTTGCCTCCTGTACAATGCTACAAGCCTCCAGCCATAGTTCTTCGGGCACTTTGTCCACCAAATCGAGTTCCTTAAATCTGTTCTTCACTTCCACTGTGTATTAGTAAGGGGTATGGTTTAGATTATACCTGACTAGCCCAGTGGTTTTTCCTACTTTCTTCACTTTAAGCTTGAGTTTTGCTATAAGCAGCTGATGATGAGAGCCACAATCAGCTTCAGGTCTTGTTTTTGCTGACTGTATAGAGCTTCTCCATCTTTGGCTGCAGAGAATATAATCAATCTGATTTCAGTATTGCCCATCTGGTGATGTCCATGTGTAGAGTCACCTCTTGTGTTGTTGGAAAAGAGTGTTTGTGATGACCAGCTTGTTCTCTTGACAAAATTCTATTAGCCTTTGCCCTGCTTTGCTTTGAACTCCAAGGCCAAACTTTCCTGTTGTTCCTTTTATCTCTTGACTCTCTTCTTTAGCATTCCAGTCCCCTATAACGACAAGAACATCTTTCTTTGATGTCAGTTCTAGAAGGTGTTGTAAGTCTTAATATAATTGGTCAATTTCAGCCTCTTCACCATCGGTGGTTGGTGCATAAACTTGGATTATTGTGATGTTGAAAGATCTGCCTCGGATTCATATTGAAATCATTCTATCATTTTTGAGATTGTATCCCAGTACAGCTTTTCCCACTCTTTTGTTGACTATGAGGGCTACTCCATTTCTTCTACGGGATTCTTGCCCACAATAGTAGATATGATAATCATCTGAATTGAATTCACCCATTCCTGTCCATTTTAGCTCACTGATGCCCAGGATGTCAATGTTTATTCTTGCCATCACCTGTTTGACCATATCTGTGAGATACCTGGAAGCAATTAGAAGTATGGAGTGCTCTCCAGAAATTCCTACTATGCACTTGGAAAAAAAAACATGTGGAGAGGCTGCTGCCTCCCCATCACCTGTGGATGTCCCCACAAGCTAAACTCTGCACATGGTACAAAAAAGACTGAACTGGAAGCTTATGCGCATAAAATGACATGTATTCCCCAAACACAGTGGGGTTGATCTCCCTCCCTACCCCTCTCTCGAGGAATTATATGAGTCAGATTGGTACAATGGGTCTACTATAGTTAGAACTAGCAGTTGTAGTTTACCCAGTATCTCTCTTCTGCTGATAGAAAGATTACATTGGTCCATCCACCCGGTTTGGGATGAGCCCCTATACCCTATATTACAACTTACCCCAGTCACCAGGATCCCCCTTGACACTCTCTGCAGCATATGGGTGGGTGGGTGGTGTCCATGAGGAGTAAAGGATGGTGAAGCATCCTGACAACTTAATGCTCCATGATTAGGCTAGGTGGCAATGATGGGAACTGTAATATGACATATCTGAAGGGCTTCTATCTGGGGAAAGCTGTTTCATCTACTCCTACAATAGGAACTCATCGAAGCCCCTCAAAAAGTCATATTACATGATGATTGTGTATGCATCTGTCTGTCTATCTATTTACAACATATACACAGTGAATATCTATTAAAAATGGAAGGCAACGGTCCATCCACCTCTGTGATGTATTTGTGCATGTTTGTCAGTACCTGGTACCAAGAGACAATGTAGTCTCCCACAATTCACAAATCCTGGCTAATGCTACAGTCTATGAGATTTGCTCAGTCCTGTTCTAAATTCATTTTAGCTCATAAGCATCATTGCATCTTACAGCACAAGCCATCAATCAGTCAGTCAAATTTTGGCAAGGTCAAGAAGCCTGTCTACTGAGGTTTGTAAATTTTATTCTCCTCCCCCCTTTAGGCAAAAATGCTACTTGAAGTTCAGCAGCACAGGAATACCAGTCCAAATAAGGCACCTTAGAGGTGTTGTATCTGGATTTTCATTAAAGCGCTGTCGATTGTCAGAAACAGGTAAATATTATACAATAACAGAAAATATGGTGGATTGTATTTTGTGGATTGCTTAAATCAATTTAAGCCTTGTAAAGACATCCCATACAAGGTAAAAGGTAAAGGTTCCTCTTTGACATTTTTAGTCCAGTCGTGTCCAACTCTAGGGGGCGGTGCTCATCCTGTTATTCAAGCCATAGAGCCAGCGCTTGTCCAAAGACAGTTTCCGTTGTCACATGGACAGCATGACTAGGGAGTGCCGTTTTACCTTCCCACCGAGGTGGTACCTATTTATCTACTCGCATTTGCATGCTTTCGAACTGCTAGGTTGGCGAGGAGCTGGGACAAAGCGACGGGAGCTCACTCCCCATACAAGATGCAACCCCAAATCCTATGGGGCTAAAGAAATTATACCGGAATCATAGAATTGTAGAGCTAGGAGGGACCCCAGAGGTCATCTGATCCAACTGTGCAATGCAGGAAGTCCACAGTTACAAGATCCTTGATAGATGGTCATCAAAACTCTATTTAAAAATCTCAAATGCAGGAAAGCCTACTATTCTTTTAACCCACCATTATGCAGCTCTCGTTTTCAGGAAATTCTCCCCAGTGTTTAATAAATAATTCCTTTCTTGTAATTTGAATCTGCTAGTTCTGGTCTAATTCTCTGGAGCCAGAAAAAAACAAGCTTGCTCCATCTGCCACCTGACAATGCTACAAATATTTGAAGATGGTTCTCTTATCATCTCTCAGTTTTCTCTTCTCTAGGCTGTCCATGCCGACTCCCTCATTCCTCACAAAGTTTGGTTCACAGACTGTTTAGCATCCAGGGATGTCAGCATTTTTTGGGTCAGAGTCCCAAGTCCTAATACTCAAGCCTGAGTCCCTTTTAAAAACAAGCTTGTCCCCCAGAAGAAAGCAAGGTGGGTGGGTTCTGAGTCATGAGTGGAGTCTGAACCATTGTGTGTGTGGGGAAAACAAGTTGAATCCCAGTCGAGTTATTGGTGCAACTTCAGTTTGACTTGACAGAGAGTCCTGCCACTCAAGTCCTCATTCTTGTAACATCTCGGACCTTTTCTTCTGGACATGTTCCAGCTTATCTGTATTAGTATGGCCAACAATTGTCATTATGAACCATTGGATCACTCAGTGGTTTAAGTATCTGGCTGTGGAGCCAGAGATTGGGAGTTCAATTCTCCACTATGCCTCCTTGAAAGGGGCTAGACTTGAAGAATCATAGGTAAAGGTAAAGGTTCCCCTTGACAATTTTTTTTGTCCAGTCGTGTTCGACTCCAGGGGGCAGTGCTCATCCCCGTTTCCAAGCCATAGAGCCAGCGTTTGTCCGAAGACCATCTTCCGTGGTCACATGGCCAGTGCGACTTAGACACGGAACGCTGTTACCTTCCCACCGAGGTGGTCCCTATTTATCTACTTGCATTTGCATGCTTTCGAACCGCTAGGTTGGTGGGAGCTGGGACAAGCGACGGGTGCTCACTCCGTCGCGTGGATTCGATCTTACGACTGCTTGGTCTTCTGATCCTGCAGCACAGGCTTCTGTGGTTTAGCCCGCAGCATAAGGGTTCCTTATATGCAGTTCTAAGATGATAATGAGGATTTCATAAATTATTACAAAATACTTTTTAAACATTTTTGAATTCATAACATACAGTACTTCACAACATTTATTGTTATGATAGCAATTTATTCTCACAAGAGTGCTGTTAGGCAGATGTGCTGGGAGAACATGACTCATATTCCTTTTATTCAGCACTGGTTAGGCCTCACCTTGAGTGTTGTGTCCAGTTCTGGGCACCACGCTTTAAGAAGGATGCTAACAAATGGAAACAAGTTCAGTGGAGGGTGACAAGGATGATCAGGAGGCTGGAAACCAAGCCTTATGAGGAAAGGCTGAGAGAATTGGGCACGTTTAGCCTTGAGAAAAGATGACTGAGGGGTGATACGATAGAACTTTTCAAATATTTGAAAGGCTGTCCTACAGATGAGGGGCAAGATCTGTTCTTGTTCACCCCAGACTGCAGGATACGCAACAATGGGGTGAAGCTAAAGGGAGCCAGATTTTGGTTGAATATCAGGCAAAACTTCCTAACTATTAGAGCACTACGACAGTGGAGTTGGTGAGTGCTCCAACACTGGAAGCATTCAAGAAAAACAGATAATCACGTGGCAGATATGCTTTGATTGTATTCCTGCACTGAGCAGAGGGTTGGACTTGATGGCCTTATAGGCCCCTTCCATCTTCACTTTTCTATGATTCTATACGAGCTGCTAAATGAGCTTCCCTATTGTTTTGAGATTGTGTACTTACATGGCAAGGGTAAAGTTATTATTATTTTGCACTACAACTCCCAGAATTTCAGAGCCACCAAGATGGTTTGATTACAGATGCTCATGAGCCCTTGTGTTTGATCTACGAGATTCTGTTTTGTACAGATTTAGGCAGAGCAGCCTGATTCTGGTTTCTCCATAATTACCACAATTCAATGTACAACCTGTTTCTCTTGAGCCTCCTGGGCTTCCCATTCTGTCAAAGAACAGAGCTGTATGTAGCTGTATGAGCTGCCCTGCACTCTCAAAACTAAGCAACTGCTCTTAGGTATGATGGAGAGACCTATCCAGTGCCCATGCTAAATTATGATCCAAAAAAGAGAGGACCTTTTCCATCGCTGACTCTATAGTGTAAATTACAAACAACAACTATTTTCCACAGGAATTCTGACAGTACCCCTAATCTTGGGTGAACTGAGGAAATCTTGATGCCACAGCATAGCTACTGTATATGTAAATTTGTGAACGATGTGATGGCTATATGGATTGTAGTAACTTTGCCCATTCATTATTTCTGCAGATTGTAGGATGGACATTTTTCAACACCAGGTATTTTCTGGCATTCACCTAACAACAGTTCTAACACCCGATGCCCATGTATGCAGAACGATTTGTACTTACCAGCCGAACTGCTTGTTTTTTACCTTTCGTGGCCCTAGATGGGAGGTAAAAAGTGAGAGGTAAGTCTGCTCATCCAGGAGCTTGAAGATGCTATGCTTTCTAAGATGATGTTTAAAAGATGGTTTGATAAGAAGCACTCAGGCTTATTGTAGAATCTTATGAAATACTGTAGGTGGGTATGCATTGTTGGTACATATGTACTGCGGCCAGCTTCCAGTTCCTCTACTACTGCTACCACCTTGACCAGAGTTCAGCAGCGCTAACTACTGTTCTCCTCTCCCTCTGTATGGAAGTTAATTGAACTAGCAGTTGCACCTTCTTTTTACCTATATAAAACAGTACTAGATTTAAATCAACAATCAATAGTTCTTTATAGGGCAACTTGGCAGGTGGGGCATCACCCCCAAACGTAGAGGTGAATCCCCTGCCTCTGACACCATAACCTGCCCATGGGTATTTATTAAAACCGATTAGGACACTAGCTAGTATTTGACTTTAAAGAACTAAAATAGGTTACTCCCACCACCACGTGCCTTGGTTGGTAATATAACCACATAGGCCCAAGGTTGTTGAGATCTCTGTAGAAAGATAGAAAATGTTGCACCTGCAGCTCCCAGAACTCCACATCCAACACTATCACTATGATGTTGGCTTGGGATTCAGAAAGAGCTAGGGATAGAGGAGAAGACAATAGGCTTCTCCTGAATGTGATTGTTATGTAAAGTCACATCTGAGTTATGCTGACCAAGCCATGTGAGATATTTAAGAAGAGGTTTCATCATTGCCACTCCCCAGCGAGTTTCCATGGCTGAGTGAGGATTTGGACCCATGTCTCCTGAATTCTCATCCATCAGTCCATTTGCAGCACCACACTGGATTGCATGCGATTACTTAGTACTGAGCCCACTGAGTCTCCATTCCTCCCATACGTATCCACTTAAGTACAGAATTGCAGCCGGAGTTGCTATGTGTTTATTATTATATACAGAACAGTCTTTTGTTTAAAGAGCTGTCCAGATTAAGTCAGAAGGAGGTGAAGGAGCATAAAGTGGGAGACCAGGGACCTCAATCTATAGCGAGCAGCTGGACTGATAACCAGGTTATCTGGTTACAGTTAAGCTACTCTGTGCTTGAATGAACGGTATCATAATTCTGTTTAAATAATATAAATTATTTCTAATCTTGTGTACATGAAATCTTGATATTGGTTTGTTGGTCACATCCAGCATCACATTTGACCCAAACCACTACTTGGAAAGAATCAAGGTCACTGAATGCCACACTATGCTTTAGGATAGGACTATCTAACCACTTTTGTATAGGAACTGATTTGACCAATACAGTATGATAATGATAGTAGGAACTGTTCTATTATGTTGGGTACAGGAACAGAGGATGGAAGGGTAGGAGGGAGAGACAGCATCTGCTTTGTGCACAGGTGTACCTGTGTTTGTGTATGTGGGAGATGAATTTGTTCTGATGTCACTCTAAGTAAGCCAGTCCAAACCATTATTTTGTAAGATGAGAGGGTGTGATCTGTATGTGAAGCCAAAGAGACACTGCTAATCAACATCAGCTTTGATTTTCTTGTGCTTTTGTTTTAGGTATACTTGTCTGATGATGACATCAAAAAGTGGAATGCCAGATGCATTTATAGAAGGAAGCAATGCTATGTCAGGTTTCAGTCTCCGAAACTGCCGAAAAACAACACCTGGTAATGTATAAGTTATAGTTAGCACAGTACCAGCAGAAACTATGAGCTCATAAACTCATCATAAATTGCCTTTGATGTATCAAATGAATGGCATTTTAACACTGCTCACAAAAATGTTGCAGCCTGTCACAATCCAACTTTTTCCAACTTGAACTTTATTGGGATGGAACTGAGTGTGGAATTTGTTAATGGGTCCAAGGCATGTCAGCAACTTTGTACAGACACCGTCCGCTGCCAGTTTTTTACTTACGTTTCCCACAAAAACCTGTGCAACCGAGAAGGGTAAGTTTTTTTCTGTTTTGTTTTTTAAAATCACCCCACAATAACTTTTTTAAAAAGGCTGATCAAGTTTATATAAGCAATCTTTCCAGCATAATTATCACCTTGATTTGTCTTTTCCCCCCAGTAAATGTAAATGTTACTTAAGAATGACCCCTAGTGGGTCTCCGTATAGCATCACATCGGAGAATGAAATGGTTTCTGGCTATTCTTTAAGACTATGTCAGACTAAAGTCAGCTCCGGTGAGTAATGTTGCCCATTCACTGTTTACTTGACTTATTTGTAAGCAACCCAATGCTAGAAACTGAATCTGGAATGATAACCTTTGGTTTACTCAAGTGTTATAATTTGTATTTCTAATCAAAATGTGTAAGATGTGAACCAGCTATCTCCAAACAGTATCCTCCAGATGTGGTGGATTACTGTTCCCATCAACCTCAGCCAGCTTGACCACTGGGCACGTTGACTGGGCATGGTGAAAGCATCAGGCTGGGAATTATTGCAATGTGACAAAGTTATTGGCTTAATGTATTCTTGAAGGCTTTCACGGCCTGGATCCAATGGTTGTTGCGGATTTTTCCTTGCTGTTTGGCCATGTTCTTAAGGTTTTTCTTCCTAACGTTTTGCCAGTCTCTGTGTCCGTGTCACATTCCCAGAGGGTTTCAACAGGCAAAAGTCCAATAAGCCAGTCCAATATCAGAAGTCCAGAAAATGCAAAGCAGATACCAAAATGCCAAAGCCAAAACACAAACCATAGTCAGAAGTCAGAGTCCAAAGCCAAGGGTCCAGAAAACAAGGTCCAAGATAAGCAGGACCGTGGATGCAAGCCAGAGTGTTGACTTGTTGCTTCCACAAGCTTCCAAGCCTTCTAGGTGCAGATTATATAGCAAAACAGTCATCAAACTCCTAGAAGCCTTCCATCCTGTTAAAACTCAGGACTGGTTGACCTGATGTTCCTGTGGAAAGCATTCATGCGATCATCTGATCGTCATGTCATGAGTCTTTGCTGAAGTTTAGCCCTCACCCTGGCTACTGGGAAAGGAGAATCTGGTGGTGATTCAGCTGTCTGTGCTTCTAATTGCCCAGCATTTTCCTCAGCTGTAATTAACCCCTCAGATTCCAGATCTTCTTTGGCTGAACTCATGACAGTCCGGCATCTTCAGAGGACAGGAGTCAGAACCCTTTCCGTGCTCTGTTGCAGTTGAGTATTTATAGCTGCCGGAACAGCTTTTGTCCTTTTCAGGAGATTGGGTGATTATGATGATCATTTTGTGTGGGTGTATTGTGATAAGGGTGAGAGACAATCTGTCACTGTGATTGATGGGCGTTGTTAGCTGGTTTTGTGTGTGCAGTGATCACTGGTCCTTGTGGCTGGATAGGGTTTGCTGACCTTTTGCAGGCTGTATTTTTCAGTGCTGGGAGCCAGGCTTTGTTGAGTTTTAAACTTTCTTCTTTTTTGTTGAAGCTCTGCTGGTGTTTGTGGATTTCAATGGCTTCCCTGTGCAGTCTATCATAATGATTGTTGGTGTTGTCCAGTACTTCAGTATTTTGAAATAGAATTTCATGTCCAGCTTGTTTTAGGGCATGTTCGGCTACTGCTGATTTTTCCAGTGTTTTAGTCTGCAGTGTCTCTCGTGTTCTTTGATTCTAGTGTGAATGCTGCATTCTGTGGTTCCAGTATATACCTGTCCACAACTGCAAGGCATCCGATGTACTCCTGCAGTGGTGAGGGGGTCCCTTTTGGCCAAACAGCCCAGAAAACCCACAACAACCATTATTGGCTTAAATTCTGTTGTGCAGTTATGCAAACTGTGAGTTTTAGAAGCAATTTGTAGTAAACCAAGACATATCTGTTACATTATTCAGCTCAGTACAGCAAGTAATATCTATGGATATTTCTTAACTTATTGCAGTTTGGTGTGTGCAAGAGGATTTCAGCCACTGATTTTTTAAAATGTTTTAATTCTATCCACTTCATATACCTACACAGCACCATTCATCAAATAGTAAAGAAATTTGTCCTAAATTTTTATTTCTTCTGTCTCTATTGGCCAGAATCCCATTGCTCATACAAGCCAGTATAAGTCAAGTGAA
Organism: Pogona vitticeps; assembly: GCF_051106095.1. NCBI lineage: Eukaryota > Metazoa > Chordata > Lepidosauria > Squamata > Agamidae > Pogona > Pogona vitticeps. The sequence goes on from NC_135787.1 coordinate 62,396,299, forward strand.
ATAAACTGCTGTAGGTAATTGCTGCTAGTTAAGAAGTTGATGCTTGTATTTCTCACCGTGCACCAAATCATATGACCAATGTGCACTTACTTACTTACTTACTTACTTACTTACTTACTTACTTACTTACTTACTTACTTACTTACTTACTTACTTACTTACTTACTTACTTACTTACTTACTTACTTACTTACTTACTTACTTACTTACTTACTTACTTATTGATTGGTTGATTTATTTGCTTTGCTTTGCTTTGCTTTGCTTTGCTTTGCTTTGCTTTGCTTTGCTTTGCTTTGCTTTGCTTTGCTTTGCTTTCTATAGCACCATCTGGCAGCCAAGGCCACTCTGGGTGGTTTACAGAAAATAACATAAAACAACAAAATAGCAAAATAGCAAATAGCAGCATCAATACATAGGGGAGAAAATCAAAAATCATAAAGTGCAGTGAGGATAAAATTACAATGCAATAAATACAATTAAAAGCATAGAAAAATATAAAAACATGGAGCATGGCAGTATGATAGACATTATTTCTAGTGGTTGTTTTCCGGGCCTCTCTCGGGGTCAGAACTCTCAGCCGCCCTGCCTGCGATGATCTTATAGGACGGGCAGACCTAACTGGAAGGAGGCACTCGGCCAGATAAGAAATACAAGTCTCAACTTCTTAACCAGCAGCAATTTGCTGCAGTGAATTGCACCATTTGCTTTTCCTAGCACCACTGTTTGGTGGCTTCCCAGCTTTTTGATGTGCCCCCTCTACATTCTACAAAGTAAAAACGCCCCCTTTACAAATTTGGTACTTACAAGAAGAGCTTTAAGCGAAAACATTGTGATATCTTTGGTCCCAAACATTTGCCTTTGAGCTTGCCTACCATTAAAATGTAGCCCTGAGACAATCTCCAAAGGTCAATGCAGCCTCTTAGCTGAAAGAGGTTCCTACCCTTGCCTGATAAAGGTTTTGAGGCACCCCCCAATCAATATGTAATATGGCATTCAAGGAGAGCCTATCAGGTAACATGGATCTCTAGAAAGATAATGAAGTGGACTGAAGATCAAACTAAGCCTGACCTCTTAACAGAAGCTAAATCAACCAAACAGGACTATGGTACTTTTGGCATATAATGAAAAGACTCCCAAGAAAAGACAATAATCCTGGGAAAAGCTGAATGTTGTTCAAAAAACAAACAAACACCCTGAGCAAGAGATGGATTTACTTGATAAAGAAAGCTGGGGTCTTTTCAAGATCCAAGTAGGACTGCTAATGATAGGACCTTTTGGAAGTTATTAATGCATAGGGTAGCTATTGTCAGGAATGACAGCACATATCACATTGCAGATGAATGCCACATAGGGCTAACTTTGTAGTTCATCTTCCACTCCTAATTAAGAGCTACTTTAGTATAAATCTTTAAATTTTCTGACCTTGACTGTAGCAGTACATATTATAATATAAAGTAACACTCTGTAATAGTAAACCAGTGTTTAATTATGCCTCAACATGTATCTACAAATTCAGCAGTTTCCGATGTCTTGATAGCTCTTTTGGCTTGTAACGCAATGTTCCCCATGTTCTCTTAACCAACATCTAGCTGTTCCGAACTTCACCCATGTCCCTGAACATGCCATGTTAGTCCAATACAAACATTTCTGTACAAACAATCTTTCTGTGAGAGCCATCTCTAGCTATCATGAGACCACCAGCTTCTGTTTGCTGCTTTGTGTTTACTCTTCTTCTTGAAAAAGAGTTACATAGTTCAAGCCCCTCAGAGCTTCCTTTCAGATGAGGGCTCATCTGGGCTCAATACTTAAACCTTTTCTTGAATGCCAGGATGATTATAAAAGAAGGAATGCCTTTGAGTAAGCTCAGTGTGCTTTCCCATGACTACTGTATAGCTATGGCTGGATTGGATATATTTGTGTCTGAGGGAGATCAGCCCCCAGTTCCACAGCTCCCCTGCCTCATCTGGAAAAAGCCAGGTCCTTGAGATCCAAAATCCCCAAACCAGACCCCCCCTTTCTGTGATTGTTACCAACACCCAAAAGGCTTTAAAATATCAGATTTCTAACAGCTTTGCATCTTCATTCCCATCAAGGTGGCAGTGTGTAAGTGGTAGTTTTTAGACTCCTCTCTCTGTGTATATTTTGTGTCAGACTGCAAAACAGACTGTGAAGGCATCTTCCTCTTCTTCTTTCTTCCTGAGGAGAGACACATGACCATCTTATACGCCTTGTGTTCTGACTGGGTTGCTCCTGGGAGGGTTGTTTTATGAGGGTAGCTGCTGTGTGATGGGTTGCCGTTCTGTAGTGGTGGCTGCTTTGCATTTGGTTGCTGAATGCTGCAGCGCCCAATAGCTTCTGGTATGAGAATACAGTACGTATGTTGGAAGGGGCTTTGGGGATAGCACTCATATAAGCACTTCACATTGTATTTGGTAGGCATTTCCTTCCATGCTGCTTGAATTAGTTAGTCTCTGACCAGTGACTCTCCAAGTTTAGTACGTCATCTGTGGCATGCTCTTGAGCTGGCAGGGTCTGGATATTTCAGGAGGCAAGCACCTGCCCTCATTAGCCCTCATTTTCAGTCCATTCCTCTTCATAACCTAGATGGATTTTGCTTCTCCAACTTACAGTGGCTCTGAAACTGGAGAGAGAAGCTATGGATTTTGTTGGGGCATGGAGTCCACTGTCAGGATTGGAGATGCCTTCCTTACCTTTGCTGGCATTTCTCAATAGCCTTTTCTGAGCCATGGGGTTTCACTGTAAGTAGGGACATGATGAAATTTCAGCAGTCTTGCTAATGATCAAAACAGGTTGTCTCAACATGATAATACAGCCTTTGTGGATTCTCAATCGCTACTCTCCATAAAAAGGTCTTGCCTCAAGAATATTCTACATGTAACAAGTGCTTTTTCCTCTCCATCATGGCTTGTGAAATTTGTGCCACATCCCTAGCATTCCCCCCCCCCAGTGAAACTAAGAACACACAGACACAGCAAACACAAAAAATACAGGCTGAATCTGCAGACATATGTTAGCAGCCTTAACCTATGCTACTACGTTTGAATAGTCCATGTAACAAGACAACATCTGTTGTAGCTATAAATTTTGCATATTTACAGAAATGGGTGAAAACTGATCTTGTACATGCACTTCTCTTAGAGATGGGTGGGGTGGGGATATTTGTGGCCAGGATAATTTATACTCCACATTCTCATTTTAGTACACATGAACCAGATCAGGCATTACATCCCTAATTCTATGAGAATTCAATGATCAGGTCACCCAAGTCATGTATGGTTTGACCCTGAAAATACGCCAAAAGGATTCTACAATAGGAGAAATTACTTCTGTGCCTGTAACCTTGTTTTTCTGAAAATGGCCTGAGAGACACACAAGGTTAGGCTGCCATGACACCTGGTGGACACTAAGTGAACATAAATAAGCTTCCCTTGGAGTACTGGTGACTTTCTTCTAGTGTCCCCATATGGGTGACAACAAGAATTGTAGCGATGACTGAGTGGCTTTGGGGGGAATTCATTTTGTCTCACTATAATTTAACACACAGCTTTGTTGAGACAATGACCCATCTCCAGTTCATTGTGAAGGGTATAAAAGCAGCTTTCAAAAGAGTGTTAATAAATTTCCTAACAAAACTTAAAATTATATATATCTGATTAACCTGTGTAGTGTGTTACAGTTAATTAAACTGAGGCAACATGCAGAGCACTGAATGCAACTTGGCTTTATAAACTGAAGTATTCTCTTAGTCTGTGAGCAGAAACCCAATACGATCGCAAGGATTGTAGGTGGAATGAATGCTTTCCCTGCTGAATGGCCCTGGCAGGTCAGTTTACATGTGAAGCTCTCTACCCAAAGCCACATGTGTGGTGGCTCCATCATCCGTGACCAGTGGATCTTGACTGCTGCCCACTGCACAGAGGAGTAAGTAAAACCCTTCTACAATTACCACAAAGGATGGAGTGAAATATTTATTTTATTTTATTTTATTTTATTTTATTTTATTTTATTTTATTTATATCCCGCCTATCTAACCACTTAAGGCCACTCTAGGCAGCTTACAGCAAGGATAATTACAATATAATTAAAATAATTTTAAGTAAGGGGAAAAACTTAGAAAAAGTGAAACGAAAATGAGGGGAGAAAAAAAACACAACAACAACAAAAAAGGAAAGGTCAGGAATTGGCTGAGGGGAAGGCCTGCCGGAACATCAGTGTTTTTAATTGATTTTTAAAAGCACCCAGTGAGGGAGCTGCGCGAATGTCAGGGGGAAGGTTATTCCAGAGGTGAGGAACCACCGCCGAGAAGGCCCTATTTCTTGTCTTTTCTTTCCGGGCCTCCCTCGGCGTTAGGCTCCTCAGCCTCACCTCCTGAAATATAGAAATAGAAAATAGAAATATGAACCTTGAAAATAGGAGTACTAGCAAAATCCGGCTACTATCTGCCTGTGCAGTGAGAATTACAGTCTCAGAGCTGGCAAATTGCCATTAATTAAAGAGTTCCTTTTAGTTCCTGCTTTGATTTTGGAGTGCATGCCACTTAATCTCTTTGGGCAAAAGTGAGAATTACAGCCTGTGTACCCTCAAATCAGAGCAGGAAGTCTTTAGTCAACAGCACCATTGCTACTGAATGGACAGAGCTCTGCAGAGTGTACTGGCCTCAGGCCAGTATAAGGAACTGCGTAGGTGCTTCCAGGACTGGTAGCTGAACCCTTGAAGGCTGTTCTAGAAATGATACATAGGAAGCATCTTTATGCTGAGTTCCTCTGGCTTACTAAGGCCCAAACAGATCATCAATGGCTCTCCCATGGGCTGAATCTGGGTTTGTATAAAAAGGGATGATCCTTATTATCGAGCAATGCTCCTGCCCCGAAGTGTGGAGAAGAAGAAGCCTGTTCTCTAGGTATATAATGCACCTTTTTTCAACATTGACCATGTTGTAGTGAATTGCTAAAGGCTGCATGATATAGCTGTATCGCTAGGGGTGAGTAAGTCTTACTTAAGCTCAGTTTCTGGGAAGAAACGCTTTAGGAAGCCAGGTGACAGCAAGAGCAAGGGGGAACTGTAACAAACAAAAGTAAGTGCAGTCTTTGCTTCAGATATGCACTGTTTGTTTACATCTAGAACAGAGTATTTGAAAAAGGTTGCCCTGTTCCTGGTTTTAATTGTCATAGTTTACAAAAAGAGGGACATGGTGGCGCTGCAGGCTAAACTGCAGAAGCCTTTGTGTGCTGCAGGGTCAGAAGACCAGCAGTCGTAAGATCGAATCCACAGGACGGAGTGAGCTCCCGTCCCTTTGTCCCAGCTCCTCGCCAACCTAGCAGTTCGAAAGCATGCAAATGCGAGTAGATAAATAGGTACCATCTTGGTGGGAAGGTAAACAGTGTTCCGTGTATAGCCGCGCTGGTCACATGACCACGGAAACTGTCTTCGGACAAATGCTGGCTCTACGGCTTGGAAACAGGGATGAGCAGCGCCTCCTAGAGTCAGACACGACTGACTAAATGTCAAGGGGAACTTTTACCTTTACCTAGTTTACAAAATGTTCAAGCTCTGTGGGTTGCCTAGTTGGCCACTGTGAGATAATAGATTATATTGACCCTTACTGACCTGATGTTCAGCAGATATACTGTACAGTATGGGCCAAGGGGATGTTGGATAGTGATGTTGTGGAGTTATAGAAAGATATGGAACAAAGCTTGGAAAAGAATTTTTTTTACTACAGCTCCGAGAATTCTCCAGCTATCACAGCCACTGGACATGCTGCCTAGGAGATCCTAGCAGCTGTAGTCCAAATGGATAACTTTTCCAAGATCTGATGTGTAGGACGCCAGGTTGAGTGAAGTTGGATGGATAGAGACTTGGTCTGTCCAGCGCAGCTCTCATGTTTTCTGTTTTTATGAGAAGACGGAAAGAACTTATAGAGGCAATGACAAAGAAACTAAATGGTAGAAATCATTTCAGATATTATAGGGTGCAAGATTCATGAGCCAAAACTACTAGCGGTAAGAATTAGTTGCTATACAAATGCCAATGATTAAAATACAAGAGACAAGAAATATCTGCATGCATGTTTTAATTGGCTGATCAGGTAGTTTGCATGGGTAAATGGAGAACAGACTCACACTCCAGTATTTCATTTTGGTTTTCTTTGTTTCTCCATTTAGCCTTTTGATAACTCAAGTTTGGCGTATTTATAGTGGCATTTTGAAACAGTCAGAAATAAATGAAAATACCCCTGTCTTCAAAGTCCAAGAGATTATTGTTCATCCTAAATATGTAGCTTCTGAACAGGGATATGACATCGCCTTAATGAAACTTGACAGACCTATGAACTTTAGTGGTATGTATGTTTCTGCTTATTTCAAAAATCCTTACTGTTGTCTTTCTCTCTCTAAAATTAATGCACATTGACCAGATTTAATTAACTGTTTTTCTGTCCAAGAGGGGAGGGATAACAGGTTGAAATGCTAATAGGTATATGATGTATTTTAAAATAAAAACTTTGCTATCACTATCTAATCCTTTCAAATGGATATTTAGCTTTACAGCAACCTTTATGCCTGCCAAGTGAAGAAGAAATAAACACAAAATATGACGAATGCTGGGTGACTGGATGGGGTTACACAAAAGAGACAGGTATAAAAATTTTAAATGTAGACATAATACCCATCTTCACAAATGATAAATTTGTACATGAATGTTTTAACTAGAAGAGGAATTCTATCCCACATTAGCCATTTGTTGATTCCCAGATTGTCTTGGATGAAGGAGAACTTACCATATATACTCAAGTATAAGCCAACCCAAACATAAGCCAAGGCACCCAATTTTACCACAAAAAAACTGGGAAAATGTATTGACTCGAATATAAGCTGAGGGTGGAAAATGCAGCAGCTACTGGTAAATTTCAAAAATAAAAATAGATACCAATAGAATTACATTATTTGAGGCATCAGTAGGTTAAATGTTTTTGAAGATACTGCCCTTCTGAGCTGTGAGACACACTTCACTGTCTGCGGAGGGAGGACTCATACCGGATGCTGCACTTATCTACTCCTCTACTGTTACATAACAAGATGGAAGGAGACGGAGGAGGAAGGTGGGTACATAGAATATGCAGAAGGAAGAGGATGGGAGTGTCCTGGAAGCGGAAATGCAATGTACTTAACCTGGGTCATCGGACCACCCACAGAGGTTTCAAGTGCCTGTAGATGAATGAGGGAGTCCGGAGAACACCTGCACTGCAGGGGAGAACATGTAATTTTGACACTCGAGTATAAGCCGAGGGGGGTGATTTTTCATCAAAAAAATTGTGCTGAAAAACTAGGCTTATACTCGAGTATATACAGTACTTCACCAGTGCAATTACCTACCAGTTTTGTTGCTCTGGATGGAGCATGTCACTTGCAGGTAGAAGATCTCAGGTTCAACTCATAGCATCTCCACATAGTGCTAGAAAACAATTCTGAACCCCTGCCTAGACGAATGGTCTAACTTGATTCAAGGCAATTACTTATGCTCCTGGTCTCCTTTCCTTGGAAACTGCAGAAACCCACGCATGCTTGATGACAATTCCACAAAAACACCACGAAAACCACACTCAAGGTTCTAAACACAAATTCCAGAACCAGTGGCCTGGTAATGATTTAATGTTAGGGACATGAGCTTCCAGTTGTGATGCAGAGTCTTCCACTCTCCTCCTCTGCCATGGCCACAAAGAACGGACTGGAAAACATCCACTTCTGCTTTTAAACCAGGGGTCTGAAACCATATATGGGCAAAACTCAGATGGTTTCCCCAATATTCACACACTGAGTTATGGAAGGTAGGGGTTTAAATCTAGACACTGCTCAGCCCCACACCTCTCAATAGGATTTTCTGCCCTTTCCCCTTCTCTACCATGACATGATCATTCACAACAGAACAGCAATCAATCAAGAATGTGATGATTACCATCTTGCTAAAGCAAACCTACCTGCATAAAAATCATGGATCTCCTCCTTTCCCATGATTCTTCTTGGATCATGGAATTAACTTTGTTATGATGTTATATTATTACATTATATAAGAGTGCATTTGGAATTTATGATGATGTTAGTTGTCTGCCCTGCCTTCTGGGTTTCACAACAGAAGCATTTGCTGAAGTCAACCACAATTATTTATTATTACACCTGTGTCATGTTCCGTCCTTTAATTTCAAAGCCTATTAATGAACTGGAAAATGAGAAATAATACCTAGGTTTTAAACACTTAGTCACCTACTCAGAAAGGAAGAAAGAGGAGCTAAGATTTCCTGCACAAAATGTTTGTAAACCTACAAAGGAAAGACAATAGTGCCTGTCCTGAAGAGTGCTATTAATGCATTCATAAGAAGCATTATCACATGCAAGTGCAAGCAAACCCAGGATTTTTACATGAGTTAGGTTTGCCTCTGCAAGATGATGGCCATCACAGTCTTGATAATGTCACATTCTGTTGCCCAAGTAACTGTTCGTAATGGCTGGTGTTCAAGGGCAATCTTTCACAGCCTTCAGAAGCCAAGTAGAAGTCAACCTGTGCTTTCCTGTACCATCTACACTTTCATGTTTAAATGTACAGTGGAATATCTCATAGTATTTTCTACATATTTTTTTCTCAGGACTAATTTGGTACTCTTAGGTTCCTGAAACTGATTAAGATAGCCAACATAATAACCAAAATCAATAAAGAGAAGAGAAATCATATGGGGCAGGCTTTTAAGGTTCACAGAAACAGGGGTTGCAACAGTTATTTTTTTTAAAGCACCCTACACCTGGGTGTTCTGGAATCTGTAATTCAAAATGGAACTTTTCTCAGTTCCAGAGAGGAGTCTTCCATTGGTTCTTGTAGCACCACAGTGTGTTCTGGCACATAGTTAGGGAATTACTGATCTTCCATATTGCTGAGATGTCCACCTCTTCCCTTTGGGTTCTATTTCTATCATATATTAGGTCAAATAGAAGACACCCTACAGAAGGTTAAAATTCCCCTGATATCAAATGAAGAATGTCAGAACCAATACCAAGACTACAGAATAACAGAGAAGATGTTATGTGCTGGCTACGCAGAAGGTGCAAAGGATGCTTGTAAGGTAGTACTGTAGCCTCTTATGTGTTACCTAGCAGGCAGAGCTGGCCCAAGCATTAGTCAGAATGAGGCAGCATCTCAGATGGCAGGTGCTGAGTGGAGGCAGCAAGATATTTCAGAGGAGTTGTGTACTGTGCAGCTTGGTCTATACTCCTTTAAGATAACCATCTAAGACAGTGGAATATTTATTTATTTAAAATATTTTTATGCTGCCTTTCTCCTTGAAAAGAACCCAAGGCAGCTTACATCATTGAAAGACAATATTTAAAGCTGAAAACAGTGAGAATACAATAGTGGTTTACATCATCAGAAGACAATATTTAAGGCTAAAACAATAAGTATATAAATATTAAAAAGGAACAAACAAGTATTACTCTGAGAGGTGGTTAACACATGTAGCACAACCCAGTGAGAACAGTAATGCATAACAGTCCATCTAAAAGTCACACTCATGTAGCCAGTCACTGAGGGAAAGCTTGCCTGAAGAGAAAGGTCTTTGCCTGCTGGCAGAAAGACAGCAAGGATGGGAGTCAGTCTGGCCTCCTGTGGGAGGGAGTTCCAAAGTCTGGGAGCAGCAACAGAGAAGGCCCTTTCCTGTGTTTCCATCAGAGCATCTGTGAAGGTGGTCGGACCACAAAAAAAAGGCCTCTCCTGATTATCTTAACACTCAAGCTGGCTCATAATGGGAGACATGGTTTTTGAGATAGCTTGGACTCAGGCCAATTAGGGCTTTATAGGTTAAAACCAGCACTTTGAATTGTGCCTGGAAACTGATTAGCAGCCAGTTGAGCCAGGAAAGGTTATGTGATCCCTGTAACCAACCCCAGTCAGCAATCTGGCTGCTGCATATGTTGTTCTACCATAGGAGAACTTTGAAGAAAAGTTCAACTTCCAGTTCAGCTAGCTTTTGCATATGTAATGAGCTCATTTTCATACCAGCATAATAACACCTATGCACACTAACTTTAACACTAATTTTGAAAAAAGATCCTGGGAAATGTAGATGGGAGGAATCTGAAAATGTCAAAATTATCACCCACTGCAATTCCCATCATTTTAAATATTAGTTTTTTTAAAAATGCACACCCCTATTTAGCTTTGGGTTCTTCAGTGGAATTGTGACTTGTACAATCTTGAGCTAACCTGGTCACCTTTGACGACTTTCAGGAAGCCATTGCTACCATTATATACAGCTGGATTATGCTTGCATTAATCTTTAAAGACTGAAAGGGACAGAAAGGCCCACAATTGGTTTAACCGACCAGATAGGCGGGATATAAATAAAATAAATAAAATAAACAGAGTTTTCAGCTTAGACTGGGTAGGCCTGAGTTTGTATCCTCTCCCATGTATTAAGCTTTCAAGGTGATCCTGGCCTACCACTACTTCTCAGCTTCTCAAGAGTCTTTATAAGAGTCTTCTCTGAGATCTTAGCTTGGACAATAGATTAATAAGAGGTACTATTAGCAACTGTAAAGAAATAAACACAGTTTCAAGTATGTTGGATGGGCAATTGTTTCTCCTCACTGCTTCCCTAACTAATAATGTACAGCGCAAGCATGTTTTAGTAGACAGAGGTCAGTTGCTGCTTTTGCACAAGTAGGGGTTTGGGGTCTAGTATCCAGTTTGGGGTCTAGTCTCCACTAGGATCCCAAATTTCTATCCTATAAGCTGCTGTCTTACTATAGCAGCATGTGCAATGACGAAGGAAGAAAGATTGCTGCCAAAATTTTCTTGTAGTTATATTAGATAAACAAGACCTCAAATTAAACATTGTTATGTCTCTTCTGCAGTTTGATTATATATTTGGTAACAAGGGTCAGTTCTGGATTTCTTTACTTTAATCCTTAAAATGGCACATCACAACATTGGATGTTATGTTAACTTGTTATGGCTGTTTTCCACAATTCTAGGCAATACTTTGATGTTTATCTAAGATCAACAAATTAAATTGTTTGAATGATTTAATATCAACATGGTGTGGCTGTAAAGTTTCCAACTTTTGACTGAAATTATGCACATTCTTTTCTTTCTTATTTTAGGGAGATTCAGGTGGCCCTCTGTCGTGTAAATACCAGAACAAGTGGTACTTGGCGGGCATTACCAGCTGGGGTGAGGGATGTGCTCGCCCAGGACAACCGGGAGTTTATACAAATGTGGCTGAGTTTGTAGGTTGGATTCTAGAGAATACCTTATAGCTAAATATCAAAGGATAGACAAATGAGTCTATTTTCACTCTGGTCACTTTTGCATGTGTTCATTCATGTGTCTTTTTCATTTCATTTTTTGTTATAAACATTGAATCATAACTGTAGAATTTATAGCATTTGAAAGGACCCTAAGAGTAGTCAATTGACTAGATGGGCAGGGTATAAATAAATAAATAAATAAATAAATAAATAAATAAATAAATAAATAAATAAATAAATAAATAAATAAATAAATAAATAAGAGTAAACAACTCCAAACCTCTGCAGAAGCAGGAAGTCCACACCTAAAGCATCTGACAGATAAGCCATTCAACCTTCTTCCAAAGACCTCCAATGAAGGAGAGTCAATTGTTATCAAATACCTGCTGCTGTCAGGAATGTATTTGTTATGATTCATTAGATTGTCCTTTCTTATAAGTAGGATTCATTGGTTTGGATCCTGCTCCGCCATCTTCTCTGTAAAAACCCTTCAGAATTCTAAAGACGGCTATAATATTTTGTCTCAGTCTTCTGTTCTTCAGGGTATATATGCCCTCAATAATTCCTCACAGGACTGGTTTCAATACTTTTGAATGCATTTTGTCCTCAAACACCTGTCACATGTTGATAGGAGAACAACATCACCGGCATTCACGTAAGTGCAGAATCCAAAGGATAATTACATTCTCATTTGCTCATTAGTCCAGAAGGTGCAAGTCAAGCCAATTCACATCAGAGTTTTTGAAAGCTGAACATTTTTTCTAGTGCCCTAACATTTTCAGAAGATGAAGGCAGACAGTTCTCATTTTCTCTGTGAAATATCTTAAAGGTTCTGAGACCCTTTTAATTTTAACCAGGGCTACAAGTAATCTGAAATTATTGAAATACCACATGGTAAAAATCCAATTAAAATATTCAACCTCAATCTTTGCTTCTAGTCTATTGAGGTACTGTATATGTTTTTATCTGTGGACACAACAGAGGGAAAGGATTTTTGAGCCAATTGAAATCAATGCATTTTAATATTAAACATGTTTACTCAAAACTAGTCCCACTAAGTTCAGATGCACATATTCAAATAACTGCTATCCATGCTTAGGTACACTTAAGCATATTGATTTTAGCAAATCCGAATTGGCTCCAAATAGGATTGCAACCATATGCATCAATTTGGTGTTAACGAAACCTTGATTTAACTATAATTTAGATATACTGAAGAACAAATTAGGCTTCAAGGGAAATGTATCTTTCCTGGGATTGGCCCATTTCCCCCTCCCATAATGCAATTTCCTCAGAGATACAAGCCTGAGCAATCAGATTTGCAAATGAATCTTGTGTTTACTTGCCACTGGCCAATCACAGAACAAAGCAGGCTGGCATGCAAAACACAGATGACGAAAATAATGTTCTGTGGCAAACATGGAAGCACTGGTTCTAAATACCAGATATGCATATTAGCACATCTAGTTTGAAATTCTCCTGGATTGTTTTATATTCCTAACTAGAAGGAGACATTTTTCTTGAACAGCTCAGCTACTTGGTCTAACATAACAATTTTTAAATTTAACTTACTGCAGCAACAGAAGGAATGAAAACAACAACTATGTACTAGCTCATTTGAAAAATAACTAATCATCAAAATGAAAGACTTATAAATTTTTCTGTTTTTAAAAAAGGATTTCTCTGGTTAAAACTTGAGCAAAGCAATGGCTGTCCTTTTATTTTTGTCTTCTGGCAGTTTGACATTTATTGGTGATTTCTGGGCTGTGTGGCTGAAGGTGATAAATAGATCCATTTGTAGAATGGGTTGTGGGATAATTTTATCAAAGTAATTGTCCCAGAATTGACAGAACACATGGGTGAAGAATTGTATTTCCCCAGTTAAAAAAGTGGTATTGGGGGAAAGTGATGGACCCACATGGGAAGCTGATCTTCAGAAGAAAATACAGTAGTGTAAGAAATATGAAGAGATGATCAAGCGGAAAAATCAAATGAGTCAATGTTGAGTATGTAAGAGTAAATTGATCTTCTGTTCAGAAAAAGTCTATTAATAGCAGACTAGAGTTACAAAATAAAGAAGTCCTTCTTTTTCATTGTTGAGCTTTCTTTGGAACATTCTGCAATGATAGCAAGACTGGAGGTCACTTGCCTTTGGCAATGATCTCACTAGGATGTTGATTGAACCACTGATGTCTTCAGTCACAACCCCTGCAGTTTTTCTTTGCCAAAACATACTGAAATGTGCTGATCTGTGTTTTTTGTTGTTGTGCTGAGAAGAAACTTGCCGAGTCTTATCTCCAAAACACTGATATTGTTCCCCAAAAGTATTTCACAGTGCAGTCAACTGACAAGAGGTATGTTTTACTGTCAGTGTGACAGCTAACATTGTCACTTAGAAATAAAAATAAGTGATAACACCAGCTGGGAAGAAAATTTTGTGTGCCTGTATGTGTGCGTGTGTGTATGTGAGAGAGTGAGTGAGTGAGTGAGATAGATGAAATTTATATATATGACACAACTGTGTTTGCTCACTGGCCTTAAAATTCTATCATCTCTTGCCTAGTCTTGTATGACACCAGAGCAAGTCGGAAATAGTGAGATATTTTCTTCCATGATCATGTTATTGTTAGGGTTGTCAGTTCTTCAAATGGCCACTATAGCTATGCCTTTACTAGGACATGATGTACCAATATTAGCAAAGGATAATGTATCAGACTTCTGTTAAAGCACCAAGAATAGGCAGGGGCATGTTCACCGAGTCAGTTGGTAACCCAGCAGACAGCCCAGATTGTTTTATCCTATTAAAACAACCAAGGAGGAATCCCAGAGTATATCTGAACTATATTTGATTTATAGTAGAATAACAGATTTTATTTTATTTTATATTTTTACTTTTGCCAACATGCTGAGACAGACTAACTGGCTACTTCTTTGGAAATAGCACTAAGGAATAAAGCTTGTTCATGTTTGCCTAGTATTATATCTGAATCATATTAAAGGGCAGCAAAAGGGAGTATATGTTTTGTTCATGCAAGCCTGTTGTCAGTAGATGGTGCTTTTGCTCTGATCATTTATAGTTTTACATTTTTTTAAAAAAATATTTATTTGCAATTTTGCTACAAAACAAAGGAAAGGAAGAACGCCTTCTAATCTTAACCTTGACACCCAATATTTGATGAACATTATTGGTATCTGCTACTACAAACAAATTGACAAGCTCTGCAGATTTTTTATTTGTACAGAACACAACTCAGGCTAATGATTACTATGCATAGAAAACCAAGCTTATTCAAGATGGTGGCACTTTGCTCATTCCCCTGCACCCAGTCATCTCCTCTCTCCCTTCTTCCTTCTCTCTCTTTCTCTCTCTTGGGAAAATCTTCTAGACAGCTTTTGCCATTTTGAACTGACAGAACTTCATTCAGATTCTACAACAAAGGGACAAACTGAGAATCCTTACCTCACTACCACCTGTTGTCAAGCTTGGCTCAATTTAACATCGCAAACATCCCTTCAGAAGTGTACATCTGCAGAAAACATAATCCCACTGGGTTCTCTCCAACTCCTGTGTGTAGTCATAGGTACATGGGCACACACATACATGTGCCAGCATATATATATATATATATATATATAGAATAACTTGCAATATAGAAACCAGGTCTGGATACAGTAATAGATCTTCGGGTTATTTGCAGTAGGTTGGTAATGATCTCTCTTTTTTAAGCATTTAACAGTGGCACTATTCCCTAAATTTTACTGCTAAAATTAAGAAATGAAATGAATAAATGAAATGGGGTAATTAAGAGATGATCTTTAAATGGAAAGGCTGTGACCTTATTTCAGCTGCAGTATTCAAAACACCCCCTTCTTGGATGCACACCTTAACACAGTGAAGGGTTTTAAGTGTGTCAATGCTGTCAGTAGGCTAGAGTCTATAATAAGCCTCAACTCCTAGCAGGGTCACCCAGGTCAGAATGGGCACAGCTGAGACACCAGACTAAGATGGTTTTACCTTTTTTCAAGGCAGCTGCTAAGCAGCAGTGGTAGCTGAAGGCGACACTGGCAGCGGAGGCAATGGTGGTGATGCTCAAGCTTCTTTGTTAGCACTGTTCAGGAGGTGGCAGTGGTAAAACCCAGCTGAACTTTCTCTACCATACAAACCCTAAGATGAGACAGTCCAAAATGAAACAAGATATAATGCTGGAAGGTGAGATTCTTAGATTGGAAAGCATTCAATCAGCTATTGGGGAAGAGCAAAAGACAAGCATGAATAACACTGTCATTAATGACGCAACTCAGTTGAAGCTGAAAGAGTGTCTAGTGGCTGTTGTGCACAGTAGTGAAAGGAAATTGTGATGCAGCACAACAAATACAATTGGAACATGGAACATGAGAAGTATGAATCCAAGTAAACTGGAAACTATACAATTTGCTTTAGACTGGTGGCAGAAACCATTCAGAAGTGAGAAATACTGGGGCTTTGTGAGCTGGTCAGATATAAAGACTTAAGTGTGCAGAAGGGTCCGTGTTCAGTCTCCAACCCACTTAGACAAGAATGGAGGCAGCCCATCTGCACCTACAACTTTCCCATGCCAATCCTAGTTTAAATAAAATGGAAGGAAGCAGGATTTGCCACTCCTAGATGTCTCCAGGAGTCAAACTCCTTTAAAGTAATGCCCATTCCCTGCACTTTATTTTGTCTACACACCTCTGAAAATGTGGGTTTTAAGAAATATGGACACGCCAGGTTTGTTTTGGGTGGCCAACGAGACCCATGAGATACCCAGTGTGGTGCAGTGGATAGAGTGACAGGCTAGGATTCAGGAGGCCTGGGTTCAAATCAGCTATGGAAGCTAATTGGGGATGTGGGACTGGTAAAGACACTACTTAAATGGTTGTTGTGGTTTTTTTCAGGCTCTTTGGTCGTGTTCTGAAGGTTGTTCTTCCGAACGTTTCGCCAGTCTCTGTGGCCAGCATCTTCAGAGGACAGCACAACTACACCAGAGCACAGAGTGCTGTCCTCTGAAGATGTCAGCCACAGGGACTGGCGAAACGTTAGGAAGAAAAACCTTCAAAACACGGCCAAAGAGCCCGAAAAACCCAGAACAACCATTAGATCCCGGCCGTGAAAGCCTTCGCGGATACACTACTTAAATATCTCATCTTGAAAGCCCTATTAGGGTCACTATACGTTGGTGTTCTGGCATGTACCATAAGTGGATCCAGCAGCTGGATATTGTACTCCTGGAGGTGATCCACCACTGGCCAAGAAGAATCCTTGCTGCATTTTTAGCGCTCTGCCAGTGAGCAGTATATTATATCTCAGTTACAAATGCCTGTATAAAACCTGAACCCAGTAGACAAGCTCAGACATGCCAATGTAGGTCTCAAATTAGAGGCTTCCTGGTTGGCAAGTAGAATCTAATCCAGTGAATTACTCGATGCATGAGGAAGTCTTCATGAAACCTCTCTGGTTTTACAATGCTAATTTGTACTAAAAGATAACTATTCCTGGTTGGTCTGCAACACAGAAATCTGGATTGAAGAAGCCAGAGGAAAGTACATTCTGTACTTGTCAAAATACATTCTGCGCTTGTTTCATTAATTTGAACAAAATCAATCCAAAACACCTGCCACTGTTTTAATTATTTACCTTTGTAATCCTTTATAAAATAACACCTGGGATTCAAAGAGCTGCTGCAGAATACAATGGTGAGATTTTAAAAAGCTGTTATGCTCAGTTTTCCTCTGGGTTGCCTGTGTGCTTGGGCATGTCCCTGTGCTTCAATGGAAGACAACCATCCCGAGGATGTGATGAGTAGCGATTTGTCATCTGGAATTTTTGGACTATAAACCCCATAATTCCCCATTCTGGGAGTTCTACTTGACAAACATTTAAATGTGGCTCACCTGGGAGAAAGACCTTAATTTGAAGACTATGCTGTCTAGCTAAGATTAGCTTTACACAAGCTTCATGTTCTACCTGGGAGCTTCCTTTCTGAACAGCCCCATTTAGGAGCCTGTAGGTATTTGCCTAATAGACGGAGCTCCTAGAATGGAGAATTATGGGATTTGTAGTTCTAAAAAATGCAAAATGGCATGTTGTTATTGATAAGTACTAAAAAAAGCTTGTTCTTGATTTTGTGATTTTCTATATTTCAACATGCTGCTAGTTCATAATAAATCTTCCTTCTGTCAATGAGATTTCCTTGCTTCCTGCAAAAACAAGACCTTAAGTTTTTTATTTTGTTTTCCCCCTAACAGTATGAATTGCTGTTATGGAAGACCAGTCCAAAGTTTCCTTACAGTACATCTGTCACTTGGACTGATGCCTCAACCTCTAGAAAAGGCTGTTTAAAAAAAGGGACCAAGATTTATAATGTTGACATGTTTCAACACTATGATATTAAAACTATGTTATTGTGGCATAGGAAATCAGTCTGTGAACAAAGCACTTGTTAAAGCACATTCTGTTTAATATGGGTGTAGTGAACACAGTTAAACTATTACCTTGTGTTCCTTGTTTCCCACAAAAATTGGTGAATGTTTTAAAAATGTTATTTGCACAAAATGGCTTGGCTTTAAAATTGGTTTGCCTTTTTTTTTTTACTCCAGTGAATTGCTTTTTTCTCTTTCTCAGTAAAGACGCTACTTGCCTCACCCATTCAAACAGCTTTTCTTAAAGACAGGTCAAACTTTATTGCACTAAATTCCCTTTGAGGCAATTTTCATTTCACAGAAATTGCTGAAACAAGAGCTATAGGAACCCTTAAGAACTGAGGAAAGGGTGAGAGAGACAGAAGTAGCAGCTTTAGTCTAAATCACACGTTCATTTCTTGTTGAGACACCACTGCCAGTGAAGACTTGTCTGACTTTTCCAGTTATGCTAGATTTGTTTCTATCATTTTGTTTGGCTGAAATCCAGTAGTAAGTCACAACTAGAGTAGGTCCATTGGATCAGTGGTGATCAGGTGAATCAGTACCTATGTATGTAAGGTCCACTGATTCAATGTGCCTCCTCTTGTTACAACTTACCACTGGATTTCAGCCAATACTAAGTAGTTTTTTTAATCATCTGAGCAATTCTGCACCCCTGGCTAGGGATGGGAATCTTGTTGCCTGTCACTGTGAGAGTGAAAAGGAAGGTGGGGGGGGGATCTTGCCTCTGCTCAGTGAGATTTTTCTCCACAAGGGTTTTTTAACATGGGAAATTTTGCAGGAATTCTTAGAATTTTCCTGGCCTTTTTCTGTGAAAGAAAAGCCAGGCTATATAGAAATATTGTAATTACTGCACAGAATGGTCCTACACAGGATTCACTTGTAAGTGGCAGAGGGAATGCTAAACGGCATTGTTGCAATTCATATGCGGAATGCCATCTTTCCTGCGCAGGATTCATCAGAATGGCATTAAGTTGAACAGAAACTGGCAGTGGAACAGCAGGGCAAAGCAAAACAAAGCAAAGAAACAAAAGAAGGAAAACCCTCATGGAGTGAAATCTCACTGGGCAAAGGAAAGTTACCCCCCATTTCATTTTCACAATGAGATGGAGATCTAATTTTTACATAGGAAATCTTGTTTGTGCTGGGGAAATCTTGGCGAGGAATCTCAGTATAGTGTATAGAAAGTGAGAAAAGTGAGAAAATTGCTAAGAATTAGAAATATTGCAAGTACGTGTCACTAGACATGGGGACCCCCCCCGAATTGTGATATTTTAAAAAAATCATTGATTTGTTTAATATTGATCCCTTTGCGTTCATCAATTCTAGAGACTCCTATGGCCTTCCCACTCTGCTTATGGACCTGTCAAACAGGTGATTGGTAGGCCCATAGGCAGTCAGCCCGCCCCACAGCCACCCACTCCCACAGCCTGTCCCCCTTCCCATCCCCCTCCCTCTCTTAGCCACTGCTGCCATCTGCCACTGCCCAGTGCTGCCACCATCCATTTCCGCCCACTGTGGTGGCCTCCACTGTCACAGCCTGCCATAAGGGATACTGGTTGCCCTTTGCAAAGATGATGGCTGTGGCTTCTCTTAGGGCAGTGAAACTGCAGCTGCCATCTTTGCAAAGGGCAGACCAGATTCGCTAAAGAAAGGCCATGGTGGCAGAGGCCATTGCAGCAAGTGGCAGTGGATGGCAGCAGCAGAGGCCACTGTGGTGCAGGTTACTGTGGCCAGCTGTGGTGGTGGCTGCCAGAATGGATGATGACCATTGGCTGCCAGCCAAGGTAGGGAAATGACAGGCATAGTGGGAAGGGGGCAGGGGGGCAGGCTATGCAGGTCAGCTTTTTTTTTTTTTTTAAAGACAACCTTGGGCTGTCTAACAAACAAACTCCAACAAACCAGTTTGTGGTTCATTGGTTTACAGGGAGGAAATTTGTGGTTCGTCAACTTTGACGGACTACAAACCAGGACAAACTGCCATTTTGGTGGTTCGTCCCCATCTCTACTTGCCACATCTATACCTTAGTATTCAAGCTCCCTTTTTTTTGCAGGTGGAGTGAAAAAGACTCCTTTAGGGTCTAAATGGCCCTTAGGCCAACACTGTCCACTGCTATTTTATATTCTGGAGAAACTGAAACTAACAGACTTGTCCCTCCAGATCTTGATTATAAGGTTTAACCCATTATCTCTTGGGTGGCCTTCACCCCAAGTACTGCTGTTGGGTATTTATGTTGGGATTATGTTACATGTTGCAAAAGGCACTGATAGGGTAGCAGATCTGTAACAAGATACCAGTTGGCATTGACAATTTGGAAACTTTGTTGCTAGATTGGTGCCATTCCTTTTTGCATAACTTTTTTATGCTCTTTATCTGAATCGGTCAAGCACAGCCTTCCACAATATGGTACCCTCATCTACAGTAGTGCGTCGCATAGCGATCGCTCCATTTAGCGACGAAATCGCTTTGCGATGGACTTTTTGTGATCGAAAAAGTGATCGCTTTGCGATGTTCCATATGGGGTATTTTCGCTTTGCGATGATCGCAGGGAAGCGATCGTCGCAAAGCCCACATTTTTGCACAGCTGATTGGCGGTTTCAAAATGGCTGCTGGGAAAAAAACATGGCCGCCCGCTGTTTTTTGGGATGGATTCCTCACTTTAGAGGCACCGAAAAGGCGGCGCTATGGAGGATCTTCGCTCAACGGTGAGTTTTAAGCCCATAGGAATGCATTAATCGTGTTTTAATGCGTTTCTATGGGCTTTTTTATTTCGCTTTGCGATGAAATCGCTTAGCAGCGATTTTTTCTGAATGAACTAACATCGCTAAGTGAGGCACCACTGTATTTTGAAATCCAACCCCCGTGGTCTGTATCACACATGACCTATGGTTAGTAATCTTTGGGAACTGTAGTCCAAAACCTCTGGAGGGCATCAGGTTGAGGATGTAGTAAGTCAGAAGATGTGTAACTTTTAAATTCCTTCCCATGTTGATGCCTTTAAGGCCAGGCTTCTTTTGTTGGCGTTTTTGCAACCTTGTATGCTGCCATTAGTAGGTGTGGCTTTCTGGGATGGAGTGGCTGTCAATCTATCCATCCCTAAATATTTTTTCCCTTCTGCCTCTGATTTTTTTAAAAAATGTCCCTCCTCTCTGCTCAGTGCTTTCCCCCTCTCTAGAGTCCGTTTCTGAAAGCAGTCATGCTTGTCAGTTTGCTATTTGATCTACAAGTAATGAAACCTTTCATTCTTTCTAGTACTAATATCTTAAATGAGTTATTGAGATTGTAAGTGCCAGTTAGTGAGAAAAGGGATGGACAATTCTGGGAAATTTGAAGCTATTCTGCTCTGTGAATCCCTGCACTTCTGCTGCACAGCTAGAGAAATTTAACAAACAAAAAATGAAAAAAAAACTGTAACAACTTTAGCACAGGCCATTTTACTCTTCCGATGGGAATTATCAGACTAATTTTCTCATCCAGTCAAGTCTTACTTTGAACTTTTCTCTCTCTCTGCACTGTGGGATATGGCATTGTATTTCTGGAATGCATTCTGGGTTTATCATAGTAATTATTCCCATCAAGTTATTTTACCGCCATTTAATGTAATTTAGGATTAGCCAGCTAATTTGTTTTAATGACTCATTTCCATTTGATTATTTCACTGCATAAAGAAATATCAAATGGCTGAAAGGTAGAGGTTTTAAAAGGAGGACAAAAAGTGTAACTCAAAGTAATCTTAAAATGGAACAGGGAATTAAAATTTTAAACAAGTGTCGTAAGAGCAATGCTTTCAGTATGACTTTCAGAGGTTGTGAGTAGTCACAGAATAGTTACCAGCTAGACAGTTTGTGACAGATGCAAATAGTCCTCCCATTGTACGGATATTTGCCTCTCTATTTTTTTTTTGTGAGGAAGAAAATATGGCAGGTAAACCATGAAAACTGTGAAGCTGTTGGAAAAGGGAGAGCAGAGAGGCCACCTTCAAAGCTAACTGTCGTTTTGTTGGGAGGGCTCCCATTTTGCCAGCAATGGGCCTACACTGCCAGTAAAGGGGTAAGTGAGGTGAATGGCTGACGTGTATATTTGTGGATGTGAGTATGTTTGAAGTCTTCATTGTATAATAGTATGCTTCTGGGAGTCACATTTGGTGTCAGTGGGGGAATCCAGGGCCTGCAAACATGCATGAGCACACACTAGAATCATAATCTATTCTCTCTGAGGAAGGACCACCCTCCATTTGAGAGACTGCCAGGAGATACTCTTCCTTTCCAAGGTATCTGCTATTTGAAGGGCTGACCAATAAACGTCTGTTTTAAAGATAATGTATCATAAAGAGGCCGAAGTTGCTTACCCACAGTGACCACCTTGACAGCGTATTTAGCAACTACATACAGGTAACCTGGTCACATGATCTTATCTACTCAAGGGAGAAACATTGTGCAATAATCTCTGATGTCACATCTTTTCATATAAGCTGTGTGATTGTAGGCAAACCTTATGCAATTTTATGGAGATCACTGCCCAAAGCAGCAAAATTGCCTCCCCATGACACCTAGAGGGCATAAGGAGACATTCTAAGTGATTTTAAAATAAAATAAAATAAAATAAAATAAAATAAAATAAAATTCTTAAGGGTGGGACTGGGGACAACACACCAGTCTGTGAGCTGCATTTTGCCAACCCCTGGTCTGGTGGGTAGCACCTCACAGATCATTTTTGTATCTCTTCTTGCAGTGCTTGAAGGAGGCATGTCTGAATTATTTTTCCCCATGGTATAAAAATGGATAATCAGCACTCAACAAAAGCAAACACTGACAACATAATTCTTTTACATTATAAATTCAGTGGAAAAGAAAGTGGGATGCTTATATAGACTCCTTATTGCTACATGGTGGGGAAACAACACTAGCAGCCAGGTGATCATAATATTAAAAGTATCTGGTTTTAATTGTTTGCCATCCTAATAGCATGAGATTACTGATATGAACACATTCATCCATATACATATATAAGGTAAGTTGCTTTAATTCTGTCTTGCCAGAGGGAAGAGTCTACTGTATCACAGCTACCAGACTTCTCGGGACAGAGGACTATATATAGCAGTCTATTAAAATGGCATTAATGAAGTTGTTAGTTGCTTTTCAAATTGTCAGGTGAAGCATTACATTGCTGAACTTCCTAGCTGACATTGACTAAAAGAATATATTTATTTCCCTTGATAATGAATAAATAATTTGTCAGTCTTCCATGAAACCAAAGTGTAAATGGAAACCAGAAGGATGTCAAATGTGTTGCAAACATTTTGAGCATTAGAAAATGTGTTGATAATGTTAGAACTCTCCTTGCATACAAATAGGGTTGTTAAATGGCAGCTCCAGTTTGATTCATGCACAGCTATAATTTTAGGAGCCAAGAGAGGGTTATTTTGAGGGATAGAATAAGCATGTATTGGGTTCACATTAAAAATGGATACTTTTAATACATACATATTGATTGCACACTTCCCAAGACTGGCAGTAGGCTAGAATGCACATTGACGTGGACATCAATATATTCACAAGGTCTGTGGTGAGTTTCAGTGAAGTAAGTGACACAAACAAAACTGTACATGTATTTGAAGTGTTGACTAGAGGTCAAAATGTACATATCTGAAAAGTACACACAATCACTTTTCAGTGATTGCATATAAAATGTGTACATCAGAAAGATGTACACAAAACAATGCCCAAGTTTCTTTGTGGGAATTTTGTATCAAAAAAAGCAATAGGTATAAGATGGGATAAGAATGCTAGCAAGCATCTGAGAAATGCAGGAAAACATGTACTATACTCACAGATCTTCTCATCCATCTCAAAGCTCTGTCATTCATTCTTCTCCTTGAATAGTAAATGTCTAATTTCTACTCTGTGCTGACTTCTGCAAAAGTAAACAATGTTATGAATCAGAATTAAATTAGTCATTCAAGGAAAAAAGTTCGTAGAATCTCAAACCAGGCATGCAATTTTGATACAATACTAGCTGTCAAGTCTTTCGCAAACAGCAGACATTATGAGTGAATGTTGGAAAAATATTGCTGAAATTTTAAGCACAGCACACAGACCAAGTAACAATTGCTGACAGGCTTAAGACTTGTTCTAATAAATCTGTTAAAACTAAAGTCAGCTGAAACATGATTCCGATTTTGAAATATGAACTATTTAGAACCCTAGATTAATCTAGCATGGATAGCTGTAAGAGTTTTAACTTATAAACTGAAAAGCTGTCAAATGACTTGCTTGGGATTTTAGACAGGTCCAACAAACAAACAAACAAACAAACAAACAAACAAACAAACAAACAAACAAACAAACAAACAAACAAAACTAGATAGGATATGGAAGCAATGGGGTTATATGCAAACATAGGACAAAGCAGCTTCTTATGTTCTTGTTAGGAAAACAAAACACAAAATAAAACAAACAGTCCTGAAGGGAAATGAATATTCTTTCAGGATCAGCCCATGTTCCTGGTCACTCACCACTCATTCTGACAGCCTCCATCAATCTGGTGCCTTCCCTCATACATTGGGCTGCAATAGTTTATAGGGCTGGGCAAATTCACTGAAGGAGAAGAGGTTTCAAAAGGCAGGAGAGGGTCTGTTAAACTGACCCAGTCACTGTGAAACAAAAACAGAAGTATTGTGGCACCTTAAAGATGAATGCATTTGTTTCAGCATAAAATTGCATGGATTATAATCAAGGTAGAAATTCTCAAAATCTGCAAAAGCTCACAATGAAACAAATCTGCTAGTCATTAAAATGGTACTTTGTTTGTATGTTTGTTTTGCTGTTAGATGGAAATAAATAACTGTGTAATTGGAGATGCTCTGTTAAAAAGCTGTCTGCTAAAGGTTCAGCCACATTTTTTTTAAGGATAAGTATCCCACCTGTGGAGGAGCTGAAAAGAACTTCTGTCAGTGCTGAAAAATATTATGAATTGCAGTGACCTACTGATGATACCCCTGGGATGCTTGAGGCTATTGTACTTGGGTTAATAGCTTGCAAAACATCCTCCCTTTCTTTCTTGTACTGAACTTCAAAGCCATCATAATAATTTGCTGAAAGGGGAAAAGGAATTTTGTGTTTTGCCCCTTTCAGCAAATCCCATTGAACTAACCAACATAACCAAATTGTAACAGCTTGTTGGCTGGCTAGTTTGCATCTAATATTTTATTTATTTATTTATTTATTTATTTATTTATTTATTTATTTATTTATTTATTTATTTATTTATTTATTTATTGAGCTTATATGCCACCCATTTAGACATAGTCTACTCTGAGCGGCTCACAAAACACAGAATAAAAACAATTAATATGAAATAACAATGTCCAACATTTACACAGAGTACATAAAGATGGAGAGAGAGAGAGAGAGAGAGAGAGAGAGTTGCGTAGTGCCTGGAGGGAAGGCCTGTCTATACAACCAGGTCTTGAGTTGGTTTTTGAAAATGCCCAGCGAGAGGACCAGACAAATCTCGGGGGGGGGGGGGAGCATGTTCCAGAGCCTGGGAGCCACTGCTGAGAAGGCTCGGTGTCTTGTTTTTTTCTTTCCGGGCCTCCCTTGGCATTAGGCTCCTCAGTTGCTCCTCCTGACTAGATTGGGTGATACGAGTAGATCTAGGTGGGAGGCGTTCTGCCAAGTATTGAGGTCCTAAACCATTTAGGGCTTTGTATGTGATGATTAGAACTTTGAAATCAACGCGGAATCGAATGGGCAGCCAATGCAATGCGGCCAGAGTGGGAGTAATATGCTGATGTTTTCTCTCCCCACTAAGAAGTCTGGCTGCTGCATTCTGCATCATTTGTAGTTTCCGCATTAATCTCAAAGGTAGCCCAAAGTAGAGCATATTGCAGTGGTCTAATCTCGAGAGTATCCGTGCATGGACCAAGGTGGTGAGTGCAATGTCAAGAAAGGGACGCAGCTGGGCAATCTGCCAAAGATGGAAATTGGTGCGGACCACTGACGCCACCTGAATTTACATGGTGAGCGCCGGGTCCAGGTGTATCCCCAAGCTGCGAACCTCATTCTTAGCAGTGAAAGATATTTATTTACAGTTGCTTGAAAGTACAGACGTATGTAATACACCTGCATGAAAAAAATAAATACATTATACTTCCTTCACAATCAATAATCTTTCAAGTAGTTGTTGCAGCTAGCCCAGTCAATGCTTTTTTCTAGGCTTTTAAGCAGTGTTGCCATTATAACTTGCAGCAAGAGTCTGAAACAGGTGATAGCAACATGTAGGGCAGTAAATAAATGATGGCAGGGCTTATTATCACCATCATCTTTGCCAAATCATAGTAATTATGATAGTAATAAAAAACAGATTATTATGCAGTTCTACAAAACAACCCTCAATTGGTGCAACTCTAACAGGTGTTGTACCCAAATGATTCAATATAATCAATGCAATTGCAACAAAAATACAATTTCTAAAGAATGCTTAAATGTAATAACAAACTACGTTCCTTGTTTAGGGAAGTTAATCTCATGTGGTTTGTGTGATAGACTACTGGGTTCATGGAGTCCCTCTTTACCAACATAGCTACACTACCCCATTTGTCCTGGAGTAGGTGAGCCCAGGAGAGTCAGATGTGCTTATGCCTAGGGGAACCTTGGTGCTTCCCAACACTCCAGTCCTCCCAGACATGGCAGTTCTTCCAGAGAGTCCAAGAGTGCACAAGGTTAGGCACTCAGAACCACAATGCCCTTTTTTGCAAAGTAGAACTAACACCACACCCATAATATTTCCAAAACTCCTAGTATTGCCAAATGTCCGGTTTGATGCTCTAATGATGGTGCTAAATGCAGCATATTTTAACAGGCTTGTGGGCTTCCTCAGTGCCCAGAATGAGCTGAGATGTGTTCTTTCATTCCATTCAGGGCTATAAGATTGATGGTCCATTAGATGTTTTTGAAATACAGCTCCCATAATACACCATTATTGGCCAGTTGAGGTGGGGTGGAGTTGATGCATAACAACATCTGGAGGGCCACAGGTTCCTTTCCCCTGCCCTTACTGTAATACAGCTACATCTCATGTGTCTGACTTGTAACAGACAGACAGGAATTATTTTGTTTATCCAGTGTCAAGAAGATTGGAAGTGGTGTGTGGGCTGTTCAGAGAAGCTGCAATCACCTGTTTTCCAGCTGAAGGGCTTCTAATAAACTTCTAACTGAAGAACCTCTAATAACCTTCCCTGGAATGTCACATGAGCAAAAACTGCTGCTGTAAGCTATGCTCCAAGGAACTGCACTCCAAGCAAGCAAACCAGCTGAGTTTAAGTGACGCTTCCCCAACTCCCAAAGGCTAATGTATGTTTTCTGGCACTAGATGGGGATAGACAACCATACTGAAGGAACGCTTTCCAGAGTCAAATGCCATGAAATAACACATCATCTTGTTCAAATACAGTGAACAAAATAATTTGAATAAAGTCTGGTTTCTGGTTGGGACTTTATTGCTTGATATCATGGCAGCTGATCTATTGCTTTCAGTGTTAGCTCTGTACTCCTGGTCACAGGTCAGCTTGTATCATCCAAATGTTCACAGAGCTTGGCAAATCCTGTAAGAAATGCTAAAATGTAAAGAGCCCAGATTTCAGGATACAAGAGCAATCTTGATGCCAAAAAGAGAAGGGAGAATTTGTGTCATTTGAAGTATCTAATCTGCAGGTTGGGGGCAAATATATAAATAAAACACAAGATACCAAAACGTCCTGAATATTTTGCTTTTGAAGGGCAGGCTTAAACCCTTGGAATAAATCATGTTGATCGGATCTTTTGGTTATAGCATAACAATGTCTGATCCTTCAGCCAGGTATGCTACTTCATTTTCATGCTGCATTTCCTCCAGATGTCTCATGTCTTCTTGCAATATAATGTGGCTGTATGCTCCTCTGTGGGTGATCATTTGAGCAGAAAGGAATGCAATCCTTCACACGGTCTCCTTGTTTGTGCAATTATGCTTGTGCAATGAATGATGTCACAAGCCTCACACTTGCCTCTGGTTCACACATGCATTCTGATCACTTATTAACTGTAATATGAAGTGATTACTTGAAGGAACCGCTAAACATCATCTACAGAATTTTTATAGTTCCCAGTGTCAATTCAAGCACAATTACTTTGTAACTGGGACAGTTCATGCAAGGCAGAACTGAGAATGGGGAGAATTCAAGGCCAGATAATATCAAATTATGATGTAGAACATCTAGGTAACAGGACCTTCTATTATTATCCAGCTGTCCTAATTCTTTGTGACATTTCTTTCCCTCGGATCAAACAGTTCTCCAGCCACGATCTACCTGAAGCCTTTAGGATAGTGATAGCGGAGCATAATTAAACTAGATTTAGTGTAACTCTTAGTAATGAAACATTCACAGATAGTATAGGATTTTCCTTTAGTTACTCTTCCCTACACTCCTTCACCTTTGATCTAGCAGATGGCCAGCTAAGGAATGTGGCCAAGGAGGAACCAGGCAATAATAGCTGGAACATCACCAGCAGGGGAGCTGGAGAGTGAAGACCATATATCAGGGCCTAGGAAAGCCTACACATAGACATACCAAAAGATAAGAGGAATTGATACTCTTTCCCCCAGACATTTAGGCACTTTCTGAGCATAAGCAAAGGACACATGAGCGCACAATCTGCATATTTATAGGGAACCAATAGATCAGCGTAGTTGGCATCATTTGACCAATGAGGGACTGAATCCATAGTTGAGATACAAACGACCAACAGAATTGTAGTACTTTTATGACTCTTTGTTTGTATCATTATAAAACACATGTACACTGTATTTTTAGGATCTCCTCTGCTTTTAAGAGAAGTCCCAGCTGACCTTTTATTTGCTGCTATTCAAATAAAATTGGGCCTTTGGTTCAGCTGTCTGTGTCTATGCCTGATTCCTTGCCAGAGAATTTTAGAACCCAGAATTGCCCCATAACAATAGGTCACCTGAGGATCTAGGGTGTGGTGGCACCAGTATCATGGTGATATCTAGCTCTACATCAGAGATGGGACATGTTTGCTTTTTTGGACTTCAACCCAATATCCTCCAGCCAGCATTTCTGTTCCATTTCTCATGTGATTCAACTGAGATGATGGAAATGTTGAACTTAGCAAGTGTTATTTTCATCCCTCATCTGTCTAGAAACTGAGGTTGGTTCAAAATGCAGCTGCTAGACATTGTTATAGGTCATATTAATTACATCATACCAGTGCTTAAAGAACTTCACTGGCTACCAGGCTAATTCTGAATGAAATTGAAGTCCCGCCCCTTACCTTTAGAGCCCCCTATGGCTTGGCACCCAGTACTTGAAGGGACACTTGCTTCCATCAGCACTAGCTGCCTTTGTGCCTCCAGAAAGAATGTAAGATGATGCTCCTCACACCTCTCACTCTGCACTGCTCTTCAGAAAGAGTGGGAAATGTGAGAGAGCAAGCAGCATGGAAGCAGGGACATGAACAGTACTGCAGAAAGTTTGGAATTTGAGTCATTTGGTCCAATTTCAATTGTTAGATTCTGTTCAGTCATTCCTTACCTGGATAAACTCAGCAGGCATACAGAACAGTAGTCAGCCCCTCCTCTTTCTGTCTTCTCTTTCCATGTGTGCAAAAAAACTCCCAACAGATTATATGGAAAACGTTCCAGGTCATATGTAGGGTCTCCACAAAAACAAGAACTGTGGAAAATCTGAGTTCTTGCTTGTGTGTGCAGAAAGCAATGCTGAAGAGAGAATAGGCAGTGCCATGAGCTTTTCTGGGTCAGGAATGATGGGATATGGCTTATGGGATGCACCTTTTCCCTAAAAGTATGGAGTGTTTGGGATAGGAGATGCATACACACACATGTGTGAAGCTGAGGCACATAGGACAAATATATAGGACAAATACATAGGACAAATATATATTGTGCCTCTGGCTCTGCACGCCTGAGGCAAGTGTCTCTCTTGGCCTACCTTTGTTATAACTCTGGCCTCAATATCCAGCCAGCTGTCTACCAAGGTCTTCCAGCTGCCCCTGCTATCTGAGGTAACACAGGTGGCAAATGGAAAGAGAAAAAGATCATCTTAGTTACGTCCTCTGTGGACTTCCCTAGAGAGGTTCATTCTCCATCCACGCTACTGTTTTCAATGCCAGACCCAGAAATTTTATTTTCCTAGGTTTAAAAATTACCTGCTACTTTAATATGACTGATTTTTGCTCCAGCATATTGTATATTAACTTTTTTTGGCGGGGGGGGGGCAACATCACTGGAAGCACTAGTAAAGGGCAGGATAGATATCCTTAAAATAAATGAAAGAAATTATAACAAGACAGCAGTCTATTAGTCTGACTCCTCAAATCATTAAACATCACTTTGCAACCTTGTGAGTCTTTCTCTCTCACTCTCATACACACCACACACACTGTGTTGTCCACATGCATTTTTATGATAAATTTTGTCTTTGAAGTAATGAGGGTATTCAAAGAAATCAGTTCAAACCCCACCCCCGACTCTTGGGAATTTTGAGGAATGAGAAAACTGTTAAAAATGACTATTAAGCAAAGCTTTCTGTCTTATTAGAGCTACAGTAACCAAAAGACAAAAAAGATTCTGTTTTTTTGGATGCCCTCCTGTTCAAAAAAGACATGACTAGGGAAATTAAGAATATGGGTTGCAGACCTGATCTGACTTGATACAAGAGACAGTGGGGCTGCACTGATGCAACACAAGTTTCTTGCCCTGAAGGATTCTGGGAGTTGTCCATCCCAAAAAAGGGTAACATTCCCATGCTCTGTATCAAACACATTTTCAGCACTGTCAACTGACATTTGGATGCTTCGTTAAGGAGGAAAGGAGGTCTAGATTAAACAGTGGGCTCTCTGAGGACAGGAGGAAGCACTCAGATTGCTGTTTCATCCGCTGCTCTTCGGTTTGGTACTGCAAATGGAGAATTAATATGAACATTAATACTCAAGTAGAAGGATTTTTCCTTCCTAAAGCAATTCTCTGGACCATGTGCCAGCCAGTCTCCTATTTGTGACTGGGCTGCTGGACTACAAGGTATAGATGTTTCAGATGAATGTGTAACAGATCCACTAACTGAGCCAATGTGGGCTTGGTTCAAATGTCGGACTAGGATTTGGGAGATGAGATCAAGTTCCCTCTGAGCTATGAAAATCACAGGGTGAGCTTGGTTGAGTTCCTTTCTCTCTCAGGAGGGCACACCTGACAAATTTGATGGAGGAATCCAAATGGGGAGAAAGAGAGCTGTATATACTGCCTTGTGCTCATTCACAAGAAAGTGGGACACACATGTAACAAATAAAAAGAAATAATAGTATATTTAATGACTGGAATCTCATTGGCAATTTCTGTATGCATAAAAGGAATTGCATGCATCATTACAGTGAATTGCTGCTAGATAACAAGAGACCAGTTATGTTCCTGGCTGGGCCACCAGTCACATAACCAGGAATGTGACCAGCTTGTTGCTATTACTGGAAATTTGCCGCTGTAATGTAACAATTTCACGTACTTATGTGTATATCGCAAAAAAAGAGTTCAGGCCAATAATCATTTAATTTGCTCATTCTAAAATAGCACCAAGCTTGTAATGGTAATATTGAAGCTGTTCCTCTAGCAAGTGGAAGGTAGGCACTAGGGATGTGCAACAATTCTGGAGAAAAGTCACCGAACAAGGCAGAGCAGGGATGTTTGTATGTCACTGAGTGCCATACAGGGTGGTTCAAGAAACACCCATTTGCTGATCGTTTGGTTTGTGCATCTCTATAAATGACTGATTTTTGCTCCAGCATTTTTGGGCTGGAAAATGACAAAATTTGGAAGAAGAATTACTTTGTGCCAGTGTGTCTTATGAGAAAATGAAAGTATATTTGCAGCAAGAGAAGGAAGTGCCAAAGAAGGAGATTGACAGCTGAATCCCCAGTGGAAGTCAGAAATCTGTCCTTGAAACTCCAGTTGCTGAACTCTCGGAAGATTCAGATCAACCTCACCAGAATCTGGATATTCCCATCTGCCTGACCAAGCTGCCATTGTGAATATAGGCACGGCAAGGAGAGGGAAATACATCACTTATTAGACTGAGGTCAATCTAGATTTTTTTAAAATTATAGGTAGCTACACAAACTTTATTGTATTTTACAATGAGGTGTGTGTCTGGGCATTGATTGGCTAGGTCGCAGTAGCACAAAGGACTGCATTTCATTACCCATACTGCCATGTTCTACTTTCATTGCTAAAATGAAATGCTATTGACCTTTATTTGCAGAACCATTTCCCCCCTCCCCCTTGTTGTGGGCATCTGTGTATGTTCCAAGGGGAGTGGATGCTAAGGAACAGCATTCTGATTTGAGCTAGGCACTTTTTGGGAATCCCTGGGGAATTCAGACTTCTGACTAGGAAACTATGAGTCCATCTTCCATACTTCAACAACGTTTTTACTTGTTCTTCTCATTTCTTGTCCTTACTGTTTGTGGCATTCTCCAGAGACAGAAACATCACCTTGGACTTATTGGCCTTCTGTGTTTGTTTGTTTGTTTTGTGGTACAGGGCTGCCCCTCCAGCACTACTGATGCCGAGAGTGTTCTTTTTTCACTTGCTGTGCATGTCTGTGTAGGTTTCAGAGTGGGTGAGTGGGTGGCAAACATGCATCCCTCTGATTCGGGCTAAGCAGTGACTGGGTAAAACCGAGCTATGGATTTGGGATTCTAAAGAGAGACCTTCCCAACACACTTCCAGTGGGGTGAAAGAAAAGTAAGTAAGGAAGAGATGAAACAAGGGAAGAATGAAGCTAAGAAGCAAACAAGGATAGTTGGAAAGAAGCAAATTGCTCAGAGCTTTGACTACAAACTGAAGGTTCACCCGTTCCTAAAGCTGGTGGTGCTACCCATCCCAGATCATAGTCCTTTGTTTTCTGTTTGCCTTTCACTTTGATCTGGGTATATACTAGACATATAAACATTTTAAGAAATCAAGAACCAGCTAGTTAAGGCCAGCTTCAAGTCAGCTTGGAGAGAGTTAGATGGGACACAAATAGGATTGGGCAATGTTCACATATCCTTAATAGGGACCATTTCCCCCCCTGGACTGAGGCAATTCTTTAAAAAAGCCTCCTCGCCTTTCTGTAACAGTTATTCATTTTGTTCATCTGAAAATTGTGCTGTCTTGTACTGCTCAGTATTAAAAAACCCACACCCAGTTTGAGAGAACACAATATCTTTTCTTCTCTCTCGGAGAACCTCTGAACTCCATTAGTGTATTTCATTTTGGATATTTCAGCATGGTATTATCAACGTCATTATCCAATTCATATTTCTTTTTCCTGAAATGGATTGGGATGAGATTGGGAGCAACAAACAATGTGGCTGATATGTCATAAATAATATTGTTCTTGGTGAGGTATTTATACAGTTGGTATTTAAGCTGATCGGCATGTACAACACTTTAGCTTTTAAGCTAACAGATGAACACAAAACTATGCTGAAATAATAGCAACAGGTACTACTCTTTCATTTTGCAGCTTGGAAGGCATATAGGATATTTTGACTGCAAATTTAATGTGGCAGCAAAAATAAATGGATAAATAAATAAATAAATAAATAAATCACAGTTTTACTTATTTTTAGGAGCTGTATGGACAGCCTAAAGAGCACTCTAGTAGGACCCTATTTGCTGCACATTACAATTAGCAACAGTCAAAATGATAATGAACCAACCAGAATGTAAATGAGGTCATTATTAATTCCTACCAGCTTTCAACCCAATTTAGATTTCCAGAAAGGGGAGGGAATGTCTTCAAGTTATAGAGAAAATAGAGTCCATAATTATTTTCATTAAGTTCCCTGTCTGTGGGACTAGCTTTATGCTTGCCTAGCAGGCAGTCTGGAAGTCAAAGGCATGCCTTGCAGATGAGCTTGATATACAGTATTCATGTTTCACAGCAATGAGTGTTCTGTACTCCTGATCTCTAACTAGAATACCAACGAAGTTGCTCAAACAATGTTCATATTTCACTCAGCAAACTGGAAAGCATAACAACATCTAGATACAGGGAAGGGTAGAGCATCTTTTGTGCTAAGATGGCTGACAAGAGCCTAGTAGTGATGAGAATTTGGTAGTGGTGCCATTAGGTCAGGACTTTGACACAGAAGCCCTGGGCCCCTCTCAGCAGAATGAGAGGGCTGAAGTGCAAAAGTGCTGGTTTCTCATATTCCTTGAATACATAGCCCTTCAAAAGAGCACTCCACCTACTCCAAGAAGAGCATTATGCCCAATGCCCATAATCCATAAATGCATCACTGTGGATTCCTACTCACCACCTGACTATGAATTCTCATGCTCCACTCTATTCACATCCCCAAACAAAGGTGTGCTCCCGCCCTAAGAAGCAGGTAGAAGCAGATAGAAGGGACTGGTCTTCCCTAACTCCTGCAGCCAAACCTCTCCCCACCCTTGTGTTCAGCTGCAGGAGTTAGGGAAGATCAATCCCTACTCACCTCCTCTGGAGAAAGTTCCTTCTGGCAGTGAAAGTACAAATCACAGTAAGACCATAAGACAGAGCAACGTGATCTGTTTTCCCATTGTGCTAAGTACGGGGTTCTGTGAGCAGTGGAGAAGTCAGAGTAAATTTGTTTCCCTCTCGTTCTGCACTCAGGAGTCGGGGAATCGTTGGAGAACATTTTCAGCATTCTGGAGGACAGGTTGAAATTCCGGGTGCAGTGTTGAATTTAGCCCAGTGTTTTAAAGAACACTGTTTAGTGCCTAGAGAAAAATGCCTCATGAAGTACTGATAAAGCAATTAAATAGGTAGCAGCCAATTCTCTTTCAAAGGCCAATCACAGTGCATAGTTTATCAACTATGTCCAGAAAACCATTATAGAGAAGAAATTTCTTCTTTAGAGAAACTTCTCGTGGTACAGATGTTCACACACAGCACTGCGTGGTTGCCCTCTTTGAACATCCAGGCTCAAAATCTGGGACTTCTGATCAACTTTTCCCTTGAACTGTTGTTTTGTCTGCAACTGATGCTTGGCCTATTTATTTTTAGGCTGTGTCTTCTTGTAATTCTCAGCAGCCGTGCCATGTGTGATAGGTGTTCAATAGTTCTGCCTCCCAGATGACTGTTCTGATGTCGCTGGTGCACGCTGTCATTTCTGTAAGGGCTGTCATTTGGGAAATGTTGTGATGACAAACTCAGTCAGTAAAACTGAAATGGGAAGAACTTACAGCTGCCTTTGTCTATTGATAGCTATGAAAAATGTGCTCAGAAATCAAGCTTAGTGAGAAACTCTGCCTCCAAAATACCTTAACAGTTTATTCCTCACTCCTGGCAAATAGAAACATTACTCTCTCACACACCCAAATAGATTATTGAGGTTGAATTTTTTTTCTTCCTTTCAGCCAGCTGACAGATTTTCACAGACAGAGCCAAAATTCTGTTGTACAGTTACACAAAAGGTGTAACTTTTAGTGAAAAATTGCCATAAGTTAAAAAAAAACTCTGTAGTCATTATCTGTTGCACGCAGTGTCACATGACTCAGCATGAAATAGGTAATGTCTACAAAGATTTCTTAACTTACGGCGATTCACCATTAAAAGTTATGCCTTTTGTGTAACTACACAACAGGGTTTCAGTCAATATGTCAAAATGGATGTGTCTGGTAAATGAAGTTGGAAAGCCCACTTTTGACAGGTTGCACAGTTTAATACAGTGGTGCCTCGCAAGATGATTACCTCACAAAACGATTAATCTGCAAGACGATTAGTTTTTGCGATCGCTGTTGCACTTCACAAGACGATGGTTTCCTATGAACGATTTTCGCAAGAAGATTTTTCCCCATTGGAACGCATTAAATGGATTTCAATGCATTCCAATGGGGAACCGTGTTTTCCAAGATGAAGTTTCCTATAGACAATTTTCGCAAGATGACGATTTTTCCATTGGAACGCATTAAATGGATTTCAATGCATTCCAATGGGGAACCACGTTTCGCAAGATGATGTTTTCACAAGACAGCATTTTTCGCGGAACGAATTAACATCATCTTGCGAGGCACCATTGTACATTACAGTTGTCCTAGGTATCCTTCATAGAAGATCATTTTGGGGTGTCTGCAACTTGTACAGCTATTAAACATGCATTAAAACAATCAAGTATAAAAACAATGAAAAAGCATTTTAAACCTATAAATTAAAAGCCAGCATTCCTGACTTAACTACTACTTAAAGACCTGCCTGAAAAGGAAGATCATATGATGCTGCCAAATTGTTTAATCACTCTAGTATCCATGTTCATAGAGTTTACTATGCATTATGTGAAAAAATACTTCTTTCATCCATCACTTGAACTTCACTGGATAACCCCAGATACTAGAATTAGGAAGAGTCAGTGGATAGTAGATAAGAGTTGGAACTTAGAAGACTTGGTTAAAATCTCACTTGGCTATGGAAACTCATGGGGGAGTTGGTACTGTTAAGACCACACCTTAAATATTTCACATATTTTGGGAGACCCTGCTAAGGTTGCCATAAATTGGAATAGACTAATGGATTTTATGGGGTTCCATTGAAAGAAAAGCTTATGCCCTTGTCATGAGAGTTGTCAGGAACCCCCTCCCCCTTTTTTGGAAATTTTCTAATACAGTTGGGAAGGAAGGAATAAAACAAAGCTATTTAGTTCTTACACAGTAGGCCACTGGACTTTCTGTTACCATTTTTGTGAAGGAACAGGGTGAGACATTGCTAGAAGGGTTATATTTAAAACTACAGTATATTAATTAAAATAAGAGTTCAGATTATTTCAGCCTGCAGGCCAGATAACTTGTTAAGGTGAATGAGCACAACCTCCTGTTGCACTGTTATCTCCCCAGACATGCAAATGTTTCAGAACAATACAATCAACCATGGAAACAAAGCTGTGTTTACCCTCCAGTGATGAATTTCAACACAAAATTTGGCTTATTTGCCAAATACCTCTCATTTTAGCATAAACATACCCTTTCTCCTTCTTCAAAGAGTTCTGTTTAGAATGACATGCTAACTGTATCATCTAATTCATTCCCATACTCAGTATTTATAAGAATCCATTTACTTTAATGAATAAAACAAAACTATTTAGTCTCATGGATAGACTGAGCTCTGGGATGATGTTAAATTCTGTATGTCTTTCTTGCATTATGTTTTTCTCTTGTATTTCAGGCTATTTACATTTTCTATTACACAGGTCTGTACAATCAGTGTTTTTTTTTAAATGATCAGTGAGACTTGTTGCTATGCTAGAAATTGGGAAAAAGTCACTTCCTGTACTGTCCTAAGGTAACAAACCAAAGAAGCAGTGGAGGGGGACACTTGGTGAGTACCTTTTGCAGGCAGTTGCATCAAGAGTTGCTTAAAATGAAGTCCTTTTGGGTCAAACAATGGGGTAGTGCGCTTAGCAACTACTACTCATACGCAGGGGGAAAACTTCATTATTTCTTTCATTTCTTCCATTTAGTGTTCTTTCAGAAGGCCATTCTTTAGCTTAGGGATTCTTAAGAGTTAAATGCCGTTAGTAAATCTGGAAGAACACTGAATTTTTATTTCAAATGTAAAATATAATACTACTAATAAAGAAATGCAATGAAAATAATTATATTCCTTGGGAAAAGGGAAAAGCAAAGCATTAACCTTTTGCTCCAAGGAAGGATGGGAGGAAACAATCATTTCCCCAATCCAAGAACCCCAAAACATAATGGGAAAATTCAGGAGACTCCGCTGCCCCCAAATACTTCAGTGCTTTCTGCACAACAGTTCTCTGTCCAAGAACAAGAATCTGTTTGATCCACAGAGGACAGAAGTCCAGTCTAGTCAGTTCCTGGCATTATCATCATCATAGAGGGAGCCTGCTCAAAAATAATAAACAAAATCAGTCAGTCAGTCAATCAATCAATCAGTCAATCCAAAAGAAGGACGGAAGGGAAAAAACTGAATCCAAGAGGGAGGAGTAGTTAGAGCAGCCCAGAAAAACGTTTAAAAAGACTAAAGGTCTGCAGTGAAAGAGGTCAGATAACAGCATGCACCTCGAAGATCTAGGTCAGTTACTACCCAGAGCAAAAGAGCATACATAGGCTTTCTAACAAGCCTTTTAAAATTTGAATCCACTCCCTTCTAATTTCCAGGATGTTCTCGATATTCCTATCAGCTGTTCAAAGCTCTCCTTTTGAGAACTGTGAGGTGATTGGCTGGAATTCCAAATAAAGTTTTGCATAAAAGGATGATGTGCGAGACTGTAGAGGCAATAAGAAATTTGGAAGATTGGGTATTTGCTCTTCTGCTTTATTGATTCTTCTGGATTCAAAAGGCTGCCTTATGGGAAGCCACAGAAGACCCTGAAAACATAAGCGTAATAACACTACTATGACTACTACTAAGCATGTGCCACCAAGTCAGTCCTGTCTCATGGTGACCCTTTTCAGGGTTTTTCTGGTAGAGAATACTTGGAAGTGATTTACGATTCCCTCGGTTGGCATTTCTTTGCCCATTCTTATCATTTCGGGACCAAACTAGATGACACATTAACATGTCATTAGACACAGAGGTCCTTTGAGAGGAAAAGACTGTCTGCTTATCCTAACATGAGATTGTCTCAATCCATATTCAGCAAATGAACTGCTTTTGTTTTGAAGTTGGGAGATAGCATGGCTTGACATCCACGCCTGAGACATCAGATGTGATTTGTGCCCTTGGAGGGATAGCACTGTAAGAGGAGGAAATACGCATACTGTATGCCTTAAAGTAAGATCTGACCCTCACCTTTGCAGTGTAGCAATTGAGAGGTTGGTTTGGGATGCGGGAGGCCTGGGGTTCTATTTATCAATGAGTCGTGAAACATCATAGGTAATTTGGGATCAATCAGTGTCTCTCAGCCTGACCTACCTGTTGTGAGGATATAAGTAGGGAACAGGAGAAACATCAGCACCACATATTGGTGGAAAGATGGGATACACATGTATACAGTAAATAAGGTCAGAGCTTCAAATTCTTTGGAGCGCTCCTGATGCCGTCTTGGTAGATCCTCTCCCATCCTGTCTCTGTATCAATTTCCTGTCACCAGTAAGCTGTTAATTTCTTTCGCATTCTTGTGTTTTTACAGTTTTATAAAGGGACCTTTCATTTCATTGGAGGAATTGTTTGTTTTGCCTTTTAAACTGACCTCTCCCACCCCCTCCGCCCTGCAACTCTCTTCATATTTTAACACTGGTACACAAAGCTCCTCCAAGCTTTGCATTCAAAGGACCCTTTCTAATCAGATATTTCAGATGCATATATATTTATGTTGTTGTTGTTTAGTCGTTAAGTCATGTCTGACCTTCGTGATCCCATGGACCAGAGCACGCCAAGCACGCCTGTTTTCCACTGCCTCTGGGAGTTGGGTTATACATATATATAATGTATATACACATATATTTGTATATGTGTATACACACACATACACACACACACTCTATCTATCTATCTATCTATCTATCTATCTATCTATCTATCTATCTATCTATCTATCCACATACACATACACACACACACACACACACACACACACACACACACACACACACACACACACACACACACACACACACACACATTGTGCACAGTCTAGACCACATTGAAAAAACTGTTATTTTTAGCTTGGTGAGGTCCCCACATAGTTCAGATTGCTTTGCTATTTTCTCCTTTTTGCTTTGGCCTCTCTAACCAAATAGGCGAGTGAGAGAGTGAGGGGAAAAAATGATCGCCTTGCTTTGCTTATGCCAGATTTGTTCATGTCCTCTTTGTGAAACTGAATCTGATTTTCAACGAAGTTGCTTCCATTTGCTCTTTTCCAGCAGGGTAGATGCACAGGCACTATACAAACAGATGCTAGATTGGAAGTCAGCCATGGAGGAATGATGCCCAGCGCTGAATGATACTGCGATGTAGAAAGACAGCCCCTATCTATTTTTATAGCATGCTGAGTTTCTTCCTGGCTTGTCATTCCAGTCGCCAGTACACTGCATCATTCCAGTTCACCTTGAAAGCCATGTATGCATAGATTATCACACTACAGAAGGCACGGGAAGGAAGAATGTCTCATGGAATTGCACCAAGGAAGGGAGAGATGCTGGAAGTTGGCAGCCCCCATCCCCTGTCTCTGGGCCCTATCAGTTCTAGAGATAAGTGACATGAGGTAACATTGGGCAAGCCTCCCAGGCAACTTTTCCTCGCCAGCACAGCAACATGAAGAGGGGCATTGTGACACTCTGCAGGACACTGGCCATAATTATAATACAGGAAAATACAAAATTGCAGCAGAGACCAATGCAGTCTGTTTCTCCATTGCAAAGCAATATGCGTTGCAATTAGCAGTGAAATAGCTGGGCATTTTCTCTTTGCCTTAGCCTGAGAGCTAGTAGCATAACAGTTAGACTTGTGGACTAGGGCTTGAAAGACCTGGCTTCAAATCCCCACTTTGTTATGAAACTCTTGGGGGTGAGATGTTGTTGGCTGCTCACACTGTCTTAGGTTAATATACCTCACAGGTAGTTGTGAGGCCAAAGTGATGGTGGATGGGAATCAATTATATTGTTGTTGAGTTTTGAATTTCGGTTGAATTCCTCTAGCTGTGCAATAGAACTGCAAGGACTGACAAAGCAGATTAGCTTCAAATTCCCCAGATTAATCTACCACTTTTCTCTTTAACTGGCACTTACAGTCTCAATAACTTACTCTGAGACATCTGTAGTAGAAAGAATAAAATGTTTAATTACTCACAATTGAACATATCAACAGTAAACTAACAAACATGAGTGTTTTCAGCAACTGACTTCAACAGAGAGGGAAAAGATACAGAACAGAGATCTGGGGCTCTCTTTGAATTCAGAGGCAAGAGGGAACAATTGGCTAGTCTGGATAGACTGAGAGTCACCCTAGTCCCAAAAGGTCCCTCCCTGTGGCCCACAAGCCACAGGCAGCATGGGAGGTTGTAAAAACTCCAACACCCCTTCCCAAACTCACATGCAGATGCCCTCTTGAAGGTCTGAAATTTCTAAGGTCCTATGAAGTTCTGAGTCTCAGAATATTCTCATCAATCTGAGCTACCTGTGTGAGAATGCACTCTTTCTTCCATTTTCTGCCTCTGTTCAGACTTTCTATTGCTAAACTGGAACTCAATTTATTACCCTGCATCTGTATATGGTAGGTAGGCATCCATCTTTATTGCTCCACATCTGGATTTCTCTGACACTGTCCCTTCTGAGTTCTGATAGTAAAAATATTGTGGTAACTTGTAAAGGAAAAGAGAACGATGCTAGGAAAAGTCAAAACCCAAGTTCATGGACCCCCATAGCTCTCTCCTCATTCTTCTGCCCTCAGCTCTGACTTTTTGATGTACTAGGATTCCATGAACATGCAAGACACATACAAACACCTTGGCAGAAAATCCTGGAGCCACCTGGAAATGGGTGGAAATTGGGCATCCAGTCATTAAAAGCCACTTTATCCTTAAAAAATAAAATAAAAAATAAAAATAAAATCCAGACTATCTTATTTTTCCTTCAATGCCACTTACCTTGGGATTATTCACCCACCAAGACATCTTAAAATGCATGGCAGTTCCCTGAGACGTCAGCCAGTGGCGGCAGTCCTATTGACAATGAAACATAGCCTAGACCACTGGTTCTTAACCTTGGGTTACTCAGGAGTTTTGGTCTGCAACTCCCAGAAGCCTTTACCACCAGCTGTCCTGATTGGGGTTTCTGGGAGTTGCAGTTCAAAAACATCTGAGTAACAAAGGTTAAGAACCACTGGATTAGACTAAGTCCTTGGGTGTCCTGAAATGACAGCCAGTTTTTTGTTTTGTTTTTAAACACCAATAATATCACGCAGCACAACTTCTGGTTGTGAGAGAGAAAAAAATGAGATCACTGCTGTGATCAAGGTGACTAATCCGCAGCAGAAATAACCTTTTAGACTAATTTGGACAGGTAGGGAAAGCAATAAGAATGACAACAAACAATGAAAGGAGATATAGGAGAGAAAAATGATGATAAATGATCTCAAACAGATGAGCAATGTATATTTACAGAGGACTCTCATTTACCATTTACCAAGAGATTCCATCCTGTTTCCAATAGCAATTAACAACCAACAATGTGTCATCTCCCTAGGAGGAATATGATTCCAGATCATCTCCGGATGAGACATTTTAAAGGTTTTGCTTTAAAAGACAGTGGCAAGAATTTACTATGTATCAAATACAGTAGAAGCTCCTTATCCACAGGATCAGTATCCGCTGATTCACTTATTCATGGTTTGAAAATATGAAAAAAATATTAAAAGAAAAATATATTTTTAATAATGGAATTATCAGAACTGGCCACAGGAGGGAGACAGAGACCATGCTATGTATAACATTTGATATTATAATAGTGTCAGCTATAATCTGTATTTTTCAGCATCTGTAGCAGGTCTTGGAATCGATCCTCCACAGATGTGGAATCCTACTGTATCAGAAAGTATGCAAGGCAGCAAGTTGTGTCCATCATGACTTTTGAAATATGAAGTAAAATCCTAGAGAAGTTTACTTACAAGTCAGTCTGACTGAGTTCCCTGGGATTTAAAACCAAATAAATGTGCACAGGACTGCAACACAAGCCTTTAAAATTCCACCTGTTGCATAAAATATGGTAAAGAATATAGACATGCCCATGAACCTTTTGGAGATCCATTTTTTCTATATTAACTGTATTGGAAGATCTTTCCATCTCAAAAGCAAGAAACTTTTAATTAACCAACATAGCATTCAGAACTTGTTTTAAGCACAGCCACCTAGTTTTACTCATATATTCTAATTTCAGAGTCACCAGAACTTCAACTCAATGAAAATGTATTTTGAAGTATGGTCTCTATAAAAGTCTTTCTAATGAGTGTTCTGGAGTCTCAATGAACTCACAAATCTGATCAGTATGAGTCAATACTCTCTGGTTACTTTCCACATTGTGAAATTAGCAGACAAAGTAACTCAAAGACTCAAAGTAATGCCTGCCTGATTCTATGTCTAAAGGAACTTCTTTGCTACTGGACAAGCAGGATGGCATTTAGCTGGGTATTATTTTGTACACAAGTTGCTCTTGATAGGCAAGAAGTGAAGGGAAATTAAAAGTGGCAAATAGAGATGG
Source organism: Pogona vitticeps (assembly GCF_051106095.1). Lineage (NCBI taxonomy): Eukaryota > Metazoa > Chordata > Lepidosauria > Squamata > Agamidae > Pogona > Pogona vitticeps. Next base: position 62,439,301 of record NC_135787.1, read on the forward strand.
GGATGAAGCACCAACATGGCGCTTCATCTTGGTTCGTGGGTCATCAAACTTGATGAACCACAAACCGCAAATTGTCCCCAAGTGACCAAATGAACAACGAATAAATTCGTCATTCGTCAGGTCATTGTTTTTTTTAGACAGCCCATGGGCCTATCTAAAAAAACAACAAAAAAGTCCCACCCGCCTCTGCCTTCCTATGCCCTGCAGGTCATAGCAAGAGGAAGGGAAAAGGGATCGAAGTGATTCCCCAGACTGGCTGCCTTTGGTAATGCAGTGCGGCTGCAGGATCCCTTTGATCCCTTTCCCCCTCCTCTTGCTATGCCCCACAGCGCATAGCAAGAGGAGGGAAAGCAGGAACCAAAGCCATCCTGCAGCCACGGTCTGGGGGATCCCTGTGAGCTCTCTTTGATCCCTTCCCTCCTCTTCTTATGCTATGTGGGCATAGGAAGAGGAGGAAAGGGGAACCAAGCCATTCCCCAGCTCCAAGAGTGGGATTTCTTTCAGGCAGGCTTTAGTGAGCCACTGGAAGGGAAAATCCCTCTCTGCTTATGCCCCCAAGGAACAGGTGATCCACGGGGGCATAAGCAGAAAAGGAATGAAGGGATGAATATAAAAGTTTTATATTCGTTGCTTCGTCTTCATTGGGGTTTCTGGACCCCAAGAATACAAAACAGCGGATATTTGACAAATCAGGGATAGTTAATGAATATCCTGATTCATTTTTACATTCGTCCCCATGTCTAATGGCAAACATACAGGGTTGGCCCTGAGACTGAGCACAATAAGGCAATTGTCTAAGGTGGCCGATGCCTCCTGGACACTGTCCCTATTGTGAATTCCAGCCAGAGAGACGGTAAAGAATGTTGTTTCATTATCAAGGTTGCAGAAAATTTCAGCTTCCAATCAGAACTTGGAAATAACTAGTTACTACTGGGACGTGGTGGCGCTGCGGGTTAAACCGCAGAAGCCTCTGTGCTGTAAGGTCTGCAGATCTTCAGCTGTAAGATCGAATCCACGTGACAGAGTGAGCGGCCGTCGCTTGTCCCAGCTCCCACCAACCTAGTGGTTCGAAAGCATGCAAATGTGAGTAGATTAATAGGAACCACCTCGGGGGGAATGTAACAGCGTTCTGTGTCTAAGTCGCACTGGCCATGTGACCACGGAAGATTGTCTTCGGACAAAACGCTGGCTCTATGGCTTGGAAACGGGGATAAGCACCGCCCCCTAGAGTCGAACACGACTGGCCAAAAATTGTCAAGGGGAACCTTTACCTTTACCTTACTGGGCTAACAACTAATAGAGGCAATGTCAATTCGTAAGTGTAATATCTGCATTAGTTAAGGGTAGGAAGTGAAATCTACTTACATACAAATCGACTTTTATAGAACATTTTATGGCATTCTGACAGATCCCTGCCCTCTCCCCCATTTTTAACAATCGCAAGCAACAATTGAAATATTCTTTGGTTTGCCTCTTTTATTTTTATAAATAAAAATACAAGATACAATACAATACAAAAATACAATATAAAGTACAATAATCAAATCGATCATTGGTGGTAACAACAGACCAACCCCCTTATACCTTGCTACTGATGATATGCCAATGCATTAAGGGCACACTACACAATAAATTACTCATGCAATCAGAATAACAGTAACAATAGTGACTGCTTAGAAGTGACATATAATGAAACTAGTTACTTATAAAAAATGTCATGGGACTGCAACTTGTTCTTTGCCTCAGGGAGCAAAATATCTTGGCCTGCCCTGCAAACATGGGGCCAAATTCAAAGAGCATAACAGTGAGGAACAAGCACAAAATGTTTTTTTTTTCTCTAGGTACGAGAAGACCAGGTGACATTGTCCTTTTTATTGACTGAAACCTGAGTGTTGGAACCCCTCCATCACCATGTTCCGAAACTGTAACACATGTGGTGGCAGATCAGCTGTAGGAGCAGGAGTGCCTTGATCCATTCCTGTCTAGATCCAGGCCATGGCGAGGTACTGAGACGGCACTGGTTGCACTGCAGAGGCTGACAGAGGCAAATGTTGGTACTGTCAGATCTCTCAGCGACTTTTGATACTGTCAACCATGTTGTCCTCCTGGACAGGCTCCTGGAGACTGGGATTGGAGGCTTAGCATCGAGCTGGCTCCAGTCCTTCCTCAAGGACCATGTCCAGAGAGTTCAGCAAGGGGATGAGGTGTCAGCCCCTTCAAGCCTAAGGTGTGGGTTACCTGGGGTTGGCACTGTTTCCGATGCTGTTTCATATCTATGTGAAGCCGCTGGAGGGGGGTGTCATCAGGAGTTTTGGAATAAGGTGTCATCAGTATGTTGATGACACACAACTCATTACCACCCCCGAAGTGGATGCCATCCAGATGCTTGAGTGCTGCCTGGCTTCAATACTGGAATGGACCAGGGCTAACAGGCTGTAACTGAACCTGGACAAGATATAGATTTTGCTCCTGAGGGGGCTCTGAAATGTTGGGGGGGGGGAAATCCCTAGACTGAATGACATTGCCCTCCTGTTTAGGAACCAGGTTCATAATTTGGATGTTCTTCTGGACCCAACTGTTTATAGGGAGTCCCAGATCACAGTCATGTCCAGATCAGCCTTTAACCAACTTAGGCTGGTTGCCTAGCTCTGCCCCCACGTAGACAAGAGCTCCCTCAGGACCTTGGTGCTGGTCATCTTCTGGATTGACTACTGCCATGCTCTCTACGTGAAGCTTCCCTTTAGGCTGATCCAGAGACTACAGGAGGTCCAGAACACGGCAGCCAAGAGTGGTGGTAGGTGTGAGCAAGTTTGACTGTATCACCCCAGTTCTTGCTTGCCTTCACAGGTTACACATTGCATCCCAGATCAGGTTTGAGGTTCTGACACTCACGTACAAAGCACTCCATGGTTTGGGCCCTTGCTACTTGTCAGAGCATCTTTCCCCTGTGTCACCTGCCTGATGCACCAGATCATCACAGGCAAGGCTCCTTTGGCTGGCCTCCCAGAGGAAAGCCCGTAAGTCATCCACTAGGAGTAGGGCCTTCTTTGTGGTGGCCCCAACCATGTGGAACCAGGTTCCGGATGAACTTTGCCTGGTCCCCTCCCTGTGGACATGCAGGAGGCAATTGAAGACATGGCTTTTCAGGTAGGCTTTCCACACCAACCCAGGTGACCACCTTTTGTCCACCATTTTCTTGTTCTATAATTTGGACCATCTGGTTTTACTGATTAGTTGTTATTTGGTTTTAAATACTTTTCATTTCGTTTTGTTTATTATTGTAAACCTCCTGGAGTAGTGCTTCAGCACTAATGGGGAGCGGTATACAAAACAAACAAACAAACAAACAAACAAATAAATAAATATGTTAGTAGCAATTTCTTCATATGGCTAGAATGAGAAATTTAAACTGAAGCATTAAAGTGTTGGCCATAAATTTAAGGAGTGTTTAAATATTATACAAGCATATGCATACTTTCAAAAAGGCTGAATGCTTATTAGAGGCAGTAAATTAAAAATGCTAAAAATATTCTTGACTGTGACCCATTTCCATGAGGGAGAATCAATTTCTTGCTGAAGTCATGCTTGCCAGCATGACCAACAAAAAATCATTAGAGAGGAAAAAATAATAATATTTCTCATATTCAGGATGAGCTGTGTTATGGTAAGAAGAAGGGATACCAGCTTACTGTGTTTCAGATGAGAGTGTGTGGGATTGTTCACTTCACAGTTTAAAGTGCCTTTAGAAAAGAATGTTATTCCCTGTTCCTTGCAGACCATTGTTTTGAAAATGACAGATAGTATATTTATTTATTTATTTATTTATTTATTTATTTATTTATTTATTTATTTATTTATTTATTTATTTATTTATTTATTTATTTATTCAATTTATATGCCGCCCACACTACCCAGAGGTCTCTGGGCGGCTTACAATAATTAAAATTCAATACAGTAAAAGATAAAATAATTAAAATACAATTAAGATACAATTAAAATTGCCATCAGACCCACAGCTAATATTATTTCAATTAAAAGCCTTCTGGAACAGGAAGGTTTTGACCTGGCGCCGAAATATCATCAGCGTCGGCGCCAGACGAATCTCAGTCGGGAGGGCATTCCATAGTCTGGGGGCAGCTGCCGAAAAGGCCCTTTGTCTACAAGCCGTCCCTCTTACCTCCTTAAGGGATGGCTCTTTCAAAAGGGCCCCCTGGCTAGATCTTAACTGCCGGGTAGGTTCATATGGAAGGAGGCGGTCCTTCAGGTATCCAGGGCCCAAGCCGTTTAGGGCTTTATATGTCAAAACAAGCACTTTGAATTGGGCCCGGGCAGCAACTGGTAGCCAATGTAACTTATACAGAATCGGCTTGATATGTTCCCTGGCGGCTGCACCACTCACCAGCCGCGCAGCTCGATTCTGGACCAGTTGCAGTCGCCGGACCGTCTTCAAAGGCAGCCCCACGTAAAGCGCATTGCAGTAATCTATGCGGGATGTTACCAGTGCATGTGTGACTGTCATGAGACTCCGCTCGTCCAGGTAGGGCCGTAGCTGGTATAATTTCCGCAGCTGAAGGAAGGTGACATAGAGGGTTATGTCTGAATTTGCTACACAAACATAAATCAAATATACTTGACTACTTGAAAAAAATCTCATTCATGGTGATGTGAGTCTCACTAGGCAAGATTTTTTTTTTTTGCCAAGATGTCTGCTTGCATTAGCAAGATTTTCTGACTTCCACTGAAAATGAAGTCCTGGTCTCCCTGACCCCCAGCCCTCTTTATTTTTTCACCTGTCGTTTGTAGAAAACTGACAAATTCTGCCTGGTTTATACTCTTTGTGGTGCTATCTCTTGAACCTGGCAACATTTTTCACAATGCCCCCAGAGAGAACAACAGGGCTTCCAGAACCAAAATATCCCTCTTATTCATATATTTCTCCCTTATATATATTCCCTTATATGGGGTATGTGTGAGAGTGCAGGGTTCTTCACCAGTTGCTGAGCAGTGCGTGTTGCCCGCTTCTGTGGTAAATGGAGACAATCCATACACTTTCATTTTGTTTACATCTGGAACAAAATGTAGTGAAGTGCTTATTCAAGGGCCTACAGAAATCCACAGCCAGTTGTGTCTCAAGGGGAACAAACGTAAGTTGGCTGTTGCTTGCTTGCTTGCTTTATTTATATATTATACATGCTTAGATACCAGCACATAAGTGGCATATTTCGGGCTGTGCACGGGTGGATTAAAACCACAGAATACAAAGCAATAAATGATGATAAAAGCACAAGGTTATGAAATCAAGACAAAGCCAGCAGCAAAGGGTAGGAACAGTGTAGTACTCTCTGTTTGAGTTTATATCAAAAATGATCATGGGAAATTTTGGTGAATTCTTGCTACTTTTGGTTTACCTCTCTGTCATTGCCTTTACCTCACCTTAAGAAGAATGAGCTCTGTGTTAAGCAGACAGGGATAAAGTCAGTATCAAAATTCCTGATCTTTTCTGCCACTGCTGATGGCAGTAGTCTTCAACATTTGAGTTCCAGGCACCATTTTTTTTAGTCATCATCTCTTTTATGGAGCTCATCATTCATTTTCAAATCCCTCCTCTCCCCAGAATGTTTTTGCTGTCTCTGTCTTCCTTTCTCTTCCTGTACTTTCAAACAAACAAACAAACAAACAAACAAACAAACAAACAAACAAACAAACAAACAAACAAACAAACAAACAAACAAACAAACAAACAAACAAACAAACAACAGAGAGAGAGAGAGAGAGAGAGAAATATATCCTAAACAAAATTGATATCGGGTATGCCACCATGATTATCTACTCTGAAGACAAAATCTCTCTGTAACTTTTAGAAATTCAATCTCTTTTTTTCAAATAGTCCTAAGGGCAGAAATAGATATTACAGCTAAAAGTCATAATTAAAGTTGAAGAGTTGTGACTGAGGTTCTCTTTTCTTTTCAAGAAATCGGACTTTAAAAGAATCCTGTACATGAATCCTGAACTGCAAAACAAAGCAAACTGCCGGGAACGTTCATCTGAAGGTGAGAGAAGCAACTGCTATAACATGCACAGTGATGCTTTAAAGAAATTTCCACCTCTAATAATGGATTATTTATAATGTCTGTTACTGCCCTATTGTTGTGAGCCATCAAGTTGCCTCATATCTTTGGTAACCTAATATTTTTTAATGTATTTGAGAAGTTCAAGAAATGGTTTATCTCTATTGAGTCTCCATGGTTATGTGTGGATTTGAAGATGGGTTTTCTAAGTCCTGGTTCAACACTCTGTTTACTGTATCACTTTGACTCTAGGAGTCTATCTGAAATGTGAACAATCCAAATCATTTTTAAAAAGCCATGAAAAAGGCCGTAACGGTTCTGTCACAGCATACAGATATTAATATCATAATCATTGTTCTTTCATAACTTATGTGCTATCCAAAAACAGTGATTTATTTAGCTTCCAAAACTGATTCAGGACAATCCTATAGACATCTATTCAGAAATGAGCATTGATGCACACAGTGATTAAGTCTGTATGGCAGAGCAGGGAATTGAACCCAGGTCTCCTAAGTCGTAATACAACGCTTTGTCCACTACATCACACTAGCCCCCATTGTTTCTAATCTACAGTATATGAGGTAGAACTTCCAATAAAGATTTTATTCCTGATTCAACTAATCTTCCAAACCTGGCAGCCACAAAAGATGTTGGAAGTCTTCTTCCTAATAGTCATGTTAATAAAAGAATGCCATGCCAGAAATATATATATATTTCTTGTAATTTTCTGTGTCTTATGCTTTTCTCCTTAACTGATACAACTGACTCCTATATCAATTTCATATTTGAAGTATCAGGTAAAAACAAAAGAAAAATAAAAAAAATTAAGAAGACAAAATATTGTAGCACCTTGAAGACTAAGTGCTATATTTTCAAGTGAGCTTCTGTGGAGAAGTCCACCTCCTCAGACTTCTTATTTGGAAGCTTCTCTTCAGTTCAATGGCACTTATAGAACATTTCCTCTTCACCTGTGGTCTCGGGCAGGACCAGGTACCTAGTCTTTCATGACCCAATATCCTTCTGCTCTAACGTTATCACTCACACTGAGAGGGTGGCTGAGTAAGAAGGACATAGGGAGACGGGGCTTTCTGATAGCTGCTTAGTGCAACTGATACAGACTTCCACTTGCTTAAGCACCCACACAGAGTTGGAAGAAAGCCACACCAGTGGAACTGAGGCACATTGGACAAGTGGCAAAAGCAGAGTGTTCCATTACAAACCCTCTGTACCATAAACATACCATAACAAGCAAATATTCAATTTAACTAGACACTAACAATACCATTCTGTGAACAGCTTTGTAATATTCCATGAATTAATACCAATATAATTAAGATTCTGAATTGTGTCAACCTTGTTGACCCATCTTAGCAAAAGCCACATGGATGTGAGGTGCCAATATTATGGCCTTGTTCTTTCCATTCAGCTGCCTAGGCCTTGAAACAGAGGAGGTGACTGAGTACAGAGACAATGGCCTATGCAAACTGGGGACACTTTGTAACAATGACATTTTTCACTAGGGGATATAGCAAGATGTAGGCCAGTGGTCCCCAACCTTTTCCTAATTGTGGGCCAGTTGAGGGGGTGGGGCATCCCCTACGCTTGTGGGCGGGCGGGGTGCACTCATGTGCATGCGCTGGTGGGTGGGGCACCAAGATTGGTCCACTGGCACCGTGGACTGGGGGTCGGAGACCCCTGATGTAGACAATAAGAAGTTAGGAATGCTGTGTAAACTTGTTGGCTGCAGTTGGACTGTTGGTTTATAGCCATTTGATATGGTAGTTCTTGTCAAGCAAACCAGAGAAAAGACAGAAATACAACAGAGGGGAAACTATAATGGTGTCTACCCCAGTATTGGCATGTGTATCCCAACCAGATTGGCCCAGTGATCTTTAGTGTCATTCATCATGATTTGCAGTAGTTGGCCCTTTTGATCAGATACCATCTGAGAAGACTATTGGAATTGTTTCAGGTCAGAAGCTGAATATGAGAAAACAGTGCAATGTGGCTGCAAAAAAAGACAAATGCTATTTTAGGATGCATTAACAGAACGGGATGCTGGGAGTTACCGCTGCATGATTTGCACAGAAGGAGGAGTCAGAGTATTAAATTATGCAGAGCTGATTGTTAAAGAGACACCTGTTCCAATTGCACCACCTCAGCTGTCATCAGTTGGTGCAACCTATTTATGGATACAGTTGAATGCCAATTCTATCAATGCGGATGGACCTATCACTGTAAGAGAAGTAGAATATTGCATATCAAGTGGGAATTGGTATGATAAACAACCACTGGACTCCGCAAGCTATAAAACTGGACACCTTGATCCGGACACAGAATATGAAATTAGCGTGTTGCTTACTAGACCAGGGGAAGGCGGTACTGGATCTCCCGGGCCAGCTCTTAAAATGAGGACAAAATGTGCAGGCGCCGTCATCGTCCTCCATGCCATGAGGGAACAGGCCGGGTAGGTGGGACTCATCAGCCCTGGAAGGCAACCCACCTAGGAGAAGGAAAACTCCGATCTCAAACCTCCACTGCCCTGGGGCTATATCCACCAATAGAAAAGGCTTCAGGAGTCAACCTCAAGGCAAAGTCTGCAGCCTGAGTCCTGGAGGCAGTTTGTGTCATTCTGTCAATTTGTGCAATGTCGCTGAAACCAGTTGTATTGAAAATGCTGGCCACAGAGACTGGCAAAACGTTAGGAAGAACAACCTTCAGAACACGGCCAAAGAGCCCGAAAAACCCACAACAACCAGTTGTATTAGCTCTTGCCTTTCCATTGGACTATTTCAGTGATGTGGAGAGGGGGGATTTGCTGCTTGGGTAACAGCCTATCCTCCATATTCTTTTACCCAGGCTTCATACCCTGGAGAGGACACTCTCGAGACTGAAGGATGCCTATGATAACAGCAAGACTGTAAAGCTAAATGGGACCACCAGTGAGCAATCTCTTCCCAACCAAAACTGAAAAATGTTGCTGTTGTGTGTCATCATCTGTTGTCCCAGTGGCCCATTGTTTACCTAAATGCAGGTAGCCTACAAACAGCAAAGTAGTATCTGCATTTTCCACCTGTCTTCTTTTTCCTTCTTCTGGTTCAGTCCTATTTGGGATATTTCTTAATTGTTCTCTCATCTTTAGTATAACTAATATCTGCCATCATTTGGCTGCAATCCTTACTAGTAGCCTTAATGTACTGAATGTTATTTGAGGACTTATCCTGACAATTACAGCTCCACTGGCCCAACATTCAGCTCAACCTTTTGGATTCTTTCCACCCCTCAATTAGTACACATGTATTTTAATGCTATTATTGTATACAATATAAACATTAAAGACTTAATTTCTGTAAACCCATTCCTTTGAGGAGTGCTTTTTAATTAAATTCAGACCAATAGAAAGAGAACAATTTGCCTACATTTCTTCACCTCAGATGTCCTAGTGTAGATATTTATAAACCTCATCATTCTTTGCTTCTTATATAATATTGTGGTGAAGTTAGGAAGAGTAGCATGCTGGTAGATTAATATTTCTGGTGACATAGGATGGCAATAATTAGCGTCAGTCTGGATGATTTCAGTGGCATTGCCACATCATTTGATGTCATCGATGGCTGTGCAAAGATGAATTGGTAATGTTGCATTCAACATATACATTGCTTGTCTCATCCTCATATTTGAGGATGAGGAACCATAGGCTTATTCTCATCACCCTGAAAAGCATGTATTATTTATTATTTTGACTCTCTCGGCAAGAGAGGAACGTGTTTTTGCCTTTTAAGCAGAAATGTTTGAATGATATTTTAAAGCAAATCACACAAATTGTACAACATGACACTGGCTGCTGCTTTATTCCATAGACATTTCGGAATTAGAAGCATCATGGGGAAGGGTTCTGCATATTTTTTTAACAGTCAGCCTGTCCTTATGTGCATGCTGTCTTTCTGTGTGATCTGCTTCTCAGAGGAAAAGAACACATTTGCACAAGGGAATTTGCACAAATTACAGAGACAATGAGAAAAAAATGAGTATCCCTTGTCTCGGTCTTACTCAGAGGTGTAGAAACCCTTCAAACAATCAGGTTGTAGGTTGGAGCACTGGTTCTTAACCTTGAGTTACTCAGGAGTTTTGGACTGCAACTCCCAGAAGCCTTTACCACCAACTGTGCTGGCTGGGGTTTCTGGGAGTTGCAGTTCAAAAACATCCGAGTAACAAAGGTTAAGAACCACTGGGTTGGAGCATTCCTTTGCAACACTACTCTTGCATTCCCATATGGCAACTGTGATGAGCAGTGCCTTTCCACAACTTTACTTAATGCACCAGTGGTGAGGTGACCTTTCCTGAATTGACGGGCCTTGGCAACAGTCATCCCTCTTTTTTTTGCAAATTGTCTCTTCTTTGCTGCAACATGTTCTGTGTGGGACTACCTTAGAAAAAGTTTTTGAGATCTTTGGCTGATACAATAGGTGGCAGTTAGACTGCTATGTGGTACATAATATCAAGGGCATATAACCCTGACACTGAAATACCTCCACCAACTTGCCAGTTGCTTTCTGTGTGGAATTCAAGGTTCTAGTTTAACCTTCAGAACTCTAGACAACTTAGGACTTGGCTATCTTAAGAACTGCCTGTTTTGCTATGGACCTGTTAAGACATTCAGAAAACCAAGGCCCAGTGGTCAAGCATCCAGGAGATGGCTTTCTACTACGTACAGTGGTGCCTCGCTTAACGAGCGCCCCGTTTAACAATGAATCCGCATAGCGATAAAGTTTTTGCGATCGTTTTTGCGATCGCATTGCGATGTTTTAATAGGGTAAACATCGCATTGCAATGATTGTGGGGAAGCGCTTCCCCACGATCATCCCAAAGGCCCCGCCGATCAGCTGTGTTGCGAGGGGTGGAGAGAGAGAGCCAGCCCGAAGCACAGCTGATGGGTGGGGGTTTGCGAAAATCGTGGGGAAGCCAGCTTCGCAAACCCCCGCTGACTTCAGTTGCTTTGAGAAAGCTGGTTGATAATGTTCAATTTATCATGTTGTTTTAAACTGTAGATGTTAATGGTTTTTAGGGTCACATTTTGTTTTATTTAATTTTGAGGATTCTGTAATGGGTTTGTTTTTACCATTTTTTCTAATACTTTAGGTTGACTCTAACTTGCCTTGAGCACAATCTAGTAATGAAAAAGCCAGGTAGAAATGTAATAAACCACCACCACCACCTCCTACATCACCATCATCACCATTTCCCAACATGAAAATTCTTCACCTAGGTGTCCTATATAAGCTATCAAGACAGGGTATATCAATAAGTATGAGTAAATGGCTTCATGCAGCACTTCTCATCTCAGCCAGGATGGGATGTGTGCCCAAAAGGAATCTGGCTATTCTTCCAAGGAGAAAAGGGGGCAGAGCTGGGAGAGGGAACTTCCAGTGGATCAAACAGGCATCCTCGCCAAGGTAGATAATGCTGGAGCAGGCAATTCTTAACATTCTCTAGCCCTATTTAGGCATTCAGGCAATTGTACCTGTAGAAGGCAACACTGTGCCCCTGAACCTTCAGTCACATCCTTGCTGTGTGTACTAGTAAAAGCTAAGGATAAAATGTAACCATGTTCATGTAGATGGAGTTATAGTGGTGTATATGACTGAAAGTTGCACAGTAAAGAAAGCTGACAGGAAAAAAAATCAATTTATTTGAAATACAGTACAGTACTGGAGAAGAGCTTTGTGGAGATCCTGGACTGCCAGAAAGATGAAATAGTGGGTCCTAGATCAAACTAAGCCTGAACTATCTAGGGAGGCAAAAATGATAAAATGGAGGCTGTCCTACATTGGGTAGACCATGAGATTCTCTGCAAAAGACAACAATGCTGCGGAAGGTGGGAGGCGTCAGGAAAAGAGGAAGGCCTCTTTTGCATTGAGGGATTGACTCCCTGAAGGAAGCTGCAGACTTGAGTTTACTACAGGCTTGTCCAATCCACGGCCCGAGGGCCGCATGCGGCCCAGGTCAGCTCGTAATGCGGCCCAGTGCAATTTTTTATTTTAAAAGAAATTCCAAAGTTTCAAGTTACACTGCCGGAGCTTGTAGCCGGGGCACATCACAACGGGGGGGGGGGAGAGAGGGAAAGAAGGAAGGAGTTGGAGGGGAGGGGACAGGGGGGCTGCGTGACTGCATTGCGCCATCCCTGTCAATAGGTGGACCCCCTCCCGGCCCCATAAAGCGACCGGAGTCGAAGCTGGCAGCCTCTGGTGTCTGAGATCGCAGTTGCCAGTAAGCACGCTTGGAGTGGGGCTGCGGAGGACAGCTAGGGCTGACCCCCCATGCGGCCCAAACCAAATGCATGTGCGGCCCAAACCAAATTTTCATCTAATGTGGCCCAGGGAAGGTGAAAGGTTGGACACCCCTGGTTTACAAGATCTGCACAGGGCTGCTGTGGACAGGGCGTTTTGCAGAACTCTCATTCATAGGATTGCTATAAATCAGAGGTGGCTTGGCAGCACGTAACAACAACAACAACAACAACAACAACAACAACAACAACAACAACAACAGCAGCAACAGCAACAGCAACATGACCATGAACTCCAATAAGCAGGGTCTACAACCATGTGGGCATCTGTAATTGTCTATGGGTGAACAGAATTTCCTTCCCCAGCAAAGAGTGGGAAAATTGTGAGTGGATGGCTGCATTGCTCTTCCTCTCCATGGATACAATTACCAGGAGACGCGAACATAGCTTTTCTTTTCACAGCATCTGAGAGAAGCTCATGAAGACTCTGCTCTGGAGGGTCATTGCTTCATTAAGAATATATATTAGGGTTGCCCGCATCTGAGGCAGGATCCTTTTGAAAAAAAAAATCCTAACTGCTAAGCCACATTGATTAGGCAGGGTGGCACAAAGAAGAAGGGATACATACAGACACATTTGGGCAGGCGCTTTTATCTTCAGACCTTAATGGCTTATGATTTCTTTTCTTACTGCTGCGACTGATGTGCATTATGTTTTTCTGGATCACAAGTCAGTCATAAAATTTTGCTTGAAGGGTGAACAAAAATGGAAGGCCTCATGGTTTCATGACAAGATGCAGCTACACCACCACAAAAGCGAACCCTTTTCAGGATGAGCATATTTAGAGTGAGGGTGAGGAACAAAACAAAATTCAAAACATGTTGGGTTTCATGCAGAATCAGCTGCACTGAGAGAAGAACTATTCTCATTATGACTCCTGGCTAGAGATGGGGACAAATATAGAAATGGATTGGCTTTTTCAATGAAAATAGCTGATTCGTTAAATTTTCATCGATCCGTAGTCATCCCAACGAATAAGGATTGACGAATATTTTCCAGTTTTTAATCGTCTTCCTAAATTTAAAAATAAAAAACCCCCAAAAAACAATGTTCTGCCTACTGACCACCAATCAGCTGATCAGTGGGATGATAGGCACCCCCCACCCCCACAGCCACCCACCCCCACAGCCTGCCCCCACCCCTTCCTCTCCCCATCTTAGACCCCCACCCCCACTGACTCTCCCTTACTGTAACTGCCATGGCTGCCGCTGAGGCCTCCATCTGACCTCCACAGCCACGGCATGTAAAAAGGGAGACTGGCTGCCCTTTGCAAAGATAGGGGCTGTGGCTTCATTTAGGATAGGGAAGCTGCAGCTGCCATCTTTGCAAAGAGCAGCCTGGATTCCCTTAAGGCAGGCTAAGGCAGGCACGGATGAGGGAGGTGGCAGTGGGGGGTGGCGGTGGCAGCGGGGGTGGGAATGTCAGCAAGGGTGCAAGGGGCAGGGGTGTTTTTTTAAATAAACCCCCACAAATCGACAAATAACTTCATTATTCATTGCTTCATGGGGGCAACTTTGTATATGGTGAGTCGCCCCCATCTCTACTCATGGCTCATTTAGGCCCCATTTACAGTATTTCAAAAATCCTACTTAAATGATGACAAAATCTGAATTTAGCTCAGTGTTTGAAATCTACGTAGAAGTAACTCACAGCAAGAATGTGTAGGCATTCTTCAGTCTCGAGAGACTCTGGTAATGTCCTCTCCAGAGCACGAAGCCTGGGTAAAATAATATGGAGGATAGACTGTTACCCAAACAGCAAATCCCCCCTCTCCACGTCACTGAAATAGTCCAATGGAAAGGCAAGAGCCAATACAACTGTTTCCAGCGATGTCACAGGAGTTGCCAGAATGGCACGAACTGCCTCTAGGACTCTGGCTCCGAATTTTGCCTCCAGGTTAACTCCTGAAGCCTTTTCCATCGGTGGATATAGCCACAAGGCAGGGGAGGTTTGGAACTGGAGTTTTCCTTCTCCTAGATGGGTTGCCTTCCAAGGCTAGCGAGCACCACCTACCTCACAGTGAGAATAGCCCCACTGAATCAATAAGGACTTGATAAAACAACACCCAAGTAAGTTCCATTGATTCAATGAGCCTACTTTAGTTGCACCGAGCCACTGGGCGTTAAAGCCATATTTTAGCTTACATAAGCTTATAGATTTTGTAGTGTCATGCCTCTAGGTCTTGGTTTCTGAAACAGGAACTCTATGGAAAAAAAGAGATATTTTTTTTCAGATACAAAATGGCCTCCCTGACCAGGAGCAGAATCTGGATTCTTAGGCAGAGAAAAATCTGCTGTTAGGAACCTTCCACCTCAAGATTGATTGCTAGCACTCTTTGTCTCTTTATCTGCTAGGGGAGATTCCAAACTTCTCATGCTCCTGAGCTTGAAGGAACTGATGTATTTTGTAATTGCTAATTCTATCTCACTTCAAAAGAAAAAAAAATCTTACATCATGATGAAGGGATATAGGAGGTCAAAGATTAATGCACACTGTAACCACTTCTGGATATGTTGGCAGAAAAAAGAAACATAATACATTAGAAACCAGTTTTCAGCGAACTTTAGAAGGAATGGTTTCCTATGTGAATGCAGAGCATGCTTTAAAAAAGTCTTTTCAGGTCACTCCTTCAGTTTAACATTTGCTGCTAGTGATATTTATGAATTCAGATAAAAATGACCTTTTGGTGACTCACTCATTTAAATGACAACTAGGAGAACAGAAGCAAGACCAATCCTCCTATAATATCAAAATAAGATGTTCATTTAAATTTAGCCCAGTTTAGTTCTAAGACTGTCACAACATGTGCTGGGTAAGATTAGGGTTAGTGAGGCTTCTAAGTGGGTGTATCATTGTAGTGTTACCAGCCAAATCTGAGTTCTAAGATTCTCTGGCAAGGAATCAGACATAGACGCAAACAGCTGAACCAAAGGCCCAATTTTATTTGAAGAGCAGCAAATAAAAGGTCAGCTGGGACTTCTCTTAAAAGCAGAGAAGATCTCGAAAATACACTGTACATATGTTTTATAATGATACACAAAGAGTCACAAAATGCTACAATTCTATTGGTCATTTGTTCCCCAAGTTTGGATCCAGTCCCTCACTGGGCAAATGATGCCAACTACGCTGATCTATTGGTTCCCTATAGATATGCAGATTGTGTGCCCCTGTGTTCTTGGCCTATGCCCAAGATGTACCTGAATGTCTGGGGAAAGAATCTTATCTTTTGGTATGTTTATGTGTAGGCTTCCTGGGCCCAGATATATGGCCTTCACTCTCCGGCTCCCTGGTGTGAATGTTTTGGCCTGTCATGGCTGGTTTCCTCCTGCCTGCATTCCAGGACCAGGCCATCTGCCAGATCAAAAGGAGGATGGGCCAAATGAAAGTGTGACAATGACATTCCATATGATGTGTGGATGTTCCTCTTTTTGCCTGAGCTATGTGTGAATGTCCCTGGGTCTAGTTTCTCTGAGGCCTGTGTTTTCTCTGCTAAGGGTTATACTAAAATCTAGTTGGATTCTGCTCTGGTATCACTCCCCCCTTTTAAAATTCTGACAACAATAAAATGGCTGAATTTAAATCGGCACCTGGCCTTATTGCTGAAGCAACATTCAGGGTGGCACACACGGTGGCACGCAGAGGAGTAAACTTAGAAATAATACAAGCAATTAAACTTAAAAACAATCAAAAGTAGAATCCCCATCAAGGTCATGCATACAATCCTCCTTGTTGGGGAGATTCTTATGTACTATGGTTCTTCTGAACTCTGGAACACCTTGCTGAAGGAAGTTAGTTTGGTCCTGAAGACCTCTGGACAGTTTCTGCCAGATCTGCTGTTGGCAGCAGTTGTCCCAGTTGCGCTGATAGAAACAGCGCCATGAGCTGGATTCTGGTCTATTATCCCTGCTAGCCCTATTATGTCACAGCTGGCTGGAGAGTTCATAGGAAAGTGAAGTTGGAAGGGGCCTGTAAGGCCATCAACTCCAGCTCCTTGCTCAATGCAGAAATAAAAATCAAAGGATATCTGCCCTTTGGTTGTCTAAGTTTCTCTTGAGTCAAGCTTCTAGCTCCAGAGCTAGAGATTGGGAGTTCAATTCCACACTGTGTATCCTAGAATAGCCAACCTATGCGGCCTTGGGCAAGCTGCACAGACCCAGGGCACCCTGAAATGAAGGGTGTGGTAAACCACTTCTGAGTACTCTCTACTTAGAAAACCATGAAAAGAGCCATCATAAGTCAGAATTGACTTGACAGTTTATGATGATGATGATGTCACAGCAACTATACTGTGAGTTTACGAGTCAGACATGGTAGCTACTACTTAGGATGTAGCTCTGCTTCCACGTTAGCTTGAACTATGCAACTAGTTCATCCACAAATGTTTAAGTGAGCAGGGTGCTTAAGCATACAGGGTTATTTTGCTAGATAACTGTGTTTGCCTTCTGACTTATATATGAAACTCCTAATTCAGCAGGCTTCTCATTTGAACTTTATTCAAAGAATTTTTTTTTTAAAAAATCCTAATACTGGATGATTTTATATAACTCTTGCCTTAAATAAAATATCCAGCCTTTCTTGTAATCATGTTTCTTTTTTAGTATTGAGTGATATTTATGTATCAGGGTAAATATAGACATTAAGGGGAATTCATATTCTCTCCAAGTAACCTACTGTCCTTGGACAACAGGATTCAAACTTACCAATTAAGCCTGTGTTTATTTTCCAGTGACCATTCAGAAAAGAAAGTATGCTAGATGCAAGATTCATCAGTAAAGCATGTGCAATGTCAAATAGAATAGTGATGTGCCAAAAATGTCTTCCCTGAGACACTTTAGTCACTCTTATTCAATTTGACCAAAAAGAAATTCCCTTAGAAATGCACTTCAAAGAAGAATTTTAGAGAAATTCTCATGGGTGAGATTCTGCGGTAGCTGAAGGGTATGCACAGGTGTCTCATCTTTCATTATACAGTCATCTCTGTGGCAGTTGTCTCCAGCTTCCCACCCTTCAGTTGTTACCAAGACCCCTGGGGAAGATATCACATGACAATTCTTCCCATAGGACTCTTGTAGGTCGGGAACTGTGGGCAGTCAGGGAAGCTGCTGAGTGGTGAACATATGCATAAGAAAAATAGAAATAAAACCAGTATTCTTGAGTAGCTTGCAATATTGTGGCAAGTTCAAACATGTAATTTAAAGACATTTTGATGGGCTCTTAAAATGAGGGAAAAACAAAGGGAATTTTTTGGGAGGTAATTGGAGGACAAATGATGACACCGCATTGGTTTCCTCTTTGTCCTTGATCTGGACACAACATGACTCCCCCTTACCAGCTTCAGGGCTTAAACAGAAGCAGCTTTGCGTTGGAATGATCTTCAAAAGAGACAAAACACAGCAGAGGCCTTTGGAAGGACATACAAGGTTCTGAACACTGAAGAAGGACCACAGCAGCGCTAATATTTCTCAAAATATGTTCTCCTAAGAAACATTCTGAAATTTTAATTTTTCTTCCTCCCCTAGAAATAGCATGATATTTTACAGAAAGATTTCCAAATGTTTCCCATCTTTTTATGGGATGACTGTTTCTCTGCAACCACCACCATGTCCTAGAATGACCCTGAGGACTTTTCCAGACTGGCTGTTTTGGGGTGTGGATTAGATTAGGCTACAAAAGGTTGGTTGAGGTTGGGGTGAAGAGCGGTGAGCCATTGGGTGCACTCCTCCTGTCTGAATGGCACACCGACCTTCAGCTTGTTCCACTGTCAATTAAACACAGCCACAGTTTTGATCAGCAATACACAGATAGGCCATTTATTCCATAGCTTCTGCTGCTATTTTCCAGACTAATGCAAAATTGCATTAGTGCAACTCAACCAAAAGCTGATTCAAGTAGTTTGTTTTTGGACTGTACACATATGACAAATGAGGCTTTTAATTAAAATGAGATGGTTCATTAGAAATGGCTAATTGAAAGGTTAAATGATGATTGACTTTTAATGCGATTCACTGAAAAAAACACACCTTTTTAATGCTCCTAGTATTGCACAGCAATAAGTCTAGAAGCAAAAGCCACAAAATGAGAAAAAAATCTCCCTGATCTTCCCATAGGGAAAGCTAAACTTGTTTTATAAGAGGAATAGTGAGCAGTGTGACATAGAGAAAGGTTGTATGGGGCAATGTTTAGCAGCTTTACAGCAACACTGCAGGAGATCCACTGTTATGCCCATATCCTGTCCATTCTACAATGTTGCTATAAAGTGGAGGTTGGACAACTCCCCTTATTTGGTTTGGAGGACAATTTGGTACCTTGGATGGATCCTGTTTTGGGCCAGAGCAATCCAGGTTCCACCTGATTCAGTCTGTAGACTGCACAATCTGTAAATTTGGATGATCAATCTCATTTTGTCCTTAACTGGAAAATCAGAAAGGCTGCTGTAATGTTTTTTATTTACTGATGGGCATGACACTCAGAGATGTGACAGAACTTAAGGAGGGGAGTAAGCCTTCCAAATTTCAGATAACTAATTTCATGGGTTTACATACTAGGTACTTTTGAAGTTTGCTTTTTCATAAAACAAAACACATTTCTTAAGATCATTTACTGTCCATTGTGTATTCAATCTTGTTACTTTTGCCCCTTCAGTATTCACAATAACTTCCTTGAACCCTTTAAAAAGTCCCAGGTTTATAGCTGAAGAGCAACACCAAAGAATAGTCAATTTAAATAAAACAAAACAAGAGGTAGTGGGACAAGTTAAAGCACAGAGGTCACTGGGCAAGCTGGCGAGCTATTATTATTATTATTATTATTATTATTATTATTATTATTATTATTATTATTATTATTATTATTATTATTATTATTATTATTATTATTATTATTATTATTATTATTATTATTATTATTAATAATAATAATAATAATAATAATAATAATAATAATAATAATAATAATAATAATAATAATAATAATAATAATGTTAATGTTAATGTTAATGTTAATGTTAATGTTAATGTTAATGTTAATATTATTTATTTATTTATTTATTTATTTATTTATTTATTTATTTATTTATTTTATTTTATTTTATTTATATCCCGCCTATCTAGCCAACTCAGGACCACTCTAGGCGGCTAACATCAGGTAATAAAAGTATACATACATACAACAGCGTAAATAATAAAAACTTTACAAAAATAGAAACCAAGTGCAGCGGAAAAGAAAAGAAACATCAGGAATTGTCTGGAGGAAAGGCCTGCCGAAACATCCATGTCTTCAATTGCTTCTTAAAGATACCCAGTGAGGGAGCCCCGCGAATCCCAGGAGGTAGATTGTTCCAGAGGCGAGGAGCCACCGCCGAGAAGGCCCGATTTCTTGTCTTCTCCTTCCGGGCCTCCCTCGGCGTTAGGCTCCTCAGCCTCACCTCCTGGCCTCACCTATGCAGCCTCACCTATGCAGCTAAATCAGTTGTAGGGACTGTACCTGTTAGGACACTGCTGCCGCCACCTCATACCTTTTTGGGGGTGGTGGTGGTTATCGGGCTCTAAAAGAACCCTTGGAAGCAGCTTTATTTCCACCGCCATGTGTGGTGAAGACAAAGTTGGCTGCTTTCCTCAGACTCTACCGTGTGAGTTTGTATTGTGAGTTTGTATTGTTTACAGAAATAGAAATGCTTCATGTTTCATTAAGTTAAACTAATGATCACATTCAATGGTAATACAATAGTAACTATTGAACTGGAATTGTAAATGATACATGCAAATGGAAATAATGAGGAGATATAAAGAACAGCATATTAAATATAGTTTTGGGAAATTAAATATGTTTCCTGGTAGAATTCGACTTTACACAATTGTATGTATGTACACACACACACACACACACACACACACACACACACACACACACACACAAGCAACAGAGAGATGGTTCCAGCCACTGGACGGTCTACTGACCTGGAACAGCGTGGCTGGCTTTTGCCGCCATCCCAGATGAAGTGAGACTGTCCTGGGTCACATGATTAGTGTTGGATGGGGGAGCATGATTATTTAAAGCAGCGCTCCTCCTTGATTTGCCCTCTTTCCTGTTTCGGGCAGCAGCAGAGACGGATTGTTGGGAAAGAGCTTATCGTGGTCTAACCAACGGAGGAGACAGCGGTGGTCGTTGCTGATGGGAGGGCAGCATTTTGCTCCCTCCCAGGCTTGTACTCTTGTGTTTGAAACTTATTTTTATTGACTTTATAATTTTATTAACTGATTCGAGGGTGAAAGAGGTGGGGAGCCACGTGCTGGGTTTGCGCTCGCCACGGCGCAGCACACGGTGGCAATTCGTTTCTTTTTATTTTAGGGTTAATTGTTGTTTTGAATTTGGCGTTATCATTTCCTGCGTTGATTCACTGGGTATTTAGTTGATTATTAGTACAAAAAAAAACAAAACACCAAAGGGGGTTCTATAGGCAAGGGATGCCGTTTTGTTTTCATTTTTGCAACTTTTTTCTCGTGCCTGCCATTTTGATTAGCATTAAAATTTTACTTTTCTTATAAGATAAATTTGATTATAGTTTGGTCTAAAATAATATAATTGGTTGTTTCTTTATTTAGAATATAAGAATAGATTTTGGGATAATCACAATAATAATTTATAGTGGTTGTTTTATATAGAATAAATCCATATATAGGTTGATTACAATATATATATAATTATTTACAATTGAGCTTATTGATTATTGCTTCACTTGGAATATCATAAATTGATAATTGGAATAGGACTGGGAAAACCTGCATACAATTGCTAGCAGAATTACTTGGAGGGACTAATTAAAAGTTAATAGTAAGAATTGGCAAAAATAAAATTGAACTAATAATTTTTTGGATCTATACCTGGTTACGTTTAATCAAGTGCACAGTAGATTGGTCAGCAATATTTAAGTGTAATTGTCATTAAGGGTTTTTAATCACTGTTTTAGGAGAGGATTAGGCTTGGTATGGCACAACCTGTGGATCAGTTGCTAAAGTTTAGGTTAAAAAAGTGTCCTTAGGGAGTAGCTTTGGAGCAATAGCTGAACTAAATAAAATGATTGTTGCCCCGGAGTACTGTGGGCCATAATGGCTTCAAGGAAGGGGCAAGGGCCAAGTAAAGGTAAAAAATTGGCTAAAAAGAGACCTGCACCACAGGTGTCACCAGAGCACTCATCCTTTGACAAGGAATCTTAGCCGGTTTGGAGGCAACAGCAGGAAAAAGTGTCAGCCCTAGAAGAGCAAAGGCTGGAAAACCAAACACCTTAGCAATGTGAGGTCTCTCCTCGCAGATCCGTTAGGGGGACTAAGAGCCATAGGAGGGCTAATTTGAAAGCTTTATTTATTTAATTTAATTTTATTTATTTCTTATTAGATTTTTATACTGCCCTTCCAGACAGGTTTGGAGGCAGGTTTGGATGTATTTTTGGAGGATATTAAAGGGGGCCTGCTTGTAGAGCTCGAAGGGCTCTGTGGTGGGCATGGGACATAGCTAGGACTAGTCCCCAAGCTGTGGCGGGTAGTGCTGAAATACAGATGTTTTAGGTGTGTCCCATTTATAATTTCAGGTAAGCCAACAGTGCATCCAACCCCCCAGCTCTGCGGATCATGTGATTACAGGGCTGATGGTGGGAAGATGCGCTGGGCCACCCCTGGACCAACAGTCATAAATTAAAGATGTCTTGAGGTCTGCGAGTGTTTACTAGCAGCCAGCTGGGTTCCTGCTGTCTTTAAGACCGCTGGAACCTGGGGCCGAGGACTCACTCATTTATTGATCAAGAGGTGTTTTGACACCCCTACGTTTCACCTGTTTCCACACTACAGCAGACCCCCTCCTTTGTCAATATTTGCAATAATCAGTTTGATGTTGATCTAATAAAGTGTGGCCTATATTTAATCCATATCAATGTCTCGTGTCTTTATTCTGGGACTGGATGGGCAAACAGGTTGTTGTTTTTAAATGAACCACATAGAAAAAGCAAAGTAGACACTGAACTAGGTCCAGTGGTATGGGATGGAGTAAAATATGTTTGACTACCTAAATCACTCAGGGCAAGGGAAATATTAATTCATTCACATTCACTTCCTGTAAAGTGGAACCAGGGAATTTGAGTCTCCAAGTTACTGTACTTGGCCATACTTAAAATGAATTGCTTGCAGTTCTACCTACAGCCCTGTCGGCGGTGATGTTCAGCGGTGATGTTCGGCGGTGCATTAACCGGCAATGATAAGGCTTTATCCTGTGTCAGTTGTCATCTTCTGATATCCTATGCTTTGTTAAATTGTAAAAAAATGTAAAAAAACCCTAAAATGAGAATAAATAGAAATATTCCCCAGGAGGAGAAGCTTTAAAAAATAAAGTAAGAAGAGTCTTGGGAGAGAGCTTTTGCTGGAGACAGTGTGTCCTATCACTGCTCTCTCTCTCTCTCTCTCTCTCTCTCTCTCTCTCTCTCTTTCTCTCTCTGTGTGTATGTGTTTCTCCCCGCATGTGCACTCAGCCCCTAATGAGGTAAGAGGCATGAGGTGAGGAGGAAGGTGCTTTGTCCATGCATGCATGTGTACACACCTTATTCTCCCTTTCTGCATGAGGTCAAACAATCACATGTCTGAACCAATCTGAAAGGATTTGTATTTTTAAAACTTAGACGGCTCCTTGGTGGAGAGGAAAAACTATGGGCAGGGGGCTCTGAGCTGATTTTAATTTCCCATCGTATCATGTGATGAATGAAAACAATGAGAATCAGCCCACCCCAAATCAATAGTATTTCTTTGCTAATGTGGTCTCCTTCATGCCAAACAAACATTTTACCACTCAAATAGTCCCTGCATTGAGCAGGGGGTTGGATTCGATGGCCTTGTAGACCCCTACAAGTCGCAGGATACTCCTTGACATTTGTCCTTCTGGTTAAAGATATATTTGTAAAACAGCAATCGATTAACAACAGTTTAAATGATCCTGTACTGAGGGGCAAGAAATCGCCGATGGCATGCTCCATGCTGTCTTAATATTCAGTGCATGTGTTTACTTGAATGCCTTCTAAAGACAAGATCCATCCATTGCACATTTGGGCACTGTATCTGTAGACATCTTGGCAAGGAAGATAGTTGCTGCAGAATAACAATGTTGTCTGTTCATTAAATATACATTAGGAGGTTATATTGTAAGGGATGGAGGAACAGAGAGCAAAGAAACAAGGGATAAAATATAGGAAACGTTGCTAACAAGTAAGGACAGGTGGAGATGTGACATTCCTACAGTTTCTTCAACTGGATTATATGTATAGATGGCACAATGTTAAACTAAGATCTCCAACTTCCTGAAAGCTCCACACATATACAAAGACAGACCCATGGCAGAGAATCATATTGTCCTATCTCATTCTTAGGACAGTTTAGAATTCCTCTTGGTACTGCTTTTAAGCTTACCTTGTTATTGTGTGTTGGCTGAAGGTGTTGGGTGATTGTTCTTCCTTTTATAGCCAATGTTCTGCAGCCTTTCGGCTGTCTGTTCTTCCTAATCTGAAATATATCAACAGGAGGCGATCATTCACAATGTCTTTTCCTACAGTTTCATTAGAATGCAGGAAGGCAGGCTGGATGCAGTACACCCGAAAAATCTTCATACTGTGAAAAATGGGATGCTCATACACATACAAAAAGAGAGACACACACTTTCAGAAACCTCATACTTAAGATCTGAGAAAGAAATCTACATCCTCTTCATGACAATTTCCCCCAAATTGTCTTCTCCTTCTTCAAATACTATTTCTTTAATATCAGAGTGAACGAGAATGGTCAAAAACAATGTAGAAGGAATTTTTGGCAAATGTCTATCCCTAGCAATATGCACCCTGTCCTGCAACCAAAAGTAAGGATAAATAAAGGCCAAAAAAGATTTGCTGTTAAGCAGTAAATAGCTGCTCTCATTCTATGACAGCACATTTGAACAGCATTCATTTAGTCAAACTGTCAAGGTAAAAATCATGTGATAAAACATTGGAAAATGAAGAATCTGAAACAGTTAGAGATTTTGTATACCTTGGTTCAATCATCAATCCAAATAGAGACTGTATCCAAGAAATTAGAAGATTAGTACTAGGAAGGGCAGCAATGAAGGAATTTTAAAAGGTCATCTAGTATAAGGATGTGTTCCTGGAAATCAAGACCAAGATAATCCACACTCTTGTATTTCCTATCACCATCTGTGGGTGTGAAAGCTGGACAGTTAAGAAAACTGACAGGAAGAAAAAAAGATTTATTTGGTGCTGCAGGAGAGCTTTGTGGAGACCCTGGATTGCCAGAAAGACAAACAAGTTGGTCCTAAATCAAATCAAGCCATAATTATCTCTGCTGGCAAAAATGTTGAAACTGAAGCTGTCCTACTTTGGGCACATCACAGGAAGACAGGATTCTCTGGAAAAGACAATAATGCTAGGAAAAGTGGAAGGCAGCAGAAAAAGAGGAAGACCAAACATAAGATGGATTGACTCCCTAAAAGAGACCATGGGCTTGAATTTACAAGAGCTGAGCAGGACAACTGTGGACAGGACATTTTTGGAGAGTGCTCATTCATAGGGTTGCCATGAGTCAGAGGTGACTTGATTACTCATAACAACTACAACATGAACGCATGGGCGATTTTCCGTTATAATGTCAAAAAGTGACATGTAAGGTATTATGAAAAGAAAGGAGGGATAGCATATCAAGTTCCCACACAATCAGTTACTAACTGTGTGGCATTTTCTTTCATTTTTGATGAAGAGGAATATCTGTGTATCCTCACTTATCTAAAGCTGAATTGATCAGAGGAGTGCAGTATTCAAGTTTCTCTTTGTGTGTAACTTTTATTGCCCCAGAAGTGGTGTAATTAGCAGACTGCTGCCCATTTAGGTTAGCTTTCAAAGTATCATTACATTGTGTTGATTAGTACACAGTTAATGAATTAATGCTGACATCAGGAAATGATGGGAAGAAGTAACTTGATACTTTAACTGATGATCTTTTTTTGCACCTAGTAATTAATTTAAGATTTCCTAACTGATGAATTGGCTGGCTGGATAGCTCAGCGAGTTAGGTAGAGGTTGAGAGTTTGATTCCCGCTGTGCGTCCCAGCAGAAGAGACAGCCTGTGCGAGGTTGGGCAAGCTGCACCATCTCAGGGTGCCCCCAGAAGAAGGGAATGGTGCATCATTTCTGAGTACTCTATACCTAGAAAGTCCTGGGAGGGGTTACTGTAAGTCTGGAATGACTTGATGGCACACAGTTGTTTTTAATGAATAAGTTCTTACAGTGTTCTTTTCCTTCAAACATCTCTGGAGAAATTAACTAAATTATGCCATTCCTTTCTATTCGTTGCAGTTTAAGTCGGTTGCCATGTTGCCGTGCCTAAGTCATTGGCATTCGTATTGTAACAAAGGATTAAACAAAACAAAATAAACAGAGAGACTGGAAACTGAAGTAAATTACATATTCAGGAATCGAAGATCTTATAGCTCTCGATGAATAATACCACTTAAATCTCCAAGCTGCTGAAGTCAGGGTTTTAGGGATAAGGTACCTGAGCTTTAGCTAACCCCTCTTTTTTTTGCCAAATCACACAGTTAGAAGCAATGTAGTAGCTTGGTATAATTTGCAGAAAGACAAACTTCCTTTAGGCAAAAACCCTACAGATTTTGCAGGGCTTTTATGCCTTTTAATTTTTGCCCATTTTCATTACACTAAATATCAATACTAATTATTAATACTACATATGAATAATTAAGAGTGACTAACAAGTAAGAACAATATCCCAGTTGTTTTTAAAAATTTATGACTTCATTTAATGAAGTGTTGGCTCTTAAGATACAAGAATGCTGCAACAGTGTACCCATGTTGAAAGAGACAGAGACGGTGGTGATGTGTGGTCTCAATTTTCTCACTTTGGGGTGTATAGTTTCAACCACTGCCTTTTCCTTTACATCAAAGACTTCTTTTTAAGACTTCTTTTTTTTCTTTTTTGGGGGAGGGGGTGGGATTTCCCCTGCTTTGTGAAACATGGGAACACAAAGACATTAATTTTTGAAAAAGGAAGTCTGAACAACTTGGAGTAAGAGAAATTTTGAAGGCCATGATATAAGCAAAACCATACAATCAGTCAACAGCAACATAACACTATGGGTTCATATCCAAAGCAGAGCAACTTCTCCCAACTTCTAGCTGGATCTCTAAGGAAACCACACCTACTCAAAAAGGAGAGGAGGATGTAATTTAAGCATATCTCATAAAGGGACAAATACTGCATGCTACAAGGAATATATATGTCCATAGAGTGTTTCTGTGTTCCTTAAAACCCCATCCAGCAAAACATATTCCAGTATCAGATGTGCTTCATCAGTGTTAACCATAACTAAGGAAGGCATGAAAACCAGAAGTAGAGACGTTAGGTTTTTAGAAGGTGACATGATTGAGAGAATTGTAGCATCAGTGGACAATAGCCATAATAAAAATGCTGCCTCCTCCCCTTAACATCTAAAACTCTTTGTTTTTAAGCAAAATATAATATGGAAACATCTAATCACATAAACTGGGCCTTTGCATGTAAGACCTAGTAGAGTGTAAGTCCCTCTTGGAAAGAGATGGGAAAAACCCACCTGCAAATTCTTTGCATTTCTCTAAATTTCATTTGCATGCTTGTTACATCTTTTGTACTTTTCACAGGCCAATATGTTTTTCTTGATAGAAATCAGTATACATTTCTCTACGCATTTCTGTGGTGTATATATTTTTAAGCACAATTTTCATAATAATCATGTAGCTGAATGGATTTTCTCCCAGTGTACTAAAGCACATTTAAACATATTTTTCAGCGTCATGCATTTTAGCAATTACAATTTTTTAAAATGCATGCATGATTTTCTAGATATTTCATTTCCCCTAAATGTATCACAAAATTTGCAAGTATGTAAATATGTGAATTTGTAAGGGCTAGCCGTGTTTTGTCTCACAACAAATTGTCAGGAGGTGCAAACTGGATGCTTTTCTCAGGCATCCTGACTCCAGCACTTTTCTTCCTGTTCAAACTGTTGACAGGAAGAAGAGGAAAATAAGGTTTACAATAGGCTTGATATTCTCGCATTTTCCAGGAACATACTGTAAATTGATACAGCTCAGTCGATATTGCAGTTCTTTACAACTGGCAGTGCTTTCAACTAGAAAGGAGGCCAAATGACCTAATTGTACCATTCATTCTTCAACCAGTGCAGTGAAAAATCATGCAAAAAAATCTTCTGAGGACAATTGATCAGTCTGATGTAACTTTACAGCCATTGAAATGAAACTTTTTTTGCTTGAGGTGACATTTTGCAGTCATAATCTACTTACTGTACTTTCACAAACAAGTTATCTAAATAGCACATACGATTTTCCAGCCATATGACAGCACTTGGGAATTGTCATGAAAATTCTACTGTAGTAGCAACCTTGTCAACGTCTGTGTGGTACCAATTTTAAATCCTCTATATTTACAATTAAAACAATTGCTATTATGTGCTTTCAATTCACTTTTGACTTGTGGCAACTCTATGAACTAATGTCCTCCTGACAGCCTTGTCATCAATAGTCCTGCTCAAGTCTTTCAAGCTAAAGGATGTGGCTTCTATTTCTTTTCATAACAATGTTGCATTTTCCTGTGCATCTTCTGTTCATATTGTATCTCCAAAGCAGAATAGCCTCAGTTTACTCTTTGTAGATATTAGTGAGAGTTCAAGCTTGATTTGAACCCATTTATCTTTCTGCTGGTCTGTGGATTCCTTAAAGTTCTCCTTCAACACCATATTTCAAATAAATCAGTTTTTTTTCCTGACAGCTTTCTTTATTGTCCGGCTTTTATATCTTTACACTGTGATCAGAAGTGCAGTAATATGAATGATCTTTCCTTTAATCTCCAGTGACACATTTCTACACTTGAGGATGTTTTCTAGTTAAGCCATAGCTGCTCCTCTAAGTCTCGTTTTTTTCCCCTGATTTCTTGGCTACCCTCTTCGATTGAACCAAGATATCATTATTAATTTACATTTCTTCATTGTCAACAGTGAAGCTAAGTAATTCTTCTGTATTTGTCATTTCTGATTTCCTAATGTTCAACTGTAATGCTGCTTTTGCACTTCCTTCTTTGCCTCACATCAGTAATTATGCCAAGTCATTGCTGCTTTCTGCTGTTCTGCATATCTTGCCCTGCTCCTCTCCACTGCTATGCAGCAGTGTCAGTTTCATTGTGTAGCCAGGGAAAAATTTAAAACCAAAAGGACCCCTCTTTTCCTGTGCTTGCTGCCATGCATAGTTCCCCTGCTCCTTTTCCTAGCCATGTCTCAGCTTGTTTTTGAGCATTAATAAAATAGAACAATTAAAACTCTTAAAGCTATTAAAGTTGCAGTTAGATGTTAAGCTAAGAGGGACTTCATTAAGTCACCATATTAATATCATTTGGTTCCGGTTAGTTTAAAGCTTAATAGATTAGTTAAATATAGTTGATTCTGAAATGGTTTTATTGGTATAACATCACCTGTGATGTCATTTATCTTAGTGTATATTGGAAACATTTATGTCCACTCAATAGATTCTAGAATAAAGAATAAAGAATAAGGATAAGGAATAAACTATTCATAACATAAACACTAAAATTATAAACCCTTTAAGCATAACATAAGCACTGAAATAATAAACAATTAAACCATAATATGAACAATAAAATTAGGCAATAATTGAGAACATAATGCAGGCTAAAATGTTTCCTTAAAATAAAATGTCTGTTTTTGCTAAATCATCTTAAGTTATTTTTAATAGACAAAGCTGTGTGGAACAGACATCCTACAATTAGAGTACAAAATAAAATAAGAGGTTTGCTTGTATTTTTGTTTAGAACATTTCCTCTTTTAAATAATTCTGGTATGTCTTATTCTATGGTTTGAGAGGCAATGTGGTGTAGTGGCTTGAATGTCAAACTAGGATGCAGAAAACCTGGGTTCAAATCCTTCCTTGGCAGTGAAAGCTCACCTGGGTGTAGCAATAGGAAACCACTCCTTGAACATTATGACACAGAACATATGTACAGTTTGTTTGTTTAATTTTGGAGTCTGCTTTATGGGGATCAGAGGCAATTCTACAGTCTGGTACATTTACAGTTCATCCATGCATTTTCATGGTTTCCTATTTGCATTTTCATAAATTACATTGGAGTATAATTAGCCTGAATGAAATTCAAATATTTTATTAGGGCTGATTTATATGTTCCTTGCAATAAAACTTTGGATAGGAGGGGAAATAGCGTCCTTCATTTCAGTACTCATCATCACATTTTCAGAGTGGCAAATCAAGGAATCAGAAATGGCAAACCAGCATGAATTTTTCTGCTAATGAGCTCATTATTAGGTTGTCCATTTCCCCCCTAATGATGACAGATG
Organism: Pogona vitticeps; assembly: GCF_051106095.1. Lineage (NCBI taxonomy): Eukaryota > Metazoa > Chordata > Lepidosauria > Squamata > Agamidae > Pogona > Pogona vitticeps. Next base: position 62,469,166 of record NC_135787.1, read on the forward strand.
TTCATTCTGTGTCATCGAGCTATTAGATGTTTTACATTTAATAAGGAAACACCTGCATTTCAGATCATGCAGTTTGCAAATGGACCTGTGTTAATTAGTTATACTCACTTTGCATAAATGCAAGATGTTGGAAAGGGAAGTTGAATGGACTAGGTATAGACCAGATTGGTTTGAAAGAGAAACTGTTAAAATCGCACTCTTGGATGGCTAGGATGGATAAATGAAACAGATTTTAAGCAGACCTCTATGAGCTTGGACATGTTCCCTGGCTTCCTTCCCCCACCCCCAAAGGGGACTGAGAATACGTCTCATTGTATTCAGTAGGACTTTAAATGAATGAGACTGCACTGCTAAGTGGTTAGACTGAGTTTTTCAATTAAGAAGGAAACTACATTTTACTTGAGGTAGAGCTTGGCTGATTCTTCCAAGCTGAGTCAGAGCTTTCTATATCACACCCCATGGCAGTCTCCACTGCTGAAATCATTGCTATCATTTACAGAAGAGATTAATTATCCCATTACAAGAGAGCACGCTGTATACAAATTTCTTTTTTTCATCAGCATCAACTCTAATGCAAGTTGTGCACTTATTGGATGCACCTGCCTGGTGCCTTTAACCAGTCAATGGCCTGATGGTGACCAAATTTCAAACCCAAAAAGCCAAGATTCTTTGTTTTAAAGGAACCACACATGTCCATGCATGCTCACACACAGACCAGGAAGCCCTAACAAGGCAACACTCAGCGGGAAGGGGAGAGAGAAGGTCTAGGAGGGGACAACAGAGAGGAAATCCAAGACATCATTTTCTTGGGGATTCTTGATGCTTCTTCAAGATGAAACAAAATGGAAGGTCCAACCTGATTGGTTGCTCAGGCTGTTTAGTAAACAAAATTGCTTCTGTGTTTACTCTTTCCTTTCCAAATTGGGGAAGTGGCAAATTGTAACAAAGTCATGGTGCCCTGTTCTCTCCCTCCCTCCCTCCCTCTCCATATGGAGCCACTCATCAGAGGTGGAGCTTCTCCAGCACATGTCTACATACCAGTGGCTCACAATGAATTTTATGTTATGGAATTGGTGGCCAACTCCACTGCCAAGATAGGCAGTGGGAAAAATACAGGATAAACTGAAGTGTAGTCAAGCCCTTATTTCACAAGTCTAAGATGAAGAATTCCAGCAAAATATACTGTACCTGTACATGGAATTTCATAATAAACATCGATTCTATAAGTAACTGGTATTCAGAACTATTGAACATTTTAGGATTCCATCATGAGAAAATGTGTCATTCTTACTCTTCTCAGCCAAATCCCCAGTCTGAGGAGTCTCATGTTTATTCTAGATCTTTATTTACTGTCATATTTGAGAGGCTAATATGAGAAAAATGTGTGGGCCCTTGAAATGTCATGAGCAATGACATTTCAGCTACATGAAAACAGTAAATGGAATTGGTCAAAAACTTCACACTGTGTTAGCACCATCCATATAACCCAAAAGCAAAGGGAAAAGCACGAGTCACTAACGGTGACATATTGCCAACTGGTTACTGTGCAGTATGAAAACTTCCAAACGTATTTATTTCATTTGTTTAAAAAAATTTTACCCCACCTTTCTCCTTGAAAAGGACCCAAGGTGGCTTACAACATTGAAAGACAATATTTAAAGTTGTAAATTATTTGTATACAAGGGTGGTTAGCACAGTTAAAAGGCAATATTTAAAGGTAAAAACATTGAGGATAAAGAGGCATCTTACGTCATTAAAAGGCAATACTAAAACTAAGAGCAATAAATATGTTGATGTTGTTTAGTCGTTAAGTTGTGTCCGACTCTTCATGACCAGAGCAGGCCAGGCCCTCCTGTCTTCCACTGCCTCCTGGAGTTGGGTCAAATTCATGTTGGTAGTTTCGATGACACTGTCCAACAACCTTGTCCTCTGTCGTCCCCTTCTCCTCTTGCCTTCACACTTTCCCAACATCTGGGTCTCTTCCAGGGAGTCTTCTCTTCTCACCAGATAGCCAAAGTATTGGAGCCCTCGCTTCAGGATCTGTCCTTCCGGTGAGCACTCAGGGCTGATTTCCTTCAGAATGGATAGGTTTGTTCTCCTTGCAGTCCAGGGGACTCTCAAGAGTCTCCTCCAGCACCACAATTCAAAAGCATCAATTCTTTGGCGGTCAGCCTTCTTTATGGCCCAGCTCTCACTTCCATACACCGCTACTGGAAAAACCATAGCTTTGACTATGCGGACCTTTGTTGGCAAGGTGATGTCTCTGCTTTTTAAGATGCCATCATTGCTTTCCTCCCAAGAAGCAGGTGTCTTTTAATTTCGTGGCTGTTGTCACCATCTGCAGTGATCACAAAGCCCAAGAAAGTCCCTGCCTCCATATCTTCCCCTTCTATTTGCCAGGAGGTAATGGGACCAGTAGCCATGATCTTAGTTTTTTTTTAAATGTTGAGCTTCAGACTATTTTTTGCACTCTCCTCTTTCCCCCTCATGACAAGGTTCTTTAAGTCCTCCTCACTTTCTGCCATCAGAGTGATATCATCTGCATATCTGAGGTTGTTGATATTTCTTCCAGCAATCCTAATTCGGGTTTGGGATTCATCCAGTCCTGCCTTTCGCATGATGTATTCTGCATGTAAGTTAAATAAGCAGGGACAGTATGCAGCCTTGTCATACTCCTTTCCCAATTTTGAACCAATCAGTTGTTTCATTTCCAGTTCTGACTCTTGCTTCCTGTCCCACATACAGATTTCTCAGGAGATAAATAAGGTGGTCAGGAACTCCCATTTCTTTAAGAACTTGCTATAGTTTGCTGTGGTGCACACAAAGGCTTTTGTGTAGTCAATGAAGCAGAAGTTGATGTTTTTCTGGAACTTTCTAGCTTTCTCCATAATCCAGCAGATGTTAGCAATTCGGTCTCTAGTTCCTCTGCCCCTTTGAAATCCATCTTGTACTTCTGGGAGTTCTCAGTCTGCATACTGCTGAAGCCTACCTTGTAGGATTTGGAGCATAACCTTGCTAGTGTGTGAAATGAGTGCAATTGTACAGTAGCTGGAGCATTCTTTGGCACTGCCCTTCTTTGGGATTGGGATGTAGACTGATCTTTTCCAATCCTCTGGCCACTCCTGAGTTTTCCAAACTTGCTGGCATATTGAGTGTAGCACCTTAACAGCATCATCTTTTAAGATTTTAAATAGTCCCACTGGAATGCCATCACCTCCACTGGCCTTGTTGTTAGCCGTGCTTTCTAAGGCGCACTTGACTTCACTCTCCAGGATGTTTGACTCAAGGTCAGGAACCACACTATCTGGGTTGTCCAGGACATCCAGACCTTTCTGGTATAAATCCTCTGTGTGTTCTTGCCACCTCTTCTTGATGTCTTCTGCTTCTGTTAGGTCCCTACCCTTTTTGTCCTTTATCATGTTCATCTTTGCACAAAATGTTCCTTTAATATCTCAATTTTTCTTGAACTGATCTCTGGTTTTTCCCTTTCTATTATTTGCTCTATTTCTTTGCACTGTTCATTTAAGAAGGCCCTCTTGTTTCTCCTTGCTATTCTTTCCAAGTTTGCATTCAATTTTTTGTAACTCTCTCCATCTCCTTTGCATTTTGCTTCCCTTCTCTTCCCTCCTATTTGTAAGGCCTCGTTGGACAGCCGCTTTGCTTTCTTGCATTTCCTTTTCTTTGGGATGTTTTTTGTTGCTGCCTCCTGTACAATGTTACGAGCCTCTATCCAAAGTTCTTCAGGCATTCTGTCCACCAAATCGAGTTCCTTGAATCTGTTCTTCACTTCCACTGTGTATTCATAAGGGATTTTTTAAAAATTACAGTCAAAGACCAGTAAAACCAAATCAATATAAAATAGATACATATGATTATTGTTTAGTAAAGTCGGGCAGGGTAATAAAATTCCATGATAAAACAACTCCTCCTTGTGTATTCATAAGGGATTTGGTTTAGATTAAACCTGACTAGCCCAGTGGTTTTTCCTACTTTATTCAGTTTAAGCTTGAGTTTTGCTATAAGAAGCTGATGATCAGAGCCACAATCAGCTCCAGGTCTTGTTTTTGCTGACTGTATAGAGTTTCTCCATCGCTGGCTGCAGAGAACATAATCAGTCTGATTTTGGTATTGCCCATCTGGTGATTTCCATGTGTAGAGCCGCCTCTTGTGTTGTTGGAAAAGAGTGTTTGTGATGACCAGCTTGTTCTCTTGTTAAAACTCTATTAGCTTTTGCCCTGCTTCGTTTTGAATTCCAATGCCAAACTTCCCTGTTGTTCCTTTTTATCTCTTCACTCCCTATTTTAGCATTCCAATACCCTAGAATGAGAGGAACATCTTTCTTTGGCTTCAGTTCTAGAAGGTGTTGTAAGTCTTCATAGAATGGTCAATTTCAGCCTCTTCAGCAATGGTGGTTAGTGCATAAACTTGGATTATTGTGATGTTGAAAGGTCTGCCTTCGATTCGTATTGAAATCATTCTATCATTTTTGAGATTGTATCCCAGTACACCTTTTCCCACTCTCTTGTTGACTATGAGGGCTACTCCATTTCTTCTACGGGATTCTTGCCCACAGTAGTAGATATGATAATTGTCTGAATTGAATTTGCCCTTTCCCGTCCATTTTAGTTCACTGATGCCCAGAATGTCAATGTTTATTCTTGCCATCTCCTGTTTGACCACCTCCAGCTTGCCAAGGTTCATAGATCTTACATTCCAGGTTCCTATGCAGTAGTTTTCTTTGCAGCATCGGACTTTCCTTTCACTTCCAGGCATGTCTGCAGCTGAGCGTCCTTTCGGCTTTGGCCCAACCACTTCATTAGCTCTGGAGCTACTTATCCTTGTCCTCCACTCTTCCTCAGTAGCATATTGGACGCCTTTTGACCTGAGGAGCTCATCTTCCAGCATCATATCTTTTAGCCTTTTGTTTCTGTTTGTGGAGTTTTCTTGGAGTGGCTTGCCAGTTTCTGCTGCAGGTGGATCGTGTTTAGTCAGAACTCTCCACTATGACCTGTCTGTCTTTGGTGTCCCTGCACGGCATAGCTCATAGCTTCTCTGAATTTCTCAATCCCCTTCACCATGAGAAGGCAGAAATCTGTGAAGGGGAATATACAAATATTTTGAAAAATGCTATGCCAAGAATGGAGAACACAAAAATGGAAAACACCAGTAGTACTGAAAACCCAGTCAAAAAATAAAGCATAACAATCCATCTAAAAACCACACATAGGTAGCTGGTTACTGAGGGAAGGCTTGCCGGAAGAGTAAAATCTCTGCCTGTTTGTGGAAGGATAGCAAAGATGGGGCCAGTCTGGCCCCTTGTGGGAGGGAGTTCCAAAGGCTGGGAGCTACAACAGAGAAGGCTCTCTCCTGTGTCCTCATCAGACGCACCTCTGAAGGTGATGGGACTGAGATAAAGGCCTTCCCTGAAGAACTTAACATCCAAGCCAGTTCATAATGTGAGATACAGTCTTTGAGATAGCTTAGACCCAGCCCATTAAACCAGCACTTTGATTGGCAGCCAGTGGAGCTGCTGTAACGGGGGGGGGGGGGGGCGGGATTATATGATCCCTGTAACCAGTTCCAGTCAGCAGTGTGGCTGCTGCATTTTGGACCCACTGAAGTTTCCTGACACTTTCCATTGGTAGCCCCACATAGAGCAAGTTACAGTAATCCTGTCAGGAAGTAACTAGGGCATGTATCACAGTGGCCAGATCAGATCTCTTACAAGACTCCAGATATCAAAAGCTTGGTACAAATCTAGGCCAAATTACAGAGATATGAAAGCTCCTTCAGTTCATTTTAAGTTGCCTACTAGTGTTGTCAAGTGCAATTTTAGAGTTCTTGGAAAGATTCCTCCTGCAATCCACACTCAGCTGTGTAATAGTTCCATGCTTAAAGGGCTGTTAAGCCAGAGGTTGCGAGTTCAATTTCTCACTGTGCCTTCCATGAGTAGAGGCAGCCTGTGTGGCCTTGGGCAAACTGCACAGTTCCAGGATGTCACCCAAAAAAGGGAATGGTAAACCAACTTTTGTGTACTCTCTACCTAGAAAACCTTGGAAAAGGTCAACATAAATCAAAATTCACTTGATGGCAAATGGTTCTTGTTATCATTAAAGGGTGAGTGCAGACAAATAACTTTGATATTTTCCCCCCTGTGTCTTTGGACTTGGAGGGAATTCATCATAGTCAAGTGTTCCCACTAGCTGAATGTTTCTCTTTTAGAGTAAAATCTATTGAGATAGTTGGGGATTAAAAAAAATCCTTCTTGATGCATATGATGGCTGCTGCCTGATGACCACTGAACAAGAAGCCCATCGTTCAGCAAGGCTGATGGACAAATGCTGCTTTGCATCTCTTTCCACTGCAGGAATTGGTTTAAATTGTACTTTCAGGGCCCTGCTTTAACTTTCAGATGATTCTTTCATTCCCCAATATCGGCTGAAATGAGCTTCCATTCCCCCACTCACCACCAAAGTTTCCACTATATATATGTTAATAAAAAGGACAAATCAATAAAATGTTGAACTCCAGAATTTAATTAGCAATGCTTTGTCAGACTGGCTGCATGAATGCTTGTCATTAATTGCAAAGCTCGGGGAAAATAATTCAAACAAAATGGCTCAGTTGTTTCAATATACAGTAGTTGATATTGATGGGTATTGTTAAATTAGGATATTAGAAAAATAATATATCCGTTGGACTGGGCACAAAATAAATCAAAATGTATGGCATTATTGTGCCCTAATATAGCTTCCATTCTACTTGCCTTATGAGTCCTCCTCTCTGATAAGTGTACAGTAACTGAACTTGGAACCAGAGTTTGGGAAAGTTACTCTTTTTTTGGACTAAAATTTAAGAATCCTTCAGGTCAGTATAGAATATCCATCACTTCTGAAGAGGTATAAATAAAGAATTCTACCATGTTATTGTGTTCTGCTACAAAACACAAAAACCAGATTTTGGATTCTGGTGAGACTCCTGGATTTCATCCATGGAGGGAAAGGGAAGCAGGGAAGTACCTGGGAACTAGGCTTGGATTCCATTCATTCACCAAAGATGCTAAATATAGGACAGACTTGCAAAAGTGTGGGACATGCTGTTTTGTTATTACCAGCTTAAAACCAGCATCATGTTAGGAACCAAGTATTAACACAGAGGTTAGCAAAGTGCAGCCCACAGGCTGCATACTGGCCCCTCAGTACCACTGACCCATTAGCTTCTCCAAGCCCTCCATATATGTATATGAAAAAAGGCACACAAAGTTCCCTCAGTGTTGCTGCCCTCCAAGGACCAGACATGGATGGGTCTTATCCACAAACCTCTAGAAGTTGCCCTCCTGTGAGCCTCCACAATAGCACTTTCTCCCCTCTCCTGCTTGCAGACCCCTATGCTATTTAAAATGGCTTCAAAGGCCAAAAATGGCTCTTCAGGCCCTCTGGAGCAGTATTGGGGCAGGGGATGAGTTGTTTTGGAGAAGGAGGAATTGTCTCTCTTTCTAGTTCTGGAAAAGCATAATAACATCTTGCTCATAGGAATCACTGATATCGAAATGTATTGATCTGCAATTGTATTTCAGTATTTGGGCCATAAAGCACACGTGACAGAGATGAACTAAATAGGCCCGGCAGAGTGTGTTATTCACATACTATCACGACTGAAGTGGTGAATGCCAACAGTCATGAATGTATTCAGTGTTTCAGAGAGTTGATCCGATTTCATACAAGAATGTATATTTCCCCAAAAAACTCTTCTAGTTTGATGTCTAAATCTGTTATTTAAATGGCAGCTTGAGGTCCTCTTAAAACCTCAGTGTACCTTTAAACCCCTCCAGTAAAGTCATGACTCACAAGCATGAGTCAGATAAGGAATCCTGTTTTCATTTCCAGTAAATTTCAGTTTGCATCTTCTTCATGGCAGTCACCTATGGCTGACAGCATTTATTTTTTCAGTTCCATGTTACATGACTTTTGGACTCATCTGAAATGTCAGTTCACTCAAAAGTACTTCAGATGAGGTTATAAAAATTCATTCTCCTCTGAAAACAAGCCAATAGGGTGTATTGTATGCTGCAATCAAAGATCAATGAAAGGAAGCCATTTGAAAGAAATCTGAAGTGCATTCTAAGGCAGTTCCAATCTGCTTGGTTACTGTCACATAGCACTATACTGTGACTTATTAACAGTTTCCCCAAGAGAATCTGGCAAGTTGGCACCCCACTGAGAAGCCTTACAAGCATAAATTCTGACTGTTGGGTTTAATTTTTTTTTTTTTTGGTCTCTGAATATCTATCCAGAACGTACATTCATTTTCACAGTGCTTTATCCAGTTACTGCTGGGTAGTCCTTTTGCAGAAAGAACTGGATGAAATGAGGTATGAGAAATAAATAGGTGTGGTGTAATTATGGACCACAATGTATTCATTTTAAACCATTAATTTATTGGGAGGAATCCTACAGAGGGATGAACTTGTGGGATACCTACACTTAATCACATTAAACTCCAGGCTGACTCTCTTATGACAAGTTCCACCCTGCCTGGGTGGGCACAACATCCTGTCCCACCTCTAGGTCTGATTTTAAGTAGAAGACCTGCCTACATTTGCCACTATCTGCCAAAGCCTCACACTTCAGGGTGAACAGTTCATGTTATGAACAAATGACAGCCATACCTTGCCACTGGGCTCTATGGTCCTGGGTTGTATGCCTCAGGTCAAGTCAATCACACCAACGGCTTGCTTTAGAAACTAGTTCCTGACTTCACAATTCCACACATTCTGGCCACAACATGCAGACTGTTAGTCCTTCTTTTGGAACCTGTCAAGGATAAGCTCCCGCAAGGCCCTCTGCAAATCCCTCAGGAAAAGATTGTTGCTTCTTTCAGACAAGTGCATGCCATCTTCCCCCAACAACTCAACCTGAAGGTGCACTATATCAGGATAGCCAATGGTCCTGTTAGTCCTAGGCAGCAATACCACATGCATTTCACAACTGAGTTTTCCTCTTGGCTGGCTAAGTCCCTTTGGGTTCTCCATTTTGTGCCACATCTGACGTGGAAACGAACTGGACCCAAATAAGCAAAACCCAGATGAGACTACCAGAAAATATTTAGGATATCACAGCCTAAAAAATCAGCACGTTCTCCTTTACATGGCCCAAACTGTTTCCTTCCCAATGAGTAACTAAACTTTGGGGCTAGAGCTCACTGGAACCCATTGGAAGAGACACGAGAGCAAATGATGCCACCTTATTCCCTGCCTGCCCAGCCACTGCACCATGGCAGATTGGCTAAGGCCCAACTCTGTGCCAAACAAGGAGCCCACTACTCTCCAGGTAGCTCCAGAACACAGACAGAGTTCTAACTCCTGTCCTCTGGAGATGCCGGCCACAGAGACAGGTGAAACATTAGGAAGAAAAACCTCTAGAACACGGCCAAACAGCCCGGAAAACTTACAACAACCATTGGATCCCTGCCGTGAAAGCCTTCAAGAATATGTGAAAGTCTTTATCAGCCTCCTAACCCTGGAGTTCTAAGAAATGAGAGAATTATAATGACATAAAGTGCAGCAAGGTTATTACACCAAAAGTGGGATAGCCGAGGTTCCCTCTAAGGTGCATACATGCACATGCATGACTCTGACCCCCTCCACACAGCTTTCCTCCTCCTCAACGCAGTGACAGTGATTGGTTGTTTCTGGCCCCTTTGGTTTGGTTGTGCATGGGGGTGGAATTGCACATGGAGGGGCAAAGTTGTGTGCGTGAGGGGCAAAGCCCTGCCCAGTGGGGCTGAAAATTAGAGGGAACGCTGGTGATAACTAAACTAACAGCACTTCCAGTTTCACATTCCTGTGGTGGCCAAACCCATCCAGCAATGCCTAGTAGCACCAGAAAACAAAGCAGCGTCAAGATAATCCACCAGATTACTTCATCCTGAGAATGATCAGATGAGCATATAGGTTGTTGCTTGGTTTGCTTTTGGTGTGGTTTGGTCCCCCTTATTCTCCAATGACCCCAAGGTGTTTTCAGTAAGAGCGATCCATCCTGTCCCTATTGCAAACTGTCCCACTCAATTATGGAACAGAACTAGGGCTTTAGTTTATTTGGTGCAATAGAGTGCACTCTTGGTTATCCCATTTTCCAGTCTGTGTGGTTGGTTAATTCACTCTTAAATAGAGCTGTGGGTGGCATTCTCTGCGTCAAAAACCATGTGATGTATGCAGTGGGCTGTGATATTAAAACAGACAATGGAGAATCCCTCTCCCCTATTTTCATTTTATCTAACTTAACGAATGCAGGACAGTTTAATATACATTGGAGGTGCTCTTCAGTACTGGCCAGTGGAGGTGATGGCATTCCTGTTGAATTATTCAAAATCTTAAAAGATGACGCTGTTAAGGTGCTACATTCAATATGCCAGCAATATCTGCCCCATGAATGGAAGGATCATTCAAGAGCAAGATAAAATAGATTGCACTGAAGATAAGAGCCTATTAAGTGTGAACCGAATCACCACAACTTCCCCTGTCTAGTCATGCTCTCTACTTCCTTAAAACTTCATGAAGAAATGGGTTAGAATGCTCAAAACCTGAGCAGAAGACAGAGTAGCCTACTGCCTAATTATTTAAAAAAACAAAAAACCACCACACACCTCTGGAAAGAGAAATCCAGCCAATCAAGATCAGCAAGATGTACTACAAGGAGATGGAAAGACAATTTGATGTTTTACTTCGCCAGCAAAGTTTCAGCCACAGCTCCAGACCATGTGAATGGTGCTACTGAAAGAAATATAATGAAATGAACCAAGTTCATCAGGAATAAATGTATCAGGTAGGTAAGACAAGGCACATTTCTCCAGGAACTTCTTTTGGAGGATGGAAGAGAGGGCTGTTGAAAGGACCCCACCAGCTCACAATTTCCTAGTGATCTAAGTATTAGCAATCTTGGACTACCATTGACAAACCAAAAGCTGTCAGCTAAATAAGACTCTTGAAGTCCAGACACAGGAATTTGAAACTCAAAATAAAATCCATCCAAAAGATAATGAACCTCAAGAGAATGAGGATAAGCCACCAATAACTTTACCAGTGTACATACGAACAATGTAGAAATAACAATGCTTTGGGACACAAACCCACTATTCCAATGGTACCAGCCAAATAAATTCAATCAATCAGCGTAGCGGGAAAGGAAGTAGGAAGTAGACCATGCAATAAGTTGGTAGCCTGCCAATCAGAGAAGCTCAAAGATATTAACCAGCAGGATAGGAGAGTGCCAATTATAATTCTGCACCGAAGGATAAAACAAACAAAAGAAAAGGACAGGGCTTAAAGAGAACTGGGCACAACTGAAGCCAGCCCACTGTGCACATATGTAGTCATCCATTCAAATGCAAACCAGGCTACAGCCTGCTAAGTATTGTCAATGAAATGAAAAGCAACAGGCTTGGTCATCACAGGACCATGACAACTTCAGTGACAATGATATATGGGTAACACATTAAACAAGCCAAAAGCACTCTGCATGCTCATGGACTGACCATTTAAGGAAACAAGATCCCAATATGCTGGAGCCAGCTCCAAAAATGAATTGTGTGCCAAAGCCCAACCACCCTAAAGACACACTCACCCCAGGCCTAAATTAGGGTAAGTAGACTGGAAAAAGGCCCTAGCCAGCCAAGAATCACCTCCTACAAGACTGATAGGCAAAGGTGAGTGCCCTGGGCCATGTAAGTACAACCACTTAAAAATCAGCCTCCCTCCAGTCAGACAGTGAAAACAAAGTTCTGGGTTCCGCATGGCTGAGTTACCCTCCACAGGCCTCTGACATGTAGTCAAAAAACCCCATCAAGGGTCCCATTGTGTGAGCTGCCAGATGGGAAGGGGCCAGAGGAGGACCAGGGCCTGGCTTAAAACAGTCCAGACCCAACTCTGATGCAATTTGATGCTATCAAGCACTGATGTCCCTGTCTCTTCCCATCTGGTGACTCAGGGTGGCAACGTGCAACCTACCTATTTATCATTCCAGAATCCACATAGCTTTTTTTGGGGGGGTGGTGGTGTCAAAACATACACAAAAGGAGATTACACTTTGTTTTAAAGAAGGGTTACAACAAGTACTGAAGTCTCTAGGAGTGTGATTCTCCTTTAAAACAAGGAAGGGCTCCTCATGCACCTTGCTTTAAGTAAAAATATTGGTCACTTGAAAGTAGATTTTGTCAGTTTGGGCCAACTATGAAGAAGGTGAGGTGGGTGTACCCCCTATTTCTGGCATATATGTGGGTCTGAGAGATAAGGAAATCAATAAATTTCCATCCCTTCTGCATACGTTCTGAAACTCAGGATTCTACTCAAGTCAGGGACATGTAACTAAACAACTTAGTCTGACTTTATTGGTTTTATTTGGAATTCTGCTTGTGTGATTATTGACTCCCCTCAACATAGACAGATACAGACTCTCCTGCATAACTCCTGCATCACTGGGGATAGATACTAGGACCTTAGTTAAAATTATTCAGTTTAAATATATGACTTGCATGCTTTTTGATAAAAATGTTCTATAAACTCCTTCAAATATTCACTGATAAAATAAGAGTAATTAAAAGCACATGTGCTCAGCAGGAGGGATGAAATATCTGAGAACTATTTGTTGACCCATTCCCTCACCCTAGTTTAATGTTATTTTCCAGCCACCTTGCCTGGCCAGATAAATATTTTCAGGGCCAGGAGGAGAGCAGAAAGTAGATGTGTCAATGCGATTTTACTGATTAATGTCACTGTGTCTTGGAACACTTATACACCATTGCCGAGGCACTTGTTTCCATTTTCCCCCCAAAATTGGAACAGACTTTAATACTTCTGTTCTATGACAAGGGAGGCCATAACATGCAGAGGTAAAATACACATCTGACAAGCAGCAAGTTACAGGTTCAAACCTAAGCACAGATTTTTCCCAAACTGGTACAACCCAGATGATTCAGACTATACTTTTAACAGACCCACCCAACATGGAGGGTGGTTGAGGTGGTGGAAGCTGGGGAGCAAAAATATCTGGAGAACATCAAGTTTGTAGAATCCTAACCTAATGTATGTCTGGGCATGACTTCCAGAAGCAGAACTGTGGAGCACAGAGAGCATCTCCAGTACTTTCGGGGGGGGGGGGGGGAGAGAGATCTCCTTTGGGATGCAATTCGCCACTTCCAATAAAATGCATTGGGCTAGAATGACCAACAATCAGACTCCAAGCAACTCAACCAGTGGTTGTGATGTAGTGTAGTACACAGTACAGTCTGTTTTAGCTATGAGCTAATTGAGTGAGCCTTGACAAAATCATTGTGTTCTGTTTTTAGAGTTTATCTTAGCAATGTAACAAGACATTCTTTTGAGGAATGTTTTGATAAAATGGGAGGGCTTTGGATCTGATGGATGAAAAGCTTCTCTTGAGCCATTGTAACAGCACCTGAAGTGGAATGGCCCATTTATTCACTCCCTGGCATTGGAAAATGCAGGTGATAGCAGTAGGCCTGAAAACTGTCACCGCGAAGAGGCGTTGAGAGCAAATCTCCCTCTCTGAAGATAGGCTTCCTTCTTCCTCAAGAGAAGGAGATTCATAAAATTCCTGTGATCCCTTGGACATCATACTGGACAAAGGATTTTGTTGTAAGTGTCTACCAAAGTTGTTGAAATAAAGAACATAATAAAAATGATGACACTCTTCATACATTAAAGGGGCTCTAAAGTTTTCTGTATTGTTGCTTGGAGAGGGGGAGCTGAGTTTTGCTGTTACTCTTTACTTTTTAATAAACGATGTTTCTTAACATTCTTCTTCTGTTTCAATTCCTGCAGTTGTTAAGGTTCGCTGGATCATCAGCATCTGATTTCCTCAGATTTTAGGGCTGAAATCTGAGATGGGTAAGCAGGCTTTGTGAAATCACAGATGTGAGAGAAACCAAGTTTGGAAGGAGGGTGGCGTTTTCTTAGCCTTTGTGCTACTGCTCCCAAGGCTTGGTCAAATACAAGGCTGGTGAGTCATGGCGCTTCTGCTCCACTCCCTCTCTTGCTTCAAATGTTACGGTGGCCCCAATGTTGGCCCCTCAAAAAGTGAGGAGTGATGGAAGGAGACTGAAGAAGAGCACTAGTTCTGTTGTGCTGTTTCTAGCAACATACATGCAATCACCTTTATGTTGAGCCAGTGAGCTCTGGCACTAGCTGGGAACGATTTGAGATGGGCGCCCAGGCTTTAATGCTATATCTCACACAAAAATTGGAGGACGTTCTTTCTCTGCTACTCCTTCCTTGAGATTCTCTGTCTGGAGAAGGATAACAGTTTCCTGGAACTTCAGCTACCATGACAGCAGTAGTTACACAGACTACCTTTGCAACCGCTCCATGCTTAGTGGTGAATGTATAGGCAAAAGGTAATATCAGGCCAATAATGTTCCATCTACAATTAGATTTAATAACAGTGAATAAATCTCTGGAGAGTTTTTCCCTGGCAGTGAACTTTGAAAGAGCAAACTTCAAAATTAGGAGGAAAAGGTTGAAAAGGGTTTAGCAACAGGCAGAAGGGCAACATTCAAAAAGATTAAAACCCACAGACAAGGTCTGTAGGCTATTTATTGTGAAAACACTATCCTGCAGGGGCACACCGTTTCTGTATCTCTGAGGGCAGGGGTGGGGGTATCAAAGGCAGATGTAATTCTCTTTAATACAACTCTTGAGCTAAAAAAAAAAACCTAAAGAGAATTATCACTACTGGTAATTGGTATATAATGCTCCACATGCACAGAATTAAGTATTCGGTGCTTTGCGATTTTTCTGTCATTGTTCAAACATGGTTTGTGTGGATTTGATTTTAATGCCTAAAGGTACTGATCACAATCACACAGAGAGTAAAGCCCACTTAAGCAGATTGCTTCCCCTGAATTAAAGCATACTGTACTCTGCATTGCACTGTGGCTGATAGCTGAATAGTTCAGCAAGGGGTTTCCAGTTTCCATAGAACCTTAATAATAAAACAATTCCAAAATCTTCTTTGAAATCTTATTTTGATTAACTGTTTCCCCCATAAATCTTATTCTGGTTCCTAGTTCATAAATTTACAGAAACTATTAGATTTCTACATACTTAATGAGATCATGGCTGAAAGGTATTTCACTGTATTGCCAGTTTACATGTTCACGGAAAAATTCTGGGAGTTGCACTACGAAAACAATAACATCTCCAATATGTAGTTTTAGAAGAGGTAGCCGTGTTAGTCTGTGCTAGCATATCAGGCAAAGAGAAAAGAAAAATTAATAAATATGGAAGACAAAAACATTGTGGCACTTGAAAGACTAACTGCTGTATTTTAATGTGAGCTTTTGTGGACAAGTCCATTACCTCAGACACAGCTTTCTCTTGAAGCTGCCCATGGAAGCTCACATTAAAATACAGCAGTTTGTCTTTCAAGTGCCACAACATTTTTGTCTTCTTTCTTTATTTTTATTTTTCTTTGACCTGATCTCCAATATGTGTACTGTCTTCAGACAAATGCACACGAGGGGACTGAATCAGAAATGAGAAAAGAGGAAATTAAACATTTATATATTTAGCATTGATGGACTGATCTGCTGGTACTAGAGGACTAAGTGAGTGGCAGCTGAAGTCTCCAGTAAAGTCCAGGACCTTCCCTCAACATTCTAGCCTTAGAGATATGAGGGAGGTCTTTAACTAAGATTACTGGAATATTTATATTCCTTTGTAGTTCCTCAGACAGCCATTTCATGGGGCTGCAGGGCAAACTGAGGGTGTTCCATTATAATGTTTATTACCCTTTAAGTTCTGGAACGTTTTTTCCCCATTGTTCTCAGCTTAGTTTGCTGAATTCCTCTTATTATACTACTTGGATTGTGTGTGGAAGGATGTTTGTTGTATGGACTTGGAGGGGATCGCTCGCAATAGTCAGAGTCCATTTTCACCATGAGCCAATTATTTTTCTTCTCTTCTTTTTACTTTTTGTGATGGCGCAAACACCATTGACTGCTGGCCTTTGGCTATATGAAGCCACATGTAACAGTGTCCTTTGGAGGTGACTGGAACCCCACATTTGAGAAGCAGCATGTCCCAATGTAGCACATCACACTCAGTATTAAAGGCCTACTACATTCCTGAAATTGATTCTAGTCTATTGCCCCCTATGGCCAGATGTGTTTGCATTTTCCCCATTTTTAGTTTTTTTTTAAAATGGAGGTCCAGAAAAACAGGAAATAACATCATAAACATGGACAAAGAGTGGATTGAAATGGCTCTTAAATGGTACATGGTGCACCTGCTGCCATTGGTATGCTTTTTTATTCAGATGCTCATTGGTTCAACGAGTTTTTACACATGTCTCCGGCAGGTATCTTTCATATAGAATGCTATGAAATCTATTTTACTAAAGATGGAGCTATTGCTGCTGCTGTTATGTACCGGCAGGTCAGAACTGACTTATAGCTATCTTAATAGGGCTTTCAAGGTTGGTGAAATATTTAATGAGTGTTTTTACCAGTTCCACACCCCTAGTGCATTTCTGTGGCTGAGTGGGGATTCAGACTCAGGCCTCTTGAGTCCTAGGCTGTCATTCTATCCACTACACATACAGGGTATCCCTGTGCTATTGCTACTGTCAATGAAAGAGTAAACTCAGTGGATCAACTGCTGAATGGTAAGTCAAGACTCATGTAAATCTCTGAGTCAATGGGTGAACTGCAATTGGGACTAGCAATAGAATACTATACAGCAGTAATTAGTCCCGAGAACCTTATGTTACAATCAATTGCTAAAATCCCGTTGCTTAGTGTAGTAAGTTACACTAGAGCAGACACATTGGATCAGTGGGGATTTGGTAATTCATCTTCTCTGTAAGTTCCATTAATTTAAATAAGCCTACTCTAGTTGTGACTTACTTTAGCATAGCCAGTTGGTATGACTCAGTGGAACTGATGGAGGAGCTGACTCACTGATTCAAGGTGATCTAGTGCACCTTATTTTTTTAAGCAACAGGATTTCAGCCACTGTAATCTTTTAAGTTGCCAGAGGACTGTTTTGCTACAACAAACTCACTTTTTGTAAGAGTTCTATTTATTCACTTCACTGCATTTGTCCCTTTTGATATGTTTAAAGAACTGCATCATGGACATGCTCTCTCCTTCTAAGAGCATTTTCTTGGAACTCATTAGCATTTTTAGTCTAATTGATGGTGACATATTTGAAATACATATTCCGTGCCATCCGATACAGCAAATTATTCTAAATGGATTATTTGCATCCTTTTATTCTTGAAGACTGGTATGAAACAAGTAACTTGATTTCCCATTATGTGCGCACGCGTGCGTATGTGTATATGCATGCATATACACACACACACACACACACACACACACACACACACACACGAATATGGTGGTCAGTTCTCAAATGGTTTATTTGAGGTGCATCTTTCCTCATGAGCTGCATAAAGCTGCTGGCTCATTCTAAAGAAGATTTCCCGCAGGGCAGTATGTTTCCTGAGATAAGGACTAATCCAGAGTATTCTGGAGAGTGTGAGTCACATTCTTCCAGCATACATATGGCATCAGTATAGAGGTAGCCAACCAGTATGGTATTGAATAATAGGAACATTATTATTAAGAGAAGTAATTGCAAAATACACTCCCTTTATTTCATCATTATATACTTTAACTATGTTTAATAATCAAAGTATTAATATCCTGCCTTTGGAAGTGAATACATTTCAAGCTGCTAATTATGTTCTTCCACGATTAAAATCATAAGTCAAAATAAGAGAGAGCCCCCAGCCCCTTTTATCCTTCTGGTGACAGCCAACGACCCACCTTTTCAGTCAAGCTTTTACCTTTTAATTTCAACATGTAACTTTTAGAGTGATTCCCCGGATGCTGGATTTAGCTTTTCAGCTTCTCAGTTTGTTTTTAAAGTTAATGCTTTTCATCACGTGACATATTTTAGTATTATGATAGTTTGATTTGTTTTTTAATGTGTGTGAGAGAGGGGGGAGAAAGGTAACATCTTCTGAAACTGGAGGGGGCCCAAACCACCAACCTGGTAATAAGAGCAAATGAAGAAAAGGAGAAGCCCCCTCTGTTTACAGAGATTAGAAAAGGTGGGAAATGCTTGGGGAGGGGGAGAAGGAAAGGGCAAACATAGAAAGGAGAAGAGAGAAAAGGCAGAAGAGGAAGCAGCTGAGATGATAAAAGTGAGAAAGGAGGAACATGCTTTGCCTGATGGGTGGGAATAGATTTGGATGGAAAACCCCTGGATTCATATGTGGAAAGAGATGATGTAGCCAAGAGAAGAAGCAGAGTGGAGAAGAAATTATTGCCCACCCAGAAAACCCTCTTACTGGAGAATGAAAGGGAAGAGTAGGATAAGAAGAGAAGGGAAGGGAAGGGAAGGGAAAGGGAAAGGGAGGGAAGGGAAGAGAGATAACAGACAGAGGCACAGACAAAAGGAAGGGCAGAATGGAAAACCCCTCACCCAAGTGGGATCACTTGCCCACAAGATGGTGGGGAATCTCACCCCAAGAATGAACAGCTCAGGTGGGAGAGTGATGGAGTGACAACACACTCCCCTTATTGTACCTGCCATTGTCTAGGGGCTCAGATGAAGAAGTGAATGAATCCCAAATGGGGTAAAACCCAAGATTTGGGAAAGTTGGATGTTTCAGAAACTTAGTCCATAAACCCCTTCCTCTCATGTTGGAGAGGAAGATGAAAGCTGGGTTGTCTCATGATGTTAATACGGAGTTGAAGGTTTAAAGCAAGAAATGGAGTCTGGCATATTTGTTGGAAGAGACGAAAACCGGGGGTGGGGTGGGGTGGGGTTTGAACCCTCACAATGTGTTATTTATTTTGCATTAATTTTACTTGCTTTAACCTTGTAAGCCCTCTTGGGTCCTGTTATGGGGAGAAAGGCAGCTAAGTAAATGATATAACATAGTGATTAGAATGGGGCTGGGATTTGGTTGATCCAGGGGACTGAACCAGAGGACTCACTGGATGGCCTTGGACCCCCCCCCCCCACTCCTTCTCTCCCAGCTGGGCCGACCTCACAAGGTTCTTCTTGGAAGGATGAAGTGGGGAAAAGGAAAGGCAGGGGTGTCATCTTGAGCCCACTGGAAGAAGGGTAGGGCAGACATAGGAGTAAACAAGTCAGCATCAGACTAGCATTCATCCCCATTGGAAAATAGCAACCTGCAGGAGAAACATCCATCCTGGACTGATCTAAAGGCTATCAATTTTAGCTTTGTAACATGCAAACAGCTGGTCTTCATCTTGTCCTTCCTGCTGTATAGCACATGACAGAATGGCATTGAGATGCAGATTTCTCTGCCTCCACTCTGCTTCAATTGCTGCTGTCAGGGGATATAATATATTCTTTAAGCAACCTTAAGCAACCTTAAACAACCTAGTTCCCCTCAGATCTGTTGGGCTACAACTCACACCCTCAATCCAAACACCTCTCACTCCATTCCGCCCCGCCCAGTGCACTGTCTTCCCAGTATTATCTTCTTGCAGAAACAACTACAGAATGGGTGTCGTCGTCGTCATTTCCATTTGTGCTCTCTATTCAAGGTATTCCCTCCCCAGCGAAGCTCACCTGGCACCTACTCTTTTAGTGGTGGGTTGAAGCTTTACAATTTTTCCTTAAAAGTATTTCCAAACACTTTTCCTGTTGGTACTGCCTTAACTTAGGTTTCACTGGATTGTTTCTCTAGTGTTCCTGGAGGCACTACAAAGCACCACAAGTACCTTGGAAGTAAGTAAGTAGATAGTTTGGTGGTATTAAACCTTGCTTTCCGTAGCATTTTACATGATTGGGGAAAAGACAGGAGCAGAGGGATCCTGTTTTCAGCATCGGTCATGTATTCATATAATTCTGGCTTAAGGTGAGATGCTCTGGGGGCCAATTTGACCATGGTGACTCAAACAATAAACCAAGCTACACATTTCAAAGGAAAACCCTCCTGGAGTGCTGAACACTGCGGACATCCTGTAGCTTTGATGTGTTTCCTTAAATTGCCTGATGAGTAGGGATGGGCAAACTCAACTTTATTTTACTGAATTTGGGGCAGATCATGATACATGATTCTTGAAATTCAAAGCCCCAACTATGATGTGTAAAACAAAAGGAATGTTGTTTGTTTGTTTGATCTCAGTGTCTATTATGCTGTCACTACTAAAGTAAGCAGAGTTCGATTAGTGAAAACATTCTCATTATCCAGTTGTACTAAAGTTCTTTCCTTTTCGTCCACCGGCCTCTTAAATGAAGGAAGAAAAATACTTTTCATCTTTCTGCAGAATCCTATATACAGTGCAGTAATTGTGCAAACACAGTGGGAAACTAACTTAAAAGGTTCAAGAACACTTGCCCAAGAAATTGTGCATGGCTATAGTTACTCCATGCATGCACATGCCCACACAGATATTTGTTCGGTGGTTTTTTTTTTTTTTTTTTGGAAAAATGCTAAAGAATTGTCCCGTCTGAATTTTTTCTAGATATGTTCCTTTTTATATTTTCTTCCCAGAACTCTTGCCTTGTGTCAGAGTTGAAGCTTGCACCTTTTCTTCTTCTTCTGAGGCATGTGTGTGTGTTCCATAATTTATTAAACACTAGGACCTCTGTATGTGTGGGGAATCAGTTCCAAAATAGTGGCCATTTCTGGTAAATATACCCTGGAAATGCATATACAGTACTGTGCACAATTCTGGGTTTTTAATTTTATTTTATTTTATATTTTTAGGCGGTGGATAAGTGAATCAGTGGATATCGACCCTGCAGAGAGGGGGGTCCTACATTATTTGCTATATGTGGATAGATTGCCTAAACTGTACTTATTAAATTGCCTGAAAAGTTAAAGTGATGAGTAGGGATGGAGAAACTCTTGTTTCCATCTTGAACCAATTCTATATCCGCACATTACTTCCATACTTGGGAACCTTAGCTAGAGAGTGGGTTGATTTAAATCACTAAGGAAACAGCTTCTTCAATAGAAACCACTTTTTAAAATAACAATGGCCCTGACACTATTTAATATATTTGTTGAACAAGAATACAAACCTAATGATGGAAATATATTAATTTGCAATTCAGCAGAGTAATTTGCAACATTAAGTGTTAGGTGTATTTTGTATCTTTTAAAGACAGCTTTTATAACATGTATGCAGTATTACTGTGTCAAGATTTAGATTTTCCTTCAGTACAGTAAGAGTGGAGAATCAAATCACTCACAAAAAGACTCCGAAAATGAGACAGGGTCTTATATTAATTTTTGCCCTAAAATGCATTCGGGCTTATATCCAGGGGATATTTTATTTTTTTCATGTACAACCATCTTGTTGTTCGTTAGTTGTTTAGTCGTGTCTAACTCTTCATGAGCCCATGGACTAGAGCACACCAGGCCCTCCTGTCCTCCACTGCCTCCCGGAGTTGACTCAAATTCATGTTGGTCACTTCAGTGACACTGTCCCACCATCTCATCCTCTGTTGTCCCCTTTTCCTCTTGCCCTCACACTTTCCTAACATCAGGGACTTTTCCAGGGAGTCTTCTTTTCTCATGAGATGGCTGAAGTATTGGAGCCTCAGCTTCAGGATCTGTCCTTCCAGTGAGCACTCAGGGTTGATTTTCTTTAGAATGGATAGGTTTGTTCTCTTTGCAGTCCAGGGGACTCTCAAGAGTCTCCTCCAGCACCACAATTAAAAAGCATCAATTCTTCAGCGGTCAGCTTTCTTTACATTTCAGCTCTCACTTCCATACATCGCTACTGGAAAAACCATAGGTTTGACTTTGTCGGTAAGGTGATGTCTCTGTTTTTTAAGATGCTGTCAATGTTTGTCATCACTTTCCTCCCAAGAAGCGTCTTTTAATTTTGTGGCTGCTGTCTCCATCTGCAGTGAACATGGAGCCCAAGAAAGTAAAATCTGTCCCTGCCTCCATATCTTCCCCTTCTGTTTGCCAGGAGGTGATGGGACCAGTGGCTATGATCTTGGTTTTTTTGATGTTGAGTTTAAGACCGTTTTTTGTGCTCTCCTCTTTCACCCCCATTAAGAGGTTTTTTAATTTATTTGTGAAGGCTTTCACGGCTGGGGTCTAATGGTTGTTGTGGGTTTTTCGGGCTCTTTGGCCATGTTCTGAAAGTTGTTCTTCCTAAAGTTTCACCAGTCTCTGTGGCTGGCATCTTCAGAGGATAGCACAACTACACCAGAGCACAGAGTGCTGTCCTCTGAAGATGCCAGCCACAGAGACTGGCAAAACGTTAGGAAGAACAACCTTCAGAACACGGCCAAAGAGACCAAAACACCCACAACACTGGTTTTTTAAATTCTTCCTCACTTTCTGCCATCAGAGTGCTATTGGCTGCATGTCTGAGGTTGTTGATATTTCTTCTGGCAATCTTGATTCCGGCTTGGGATTCATGCAGTCCTGCCTTTCGCACGATGTATTCTGCATATAAGTTAAATAAGCCGGGAGACAATATACAGCCTTGTTGTACTCCTTTCCCAATTTTGAACCAATCAGTTGATCCATATCCAGTTCTAATTGTTGCCTCCTATCCCACATATGGATTTCTCAGGGGACAGATAAAGTGGTCAGGAACTCCCATTTCTTTAAGAACTTGCCATAATTTGCTGTGGTCCACACAGTCAAAGGCTTTTGGGTGGTCAATGAAGCAGAAGCAGATGTTTTTCTGGAACTCTCTGGCTGTCTCCATAATCTAGCACATGTTAGCAATTTGGTCTCTAGTTCCTCTGCCCCTTCGAAATCCAGCTTGTACTTCTGGGAGTACTCGGTGCACATACTGCTGAAGCCTACCATTTAGGATTTTGAGCATAACCTTGCTAGTGTGTGAAATGAGTGCAATTGTATGGTAGTTGGAGCATTCTTTGCCACTGCCCTTCTTCGGGATGGGGATGTAGACCGATCTTTTCCAGTCCTCTGGCCACTGTTGTGCTTTCCAAACTTGCTGGCATATTGAATGTAGCATCTTAACAGTGTCATCTTTTAAGATTTTAAATAGTCCCACTGGAATGCCATCACCTCCACTGGCCTTGTTGTTAGCCATGCTTTCTAAGGCCCACTTGACTTCACTCTCCAGGATGTCTGGCTCAAGGTCAGCAACCACACTATCTGGGTTGTCCGGGATATCCAAATCTTTCTGGTATAATTCCTCTGTGTATTCAGGCCACCTCTTCTTAATATCTTTTGCTTCGGTAAGGTCCCTACCATTTTTGTCCTTTATCATGCCCATCTTTGCATAAAAGGTTCCTTTAATATCTCCAATTTTCTTGAACAGGTCTCTGGTTTTTCCCTTTCTATTCTTTTCCTCTATATCTTTGCACTGTTCATTTAAGAAGGTCCTCTTGTCTCTCCTTGCTATTCTTTGGAAGTCTGCAATCAATTTTCTGTAACTTTCCCTATCTCCCTTGCATTTTGTTTCCCTTCTCTTCTCTGCTCTTTGTAAGGCCTCACTGGACAGCCACTTTGCTTTCTTGCATTTCCTTTTCTTTTGGATGGTTCTTGTTGCTGCTTCCTGTACAGTGTTATAAGCCTCCATCCATAGTTCTTCAGGCACTCTGTTCACCAAATCTAGTTCCTTAAATCGGTTCTTCATTTCCACTGTGCATTCGTAAGGGATTTGGTTTAGATTATACCTGACTAGCCCAGTAGGTTTTCCTGCTTTCTTCAGTCTAAGCTTGAGTTTTGCTATAAGAAGCTGATGATGAGAGCCACAATCAGCTCCAGGTCGTGTTTTTGCTGACTTTATAGAGCTTCTCCATCTTTGGCTGCAATGAACATAATCAATCTGATTTCGGTATTGCCCATCTGGTGATGTCCATGTGTAGAGACACCTCTTGTGTTGTTGGAAAAGAGTGTTAGTGATGACCAGCTTGTTCTCTTGACAAAACTCTATTAGCCTTTGCCCTGCTTCATTTTGAACTCCAAGGCCAAACTTACCTGTTTTATCTATTGACGCCCTACTTTAGAATTCCTATCCCCTATAATAAGAAGAGCATCTTTCTTTGGTGTCAGTTCTAGAAGGTGTTGTAAGTCTTCACAGAATTGGTAAGTTTCAGTCTCCTCAGCATTGGTGGCTGGTGCATAAACCTGGATTACTGTGATGTTGAACGCTCTGCCTTGGATTCTTACTGAAATCATTTTATCATTTTTGAGATTGTATCCCATTACAGCTTTTCCCACTCTTTTGTTGACTATGAGGGCTACTCCATTCCTTCTACGGGATCCTTGCCCACAATAGTAGATATGATAATTGTCTGAATTGAATTTGCCCATTCCCGTCCATTTTAGTTCTCTGACATCCAGCATGTAAATGTTTATTCTTGCCACCTCCTGTTTGACCACAGTACGGCCATCTACATTTATTCACATACAGTCATGTCATTTTCTTCTGGTTGCTGCACAATGGTTGGGGGCAGGGCTTCACTTAACTGGGGCTTATTTTGGGGGTTGGTCTAATATTATGAGCATCCTGAGAAATCACACTAGCGCTTATTTGCAGGTTAGGTCTTATTTTTGGGGAAACAGGGTAGTTTATTAAAATGAATCTGAAATGTTACTTAAATGTTTCACATTTGTTACTACAGTATCGTTGGCAGATGGTGGTAGTTAAAACATACAAACATGCAAACACATAGGTAGACTGCAATTAGACTACCTTTCCTCTCTCCAATTTGGGTTTAACTAGCCCCTTACATATATATTATCCACTTGCATGTCTGTGGGCATCCAGGCAATTTGTTATTATTACATGTCATCAGCTTGCTGTGGACTTACAGTGACCCTAATAAGTTTTCCAAGGAATTTGAAATGTTCAAGGAATGGTTTTTATCAACGACTCCCTTCCATGCCACCTCTGAATTTTCATGGTTGAGTGGGGATTTGAACACAGGTCTCCATAGTCCGAGTCTGTCACCCTATCCACTATGGTACACTCCCAGATATGCCAGGCATTAGAGAGTCCATGGTGTTATTTGCCTTAACTAACTCCTCTGTCTTGCTTAGCTTAGGTTGAGGCACATGAAGCATCTTTTATGTTTTTACATATCATGTAACTCTGATCTGTTAAAAAGACAGCACCTCAAATGGCCTACAAATAAAAGAAGAAAAGGAGGTGAAACCAAATGAACTATAAGATGGTAAAAAAACATTTTTTTTCACTTTTATATGAAACTCCAGTCCAATCACAGCAATGTGTATTTTTGAGATGTTGAACCTATGACAAATTAGGATTATTTAATTAATTTAGGATTGAAGACACAGTCTTTGCATCATTCAGCTTTTACTTGTTTAAGACATGTGAGTACACTGTGTAGGAACTGAAAACATATTTGTAGTGCCATATTCTTGTTCATGGAAAGCATAGTATCATTACTGTTTCTTCTGTCTTCTCATATCTTTGCATGGTGGGACTGTACAAGCTATCATTGTTAGTATAAACTGTTTCGAGTACTTTGAAAAGGACAGAAACTGAGGGGAATGCCAAAAATAATGAATGTCAAGTGTGTCCTGTAGCTAAAAGGATGCCTGGCTTTCCTGCAGTTCTGAACTCCAGCTTGACAGATGTCATCTATTTGGTAAAACTTTCCAGATCTAAGAAGCCATTCACCATCACAAGGATTTTTTAAAACAGTTCCCACCATCTGGTGATGTTGCAAGTCTATATATTATTATATGTTTTTCACAAACATGTTTGCCATTAGCTAAAGCCGGTGGGCCTTGCTTTTAAACACATAGGAGTCTTGTTATATGCTGCTGCCCCTATAGGGTTTTCAGGGTATCTGAGATATTGAGTGAGTGGTTTACCATTGCCTCCCCAAAATGAGTTTCCATGGTAGAGTGGACATATAAACCCAGGTTTCCTGAGTCCTACTCCAACACTCTGTCCACTGTACTACAGTGGATCTTGGAGTTTATAGTACACCAAATGTGGACAACCCTGTTGACTAATCATTTTTAAATAGCCATTGAAGGGGTCATAATAGTTTGGAACACTCAATTCTGTAATTAGCATACAAATATTAACATTATCAAAATAATTATTCTGTTATAATTATTACATGATTTTAAAGCAATCACCATTTATTTAATCCTTTGAAGCTGTGTGGGGCAGTTCTATAGAGGTTTACTCAGAAGTAAACCTTGATGTATTCAGTGGTCAGTGGTGATCTTCATGCCATCTTCTATAAACAAAAGAGTTCAAAATCCTTCCCCCACACCTGCCAGTGCTTAGTGTCATACAAAATGTGTTGTAACTGCTTGTCATATCTGGATTGGCCACATGTCCTCTTAGGGTGGAATGTCCTACACTTGATGGTGAGCTGAATCTGGAGGGCTATCTGGTCCAAGGCTAATTTAAGGATAAAGTGCCACAAGGGGAAACATCAGAGACTTTGAACTTGCCATTCTACAGTGATTAAAGAATATACATTTTTTGTTCCCACCAATTAAAACTTGATAGGACACCTAAATGAGAAATTTTTAAGTCCCACAAAATGCCTCACTTGTGGGTGGGAGGAAGACAAGGGCTCTGCTTTTTCCCCTCATGGACTTCATAGTTTGTGCAAAACTAGGATCCCTTTCCTTCCAACGCCACCCCCCCCCCCCCCAGCAAGTGCAGAGCGACTGGCTGGTTGTTTATAAAAGATGCAAACATCAGCTATGATGCTTTTGATTGTTAGAAGTTTACACAAAAAAGCAACCACCACCATCATTTTTAACTTTGTTTCTGCAAGTTTGTTTAAGATCTTACCATTTCTTACATTTTTTAAAATTCAAACATAAGTCTAGTGGGAGAAAATGTTCCACAACTGGGCACTTGCCCGTGGAAGACTTTGCTCCTTGTAGAAATAGACTTGATGTCAATCAGAGATACCAAGCTAACCTATGTCTGAGGTAGTAGCATGGACTGGACCTGATCAGAATATCTTAGTTCTAGAGGATTTTTAGAAAATAGAAAGTACTCCTTATGATTCCTTGGTTTTAAGCTGTATAAACACTTCAAAGGTCATATGAGGAAAGTTAATAAAGTCCGTTCTTCTCTCATTCATTTCTACATTTTTCCCACCCAGTTATAACTAAATCTGCTGTGCCTATTTACTAATCTATCCATATAATTACTTTATCCATATGGTATCTCATTAAAGACAGTTGCTATCTAATTCACCAGTCCTCCAATAGTCATTTCAATTTTCCTTCGTATTACAGTATTTCACCTTACCAGCTCTAAGACACAGTCAAAAATTTCTAGGGTCAGTTTTTTTTTCTAATTAGTGCTTGAGAAAGACTCAGTGGCCTTATAGCCTGCTTTCAACTCTGTTATTGTATTAATATACTATTTTGTGTGTGGTGTATTTGTTATTTGTTTATGTGTTATTGGATTCTTTGAAAATTCCAGACAGCTCCGAGTTTCGCACGGGAAAATAAAACATTGGCTCATTCAAACTATTAACAGATTTATTAAACTTGGGTTCAAGGGTATCAATGATAACTTTGGTAGGATACACATAATTCAATTCTTGAATGAACTCTGTATGTTCTCCATAATGGGTGCTATTTCTTAATATTGGGGAGATGGACCAAAGTGCTCCTTGTCAGTAGGATTTCTCAGGGGGCCACTCCTGACCAGGCAAATTGTGCCACAGCATGGGTGGTGTGTCCAATCTCCCTCGGGAGGTGGTTTGTTGTGGATAGGGTTGGGATGCACCACCTTCTTCCAGCGACCCTGTCCTCTTGAGAAGACAACCACTGTCCATTCCAAAGTCTCAGTAATCGTCACCTCCTCCCTTTCAGGTAGCAGATCAGGCAACAGTCCTCCCACTTTTAGATTAGGAAAATCCTTTAACAGTTCACTCACATTCTCTCGTCTCTTGCCTTCCTTCTTCCTTAACCCTGTTGGAATCCAAAAAAACCCCGCTCTCCTGTTGATCCTTTTATCTCCTCCTCCCCCACATTGAACTCTAGCTCCTCCCCTTTTCCCTTCCCCTCTTCTACCAGACAGACCTCTGTTTTAACCCTCTCCTCTTTAATTCTCTGTTCCTTCAATTCTTTCTTTATTACAATATTTTTGTTCTCTGGAGTAGACAGCACACTCTTTTTCATCAACTCTCTTTCACACCAAGGCATACTTAGTAACACAAGACACTCCCTTATATTCAGTGAGACAGTATAGCCCAGTGTTGCCAGCTCTAACTCTCTAGGTATTATTGATGGGCCATACAAGAGCTGAAGCATTGGTCAGTTCCCCAAAACAAAGGGACTTCCATCTAGGTGTCACCTTAAAATTTGCTTTTTGTTAGTTATCTCTGAAAAATTCCAGATGCTTTTTCTTTGCCTAAATTCAAAATGTAGAAGATAATCCTTTCCACTAGCGTTCTTCAGGTAGCTATTGCTTCTGTTGCCTTCTATAATGGACTTTTAAATATAAGTAAACATGATGAATAATTAAGCTCTAACAAAGTACCTCCTTCATCACGGTCTTTATTATCAACTAGGACAGTGGTTCCCAACCTTGGAGCCCCAAATATTCCTGGACTACAATGGCCAGAAATCCTGGTCAGCATAGCTAGTGATGAAGGCTTCTGTGGGTTTTAGTTGAAGAACATCTGGGGACACAAGGTTGGGAATCGCTGAACTAGGGGGTTCTCCAGGAATATCAAAAAGAGAGGTCTCCAGATAAGTATGCACGAATCTCTTTGTCTTAGTTCATATCAGTTCCATCAAGTCTTAAGGACATTTTATTTATTCCATCTACTCAACACAATTTTCTAAACATTTTTGCACAACTTAACACATTTTTGAAAGTTGTTTCCCTTACTAAATGCAGATATATATATATAGTGTGCCTGTTTCTCTAATACGATAGTTTTTTAATTGGAAAATTCCATCACAAAATTCAAAGAACTAACAGTGTAGACTTTAACTGTGTTTCATTTCCACTATTGGCTTGGGAAGTTCACATTAATATGCTAATAGAATGATTTCTCTGCCGTCTCTAATTCCAGAACAGAATGTATGTTTAGTTATAAATGGTGCATAAATGGTATACATAGAATTTGCCATAAAGTTAGGGTATAGCATTAAAGAGCTGAAGAACTGCTTCACTGATTTTGTTTCTTGGCTAAATTCTGTCAAATGCACCACTATATAATGAAACAAGACATTACTAAAGGAAAGTACAGATAGACTGCAATCTGCATTTTGAGGATGAGGGAGCCTTGTGAATAGTGATCATCATTAGTTTGTCTAGATGTGGCTTTCTTTCATCTCCCTCCCTTCTTTTTCTGGGGTCATCTCTCTTTCTCTCGTGCACGAGTGCATATACCCTCAGCAAAGATATCTCCTGTTTCATGAAAATAGAACAATGAAGTGACTCATCTTGTTTGCAGGCCCTTGTGCTCATCCCACATTAGAAGAAAAAGGAGGAGGTGGGGTTGGAGGAGGAAGGCCTGACCTTGATGTGGCAAGGGTGGTGCAGATTTGAATGAATTAGATTAGCTTGGCCCAAAAAAGCAGGGAGGGCAGACAAATCTAATTGCAGGGGAAGTACACGTCCATACATCACTGCCTGGCTCCCCTTGATCAATCGATTCCTAAATTTCTAAAGCTCTGAAAAAAAAAGCATGGTCTCAAATGTCATCCTTGAAACCATAGCAATTGGAGTCCATTCAAGCTGCATGACAGCCTGTCGTGATGATCCCAAAGATGGCCATTTAAAGATGCTGTTCCTGCAGTGCATCCATCCATCAGATTTCACATGTCTTGCTGAACCTTGTTTGTTTCCTGGCAGAAGGAAGGCAATGAAATTCTCATTTCACAAGCAAATTCGAGCTGTCTGTCACATAGGGGATATTTGGAATACCTGCTAAAATTTTTGTTCTTATCGGTGTAATGTGTCTCAAGTGGACAAGACACCTTAATGTGGAATTTTCAGCCCCCATGAGGCAAATGTAAGCTGAGACATTTTGTTTCTTCTTGCAAGGATTTAATAGTTTGTGTAAACTACTTTTCTATAAAACTGGTTTGAGAAACAAAAGCATCTGAACACAGCAAGCTCATTAGAACCGGCTGATTGTTTAAAAAGACACAAAGAACCTTTTCCGTGCTTGTGATCCTTCAAACCTCTTGCAACAATGGCAGCCTTCGTCACTTTGCACAATTGTGCACACTTGCTTGATCATTCTTGTTCTCTTCCCCTGTCAAAACACCACACAAATCCTTGCCCTTTTAATTTATATTATTTATATGCTGCCTTTTCCCAAAGGGACTCAAGGTAGCTCAGAACAGACACAATTATAAAACAGTTTTAAAATACTATAAGTAAAGGTAAAGGTTCCCCTTGACAATTTTTGTCCAGTTGTGTTCGACTCTAGGGGGCGGTGCTCATCCCCATTACCAAGCCATAGAGCCAGCGTTTGTCCGAAGACAATCTTCCGTGGTCACGTGGTCAGTGCGACTTAGACATGGAACGCTGTTACCTTCCTACCAAGGTGGTCCCTATTTATCTACTCGCATTTACATGCTTTTGAACCGCTAGGTTGGCGGGAGCTGGGACAAGCGACGGGCGCTCAATCCGTCACGTGGATTCGATCTTACGACTGCTTGGTCTTCTGACCCTGCAGCACAGGCTTCTGGGGTTTAGCCCACAGCACCAACTTATAAAACAATCAAACCTACATATATTAAGATTAAAAACAAAATTAAAACATTTAAAAATCTGTAAATTAAAAACCCTGCATTCTCGAGCCAACTTACTGCTTAAAAGCCTTCTTGAAGAGGAAGGTCTTTGCCTGGGGATGGAAGGACAGAAGGGAGGGGGCCAACTTGGCTTCTCAGGGAGATACATTCCAAAGCCTGGGAGCAGCCACTGAGGAGGCCCTTCCTCATGTCCTCACCAAATTTGCTCAGGAAGAGGGTGGAACCAATAGAAAGGTTCTCCCAAGATGGGGTGATACAATACTTTAAGTAGCTTGGACTCAAGCCATACAGGGTTTGATAGGTAATAACCAGCACTTTGAACTGGGCTCCAGAATAGACTAGCAACCAGGGAAGCTGTTCTAGTAGGCTCTCTATAACCAGTGCCAGTCAACATTCTGGTTGCAGCATTTTGAACCAGCTGAGGTTTCTGAACACTGTTTAAAGGCAGCCCCAATTGTGCAGAATTGCTGACATATTGCTGTGAATACTTGTTGCTGTGTTCAGTAGACTTCGAAAAATTAGAAGCACTGGATGTTGTTATGTTCAATCAACCCCTTTGTGTTTACTGCGTATCTGTAGTTTGCTTCACAAAAGGGATTTGCATAGACACTGCACTAGGTTTGCATAGACACTGTGTAAATGTCAATGAGGAAAAACACTGCCTCATGTTTGTGCCAGAGTTGGAAATCGAATGGCAACCAACTATTTACCCATATCTTGAGACAGCTTGCTTCATCCAGAATTCCTTACATTGCTGCACATATTATTTACATCCAGAGTCCATTGTCTCATACTCTTTATCTTGATCCACTGAATGTTGTATCAGATTCTGACTCCAAAGCAAAATATGTGGGTGTGGGTGTGGGTGAACAGAATTTTTGTGTCAAAGCATGTATCCATATTTAAGAAATCTTCTGATTTTATTTTTATATTGTTGCCTTATAGGTGACTGCTTGGAGGAACAGGGTGTTTTCTGATTCTTTTTACAAGCTGCCTTCTACCCCTCACACCAATCTGCAAAGGAGTTTCTTTTTAAAAAGGTGTTGTGTACATGTGCCTGAAGCTTTTAAAGGGGCACAGTATTTAAAACCATGTCTAAGTTCTTTGCCTGTCAGACAATGCAAGTAAGGAGGTCACTGTGTGTATGGGGAAAAATACAATGTGCCTGAGCCTTTCTGGGGCAGAGAAAGCAAATGTTTACACTCAAAAACCAAGCTATCATGGCTATTTGTCATACTGTTTGGGATTTTCTAGGAGCTGCTGGCCTAAAAAGTAACTTTTCCCATTTCTGTTCACAAGACTGATCTTTACTTTTGACAGAGGTCATTGTCAGGTGATGATGGAAGTAGATGAGGACTCACATATACATAGTGAGTGTATTAAGTCTGGGGGCACTGTGAAGTCAAGTTGGAGTGCTTTATAATTTGCAGGCAAAGAGACAAACATATAGTTTGTTAGTGGTATCACTAATAATAAATAATATTTACATAACCATGTGATGGCAGCTGTCCAGATATTGCTGGATTAATGACAATGATGATTATGACAACTGTCATCTTAGAACTGCATAGCTGAAAGGGACCCTTTGGATCATTGAATCTAGTCCTTTCTCATGCAGGCACAGTGGGGAATCAAATTTGCAACCTCTAACTCTGCAGTCTCATACCTGAACTACTGAGATATCCAGCACAACTCATGTCAATCCTAGCCAACACATCCAATTGTGAGGGACAATGAGAGTTGCAGTATAATATCTGGAGGATCACAGGAGGTTCAATTCTGTTGTTTAGGACTGTTCCAAGCAACAGATTCTTGGCAGCTTAATTCCAAGAATATTTAGTTGGAGGCAAGTTCTAATTATTAATTGGAATTAATGCTTACTTGATATTAAGTTATGTTAGATTACTGTAAAATTTAATAAGTAACCAAAATTTTGCAACTCAATGCATTACACAGAAGGAAGTCCATCAGTTCAGTGCCCAGTTACTTATTATCTGTAAATAATGGTTGTAGCCTGAGCGCTGGATGTTAGTGGACCAATACATGGTAGCAGTTGACCTGAACCAGTGGGGAGAAGGGTGGATAGGTAGATACCCATGTAGACTTAGGGCCTGGTCACACAGCCAAAAATCCTGAGATTTGACCTGTGTTAAAAACCATACTAAGCTTCACATTCACACAATGAGTTCCAAAGGGCATATTTATTTTCCTCTGAGTTGCATTATGTTTTTAGGAAGTGAGTTAATGTAACCGGCCACCAGAGAGCTGTTTATATTAGCACACTGTTTTCTTAACTGACTTAAGCCATTGTGAACATTACACTCAGTTTTAAATGGGAGCATTTCAATTACTCAGTAAGAATGCAGGAAACAACTCAAAAACCATATGATTTGAGTCAGCTAAAATTAAAACTTTATATATTGTGAGTTTTTTGAGAAATATAAACAGGCTTTTGGGCACATGGATACTGAAGTTCCCCAGCACAACAAGCAGAAGTGATTGCAACACCACACCTGAGACCAGCTCAGGCAAGGAGACTGTTGTGCAGTGGGCTGGATAGTACACCAACTGTATCTCTCTTCTGTCCTGGGAAGCCACTCTCAGGTCTATGTATTCATACTCCTCAGTCTATGTGAAATGGATTTTCTAAATTTTTTTACTTGTACCCAATTGCTAACTTGCAGAGTACTTATTCCTGCTTAATAACCATATGTTTAGCACTGGCCTACTGCATTCTGCTACCAATATTCTTACATCTACCATATGATGATCTTAAGATAAAAACCATTTTCAGGGAGGGATGATCATCAGGAACAGGTGATCAGAAAGGGCGAAAGAGAAGGCATATCTTTCTCTCTTCTTCTCCATCATTCCTTTAGCCCTCTGCTATAAATCATACTCTAAATTGCTCTCTTGCTAGCTGCAGTTTCTAGTGTATCCTGCATTCACTTCCTGGTTGCCAATTGTTCACTCCTATCAGGTTAATCAAAGCATTTTATATTTGTTTGGTAGTTTAGCCTTAAACAATATTAACGTGTAATCATAGCTTGATGTGCTCTTCTGTGAGTAAATTCGAATAAATCCAAGTATCCTTGAGATCACCTCTTCTTTCTTGTTTCCTCTGCTAACTGCCTTTCCTCCCTCCTCCATTTTCTGCTCTCTGAAGACAGACTTGTGGAGATCTAGCCCCGTACTATATGAGAACAAAAAACAGAATCATAAACTGCTTCCTTAAATAATAAAACTTTGAGAATGATCCTTTTTTTTCTTTTCCAAGGGAGGAGTGAGATTATGTAGTTATCTCCATAATTTTCTCTGCATTTAAAAGGGAATAATAAGATTCCAATTTCCTTCAACAATTAGGTCTTTCAAGGATATTTGATAACCAGGAATGTAATGTCCTAAGACTGAAACTTCATTTTCTTAAAGCTGTCTGAGACCGCATGCCTGTGTGCCACAAACTATTTCAATAGTACTAAATGAAAACAACAACAGCATGGAGTACGTGTGTGGATTCTCATGCACTTTTGTTATCAGACAGTAAACATTTTATTTGCATCTAAATGCAGTCAAGAATTTCCATTTCCTGTTTTGCTCTAATTTAAGAGACGTTCCTATCTAGCTTCTTGATCAGTAGCTCCTCTGTATCTTCCATCAACTCTGTCAACCATTTTTCCTTCAGATACTTGGTATAATGTGAAATATTTGGTGGCAATGTTTGCATCATCTCAATGTGTCAGCTGAGCAAACTTTAAGTACATCTGAACAACAACTGTTATTAGTTTCTCAGCTGGGGCCTGAGGTTCTGCTATTCAATAATAATGGCTGCCTGCCTGTCAGAAATAAGCTATTTCTGTTAAATAGATAAAAACAAGATGTGTGTGTGTATGCTTGCTTACTGTGGAGCATTTTTTGTTTGAAAAGACACATTTCCCTGCTCTTGGAATTGTAAACCATGTGTTATTATTCTCTATTTGTGATGGATTAACTTTGCATTGTTCCCATTGTTCACTGAATTCACTCTGTTGTGTTCCAAGCAGTGCACAGGCAATGGTTCGTAAATATATTTTCATATTAAAGTCGTGAAACTGTCAGAGATAGCACAGGAAGATTAGTTTGATATTGCAGCTGGCAGCTCATTCCACTTTCCTCACTTTAGATTCTGTAATTTGAGGGTTGATTTTAATTCCTGTCCGGGAAAGACAGCATTTCCTAATGGTTAGTAGCACCAGACTCTTGGTCAAGAGTTGTTGGTCTGCAGACTTGGGAGTTTCCGCCCCCACACCTGATGCCAGTTTTCAGAAGGGTTGAATTAGAGTCCTTCATGGATAGCTGCCTTGTCGTGGTGCAGGGGCTTAATTCAGAGAAGCTATGGGCTATGCCATGCAGGGACACCCAAGATGGACAGGTCATAGTGGAGAGTTCTGACTAAATGTAATCCACCTGGATCGGGTAGGTGGGGCTCGTCAGCCTTGGAAGGCAGCCCATCTAGGAGAAGGAAAACTCCGATTTCAAACCTCCACTGCCTTGTGGCTATATCCAGTGATGGAAAAGACTTCAGGAGTCCAACCTGAGGCAAAATCCAAAGCCGGAGTCCTGGAGGCAAATCGTGTCGTTCTGGCAACTCCTACGATGTCGCTGGAACCAGTTGTATTGGCTCTTGCCTTTCCATTAGACTATTTCAGTGACATGGAGAGGGGGGATTTGCTGCTTGGGTAACAGCCTATCCTCCATATTATTCTACCCAGGCTTCGTGCTCTGGAGACGATACTCATACAGAGCGCGCTACCATGGTCTTTCGAGACTGAAGGATGCCTAAGAAGAAGAAAATTTATAGTGGCTACCTTAAGTTACTACCTTGTGTTTCAAAGTTTGGCTCTTCATAGTTTCTAGAGTTCAGGACTCTACTTCCTATGAACAGTTAATAAAAGAATGAAAGGCAAAAGCAAGGTGGAAAGTTAGAGGAAGAAAAAGGGAAAGAGTGCAGAAGAGAGCATAATAAAGCTATGCTTGGTTTTGGGTTCTACCCAGTGAGTCTTTCTGACTGGGAATAAGTGACAACAAAGTACTTTACTTTTGATTCTGTAGGTAACACCAAGTTATGAAATTCATGGGCTTAGTGCCCCAAATAGCTTCAATACCAGACATCTCTCCCTCTCCCAGCCTCATGTGTTTGGCAATTTGCTGCATGTTCCTAATACAACCACATGGAACTTTTCTCTTCTGAAACCAGCCAAATATATAGAGCATAAATCTGAATGGCATAGTAATATCAGGAGGACATGAGGTAAATTGTACCTGAAATGGAAAAGTCATTTTCAGAGGATGGCCCATGTTTCTTATTACACGTAGTTCCATCCAAAGAGGGAGAATTCTTTGAAGGTAAATGTTGAGCTTGTGGGGCCTTTTGTATCAGTGGATATCTGAAGATCACAATGGCTTTGTTATTTAAAGTTGTTGTAACTTGGGCTGCAATGAATCTTTCTCCATCACTGTTTCATCCATTTTAGATTGGGTATTTTGCTGGAACAGGGGGCACACATTGGAGAAGAGGTTCTGGGAGAAGATGGTTTTCACTATTGCTTACCATGAGTCTCTTGACCTCTTTTCGTTACAATTTGTTCCTAGTGTTTTGACAGGTAGACCTTACCCTGTAATTTCCTCCTTAGATAAGCAGAATGCAAGCTTGCTGAGAGAGCTTAGAAATAGCTAGGTACAAATAACTTGGGCATTGTTAAGAGTAATTAAAAATAACTATTCTACTTTATTCTGAGAAATGCAAAAGTCAAGAGTACACTTTTTCGATTCTAATGGTGGTCCATTTATTTGGCCTTGGTACTATATGACTAGTTGTAAAGCTAACTTTCCGTGTTCTGGTTGTTCATACACAAGTAATCCAAAGCACTGCTCAGATGTAAACCATGGGTGTTTGGGGAAGATGGGAAATTCAGTTCCCCTACATCCCAAATATCTTCATTATTTTAACACGTACAGGTGCATGCACTCTGCTGTAGTTGGCCACACTACGTGTGTGAATTACGTCAACAAATTATTATGCATTTAAACACACATTGAACCATAACCTCCAGAAAATTCACTGCAGATGAACCTAATGTAAACTACTGCCCCCACAACGGCTTGATAATTTACCTCTGTTTTCTGTATGGGTAATATTTCTGCCTTTTTCAGTCAGTAGATTTTAATATAATCAAAATTAAGTTGAAAGGGATCTCCTCGACAGTGTATAGAGATCCCATGAGGCAAACTGTGTTGTCTGAGTCCGAGAGTTTTCAGCTGTGATATCAGGTACTCTCCCTAACCTGAGAAGAGAGGACAAGAAAGTAAAAGAGATTATGGTTAAGATATAATAGTTAACCATGCTGATGTTCACATAGGCTGCGGCTGCAGTGACACTTTTGAACATCATTTGGGAATTGGTTCTACGTATTAGGTTGGATAGCTGCACCTGAGAACCAGACCTGATTTAAAGGTAAAGGTAAAGGTTCCCCTTGACAATTTTTGTCCAGTCGTGTCCGACTCTAGGGGGTGGCGCTCATCCCTGATTTACAGCAGGAATATTTGTGAACATTTAGTGGTATAGCAGCAGCTCACCCAATGGGTTTTGAAAGTGTATATGTGTGGAAGAGAGCAGCCTTCTGATAAAGAAGGAGTGTACATTTGTTTCTGACATCATAAACTGCCATTCCCAGCTTTCATGTTTTCACTACATTAGCAAGGTTTCCTTCAGTACATCATTATGTAAATCTCATATTTCCTTCATTAAATAAGATAGGATTTGTCACTTTTCTCAGTGGTGCAGTCCTCAAACTGTAATCTACTATATCGTGGTGGGTAACCTGGGACCCTGTAGATCCATCTGCAGTAGAACCCCCATCATCCCCAGCCAGTGTAGCTGAGTCATAAGAATTCTGGGAGTTGTGGTCAAACAACCTTTGGGGAAGTAGTTGCCCCACCCCGTACAACATTCAGTTCCCCCGATACAATATTCACCTTGCATTTTACTTTCTTGATTTCGGTCCAGTTGTTTCATTCCTTTCATTCATGCATTTAGAGGTATTCTAAAGTCCCTTTTAATCAAAGGTAATGTATTTCACTCACGTCAGGTTTCTACACAAGTCACCCACTTTAGCCACTAATCACTCCTACAGCCCTCAGCTGAACGTCTTCATTCCTAATGAGTGCACACCAGAGTAAACATAATGTATTCTGCATGCTGTGTCACACAGGGAGACAGTCAACATTCAGGAAGGATGAAATTTGCTGCAGGGATTCTCATTTCCCATCAGCAAGTGAAAGCATCATCCACTTAGAGGAGCTTCAACTCTCTGTAGAGAATAAACTTCTTCTATGCAAACAGATGAACCTGTGCAGAAGTAAAACTTAAGGAGTGGCATTATTATGGAGGGATAATTTTCAGCTCCATTCCCTCCTCTCCTTTCTCAAGTGTGCAATTCTGAGTGCACACACCGTTAGATATGTGGGAGGGATTGCCATAAAGTTCAGTATTCCTCTGTTCACTGCCCACCACCACATACAAACATGCTGTGCTTCTGTGCTGTAAGGCATGAAAGGCTCCGAAAAACTGGCATAGGAATGACATCCAGTGTGACCCTAGTAGCAAATACAAGCAGATCACTCTTTTTTGGAATTTGAATCACCTGCATGACTGCAATAGATAAAGAGGGGAAGATGTAACTGGACCTGAGTCAACACATTCTTGTTGTAAGTAGCCATGAATAATGTAAGGCAGTAGAGTGGACCCTCTACATACAGAATTAATCCATATTGGAACGGTGGCTGCAGGTCGAAAAGTCTGTAGGTCGAGTCTCCATTGACCTGCAATGCATTGAAAACCAATTAATCTCGCAACCTGCCATTTTTGTTCCATTTTTATTCCATTTTGGTTTTTTTCTGGTCTGTAGGTCAGTTCTCAGGCTGCAAGTCGAACCTAAATTTTGCAGCCAGGGAAGTCTGTAACTCGAAAAGTCTGTCAGTCAAGCCGTCTGTAAGTCAAGGGTCCACTGTAGAGGAGAACTTCTAGTATGCAGCCTGGATTTAGTGATTGTGAAGCTATCCAGTCCACAAACTTCTCCTTTTGCTTCTGATCGGCGATGAGATACAATAACAAAAATGGGATCTGAAGCCTGGAAACCTGTTGAGCACTGGTTTGTTACCTGAGAAACTACTGCATGGGTTTCAGATGTCCTTTGCAGTCCAGGAACCAGATGCTCTGGAGTTTGCAGTGGCAAACATTGTGAACTGTGCTTTGTATGTTTGGTAGAACAAGTTGCTAGGTCTCAGAGTTCTGGTTCAGGGAATTTCTATGTTCTTCCAGCTCACCAAACAGGAAGACAAATCTCAGACTGATCAATGTTGCAGGAGGTGAAGGTTTTGTTCTAATGCATGAGGGTCTTTAATGCCAGGGGTCACTGGTTTACTGTGAAGGTATATGTATGTACATTGAACACACACTATTTGTTTGTGAGGTAGTGCAGGAAATCCATGCACATCCCGCTCTGTTCTCAAGTTTGGGCCAGGTAATCTCAACAATTGGAGGTTGCTGATACAGCAGCCTTAATGGTGGGAGAATATTCTGATTGCTAAGAATTATATCTGGCCCCACTCACTTTGCTTTAACCAATTGCTAAATGGCCCTTGAAACTCTTCCCAAGCTGGAGTTTACCTCCAGAACAAAAATATTCCCCACTTCTGAGGTAAAGGGGATAGTTAATGCTGCCCAATGTGGGTAGGGTCAAGAGAATGATACTGATCCACTTTAGAGGCCATCATAAAGATATAACTTACTTAGGCTTTCCATGTTGAGATCCAGCGAGAGCTACTTTAATTTTCAAAATTTTTTGTCCATGTTGTTCACA
The DNA here is from genome assembly GCF_051106095.1 of Pogona vitticeps. Lineage (NCBI taxonomy): Eukaryota > Metazoa > Chordata > Lepidosauria > Squamata > Agamidae > Pogona > Pogona vitticeps. Next base: position 62,508,806 of record NC_135787.1, read on the forward strand.
AAAACATTTTGAACAGTGAAATAGTGCCATTAGACTTCAGTAAGGAAAGATTCTGTTGGTTGTATTTCCAGCCAGATGCCTAGTCCCACTACAGCAACCCAGTAGATATGAATGTTTTCCTTTTCCATAGTGTGGCCAATCATCATAAAATTTCTATCACTTGCATTAGCACTGGACATGTTCCTGTTGTTGTTGTTTAGTTGTTAAGTCGTGTCTGACTCTTCGTGACTCCATGGACCAGAGCATGGCAGGCCCTCCTGTCTTCCACTGCCTCCCGGAGTTTGGTCAAATTCATGTTGCTAGCTTCAATGACACTGTTCAGCCATCTTGTCCTCTTCTCCTCCTGCCTTCACACTTTCCCAACATTAGCGTCTTTTCCAGGGAGTCTTCTCTTCTCATAAGATGGCCAAAGTATTGAAGCCTCAGCTTCAGGATCTGTCCTTCCAGTGAGCACTCAGGGTTGATTTCCTTCAAAATGGATAGGTTTGTTTTCCTTGCAGTCCAGGGGACTCTCAAGAGTCTCCTCCAGCACCACAATTCAAAAGCATCAATTCTTCGGTGGTCAGTCTTCTTTATGGTCCTATTCCTACATATTCCTAGGCAGTCTGATACATAATTTATAAGCCCAACCGCTATATTAGTCATGAAGTAATTTCTACAAGAAGGGCATAATGTTGAATTGACACTGAGATCTTTGTGTTTATTGAGTAACAAAGAGAGGGAGAGAATATATTTTTAGAGACAGGAATGTATCCACCTTAATTCCTTTCTAATTTCCCTCCTTCTTTTTCTTAAATAAAGAAATAAAACACCACTCTTTCAGTGGCTGAATTTATGTACTCAATATTCTGCAAAGATTATAAATTAGATAGCCTTCATAATTTCAGATTAAAAGTTCCTAATTATAGCCAACTGAGTGCTAGCATAATTGTGACTCAGTGCAAGTGGTTTCCTCCAAGTAGCCTAGGGTGGCTATTGTCCCGCGATTCTTGAGTTTGATATTTTAAGTCACACTGATTTTATGATATCTGACAGTGGAGTTTATTCATAGTTAATGTCATGGTGATAATAAAAGAATATAACTAAAGGAGTAAAAAACTGGGAAAGAATGGGGAAGGAAATGCAAATGATCAATCTGCTTTTGTTGAGTTACAGCCACCTCTCCAAAAGCTAGATTTAGGTCTCTTTCTTTTAAATTCTTTTTTTTTGGCATAAATTTGCTTAATTCCTGGGGATGTACCAGTATGCAATGCTTCCTTAATAAAGGTTAGCATTTGGCGAATGGTGTGTTTTGCTTGCCCAGAACATTAACTTGTACTATATGAGATATTTTTACCTCCTTGTCTTTCTTTCCTTTTCAGTGTGAAGATACAATAAATATGTCAATGTTATGTGTGTGAGTTTTTAAAACAGAAACATTACTAGAGGAACTTTTTGTTTCAATGTATGAGGATAGAACAGATGATCCTGACTTTCCCTTGACAGAGCAAATGCGAACCTTAAGAACAATCTGAGGTCAATTCATGTGTCTTGACCATCATGTCATCTTGATAGTAGATTTCATCCTTCTCATCAGATTAGTAGTTTGCAGTGTCTGTCAGCCTGCTGTCCCCGCACCCTTTAAGGCAGTAGTGGCCAATATTTGGATCTCTCCTCCCACCATCCTGGAGTAGACATCATGTGTTACCTGCCATTTTAATTTTCCCACAAGGCTTCTGTGACTCTAGCATGTAAAATGGTACATGCTCCAAGATGGTAGTGGTCAGCCGCACTTCTCCAGGCTCCAACAGTGGGTAAATAGCTTCTACTTAGCAGGACCACCAGTCTTGTGTGGCTATAATGAGAATTTTGATGCAGCAGAACAGTTGGCATAGACTCAGAGCAATGTTATATTTTTGGGAAATGAACTAGCTGTATTGGGTACCCAGTGTAGTGGGTAGAGTAGTGGACTAGGACTCAGGATTCCCCAGCTCTCCCATGGAAACTCACTTGGCAGGGTGGTGGTAGGATGGTGATAGAACTCCTTTAATTCTTCTTACCTTGAAAACCCTATTAAGGTTGCTACAAGTCAGTTCTGACTTGGCAGCATAGAACAACAACACAGTTGTGTTACTCTTTGCCTTCTGTTGTCAGTATTATTGCTTCAACCACATAAGCAATTTGTTGCATTAAATGTCATTAATGTGCCTTTGTTATGTTCCCAGCAGGGTAGAAAAATACAGGGAAATATTGTCTGGTACCTTTTAGTGGCTAATTTTGATGCTGCATCGTGCAAATATAACTGAAAGAGAAAAGAAAAGAATGCTTCCCTTGCCTCTTATGATAACAGAATGTCATAAAGCCTGAAAAAGAAGTCAGCATTCTTCTTTAAATTTTTTTATTAACTAAAACATAAACATAAACATAATATGTACAAATCAGAATACTATATAACTGTGTTCCCCACCACTGCAGACGGAACCTCTTGCAATAATAATCTTCTTCCTCCATCTATATTCTTCCTCTTTTTTATTGTTCTCTACTCCAAAACTGCATTGATTCTTGATTTGGAGCTTTCCCCTTTCTTCTTGTTAATACATATTCCAAGAATCTGCCCCATATTTCATAAAAGGTATTCTTTTTCAACTCTCCTTTCTTAACCCTTAGATTACAAGTTAATTTATCATTTATAGCTATATTCCATATTTCATTATACCATTCATCCATTTGAAATTCAGATTTTGATTTCCATTGCCTAGCTATTATTAATCTCACTGCTATTAATAAATTAGTCAGCAATTCTTTAATCATCTTATCATATTCCACATTCTCAAGTATTGATAACAAAGCGATCTCAGGATTCAATTCCTCTCATAAGCACTTTCATAGTGTCCCATAACACTCCTATTTTGTTCCCACCTGCTTCATTAATTCTGTCATTCAGGATGTGCAGCATTCCATCAGCATTCTTCTTAAATGCATTGAAATGCCTTTAAAAAGTAAATTTGCTCATTGCACCTAAAAATGATTTGCAACTACTTGTTAACTTTGTAACTAATTTCTCACATATAACCCCCAATGTAACTAATTACTTTTAAGCTCTGAGTAGACACTGTTCACTTCATCAGCAACTATTCGGATTCCATGGGTCTAGGAAGGGCGGATTCCCCAGTATGACTCCTCTCACAGTAGCCCTTGTAAAAATGAGGAGTCATATTGTAGATGCCTTCCATCGGATTCAGAGCTTCTACTGTACTTGAGTAGTAGGCGTGTGCCATTTGTTTGTAGTTTTTTTTACTCCAACTTCCAGAATTTTCCAAAACTACTCTAGGTAGAATTCCAGGAGTCTTCTCCCCACAGGCACACACCTTCTTTTCCCAACAGGCATACACCTACAGTTCCCTTGCCTGCCACACAGCCTATCTCCCAGGCTGTCTCAGGCCCACTTCCTGTATAAAACTGAAAGTGCTTATGTGCTCCCTGGGACTTTCTGAGAAGTGTACTCTTTGCTGCTCCAAGGAACTCCACCTCCCACAAAGAACACAGTGCAATTAACAGCACTTTCTAATTTTCTGACCGTCTGAAAATGAATTCTTAAAAAGTCTTCTATTTACTTATGGGCTTTAAGGAATATTTGCTTTTCTTCAGTAACCTCTGCTTTTTATAGTAGAATGCTCATTGTTCTCTCCTGATGTGTACTTTAATTGTTTTGGTACTGTCATATTTATGCTGCTGCTCTTCTCAGGTTGCTTTGCCTAAAGTTCACTAGGGACCCCCGTTAGTACAATTCCCAACAAAAGGAAAATGTGTCTGTATATAAGTTTGTCCTTTGAAGGTGATACTAAAAGAATGTATGTGCTTTTCAAAATTAATAGCAAACTACCATCCTGCTTGATGCTACTCTGGTTTGTCCTCAGAATGAGAATCTCAGGAACTTTACTGACCTCCAGGGTGTATATCTTACACACATTTCAGCCATACGAACCTTGGGGCTCAGAGCAACAGGCTCAGAAACCCCTTCTAGTTGCTGGTGGTGTGATAAAGGTTACAGAGGAGCTGCATGTAGTTGAGGGTAAGGTGCTTGCATGTGAAGTCATGTATGGATAATATGGTAAAGCAAAGCAAAGCGTGCTGCTTAAATGTTATTAGGTGTCAACCAAATAAAGTTCAGGGTAATATGACTATATGGGACCTGAGCAAAATAAAGGAAGTTCTGACGCTGTATAGTAAGCTAAACCAGTGGTTCTTCAAGCTTTTGGATCTTACATCTGACTACCATTCTGTGCAAGAACTCAGGGCAAATGTGAGAGGAACAAAATGGTCTTTGTCTGAGATATAGATAGATAGATAGATAGATAGATAGATAGATAGATAGATAGATAGATAGATAGATAGATAGATAGATAGATAGATAGATAGATAGAGAGAGAGAGAGAGAGAGAGAGAGAGAGAGAGAGAGAGACAGACATACATACATACATACATACATACATACATACATACATACATACATACATACATATACATACATACATACATTTTTTGTATTATTAAAACAAACAGCTGAATAATAATAATGACATAATTTTTATTATAGTCTGGAGGAACAAAGGCTTGCAACGTAAAATATATGGTTCACCAAAGCCCTGTAAAATCAAAGCACTGTAGCTACAGAGGGTGAAAGTTATAGGACCTACAAATGCCATCTCCGGTGATATTAACACATTGCAACATGAATATGTTCAACTTTTCAATATACTTTCAGTTCTCTCTTTTGCTTCTGCTTTGTTATAATTTGTTAAACATGCTCAACTATCAGGAATGTGACAGTACCTTGCTCAGCTGGAGAGTTGGCTAATTGTTTTGTAATGACTTTAGTAAGCTGTTGTTCAAGCCTCATTTTTAAGTACAATGTACATTTTCAGGGCTACATTTCTACCCCCACCCTGTTATTTTAACACTCTTTACCAGCGGTTCTCAACTTTCTTTTGGCCATGTCCCTTTTAGGAGCTTTTCTCGCGTTCCAGAAACCCCTATCAAACAAGGACACAACACAAACAGATGAATAGAAAATCCCTGGAGTGATTGGCTGCCTGGGGAGGTAGGGCTGGAATGACTGGGGTCCCAAGCAACACTCAGAGCCTGTTTAGTGGCCTAGTTGGCCCAGGAAGGGTGGGGGAAGAGAATCTGCATCACTTGTGGTGCCACACTTCAACAGTAAAATGAATACTGTCTAGAACATCCATGTCTAGTTATATACATCCCACTGGTGACAACCACCAAATTAAACCACAGAGTTGGTCTACACGTTGCTCCCTCTAACTGGATATGGCGCTATACAGTTTCTGACCTCCTGTGTAGGATGTTTGCAGCTTGTTCTAACTGGAGATCCTGATTTGGAACTTGGGACCTCATTTGTTCTAAAACTGCAGTGTTCCACAGGTCCATGGGTCTACTGATAGGCCCCTCCTCTCCTCCTCTCTATGGTTGTGTGCATGAGCTAGAAATAGAAGCACCAAAAAATCTCAAAGCTCTATTGTTTCCAATAGCTGTGTATACTGTGGAGTGGGAAGGATAGGTTCTAGTCCTGTCTTCTTCCCTCTTCCTTTTATGCTTTAAGGCAACTGTTGCTCAGAAGGCATACAAAATAAAACAAGACAAAATAAAAAATGATGTTTGAAAGCATCCTCTATTTGAAGGGCTGTCAAATCCAAGTGTAGTTGAATATAAGGGACTACAAGAAGGAAGCCCAGCAAGCTTTATGCTGTCTTTTATTATATATTATTTGGATAACAGATTTAGCAGGTGCAAGGGTCACTCAATCACCATTATGGATCATCATCCTTTCCCACAGATGTTTTATATTCAATTTAAATGACACATTTGCATTTATACATAATTAGCACATACAATTTGTGCAGAAGTATTAATTTTTGAGATTTGTGGGAGCAGATTGATGGATTTCCTCCCTTTTGGCATTGGGTATTTCCCCCTTCACAGATTGCTGCCTTGTTGTGGCGAAGGGGCTTGCGTAATTCAGAGAAGCTATGGGCTATGCTGTGCAGGGACACCCAAGACAGACAGGTCATAGTGGAGAGTTCTGACTGAACGCAATCCACCTGGAGTAGCAAATGGCAAGCCACTCCAGTATCTTTGCCAAGAAAACTCCATGAAAAGAAAGAAAAAGCTAAAAGATATGACGCTGGAAGATGAGCCCCTCAGGTCGGAAGCTTCCAACATGCTACTGAGGAAGAGGACAAGTACAAGTAGCTCAAGAGCTAATGAATGATTTCAATACGAATCCAAGGCAGACCTTTCAACATCACAATAATCCAAGTTTATGCACCAACTACCAGTGCTGAGGAGACTGACATTGACCAATATAATGAAGACTTACAACACCTTCTAGAAGTGACACCAAAGAAAGATGTTCTTCCCATTATACGGGATTGGAATTTATTTATTTATTTATTTATTTATTTATTTATTTATTTATTTATTTATTTATTTATTTATTTATTTATTTATTTATTTATTTATTTATTTATTTATGTGTTTGTTTGTTTGTTTGTTTGTTTGTTTGTTTGTTCAATTTTTACCCCCACCCTTCTAGACAATGTAGGGAGTCAAGAGATATAAAGAACAAGAGGTAAGTTTGTCCTTGGAGTTCAAACGAAGCAGGGCAAAGGCTAATAGAGTTTTGTCATCACAAACACTGTTTTCTAACAACACAAGAGGCGACTCCTCACATGGACATCACCAGGTGCACAATACCGAAATCAGATTGATTATATTCTCTGCAGCCAAAGGCAGAGAAGCTCTATACAGTCAGAAAAAATGAGTCCTAGAGGTGATTGTGGCTCTGATCATCAGCTTCTTATAGCAAAATTAAAGCTTAAACTGAAGAAAGTAAGAAAAACACTGGGCTAGTCAGGTATAATCTAAACCAAATCCCTTATGAATACACAGTGGAAGTGAAGAACAGATTTAAGGAAATAGACAGAATGCCTGAAGAACTTTGGATAGAAGCTCATAACATTGTACAGGAGGCAGCAACAGAAACCCTCCTAAAGAAAGCAAAGTGGCTGTTCAACAATGCCTTACAAATAGCAGAGAAGAGAAGGGAAACAAAATGCAAAGCAGATAAGGAAAGTTACAGAAAATTGAATGCAGACTTCCAAAGAATAGCAAGGAGACAGGAGGGCCTTCTTAAATGAACAGTGCCAAGAAATAGAGGACAATAATGGAAAAGGAAAAACCAGAGATCTGTTCAGGAAAATTGGAGCTATTAAAGGAACATTGTGTACAAAGATGAACACGATAAAGGATGAACATTTTAGGGATCCAACACAAGCAGAAGACAACAAGGAGAGGTGGCAAGAATACACAGAGGAATTATACCAGAAAGATTTGGATATCCTGGACAACCCAGATAGTGTGGTTGCTGACCTTGAGCCAGACATCCTGGAGAGCAAACTGAAATGGGCCTTAGAAAGCATGGCTAATAACGAGGCCAGTGGAGGTGATGGCATTCCAGTTGAGCTATATAAAATCTTAAAAGATGACACTGTTAAGGTGCTACACTCAATTTGCGAGGAAGTTTGGAAAGCTCAGCAGTGGCCAGAGGATTGGAAAAGATCAGTCTACATCCTAATCCCAAAGATGAGCAGTGCCAAAGAATGCTCCAACTACCGTACAATTGCACTCATTTCACATGCTAGCAAGTTTATGCTCAAAATCCTACAAGGTAGACTTAAGCAGTATGTGGACCGAGAACTCCCAGAAGTACAAGCTGGATTTCGAAGGGGCAGAGGAACTAGAGACCAAATTACTAACATGTACTAGATTATGGAGAAAGCCAGAGAGTTCCAGAAAAACATCTACTTCTGCTTCATTGACTACACAAAAGCCTTTGACTGTGTCAACCGCAACAAACTATGGCAAGTCCTTAAAGAAATGGGAAATCTGTATGTGGGACAGGAAGCAACAGTTAGAACTGGATACAGAACAACTAGTTGGTTCAAAATTGGGAAAGGGGTAAGACAAGGCTGTAAATTGTCCCCCGGCTTATTTAATTTATATGTAGAATACATCATGTGAAAGGCAGGACTGGATGAATCCGAAGCTGGAATTAAGATTGCTGGAAGAAATATCAACAACTTCAGATATGGCCACTGGTCCCATCACCTCCTGGCAAATAGAAGGGGAAGATATGGAGGCAGTGACAGATTTTACTTTCTTGGGCTCCATGTTCACTGCAGATGGGGACAGCAGCCACAAAATTAAAACATGCTTCTTGGGAGGAAAGTGATGACAAACATCGACAGCATCTTAAAAAGCAGAGACATCACCTTGCCGACAAAGGTCCGCATAGTCAAACCTATGGTTTTTCCAGTAGCGATGTATGGAAGTGAGAGCTGAACTGTAAAGAAAGCTGACCGCTGAAGAATGTATGCTTTTGAATTGTGATGCTGGAGGAGACTCTTGAGAGTCCCCTGGACTGCAAAGAGAACAAACCTATCCATTCTAAAGGAAATCAACCCTGAGTGCTCTCTGAAAGGACAGATCCTGAAGCTGAGGCTCCAATACTTTGGCCATCTCATGAGGAGAGAAGACTCCCTGGAAAAGACCCTGATGTTGGGAAAGTGTGAGGGCAAGAGGAGAAGGGGACAACAGAGAACGAGATGGTTGGACAGTGTCATTGAAGCTACCAACATGAATCTGACCAAACTCCGGGAGGCAGTGGAAGGCAGGAGGGCCTGGCCTGCTGTGGTCCATGGGGTCACGAACAGTCAGACACAACCTAATGACTAAACAACAAGAAAATTGGTTTTTTTCAACATTGCTCTATGATTGTACTCAACCTGTCATCTCCTATTCATGGGATTTCTATTTCCTTCTGAAAACTGGCAAGGAATGTATGATCTTGTTTCCTTTGTTGCTGTTTTAATATGAGATCAAGTTGCCTCCATTTTATGGAATGAGTGACAACAGCCCTGCTCAGTTCTTATCTGGGACCAACGTCTTTGTCTTTCTGGTCATCCAGGATATCTGCAAAGCTCCTGCACCATATTTCAAAAAAATAATGTTTTTTTGTTGTCAGCTTTCTTCACTGTCCAGCTTTCACAGCTTTTCAAAGTCATTAGGAATACAATAGTGTTGATTATCTTGTCCAGTGCCTAGTCTCCAGTGAAATATCTTTATGGATGTTGATCTTTTCTAATTCCTTCACTGCTCCCTTTCTGAGTCTTGATCTTCTTCTGATTTCTTGAAGGCATTCTCCATTTGGATTGATGACTGAACTGAGGTGTACAAAATATTTAACAGTTTCAGTGCCTTCATTGTCATAATCGAAGTTATGGAATTCTTTTGTGGTCAAAATTTTTGTCTTCTTAATTTTCAACAGCAGTCCTGTTGTACTTTTTTCTTTCCCTTTAATCAGAATTAATTTCAAGTCATTGCTGCCTTCTACCAGTGAGATAGTGTCATCTGCATATCTTGAATTATTGATGTTACTTCCACCAATTTTCACTCCAGTACCTGTCACCAACTGTTCTTCTGCATGGTGATGACCAACCTTACTGGGCTCTTTGATGTTGGGGACATCAAGAGCTTGGGGACCCACACAGTACCATGATCTGCTCTTGGTCTTGTTTTGACAAAGAGAATACATCTCCTCCTTCCAGTTTTGTAGTCTATTTCATTTTTATATTGGTTATCTGATGTCCATGTATACAATCTTTGGTTCAGTTGCCTGAAACTTGTATTTGTAATAAACAGATTTGGCTTCACAGCATTCTATGAGTCATTTTCCAGCTTTGTTTCTGACCCCAGGTCAAATTCTCTGAAAATATTTGTTTCTGCTTTATTTCCTACTTATGTGTTCCAGTCACCTATGATTATGAGGATTATGATTGTTTCCTTTGCCTGTTGCATTGCTAACCAGAGTGGTAGAATATACCAGATGGGCGGGATATAAATCGAACAAATAAAAAAAAATAACCAGTTTCCTCCCTTGTCTTTAGCCAAATGCATGTTTTCTAATAAAACTTAAGCCCTTCCCATGAGGAGTCTGTGGTGTTTTCCAATGATATTTTTCCAGGGAATTCTGGGATTGGTTAGTAGGATGATGTGGTACGATAGATTGCATTTGGTGTGGTGGTGATCCATAATGATAAGGTGTGGAGTAAGTTTATAATGGTTTTGCTACAAAAAGGAACAACAACAACAACAAAAGTCCAAGCCCTTAATAAGCACCTCATGATCAGAAATACATGCTATCACCTAAGAAATCATAAAGCAGTAGTGCGAAGGTGTTGATTCTCATTGCATCTGAGATAATTGGTAAACAAGAATGTCCTAAGAAGTGAATCTATCAGAAAAATCTCTCTAATGCTATACTTAAAAGCAATGAATCAAGAAAAGGGGGCATCTCTGTTATAAAGTCTGCTAGGCACATGGCAGCACACATGGTTGAGAACAAGACTTAACAGAGTGACAGTGAGAGTGGGTGGTCTGGGAATACTATGTGGGTGGATGTCATCACAAAAATGTTAAAATACCAGCAAAGATGTTAAACAAGAAGAGGGGGGAAAGCAAGATTGTGCCAAAATATATTACTGCTCGTGTTGGACTGTTGCAGTGCGATAAGCCAAGAGCATGATCTGAGGATATATTTTTATACATAACTATGTGCAGTTTAAAGGCGTAATAATCATATTTGAATATCCAGACTAGGTGCCTTCAGCATCCTTTCTTTGCCATTCATCTTGCCCTCCTTCATCAGACTAGTAAACCTCTTGGGTTTGCATGTTCATGCAGGAGAAGTTGTTTACAACAGAGTGAATATTTAAAGGAAAAAAATTTTTTTCTATCAAAGATAACCTGCAAAGCAATATAATGTCTTCTTCTTCTTCTTCTTCTTCTTCTTCTTCTTCTTCTTCTTCTTCTTCTTCTTCTTCTTCTTCTTCTTCTTCTTCTTCTTCTTCTTCTTCTTCTTCTTCTTCTTCTTCTTCTTCTTCTTCTTCTTGTATTTCTATAACTCAGAATACACTTTGTCAGGACATCCAACGCCACTGTTGTCAGGGAAAGACCTCCAGACATAAGAATATCTGCAATTTAGTTGTCAATGTGAACAACTTGATTCCCAAACATCATCTAACTGTTCAGTCACAAACTCTTGCTATGATTTGAGAAAATGACTTGCCAAAGGTCATATATGAGTCAGACTTTTACTCCTACCTATCTGGTATTAGAATGTACTGTAAGGATTACTTGGGTAGAGCAAACCAAGTTTCATCTGTACCTGGTCAACTATGTCCCCCTTCCCAATATTCCATTCCATCTCATTCCACCCCTTCTTAATTTTCTATTTTTCTCTTCAGTGAATAATCATCATCCCATTGTCACTTAACATACTGCCATTGGGTTGGGGTGTGTGTGTGTGTGCATGTTGGTCTTTTTGTTTTATTTTGTGTTTCTTGTTGAATTGCTACTCTGAGTTCACTACTGGAGTTGTACTACAAAAGCACCCTATCATAGACCAGAGGTGTATTTTCCAAAAAATGTTGAACTACAAATTATTGTCCTGTTCCAAATTCAAGTGTCTCCAGATTCAGCGTGTTATTTGGCTTGCTTTTAGCATATGATACATTTTTTTTTGTCATGACAATGTTATGTTGTGCATGAATATCACAACAGTTCTTGAAATATGGACAACTATCTGTTGTGATTCTTGGTGTATGTGTGCACAAGCTGGCTTGGTATGTGTAATGGTGTATATGTCTCCTGGTGGCAGGCAGATTTCATTTGCTGAATACAATCAGACTGAAAATTATAATTTTTCTTATGCTAATTGTTTTGGCCATTGTAAGCAACAGGATTACAACCACTGGATTAATAATGTTAAAATTAAAGTAAAATAATGTTAAAAACATTGTTTTGTTTTAAATGTCATGCTGAAAGTAATTCAAAGCTTTCTTCTGAGGTTATTTTCATTGTAATGCTTGTAAATATTTTTAGACATGGCTATTCAATAGCATAATTTTCCTTACATGCTTGAGACTTTAGGACAGACAAAGAAAGCAATGAAAATTAACACACTAAATTAAGCTGTGCACAGTTGTATGAAAAACTGTGCACAAAAGATATCCTAGGGATATGTATCTAAAAATGTTAATTACAGCATTGATATTTGGATTTGTCTGGTAATGTATCAATTCACAATGTTACTAATTAATTTTAAGAAACAATGGCCAAAACAATCTTGCATAGATATGCAAATGATTTTGAGCCAAATTGCCCCAAGTTAAGAAATTACCACAGACATTATCAGTGTGCAGTCATGTCTTAATTTGGGGCAGTTTGTCTCCAAATGTTATACAGTTTGAGCTGTGCCAGAGTAACTAGGTAACTGAATCTGGGCCAATGTGTGTCTACCAATGGATTTCTAACTGAAACACTTCTGGAAATGTCTTAGAAAATTCTCACCTCACATCACTGATTTTTACTTAACAATTTCTGCCATGTTAGGGATGTTATTTTAATTCCAACCAGTTCATCAAATACATTTACACATTAGGTTTAAAGGGCACTCTTAACACATGTCTACTCAGAAGAAAGCCAAACTGAGTTCAGTGGAGCTTGCTGTCAGTTAAAAACTGCCTTTTTGCTAACTCTTATTCACCATTGGAAGAGAGAGAAACTAAGGGAAAAATGTACTCAGCACTGGATTCGGCTGTGGGCAGGATCCTGATGGGACCTTTAAGACAAGTTGAAGAAAGCAAATGTTGCCCATTGTCCCCTCCTGTTTCCTCCTACTTCCATGTAGAAATGTTCTATTTTTTTAAAAAATTATAAGTAATGTACTGCATCTGCACTGCCCCAATAGAGTCTAGTTTTTTTTTAAAAAAACTTCCTCTGCCTCCCCACAGAGTTGCAAAGGAAGTGTTTGATTTGCAAATATCTTGAAGTGGTTCTCAAGCCACTTCACAATATGGCAAATTTACAGCTGAAAAAGCTGGTATATCATTTGAATGTGAGGGTTACACCAAATGGCGTACTGGATCTGTACGCCATCACAGATGATCCTATTTAGCCTGCACCAGCCCAATCTAAAAGAGCCCAGGTAGACAAGCCCTGTGACTAGAGTCGGACTGTGCTTTACACGCCATAGCTTGGTCTGAATACATTCTATGGAATATATTTCCTATGCCAAGTAAAGCTGCAGCCCTATGAATACAAAGCACTTTGCTCCCATCTCTTCTGGGGTCCCTGGAATATATAAACCCACATTCACCATCTATTGAGAAGTTTCTGATTTTTAAAAAAGGCATTACAAGACAAAACTTCACCTTGTTAACAAATGATAAAAATAAGTAGATAAATAAATAAACAAGATAATTAATGCCTTTAATTATGAGGTACAAATGATTTCTTCTCCTTGTCACTTAAAATGAACACAGGAACAGGAAACTTCTGTGGGATATTCTCTAAATCATAATTCATTGTGTGCTTTTTTGGTGGGTAATGGGAAATAAATTTGCCAAATTCCTGAAGAAATAAAAGTATCTTGCTATTGATTTGCAATTCATCTAATAAAGGTTCCTGAATCATCTTACACAGTATTATATTCTGTAAGAGAATAATATACGGTAGTCAATATTACTATGACTGTGACAGATTTCTATTTCAAGTTCGGTAACTTGTAGCATTTGTTTAAAATTAACAAAACCTTTTTCCCTACTGAAGATTGTTAGCTATTTTTTAAATCCATAGAGCACATTGCTCCCATGTTTATGTTCTTGTGTGAGTGCCAACCATTGGCAATCTTTTGACAACCACTTTTGGCCCTCTGAAAATGAACTAAATTTCTATAAAAAGCTCCATCTAATTTGCATTCGTCCACATTTATCTAGCAGTGTTAGTGAGAAAATGTTAAAACTGTCAATATCTCTTATGTGAGAGTGTAAAAAACAAAACAAAACCCCTCACCCCTAACTCAATTGGGTAAATTCTGTCTAACCAGAAATCTCAAAGCAATCAGAAGAAAGCTGTATCAATTCATCTCCATCCTCTAGGAGTAACGAGCTAATTAATTAAGTAAAACTAACAAAAAAAATACCTGAAGACAGAGACCACCAACATTCCACGAAGAATTGGACACGACTAAGTGACTAAACAACAACAACAATATCAGAAGGTACGGGGTGGGGTGGGGAGAACTCTCTCTGCTCACACTCCTTCTGCCGTTTGCTGTCCACATCTGCACTTCCACAAATTCCTGAGGAAATTCAGGAATAAAATAAATGGTGTCACCCTCCTTTTTAAAATCACAAAATGATTTGCTTCTTCAGCTATATACCCAATGGCAGCCAAACATCACCATCAGCCTTAATCTTTCTGTGTTTCCAAGAAGCCGAATATGTGATTATTCCTTACAAAAGTGAAGTCCCAGGACTGCTGGTCAATCCATAATCTGTTTTCCAATGTCATATTCAAGTCGCAGTAATTTTGCCAGTATCCCTTCATCTATAGCTAACCAAACTGGCTGGATAGCTCAGTGGTTTAGGTCTCTGGCTGTTAGGAGTTCAGCTTCCCACTATGCCTCCTGCTAGTAAAGCCAGCCTGTGCAGTCCCACAGTGCCCCCCAGAAAAAGGGAATGGTAATCCACTTTTCAGAACTCTCTACCTGGAAAATTCTGAAAAAAATTGCCGTAAGTCAGAATTGTCTTGAATTGTCTTGAATTGTCATGATGATGATGATGATGATGATTCATAGATAACTAAAGCCTCAATAGCACATTAGGCTAGCACCCAATTGCTAGTGTGACATAATTTTATTCACCTCACTTTCACACTATATAAAACTATCTTTGGAGGATTGCCAAACCCTCTGAAGTTTGCTTTGGGATTTTATAGGAGCACTAGGGGGAGAGAGCACTCCCCTTCCAGCTTCACTGATCAAAACAGAACCACTGGCCCAATGATATATAGCCAATATCTGCACCAAAGTGACTTTAATAGGATTTGAAGCAAATTCACATGCTTTTCTTTCCATGGAAGGAATAACATCACCAATTACCTTCAGGTGGCTTGCTACTTGAGAACATCAAGTGTTGCGCCTCTGGTTGGATGATGATGAGTTGGATGCCTGCAGTCTGTGGCAATGCACTGAATTCAAAGCTATTTGGACCAATGGCTCCACTGGCGACTGAACTGTTTCCAGGCAGAATTCAAAGTGATGGTTCTAACCTATGAAGCCCTACATACTGTAGCTCAGACCCAAGCTGTCTCAAGGGCCGCATCTCCCTCTATGAGCCTGTTCAGGCATTAAGATCATCAGGAGAGGCTGTTCTTTTGGTCCTGCCACCTTCACAGGTGCACTTAGTGAGGACATGGGAGAGGGCTTCCTCTGTTGGAACTCCTTCCCACAGGACGCTAGACTGACCCCATCTTTACTGCCTTTCTGAAAGCAAGCAAAAACCTTTCTCTTCAGGCAAGCTTTTCCTGATCAAATTGCTACCAAGTGCTATTTTTAAAATGGATTGTTGTACCTTACTAGGTTGAATGTAGTTCGATATTGCTTATCCTTTAAAAAATTGTATACTCATTGTTAATAACTTAAATACTGTATTTTCAGTGTTGTAAGCCATCTTGGGTTCTTTTCAAGGAGAAAGGTGCATTAAAATATTTTCAATAAATAAATGAAACAAATTGATATTATATTTAGAAAGTATCATTATGCTTTCTTATAAGAGTGTTTTCAGGTAGAGGGATCCTAGTGCTGCTGATCAAAATGTGTGGCACATCTACCTCAGCTTTTCCTCCTGCAATGTCTTGCTTTCTTTTTCTGCTAAGAAAACAGACAGTGGGAAGCGAAACACGAGGAGGTTACAAATGGTAAATGATGTTGTCTGGACTTCCTCCTCCTATTTTTGTCTGAAATAAGGTGGGATAAAAACTTGGTTGAGGGGCGTCCTATGTCTATGCAGCAGCCATATTTAAACGACTTCTTAACTAGTCTGGTTCAGGTCATTTCTTTTTAGAGAGGGAGCTGAAGTTATTTATACAAAGGACAACTGAAATGACCAAACAGTGGAAACATATTTTTATAAAGAATAAGCCTACACATATGAAGTGTGAGAAAGAAGTAAAAAAAAAAAATACAATGATGTCCATTCTTTTCTCTATCCCAATTTTGGAGTTAGACCTGCCATACAGAAACTTGCATGAGACCATCATATTAAAAAAAGCTGTGTGGTCCCATTTGGTGTTTGAAAAGTTGAACAGTTCAGCTCCAAGAAGGACCAGATGCATTTTTAGAGCTTCCTATACTACTCTCCTTTGCTTCATAAGCTCAAATGTTTCCATAGAACCTTGTGATAAGTTTGACATTGATGTAATGACAGAAGACAGACAGTTCTGTGTTGGGATGGTGCTTCGAAGTTCCTTTTTATAACTAAATTGGTTTGCCCAAATTATGCGAGTCATTGCTTGAACTCACCAGGACTCTGCCAGAAGAAAACACCAATAAAGGAGAATAATGCACACAGCACAAACTGATGGGGTCATTTGATCCATGCACTCCAAGCAGGAGTTATGTTTGCCCTGCACTTGGTCAGTAGGAGCTTATAAACTTTTTTTCCTTACAAAAGAACTGCTATTTTGTGTGTGTGCTTGTGTGTGTGTGTTGTTTTTCTGGCCCAGATCCAACATTATGCTATGGAGTAGAAAAGCCACTAGAGTAATTATGCTCCATGGTGGAAACTGTCGTGCAAGAAACAGTGTATACATGCAACCTACTGTGCATCTCTAGAAGAGTCAGCCTCTGTGGTCTTAGGCTATCCACACAGCCCCAAAAGAAGGGAATGGTTAACCACTTCTGAGTACTCTTGACCTAGAAAACGCTGAAAAGGCTTGCCATAGGTCAGAATTGACTTGATGGCATATGATTATTATTTATTATTTTGCTTAATTAGACTGAAGAGGTAGCCTTGTTTGTGTACCTATTGGATAAAACAACTAAATAGAAGACAAAGAGATAATACTAAAAGAAACCTCGTATAAGTGCAGTGGTTCTTAACCTTGGGTTACTCAGGTGTTTTTGGACTGCAACTCCCAGAAGCCTTCACCACTAGCTGTGCTGGCTGGGGTTTTTGGGAGTTGCAGTTCAAAACACCCGAGTAACCCAAGGTTAAGAACCACGGTATTAGTGCAACAAGACAGATGGACTGCTATAGTCACACAGTCCTTCTAATTCTCAGTTTGACTCAGTAATGAGAGAGCAAAGATCTTATTGTTGTAGGGAATGGTATCAGGAGTTTGAAAGGAATTTGTTTGCCCTCTGTCAGAAGTATTGGTTCCCATTTTTCAGGAATTCCTTTCCCCTGCAACTGGTTATACTTATAGCAAGGAAAGTATTTTACTCCTGCTTTTAAAAAATTATCTGGGTAAGTCAATAAGTTGTTATAAATGCTGCTTATAGAACCATTTTCAGTTGATATTTATGGTGCAAAATTAGTTTGGCAAAATAAAATGAAACAAAATTATTGTGCTTTTTGTTTTTCAGGAGTTTATATACAAGTGTGTGTACTTTCCCATCTTTCTAATTTTAGATGGCCCTGAGGGGGAAAACTTATATCCAGAAAAACATTTTGGTACTTCTGAGAACAATTTTTCTGCTGTAAATTTATCTGCACTTCTACCCCCAATCTGTAGTAATAACAGCTGATATGCTTTTTCAATAAAGGAAAGAGAAAGACAGCTGCATGGTCTGTTGGCAGAATCCAAAATCAATATGGGCAGTACCTGTATAAGAAGCCCTCCATTAGTCTTTAGCAGGCTGGCCATTCACAGAGCTTAGGGTAGGGTGAGAAACAGAAAAGTCAAAAAGCCAATCTGAAGCTGCAGAATCTGTAGTTAAAAATGAAGTTACCAAACGGAGACTGTAAACTTGGAAAATCAGCTTGAAGTGTGAAGTTTCTCTGCAGGACAACACAGATCACTTTATTATACATTTTCACTTTCATCTACAGTGGTGCCTAGACTTACGAACTTAATCCGTATTGGAATGATGTTCTTAAGTTGAAACGTTCGTAAGTCGAAGCAGCATTTCCCATAGGAATGCCTTGAAAACCGATTAATCCATTCCAGATGTTTTTTGTTCTCATGTTGAGGCACGGTTTGTAAATTGAAGTATTCTTTCCCATAGTAACTAATGCGAAAGTGTTTAAACCATCCTCTACCACTGTGTGTTTAGTCGTTTAGTCGTGTCCGACTCTTCGTGACCCCATGGACCAGAGCACGCCAGGCCCTCCTGTCTTCTACTGCCTCCCGGAGTTGTGTCAGGTTCATGTTGGTTGCTTCGCAGACACTGTCCAGCCATCTCATCCTCGGTCGTCCCCTTCTCCTCTTGCCATCACACTTTCCCAACATCAGGGTCTTTTCCAGGGAGTCTTTTCTTCTCATTAGATGGCCAAAGTACTGGAGCCTCAGCTTCAGGATCTGTCCTTCCAGTGAGCACTCAGGGTTGATTTCCTTTAGAACTGATAGGTTTGTTCTCCTTGCAGTCCAGGGGATTCTCAAGAGCCTCCTCCAGCACCACAATTCAAAGGCATCAATTCTTCGGCGGTCTGCTTTCTTTATGGTCCGGCTCTCACTTCCATACATCACGACAGGAAAAACCATAGCTTTGACTATTCGGACTTTTGTTGGCAAGGTGATGTCTCTGCTTTTCAAGATGCTGTCCAGATTTGTCATCGCTTTCCTCCCAAGAAGAATGCGCCTTTTAATTTCAGGGCTGCTGTCTCCATCTGCAGTGATCATGGAGCCCAGGAAGATAAAATTTGACACTGCCTCCATATCTTCCCCTTCTATTTCCCAGGAGGTGATGGGACCAGTGGCCATGATCTTAGTTTTTTTGATGTTGAGTTTCAGACCGTTTTTTGCACTCTCCTCTTTCACTCTCATTACAAGGTTCTTTAATTCCTCCTCACTTTCTGCCATCAGAGTGGTATCATCTGCATATCGGAGGTTGTTGATATTTCTTCCGGCAATCTTAATTCCGGCTTGGGTTTCTTCCAGTCCAGCCTTCCACATGATGTATTCTGCATATAAGTTAAATAAGCTGGGGGACAATATACAGCCTTGCCGTACTCCTTTCCCAATTTTGAACCACTCAGTTGTTCCATGACCAGTTCTAACTGTTGCTTCCTGTCCCACATATAGGTTTCTCAGGAGACAGATAAAGTGGTCAGGCACTCCCATTTCTTTAAGAACTTGCCATAGTTTGCTGTGGTCCACACAGTCAAAGGCTTTCGCATAGTCAATGAAGCAGAAGTAGATATTTTTCTGGAACTCTCTGGCTTTCTCCATAATCCAGCGCAAGTTAGCAATTTGGTCTCGAGTTCCTCTGCCTCTTCGGAATCCAGCTTGTACTTCTGGGAGTTCTCGGTCCACATACTGCTGAAGCCTACCTTGTAGGATTTTGAGCATAACCTTGCTAGCGTGCGAAATGAGTGCAATTGTACGGTAGTTGGAGCATTCTTTGGCACTGCCTTTCTTTGGGATTGGGATGTAGACTGATCTTTTCCAATCCTCTGGCCACTGTTGAGTTTTCCAAACTTGCTGGCATATTGAATGTAGCACCTTAACAGCATCATCTTTCAAGATTTTAAATAGTTCAACTGGAATGCCATCACCTCCACTGGCCTTGTTGTTAGGCAAGCTTTCTAAGGCCCACTTGACTTCGCTCTCCAGGATGTCTGGCTCAAGGTCAGCAACTACATTGTCTGGGTTGTTTGGGATATCCAAATCTTTCTGATATAATTCCTCTGTGTATTCTTGCCACCTCTTCTTGACGTCTTCTGCTTCTGTTAGGTCCCTCCCATTTTTGTCTTTTATCATGTTCATCTTTGCGCAAAATGTTCCTCTAATATGTCCAATTTTCCTGAACAGATCTCTGGTCTTTCCTTTTCTGTTATCTTCCTCTATTTCTTTGCATTGTTCATTTAAGAAGGACCTCTTGTCTCTCCTTGCTATTCTTTGGAAGTCTGAATTCAAGTTTCTGTAACTTTCCCTATCTCCCTTGCATTTTGCTTCCCTTCTCCTCTCTGCTATTTCTAAGGCCTCGTTGGACAGCCACTTTGCTTTCTTGCATTTCCTTTTCTTTGGGATGGTTTTCGTTGCTGCCTCCTGGACAATGTTATGAGCCTCTATCCAAAGTTCTTCAGGCACTCTGTCCACCAAATCTAGTTCCTCTAATCTGTTCTTTACTTCCACTGTGTATTCATAAGGGATTTGGTTTAGATTATACCTGAGTGGCCCAGTGGTTTTTCCTAATCTCTTCAGTCTAAGCTTGAATTTTGCTATGAGAAGCTGATGATCAGAACCGCAGTCAGCTCCAGGTCTTGTTTTTGCTGACTGTATAGAGCTTCTCCATCTTTGGCTGCAGAGAATATAATCAATCTGATTTCGATATTGCCCATCTGGTGATTTCCATGTATAGAGTCGCCTCTTGTGTTGTTGGAAAAGAGTGTTTGTGATGACCAGCTTATTCTCTTGACAAAACTCTATTAGCCTTTGTCCTGCTTCGTTCTGAACTCCAAGGCCAAACTTCCCTGTTGTTCCTTTTATCTCTTGGCTCCCTACTTTAGCATTCCAGTCCCCTAGAATGAGAAGAACATCTTTCTTTGGTGTCAGTTCTAGAAGGTGTTGTAAATCTTCATAGAATTGTTCAATTTCAGTCTCCTCAGCAATGCTGGTTGGTGCATAAACTTGGATTATTGTGATGTTGAATGGTCTGCCTTGGATTCGTATTGACATCATTCTATCATTTTTGAGATTGTATCCCATTACAGCTTTTCCCACTCTTTTGTTGACTATGAGGGCTACTCCATTCCTTCTACGGGATTCTTGTCCACAATAGTAGATATGATAATCATCTGAGCTGAATTCGCCCATTCCTGTCCATTTTAGTTCACTGATGCCCAGGATGTCGATGTTTATTCTTGCCATCTCCTGTTTGACCACCTCCAGCTTCCCAAAGTTCATAGATCTTACATTCCAGGTTCCTATGCAGTATTTTTCTTTGCAGCATTGGATTTTCCTTTCACTTCCAGGCACGTCCACAGCTGAGCGTCCTTTTGGCTTTGGCCCAACCACTTCATTAGCTCTGGAGCTACTTGTACTTGTCCTCCGCTCTTCCTCAGTAGCATGTTGGACGCCTTCCGACCTGAGGGGCCCATCTTCCAGCGTCATATCTTTTAGCCTTTTGTTTCTGATCATGGGGCGTTCTTGGCAAAGATACTGGAGTGGCTTGCCATTTCCTACTCCAGGTGGATTGCGTTTAGTTGGAACTCTCCACTATGTCCTGTCCGTCTTGGGTGTCCCTGCACGGCATAGCCCATAGTTTCTCTGAGTTACTCAAGCCCCTTCGCCACGACAAGGCAGCAATCCATGAAGAAGCCACTAGGGGGAGAATTTTTTTTTAACCTAAGAGGACCTAAGGTTTAAAAAAGGGCAGGAAAGGAGGAAGAGAGGGAACGAACAGCTTTTAAACAAAACACCTTTTAAACCAAGCAGCTTTAAACCAAACCAAGCACCTTTTAAACCAATTTTTGAATTTTAAAATTACAGTACTTGGCAATATCAGGCAGTACCGGGCAGTCCAAAGTGCATTTCCTGCTTTTTCCAAATTTTTTTGTTTGTAAGTCAAAGTGCTGTTCGCAAATTGAAGCAAAATTATGTGAACGGAGCTGTTCATAAGTCGAATTGTTCGTATGTAGGGACGTTCGTAAGTCGAGGCACAACTGTAATTCATTGTGTGCTGTCAAGTTGTTTTTGCACTGCAGTGACATTCATAGGGTTTTTGAGGTTACAAAGCATTCGGAAGTGGTGTACCGCATCACTAAGTGCTAGCAGTGAATACAATTTTTTAAAAAGAGATAATTGGAAAACAATAACATACAGAACCAAAAAAAAAAAAATTAAGTTCCTTTAAGGGATCAGTACCAAGGTCCCTGAGAGAATGTCTCAATATTTTCTGTATCTCCATCTCTTGGGGTTGACATGGCTACCTTTTGAAAACAAAATATGACTGACTCTATGAGCATTCTGCCTGTGGCTGAAAACAGTTGCGGATTCTCCAACATCAAAAGTACATTTTAAAAAATGAAACAGAAAACGAATCATGCTAGAGGTGTGCCAGGGGCATGTACAGAAAAGCAGTGGTTTTGTAGGGTGTACTTTCTTCCATTTCCACACAGCTTGGAAAAGTTACTTTTTTGGAATTCAGCTCCCAGGATTTGTCAGGCACCATGAACATTTCTCCATGCTGGATGTGGGATTGCCCCTTGATCCAAGGAATAAAGAGGCAAAGAATTAATGATGCATTTAAACCACAGTCACACTTTCAGTGAACTATTTAAAATAGAAGGGCCTTATATAGTATGGATCCTAGTTCAGGAGGAGGGGTCCTCCATGACCCTCTCTCTCATCTTCTAAGAGTAGGCTGCAAACCCCAGTGGTTTGCTGCATTTCTACAGCCCTACATCAGCCAGCTCAGAACCAGGAGACCTCCCTAGTTCCCAGTTCCTGCTCAAGTCTCAGGAGACATGTCCTGAGCTGGCTTCAGAATGGATCACTCAATGTTGTTGTTTAGTTGTTTAGTCGTGTCTGACTCTTCGTAACCCCATGGACCAGAGCATGCCAGGCCCTCCTGTCTTCCACTGCCTCCCGGAGTTGGATCAAATTCATGTTGGTCGCTTCGATGACACTGTCCAACCATCTCCTGCTCTGTTGTCCCCTTCTCCTCTTGCCCTCACTCTTTCCTAACATTAGGGTCTTTTCTGGGGAGTCTTTTCTTCTCATGAGATGGCCAAAGTATTGGAGCTTCAGCTTCAGGATCTGTCCTTCCAGTGAGCACTCAGGGTTGATTTCCTATAGAATAGATAGGCTTGTTCTCCTTGCAGTCCAGGGGACTCTCAAGCGCCTCCTCCAGGACCAGAACTCAAAAGCATCAACTCTTCAGTGGTCAGCTTTCTTTATGGTCCAGCTCTCACTTCCATACATCACTACA
Source organism: Pogona vitticeps (assembly GCF_051106095.1). Lineage (NCBI taxonomy): Eukaryota > Metazoa > Chordata > Lepidosauria > Squamata > Agamidae > Pogona > Pogona vitticeps. The sequence goes on from NC_135787.1 coordinate 62,531,862, forward strand.
AGAAAAACCATAGCTTTGACTATGCGGACTTTTGTTGCCAAGGTGATATCTCTGCTTTTTAATATGCTGTCAAGGTTTGTCATCGCTTTCTTCCCAAGAAGCAGGCATCTTTTACTTTCGTGGCTGCTGTCCCCATCTGCAGTGATCATGGAGCCCAAGAAAGTAAAATCTGTCCCTGCCTGCATATCTTCCCCTCCTATTTGCCAGGAGGTGATGGGGCCAGTAGCCATGATCTTAGGGTTTTTTTATGTTGAGCATCAGATCGTTTTTTGCACTCTCCTCTTTCACCATCATTACAAGGTTCCTTAATTCCTCCTCACTTTCTGCCATCAGAGTGGTATCATCTGCATATCGGAGGTTGTTGATATTTCTTCCGGCAATCTTAATTCCGGCTTGGGTTTCTTCCAGTCTGGCCTTTCACATGATGTATTCCGCATATAAGTTAAATAAGCCAGGGCAGAATATACAGCCTTGTTGTACGCCTTTCCCAATTTTGAACCACTCAGTTGTTCCATATCCAGTTTTTCTGGAACTCTCTGGCTTTTTCCATAATCCAGCACATGTTAGCAATTTGGTCTCTAGTTCCTCTGCCCCTTCAGAATCCAGCTTGTACTTCTGGGAGTTCTCAGTCCGCATACTGCTTAAGTTTACCTTGTAGGATTTTGAGCATAACCTTGCTAGCATGTGAAATGAGTGCAATTGTACAGTAGTTGGAGCATTCTTTGGCACTGCCCTTCTTTGGGTATTGAGATGTAGACTGATATTTTCCAGTCCTCTGGCCACTGTTGAGTTTTCCAAATTTGCTGGCATATTGAATGTAGCACCTTAACAGCGTCATCTTTTAAGATTTTAAATAGTCCCACTGGAATGCCATCACCTCCACTGGCCTTGTTGTTAGGCAAGCTTTCTAAGGCCCACTTGACTTCACTCTCCAGGGTGTCTGGCTCAAGGTCAGCAACTACACTATCTGGGTTGTCTGGGATATCCAAATCTTTCTGGTATCATTCCTTTTTTTATTCTTGCTACCTCTTCTTGATGTCTTCTGCTTCTGTTAGGTCCCTCCCATTTTTGTCCTTTATTATGTCCATCTTTGCACAAAATGTTCCTTTAATATATCTGATTTTCTTGAACAGATCTCTGCTTTTTCCTTTTCTATTATTTTCCTCTATTTCTTTGCATTGTTCATATAAGAAGGCCTCTTGTCTTTCCTTGCTATTCTTTGGAAGTCTGCATTCAATTTTCTGTAACTTTCCTTATCTCCCTTGCATTTTTATTTCCCTTCTCTGCTATTTGTAAGGCCTCGTTGTCAGCCCCTTTGCTTTCTTGCATTTCCTTCTCTTTGGGATGTTTTTTTGTTGCTGCCTCCTGTACAATGTTACGAGCCTCTTTCCAAAGTTCTTCAGTCACTCTGTCCACCAAATCTATCTCCTTAAATCTGTTCTTCACTTCCACTGTGTATTCATAAGGGATTTGGTTTAGATGATACCTGAGTAGCCCAGTGGTTTTTCCTACTCTCTTCAGTTTAAGCTTGAATTTTGCTATGACAAACTGGTGATCAGAGCCACAATCAGCTCCAGGTCTTGTTTTTGCTGACTGTATACAGCTTCTCCATCTTTGGCTGCAGAGAACATAATCAATCTGATTTCGGTATTGCCCACCTGGTGATGTCTATGTGTAGAGTTGCCTCTTGTGTTTTTGGAAAAGAGTGTTTGTGATGACCAGCTTGTTATCTTGATAAAACACTATTAGCCTTTGCCCTGCTTCATTTTGAACTCCAAGGCCAAACTTCCCTGTTGTTCCTTTTATCTCCTGACTCCCTACTTTAGCATTCCAATCCCGTATAATGGGAAGAACATCTTTCTTTGGTGTCAGTTCTAGAAGGTGTTGTAAGTCTTCATAAAATTGGTCAATGTCAGTCTCCTCAGCATTGGTGGTTGGTGCATAAACCTGGATTATTGTGATGTTGAAAGGTCTGCCTTGGATTCGTATTGACATCATCCTATCATTTTTGAGATTATATCCCATTACAGCTTTTCCCACTTTTTTGTTGACTATGAGGGCTACTCCATTCCTTCTACGGGATTCTTGGCCACAATAGTAGATATGATAATCATCTGAATTGAATTCGCCATTCATCTCCATTTTAGTTCACTGACACCCAGGATGTCAATGTTTACTCTTGCCATCTCCTGTTTGACCACATTGAGCTTACCAAGGTTCATAGATCTTACGTTCCAGGTTCCTATGCAGTATTTTTCTTTGCAGCATTGGACTTTCCTTTCACTTCCAGGCACGTCCACAGCTGAGTGTCCTTTTGGCTTTGGCCCAACCACTTCATTAGCTCTGGAGCTACTTGTACTTGTCTTCCACTCTTCCTCAGTAGCATGTTGGACACCCTCCGACCTGAGGGGCTCATCTTCCAGTGTCATATCTTTAAGCCTTTTGTTTCTGTTCATTGGGTATTCTTGGCAAAGATACTGGAGTGGCTTGCCAGTTCCTGCTCCAGGTGGATTGCGTTTAGTCAGAGCTTTCCACTATGACCTGTCCGTCTTGGGTGTCTCTGCACGGCATAGCTTCTCTGGATTAGTGAAGCCCCTTCGCCATGGCAAGGCAGCAATCCATGAAGGAGGGATCACTCCATATCCTCCTTTGAATCCCAAGATCCAAGGAGATAATACGTTGAGACTCCCTCTTCACCTATGGGTGCCATCTGTAGCATCCCCAGACAGCCCTGGGGACTCGCTACAATCTCCTGATCTGATAAATAAACAGTATCACTCCTTAAATCATTCTGAATAGTAATAGACAATGTCTGGACATGGAAGGAAACTTCTAGATCCAAAGATAATACTTTCAAAACTTCCTTATGAATTGCTCTTCTGGCACAATCTAGGCCTTGAGGATCTTAATTTCAGACAGGTTCCTTATCACTCAGTATCAATTCTTTGCCCTATATAGCAAGTCCCCCTTTTTGTTCCCCCAAGTGAACTTGCATTCTTTGTGGGTAGGGGTCATTGGGACATCTGAAGAGATCTGGCAAGAGCCCACCACCACCTCCTCCTCCAGACCTCTCCAATACAAACTGACTATGGCACCGAAACCAAGCTGGGATCTCCATGAAGCTGTCATTGCCGTCTGGGCTGCCCAGAACACAAGGCTGTAGCAGTACAGGAGAACATGATGTATCACCTACACCTTGGCTCCTACCATAAAACAAAACAAAACAAAAACGACAAACAGAAAACAAAACCCCCCCAACAATAATAAAACTGTAAACAACTTGCTCCTACAACCTGGGCTTAATCCAGCCATGGCTGGATGTAACGCCTGTAGCACCCAAATTCCCACTTGCCTTTTTTGTTGTTGTTGTTGTTGTTGTCCTCTCCATGCTTAGCCATGGGATGTGCTGCACCAGACCCAGTACGTTACACTACAAGCATGGATATAAGGCTGTCAAAAGAGAGCAACTTTCTTAAGCTCTTCATTACTCAGATATCACAACTGTGCTCATACAACTAGACACAAATTGTGCTAGCCCTGGAGGGAAACATTTTAAAAACATCATAGGAGGCCTGGAACTAATAAAAATCTGCATTCCACAACTCATGGCAGGGTGTCAGGAACAACCGTTTCTCTGCCTCAGTTTCTTTCTCTCCACAGATTGGCTCAGCTCATGTCATTTTCCAGAAAGATATTCTGAAATAGTATATTCAATTTCTTATCTTTTTCCCCTAATGAGAAAGAGAGAGAGAGAATGATGTTTCTAAAATAAGCAAAGAACTCTTTGTTACTCTGTGTAAGCATAATCTATTTTTGTCTTACAAAAAAAGATTAAAATAAAGGAATGTAATGAACTTTCTTTGATTACTGATGGTAAGTTTAAACAAATTCTTGAGGGAGAAACAACTTCTTCTTCTTCAAAAGAAGATCTCTCTTTCCTCCACCTATCTTTGTCTGCTCAGAGGGTATCGCTACAATTTGGGGTTAGCAACATGTGGCCCTCTAAATGGCGTTCCTTTAATTTGGGAATGGTGTCCATGCAAGAGACCAGGCAAAGAGTGAGTAACTCTGAGACACAGAAGGTCTTCATTACTGGGGAAGGTCAGGTGCATTGTAGTGCACTTAGAGCAGTAGCAACTGCAGCTCACTTCATTGGCATCCATGACATTTCCTCCTTGGTATGTATAGGCTTCTCATGTACAGCTCTAGGTATGTGTAGAGAAATCCTCCAGCTATCAACATTTGTCACTACAAGCATTTTGCTAATAAATATGCCAGAATTCTGCCGTGCATTAGTAAATCTCTAATTTCTCAATTATTCATTGAGAAAATGTATGGCCTGCCTTTTGAGTGACTGGCTACCCGTAATTCATATCTACTTACACAAGGCAGTTGAAACTAGAGCTTGGCCACTAGCCATGCTGGCTGGAAGGTTCTAAGGGCCTTAGCAACTTTTCCAAGCTGTTTTTCCATACAACTCAGCAGGTCTGTAGCTGATGGACAGAGGCAGAGGGAGGCTTCCTATCAGCTGTGCAGTCCTGGAGCAATGGATAGTTGGAGTCAAAGTGTTCTTTCTGCCTGGAAGATGTGGAGGGGGGGGCACCAAGTTCTTGGCAACTGTTTCTTCTTTGGCTGATTGCTGATACTTTTCTAGTTTCCTTATCCCCATGCTGCTCTCCCTGGGAGACAAAGCAGGGCCTTTTGATCCATGGAAGCGGCATGTGCCTCTTTGAGTTAGCAGTTTTGGGGCAATTTCTCTGCCTGTACTTCGTGGCAAGGAGAGTTTGTATTCTTGCCCTGTCCTATTCAAGAGTGACCTGATTCTCACATGAGCAGGGACATATTTTGCTCTAACCTCTCTGGTAATGATTTCTTCAGGGGGAAAGTGACAATGTCTAAAGACAAGTGGTTCCTGTTTGCCTGGATGCATTCCACAGGAGCAAGAATGCTAGAAGATCAGGGTTCTTCTCATGTGGAAAGCCTCCACACAAACAAGACTCTCTCCACTGCTTTTCATGTGAGAGAAGGAACAACAAAGCAAATTATACCACCCCATAGTGCTTAAAGCATTCTCTGGGCAGTTTGCAATTTAATTATGCAGGCTACACAATGTGCGTGCGTGCACACACACACACACACACACACACACACACACACACAGACAAAAGCTGGGAACTCAATTTACCAACCTCGGAAGGCTGGAAGGCTGAGTCAACCTTGAGCTGGTTACCTGGGATTGAACCCTGGGTCTTGAGCACAGTTTTGGCGCAGTTTAACCACAGCACCTCAGGGCCCCAGGTTGGGCTAGCACCAATTGCATGTTGAGGCGAGTAATGCTAGTATAGTGCTTCAGTCTGTTGAAGACAGAAGTGAATCCAATTCATGTTAACAGGAGCCATCTTAAACTTTATCATAATGCAGCAGTGAAGCCCATAAGGATTGGATTATTCTGCCATACTTTAATGTACTTAGGAGAAATTGAGAAAATACGGAATATCCTTGAACATCTCATCACCATAAATACATTATTCATTAAGGAAGTCATTTTTAAATTTTTGATACAAAGATGGCATTCTTTTATTCTCTTCCCTGTTTAAAAAATGTGTAGAAGCAAGGATCTTTGCTCAGACTTAGGACCTTTGAAAAGCAGATTGTGTTTGACTGTACAATGAGTGTGAGGTAAAGACAAATGCTGCCCCCGTTGCCGCCTCAGCTCACAGGAGTACTCTGGTTTCCTTTCTTTCGTAAGCCACCCTGAGGCCTGTCTAGATGAGGTGTGTCAGGTATATGTACTAGCTCCAGCTGACTAGCTGGCTAGTTTCACTTCTCTGTGTTTGCTGGCTGCTGAATTCATTGGAACCAAAACGGTGGGAAGGGGGATGACATGGTAGATGGAAGACTCATGCATAAAGATAAAGCCATTGCCTCAATGGATTTATTAACTCAGCATGCCCCATTTTTGTCTTTGATTTTAAAAATAAGTGGCCTCTAGCATCAAAGATCAATGCCGGAGGTGGAACTATGTTATCAAAATACTTGACAGATAATTGCAGGAGGCATGCATACATTAAACACTAAATAGTAAAGTAGCTATGCACCATATAAAGTATGGCTATGTTAATACAGGTATTTTAATCTGTCAGTCATTGGCAGCTAATTTGCATTATACCTGTGAGTTATTCAAGAGAGAACTGAAGAATTGACAACTAGATAGATGTCCCCATGGTAAGCAAATGGTGCCATTTATCTGATCAGACTTTATATTTTAAATATCTGCTTCTGGAAAGCAAAGCACAAAACAGTTGCTGTGGCTCAAGTGTCATTTCAGATATTTCAAGGCTTCATTTCTCCAATATGCACAAAAGCTGATGGGTGAAAGAAAGAATCCACATTTTTCTTTTTGAAGTACCGGTCTAGCTTTACAAATTCAAAATAAATGTCTGTTTCAATATTCTTTGACAGGTTGAAATTTTGATGGATCAATTATCATATGTCATACTGAACCATTAGAATACTGTAAGTTTGGTTGATGATCATGTTGCAAAGTTTTGAATTTCTGGTAAAATTCTTTTGCTATGCAGTGGAAGGTCAGAGACTCACAGAGGAGAATAGCTTCAAGTTCCCCAGATAGTCCACCCCTTTATCATTAACTGGCACTCAAGGTCTCAATAACTCACTCTGAGACACAGTAAGAGAAGGAATAAAAATGCTTCATTACTTACAGTTGTGAGTAGATCAGCCGCAAAACAAACAATACTCTGCTTCTAACAGACTAAAGAAAGTGGGGGGGGGGCAGGGGACAACACTCAGGAGAGAGGCAGAGCTTTCTTTGAATTCAGAGATGGGAGTGAATGATTGCTCAGTGCTAGATAGATTGACAGTACCCCAGCCCAGAAAAATCCCTCCCAGTCACTCGAACCATAGGCAGCATGCGAGAGTAAAAAACTCTAACAGACCTAACCTGTAAATTGAGGTGGCTTAAGAACCGGGGGGGGGGGGAGGTTTACTTCATACCAACATTTCAGGAATAGAGGAACCACCTTGCTTTGGTCACAAGCCACATGCACCTTAAAATTATCCTTCTTTATCGAGAATAGGTTTACCTTTTTTTTTTTTTTGCTGCACCTCCTCTAGAGACAAAGATACTCTCAACTGTGCTATAAAACTCTTTTTAACTGGTGAATGTCTGTGGCTCAGACTGAACATTACAGCAGGCACAGGCAATCTCCAAAGGCTGCTATACTTGATTCTCCCTGGACCTAGAGGGGTTCAGCCTATATATATGTTGCCGCAACCTCCACCCCCAAAACTATTCACACGAAAGTGCTTTTTAAAATGAAAAAAGATCTCCTTGCACCCTCTGGTGATCACAACAAGTTTTTGAACTTAAAAAAAAAATCCCTGAGAGGTTCTGCCCCTCCATAGGAAATTTTGGAAATTTCCTATGTTTCCCAAAAACATAGGAAATTTGGGGAGCCAAACTATTTCTCTAAACAATTTCTTGGGAGGGGCTGCTGGAAGCCCCAAAGGCTCCAGGTCACCCACCTCTGCTTTGCAGGCATGGGAACTGTAACAGTTTGGGGAAAATAACAGCTGATTTCTCAGGATGATTTAGAGGGCCACTCTTTGAATCTCAGAACGCTGGTGTCTGGAGTATCTGGAGTGACTGCGGAGGTAATTTAGGACAACCTCCTGCTCAGTGGAGGATCTGCAGTGCAAAAGACAAGCACAAGATTCCTGACAGATGGCATTCTGCTTAAATGCCCTCCAGTAAATAAAAAACCACTATTTTCTGAGACATTCTGATCTTTAGCTTAATTCTCCTGAATTAAGATGAAAAATCAAACTGTGAAAAAAGAAAACAATAAAGAACAAATTCAGTGCATTTTTCCAGAGCATTTCTTGCCATTATCTTTCAGTTATCAGGCACTCACTCGCTTTTCCTTTCATCCTCACCCTTTAAAGCAAATTGGCTCTGTCTTGGACATGCACATATGGATTTGCCTTATTTTCAGTTGGCCTTTGCAGTTGTGCAATGACTACGGGCTTTGTACACAGGTTATGGTATATATGGAATGTATCTTAAAGGACCACGTAATGCCATAGTCACGTTTTTCTTCTGCTCCCTGTTTGATGTTGTGTAGTACCACTGTTACGAAACTTAATTATTCCTGTCTTTACATATGTAAATTGGAGAATGTGGCATTCTAAATTAATAACAACTGTGTGCCATCTAGTCAGTTCTGACTTATGGTGACACTTTTCAGAGTTTTCTAGGTACTAAGTTCACCATTCCCTTTTTCTGGGGGTGCTCTGGAACTCTGCAGCCTGTCCAAGGCTACATAGGCTGGTTCTTCTCTCAGGAGGCAAAGCGAGGAATTAAACTCACAACCTCTGGCTCTGCAGAGTTAGACACCTAACTCTCTGAGCTACCCAGCTAGCTAAATTAGGCATGAGAAAATCTGCCAGTCTTGATTTCATTACAGTACATCTTTCAGAATCTCACCAGTAGTCTCATCCTGTGCTAGTTCTGTATTGATTTACAAGACCCTCAAAAACTTCTACATGAAGTATTGTGCTTATTTTTATATGCATTTTTTGTAATGTATGTATTTTGCTACACATTTTCTCCACTAACTAAGGCACATTTGCATGCATTTTTCAAAAATGACATTTTAGCTATGCACACCACAGTGTATTCTTTCTTTGTCAGAAGCATTGCAAAGTCTGAAAACATGGGGAAGATATACTTCAACCCACTGGCAGTCCTATGAGCAACAAAATGAATGTTTTCATTGGGAAACATGAACCCAATGAATTTACTTTCCTTTTTTAATCTTAACAGGCTGCTATGCTATTACAAGGTTACAGGGTTTTCCTGTGTTGTTCTTAGTAAAAAGAGAGCTGTTTTGTCAGCATACCTGTCTCTGCTGCAGGAAGACCTGAGAACAGGGTATGAAATTGTAAATAGGCATTGCAGCCCAAGAACCCACAGGCAATGAGTAGGCATCTTTCAGTCTTGAGAGAGTATGGTAATGTGCTCTGAATAGAGGTCTTGAAACAGCATCTAGTGTGGCTGAGGAGGCCAATTCGAAAGTGACAATCCCTTCCACACTGAAGACAAATACAATCTGTCCCCTGTCCAGCTTCCTGGTGAAGAACCATATACAGTGGTGCCTCGCTTTACGATTGCCCCGCATTATGACAAATCCGCTTTACGATGATCTTTTTGCGATCGCAATTGCGATTGCAAAACGATGGTCTAAATGGGGGAATTTTGCTTTGCGATGATCAGTTCCCTGCTTCGGGAACCGATTCTTCACAAAACGATGTTTTTCTAACAGCTGATTGGCTGTTTCAAAATGGCCGCCGGGTAATAAAAATGGCTTCCCACTGTGTTTAGGGACGGATTCCTCGCTATACAGGCAGCGAAAATGGCTGCCGTATGGAGGATCTTCACTGGACGGTGAGTTTTTACCCCATTGGAACGCATTCAATGGATTTAAATGTGTTGCAATGGGGTTTTTTATTTTGCTTTACGATGTTTTCGCTTAACAGCTATTTTCCTGGAACGGATTGTCGTCGTTAAGCGAGGCACCACTGTATACACTTGCTGTAGCATGTGATAATTTATCCAATTAGGCACTAATTGGGAATGGGGAAGGGGGTGTTCTGTTCTTCTCCTGTCTTTCATATAAGTGCTCCATGCTTTGAAAGAATGTGGCAAGGGGTTATGGAAACCGCATCCTCTGTTCTCCATTCTAAATCTCATTCTCCAACCTGACTGGCTGTGCCTTTAACTGCAATGCCATTGGCTAAGAAACTTTCAGGAGGATGGACTATTTAGGACAGACATTTTGCTACGTGAGACAAAGTCCAAGGTTGTTCTCCCACACAGTGTATATAAAAGAATCATTGATAGATATTGGTGAGGGACCAGTGCCTTCCATGCTGAGCAAAAAGCCACCTCAGAGGATGCAAAGGTATACTGTCTTGCATACTCAGTTCAAGCCTCTGGCTCCCTCTCCCCAAAATCTGATATGCCTTGGGCAGTCCCCTCACTCTGTCTAATTGTCTGACCAACGGTAGGGACTGACCCTTAAAGGAAGGAAAGTTTGAGAAAGTAGGTGCCACACTTCCCCACCTGTAATGCATTCTTTCTCTGGCTAATGAAAGCTGCTCCAACAGAATTTATAAATGAAGAGGGCAGACACGTGGAAAGGCGCATGTGTCTGCCACCACTGTATCTACTTTGGCAATAAATAGAGTTCAGTCAGAAAGGCAAGCAACACGCTATGAGCTTTAAATACACCTAGAGAGGTGTTGTGTTTGGTTTTTTTCCCCCCTCTCCAAACACTCTATTTTTAGCTACGTTTGTATTTCACTCTATAACCAGTCTCCTTTAGCCTCTGTGGCAATCCCCAAGCTTCTCAGTAGGGAACCAAAATGCTTCTAATTCTGCCTGGCAGTGCAGTAATTTTGTTGATGTCTTTTTCCTTCATTCTAGCTTAAGACCCAATTAAAGTCTCCAGGTACTTTGGGAGGAAAGAGATCAAAGTCAAATTTGGTATTCGAAGCACTGAACTTTGCTTTGCTTTGCTTTCTGTATCTGTATTTGTGTGCATATATTCTCTGCTGTCTAAAACTATTTTGCAGAAGTCGGGCTAGCTGGTACCTCCTGCATTTGAAGATATTCCCTCTGTCAGTGTGAAAGCTCAAAATGCTTTGATGGTGGTTATTACTATAAGAAGCTCAGTGGAATGGAGGATGATCATACATCATCCAAAGGAAATGGTTGTTATTATGGAGGGAACGGGTGGCAGAGAGGGAAAGGGCATTTCTATATGGCAGGCACCTGTGAGACATAGAGGGGAGGGGAGCGCAGGATAGCTGAAAGGCCATCCAGTATCAGAGTTAAATTGTGCCATATAAATGAATGGCAGCCATTTGTATGGCTTAAGGGAAGCCTTAGACAACTCTTCAGGTATAAGAGCTAAATTTCAGAAGGTTACTTTTGGAAAGGAAAGAATTCTGTTTCAGTTCTAGGGACCCAAAGCAATTAGTTACCATCACACTTGCAGTGTTAAAAAGGTACTTCATTACTTCCCTGTTTTCTTGAAAGGGAGTAATTCCTTTTTAATAGCTTTTTAAATGGTCTCTTGGCCTGGAGATACAAAACACATTGTTTGTTCACCTCAGAAAAGAGTATGGGGAAGCAGCATGAGGCAGAGCATTGAGCAGTGTCTAAATTATAGCTGGAGGAGGCTCTTGAGAATCCTCTGGACTGCAAGGAGAACAAACCTATCCATTCTGAAGGTAATCACTGGAAGGACAGATCCTGAAGCTGAGGCTCCAATACTTTGGCCATCTCATGAGAACAGAAGACTCCCTGGAAAAGACCCTGATGTTGGGAAAGTGTGAGGGCAAGAGGAGAAGGGGACGACAGAGGAGGAGATGGTTGGACAGTGTCATTGAAGCAACCAACATGAATGTGACCCAACTCCAGGAGGCAGTGGAAGACAGGAGGGCCTGGCGTGCTGTGGTCTAGGGGGTCATGAAGAGTCGGACATGACTAAATGATGACGACGAAATCATAGCAATTTCTCCTCCATTACCTAACAGACCTATAATAGTAATACCACAAAATGAGAGAGTTTTTCCTTAGTAAATTGCAAATCTTGTAGAACATAGTTATAAGTTTCTTGTTGGAAAAAGGAAATTATTAGAAGTAAGCACATATTTGCAGCTGTTCACCACCAAGCTCAGTCAAAGACCTTTGGAATTGGGGGATGGGCCAACCACCCTGCCATAATGGCTAGTGATTTCTATTCATTGCCACTATACAAGGTCACAGAATGTACTAATCATCCCTCTAACAATTATAAATGGCATGTGAAGGCTTAGTGGGGAGCAGGACTTAAATGCCAGGGTTCAGTTCTACAGTTTATATAGTAAAACTGAATGAAAGTGCCCTGTAGCAGTTGGAGAGGCCATTGCCTCATCACTGAAGACACATCCCGATGGGCATTTGTCCTGCTGCTTGTCTCATATTCCTCACTTGAGTGCTCCAATGTTTTCTCTGCCAAGAAAATGTAAAAGCTGGTCAGATGACATTGTTGGCAATACAGAGTAGGCCCAGTCTTCTCATATGAGTATATGGTACATTTTTGTACTGCCGTTCTCTCTCTCTCTCTGTGCTCTCTGCTCTCTTGCATGGAAATGGGGCTTGGAATTGTAGTACATGAACATTTTTTGTGATCCTTCCCAGAACGTGCTCCTGAAATTGGAGGTGTGGGTGGCTGAAAATAACATACTAGCACCCAAACAAACTGCAGTTTGGTCAACCATCATTTTAGCCCAGTTAAAACATAGTATTTCCCTTGCCTATCTGTACCTGGCCAGACCGGGCCAACAAACTTCACTTACTTCAAGGATCTGAATGTTCATCCCTTTCATTTCTTTTGCTATATTATAGATTTTTCTTGCCATGTACACACTCTGTACATTCCAAGTTCTAATCTAACTTTTAGCATGGAGGATTTTGAGCAGCCTCTGGCCAACTAAAGCCTACCAGGGACTGACAACCTTTTTACATTTCTGTCTGCCTTTGACACGTGTACATGGAGGATACAATGTGATGGTTTTCTGTTGCCTTCACATCTTGGTACTATTGCCAATTGCAATGGCTACCATCACACTCACAGCTTTGTGGCACAGTGGGTAAACTGCAGTACTGCAGTGAAGACTCTGCTTACTGAGTCAAAATTGACTCAGTATTCCATCTTTCCAAGGTTGGTAAATTGAGTACCCAGCTTGTGTGTGTGTGTGTGTGTGTGTGTGTGTGTGTGTGTGTGTGTGTGTGTGTGTGTGTGTGTGTGTGTGTGTGTGTGTGTGATCATTAAACTGTAAACTGCACAGAGACAACTTTAAGCACTATATATAAGCATCACACTTTGCTTTTGCTTTTTTTCCCTCCATATTGAAGCCCTGCTGGCATTCTTTGTCTATGGACTTCAGTTGGTACTGAAATTAACATTTAATTTTACATGCCTGTCAGTTAGATTGCATTCAACAGGACAATCTTTCTTGATTGTGTTAGTGTTCTTTTTTTCAGATTCTGTGTACTGGCAGTGAATAATGATAGTAAAAGGTAACAGTGAATAAAACACCAAATATCCTTTCCTTGTAAAAGAAACAGAGACAGTGACAGAGAGAAGACAGAGCACATTAAGTGGTGATTCATTTGGAGTCTTATGTGCCCATTGAGATGCACAAAATGTTTGAAGCATTAACTCTCTAAGGCCTGAGGGAAATTACTTTATTTAGTTCCATGGATTATTGTCCAGCTGATGTAAAAATCAAATACAATGGATGTGGTTTGGAAATTAATTTAATTATAAAATCAATTCTAGACAGTGCATTTTGCCAGGGTCATTTGCTGGCTGGAAATGCACAAAAAATGATACTTTAAGCTGTACAGTAGCATCTTTGGGTCTGATGTGGCCTGAGTTTTTTGTGAAGAAAAACAGCAAGAGATTGATGGTCATGGGTTCATATTTCTGCCTGTGAGCACTGCCCATGCCCCTCTCTATTATGATGCAGAGAGTGTCTTCAGAAACAAGCAACAAAACAGTAGCTGAACCAACCTGGTTCCACAACAAAATTTAATGAGGCTGAACAATGAAACATTTCTATGGGTGCCAGGGATTTAACGGCCCTCCCCAACATTTCAGGTCGACAGGAAAAGTCCACAATGGTCCTTTAGTGGGAGGAGTGGAGCTCCACCAGCTCTATCAGGTTCCTCAGGTGGTCCAAATATGGGGAGGGCACAGCAAGAGTGCTAGACGCACACACCTAGCTGTCCCTGGATTACAGTAGCCTGGGTTTCATTCCCTAGCTACTCTTCTATAGTCACAGCTGGCAGCAATTGCCCCATGCATGTGGTACTCTTGCTTGGAGGCATGGCCAGAGTCTATATGGATATGGCTGGTCTCTCTGGAGTAACGAGGTGTGGAGAGAGGTGGGGTATGTGGCTGATATGGGGTGTGCTGGTTGTGGGGTCCTGGTTGTGGGACCATTTGCCTCTGCTACTTCCTGTGCTGGTGTTGTGCCCTGCGCTGGTTCAAACTGTCTTGCCTCATTTCAGCTTAGCCAGGTTGCTTCCTCCAGTGGCACAAAGAACCCCCACTGTCCCAGTGACATATGGCCTCCCAACTGACCATGGAGTGCTTGGGCAGCCCCTCCTGGGCCTTGAATGCCTCCCAGTTCATGGCCTCTGCCCAACAGTCCTCCCCTGCTGCCTTTCTCTCTTCTCTAAATCCCCAGCCCTCCACATCCATATGTGTGGCCCCCAAGGTGTCATCTGCACTGTTGCCGCTAACGCCCCAGTCCACAGATGAACTGTGGGTCAATAATATTGCCCTTATTCTCTGGGAGGGGAAAAAGTCCACTCTCACCAGCAGAGGACGTGGGACTGGTCCCACATGACTCTAATTCTTTTACCCCAGTAATCTTTTACAAACCTAGGTTTAAATTTTAAGGCAAAAAAATTAAAAGAGGGCCCATTTAATGTGAAACTAAACATTAAAGGGGACGTATATTCCTTGCAGTCACTGAGGGGGAGTCCCTCTGCCAAGAGCACAAGGAATATATTATGGAGTTTGACTTTAAATGTAGTTTTCTCTTTTCCTTATGCTGCCTTCTGGTCATACAAGTAGAATACAGAGGTGTCTTTTAAATGGCCTTTCATATTATTGCCAAAGACGACCTCAGTTTGTGTGTCCATATTTTTGATCCTTTAAAATGATCTCCCTTCAGGTCTTCATATATATTCTCTGAAAATTTTTTCTCCATCCCGTTTTCCCTCTCTTTGGCCCTATCTAAGGCCAAAATCCTATTAGTTTCTTCTGCATGTGGCAGTGCAATCACAAAAATTCCAGTGATTAACAGAGGCTAATTAACGAGGTGCCAGTTGTGGAACTGGCTTGTGACTAGAATCTTATTACTCCATCTCCACAGCGACTTCCATGATTGTACTCGTACATGCAGAAAGAAGATAGGATTTGGACCTAAATGTTTTCAGTACATATACCGTGCATATATATATGATTACTGTGTGAATTCATGTTCACACTAGATAGCAAAAGGTCCCTTTTAGACAAAAAAGTAGCCAGCCTCAGTAATTCTCCAGTGGTCCTTTGACGAGTCATAGCCAACCTGCTGAAATATCTTCTTGGCCCTTGTTATGTTCAGAGACTGAAAAATATATCTAAACTGGAAAAAAAAAGAAAAGAGAAGGCCTGAAGAGGTCAATATTTCTCCATTTTTGGAAGTAATTGATTTCTTTTTTCCCAAACCATCATATACACACATCTCATAAAAAAACCCTGGGACTCCAAAATAAAATAATTGAATAGAATGTCTACACTTAATGGAAGACTTTTTAAAAAAGTTATAGTTTGAAGATGGAACACAGTATTTGTTATTGCTGCATCTCCCCGCAACATATTTCTTATTAGACAGAGCTGTGTTTTCTGCCTAAACAAAACAGTGCTTTCTTTCAGACATACACGTATTAGAAAGTATGATACCTAGAAGGTTAGGAACAGAGTCCCGCCCAATATGTATAGAAACAATTTTGGAGAACAACGTAATAAAAAATCCTAGGAGGCACTTAAATTAGCCGCCCAGAGTGGTCGACTAGACCAGATGGGCGGGATATAAATCAAATAAATAAATAAATAAATAAATTTAGACTAACTATGGGGCAATTTCTTTTCTTTCATACCATTGTCAGCTGGTTTTGCCAAAACAGTAAATGACTGAAAAATCAGCTATAGTCTTTGCAGCTATGCATTGTCATTTTCAGTATATGTGGTTTTATATTTTCTCCCTGTCTGTCCCCTTTTTTGTTCTTAGCAGCCTAATGATGCTTTATCAGTTTAAGCCTTCTTGAGCTAGTTTTCACCCATTCTAGGAGGAACCAGCAATCTGGACACAGTAGCCCTTTTCATATGAACTCAATTATGTGGAGCAATGATGTGTATCGTACACAAAACTGTACTTTTGCCTCTGTGTACATTAGGCACTAAATATCCTTTCAGCTTAGTAACTTAATTAGTGGCAGTGCTATTTCTATCTGCCTTTTCCAATAGCTCATTGAGTGCATTCCAACCCAGGAGTCTCATCTTCCAGCACTATCTCTTATTTCTTTTTGGATTTTTCATAATAGAGTTTTCAAGGTAGGAAATATTCAAAAGTGCTTTTAGCTTTGCTTCCTCCTGCACAACACTAAAGAGAGAGAATTTGAACATCACTGCCATTGTCTGTGAAAGACCTTCTGCCAGTCTTCTATTTTACTATTGCTGCTGACTAGTAGTTGCCCTCTGGATTTCTCTCCACACTCCTCAATATTGGAAATAAGAGCTCTCTTCTATGGATATGACCATTATTTGTGAAGAGGCCTCTTAGTCTGGAACCTCAGTTTAGCCCATTCCACCTTAGTTGATCCTTCTAGGAGTTCAGACTTGTAGATGAGCTTTCGCTTCCTGATAGCATTTATCTCAGTCTCCCTGGCACATTCAAATCTCCTCACTATCTTAAGGTATGCATCCAAGGAGTTTACCTATAGAAAGGTGCATAAATGAATGCATTCATTATGGGAAATGGGCACAGTAAAGGTAGGTCGATTTCTAGGAATGGGACTTTTGGGGGAAAAAGAATTCTCAGACTCGTGTGGGAATTTCCCAGGCCAGATTATCAGATGGGGAACTGACAAATGGCACAAAGTAGAGCAGCCGTCCTACCTCCATGCTTTCTTTGTGCCTCTAAAATGTGGACCTGCTGCACCTTTGTGAGTCACAAGGATTCCCTGAAACTTGCAAGGGTGCACAAGGAAACAAGTCTCTATTGAGGTTTCCTTTGTGGGAACTTTTCCCATGCACTCTTGCAAATCACAGGGAATCCTCATGACTCGCAAAGGTAGAGTGGGGTGATTGTCAGAGGCACCAAAAAAAGCAAAGCAAAGCAATAATGCAGGAACAACTTGGAGATGAGGCTGCTTTATGTCCTGCTGCTTAATGACTCCCTATCCCATAATTTAGCACAAAGGTGTTCCTACTAAATTATGAGAGTAGAGGTTATTCCACCCCCAGCCCAAAATCCCAACCCAGAAGCCTTGTAGTCAAATACAAATGAGTAGACAGAATAGCAGATGGGATCTGGAGAAATGCAAAAATACAGAGACTAAGAATTTTCCACATCCCTGTTCACCACTACAAATATGGTAGAATACACGACAATCCAATACCAGACTTTTAACAACTCAGCATGCAGTGTCCCATGCTTGAGTGGGTGGATCTGTTAGTGTCACTTTCCTACCACCTTCCAGTTTTATTAATCATAAGTCCAAGGGAAAGATCATGAGAAGGAATTTGCACATTTTGAAACATTCTTCTTTTTTAAAAAAAGAGTAAAAAGAGCCATTATTCATCCTTAACTCTTACAGCTATTTCATTTGATCCTCTTCAGAGCTTCCCAAAAGGGTGCCAAGGGTGGCATTGATGGTGTATAAAAGAACAGGCCCTGTCAGAGGTAGCCCCTCTGCCTGAGCCTCTGTGTCATGCAAAATGTGGCACTAAGTGCACACTCAGCATCGTACTTCGAGTCACAGGAGGAGTTGCATGGCAAGAGATGTTGATGCTGAGCCCAGGACTGCCTGGAAGAATGTTGCTACAATTTCTTTTCACTTTCCGTTCATTCGGACGTTCTTCTTTTTATTACTCCAGTAGAACATCTTAAAAGACAACAATGACCCTCTTCGTATCCATCCTCTTTAAGGGAGCTACTGGTCAGCAATGTTAGCTGAAAGGGACACTGGTGGAGGAGGCAATGCCAGTGACACTCAGACTAGCCTTTGTTAACATTGAGACGCAAGTAGCAATGGTAACTCCAGCTGAATGCTCCTTAACATCGAAAACCCCATGATGGGACAATCCAAAATGAAAAGGGGGGGGCTGGGCTGGAAGGTGAGATTCCGAAGTCGGAAAGCCCTTCACCAGCGACTGGGGAAGAGCAAAGAGAAATCTGAATCTGTACAATTGGAACAAGGAACATGGAGTATGACCAGTAGGAGTCCTACTATTGAGTTTGCCTTTGTTGTTAATTTGCTTATTTGAGTAGCAATGTGTTTATTGTGTGCAAATCTGTGTGTATTTCATTCAGGGCAGCTTACACCCCTCCATCAGCCCTAGTTGTTAGCTGATTCATTTTCTTTCCCAGTGTGATTCATTTTTAAGCAATTATTTATCTTCTTCCCTGCTGCTTCTGTTCACTTGCCTGCAAGTATATTCACATTCCTATTTTGCACATTTAATTGATATCATGAAGCACTGCTATTTTATAGTTCTTTTCATTTAGCTAAGCACAGAACTTAGTATCTATTTTATCTCCTCACTAGCTAAACATATATTATATGTTTTAAGGCATTACTGTTATTTTCATTATATATGAATCTTAGTTTAACATAACCAGTCATTAAGCATATTTGCAGTAATAATACATATACTAGGGCCAAAGAGAGGCACACTGTTTTCCTTTCACTGCCAGTTAGGCTGGTAAGGGCCAGAGATTTTGATGACACTGGGAAGGAGCCTTGGGCTCTTGGTAGTGGAAGTAAGAGGGTCACCTACATGGAATTGTATCCTGCTGTGTAGCCTCCTGCTGAAACGGTTGAGATTGCTCTTAAAAACTGTTTAAAACCATTACTGATGTGCTATGTCAGTTTTTTAAAAAATCTTTTCTTTGCCTTCTGATTGAAAAACTCATTGCAAGTCGAATCCACACGCGCGCAAGAGTGTGAGATGATTTGAGAAAGTTATGGAAAGGGCAGAAGGGAGGAAATGCGAGAGAAAGAGAAATAATTCCCTTTTCTGCTTCTCTGCTGCTTGATCTCAAGGGAGAGAAAAGGATTTGAGCATCTTCGTGTGAGAGAACATTGGGAATGGGGGAATGGAGGGGATCAGAAAGAATTGTCTGCACACCTCGTCCAAAGTCTGTCTTAAGAGTTTCTTTCCCAATTGCAGAGCGTCTAAAGAGATGACATCCCTTTGAACCCCCTATGCCCCTTCCTCCTCTCTTCTTTCTCCCTCCCCTTCCTTTTATTACAGGCCTTCCAGAGACAGGCATTTCTGTTTCATGATTTTTTTTTAAATGAGAAGAGCTCTCCAGCCAGACACTAAGAGAGGAGGGGGAGACAAAGCTGGGAGGGCAAGCAAGGTGATGGGAAGAAATTAACATGCCAGCACTGAATCTTTGGGGACGAAGGCAATCCACATTTCAAGAGAAGTCCACCCCCACTACCTTTGTACATACACAGAGATGTGTGCCCCCACAGCACACGCACCCACACTCCCCTCTGCCAAAGAGGGGAGGTGATTGATTTGCCAATATCTGGAAGTTGCTCACTTATGCCACTTCACAATATTGGATTTCGAATGGTTGGTCTTAATTGCAGCTAGTCTAGCCTCACCCTAACCCTGCTTCCAGCATTGGCAGAGATAAGCAAACTGCCTTATAATAATATTTGGTTACACACTAAACCTCGAAAGCGTCTCACCAGACTTCTCCTGACATTTTCTTTTTGAGGCAACAGCTGTTATATCTTCAGACCGCCATCACCAGATTTCATTCAAGCTCTAGCCCTTCCCACAGAAACTTTCTCATATATACTGTATTCCTTCCCCTTCTCATAAACTTTCTTTCTTTAGCTCTTCCCTTAAGACAAGTTTAGCTCTTGGTCTTGTTACTTCTCCTCATTCCAACTGATTTTGACTTTAATCTGTCAACAAACTGCCCCTAAATTGTCACTTATCAGTGTTATAACAGTTTGGTTTCCTCATTTCCCCTATAATATCCAGAAAAATAGTGTCTCAGTGTTTTTTTAAAAAAACCCAGTAATAATAAATTCAACTGTCAAATAGCCAGAATACCATGGAGACATTGTACTGCCCCTAAAGGCATTCTGCAGTCTGGGGAGGTGGACACAATTAGAAGAGAGTGCCTAGCCCCACTGTAGCATTCACCCTAAGTTATGCAATAAGTTATGTATTATTCAATAATTATATGCTAATGTGGTAAAGAGGTGGGGCCACAAGAGATGTTAAAAGGCGGAGCCTGAGAGAGGAGGAGTCAGTCTGAGTTCAGTCTGTGTTAGGAATCTGAGAGCGAAGGATAGTTTGGGGTCTGAGGAGTGATTAGTCTGAGTGGAAACTGTGATAATTACTATAGAAAGTTAATATTGAAGCTTGATGAAACTTGAAGAATGTGCTTATGAATTGTTCCAGTAACCAATTGTAATCAATAAACCTGTTCTATTAAAAAAATCAGTACCGAATGGACCTTCATCTTTTCTAAGTAAAATAAGTTGATAAGGAGATCAACTGGTGGCATCATGTCAAGAGTTGTTTCGGTTTGCCTTTGTGAGCTCTGTGTTGAGGGAGACAAACTGGGGCAATGAGGGCAAACGCCACACCTACCTTCTCCATTGTTGTACTCTTCATGATTTCAAGGGGCTAAAGAGTATCAAGTAAAAGAGAGTAAAAGACACATATTTTATCTTTTTTAAGCAAATGTCTTCATTTTTCATTGTTTTCTCCCAAAAGAAAACCAAGCAAACAAAACCCAAAGCATTGACTATCTCACTCATCAGTTTTTTTTCCACAGGTCTTGAAGATGATGAATTAGAATAAGATAATTTTCATTTACATTTTACAATATGTTGGTATGAATCAGGCTAAGCAAACATATACGTACAAGATAGACCATTTTACTAGTAATTGTTCAGGCTTGCTGTCACCTAACCTATGTAAAATAGCTTATCAATCAGCTTAACCAAATTTGCAAATGATTTCAAAACATTTACATTGTTGTAAAAGTTGACACTGCCCCCAAACAACCAGTTTCATGACTTGCCAAGAAAAGTTATATTGACACAGTTGTCCAGAGTTGGTCTGACTCTTGCCTATCTTTTGCTGTGCTAAGATTGGAAGCTTAGCCTGTGCAGGACATTGCAAAGCCATCTTTCCATTCATTCCTAACTAGCTCCACACAAAATTTAGGACTGGCAGATTTCTGCTTGATTTTGCCCTGGCAAACTAAGCCTGAGGGGGTCACATAACCCAAATGCCTTCTTCAAGCATCTTTCTTTTTTTGAAATAAAAAATAAAAAAATCACAACTCAGTGCAGTGAAAGGTGTTATCCTGCTTACTGTTTGAGTTCATTCTCAAATTTTAATTTTAATTGTTAGAATCAATATTGCATCAATGCTTTTGTTCATAATAATGCCTGTGTATATGATAATGACTGTGCATCACAATATGAAGGTCAATAGCTCATAACAATGTTTCTAATGTAGTTTCATACAAACTTAATAGACAATTTAGCTTAACTTGTCTAATTGTCAATGGAAACAAAATTTATGCTGCTGTAAGCAAGTAAAATTAGATTATCTAACTTACAATTTCCCTAGTGTTTGATTCATTAGTAAATCTGTAAACATGACTCTTTACTTAAACTAAATTCTGAGTTACTGATCTTTAAAATAATGATGGAATGATGAGAAAGTCATTGATCTCAACAATGTCACTCCTTTGCAACTCTGTAATAATGACAACGTAGACATTTCTGTCATTTGGGCACAGTTTCTGAACCTGCTGAGTATAGATTTCTGGCTGCTAATGTTTAAAATGCAGTTACTATTGGTAGAGAATTGTCGCTTCAGGGTTTGTACCTGCTGATCTAGCAGGTTTCTGTATAAAATGCTCTTCTAAAAGTGCGGTTCCCATTCATGGATTGCTGTCCTGTCGTGGTGAAGGGGTTTGAGTAACTCAGAGAAGCTATGGGCTTTACTGTGCAGGGACACCCATGACGGACAGATCATAGTGGAGAGTTCTGACTAAATGCAATCCATCAACAAAAACCATCCCAAAGAAAAGGAAATGCAAGAAAGCAAAGTGGCTATCCAACGAGGCCTTATAAATAGAAGAGAAGAGAGGGGAAAACAAAATGCAAAGGAGATAAGGATAGTTACAGAAAATTGAATGCAGACTTCCAAAGAATAGCAAGGAAAGACAAGAGGGCCTTCTTAAATGAACAATGCAAAGAAATAGAGGAAAATAACAGAAAAGGAAAAACCAGAGATCTGTTCAGGAAAATTGGAGATATCAGAGGAACCTTCTGTGCAAAGATGAACATGATAAAGGACAAAAATGGAAGGGACCTCACAGAAGCAGAAGACATCAAGAAGAGGTGGCAAGAATACACAGAAGAATTATACCAGAAAGATCTGGATGTCACCGACAATCCATATAGTGTGGTTGCTGACCTTGAGCCAGACATCCTGGAGAGTGAAGTCAAGTGGGCCTTAGAAAGCATGGCTAACAACAAGGCCAGTGGAGGTTGATGGCATTTCAGTTGAACTGTTTAACAGTTTGGAAAGCTCAACAGTGGCCAGAGGACTGGAAAAGATCAGTCTTCATCCCAATCCCAAAGAAGGGCACTGCCAAAGAATGCTCCAATTGCACTCATTTCACACACTAACAAGGTTATGCTCAAAATCCTACAAGGTAGGCTTCAGAAGTATGTGGACTGAGAACTCCCACAAGTACAAGCTGGATTTCGAAGGGGTAGACGAACTAGACAAAATTGATAACAAGCCCTGGATTATGGAGAAAGCCAGAGAGTTCCAGAAAAACATCTACTTCTGCTTCATTGACCACCCAAAAGCCTTTGACTGTGTGGACCACAGCAACCTATGGCAAGTTCTTAAAGAAATGGGAGTGCCTGACCACCTTATCTATCTACTGAGAAACCTATATGTGGGACAGGAAGCAACAGTTAGAACTGGTTACAGAACAACTGATTGGTTCAAAATTGGGAAAGGAGTATGACAAGGCTGTATATTGTCTCCCTGCTTATTTAACTTATATACAGAATACATCATGCGGAAGGCAGGACTAGAGGAATCCCAAGCCGGAATTAAGACTGTCGGAAGAAATATCAACAACCTCCGATATGCAGATCATGCCACTCTGATGGCAGAAAGTGAGGAGGAATTAAAGAACCTTGTAATGAGGGTGTATTCAAAAGCCTGTGCAGCCCCCTCAACTGATTCATAACTAGGCTTTGAAATGGATAAAAGTTTTCTTTAAATAGGATGCACACACCAGCCCAAAAAACATGTGATTATCATGTGCCTTTAAACTGACTTCAAACCCCTGGATCCATCTCCCGATTCATTTTCATAGTGCAACCATGCCCAAAGTCTGCTTTATAGTTTTCTCTTGTCCATGTATTTATGCTAATAGTGGAGGGGGAGATTAGAAGCATAGAGAATTTTTGTGTGGGCAGTGTCTATCTTTTTAGGAACAAAAACACAGCACCCCTAACCTGTTCTAATTTTAAGCTAAGGTGGGGAAAAATACTTCCGTGAAATTCCCTGGAGGTGCAGATGGCAATGATCACACTTCTGTTTTGGCTTGATGGAGAGGGTGATTTAACAAGTGCAGAAAGCCAGTAGCAAGATTTCTCAAAGCTATTGTGAAAATGATTTGTCTGTACTCCATACCCTGAACTTCAGAACCAGACTGTAAATGCGAGGTGTCTCCAATTATGTGTTGTGCCTGTACTGCAAGCAGAAACTATACCTTGGGGGCTATTACTGACTTATCCACAGGGACTCCTTTCAGGGTAGGAAGCTGGCAATTTGCATTCACCAGGGAAATCCCTAGCATTTCTGTATGAAGCAGTGCTTGATTACCAAGAAACAGAAAGGAGTAAAAGATTATTTGATCATCCTTCCCCAATCATCATGTCCTCCAGAGTGAAAATCCCCGTCATCCCTTCCAGAGAGGGCAAAAATGGTGGATACGTGATGGAGGTTTGAACCCAAATTATCAGCAGACATCAAGTTGGAGAAAGCTTATCTAGAAATGAGCTTCTTAGATTTGGGAGCCCTTGATACAGAGATATCAAGGGTGATAGATTTTTATGTCATTGTCTTAAGCGAAAAAAGGAAACTTTGTTGCTGCTGCTGATAACAGTGAGTCCCCTTACCTAAGAAACGTGGAAAGTTGCCTACCATACACTCCTTCTGCATCTCCACTCAATATGGTAGCAGCTAACCTCTCCCCTCTCTGTTGCTACTCCCTCCACAAGGACAGAGTCATATATGTAGAGGAGACATTCCTGGTTGTATATAGGTTCTCCATGATTACTGAAGGTTATTGCTCCTATAGTTGAATAAGAACCTCTTATCTGTAGCTATATCACTCTCTGTGTGGAGAAAATGATAGAGAATGGAACAATTGGGCACTTCCACCAGCATGTTGTGGAGAACTGGGTAGGTAATGCCTGTCTAGAACTATTCTCTGTTCTTCCTTTAGGAATTTGACAATCTTATTCCTCCAATTTCTTTGCCCACCAATAAGGTGGAGAATTTTGAAAGACTCTTGTGCACACAGCTATACCCACTGTGAACATTACTTACACATTGTCCCCAATGTATATCCAGGTGTCATGCTAATATGTGAAAAGTCCAAAACATTCTCCACGTAGATTATATAAATCCAAGATTTTGAGCTATGCTGCTCAAAGTCAAGTTGGAGGAAGCTCAGAAAGCACAGAGTCAAACTGAATTCAGTTTTAAGGAACCAGGATCATCATATCAAGTGAGCTCAGGACCCGTGCACAGCCCTAAGTTCCACTCACATTCAAGAGAACACAAAGTGAAGTCCCCTGCAGGCCTCCCAGATGAACATATATTTAAAGGGACATTGGAATGGAGACTGGTGCACATGCCTCTGGACCCCTTTCATACATTGCTCTAGTCATGATGCCTGAAGAAGAACTTCAAAATTTACTTTTTTCAACTGGATGTCCCAAAATTCTGCTCCTAGTTAGCTGGGCAATTCTTGGAGATACAGTTCAGAAAAGTAACACTTTTGAGCTCTCATTATGCTTGAAATATGGCTGGTCTCCTCTCCTCTCCTCCTCTCCTCTCTCATCACCTAATCAAAGTGTCAGGCAGAAGGGGACAATACTTAAACCAACAGGAGTATTTCTATCCTTAAATGAAAATCCTTTTTTTTTTTTTTTTTTTTCTCTTCCCTTTCGTTGGCCCACTTTCCTTTCTTAAATCCTTGCATAGTGCAGAAAGGCCTAGCATGAAACACTTGGTGGTCTAAATGTCTACAGTGCTGCTTTCAAGGCTCCTGTAAAGCTCCTTGTTCTTCCTGCTCATCTCTGTTTTTCCTTTTTTTCTGACATATTCGTGGTTTTACATGTCCTGCAAGGATGTCCTCTGGAATTTCAGTAAAGGGCTGGTGGGGGTAATGCCAAAAAAAAGTAAAAGAAAAGAAGAGAAGAGAAAAGAAAAGAAAAAAAAACCAACGAAAAGGAAAGAAAAGAAAAAAAGAAATCATTTCAGTGTGTGGAAGGTAAGATTCTTGACAAGGTTCAAAGGCCTGGCCTTGGACAAGTTCAAAGTTTAAGGGCAAAACGTGATGTACTTAAGAGTGTGGGCTATGATGCTTTTTCTTACCTGAAAACTAGGACTGAATTTACGGTAATGGGGAGTGTCCAAGGCAACTGCCTGGGGTGGCAAGGTTGAGAGATGCAGGACTTGGCTAATGTACAAGTACCTGTCATGATCTATACACTCAACTCTCCGTTTGGAAGCTAAAATAAGTAGTGAAACATTTCACCTTCATTTGTAAGGTAGGCAAATAATGTTAGCAACTCACCTTCTGTTGTTCACCTTCACTTGTCAGCCAACGTCATAGTTTCTTTTTTGTTGCCTACTCAGCTAAATGCACGTTCTCCCTCTTTGTCCAATGAGGTACTCTTTGTCTTTCTTTACCCTCCTGATCTCTTTTTCTAGCTGTCCTCTTTCTGTTCCCTGGCTTTTGATCCTTGTCTTTCCCTCCCTCCTAGCGCTTGTTTAAGCTTTTCCTCTGCTGCTCCTTCTTCCTCCCTCCCTGACTTAGCAGGCAACAAGTTTTCTCTGTTCCCATTTACGACACCAGTGCCCATTCAAGGATTTTTGGTGCCTATGAGATCACCCAGAGGTGTGGAAATTTACCATCAAGGTAATATTCTTCATGCAGATATTGCAAAATGGGCTGGAAACTCAATTGGGAGCAAGTTATGCAGAAATTGAACAGATAACTGTAGAGGCCACTCACCTAGGAAAGCACTAGTTCTGGGTCAGGAATGGGAAATGCGACCTTCCAGTTGTGAGACTGCATCTGTGAGTATCCTGAAGCAATGATAAGGCATACTATGAGTTGCATTTTCCTAATGATGAAGATACAGATGCAAATGTTCTCTAATGGGCAGTCCTGTGAAATAGCCACCCAGGTTGCACTTGATGTTCTAGGGTGTAGTTGTGTCATTACAGGAGTGGAATAACCTCATGCCAGAGAACTCCCATCCTTTTCAGTCTGAATGGGAGAGTGTTCATGCAGGAAATCTAAACCTATCATTACACACACACTAACTGCAGTTAGTACAGGAAATCTAAAGCTATCATTACATAGTGAATTACCACAGCAAGTAGAGTGAAGCATGACTAGACTGCAGCATTACAGATCTTCCAGTCTGTTAGATAAATGCAGTGTCCTAGATTGATACAATGGCAGGGGAACAGGTGAGCTTCAACCTTGGCTACCCAACCCCTCAAGGTCCCGGTGCCGATTTGTCTCCCCTCTCTATGTTATGGCTGCCAAGTCTCAAGTTGCTGGCTAAAGTTGAATGGGGATTGCCAGGCAGGGAGACAAACATGGGGGCAAGCAGGAGAGGAAGAGGAGAAAATCTGATCTTCATGTGGCAGGTTGAGAGAAAGCATGGCTACCAATCTCTGCCCATTCCCAGCTGACAGCAGGGCTTACTGGCTCAGTGCCAAAGCGTCTGGATGCCTGTTGCATCTGCACACCCAGGAGCAAGGGGAACGGGGAGATGGACGATGGGCTCGTTGTGTCATTTGGGAGCAAAGCAGGAAGTGCCAGCATCTTGATTTATGAGTCTTTTTGTTAAATAATCCCTGGCAGCAAAAGTGTAGCAGGTGAGAGGAGAGAATTAGTGTGCTGCTTATATTGTGCCCCATAGCACTTAAGGGGTGGTTTACAATTTAATTATGCAGGCTACACATTGCTCCCCCCCCCAAAAAAAACCAAGCTGGATACTCAATTTACTGACTATAGAACGATGGAAGGCTGATTGAACCTTGAGCTGGCTACGTGGGATTGAACCTGGATCGTGAGCAGTTTTGGCTGCAATACTACAGTTTAATCACTGCATCATGAAGCTCAGTCAAGCTTCTGCTCCATCCGCCTGATTCTCCTCATTCCTATTTCTACAATCAGCTGTTCCAGCAGCTGTTCCAGATCTTCTCCCAAGAGCTGCTCACCCTTTCCCTGTTACGCTACAAAAAAGGCCTTCCACCTGGTCTCAGACTTTTGTCCTGAAATCTGTCTGAATCTCCTCAAACATATTCTTATGTATTTTTGTATGCATTCTTTCTAATGCATGCATTTTTGTACATGCTTTTCTAATGTATGCACTTTGAATGGTTTTTGTTTTTTGCATTGACTAAAGCAAGTTTGCCAGCATTTTTTAAATATATAGTTTTTAATTATGTACTTTAAAAAATATATATACACATGGTTTTATATGGATTTCCTCCTCTGAAATACATTGTTGTTGTTTTGGCAAATTGATGGAACATGATGCTTTTGTTTGATATGCATTCCATTCCTTTCTGTTGTCAGTCTCAGGAAGTGGAAAACTGGTATTCCCAAATGGAAAAGCAAATTAAAAACACCTTTATTTTCTGTCCCTAAGAGCTACTTCATTAGAGTATGTATAGTTACAGTAATTACAGATTGATTCACATAGCAATGGCCGGGGGGGGGGGGGGAGAAAAAAATATGGAAATGGGAAGCAAAATCCACTAGATGGTGCTATGACAAGTGTCCCTAATTGGGCATGAAAGTGGAAATGGAAGATTATATTTTGTTTTACTGGGTCAGGTCAAGCAGAGGCATGCTCATAGATAAAACCTTTCCTGATTGCTCATGAGTCATGCAGTCTAAAACAGTCTATAAGAGAGAGATGCTATGTTCCTTTTCTAATATTGCTTTTTCAGCAGTTATTTTATGCATTTCTGCACATGTTCAGTTGTATACCTTGGAAAATTCCATTAAAAATTATAAAAGAGGATCAGTCTTTTTGCTTACAGAGACCCACTTCTCTGTATATATTCTGCATCGGTAACTCTCCACTTCTGAAAACAATACAGCTCTACTGCTTTATTACTGAGATTCACTCTGTTTGTTTAGCAACTTCCAGCCAGTGAAGGGGAACCAGGCCAAATGGCCTGTCTTTCCCAGCAATAGTTAGTACAGACAATCTAGGCTATCGATCACATATGATCAGAGTGGCCTTGGCCAGACGGGTGATAGATAGATAGATAGATAGATAGATAGATAGATAGATAGATAGATAGATAGATAGATAGATAGATAGATAGAGAGAGAGAGAGAGAGAGAGAGAGAGAGAGAGAGAGAGAGAGAGAGAGAGAGAAAGAAAGAAAGAAAGAAAGAAAGAAAGAAAGAAAGAAAGAAAGAAAGAAAAAGAAAGAAAGAAAGAAAGAAAGAAAGAAAGAAAGAAAGAAAGAAAGAAAGTTATATGTGTAGATGGGTGAATGTTTCATTTCAGTTTGTTTTTCACAAAATTTATCTAAATTAGCAAATTTCTTTATAAATGTGTTTGAAAGCTTGTGAGATACCATATTTTTTGCTCCATAAAACACACTTTCCTCCCAAAAAAGTGTGTGTGGGAAGTCTATGCGTCTTATGGAGCGAAGGTGGCGATTTCGCCCCCACTGGCCCCATGGGTGGGAGCCCTCCAAGGGTCCGAGTGAGCCTTCCAGGACCCTGGTGGGGCTCCCCCCACCCCCCACAGGGCCAGCAGGGGTGAAATTGCCAGCTTCCAGGATCTTTTCTGAGCCTTTCAAGCCTCACAAAAGGTCCTGGAAGCTGGCGATTTCGCCCGTGATGGCCCTGTGGGGGGTGGGGGGAGTGTTGCAAGGGTCTGAGTGAGCCTTCCAGGAGCCTTGTGACACTCCCCCACCCCCCACCCCCACGGGGCCAGCGCGGGCGAAATCACCAGCTTCCAGGACCCTTTTGAGACTTGGGAAGCTTCAGAAGAGTCCCAGAAGGTGGCAATTTTGCTCCCTCCAGCCCCCCGGGTGGGGTGGGGGGAGCCTCCCAAGGGTCTGCCTTCCAGGACCATTGGGAGGCTCCACCCCCCACTGCCCCAAGGGCCCAGAGGGGGCGAAATCACCACCTTCTGGGACTCTTTTGAGGCTTGGGAAGCTTCAGAAGAGTCCCTGAAGGTGGTGATTTCACCCCCTCTGGCCCCATGGGGGAGCAGGGGGAGCCTCCAAAGGGTTCTGGAACACACCCTAGGACCATTTGGAGGCTGCCCCCCCACGGGGCCAGAGGGGGCTAGGGTGTGTTCCATAAGACGGACCTCACCAACTTTTTAGAAGAAGGAAACAGATTATTTTTCCCTGTTTTCTTCTCCTAAAAATTTGGTGCGTCTTATGGAGAGGTGCGTCTTATGGAGCAAAAAATATGGTAATTACCATAATTTTTAACTGAATGTGAGAGAAATTGTCACTCATCAATTTGTTCATTCAGCCCAGGGGGATGAGCTGTTTCCAGAGGTGCAGGGACTACATATGCCCATTTTTGGACCCTGGGAAGCCACATCCACTCCCTCACCACCCCAAATTGTTTCCTTCCTTCCTTCCTTCTCTTCTTTTTCTTCTCCTCCTTCTTCTATCTAAAAAGGGCTCCTTATGCTTTCTGGTGGTTACTTTTCCTTTTTCCCTAAAAAATAAATTTGTGGAAGAGAATTGGTGGTGTGGAAATATGGCAATTCTCTCCCCCCCCCCTTTGGAGCACAAATATAGAAAAGGGCATGTGTGGTCAAGGAGTACTGGAAACCTAAATTTAGGACAGAGGTGTGGGTTTTTGAGGTCAACAGTCACACATTGTTAACTCTAAGATTGCTAAACTTCTAGAAGTCTGGGTAAGAATTTTCCTGTGCATTTAACCTTGTTAGTGCTGGATTAGGGTTGCCATCTGTTCCCCCCCCCCCATGAAAGTGCTCATCTTTAACACTTTAATACACACCTTTAACAGAGGCTGATGTGGTCCAGCAAAGAACCATGTTGGCTTTTCCATGCTGGAAAATAGCTCTATCTACTGAATTTGGTTGGTGTATATAACAGAAAATTGCACTGCAGATGATTGTTGAAGATATTTTGAACAAAATTTCAAACTTTTTCTGTTCATATTGAGGTTTTGGGGGAAATGATGGTGGCAGGGAAGCAGGACTGATAGATCTCCCTGTTCCTAGCACCATGTCACCAAATGATGAATCTCATGGAACCTGACTTTGCTCATTTGCCTGCTTGTTGTGGACATGAAGTTGTTATGGCGACATGTGCTCTGGACATTCAGAGAAGGCAGCCTTCAAAGGTTATACACGAAGGGATTAAAAGCAATTCTGCTGCGGAATCTCACAGTACAATCTAATATAAAGGGAAATGTTTCCTCTGTGCAGGATGACGTTTTTGAAGGGGCTCATCTTCTGACTGGATGCTGCAGAGTGATAAAAATAGACCATTTAAAAATGATCCTTCTTCTTTTAATCGTTTTTAAATTGCAAAAATGAACTTGTGAACTTTGGGATTGCATTTTTGTGGAAAAGTCAACAAGAAAACAATTATCTCTAGTATCTGGGCCATGAAGCATGGCCAGGTAACTCTACTGTGACATGGCACATACTGACCCCCATTTGCATGTCTGAGAAGAGAAAGGAAGGGAATCAGCAACAGTGAGCACACATTGCCTAGGACATTTCAGTGTCGACCTTTCCATTCGACAGAGTGAGGTGTCACGAAAGGGCAGGAACTTCTTTGTTAGTTATTTTATTATTACTGTGTTTTTGGTACCAGGTATAGGGGGAGATGGCCATGTGATTTTCTGCTTTAGGTGCCAATATATCTTGGCTGGACTTGTGGATCATACCCCTTGAACTGAAGAGATGACACAACTTGCTCCTTCAAGTGTTCCCTTACTATTGTCTAATTAACATGTGGTTTTGTTTACTATTCATTATGAGGACTAATAATTGGATTTTGCCCACATTTTTAAAGGTTTACACAAAGTTTTCCTGTTTGTTTATAATAATTATGATGATTTATGGTAACCCTTTTCAGAATTTTCTAGGTAGAGTACAGTGGGGTCTTGACTTGAGAACTTAATCCGTATTGGAAGGCGGTTCTCAAGTCAAAAAGTCTGTAAGTCAAGTCTCCATTGACCTACAGTGCATTGAAAACCGATTAATCCCGTAACAGGCCATTTTTGTTCCATTTTGGTTTTTTTCTGGTCTGTAAGTCAATTCTCAGGCTGCAAGTCAAACCTAAATTTTGTGGCCAGAGAAGTCTGTAACTCAAAAAGTCTGTAAGTCAAGCCGTCTGTAAGTCAAGGGTCCACTGTACTCAGATTGGTTTACCAGCCTTTTCTTCTGGGGGTATTCTGGGGCTACACAGCTTGCCCATGGCTACACAGGTTGGCTCTACTCATGGGAGACACAGCAAGGAATTGAACTCCTGACCTCTGGCTCCGCAGCCAGATCCATAAACCACTGAGCTATCCAACCAGCTGTTTGTTTATTAAGTCCCTAAAATTTGCTAAGTGCTGTAGAAAGAATATAAAGCAAAACAGCTCCTGCCTATATGCTTCTGATGAAGAAGGCATGATATGAAAGGTAAAGGGATGAGGAGAGAAGTGGGGAAAGAAGCAAACCCAGGTGTCACACCTTAAAATTTCTTTAGAACACTTGTTATAATGAGGAGTATGACTGGTAGCTGTTCAATCCAAACCAGTGGTTGCTGGAATCTGAGCTAAACTGATGGGGAGGGGTGGAACTTAGTCTCTCATCTTCTCCAAGAACTAGGAAAACCTACATGTCCCTAAACCACCATGCTACAGATCATAACAATGGGAATACCGGCAGCTGTAGTCGCAAAACATAATACTTCCAAGCTCTGTTTTTCACTTGGTTGAGGCCAGGTGGGGGTGAAATATTTGGTGTGTGTTACAGTCCATATATATCATACATGGTAGATCATTGCATATACAGACATTTTTAGTTTGGTCAATTTCCAATCCCAAAATGTTAGATATTGTATCAGCAATTTTTCTTTAAAAAGAAGGAGAAATGATAGCACTTTTCAAATACTTGAAATATTGTCATACAGAAGAAGGGCTAGATCTCTTCTGGATCATTCCAGAGTGCAAGATACATAATAATGGGCTCAAACTACAGGAAGCCAGATTTAGGCTGAATATCAGGAAAAATGTCTTAACTGCTAATGCAGTATGACAATGGAACCAATTACTTCAGAAAGTGGTGAGCACTCCAGAGGCATTTAAGAGAAATATTAGGCAATCATTTGTCAGATATACTTTGATTTGGATTCCTGCATTGAGCAGGGGGTTGGACCTGTTGGCCTTATAAGCCTCTTCCAACACAATTATTTTATGATTCTATGAAGAGGAGGAGGAAAAAGCTCAAGAACGCTTTTGAGTGGGCAAGAACCAATTCAAGATGAGCAAGAATGTAGCGTATGAAATGTCCCAGGAGAATTCCCCAGCTATCATTCTCTGGCAGGCTTGCACAACTTGCAACCCAAATGTAACCTACCAGCCATGTCAATTTTTAATTTTTGGATACTGATTTGCATTGATGGATCAGTCCCAAATTCATACAAACCAAACTGAGACCAAATAAGAAAGTGGCTGTAAACTCAGTTTGTGGCCTCTTCAAGATCTTCAAGCTAAACATATATTTCTAAGAGCCGAGCACTAAAAATTCTTTTCATCAGTGGATGAATCTGTCAATTTTGGTTTCTCTCACAGTTTGTTTTTTTAAAATTACGTATTTTTTTTTGCCATTCTGAACTTGACAAAATTTGTGGATTTGGGCAAGTGCTTCTAAAAATGAATAGAAGCAAACTTGTTCTTCCTTGGCAAAAAAGTTGTGATGAAATTGAGCAGCCATTAAATGTTACTGATATTCTACCTGTAACCTGTAAGGGCACACATTTGTCCAAGCTAAGTCAGGGGTTATTGAAGTTAACTCAGTGATAGAGCAAAATAGTTTTAAGTGCTTTTTAAAAGATATTGAAAGAAATGCTGTGTGTTTTTTTTACATCTGTGTCATATCTAGGTCAATAGTTTACTCTTGATTTCTTTTGTTCATACCTCAAAAACTAGATTTTTAGCTATGTCCATCAAAATGCAAATCCACATAAAATGCAGTTGCCTGAAGTCTTGCATAATGACAGCAATGATTTTTGGTTTGTTTTATTTAATTTTGTGGCATGTTATGTCGGAAAGATGTCAATGTCACAATGTGTCAGGAAAAATATTATATGCATCACTTTGCAAGTTTTCCTTCTTCAGCAAACAGGAAAGAAAAGGAAATATTCTTATTCACTGCTCTCTCTCATAGGAAAAAGGCAGAGATTATTTTCTTCAAAGCCTTTCTTTAGAAGTCTTTTGTGGCACATTGATTTGGAAAACCCCGTGACTCATGCATGGACTGATCCAAATCCCATTTAAGTCAATCAGAACCTTCCTACGCTTGTAACAACTTCAAAGTTGCTGTGGTAAGTTTCATCAGAATTGTTTTCTTGGTAGATTGATACTGACTTCTTTCCCTTGTCCACACCCCACCCCCATTTGTAGCTTTAGGAATCCTTCAGTGGTGAAATGCCATTATTGTAGAAAAACAGTCAGGGGCATTAGTTAAGAAGGACAGGTGGAAAGTTCTGTGTCATTCACAGAACATGCAGCTCATTCTCGGAAGCACTGTGAAGAACTTGAAAGGTCTTTATTTATTTATTTATTTATTTATTTATTTATTTATTTATTTATTTATTTATTTATTTATTTATTTATTTATTTATTTATTTATTTATTTATTTATTTATTTATTTATATGCTGCCCACACTACCCAAAGGTCTCTGGGAAACACCAAATGACAGTCTCTCTGGAGAGTATATTTGGGAGGAGGTGTTTGGTAATGTTTTTGCATTTCAGAGACTTATTTATTTATTTGAATGTTATACTGCTCATCTGGCTACCAAGGCCACTCTGGGCGGTTTACAAATGCAGTAATAAAAGTGATTTTAAAAAACACCAGAAATAGTCAATAACAACCAAACCAAATATAAGAACAACTAAAACAAAATACATTAAAATAATAACACAATAAAGTATGGTGAAGGGTTGCATGTTAGTTATTAAAAGCGCTATTGTATCAGGATGTTTAACAATCCAGGAAGGCCTGTCTAAATAACCATCTTTTTAATAAGCTTTTGAAGGTTCCCAGTGAAGGGGCCAGGCGTATTTTGGGCAGGAGACTGGTCCAAACCGCCAAGAAGGCCTGATTTCTGGTCATCATTTTCTGGGCCTTTCTCGGGGTCAGGACTCTCAATTGCCTGGCCTGATAAGATCTTAAAGGATGGGCAGATCTAGTCAGAAGGAGATGTTCTGCCAGATATTGAGGTGCTAAACCGTTTAAGGCCTTATAGGTTAACACCATCACCTTGAAGCTGGCACAGAAGCGGACAGGTAACCAGTCCAGGGTGGCAAGGGTGGGGTAAATATGTTGATGTCTCCTTACCCCACTCAGCAATCTGGCCCCTGAGTTCTGGACCTGCTGAAGTCTCCATAAGAGCTCCAAGGGCAGCCCCACGTAGAGAGCATTACAATAGTCTAATATTGAGACTACCAGTGCATGAATCAGTGTGGTGAGAGACCTGGTGTCGATGTAGGGAAGCAACTAGGCAATCTGCCTTAGATGGAAATAGGAGGAAAGGACCACAGACACTATCTGAGATTCCATTGATAGTGTCAGGTCCAAAAGTATGCCCAGACTGTGCACCTCATCCTTCATGAGAAGAGTAGCATCCCCAAGAGAGGGAAGCACCCAGACCACAAACACTAGGGGCACCCACCTGCAGGATTTCAGTCTTGTCCAGGTTCAGCCTCAGTCTATTATCCCTCACCCACCCCAGCACAACATCTAGGCAGTGCTCAAGGGACAGGACAGCATCCACTGCAGAAGGATGGAAGGAGAGATAGAGCTGGGTGTCATCTGCATATTGGTGACATCAAGCTCCAAAACCCCTGATGAACTCCCCCGGTAGCCTCATAAAGATATTAATAGCATTGGGGAGATAATTGACCTCTGCGGGACTCACAATCGAGAGTCCACGGAGCGGACAACATCTCCCCAAGCTATACACTCTGAGGGTGATCCTCCAGGAAGGACTGGACCAGGCCAAGGCCAGATCTCCAATCCCCAACCCAGAGAGCCTCCTCAGGAGGATACCATGGTTGATGGTATCAAAGTCTGCTGACCAGCTGAAGAGAACCAGCAAGGATGTTTTGCCCTTATCGGCCTCCCTCAGAAGGTCATCTTGCTAATAAAAAGGATATTGGAGATGGGTCTATAGTTACCAATATCATCTGACAGGATCCAATAGACTTACGATACACTGGTTCCCTGTCTTGTCACTTTAAAAGGTGCATGAAATAGGAATCTGTGGTCTCCCATAACATTTTTTAATGACCTACAATTTTGCCTCTAATTGTACTACCCTCTTGCATGGAAGCATGCAATCCTCTTAAAATCATAATGGTAAAATTTCTCACTACAGGGTCCATTGGCCTGCAACTGAAACACTATGGTCTTAGACAATAATATTATAAATCTATCCAGCCACACTCTGAACCAAGCAGAAATCTCGGTTCTCTCATATAGCTTGACCTTTTGACATGCCAAATCCATGCAGATGATGCAGATCTTTGGTGATCCAGACTAGGACTCCAAGAATATTTCTAGAACTGTGATAACAGCCAAATGTACAAGCAATGTACAAGCTCTGCCTCATTCTCCACTACATGAGGAGGAACACTATACCAACCTAGAGTCATCTTTAATCTTCAAAAAACTGTTTCTGTTGGGAAAGTCATCCTGGTGGGACCTGGAGCCTATTAGATGCCTCCTCTCCATTTCTGCCAGAAGCTTTCTGCTGGTCCTTCTTGGAGGCCTGCTGAGGCACTGCTAAATTGTTCTTCAACTTCCTGTGAGCTGAGTTAACTGAAGGTCTGAGGTCTTGTTGGCTCTAAGCTTACCTGGAATGGCTTTCACGGCTCCCCAACCTCAAATCCAGGATTTAGGAAGAGAATTCTGCTAGTGGCCTTTTCTTTTCTAAATTCCTGTTTGAGGCCTAGGACCCTTTTTTACCTGTTACCCACTTGGGGTCTCTGCCCAATATTTCCCTCTCTTTGCTTTCCTCCTGCTGGAGTTACAACATAGCCCATGTTCTCTTCAAGACTGTCTAACAAGACCCAGGACAAGCGATTTCTGCCACCCATTTCATAAGGCATTTTCTTTGTATTGTGCTGACTTTCACATCTGTTTCTCTCTAATTTTAATTTCACTCTCAGTTCATATGTCTGGGTCCATAGGTCCTTTCAATCATCTTCTACCAATGGAGGACCTGGGGTGTGCACATGCAGCAATTCTACACAGGAACGATATTTTACAGGTTACAAGAAAATTGAAACACTTATTATGTTCTGAAATTTAGCAAGTGTTTTTAAGTAATCAATGCACAAGGATCTAGAGATGCAGTAGAACTGATGTTATGTCTGACCTACACATACAGTTATAGATAGACAAACGCAGTATATGCTTTACTGATGTGCAACTGCACCACCCATATTTCCAGGTGGAAAGAAGGAGGAATTGTACAGGAGAGGAGAAACTTTACTGGAAGAGAGCTCAACACAGCTATCAAATAAAGGCAGGAAACATTGCCCTCAGTAGATCTCTATTCCGAACAGTTTGTTATTCAAAACAGAACACTCACCCATAGAGCAAAGATGCACAATACCTGAACCCAGACAAATTATTCCGAGAATCCTATAAGCACCTGTCCCCATCTCTTCAGCAAATATCCACTAATAACAGAGTATAGAACTAACATTTAGTTGCTCTTTAACAACACTCCAGCCTGCTATCTGAAGTGCCAACGTCACTCTACCCAATGGTAGAGCTGGACCCATTGTGTGAGAATCATAGAAGGTTTCTCCTCTTCTTCCCGGTAAGAGCCATGAATTCATGCATTTATGGATTGGCACCCCACAGGGATAAAGTAGTTTGTGGAGAGGTTTTGTGGCTGCCATGTGCAAGGGGGGAAGAGTCAATAACATTGTGCTTATTCTGCTGCAAAAGGACAGAAAAGTCATCTTTAAGAAAAGTGTTTGTTAGTAACAGAAAAATATGCTTCTCTCAAACTTGTGGATGCTCTTGCAGTTGCAAAATCGTTGTTGGCTCTACAGAACATGAAACAGTCAATTTATTGTTAATGCAAATATAATTGCATGTCTTATTTTAAAAGATTTCTACTCTGCCTTAAAATTTACATTTGTTTCCAAAGTGATTTAGCTCCTTGAGACAGAGCTTTTGTACCACCTTGTTCTGTTCTCCTCGCCCATTTTGATCACTTGATGCCAAAAAAGCATGGGATGTACTGGAATCTCTATCCAAACTGTTGTATATTGAACTGAAGCTAGTATACCACTAACCTGCAAACCTGTAAGCTTTCCTTTAAAAACCAGAAGCTGCATTGAAACAATAGGAAAGAAGATGCAAAATAGCGGTGATAGCAACAGCTTTACTGGACATGAAACACCCAGTCAGATATGTTGTTGGTATCATACCTAAAGTTTATTAAATTCCAGGAAAGCTGCACTGAGAAGAACATCCCAGAGTCTGGGCACTATCATAAATGTTTGTGTCATTAGCGTTTGGCAAACTTCATAGAGAGAGGCCAACGCTGATATCTTCGTAAAGTCCAAGTAGCACCTTATACAGAAAAGTGTATAATTTGAACCCAATAGTCCTTTTCTGGGAAGGGAACTGAGGTAGTATTTGGGAGGAACTCTTAAGCCTTTTCCTGCTCAATATCACCTCCTCTTCAAGCAGCATTTCCTTCTGAAAGGCTTAAATACATCTTGAATCCACTTTCACCTCACTTGAGTCTTTCGCTATTAGTATTCATACTCAGCCTTTCGGTTCTGCAACGAAAGCTTCCTTGCTGCTTTGTACCCACGTGGTGAACTGGACTTCAGAGACCTTTGATTCTGTTTAATAATTTTGTCACAAAGTTAAGGCAATTAGGACACCGTATTTGACTGACCTCCTACTGGCATCTCTTCAAATAGACAGGCTTAAATAGCTTCACTTGCCACACAGCATTTCTTGTGCTAAAGTTTTCCTGAAACTTCAAAATATGTCCTTAGCTGTTCAGTTTCCTTGTATCTTCCCCTTACGAAATGAATAACCCCATACTAGATTTTAAAGAGACTATTTAAATAAAGAACCAACACATGACAGAGAACACGGCAACCCGCAATGAGCTACTGTCAACACAATTTCATGGAGTTTTTTTTTTCCCCTGGTTCTTATTCCAATTTGAATTTGTCCTCCATGAACACTGATAATAAAAATAGAACAGGGAAAAAAAAAAGATTTGCAGGGATGTTGTAAATCAGGGTGAACCTATAACCTACTATAAGTTCCTGGACTTCAGTTCCCATCACACTTGACCATTGGCTATAGTGTCAGAGGTTGATGGGAGGTAGCATCAACAGCAAATGTACAGTGACTTGTTCTCCACCCACACCTTTGCTATATTCATGTATTAAATTAACTACTTTTTTTAAAAAACACACACAGTGGGAATAGAGAAACACTAATTTACTAGATCCTAATGTAAGAATGTATATCATCACACCAAGGCTTAAGACACTGTTATTGTTCTTCTACACTGTTCTCTCAGTGAGTAAATCTGTATCATGGCACTGGAAGATCCAAACATTCTGAAGAAATTGTAGCAATTTGTTTGCATGCATGCAGCACTTTGCACCCAATTCATCATTTTTTAAAGAAAAAATGGTAAAAGGAAAATTTTGAGTCCCATTTCAGAAACACATCAGACAATGCAGAACCCCAAAGACCCATAGGCACTGAGAAATTACAGTATCTCTGAAAATGAATTGCTTGGAGACCAGTTTGTAATGATAGCCTCAGGAGTGCTTTGAGACAATGTTAACCTCTATTCAGTCTGATTGACACAATGACTGTGCAGGGGTACTTCTGGAAATATGACCATATTTGGTTGTCTTGCAGTGTCATGTCATCTCTTTGCTCATCACATCTGCCTGTATATCTGCATAGCAGGAATGGGGAATGGCTGGCCTTCTGTTTGTTTTTAGATTGCAACTCTCATCAGCTGTAGCTAGCATAGCAAGGACTGAGGGATTATGGGAGTTGCAGTCCAACACCATCTAGAAGGCCACATCCCCCAATCCTGATGCAGATGGAGGATAACATACGTAGAAAAACAAACAAACAAGCAAAACATGTGGAATTTGCTTTGTTTTAATTTTAGGGCATGGATGCTTAGAAAATACAAATCCTGCTCATAAGCTTTTAGGGATGTTTGTCTTCAATTTTTTAGTGCTTCTCTATTCCCACCATGTGTGTGTATTACCTTTCATGCTTCACTTAAGCACAAAATAACCTCCCCAGAAACCTATTCACAGCATGTCTTTTGAGGTCTCTAACTTTCCATTTCCCCCTTCATGAATTGCTGCCTTGTAATGGCGAAGGAGCTTGAGTAATTCAGAGAAGCTGTGGGCTATTCTGTTCAGGGACACCCAAGACGAACAGGTCATAGTGGAGCGTTCTGGCTAAACGCGATCCACCTGGAGCAGGAACTGGCAAGCCACTCCAGTATCTTTGCCAAGAAAATCCCATGGACAGAAACAAAAGCCCATGGACAGAAACAAAAGGCTAAAAGATATGACACTGGAAGATGAGCCCCTCAGGTCAGAAGGTGTCCAACATACTACTGACGAAGAGCGGAGGACAAGGACAAGTAGCTGCAGAACTAATGAAGTGGTTGGGCCAAAGCCAAAAGGATGATCAGCTGCGGACGTGCCTGGAAGTGAAAGGAAAGTCCATTGCTGCAAAGAAAAATACTGCATAGGAACCTGGAATGTAAGATCCATGAACCTTGGTAAGCTGGATATGGTCAAACAGGAGATGGCAAGAATAAACATTGACATCCTGGGCATCAGTGAACTAAAATGGACAGGATTGGGTGAATTCAATTCAGATGACTATCATATCTACTATTGTCAGCAAGAATCCCATAGAAGGAATGGAGTGCCCTCATAGCCAACAAAAGAGTGGGAAAAGCTGTACTGAGATACAACCTCAAAAATGATAGAATGATTCTAATACAAATCGAAGGGAGACGTTTCCACATCACAGCCATCCAAGTCTATGCACAAACCACCAATGCTGAAGCGGCTGAAACTGACCAATTCTATGAAGACTTACAACACCTTCTAGAACTGTCACCAAAGAAAGATGCTCTTCTTATTATAGGGATTGGGATTCTAAAGTAGGGAGTCAAGAGATAAAACAGGTAAGTTTGGCCTTGGAGTTCAAAATGAAGCAGGGCAAAGGCTAATAGAGTTTTGTCAAGAGAACAAGCAGGTCATCACAAATCCTCTTTTCCAACAACACAAGAGGCGACTCTATACATGGAAATCACCAGATGGGCAATATCGAAATCAGATTGATTATATTCTCTGCAGCCAAAAATGGAGAAGCTCTATACAAGTCAGCAAAAACATGACCTGGAGCTGATTGTGGCTCTCATCATCAGCTTCTTATAGCAAAACTCAAGCTTAGACTGAAGAAAGCAGGAAAACCTACTGGGCTAGTCAGGTATAATCTAAACCAAATCCCTTACGAATGCACAGTGGAAATGAAGAACAGATTTAAGGAACTAGATTTGGTGTACAGAGTGCCTGAAGAACTATGGATGGAGGCCCGTAAGACTGTACAGGAGGCAGTAACAAAAACCATCCCAAAGAAAAGGAAATGCAATAAAGCAAAGTGGCTGTCCAATGAGGCCTTACAAAGCAGAGAAGAGAAGGGAAACAAAATGCAAGGGAAATAGAGAAAGTTGCAGGAAATTGAATGCCGACTTCCAAAGAATAGCAAGGAGAGACAGGAGGGCCTTCTTAAATGAACAGTGCAAAGAAATAGAGGAAAAGAATAGAAACAGAAAAACCAGAGATCTGTTCAAGAAAATTGGAGATATTAAAGAAAGCTTTTATGCGAAGATGGACATGATAAAGGACAAAAATATTAGGGACTTCACAGAAGCAGAAGACATCAAAATGAGTTGGCAAGAATATATGGAGGAATTATACCAGAAAGATCTGGATGTCCCGGACAACCCACATAGTGTAGTTGCTATCTTGAGCCAAGGCTGTCTTGAGCCAGACATCCTGAAGAGTGAAATCAAGTGGGCCTTAGAAAGCATGGCTAACAACAAGGCCAGTGGAGATGATGGCATTCCAGCCGAACTATTTAAAATCTTAAAAGATGACACTGTTAAGGTGCTACACTCTATGCCGGCAAGTTTGGAAAACTCAGCAGTGGCCTGTGGATTGGAAAAGATCAGTCTACATCTCAATCCAAAGAAAGGCAGTGCCAAAGAATGCTCCAACTACCGTATAATTGCACTCATTTCACACGCTAGCAAGGTTATGCTCAAAATCCTACAAGGTAG
This sequence comes from Pogona vitticeps, assembly GCF_051106095.1. Taxonomy (NCBI): domain Eukaryota; kingdom Metazoa; phylum Chordata; class Lepidosauria; order Squamata; family Agamidae; genus Pogona; species Pogona vitticeps. The sequence goes on from NC_135787.1 coordinate 62,573,733, forward strand.
GCTTCAGCAGTATGTGGACCAAGAACTCCCACAAGTACAAGCTGGATTTCGAAGGGGCAGAGGAACTAGAGACAAAATTGATAACATGCGCTGGATAATGGAGAAAGCCAGAGAGTTTCAGAAAAACATCTACTTCTGCTTCATTGACTACGCAAAAGCCTTTGACTGTGTGGACCACAGCAAACTATGGCAAGTTCTTAAAGAAATGGGGGTGCCTGACCACCTTATCTATCTCCTGAGAAATTTATATGTGAGACAGGAAGCAACCGTTAGAAGTGGATATGGAACAAATGATAGGCTGTACATATATTGTTTCCCTGCTTATTTAACTTATATGCAGAATACATCATGTGAATGGCTGGACTGGATGAATCCCAAGACGGAATTAAGATTGCTGGAAGAAATATCAGCAATGTCCGATATGTAGATCATACCACTCTGATGGCAGAAAGTGAGGAGGACTTAAAGAGCCTTTTAATGAGGGTGAAAGAGGAGAGTGCTAAAAATGGTCTGAAGCTCCACATCGAAAAAACTAAGATCATGGCCACTGGTCCGATCATGCCCTGGCAAATAGAAGGGGAAGATATGGAGGCAGAGACAGATTTTACTTTCTTGAGCTCCATGATCACTGCAGATGGTGATAGTAGCTACGAAATTAAAAGACACCTGCTTCTTGAGAGAAAAGCGATGACAAACCCAGAAAGCATCTTAAAAAAAACCCTCACCTTGTCAAACTATGATTTTTCCAATAGTGATGTATGGAAGTGAGAGCTGGATCGCTGAAGAATTGATGCTTTTGAATTGTGGTTCTGGAGGAGAGTCCCCTGGACTGCAAGGAGAACAAAGCTATCCATTTTGCAGGAAATCAACCCTGAGTGCTCACTGGAAGGACAGATCCTGAAGCTGAGCCTCCAATACTTTGGCCATCTCATGAGAAGAGAAGACTCCCTGGAACAACCCTGATGTTGGGAAAGTGTGAAGGCAAGAGGAGAAGGGGACGACAGAGGAAGAGATGGTTGGACAGTGTAATCAAAGCTACCATCATGAATTTGACCCAATTCCGGGAGGCTTTGGAAGACATGACGGCCTGGCCTGCTCTGGTCCAAGGGGTCATGAAGAGTCAGACATGACTTAATCACTAAACAAGAACAACAACAACTTTCCATTTCAAGAATCAGCAGAGTATATGGGGCTGCAGTATTTTAAAAAGCACAGAAATAAAATACCTTCAGCAGCCTACACCTGTGGTACTTATTTGTAATATCAACAGACAAACATATCTATGCATAATCAGAATTAAGGATATTATACTGTTAAGAAACATACTCCTAAAGCCTCAATTTCATTTAAAAAGCAGACAGGCTGATTAAGCTTTTCTCCTATATTCATCTTTGCTGTTTATATCCACCATAAATGTCAAACTGCAATTTTAAACTCTTCCTTTTCTGATCAATTATATTCAGAGAGTTCTTTCTAGATCAACGTATAGCCAAACTGAATGGCATCTCGTGTTATTTAATGACGTGCACTGACGTCAAATGTCAGTAATGTCGTGTTTGAAGCACCCCTGCCTCTGGGCCTCAATGTACCACTTCCATTCTGGGATTTTGGATACGTTCGCCTGCCTTTTGTACTAGGAGGGCTGCTGCCGAATGTGCCTTGTAACTGTGCTTTCTAAAGTAGTACACTCTGATTTTCATTGACATTGAAGTTCTAGCTCTCAGCAGGCATTTTTAAGGAAGAGTGAAAAAAACAGCACATCCAAAATGTGGTGGGAAGGTGGAGGGACATTTACTCCTTAAGATTCAATAGCTTCAAACAAACAAGTTGCCACTTGCTCACTAATTGTACAGGCAAACGGTACAGAATTTTCCTAATTTTGTTATCGTCGTGTGCTGTCAAGTCACCTCTGACTTATGGCGACAATATGAATGAGCAACCTCCAAAATATCCTTTCTTCAACAGCCATGCTCAGCTCTTGTTGAGACCATCTCATATTTGGTCTTCCTCTTTTCCTGCTGCCTTTCACTTTTTCCAGTATTTTCCCCCAGAGAATCCTGCAGAGTATGGACAAAGCAGGACAGCATCAGTTTCAACATATTTGAAATTTGCATTACGTCAGTAGGAGCAACTGTTACGCAGGACCAAACCCATTTTTGACCTTTTTTTGGGGGGGGGTGTGTGTGATATATTTCTAAAGTGTAAGTGGCCATTTGTACCAAACAAACCAACCAAGACCATGGCAAAGTATTATTTATTTAAAAACCAGGACCGAATTGTTGGAGTTATTACAATCTTGGATGCTGCCTTTCATGGGTTTGACCGGGAGGGGGTCCGTAATCTGTCTAGTACTAATCAATGGTTCCTTTCTGAATTTATAGAGGGTTCCATACCTCTGCTGAGGGCTCTCCCCCCCACCTCTCTTTTAGTTTACTGGAAGCGGTGAGTTTGTTGAGACCTGTTGCTGAAAAGCAGTTATCCATGTTGTTCTGTTTGCTGCTTGATCTGTTCAATAAGAAATGAAACCTTTGTTCTTTCCCTTACTAACACTTCAGAATGATTTATTGGAAGTGCCAGTTGATGAGAAAAAGGGGTGGACTACTCTTGGGTACTTGAAGCTAATTCTGATCTGTGAGACCCTGCACTTCTAGAGGGATTGAACCAGAAATTTAAAACTCTGCAACACAAATAGTTTGTGAAGAAGGAACGGTTTTCAGTTCCTCATTTCCTTGAAATCTGTTATCCATCATCCACCTTTCTATTAATCTGAGCAATTTTGTTTAAGCACTTATTTATTCAGAAGGACGTTTAGGTTTAGCACTTCAAGTCTTTCTTATCACTGTTCTTCCTAGCTGGGACAGAAGTGTCTCTGTTTGCAGTCTTGATGGAATTTGTCCAAGGAGCTTAAACAAACAAGCAGGCTAGTTTAAGTTGAGAAATGACCCACTGTGGTAAACCCTGCTCCACCTAAGCACATTTTAGTTGTGGGTTGAAAGGTGAGCAAAACCATCTGTGGTCACATATCATTAGTAGTGAAGATTTGAACAAATTCTTTGGTTCCCTGACCTCATGTACCTCAGAATTTATTTCTTTGGCAGTTTCCCCTATGACCAAGCCTTCTGTTTCTGAATTAGATTCCCAATATGATTCCAGAATGTTTTTTAACAGAAGGCTGGAAACAGAACAGTGATAGCTCCCAGATGGAAGGGGTTGTTAATGCCACCCTTATCTTCTTCCAGTCTCTCCCTAGATTGTATACACAAGATGGCCTGAAATGGACCATGCTTCAGGAGTGGTGTAAACATCTGTAGGGATCATTACCCATGGACTGATCACCAGTTCCTAGGCTCCTTGGGATTGAGGAATAGCTATGGTAACCCTTTCTCTTGGCATCACTAGTGAAGTCTACAAGGGTTTTCTTTCTATTGCAATTTGATTCTCCAGATGGGTCTCCACCCTGATTCAGAGGGTTCCCTCCAGTGTCTGTAGGCTTGCATTCCCTTAGGAAATCCTTTGGAGAAGCCCTTCTTCTGGAAACAGTGAACTTGACCAGGAGATTGGGTGACATCCAGGTTTCTGAGGAAAACCCAGGATCCTTCAGCCTTGAAGAGATAACTCTCCATCTGAAGGTACCACAAGACTCTTTGTTGGTTTTTCTGAACCTTTGGTAGAACGTTCCTGCCCCAAATGCAAGAAAGGGTGGTTTATATCATTATCGACTTATGGGGATGCTACTCTTCAGTATTTCTTTGCTCCACTTCTCTGCTGGCCAAAATCAGAAGGCTGGATTATTGTGAAGTATTATTCAGGTCAGAGAAGAGGAACAATTGGATAGCTGTCAAGGTCGCAACTAACCTTTACCTGAATAAGGTGAAGGCTGCATGTAGATCATACTTCGCTAACCGGATAAGCGAAGCGTCCAACCAGCAGGCGGAGCTCTTCCGTATAGTGCGCGACCTATCCGGAGTTGGTCCGGGAGATGGGCCTCCCCCTAGTTTTTCTCCGGACCAATTTGCAGCATTTTTTAAATCTAAAGTGGAGGCCATCCGCCGGGAGCTCTCTCCCTTTTTGAATGCAGTGAATCGAGCTGAGATGTCCAGCGCTCCGTCTTGCCCGGTTATTTTCGATTCCTTTCAGCCGGTAACGCCTGACTCTGTGGCCAGGGTGCTTGACCGCTGTCGGGCCACCACCTCCTCCTTGGACCCTTGCCCGGCCTGGCTAATCAAAGCAGCCAGGCCGAAAACATCTGAATGGGCCACAGCAATAATAAATGGGTCTTTCCTGGAGGGCAGGTTTCCGCCTGCCCTCAAGGAGACACTCATTAGGCCCATACGAAAGAAACTCAATTTGGCGGCGGACGAAATTGGCAATTATAGGCCCGTCGCCAATATTTCTTTCATGAGCAAAGTGGTGGAGAAGGTGGTGGCAGACCAGCTTCAGGCTCTCCTGGATGAAACAGATGCCCTGGATCCATTCCAGTCGGGCTTCAGGCCGCGCCACGGTACAGAGACGGCATTGGTCGCCCTGTATGATGACCTGCTGAGGGAGGCTGACAGGGGCAAAACGTCTCTGTTGGTCCTCCTCGATATTTCAGCGGCCTTTGATACCGTCGACCACGGTATCCTCCTGGGGAGACTCTCTGAGTTAGGAATCGGTGGCCTGGCGTTAGCCTGGCTCCGCTCCTTCTTGGAGGATCGTCCCCAGAGAGTTCAGCTTGGGGAGAGTGTCTCGGCCCCGTGGAGCTCCAATTGTGGGGTTCCACAGGGGTCGATTATCTCCCCAATGCTATTTAACATCTATATGAGGCCGCTAGCTGGGGTCATCAGGGGGTGTGGAGCATCGTGTCACCAGTATGCTGATGACACCCAGCTCTACATCTCCTTTTTACCAACTGCAGGTGATGCCGTCTTGTCCCTCCAGCGCTGCCTGGGAACCGTACTGGAATGGATGCAGGAGAATGGCCTGAGGCTGAACCCGGACAAGACGGAAGTCCTGAGGGTGGGGCCCCCCGTGGTTGGTGGCTTGGTCGACTCTCTCTCGTTTGGGGGGGTGACCCTGACTCCGGTGAGTGGGGTCCGCAGCTTGGGCATACACCTGGACCCGACGCTTACCATGGAAACACAGGTGGCGTCGGTGGTCCGCTCCGCCTTTTTCCATCTTTGGCGGATTGCCAGGCTGCGGCCCTATCTCGACACGGGGGCCCTCACTACCTTAGTGCATGCGCTTGTAATCTCAAGATTAGACCACTGCAACGCGCTCTACGTGGGGCTACCTTTGAGGTTGATACGGAAACTTCAGATGGTGCAGAATGCAGCAGCCAGACTTCTCACTGGAGGGAGAAAATACCATCACATCTCTCCCATCCTGGCTAGACTGCATTGGCTGCCCATCCGTTTCCGTGTCGACTTCAAAGTTTTAACGCTTACATATAAGGCCCTATACGGTTTGGGACCTCGATATTTGGCGGAGCGCCTTCACCCACCAAGTTCTACCCGGATCACCCGTGCGAGCCAGGAGGTGAGGCTGAGGAGCCTGACGCCGAGGGAGGCCCGAAGGGAGAAGACACGAAACCGGGCCTTCTCGGCGGTGGCTCCTCGCCTTTGGAACAATCTCCCTCCTGAGATTCGCGCGGCCCCTACCCTGGGCACATTTAAAACTCAGCTAAAAACATGGCTTTATGTTAAGGCCTTCCCTCCTGCCAGCATTTAATTTAATTTAATTTATTTTCCTTCTTTATCTGTTATTTATGATTTACGTTATGTTTGTTAATCGATATGTTTATTTTATGTTGCTATAATTGTATTAATATTGTTGTTAGCCGCTCAGAGTGGTATAGATGTATCAGATGGGCGGGATATAAATCAAATAAAAAGAAAAAAAAAGAAAAAAAACTCATCTTCAGGTAGGGACAGCAGTAGATTCTAGGCATAGGTGTTTTGTTTGCTTGCTTGTTTGTTTTTTAACTACAGCCCCCAGAAGGCTTCAAAGATTCCTCCAGCCTGATTTCTGGGAGCTGTAGTCCATGAATAATAATAATAAAAAATCCCCATGCCTATTCAATTCCTTCTTCCTTTCCTTTCCTGTTCCTTTCTACTCTTGCTGTATTGCTGATAAAAGCTGGCTAGATAGCCCAGTGGTTTAATTAGAGGTCAAGAGTTTGATTCCCTACGGTGTCTCCTGAATTGATTTGATAGCACATGATTATTACATTGCTGATAAATGTAATCTGCATTTTTCTTCCTCATAGGAAATTCCACAGGGAATCCCACTGTTGAAATGGGAAGATCCATCCTTTTCCGGAACAACATACTCCCCACCACCACCTCATCAAGTTTTATTCCACTGCTGACCAGAAAAAGATTTAACTGTTTCTTCTCTGCTCCACAACCCATTGCCTAAAATAACCCTTCAGGGCGAGTCTAATCTTCTGTCCTTTTTTGGATTTGATTAAGATAAAATAGCATGGCTCTTACAAGAAAATTAGCCTTGCTTTCAGATTGGGGGCTATGAGCCTTGAAAATTCAAGCCTCAAGCCATCAGTGTTAGGACATTGTAATAAAATGATGACAAAGGGAGGTCAGCTAGGAAGTAGAACTCTGCTGAGTTCTTTCCAAATGTGTTTTATCCTGTACTCCACATTGAAACACCTTTTCCCATTTTAAGGACCGAAAGTGAAATACATCAAATAGAACATATGCACCTTTATTCATTCTCTTCCCCCCCCCCTGTTCTTTCAAAGCTTTCTCAAAGAGAGCTAGAAAGTCCTGCTGAAAAAGAAAAGTGGCAAATTAAAATTTATTCTGCTGAAAAGGGGATCATTGGGCAGAGACTTGTGTCTGCTGATATTCATTTCAGAACACAAATTTTTTTAAAATCCTTTTTTAAGAAAAAAAAATGACAGTGTTTCAGCATACATTTATTGAAAGACTTCTTTCAAAGCTAAAAATATAGTTTTAAAAGCTATTTGATTCTATTTTTTTCTCTAATGGTCTGGCCAGTAGTTAAAGGTGCAAACAGCATGAGATCCTTCTTATTCACTTTTATTATATGATCACACAGTGTGCAAATACCAGGCCTACAGGGAAGTTCGAATTCATTAAAAGAACTAGTGCTAGAACAGACACAAAAGACAACTTCCCCCATTCAGATGTATATCTGCTTTTGCCTATCATGCCCATTTATAGATAGTAGGATTAAAAATTTTCTTTTTCCACAATCAAAACCTGATTATTCATCTTGTTGGCACGTTGTCACCAGTGCTGTTCCTCACCTGCCTTGTGCAGCTCAGACCTTATATTCAGCAGGTAAGAAGCTGCAACTAAGGAGTCACAGGGCTTTTTTGGAGTGGGCTGGTGCAGGCTGGAAAGGGTTAAGAGACTGGCGCTTTAGACAAACCAAACAAAATTTTATTTTTCTTCACTTTTTTTCAAGTGATGCAGTGATAGTCTGCCAGAGTCTTTTTTTAAAAGTTCACTTCCCCTGTCCCTCTGCCAAGGAGCAGAGGAACAGATCAGTTTGCCAATATCCTGAAGTGGCTTGCTTATTAAGCCACTTCATGATATGAGTAATTTCCATAGAAGGAACCTTAATGGCCAGGAAGGCTTGCTTTTGGTTGATTCCCAGCAATCACACACACTGGGAATGGACCAAAACAGAGAATCCTACCCATGTGAGGAAAAAAACGTAGAAGCCCTGGCTGAAAAAGGTGCAAGTAGGTGTACTGTGGGAACTGTTTGGTTATGGCAATTATGTTGTGTGATCACTGGAGAAAAGAATGAACCAATCTGTCCCTGAAACAGACCAGACAGGAGGACAAATGTCTGTCTGGGTGAGCCCACAGTAGTTTTTATAGATCCACGTAAAGACTTATTCTTTCTTTCTTCTAGGAGAAGCAACCCTGCCTCATATTTGTACAGGTGGCACTAAAGCACAACATGTATTTATTTATTTATTAGTGACATTGATCTCCTGCCTTGTGTGCAGTGAGTTCAAGGTGACTGCATGGCTCTCCTCCTTCCTACAATAGTCTTACAACTACAACCTGAGGCAGACAAACATTAAGCACAGTGATTGGTCCAAGATTCCTCCTTCAACCATGTGGTAAGTATAGTCCAGTCATGCAGTTCTGCTGCATTTATGTCAAAATCTGTCATAGAGTTGGCTTTTTGGCTCCTACCATTCCACCCAAAGGATTTTCACCTGCTGGGCTTCAAATTTTATTGGGAACAGTACAACAACAAAGTTATGCCCATAGGTTCCTCAGATTCTTGTGCAGCTTTTGAGACATTCGGCACATTAATTGAGTGGGTCTTGAAAGGCAGGATAGCCTCACCACATTTCACAGTATTTGGATGATTTCCTTATAGCAGGGCCAGCAAGTTCATCCGCCGGTGTGGACAGGCTACAGTTATTCAAGTTTTGGCTGAGGAACTAGAGATCCTATTGGCAGAGGGGAAAATAGAAAGGCCAGCTATATGCTGGTTATATTTGGGGGGTCCAGTTTGACACAGTGCCTGGCACTTCTGCACTGCCAAGGGAGAAGATGGTAGCTCTTCGAAAACAGTTGCAATATTGTGTGTAGAGTGGTGGCTTCAGGCAGGGCCTTTTGTGCAAAACTTAGCCAGGCTTTCTCACGGGTCAGAGGACACCCTCACCATACTCTATATGCATCACTAAGGAAACTAGACAAGATTTGAAGATGTAAGTAGAGTTCTTGGAGCACCATAATGATGTATCTGTTTGACAGACCAATATGGACTGTGGGGATGTGCTGCGGGTCCAGTCAGATGCAGAGGGCAGTGCTGAATTTGGAGTATACCTGGGAGGGTGGGGGCCGTTCATGTGCATGGATAGGTGGAGCGATTTGCAGGAATCTTACCTTTTTGAAATTCTTCTAGTGGTTGTGGTGTGCATTTGGAGAGAAATATTAGAAGACCGAAAATCAAACTTCTGTGTGACATGGTGGTGGTCTGTGTAATTAATAGGCAGACCCCGTGGTATGAGAGGGTAATGAGGCTGATAAGAAAATTTGTGCTTACATGTCTTGAGGCTAACATCTCTTTCTCAGCACGTCATGTACCAGGTGTTAATAATGAAATTGCCAACTCATTGTCTCAGTTCCAGGTTCTGCAGCCCGGCTGCAGAAGCTCAAAGCAGCAGTTCTTAACCTTTCCTTTGCCATGGAACCCTTTCAATATCTTCTGTTGCCATGGAATACCAAGACTTTACTCAAGATTTAAAAACGTAAAGTGCATCAAATGTTTTTTAAAGTCCGATTGACAGATATTCCTTGCTATGACGGCAACACATTTTAAGAGAACTGGAAGAAGCTTCATTTTGCTTTGAACAGGATATACCCCCATCAACAGCATCAGTTCTTTTATGTTTCAGATCCATTCTAAAGCTCAGCCAAAGTGTATTGTTATAAATTTCACTGCAATAATATCAAAAAGTCACTTTACCCAAAAATAACCAAATGGTTTTATTAGCAGAAATTGAAGAAGAAACACAATAACAAAGTTCATCCAAACACTCACATTGACCCTGACTGACCCTGAATCTCTTTTCCCATGGTTTCTGTCTGCACAGTAGCAAGAAATGTTGCATGTTGTCTCTCAGCCACTCAGCGTCATTCACTTGCATGTTCTCACTGTGTGCGGAAATATCACACAGTCCTTTGCTATCAGTTATTTTCATAACTGGTTTTTACTTTTGTTTATTTTTAATGCAGGTGGTAGGTTAGAAAACCCAAGTTTTGCACAAGCAAGCAAGCAAAATCAAGATTTTCCTTCCTTCCTTCCTTCCTTCCTTCCTTCCTTCCTTCCTTCCTTCCTTCCTTCCTTCCTTCCTTCCTTCCTTCCTTCCTTCCTTCCTTCCTTCCTTCCTTCCTTCCAAAGATCATAACATTTCTTCAAGCCTTCACAGACCCCCTGTGAGGACATTGCAGCCCCACAGAGGTCCATGGACCATAGCTTAAAAACGTATGGCTCCAAGGATACCAGATATACCCCCAATGGAGCTATGGGATCTTGAGGAGTACTCATAATTCAGGGAACATTAAACTCGCTTGCATCTGCTACTCTTAAGCACAAGGTAGCTAGGAAGAACTTCCTTGGATTTGATAGAATGTGCAAGAGGAAGTGGTGCTAGCCTGCATTAGTAATGGATGGTGAAGTTACAGGGCAAGGTAGAGACCCCAGAACAATAGCAATGCACATGGATACAATTTCATTTTTAAACAAGTTGCACAGAGGTAAGATCTCTGTGGGTCATGCTTAGCCAGAAGGGCTCTTGAGAGTTGGTGGGAGCCTATCCCACACATGGGTGTTCAATGGAAACTGATAACTTTCCCAACCCTATGCAGGTTAATGCAGGCTTTGCAAAGATGTTTGAAGTAGCTTTCACTATAGCCTCCTTTGGGACCCAAAGAGTGAGTGAGAAAGTGGTGGCTTCAGCCAGAAATGACACTAGGAGGACACTACAGGTGAGGGATGGCACTCTTGCAGGGTCTAGGTGGTGATTAAATAGTCCAAGTCTTTACCAGGCAGTGACTCAGCCCGGTAATATCTTTGGAGAAATACTTTTGTCCCGTCCATGGTATAGGAGTTCTTTGTTCATCCATGCCAACAGTTTCCCATTTACTAGATTCCAATTAATGGGGGTCCATCATGCTGCTTTGTTTGAGGTTAATTTAAATCCACATGAGTATGAGTCTCATTCTTTTAGAACTGATGCCACCTGTATGCATAATGGCCATAGGTCATTGGAGGTCTGGGGTGTTTGGATCATATATTTGGAATGAGGTGGCAGCTCACTATTAATTTATATTTCTTTTTCATTTTAAGCAGCAAGGTGGTCAGTATGGATAAGTGGGCACTGTGTGCATTGCCCTGAAAAAAATATGCTACACAGCAATTGGATGGGGGCTCAGTTTGGGCCTGGGGGACTATTGTTGGGTAATTTGGATGAGCAGGCATGGAATGCATTGGGGAACCTTGCTCCTTATGCTGCAAAAATGAGAGGCACAAACCAGCTGGGGACCTGACGTCCTGATCATATAATTGAGGACAACAACCTGGTAGAAAAGGAACATCTTTCATGCAGCAAGAAGAGATTTGCCTCCAACACAGGTAATGTTCACGGGGACTTCTATCTGGTGGTCAGTCTGGTTGGGAAGGATACAATGGAGAGGGGGGGGAAGAGGCAGCAAAAGTTGGCATTGTGAGGTGGAAGATTATAAACAAGGTGGGCCAAGCAGTGTTGGACCTTGGTGGGAGGGTAGTGGCTCATCCTAATTATTTAATTTGTCTGTGTTGTGTCAGCTGGATGGGGTGCATTTGTCAGATTGGGGACACAACATATGATTGCATATGTGGGATCCTATGGGGTGGGTTGCAGTTGCAATAGGTCTGGCGGGAGGCAGCAGGTGGTACCTGCCTGCCTCTGTGGCTGTTGGAAACATGATTTCAAGTCAGGTAGAGTAGGGTCAGACAGGTGTTTGGCCCTCCTTAGTGGGTTCTCTTTAACAAATGGGGTGGAGAAACATTGTGGGGCTCAGTTTGGGATACTGTGAAGTCTTTGCTCTGGGATTGTTGGAGGGGATCACACATTGGCAGATGCCCAGGTGTTTCACCCCATTCTTTCTGGTTATCTTGGTTACAACATCAGTCAGCAGACAGGCTGGCTGATGTTGATCCTTCCTACACAGTAGCAGTAATACTATTGGCAGCTGTTACCAACAAAGTTATGGCCTATTTTACTTTCAATGCTTGTGCGTTTCTGTGTGTATTTCTTACCCACTCGGGCTGCAGCCTGCTAGCATAGAATGACACACATGGGTTTGGTTCAGTGTGGCTTGCTTTTCTGAATGCAATCAATGAGTAGCAATAAAAATGAATGAATGAATGAATGAATGAATGAATGAATGAATGAATGAATGAATGAATGAATGAATGAACCACTACCTCCTCCACCAAATGTTCAGCATAAGATAATCTTTCATTACCCATCTCCTTAAGGAAGAAACAGGTTACTACAATCTGTTCTGGTAGTGTAGATCATCTTGTTGGGGAAGGAGGCTTCCAAGGATCTAAAACTGTATTGTGAAGCCAACACAAGGCTGTCCCAAGGCAGTTTGCTGTCTGAGGCTCAGCAGAGAATGGCACCGCCACTTCCCACTCACTCAGATCAAGGCGCACAGGATTCAAAGCCACACAAATTATTTTGGCACATGAAGCAGATGATTATCTCTTCTCCTCTGTGACTGTAAAAGTACAGCAGCAACAAACTGGACAATGAATTTGTGGCCTTTTTATGAAACCCAAACCTGTACCCTGAGGTGCCATCTCACTCTAATGATAGGGCTCACCAAGAGCTGGTACCAGCAACAATTTCTTCATTAGGGAACATGAACATGAACACAAACACACACACAGAGAGAGAGCCCTCGCCTGTCTGTTTCCTTTCAGAAGTGTTCTTTTTGGGGTGGGTGGGTACTTCTTTGAAATCACAACAGTTTAGCACGATACGGTAACAATGTCAGTGTAACAGTGAGCTATGAGCCAATTAAGAATCTGTGAGATGTCAGTTTCTTAATAAAAACAAACATAGAACAAGATGTTACACTTGCTAACAGGAGACTGAGAAGATTAAGTTAAAATAACCTGCAATTCATGGGTTGGTTGAGATGCTGTTGTGTTGTCAATTGACATTTTTCAAAGTGACTTGGCAGGCTCACCAAAGATGCTGTATGATCCACAGTTGTTCAGTGGTACCTCAATTTACGAACACCCCTACCTATGAACATTTCGACTTATGAACAGCTCTGGCTGCAAAATTTTGCTTTGACTTGCGACTGGAGCGTCCACTTATGAACACAAAAAAGGCAGGGGAAAAGGCAGGAAATTCAAATAGCTAACTGTTGGTGGCAACGAGGCTGCTTTTTTGCAGCTCTTTCGCCTGGGCAGTTAGAGAGTGTGCGATCTGAGGAGGCTGCCTACTAAGGTAAGGTGCTGCTTTATACTTCTAAAAAATTGTTCTGGGTATTTTTGCAGTGTGGTTTTCGGCTAAGTGGGTTATGTTTCTGTGCTGTGATGGGTCTTGGTTTTTTTTTGTTTTTTGGTCCCCTCCCATTTCTGATGGGGGGGTTGGTTGCTTTTTGGAGTGTTTTCCCCCATTTCTGATGGGTCTTGGGGGGTTTGTTTGATTTTTGGTTTTTCTCCCCCATTTCCGATGTGTCCTGCATGCTTCCCTTGCTTTTTGCTTTGTTCTGTTTGCATTTCTGCTGCATTTGTTTTCTGTGCTTTTGCAATGATTCCTGCATGCTTCTCTTGCTTTTTCCTTTGATTTCTGTGCATTTCTAATCTGTTCTGTTTGTTTTCTGGGTTTGGGCTAGGTGGGGGGGTTATGTTTCTCTGCTCTGATGGGTCTTGCAGACCCTTTCTGCAAGGGTCTGTGCTGGCTGGTTTGCTCTAAAATGGAGTTTAGTCTTTTGGTTTTAAAATCAGAAATGTTTTTGCAAAGGTCTGTGATGGCTGGTGGGCTCTAAAATGTTGCTTGGTTTGGTTTAAAATGTGTTGGTGTAAAATGTGTGGGTTTAAAATGTGTTTTAGACTCCAAACTCTCTCCCCTCCCCCATTGTTTATTCTCTCTCTCACTGTCTTCTCTCTTTTTGTGCTTAAAAGCACAAGCCTTTGCCTGAGGGGTCTATGTGCCCCAGTGATGACCTTCTTTCTTTCCTCTTTTCCCCATTGTTCCCTCCCTCCCTCCTTTCCTGCTCTTTTTTTAACCCAAGTCATCTTAAGTTTTTTAAAACATTCTCCCCCTAGTAGTAGAGGACGGATTAACCGGTTTTGCATTAGTTCCTATGGGAACTAATGCTTCGACTTACAACTGGTGCCTCTACATACAAACAAAAACAGCTGGAATGGATTAATCGGGTTTCAGTGTATTTCAGTGGGAAATGCTGGTTCAACTTACAAACATTTAGACTTACGAACATCTTCTGGGATGGATTAAGTTCATAAGTCGAGGCACCACTGTATATGACTCTAGTGTTTTTGTGAAAGTAGCAGCCTTATTCTTTTGCACAAAGTAGTGCTGGCTAAAGTGGCCAGTGCTATCACTGAGCTGAGTGAGGCAGCTACCTCAGATGCTGGAACAATGACAGTGACAAATTCACTGCTGTTCCCTGCCAGCTATTCTGCTGTTGCCAGTACTTCCTCCTCTCGGTGGAGCATGTGTGCATACATGCACATGTGGCAGTGACTACTATTGCTACATATGCTTCGTCTTCCTTCTGGGTCTATCCCTTCCCTTTGCTTTCATTCTAAGGGAAGGGGAGAAGCTGATTTCAGTTTGCTGGTCCAGCTTCTGTTGGCCTCTGCTGCAGTGCAATGGCTGAAAAACAAGTGGGGGCTCTGCAAATTAAGATGCAGAGTCAGAATAGTCACACATTATATTGGTTTTGTCAGCCCTCCTGCTCTTCATCATCTGCCTGTGGTCGCAGAGCTTGACTATAGCCTAGGAAAGCTCCCTACCTCATTCTCAACAGGAATAGTAGCTCCTGGACAAAATGGACCATTGTTGGTTCCTCTATCCCTTTCCTCCTCTTTGGAATGTGTGTGTGTGTGTGTGTGTGTGTGTGTGTGTGTGTGTGTGTGCGTGTGCATGCTGTCACTGCTTCCTCCTCCACCTGGTGTGTGTATAATTATGTGCCATAGCAGTGTAACATTGAGGAACAGCTGCATGATATGTATAAGATGTGTAGGGCAGTATTTCACTGCGCATCTCCAGGGTCAGAAGAGCTGGGACTCCCCAGATCTTCCAGATGTTGTACCAATCCCATAGGGCCCCATGAACCTGGACAAAACAGAGTTTTGCTCCTGGGAGGGGACCTCTGATAGGTTGGGGGGGATGGTCCCTAGGCTAGGAGGTACTCACCTCCAATTTAGGGACCAAGTGCATAATTTGGGTGTTCTTCTGGACCCTGCTGTTTCTTGGGAGTCCCAGCATGTCCAGCCACCCAACTTTGCCCCTACCTAGATGAGGACTTTGATGCAGGCTCTGGTCATCTCCTGGATTGATTACTGTACCGTAAGGCCCTTTACATGGGGCTCCCTTGAACCTGATCCAGGGAGTTCAGTGGGCCCAGAATGTTAATTCATCTGCCCAACCCACAAGGTCATCCCAATCAAGGCTTCTCTGGGTGGTCACCCTGAGGGAGGCCCATAAATCCTCTAGAAGAGGCAGATCCTTCTTTGAGGTGGCTCCGACTTTATGGAACCAGGTTCTGGAGGATGTCCGCCTAGCCCCCTCCTTGTGGACTTTTAGGAAGCAATGAAAGATATTGCTTTTCAGGGAGGCTTTCCACACCAAACCACCTGACAACCTTTCCCCACTTTTTTCTCTCTCCACCCTGAGATTAGTTGGTGTCATCTTTTTTTTTAGGGTTATTGCTATCGGTTTTAATATTTCTATTTCTATTTTTTTCTATTTTTTTGAGTTCTAACCCATCCAGAGTAGTGCTGTGATACTAACTGGAGCAGGATACAAATTGAATGAATGGCTGGCTGGCTGGCTGGCTGGCTGGCTGGCTGGCTGGCTGGCTGGCTGGCTGGCTGGCTGGCTGGCTGGCTGGCTGGCTGGCTGGATGGATGGATGGATGGATGGATGGATGGATGGATGGATGGATGGATAAATAAATAAATGACTGATTGAATGAATGAATGAATGAATGAATGAATAAATTTCAATCTTGAGCATTCCTCTTACTGTTGGCTATGCTGGTGTTGCAGTTCAATGATTCCTGGATACTTTGGCCACTTCTAGTCTAAATCTTGCAGCTCTGGAATGCACAGGTCCTTGCACTGTATTGAGGGATACCAATGTTCAATATTAGGGAATTGTTCCAAATCAGTGTAGGAAACCATAATTCAAAATCATGCATACATTTAACTGAATGGCTGAAATCGTACTTGTGTATGTTATGATGTGTAAGACTCAGGACATCACCAGTCTTACATAGCGTAACACAAATTTGCTTTAGATATTGCAGGTATTGCCACTCATTGCTTCCATCACCAGTTTTATTTGGAGAATTCATTCAGTTATTTTCCAAATAACTATATGCGGCAAACAAGAGATTGGGAGTTGTTTTGGCAGATCTGGCCATCCGTAGCAGGCATCACTTTGCTGTAGATTAATCCCTTGCACAATCAAATTTTATTTGTGCTTTTTGGTGTGTTGTATGTATAGTCATGCCTTCCTTCCTTCCTTCCTTCCTTCCTTCCTTCCTTCCTTCCTTCCTTCCTTCCTTCCTTCCTTCCTTCCTTCCTTCCTTCCTTCCTCCCTCCCAACCTGGGAAGTTTACAGTATACATTTTAAAGCAATCCAGTTTTAAAAAATACAATAGATTACAATACTAAATACCGTGTTTCCTGAAAATAAGACAGGGTCTTATATTAATTTTTGCTCCAGAAATGCATTAGAGATGTTTTATTTTTTTCATGTATAACAGTCTACATTTATTCAGATACAGTCATGTCATCTTCTTCTGGATACTGCCCAATGGTGAAGGGCGGGGCTTCACTTAACTGGGGCTTAATTTGGGGGGCAGGGCTTATATTACAAGCATCCTGAAAAATCACGCTAGGGCTTATTTTCAGATTAGGTCTTATTTCCTGGTAAACAGGGTAGTGTTAAATAACCTAGCAGACAAACACAAATATAAAGGTAAAGGTTCCCCTTGACAATTTTTGTCCAGTCGTGTTTGACTCTAGGGGGCGGTGCTCATCCCCGTTTCCAAGCCATAGAGCCAGCGTTTTGTCCAAAGACAGTTTCCGTGGTCACATGGCCAGTGCGACTTAGACACGGAACGCTGTTACCTTCCCACCAAGGTGGTCCCTATTTATCTACTTGCATTTGCATGCTTTCGAACCGCTAGGTTGGCGGGAGCTGGGACAAGCGACGGGCGCTCATTCCGTCGTGTGGAATCGATCTTACGACTTCTTGGTCTTCTGACCCTGCAGCACAGGCTTCTGCGGTTTAGCCTGCAGTGCCACCACGTCCCTAAAAACACAAATATACCACTAATAAAATATAAATTTTTTTAAAATCAGTTTAACTCATTCTGGCAGGACAAAGTTCCAAACAGAGTAGTCCTAGAATGAGCTGGAATTTTTAGCATATATACATTACTGAAACGGCGACGTCTACGTTGGCTTGGGCGTGAGAATGGCTGATGGTTGGATTCCAAAGGATCTCCTGTATGGAGAATTAGTGCAGGGAAAGCGCCCCAGAGGGAGACCACAGCTGTGATACAAGGACATCTGCAAGTGGAGTCTGAAGGACTTAGGAATGGACTTCAACAGATGGGAAACCCTGACATCGGAGCATTCAGCCTGGAGGCAGGCGTTACATCACGGCCTCTCCCAATTTGAAGAGACCCTTGTCCAGCAGGCCGAGGCAAAGAGGAAGTCACAAAAGCAGCAAAACCAGGGAGCTGGACAGGGGACATATTGAATTTGTCTTCAGTGTGGAAGGGATTGTCACTCTCGAATTGGCCTCCTCAGTCACACCAGATGCTGTTCCAAGTCCTCCATACAGAGCACGTTACCATAGTCTTTCAAGACTGAAGGATGCCTAAATAATTGTGTGCCCCACTGCTCTTGCTTAGGATTGGGGCAATGAAGGAAGTTCTTTTTGGACATGATCTTCATGAGCTCCAGAATCAAAGAAAGGTGAAAACTCGGCCTTATTGCACTAACACAGTAACAATAAGTTTTCTCTGGCTCTCCTCTAGTCCATCAGCAGGCTCAGTTTCATTCATGAACCTTAAGTTCTCTTCGTGACCCCGAGATTCCCCTGTTACCCCCACTGGAGCTGGCCTGGCTGACAGTTTAGATAGAGCCAAAAGTCCAGAAATCCAACGTGACCAACTCATGCTCCATAGAAAAGGCTTGTATTGTTGACTGTTGCCTAGGTGGTCTCTCCTACTCCTCTTGGAGGCGCTGCTCCTGCTCCTTCTGATGCTTGCACCTCCAGTGCCGTCTTGCAGTTGGAGTAAGGGTTAGGTGATCTGATGACAGCCTCTGTCTCCAGTGGTGAGAGGTGTAAGCAATCCCCCATCTCCAAGGAGATTAAGGGGAAGCCGGAGAAGGAGAGATTCCAGAAAATTAGTCAGTCCTTATGAGGTAAGACGAGCCCTAGATCTCAGCCAGGCCCTGCACTAATTTTCCTTCCTCAAGTCCATCCCCTTTGTTAAGTAAAAACAAGAAACACAAACAATCCATGAGTTTACACTCAGGCAAATCTGGGCTCTATATGGTAGCAAATACACATGGCCAATTAGATAGGTTAGTCTGTTCAAGAAACCAATGCATGCAGTTCCAAAACATTACTGCTTTATTAAGACATATGGTTCAGAAAAGAATTCAGATTATAGTAAAGCATTTCAGTTAGAAACATTTTCATATCAAGGCTGACAAATCACCCCCACTACTCCAGCTATAAAAATAAAACAAGAAATGCATTCTAAACTAGGATAATGCATAAGCATAGTCATTCTTACGTATTCTGAGACTTCACAGTCCATAATCCAACAAGTAAGGTAAAATCCAGTTGTAATCCATTAGTCCATGTTGGCAAAAAGGCTCCATTCAAAAGTTATAATCCATTTTGGGAAAAAGCACATGTCTGTCCTTTCTCAGTCAAACTCCATCTTTTTTTTAACTTCTCCCAACTTCCTTCTTCTTCCCAGGATGCCTCATAAGGAACACCCCCTCCTGGGTCTTGTTGTCCCGCCTAACTTTCTCATGAGAGCTTGAGTTGTTATCATGTTTTGTGGCAGAATGATTATGACTACCAGGAATGTAACTCTCTGGCTCTCCTTAGCAACTAGATAACCAGAGAACGAAGCTTCTCTGAAACAGCATGTAAAATTTTCCTACCACAAACACAGACATTAAATCAAGATGGATGCTATTGGGACAATCTTAGGACTACATATCCCATTCTTGTAACACATAAAAACACAAATCATCACAAGAGGTGCCAGGCCACAGCTGGCAGTGCACAAGTTCAAACCTCTTACCACAACCTCATCCTTTGGGTAGACAAAACTGGACCATCACCCCAGTCCAGAGGTTGTCAATGAAGGCACAATTTCAGATATTGTCTGCCCACAGGGCTGATTTTGACTCCTCTGTTATATCACCCCATGTCCCTTCATCTTCTGAGCTTGTGGTACTGGTCTCCTCATTTCCCCTAGCTGCTACCAGCTCCTTTTCCTTTGCAACCTTCAACTGCTCTCCTCCCACAGTCTCTGTAGGAGGCTAGAAAGGTTCACCCCTGCCTCCTTGCCCAAGTGGCACTCATCAGCAAGCTTCTCCTGTCCATCCTAGGCTATCTGGCAGAAGTTGTCTCTACAGGCTGTCCAGGGATCATCCAGCCTTCCAGGTGCACCAGAGGTAAGTCCCCCATGCCCACTTAAAAATAACACAAGAAGAACACAAAATTCCTGGTATTAAAAGAGATTTTTTTTCCCCAGCAGCCAAAGGCCTGTTTAAGTAAAAAAATGTCTTCGCCTACTTATAAGATGATAGGGTCCTTCAGATAACCTGAAGTTGAGCCAATTTTCTCCTTTGATTGCAGAATAAGACGTCTAAGAGAAAGAATAAAATATTGGCCAGTACAGATGTTTTTTGCTCCTTTATGATAATTCCATATTCAAATTCATTCAAAAATAAAGCACCACTATTATCTAGGCTACCTTAAATCTGTGATATTTCACTTGCTCAAAGGAATGTCAAGATCACTAACAGCAGGAAGGCAGCAGTTGTTCCGACAGCTGAAGCATGAACTGAATCTGTCGAGCAAAATTAGCCTAATATGGTCGAATGGCTTTTGCTTTTTTAACCAGAGACAGCCAACAGAGAGAAATATGTTTCTCTGCCATTGCAGTATATTAAAAAATCTCATTCAGAAATTATTTAGCATTTAGTTTTATTATCAATAAAAAATCTATTAGTTAAGAAGCAGATGTGGAAAACACTACAACAAAATGGCAATTCCAACAATCCAATCACCCTCTTTTTTTTCTTTCTTTTCCCTTCTTCTGGCATGCTCTGTTAGTATGAGGAAGGATTTCCAGTCCATCACAAAAGGTAAAAATTATAGAGGACCAAAGACTTCCTTTTCTTCTTCTTCTTGACTAACCTTGCATTGTAGTAGCTTAGCCTTTCCTATGTTTGTTTATTTGTTTTTACAATACCCTCCAGTTATGAAAGGAAGTGAGTCATTTTTATCTATCAAGTAAATGCCATGACACAGATAGAGCTCTGATATGCACAAACCAAGTAAACAACCAATAACCTTTTGAAATCTGCACTGAAATGTCCCCTCAGTTAACTAGTTGGCCTGCCCCCTCCCCCACTGGCACTTATATTAGAGGTCACTTGGAGCATTTTTAAATGGAACATTAAAGGCAAATTATCAGAGCTCATTGGTTTATAGTTGAGGGGAAATCCTCTGGTATTATATTGAGCAACAGTCTACTAGATGTTCTTTGACTGTAATATGTAGACATAACAGAGGTACACCAGTGATAGGTTATATCCTGTAGTGTTTCACCATTAACATAGGAAGCTGCCTTATACAGCTTCAGATCACTGGTTGATCTCAGTGACTCCCAATCTTGGGTAACCCAGGTCTTCTTGGACTGCAATTCCCAGAAGCTTTCACTACGCACTGTGCCAGCTGCGGTTTCTGTGTCTGATCTAGTATTGCCAAGTTTAACTACTAGTGGTTGTTACATAACAGCACTGATGTTACCTGTCTGTCATGGGTTTGGAGGGAAAGTTCCATCCTATGGGGAGTGGAAGGCGGGACATCAGGAGGAGGGGCTGTACTGTATAAATATGTGATGCCTGTGTGGTGAAGAGGAGATGCTGAGACAGACTGTGAGACACTGGGTTGGGACGAAGCAGCAGCTGGGGAAGAAGAAGCTGTTGTGGGAGTCTGGGTGTCTGACAGGGTACTACTGTGTGTCAGAGTACCAGCCTGAAAGGTTCAGGGGTCTGTTGGTTAGCCAGAACTGATGGGTTCAGGGTCTGTGCTTTAAGTTAAAGGTTCTAGGTGAACCAAACTGTATGCTTGTGTGTGTGAGAATAAGCCACGTTACTTTATTTTATTCACCTGATTGTTTATTTTACCCTGTTTGTTATTTAAATAAACCTTATTCTTTTTATTGTTTAAAAATCCATCCCTGGTCTGTGTGACTTCTTAAAGGGAATGGTTGGTGGCAGCTTAGTGTAACTGTGTGACAGGTCCCAGTAGGTCTGGGTTTGTCACATTGATTGGTGTCCAGCGTGTGGGATACGACTGGTCCAGTTGTCCAGCGGTCCAGCAAAGCCTTGGCAAGTGTGCCCAGAGCAAGGGGGATCTAGTCAGGGACAGTCTGAGGCGCGTAGGTAATCTTCTAGGTGTACCTCACGGGGAGGTGCACTAGTAGAAGAACGTGCCAACTGGGGAGACTTAGATTAAGGTGCTCTGAGGCAGCCTGATTTTGGCGGGAAAACGCTGAGGCAAAACTGCGTAGCAACAGTGAGCTAGCTTGCCAGCTGAGAGGCCCAGCAGAGGGGGGTAGGCTCTGACTCGATACTGTTGCAACTTTAGTGCTGAAGAACAGCAGCAATCTCTAGGGAGAGCTGGTTCTGAGGTAAAAGGAAAAAAGTGGTCGTTTTATTTTGAGGCTTGACTTTTTAAAGCAGCCTGTTCTGAGGGGGGTTATGCCCTTGACTCGAAGCCAAGTAGCAGACATGAGTGAAGTGAAAGACCCCCAGATTGACCGAGGTTCTGAGGATGAATTTGGCTCAGTGCAGGGTGACAGCACAGGAGAGCAGGACCCAGAACTCAGGAAAATACTCCTAGCCCAACAGCATGAACTGAGGGTGAGGGAAATGGAGGAAAGATTAGAGAGAGAAAGAAGGGAGGAAAGGGAGAAACAGAGACAATTTGAATTGGCATTGGAGAGAGAGAAAATGGCGTTTGAATTAAGAAAACTGGAACTGATGAACCAGAACAATAATAATAATAGGGATTCTGAGGGAGGCCAATTGTCTAAGGCTGACCTGAAGAAATTCCCTGTGTACCACAAGGGAGATTGTCCTGAGGTGTTCTTTTCCTTAGTGGAAAGAGCGTTTGTGGACTTCTCAGTAAGGGAAACTGAGAAGATGACCATCATGCGGTCTTTAATCAGTGGTAGCCTGGCTGAGGTTTATGCCGAGATGCCTGAGGAATTGATGAAAGATTTTGCAGAGTTTAAAAAACTGGTGTTTGCCAGACATGGGATAAATGCAGAGCAGCTGAGACAAAGATTCAGGTCCCTCACCAAGAAACCAGAACAGACTTTTACCCAAGTGGGGGCCCAATTGGTGAGGCTGCTTGAGAAATGGCTATCGCAGGAGGGAATAGAGACCTATGAGCAGCTTAAAGACTTGATAGCCCTGGAACAGTTCTATTCAGTCCTGCAGGGGGAATTGAAATTCCAGGTGAGGGAAAGGAAACCGAAATCTGTGGCAGCAGCCGCAGAAATCGCGGATTTTATCTCCCAAATAAGAAAGCCCTTGGGTGAGGGGAAATCTGTAGGTAAACCCAAAGAAACCTACAGCAAGTACTCTCAGGGACCAGGGAAAAGCCAGCAAGGGGGAGGGGCCCATGGTGAAGGGAAGCCCTCAGGCATGAAACCAAGCCCTCAGAATTTGGAGGGAAAACCGAAACAAGAGGAGAGAGAATCCAAATACACTAGAAAATGTTATTTCTGTCAGGGAAAGGGTCATCTAATCTCAGAGTGTGAAAAATTAAAGCAGCTAAAAGGAATGGTGCCTCAGAATTCTAGTGGGACCAAGCCAAAAGCTGTGTTCTGTGTCCAGAAAGAGCAAGGCTCAGTGTCACAGAGGGAGCCTGTTGCCATGGCTACTCAGTCTGGGACAGCTGCCTCTGCTGATCAGGCTGAGGAAAATGGTCCTCTTCTGGAGGTAAAGCGCTGCTTGCTGATAAAAACAGATTCTCAGTTGTTTGAGACAGCAGGGGTGGACGTAGGAATACTTGACCGTCAGTATAGGGGGCTGCGGGACACTTGTTCCCAAGTAACCCTATGCCATCCAGATATCATCCCTAGGGAGTTTATAATCCCAAATGAGAGCATGAAGGTGGCAGGGATTGAGGGGCAGATAATCTCTCTGCCAGTAGCAGAGGTACCTGTCAACTTTCAAGGCTGGAGGGGAGATTGGCGGATAGCGATTTCATCGACTCTGCCAGCAGCCGTGCTCGTGGGAAATGACCTGGCTGAACATGTGAAACGGGTGCTAGTGATTACACGCTCACAAGTCACCACAGGGACAGTTCAGGGGGGTAATGATGAGCCAGAGATGGAAGCAGAGGGGAGTTCAGAAGCTGTGGTGGAAACCTTAACCACAGACAGCAGATTTGGACAGGAGCAAAAGGCAGACGCCACTCTCCAAAAGTGTTTTGAACAGGTGACTGACGCCCAGCTAACACCTGAAACCCCAGTGAGATTTCTGGAGGAAAAGGGGGTTTTATATAGAGAAACCCTGAGGAATATCTCAAAAGGGGGAGATGGGATCAGAAGTCAGCTGGTGGTACCTGAAAAGTATCGCCCCATGATCTTACAAAGGGGTCACTCTGACAAGTCTGCTGCACACTTAGGGGTGAAAGGGCCCCTTGAGTTGATCAAGCAAAATTGGGAGCAGATCACCCAGGATGACCCACAAGACGTTGTGACTTACATAGACACCTTGATGAATGACCTAAAGCGAAATCTAGAGCTGGCAGCAGAAAACCTGCAAGCGCAGAAGATCAAACAGAAAACATGGTATGACCGCAAAGCTAGAGAGAGGCACTTTGACCCAGGGGAGGAGGTGCTTTGGCTTAGGCCCTGCAGAGAGAATAAGCTGCAGCTCAAATGGGCAGGACCATATAGGGTCATTTCCAAGATGTCAGACCTGAACTACCTAATAGAGCAAGAGGAGAACCAAGCAAGGAGGGTGGTTCACGTGAATGCCCTAAAACCCTACTACAGAGGGGAACAGAGGGTTTTATTCGCGATAAAAGCAGCTGAGAGTGAGGAAGCTGAATTACCCTTCTGGGAGGGTAGAGGGGAAGTAAAATACAACCCAGAGGAGGTAAAGATCAGTCCTGCACTCACCCAAGACCAGCAGCAAGAATTAAAAATGCTGCTTAGTAAATATCAACAGGTGTTTTCCAACAAGCCGGGGATAGTGAAGGGAGTGATGCATCGGATCCATACAGGGGATGCACCCCCGCAGGCAGTATCCCCATACCGAGTAACGGGACCCTATAGGGACAAGGTGCGGAAGGAGTTGGACGAAATGCTGAGGGAGAACATAATCGTCCCCTCTTCTAGTCCTTGGTCCTCTCCGATAGTCCTTGTGGACAAGCCTGATGGGAGCATTAGGTTTTGTGTCGATTACAGGAAATTAAACCGTGTAACCACTCCTGATGCCTACCCAATGCCCAGGCTAGACAACCTGATTGAAACCATAGGGGGTTGTCGGTTCATCTCATCATTGGACCTGGTAAAGGGATATTGGCAATTAAGAATTGATCCCAGGGATCAAGAAAAGACTGCCTTTTGCAGCCCTTTTGGTCTCTATGAGTTTCGAGTCCTGAGCTTTGGTCTCAGAAATGCACCAGCCACATTCCAAAGGCTGATGGACCAGACCTTGGCAGGGCTCAGTGACTTTACAGTGGCCTACATTGACGACATAGGGATCTTCAGTAATACCTGGGAAGATCACCTGATACACCTGGAGTTAGTGCTGCAGAGGTTAAGTGCAGCAGGGCTAACAGTAAAGGCCAGCAAGTGTCAGCTGGGTAGCCCAGAAATAAAATACTTGGGTCACATGGTAGGGGGAGGAATGATAAAACCCCTGGAGGCCAAAATAGAAGCTGTTCGAGATTGGCCTAGACCCACCACCAAGAGAAAAGTCAAATCATTTCTTGGGTTGGTGGGCTACTACAGAAAGTTCATCCCGAGGTTTAGCGAGATTGCGGCTCCGCTGACCGATCTGACGAGGAAGAAGACTGATGACCGCATCCCGTGGACCAGCGACTGTGAGGCGGCGTTCCAGAGGTTGAAGGAGGCGTTAATCAACTATCCTGTCCTGCGTGCTCCAGACTTCGACCGGGAGTTTATCATCTACACCGACGCGTCTAACAGCGGGGTAGGAGCAGTTCTGTGCCAAGAGGATGAGAATGGTGACCAGCATCCAGTGTCCTACCTGAGTAGGAAACTCCAAAAAGGTGAGAGACATTTGGCAACCGTGGAGAAGGAGTGTTTGGCCATAGTCTACGCGATCCAGAAGGCCAAGCCTTACATCTGGGGAAGACATTTTATTCTGTGTACTGACCATTCACCATTGCAATGGTTAAAGACGATGAAAACCCACAATAGCAAACTTATGAGGTGGGCTTTGAACTTACAGGACTATGACTTTGAAGTGAAGGTGGTCAGAGGGTCAGTGAACTGTGTTGCTGACGCCTTATCAAGAAGACCTGAAGACTGAAGACGGCGAAAGAACATGGACTATATGTATATAATGAAAACAAAAAGTTAAAATGTACCTGGTTTTGAATTTGGTTGGTATTAATAAAGGTAAATTGATGTACTGTATATGGTAAAATGTTTGAAATGCCTATTTGCTATGTTTAACTTGGAGTGTAAGTATATGTAAGTATTATAGGGTATGTATAACTGTTGTTGTATGTTTTATACAGGTTGTTTTTTTGGTGAAAAGCACCTTAGCTTTCCCCCTACAAAACAACTTATAAAGAGGGGAGGTGTTACATAACAGCACTGATGTTACCTGTCTGTCATGGGTTTGGAGGGAAAGTTCCATCCTATGGGGAGTGGAAGGCGGGACATCAGGAGGAGGGGCTGTACTGTATAAATATGTGATGCCTGTGTGGTGAAGAGGAGATGCTGAGACAGACTGTGAGACACTGGGTTGGGACGAAGCAGCAGCTGGGGAAGAAGAAGCTGTTGTGGGAGTCTGGGTGTCTGACAGGGTACTACTGTGTGTCAGAGTACCAGCCTGAAAGGTTCAGGGGTCTGTTGGTTAGCCAGAACTGATGGGTTCAGGGTCTGTGCTTTAAGTTAAAGGTTCTAGGTGAACCAAACTGTATGCTTGTGTGTGTGAGAATAAGCCACGTTACTTTATTTTATTCACCTGATTGTTTATTTTACCCTGTTTGTTATTTAAATAAACCTTATTCTTTTTATTGTTTAAAAATCCATCCCTGGTCTGTGTGACTTCTTAAAGGGAATGGTTGGTGGCAGCTTAGTGTAACTGTGTGACAGGTCCCAGTAGGTCTGGGTTTGTCACAGTGGTTTTCTCAGGCTTTAAGCAGGACACTCTTCTAGCCCTACCTGAAAATCCTTGATATTACCTCATATTCCTTGCTACCAAGAAGAGATGAGCACAAAGCACTTCATGCCAGGTTGTTCTAAGTTGTCAGTGTGGCACCAGCCGATGTGCAGTGCTTGTTCCTGCCCCATCACACAATTTTTCAGTACTGGCAGGAGCAGGAACTTCCCTTCTCTGCCTCCCTCAGCAGCTGCCCACTCAGATGAGGAATTCCTGCTGCCTGAGAGTGGCAGATGCTGGAGGAAGCAGAAAAGGGAGGTCTGTGCTCCTGCCAAGACTGGACTATAATGTGACAGGGAGGGAACAAGCAACATGTACAGGTTGGTGAGTGGGGTTGCTGGTGTGGTGAGGTGAGGGCAGGGAATGTGTGGCATCCGTGGTGCCATGGCAACTACTTAGGACAACCTGGCACAAAGTGTTTCATGCCCATCTCTACTATCAAGTACTGACTAGGCCTGGTCTTCCTTAGTCTCTGAAGTCAAATACAATGCTTTTGTTCAGTTTGGTAAATTTTCACTAAATCCCTTCATTTGCCATCTTCCATGCTGCTCCAATGCAACTTTCAGTCATGTGGATAGTGTGGATAATCATGCCATAGTGGTACAGGAAAAGGAAGAATCACTGACAACCATTCATCTGTCTGGTTGAACTGATGCAAGCTTTCTGGTGGATCACAAAGCCATTCTCAACAGAGATACTCTTTTGGATACAACCCAGTTATCACCCAAAGCA
This sequence comes from Pogona vitticeps, assembly GCF_051106095.1. Lineage (NCBI taxonomy): Eukaryota > Metazoa > Chordata > Lepidosauria > Squamata > Agamidae > Pogona > Pogona vitticeps. The sequence continues at coordinate 62,600,930 of NC_135787.1, forward strand.
GTAAACTCACCGTTAGTAGAAATGTGGGATACTTTAAAGAGAAAAATAGGTCTCCGAAGTATCCCATATTACTTAAATATTGCAATTCAATAAGGAGAAAGATGAATTCCCTTCCCACAATTTGAATAAAAATTGTTAAACCAGGGAACAATTTTGTTCTATGCAGCAACAATATTGGAAGAAATACCATCTATTCCACTATACCTAAAGTCAGTAACTGATAGAATTTCTTTGTAATGGTAATGTGCAATCCAGCATCCTTTGAACAATTCCTAATGGGACCTTCTGAGATGAAAGGGGTAGTATAAAAATTTACAAAATTTAAAGGTAGATCTTATGAAAATAAAACAAGAGCAAGCACAGGAAAATATTTAAACACAAATATCACTACTAAAAAACAGTCTTATGATTGTAAAGCAAAAAATTGGTTTGCAGATGAATGAATCATGCACTTACAGCTAATCACTGAATAAAAGCAAGTTAGCTGCAACTTCCAGATCTGTGAAGCCTACTGGTGGGGAAAAAAAGATGTCCTTTAACTCTTAAAGGAGCTCTGCCTCTAATTGCAAAGCAGATTGTCTTGTTGCTTCTGCTCAGAGTTAGAATGGTTGGGACATGGTGAATCTCTACTACTAAACTCTCCTCACCCTACACCTCAACTTCAGTTAGGATTTCTTTGTCTGCTGTTTGGTTAATGCTCATAAGTCTTGGGTCACCAAGTCATTTGTATTGACATACAGGACATGGCCAGTATAGCAGACATAGTGATCCACCAGGATGAGTCATAGCTCTCCTTTCTGTTCCTAAAGAGAAGGATGGTGGTGATGCAGTCCTTCCATATTTTTAGAGCTTTAATGTTATGGAAATCATCAATTTTTACATTGAGTCTTTTTGGCACACAGTAGCCCAGGAACTTGAATTAAGTGGTACATTCACTCACTCTCTCCTGAGGGTGACCATGTTATTTTTCTTCAGCTCTAGCTGGCAAGCAGATACACAGTTTTTTTCTAATTATAAAGCCGACAATGTTATTTCAATAATTTCCAAAGATGTCAGGCGTAGTCAACATTAAATCCTATTCCACTGCCCTCCAGATACCAATATGCCTTCACTGAAAACCTCAGCTGAAGACTAACAAGTGTTTCCTTGGCATGTATTAGCATTTCTTTAGAAGAAACAATATCTGTCCCTTAATGTATGAATTTTCTCTTGAGTCAGTGAAGGGTGGTGGGAGAAAACTTGCAATGTGCTTTCAAGTCAGAACCCACTTATAGTGACCCTAACAGGGGTTTCAACAAGATATTCAAGGACGGGTTTTACCAGTTCCACTCCCCCAGTAGGTTTCCATGACCAAGTGGGGATTTGAACCCTGACCTGAGTCCTAGTCCATTATTTCAGTGGTTCTTAACCTTTGTTACTCAGATGTTTTTGAACTGCAACTCCCAGAAACCCCAGCCAGCACAGTTGGTGGTGAAGGCTTCTGGGAGTTGCAGTCCAAAACTCCTGAGTAACCCAAGGTTAAGAACCAGTGAATTTTCTATCCACTATATCACACTGGATATCTGTTAGAAACCTTATTTCTTTTTAAATTTCAAGATACATTTCATCAAAACCCATAGAGGGTTTTTTTTTGGTTGTTGTCTGTTTGTTTTGTAATCAAGTCCTAATTTAATAATTTATCTGGGATTTATAAATCAATCAAAGCTAATTTAATTTTTTTCCTTATTGATTATATGTTAAGTAGCTCTAGAACAAGAGTGGGCAGCCTTTGTTTCTTGGGGCTGCATTCCAGCACTGGAAAGATTAAAAGTCAAACAATGCACTGCAGAGACCACATCATTAGAAGAGGGAATTCTTTACATGCTGAAAACATCTGATTGCCCCAGCAGCCACATGTATTATAGTTGGTGAATTAGCCTGCTTTGTTTTGTGATGGGTTTTCTGGACCTAAAAACAGGCTTCATATGCAAGTCTGCTTTTTCAGACATGAACTTCTGCCAGTACCATGCCTCTGGAATGCTAACATAATTTCAGCATCTAATGTCATGTTATTTGTAACCTGTAATTTGGCTCTGAGACACAGAGCCATGTGCAGACCGCAGCACAGACATTCTCCTCATCTACAAAACAAATGGAAACAGCAGAAAACCATTGCTTTTAAGCTTTAATTGTTTCGTATTAGAGAAAGAAAAATTAAATATATAATTTATTTTTATTTATTTATTTATTGTATTTATACCCCGCCTATCTAGTCATTTCGACCACTCTAGGCGGCTATAACTTGTCTCCTTGTAGTGTGAAATGGTCACATTCCATTTTCCATTTTTTAAACCCAGGCCTACTTTACTTAACGCCAGAACACTTCACTCTCATGTCCATTTAGTTTTATAGAGGCTAGAGATCTCTTAACAGGATTGTAACTTATTTCAATGCCTTTCCATCATCTCTGGTTTCTCCGTATCTGTTCCTGACTCTCTGCTTGCTTTCAGCACTGTACTGTCTTAAGACTCTCCTATGCCAGTGGGAAAGAGGGTACCCAGCCACTTTCGTCCGATATAATGAAGGCTACCAAACCGGCAGTAGGTCCTTCCCTCAAGGACCTGTCAAGTATCTTCCACTGCATCAGAGGGCAACAAGTGACTTTAGGAAGCACAGAGCAGCCCAAACGGTGCACATCTCTAGTACTTTGCTACCAATCCTACAATCTGAGGCGGTTGCCTCATTCTGCCCAATGGCAGGATCAGCCTCATGCTTTCTTTCCACCGGTCATCTCTGTCCAACTGAGAAACTTCTGTGTTTTTCAATGCAGCGATGTTTGCCATGTGACAGCCACCAAATTTCTTCGCATACAATGGTGTAGTAAATTTGGCAAGCACTTGTTGTGGCAGTCCTCACAGTACCATGTCCAGGACGAGTCTTAAAATGCAACTATAGTCCATATCAACAAACAAGGAGTGGATCTTTTGTAAAGGTTATGGCTTTTAACTACCCATTCAAGACCAAGCTGTCTTCAAATACTTGGCACTATAACAGGAACAGCTTGCAACAATGTAGTATTCTTGGGAAAATCCATTTCTCTCCCAGTTACTTAAACATTGCAGCTAAGTCCAGAGAAAAGAGGGAACCTAAGAGAGTGGCAGATGATGCCATAGTCCTTGCTACTCAGAAATTCTTGGACATCTGATCCTATAGCCCCTGGCTTCACTACACCACTGCTTGGGTATGGTTGCATCCTCCTTATTTTTCTCTGTCTACTTCCTCAATCGTAAGGGACGTGGTGGCGCTGTGGGCTAAACCGCAGAAGCCTGTGCTGCAGGGTCAGAAGACCAAGTAGTTGTAAGATCGAATCCACGCGACGGAGTGAGCTCCCGTTGCTTGTCCCAGCTCCCGTCAACCTAGCGGTTCGAAAGCATGCAAATGCAAGTAGATAAATAGGGACCACCTTGGTGGGAAGGTAACAGAGTTCCGTGTCTAAGTCGCACTGGCCATGTGACCACGGAAGATTGTCTTCGGGCAAACGCTGGCTCTATGGCTTGGAAACGGGGATGAGCACCGCCTCCTAGAGTCGAACACGACTGGACAAAAATTGTCAAGGGGAACCTTTACCTTTACCTTTACTTCCTCAATCAAGGAAGAGTGGTGTTTTCTGCTCGGCTTATTTCACACTCAATGGTATTTCTGCCACTGCCAGTACTATAGAAAACAACAGTTGAACAGGCAAGACAAGGCAAAGGTAATGGAAGGAGTAACTAAGTGAAGCACTAGTGAATGGAACGAACAATAGGTATGGGACTAGGTGGGATAAGGTTGGACATTATAGCCCTATCCCTAACCACTAACTTGGGGGGGAATGACCAGTTTCCTCACAGCTAAGGAGATGATGCTATGTAATCAAATAAACTTCAGTGCAACCATAATTTTGCCTTCATCTAAAGCCTGAACACTAGCGCCTGTGGAAAAAAAAACTGTACAGAAATGTGCTGCTTAATGTTGCTACCACTGTGCCAAAATGACTTACTCAGATAGGGAAAAAAGTGTATCTGCAAATTTCACGCAGTGAAAACAACGCTTCAGTAGAAGTGCCTGCAGGCAAAGCTGGCTAACTTTAGAATAAAAAGCTGTCACCCATTTCTTCTGCTTATAGGAATTACACTTTGGAGTGCCTTGTTCTGTCAGAAAACAGTAGTATCTCTCATAGCCAAGGTCCCTTGTGAACCAAAGGTGTTCCTGAACATGCTGACAATGCTCTAGCAAGCACTGGGGTGTGACCCCTGTTCCCACATAATGAATTCCAGTTAACGCAATGAAAAGACTGAGGGGTGATACATATAAAATGCCTGCTCCCTCAATGGCAGTAGCAAAAGGTGGGAGAAGATGAAAAAGAACAAGTAATATTTGGGTGAAGGGGAAAGGGATTCTGTAAAGAATCTTCTGAACCATCTGTATATATAATGATGAATCATTGTTTCTGTCTTGTGTCTTCAACAATTCTGAGTTAGTGCTCCTCTGAGCACATTCAGAGTATTTCTTTTTCTGTGTTGCAAAAAGAGATTTATGTATTTATTTACAATATTTTTACCCTGCCTTTCTCCTTTAAAAAGGATCCAAGGTGGTTTACATAACCAAAAGACAATATTTAACTCTATCGACAGTGAGTATACAAATACTAAAAAAGATCAAATGAACACCAACTTAAAAACCATAAGCAACACCAAAACACATTCAAAGCAGTAAGGCACAACAATCCATTTAAAAGTCCCACTCAGGCAGGCAGCCGCTAAGGGAAAGCTGACCTGAACAGAAAGGGTTTTGCCTGCTTGCGGAAGGACAGCAAAGATGGGGCCAACCTAGCCTCCTTTGGGAGGGAGTTCCAAAATCTGGGAGCAGCAACAGAGGAGGCCCTCTCCCATGTCCCTACCAAGCATGCTTGTGAAGATGGTGGGACAGAGAGAAAGGCCTCTCCTGATGATCTTAATGACCAGGTAGGCTCATAAAGGGAGATATGGTCTTTTACATAGCTTGGACTCAAGCTGTTTAGGGCGTTATAGGTTAGAACCGGCACTTTGAATTGTGTGTGGAAACAGATTGGCAGCCAGTGGAGTTGCTATAACAGGGGGATTATGTGATCCCTGTGACCATCCCCAGTTAACAAACTGGTTGCTGTCTTTTGGACCCACTGAAAATAGTAGGTTTCTTTCATGGTGCCATGGCCATACACACAGGTCTAACACTCTAAAGTTCTATGGGGTGATCTGCTTACTATTGATGAATTTTGCAAATGTAATTTCAGAAAATATTTGCATTCATATGACAGACAGCATGAACAACAAAATACTATAATTTGTGCACCAAATCCTTGACAACAGCACCAATACAGAAGTTGTTTGTAGAATTTGCAAAGTTCAAGTCTCCTTTTGATTTCAAAAGCCTAAAATGAAATATCAGTACAATTGTATGAATTCACTATGCAGATTCACCCCTCCAACACAAACATACAAAAATTAAAGTGGTGCCCCGCTTGACGATTACCTCATTGTACGACGAATCCGCAGTACGATGAGGCTTTTGTGATCGCTAATGCGATTGTAAAACAATGTGTCTATGGGGAAAATTCACTTTACGATGATCGGTTCCCTGCTTTGGGAACCGATTTTTCGCTTAACAACGATCAAAACAGCTGAATGTCAGGTTTCCAAAATGGCCACCTGCTGTGCAAAATGGCTCCCTGCTGTGTTAGGGACAGATTCTTCGCTCTATAGGGAGCAGAAAATGGCCACCCTATGGAGGATCTTCGCTTTACGATGAGGTATTTCGCCCATTAGAATGCATTAAGTGGTTTCTAATGCATTCTAATGGGCATTTTACTTTTGCTTGATGACGATTTCTCTCTACAGCGATTTCGCTGGAACGGATTAACGTCATCAAGCGAGGCACCACTGTATTCCTAAACCAAACTGGCAAGGACTTTAGTAGTCCAACTGGCAACAGCAGCTCCAGCATCTTCAGCTTTTCCATCCGTTCTGAGATTAAAACCTCTTACTCAAAGTCTCTCTTTCTAAGTCCCACCCTTTTGGGCTGAACCAATATTTGATAGGGTCACACAGGCAATCCCACATGTTGTCACTGGTGTGATTTTCTGCTTGACAGCAGCTCAACAGAATACTGATCATAATCCCATACAGAGTTTCAAAAAGTTACTTTTCTAGACTCCAGTTCCTCAAATCACCATCTGAATGGGGAGGCAAGGGAGTTATAATGTGAACAATTAAGTTGTGTGAGGTAGCTTCTGGAAGCAGATATGAAGCCTTTGGCTCCACAGAAAATTACAAAACAATTATAAGGTTCAATGAGAAAGGCCCAGAGCTCAGCATTGGAATATATACTGTGCATGCATAAAATGTCACGTTTTGTCCCACTTACTCCCAACATCACCATTTCAAGGGGATCACATTGGTATGGTAGTAAAATATGAAATTGCTGAGACTATGAAGAGTTGCTGCTATTTCAAAGTGCCGTTGGTCCAGAAATGGATCAACAGTCTTACTAAGTATTAGATAACATTAGATAATATCTAATACTTCCTAGTAATACTTACTAAGTATTAGTATTACTTACTTACTAGTAAGTATTACTTAATATTAATACTAATACTAATACTAATACTAATACTAATAAGTAAGTATTACTTACTTACTAATACTAGTAATACTTACTAAGTATTAGATAACAGCTTAGCTGGCTGGGCAATGACCCCATCCTGTTGGTTAATCCTTTCACTCCAGAAGCACCATTGAATTACTTCTGACTTGGACAAAGAAGCATCAGCAGCAGGTAATTTGGTACACCTTAAATCTCACTCAGAAGCAAGGAATGCTGAGGTATTATTATATTTTTGTGACCTGGGCGAGTGCCCCGCCATTATTAGCACACACACTATGCCCAAAGAAAAGTGTGCACATGTCAAATTTTGGAACAATCTCTACCTAAGAATATAACACATGCAAACTACCAGCTCCTGAGCTCCTGTGAGAGAGATAGTGTGTATGTGAGAGAGATTAGGTACAAGGGGGTGCTGAAAGGTATTGAGCCTTTCCCAGAAAAAACTGAGCTAGGAAGCTGTAACTGACACACTATTCTACATATTCCCCCAGGAAATCAATGCACTTGCGACATCTGTCCTGCAGCTTCTTATGTCCCTGCAAATAAAATTCTTCCGACTGCTGGTGTAACCACTCATTTGCAGCATTAGTTGCCTCCAGAATACTCCCAAATCATTGTCCTTTTAGGTGTTTTTTTGAGTTTGGGGAATAGATGATAGTCAGAAGGAGCCAGGTCGGGAGAATAGAGTGGATGGGGCATCACTTGAAAGCCTAAGGACATCAGTTTTGCCATTGTTTCACCTGCAGTGTGTGACGAGGCGTTGTCATGCAACAGGATAACACCTTTGGAGAGCTTTCCTCGACATTTTCCCTTGATGTTTTGCCTCAATTTCATCAATAAAGCACAGTAATATTTTGCATTCATGGTTGAACCCTGTTGGAGGTAGTCCACTAGCAGAACTCCCTTCTTATCCAAAAAAACTGTTGCAATTTGCTTCTGCACCAATCTTTGCACTCAGAACTTCTTTGGCCTGGGGGAACCACTGTGCCTCCATTCCTTAGACTGTTCCTTTGTCTCAGGATCATAACAGTAGATCCATGTCTCATCACAAGTTGGCCCAGGAAATCTGACTCATCTCTTGCAAAATGTTCCAAAACAGCCACTGATGACTCCACATGTTTCCTCTTTTGTTCGGTTGTCAAAGATTTGGGGATCCACTTTGCTGCCAGCTTTCTCATTTCCAAGTCATTGTGGATAATGGCACCAACTCTCTCACATGATATTCTCAGATATATAGCAATACTTTTCGCTGATATTGGGTGGTCCTCCATGATCATGTCATGGATGGCTTTCACATTTGCAGGTACATAGACAGAAACAGGCCTTCCACTGGGTTTCTCACTTTCAACACTGAAACGACCAGTTTTAAAATTGACAACCCAATGTTTAACTGTTGCATATGAAGGGCCACTGTCACCCATAGATTGTTACTATGGGCAAGTAGAATGCCAGAAGCAACAGGGTTGCCAATCCTGCCTCAGGAGACTCACTTCTTTTGTGGTTAGCTGCAGCTGCTAAGCCCAGCTTTCCAAACTGAATGTTTTCCGACTGCCTGGCTCCAAGGGGTCTTTAGAGCCAAGGTACTGCGGGAAGAGTGAGCAAGTAAATCACCTGTGCACAGCTCAGTGCTGTTATCTTCACTCTGAAGACTTCTTGGAGTTAGGTATTTAGGAAACAGCCAGCTTTGTGTGTAACTTTTGTTTCCCTCCCTCTCTCCCTCTTTGTGCTGTTGCCAGCATGAAGACACATGAGATGTGAGGAGTGCACTGTGTAATGCGGGAGTGGCACCTCGCTTCCCATATCAGTTGGCAGGAGAACTTAGACTGTCCTTCTGCAAGTCTGATGAAGTACCTCATATTGGGTCCCGCTAACTGAACCCTCTTTCCTTTGTCTTTCTCAGGGGTTTGCCAATCAATAAGAGAAGAGATTGTTGTTGTTGATTTTCTGGGCTGTTTGGCCATGTTCTGGAAGTTTTTCTTCCTAACATTTCACCAGTCTCTGTGGCCAGCATCTTCAGAGGACAGGGGTGCATTGTTGTGATAAGGGGGGAGATGATCTGTCACTGTTGTTGATGGGCATTGTTAGCTATCAATAAGGGGGGAGAGCATCTCTCCCTTATCACAACGATATAACTAACTAACTAACTAACTAACTAACTAACTAACTAACTAAATAAATAAATAAATAAATAAATAAATAAAAACCCATAACAAAAAACACCCTGATCACCATAATCACCCAATCTCCTGAAAAAGGAAAAAAGCTGATTCCACAGCTACAAATACTCAACTATCCCACACACTACACCAGAACACACACCAAGTTCTAACTCCTGCCCTCTGAAGATGCCGGCCACAGAGACTGCCAAAACATTAGGAAGAAAAACCTCCAGAACATGGCCAAACAGCCCAGAAAACCTACAACAGCCATTGGATCCCAGCCATGAAAGCCTTCGAGAATACAAAGAGGAGATCCTTTAGCTGTTCTTTTATTCAGCTGAGTAAAGCAACAGGGCAGCACACCAACAGAACACAGGCTGTGGGTGGCGGCCCCAACCCCTCCGTTATGGAAAATTTTATACCTTTCCATACCTGACACCTCTCCACCCACCTTTCCTTTATGACTTTATGTATGAAGGGGATACTGGCAGACTTTGCCTTTCATAATCATATTGGATCACAGAAGGGAGATCTGCATGTACAGCTATATTCAAGAATGGTTCTGTTTATATGGACCAGTCTCAGTTTGTAGCACAACTCCTCTGGGTATGTGAGAATGCTCCATTATACAGTCTTGGAGAACCTGTCCCTGTCCTTCTCTCTGTGTGCATGAGACTCATTAAATGGGTGCCTGAAGGTGATTAGCATTAAAGAACTACTAGTGATGGCTCTAAGTAAAGTTTGAATTGATACTACAACTCTTGGTGGGTTTTGATTTGATGAATGAAGATAAACAGTGATGAAACTTTTCCACATAGAACTTCTGGTGGCATGTAACTCTTAAGTAAATGAGAAGACAAACAGACACAGCACAATGTTTAGTTTAAGAAGCAAGGCACTATATTTCTCTTGAAGTAGCATAATCGACAAACAGAACACCTTTTGCAAAACCTGACCTTTAAAAATGAACATACGGTATGAACAAACTAAGCAATCTCTTTGTTTTTTGACAGGATTCATGCTGGCAAACAGGAAGGAAGGAAAGGCAAATGAGCCCCAATGCAATCCGGCCCAATGCAGGTTTTGGATGGAAGAAAATGTTCTGCAACCGTTTCCCTTTATTCCCAACTCTTCCATGAAAACAACGCACGGCATCCTGTAAACGTCAACCAATTCAGTAGCTATGGATGAAGAGACAAAAATCATTCCACTAGACAGACTTAAGGAAAGTGACATTTTCATGCCTCCCAAGATTCGTGTGAGAAGAAATGCACCTTTCCTCAAGAATTCACACATATTCAAAGCTTACAGAACACATTTGAGAAATAAAGTATGCACAAAAACACTCGTTTCAAAATGCCAACAGGAGAAATGCATAAACATTTGTATAAATCTCCATGCATAAAGAAAAAGACAGGCTTATGATAAAAGTCTTATAACCCCAAGGACAGGGAGAAAATGATGGAGGATTCAGAGGAATGCTGCAAAATCAAGTGAGAGATTTTTCATGTCTGTAACAGCAGCCATCTAGCAGTTTATTTGCTACAACCAAGATTTTGCATCATCTGATAGATTTCTAGCAATCTGGGTCTGGTTTAGAAGATGGTTAGTTGTAACCCAGTCTTCTATATGTCTCCTTCCCTTATCTGAATGCTTGTTTCTTTCACATTGGTCTCTTCTCTTTTTTTTCTTCCCACACCTCAGCTTAAGACTCACAGAAGAGGAATCCTTGGACAACAAATCCCAGACCCTAGCCATCATAGCCATTTAAGATAATACTTCTGCAGCAATTTAAGTCCAGAAATCAGCAGTACAGTGGGGTCTTGACTTAAGAACGGCTTGAGTTAAGAACATTTTGACTTAAGAACCGCTCTCATAGGAAAATATTGACTTGACTTACATACTTAGATTTGAGTTACAAACTGAAAAAAACCCATGTGGGAGGCAGGGAAAGTGCAAAATTTGAACTTTCAGTTAACTGTTGGCCAGTGAAAAGGGTGCTTGTCTGCTTCCTCACTCCTCCCAGCATTTAGAGAGTGGATTGGGAGACAGTCTTCAGACTGCCTGGTACTGGACTGCCTGGACTGTATTTTCCCTGCCTTTCCTGAACCTTTCTTGACCTAAGAAAAAAAGAAACAAAATATCCCCCTCTAGTGGTCGAAGGCGGAATAGCAGCTTCCCATTAGTTTCTATGGACGGAAAAGAGCAGATACGGATCAAATGGTTTTCAATGCATTCCTATGGGAAATGCAGATTTGACCTGAGAACTTTTTGACTTGAGAACCGCCTTCCAATGTGGATTAAGTTCTCAAGTCAAGACCCCACTGTATCTAGGGGTTATTTTGTATTTCTAGCTCTTACCACTTCTGTAAGATGGCTACAGAATCCTACAAGAATTGTATCCAGTGGGGATACAATTCACCTAGTTATTTAGGCTGAGATCTCAAGTAGTACCCATGCAAATGTAATGTTTCGGATTGTTACTGTTTGGGACAACTTGAGAGATAAACACACATACAGGCATAAATATTTGTAAGATTAAATGGTTCTTACAAACCAGGGGACTCCAAAACGAGACATTTAAGTATATGTCTTAAGGCCAAGATTCCACACACACTTAAATGGATGCAAGCTTCATTGAATGAAGTAGAACTCAGTAATATATGTAGATAGCTATACTGGGTCATAGGTTTAATGTGGAAGTTAATAATGCTAGTCTGTTTCAGTTTGCATTCTCCAGCCAGAAAAATAAGACACTCAACTCACATTAAGCCCATTCTTTACATAAGGAAAGTTGTTTTAAAAGAATTGAAAATAAAGATAAAAATCTGTATCTATATCCTTCTATATAGCTGGCTGGATAGTTCAGTGATTTAGATATCTAGCTGTGGAGCCAAAGGTCGGTGGTTTGATTCCCCACCGTGCCTCCTGGATGAAGAGCCAGCCTGTGTGGCCTTGGGCAAGCTGCACAGTCCCAGGATACTCTTAGAAAAAGGGAATGGTTTTCTACAGAAAAGGCTGGGTGAAAAAATTAATGTAAGAGGTACCCAGTAGAGATGGAAAGTATTGAAAGAGAAGGCATGTTATATTAAAGAGTCAGCATGTTTCTGTTTGTTCATTCGGACTGTACAGTCTGTGTGCTATTCATTAAATGCAAATTACTCTGAGTTTTATATTTTATTATTATTATTATTATTATTATTATTATTATTATTATTATTATTATTATTATTATTATTATTATTATTATTATTATTATTGTTGTTGTTGTTGTTGTTGTTGTTGTTGTTGTTGTTGTTGTTATTGTTATTGTTATTGTTATTGTTATTGTTACACTAGTCAAAGACTTTCTGATAGACAGCTAACCTTTGGTTGTTTGATACATTCTCAGGCATATGCAGTGCTAAATGATAGTTTCTTTAATATCATGAATCAGATATACATAAGAATATAGCTATAGCTATAGACCAATGTTTCCCAACCTTTTTTGACTAATGACCCCCTTTTGTAATAGCTAAGTTACCTGTGACCTCACGACCATATATGCAGGAAAAGGCCTTTTTAACAGGTTGAAAGAAACATACCGTAATATATTATTGAAAGAGAACAGAAGAAATCAGACACCTTGGGCTAGCTGACCCTAAAACTTACCAGCTCCTCTCTGAAACCCCCCAGCCCACCCCCAAATACTTTTAAATGAGTCTGAATAAGGAAGGTTCCACTTCTACTGCAGTTTACCTTTCTTCAGACTTTCTAGTTCTCTTTCCTTCATGCAGATCTGAGAGAAACGGTCCTCAGGCAAAAAGGGTATGTGTGCTGAAGATGGGAAAAGCAAATGCTTCCTTGATTTGCCTAATTCAACCTCCACTTCCTTCCTTTCTTCTTTTTTTCTGGGGCTCTTCACTTTGTTCCCTCATGGTTAATTACCTGCCTGACGTTCCCTTTGTGCACCTGACTTAGAACGTAGCTGCTCCAAATTCTGCATTCATCTCAGAATGACGTTTACATTCTGGTGCTGGAGCATGGAAGCTATGGGCTCCTATGGAAATGGGAGGGAAAGACAATCCCTGAGGCACTGCTTAAGCCTTGGAAGACTTTCTGTGGGGAGAAAATTAAGATTGCCTCCCCCCCCCCAAGTCACTTTTACAGCAAGGGGGATTATTCCAAAAATGTGGTCAATAATTCTGCACTGTGCGTTCCTTCCATATTTGTGAAGGTTGTTTGGCACCTCAACTTGTTGAAATGTACTGGGAGAATTTACCACATTACTTGGGAAAAGAGGGGTAGTGAAGATAAACTTTCTTTTACCCACCTCTCCTCCCATCTCTTAATGAAACTGGGTTCAGCGTATAAATGGAAAGCCCTTTTCTTTTTAAAAAATATTGCTGATTTTTGAAACATGGGAACACATAGGTCACAATGTTCAGGGGAAAATTTCTGTCTTTACTGAACAACTCAAGGTAAGATTTTTTTTAAAAAAATCCCCTGTGTAAATACATAGGACCCCTGTATCTGCGAGATCCATATTAACAGTTTCACTTGTTCATGGTCTGAAAATATCAAAAATAGTAAAAGAAAAACAAACAAACAAACAGAAAAACTACTTCCATGTGTATTACCAGAACTGATCACTAGAGGGAGCCAAAGACCATGCTGTGAATATTTGTCAATGGCCCTTTCTGGTAATGCGTGTGAAAATAATTTTTCTTATTTCCCCCCCTTTTACTATGCTATATATATTTCCTATACAGTAGGACCCCCATATATATATAAAGTTAAAGGTTCCCCTTGACATTTGCAGTCCAGTCGTGTCCGACTCTAGGGGGCGGCGCTCATCCTGCTTTTCAAGCCATAGAGCCAGTGCCTGTCCAAAGACAGTTTTCCGTTGTCATGTGGCCAGTGTGACTAGGGAACGCCATTTTACCTTCCCACCGAGATGGTACCTATTTATCTACTCGCATTTACATGCTTTCGAACTGCTGGGTTGGCGAGGAGTTGGGACAAAGCGACGGGAGCTCACTCTGTCGCGTGGATTCGATCTTACAACTGCTGGTCTTCTGACCCTGCAGCACAGGCTTCTGCAGTTTAGCCCACAGCGCCACCACGTCCCTCCCCCATATCCACTGGGGATTGGTTCCAAGCCCCCCTCCCCATGGATACCGAAAACCATGGATAATAGTGAACACCCCCATATATATAGTTGTTACATACAGCACTGATGTTACCTGTCTGTCATGGGTTTGGAGGGAAAGTTCCATCCTATGGGGAGTGGAAGGCGGGACATCAGGAGGAGGGGCTGTACTGTATATATATGTGGAGTTTGTGTGGAGAGCTGAGGAGAAGCTGGAGGAAGAGCTGAGAGAAGAAGCTGGAGTGGGAGTCTGTGTGTCAGACAGGGTACTACTGTGTGTCAGTCAGTACCAACCTGATAGGTTCAGGTGTCTGTATGGTTAGCCAGAACTGATAGGTTCAGGGTCTGTGCTTTATTTAAAGGTGTTCTGTGTGAACCAAACTGGTGTATGTATGATTGAGACTAAGCCACGTTACTGTATCTTATTCACTTGATCATTTTATTTTCCCTGTGTGTGATTTAAATAAACCTTATTCCTTTATTTGTTAAAAATCCATTCCTGGTCTGTGTGACTCCTTACAGGGAATGGTTGGTGGCAGCTTAGTGAAACTGTGGCATATCCCGGTAGGTCTGGGGTTGTCACAATAGTGTTCACTATTATCCATGGTTTTCAGTATTCATGGGGAGGGGGGCTTGGAACCAATCCCCAGTGGATATGGGGATCCTACTGTATAGCAAACAATGACCAGAAACATAATACCCTGGCTTACTGTATAAAGATCAACTTCTCCCTACCAATTCTAGTCTGATCTTTAAGGAAACCAACTCCAGTTTAAAAAGAGTGTTTTAAAGTGATAGATCCTGCATACTCAAAGGTGTTCATAGTTTTCCCCTCAGAAACAGATTGTAGGATTACATGTGACAAGTTACATAAACTTAATGTGAACATCAATATGATTCAAGCCTATTCACAGGCTGATTCACTTTTTGTCCATTGACCACATGACACAAAAGGGAATGTGAATCAGCTCAGAATGCCCCATGCCTCTACAGCTTTTGCCTCTGCCACTGGGGCTGGTACTATTTTTTTAAAAAAATATCCATTTGCATCAATTCGGGCAATGTGATCACTTGACCTGTTGCAGGGGGGCTGCCACTCAAGCACACAGACAGGAACAACTTAGAAAAGCTTGCAATTGGAAGAATTCTCTCTTTTTTAGAACAGCTTGGTGCCAAATAACAAGAGGAGGAAATGTATGAAATCATTGTTTACAGCTTGTTAGGATGTTCCCTTAACCTTGCTTCCTACAGGGCTTAACCACAGCTACAAACAAGGCTTCCCTCCTCTTAATTAGAAGAGATTTGAATTTCCACAGTTAGACTTCACAGAGAGTGAAGGGCAAATTTATAAGATTGTTAAACAGCAGGTAATCAGGATAGTTTGGAAGCAGGGGCAATCTTTTGTATATAAGTATTGTGTTTTATGTCAGACACCACACAAAGGTTGCTCATCTGTCCCAGGAGATGAAATTTTGACTCCCTGGGACTATTGCTGGGAGCCAGTTGTGAATCAGTAAGTTAAAAAGAGACTGAGACTAAGGAGACTATAAGGGTGAACAAGAGGAAAAGCGAATGAAGGGTTCCAGCCCAGTGGAAGGGAAACAGACTTTCCAAACTCATGTAGCTGTTCTTCTCTCCCCAAAGCTCAAAACAGGGGTGGCAGCAGGGAAGGAGTAAAATAATGGATGCATGTTTTCTACTTTTTTCCTGATGAAGCTTTATTGTAGTTACTTAACCTCACTGCAGCTCTAAACAATTTTTAGAAAGGAAATATTACACTCGTCAGAACAGTCATCTTTATTTCCTGCTCCAAGCTTATAATTTCCCCTAATAAGTATCATTAATGGTGTGAATAAACTGTTGCTTACAAAAAAAACACACACACAGCAACACCAAGATACAGCATGAAAAAAAAGCATGCAATTTGCACTTTCCTCCTGGAGACAGATAGCAGCATTTTAGCCAAGGCCTCCTATCAGCCAGGCAAATAAGAAATGACGGATGGGATTGCTTTTAAATTAGGGTTCACACAATGGTGGCATTAGAAACCATCAAGTTATCCAATTAAATAGCTTGATGAACATGGTTAATGGTCTTCAGAAAATCACATTTACAAAGGAACTTCACAGCTATAGCAATCTTCTTGGGAGATCATTGCTGCTTATACATATATATTTACTGTATACCAAAAATATCATTTACGCAGAAGTTACCCATGGAGGAAAGGGAAGCACATTTCAGAGAACAAATGATGAGATGTTGCTATTCATATAAAAAAAATCATATTCCACATGTCTGAACACACACACACTTCTATATACACATACACTTTCTGTTTTCATACTTGGAGGTACCTTTTTGTTCCTGATCTTGACAATCAAACCTAAATCCAATTGTTAGCCTTAGGTCAGTGGTCTCAAACTCAATTTACCTGCGGGCCGCTGGAGGCAGAGTCTGGGTTTGGCTGGGCCACAACAGATTTTCCGCCAAGCGGAGCAAAAGCCTGAGGAAGCCGCCCGGGAGTGTCCTTAGCCTGGCTGGGGCTCCAAGGAGGAGCCCAGCCACGACCCCCTTTGGCTCCTTCTTCACCGCCACTGCCACCAGCAGCAAGTCTTGGTTCATTTTCCCACAGTGTCATGAAATTTGATTGGCTTTAATGACCCACTTCATTTTGTTTACAGTTGTCCAAGGATGTCACAGGAGCATCAGCATTATGGGAAAATGAGGTTGAGGAGTGCAAAAGCAAAGGAGAGAGAAAACAGTCCCAAGAACACTAGAAAGGTAAAAGGTAAAGGTCCCCTTGACAATTTTTGTCCAGTCGTGTTCGACTCTAGGGGGCGGTGCTCATCCCCGTTTCCAAGCCATAGAGCCACCGTTTTGTCCGAAGACAATCTTCCGTGGTCACATGGCCAGTGCGACTTAGACACGGAATGCTGTTACCTTCCTACCGAGGTGGTCCCTATTAATCTACTTGCATTTTGCATGCTTTCGAACCGCTAGGTTGGCGGGAGCTGGGACAAGTGACGGGCGCTCACTCCGTCGCGTGGATTCGATCTTACGACTGCTTGGTCTTCTGACCCTGCAGCACAGGCTTCTGCGGTTTAGCCCGCAGCGCCACCATGTCAAAACAAAGCACAGCACTTTTCAATACACACACAAATGCTTGTAAAATTAGGAAAGAACTTACTGCACAGCCATATAAAATTCTGTTGGCTGGATATACTGTATTGTGAAAAGAATGGGTGCCAGTTTTGTAAAGGTGTACTGGCACATTAATACAAAGATTTCCCTAGGTCAGATGGTTGAAGTGTGTCTCCAAGGATTCCAGTGCTAACACTGATTCAATTGTCCCTCCAGATATAATTAAACTGTACCTCCCATCACACCTGACCACTGGCTAAGTGGACTGTGGGTGATGGAAGGTGGAATCCAACAACATCTTGGGGAGCTACAGGTCTCCCATGTCTGCATCAGGATGTGTATTGAGTTCCCAATGCAATTCTAATGGGCCTGGTTACCTATGGACTCCTGAGCTTCTCATGACTGAACTGCTTGAAAATTCACAACCACATCAGCTCCTGTCTAATCATTGCATAGGCGTTGTGGTTTGCTCCAGTACCCATTCAGCTCCAGTAGAATAACATTTATCACTAACATAACAGTTGACAATTTCCCACTTTCCCCTCCTTGGTTTCTTATTGAATTATGAATCCATTGAGAAGTGGCATTCCAGAATGTATTTCTCTTAGTGACAGATGTGACAAAACAGTGGCAGACATTTCAGTGATGATTTGGGGATTATTTTTATTCCGATGTGGTTAAAAACATATTCCGTATCTGTGCCACAGTTCTCAACCTGGTCTACTGGAGACTGCAAAGGACAGTAACAAATCAAGAAAAAGAAGACATAAAAATGATAAAGAGAGAAGCATTCTCTATAAGAAGTGGATATATTTTACTCTCAAAAATGACTTGATTTCTGTGCAGTTCTGTGCATACAGCATATTTGCCCAAAGAGTCTGAGGCAAACCTGGAATGATGGAGTGTATATCCACTGTATAGATAGAGCAGGTTGACACTACTTTAGCTGTGATGGTTCTACCTATGGAATCTTGGCATCTGGAGTTTAGTAATGTACTTAAAAGTTGCTGCTAGAGAACACTGCTCTAGTTCCCTGAAGGCAGGGGATTCTAAGGGATTTAGGATCCCAAGATCTCATACGATGGAATCTCAGAAAGTGGTGTGATACTATACTTGCATAGTGTAGATACACTCATAACTATAATGGGCCTTTTGTGTTTAGATGAAATGAAAACAAGAAAGAGGTGTCTTTAATTTCCATGTTCTTTTGTCAGTTTTTGGAAGAAGGTCTAAAATATGAATGATTTGAATTAAAGAAAGAAGGTTACATGAAAGGTTTGTATTCTTTTACATTTCTCGCCTTCATTTAACTGTTCTATTCTTTGTCAAACTGCCCTAGAAATTTTTTATCCAATTTTGTCATGAGAGCTGTTGTTCACAGCCAATCAGAATAGCCAGGATAGGGTAAGTGGGAATGTTACTTATGTAAAAGAGTGTGGATTAGTTGGAATCAAGGAGTGCTCTTTTTCAAATTATTCCATCAATTAAAGTACATTTGTGCACATTTTAAAAAAGATGCACATTTTAATCACAAAACTTGAAAATGAAAACAATAATAATATTTGTGGTTACATCCCAGTGACAGAAAGCCCAGAAGATGTGCACTTTTTAATTTATAGTTTTGCAGACCATAAACTGCATACATTTATGTAAAAATAATAATCAATGCACCTTATTCATCCATGTTGTATGATCTGCTGATTGGTAGCTGCACTATTTGCAGAAATTTCAGATGATAGAGTGGTTTGCATAAATTAGGACCTGGAGTGAAGTTAAATGTTATGTTGGTAGAGAAATATTAGAGGAATTTTCTCTCTGATTATTTTCATGGGAAGTGCTCAAAAACTTCTACAGCTGATTAAACTATCAAGACATCATTTCTTCAAAATGTGATGCTAGAAATACATTTGCAGTACTCATAGTACTGTTTTGTCAGATCTGCCATGAAGTTGGTGTGTTTGGTGAGGGCATGGAAAACAGCTGTATCTGTTGCTGCTCCCGCACTCTAGAACTCCCTCCTATGGAAGGCCAGGCTGGCTTTGCCTTTCCTGTCCTTCCACAGGCAGGCTTTCCCTTAGTGACTGGATTTCTGAGAGGATTTTTTAAAGTGGATTTTTATGCCTTCTTGCTTTTAGTATTGATTTTATTTACCATTTAAAATATAATATTGAAATCTTTAAAAATATTTGTATACTTACTGTTTTTAGCTCAAATATCCTATTTTTAATGATGGAAGCTGCTCTGGGTCCTTTTCAAGGAGAAAGATGGGGTAAAATATTTTGAACAAATAATTATTTTAACGAATACAGAAATAAATAAATTATAACCATGATTCAAATTGTCAGATCAATGACATGCAGATCATCTATTTCACCAATGGAGATGGGAATCACATGATGTCTTCACAATTGGCACACTGTCTCTTTCCAAAATACTGTAGCATTACCGCTTCCTTATTCTAAACAACTTGTAATTAAAGTTGGGCACAAACCGTGGTTTGGCACTTCAGAGTGGTTCTGCCTCCTCCTCAGAGGAGGTGGGGCAGGGAAGGCTGAGGCGCTGCCTTTGAATGGGCACCTGTGGGAGGAGGTGAGGCAGGGAATCCAGGGTATCCCTGTAACACCTGTGAGCTGGATTCACCAAACTGCACTAAAGCACTGAATCGCAGTTCAGGCCCATCTCGACTTGTAATATAAGCATGATCTTTGTGATTTATTCTGAAAAATTAACTAGCAAAGAAATTCATTCATGAGTATTACCAATTTGTAATAGCTGTCTCTTCTAATGTTCAGCCAGCTTATGGATGATTTGGTAAATGAGACCTAATATATATATATATACTGTGGACCCGTGCAATGCTATCTACAAATGTATTCACAGCGTTTGCTACCAACTGAAAATGTGAGCTAAGGAGAACATTTCCCTTTGTAAGGCACAGGGGGGCAGTATTTAATAAACTCAAACCTACATAAATGTTCTGATTGAATTGCAATGGTAGTTCCTGCATTAAGAGAGCATCAGTGACAGGCACAAAAAAAGAGAGAGAGAGATCTATCATACAGTGTCATTTCACAGATCAGCCCAATGGCACAGACAGAGAGAGTTCAAAGAGAAAAGGAGGCTTAAGAATGTTTGTAGATTAACCTATTAGAAGTCTCTTCTTGGGATATCTAACCCGATAGGTGATACCATAGTAAGAGCTGGAAAACATGCTGTACTTTTACAACATATGAAAAATGATAATATAATTACTGTCCACATATAATAATTTCTATTAATGCTTGTTTCTATTAATAGACATTGGGTACTGCTTCTAACGGGAGAGGAACATGACTAACTTCATGACAGATGCAACGAAACAGTACTATAAGCATGCCAAATGTGTTTCTAGCATCATCTTTCCAAGAAATGATGTTGAGATAGATTAAACAGCCACAGAAATATCTGTATTAATTAGGATGACACAACATATTCTCCATTTTCTATTTTCTGAGTGAAAAATATTAATTTCAGATTCAGATTGTTGTTCAAGCAAGTAATTTTTTTTAAATTAAGTCTATCCAGTGTCTACTTATCCTCTGTTTCTTCTGGTTCAATGCCTTTTCCCTCTGGTTGCTGCTTCTTTCTCCTTTCTAGACTCATCACATGAGCTATTCTAACCCAGTGAGAAAAAGATGGAAAGGGTGATGTCATAAACTTACAGAGATTGCTAGCTGATGACAACACTGAGGCTAAAACTGCTGTCTGTGGCAGCTCCATCAAAAGCTATCTAATAATAAATAATTTTCATGTGCCATCAAGTCAATTCTGGGTGTCATTAGCTGGTATTTTGTGTGTAGTGATCCCTGGTCCTTGTGGCTGGGTAGAGTTTGTTGACCTTTTGCACGCTGTATTTTTGAGAGCTAGGAGCCAAGTTTTGTTGAGCTTCATACTTTCTTCTTTTTTGTTGAAGTTCTGCTGGTGCTTGTGGATTTCAATGGCTTCCCTGTGCAGTCTGATGTAATGATTGCTGGTGTTGTCCAGTATTTCAGTATTTTGAAATAGAATTTCATGTCCAGTTTGTTTCAGGGCATATTCAGCTACTCCAGATTTTTCTGGTTGTTTTAGTCTGCAGTGTCTCTCATGTTCTTTGATTCCGGTGTGGATGCTTCGTTTTGTGGTTCCAATATATACCTGGCCAATATGTACCTGCAAGGTATCCGGTATACCCCTGCAGTGGTGAGGGGGTCCCTTCTGTCCTTTGCTGACCATAACATTTGTTGTAATTTTGTGGTGGTCTTGAATACTGTTTGTAGGTTGTGTTTTTTCAAAAGTGTCTCCATGCAGTCCGTGACCCCTTTGATGTATGGCAGAAATACTTTATTTGTGGGTGGCTGTTTTTCTTCTTCAGTTTGGTGTTGTTTTTTTGGTTTGATGGCTCTTGTGATTTCATTTTTGAAGTAGCCATTTGCCTGTAGGGCCCAATTCAGATGGTTGATTCAGTGCTGAGAAACTGAGCTTTACAGTTCCGATTTGCACGGCCTACCAGTGTTTTGATTATGCCTCTTTTTTGCTGTGGGTGGTGGTTGGAGTTTTTGTGTAGGTACCAGTCTGTGTGGGTGGGTTTTCTGTAGACCTTGTGTCTCAGTCGGAGGTCAGTTTTGCATAGGACCATGACAAATTATTAGTTATAGAAACCAAAGGAAGGATCTGGAAGTTGTCATTCATAGCAGTGCTTCACCCATTTATCTGCATAGTCTTTCCTTGGGTCCTGTCAGAATCACAGGGGACTGCTCTACATCCAGCATTTAGAAAACTACAACTCTCAGCATCCAGCATGGCCATTACAAACATTGTCAGATGATTCTGGGAGTTGTAGTCCAAAACCACAGAAGACCTGTGTGCACTGAACAATGTTCTTCTTCATAACAAGTTTCTTGATCATGCCAGAGTGTAACCGAGAGACAGGATCCAGTGGTTTTTTCCCCTAGAGTGTGGATTACATATTTAATTTGGGGGTGGCGCTGTGGGCTAAACCACAGAAGCCTGTGCTGCAGGGTCAGAAGACCAAGCAGTCATAAGATCGAATCCACGCGACGGAGTGAGCGCCCGTCACCTGTCCCAGCTCCCGCCAACCTAGCGGTTCGAAAGCATGCAAATGCGAGTAGATAAATAGGGACCACTTCGGTGGGAAGGTAAACAGCGTTCCGTGTCTAAATCACACTGGCCATGTGACCACGGAAAGATTGTCTTCAGACAAACGCTGGCTCTATGGCTTGAAGAGCGGGATGAGCGCCGCCCCCTAAAGTCGGACACGACTGTACAAAAATTGTCAAGGGGAACCTTTACCTTTAAAATGTCTCGCAGTTTACTATGTTTGGGGGAAATGGTGTTCTTTCTTCTTCTTCTTCTTCTTCTTCTTTTTTGGTGGTACTGTACCTCCTGGCATGTGAAAAAAAGCTGACAAGAAAAAAAAATCTTTTGAAAGGTGGTGCTAGAGGAGAGCTTTGTGGATACCCTTGACTGCCAGAAGGACAAACAAGTGGGTCCTAGAGCAAATCAATCCTGAGCCATCTCTGGAAGCAAAAATGATAAAACTGAGGCTGTCCTAATTTAGGCACATGATGAGAAGGCAGAATGTTGTACGCCGCCCAGAAGCCACTGGCAATGGTGCGGCTAAAAAATATTGCAAATAAATAAATAAATAAAATATAAATTCACTGGAAAAGACAATAAGGCTAGGAAAAGTTGAAGGGGGCAGGAAAAGAGGAAGATAGAATACAAGATGGATTGAGTCCCTGAATAATGCCACAGCTCTGGGTTTATAAGAGCTGAGCAGGGCAGTTGAGGACAGGACATGTTGGAGACCATTCATTCCTAGTGTCATCATAAATTAGAGATGACTTGAAGAATGTGGCAAAAATTTTCAGCAAGGACAGCCATTGGATGTGCTGACTGGGGTGGAATGGGGTAGGGGGCGGTTCTGGACATCATGGTCTGAAAAAGTATGCCCCCCCCCAAACTCCGAGCATGAATGTCTATAACAAATGTTGCAGAATAAGTTCCAGGGTGTTGGCAATTTACTTTGTTCATTGCAACAATGAGCTGAACATCAAAAGGCTTCCAGAGTCTTTTAATATTTAATTTCTTCAACCATTTATGCTTTTGTACATCAATCATGTTGAAAAGGTGTCCGAGACTGGTTATCAGCGTCGACCAGGGCATTGTCAGACACATGCTCTGCCTACCAATCGTATCTGATTATGGGCTGAAGTGGCCTTCAACATCTTGTTGGCATTCAAAGTGAACTTATCAAGATTATTATGAGACTCAGTTTTCTTCTTGCCCCAAAGTGCAAAAGAACCTCACTTGCATAAATACATCTAAATATCATGCTCTTTCGTCTTTCGCAGAGTCTGTCTGCCTTCATGTCAGTGTACAATGAACCTAAGCACTAGCCACAAGTGATAGGTGGATGATATAAAACTGATTCAATCCAACATATTGGATTAACATATGAAGGGGGTCATGCCAGCCAAACTTACCCTGATGTAATGCATACTGAGTTGCCCTGCCCTGCTATATACAGAGTGTCTGTCTATAGCAAGGTTATCATTGCAAAGACAGATATACATGTAATGTATGCACATTATCTGAAACCCAACAGCACAGGATTCTAGATTATGTGTTGCTTTTACGCAAATGCACAAAGGCTTTCTTAGTGCACATGAGCACACTGTCCATGAGGCTATTAGGGAACTGAGCAAGCCAGTGCATAGGATTTCAGAATGATTGTGGGTTAGCTGGCACACCTTGAATCATGCCACTCTCACCTTGAGTCATGCAGTGGTTCAAAGTGGCAGTCTTTCAGCTGAATAAGACTCTGTTTTGTACAAGATGAGCTGCTACTTGGGTGAAGTTTCCTAGTTGCTAATCAGACCCATTGGGCTTCCTGTAGAGAATTTACCTGTGCCAATTTTATTGAGGCCACACTTTAATAAATATTGCTGTGGATTGCATCGAAACCCTAGGGGCTGGCACTTGTAAAGAGGGGTGGGTGATTGTCTTTGTACATTAGAATTTTACAAAGCCACTCTTCCTGTGATATTTTCCTGCTGACATAAGAGTTAGAATCCCCTCCAATTTCTATCTGTATAAACTCCACACCATTTCCAAAGTCCCTCATCCTTCCAGAGCATAACTATTGTATGTGAATCCTAATTTTCAGAGTGGTGACATTTTACGGTATAAGGTACTCACACTTATTGCTAGTTTTGTGTGTGACTGAACTGACTTTTATGTTTCCTTTGACTGAGATCACTGGAGACTTAAGAAGTTGAGTAGTGTTTGCAGGTGCTTACAAATATATAGGTTCAGCATGGGTGGACATTTCACACCTCTAGTCCATTCCAACAGACATGGTTCAAACTGGCACATCTTCAACAAAGTCAGGAATTCAGTCAGCCTGTTTCAACTGCAGCTCTCCAAAACTGTTTGCATTATTGAATAAGCACATAGGAGACATGTAGAGGGAGTGATGCAGGAATGACTCAAGAAAGGGCATCCCATTCAGCTATCTGCTGGTCATTAATAGCCTTCAGGAGAACGACATGGGGGATCCTCAACCCTTCTGATTGTGTTGTTTTTGACCTCTGTCATATGCCCTCTGCTATGCCCTCCCCCCCCTCCAGAAGTTTTAGAAATTGTTTGGAAAGTCACTGGACTGAGAAGGGTGCCTGAGATATCGTCATACTGAATAACTCTCCTCTCATTACAATGTTCTGGAGGGCATGGAGAGTTGCAGAAAGAAGGGCGTTGGAATCCAATTTTGCAAAAAAAGAGAACCCTGTTCCAATGAATACAAGAGAAGTTTGGCTTCAAGCCAGAGGAAAACAAATACAGAAAGAGATTAACAGAGCAATGAGTAGGCATGGTGTTCCAGAGTTCTGTAACACCCTATAATTAATTCTGGCAAATCAAAATGGTTGCATATTACATTTTTGGACATAAATCTTCTAAGAAGCAAACAAAATTATGAGATAACAAATGATATCATAAGTGCTAGGTCTGTTGTTAATCTCTACAACACGTAAGGAAGCTCTATACTGTTAGTCTTTTACTGACCTTCTTCTGGGAAGCAGCAAGGATGCCAGTGGTGGGGTAAACAAAAAATTAATAGATCTTCCAGGCCTCTTGCTTACATTGAGAGCCTGTACAAACAAATTACTCCTCTGTAGACACTTTACCTTCCATGTGGAGGAAGCAAGGACAGAGAGGGATGGAGTTAGGCATTCCTTTGCTCATGCGCTGAACAGAACAAGGTGCTTGAAAGGATTGAGAGGCAGACTAGATTTTAACTGTGCATTGATTAAATGGGATACACTATACATATTTCATTAGTGTATCACATATCACCTTCACAGTCCATTCCACACTGTTATAATTTAATGCGGTTATTTTAATTGACTCGAAATGGCGTTCCATTTTCTTTGAAATATCACTGTTTCATTGGCTGCTATCTGGGATATTGGAGAGAAAAGCTAGCCTTGGAAAACTGCCTGCCTATACCTTTGACTTTTCTCCCAGAATTTATTCTGTGGTAACAAGTCTAAATCAGGAGCATGAGCCAGATGGAGCTCATATGTTTGTTCCCCCCTACCCTGCTGCCCCAAATTAAATGTGGCTGGAACAAGCATGCCTTTTAAAAGGCACAAATGACATTATTAGCAACTCCCCCCCGCCGAATCTTACTGTGTAAACTTCTGCATGGGACCAAAACAGCAAAGTATTATTGGGCAAATATATATATATATTGGATTTAGGCATCCTTCAGTCTTGAGAGACTATGGTAGTGTGCTCTGTATGGGGGACGTGGAACAGCATCTAGTGTGGCTGAGAAGGCCAATTCGAGAGTGACAATCCCTTCCACACTGAAGACAAATACAATCTGTACCCCGTCCAGCTCCCTGATTTTGCTGGTTTCAGGACTGCCTCTTTGCCTCGACCTGCTGGACAAGGGTCTCTTCAAATTGGGAGAGGCCATGATACATCACTTGCCTCCAGCCTGAATGCTCAGATGTCAGGGTTTCCAATCTGTTGAGGTCCATTTCCTAAGTCCTTCAGATCCCACTTCCAGATATCCATGTACTGCAGCTGTGGTCTCCCTCTGGGGCAATTTCCCTGCACTAATTCTCCATACAGGAGATCTTTTGGAATCTGACCATCAGCCATTCTCATGACATGCCCAAGCCAGCATAGATGTGGCTGTTTCAGTAATATATACATTCTAAAAATTCCAGCTCGTTCTAGGACTGCTCTGTTTGGAATTTTGTCCTGCCAGGTGATACCAAAAATCCGTCGGAGGCAACGCATATGGAAGGTGTTCAGCTTCTTCTCCTGCCGTGCACAAAGGGTCCAGGACTCACTGCAGTACAGGAGTGAGCTCAGGACACAGGCTCTATAGACCTGGATCTTGGTATATGCCGTCAGCTTCTTTTACGCTCTTTGTGAGTCTAGAGAACATGGTAGCTGCTTTCCAATGTGTTTATCCAGTTCAACATCTAGGGAGAGAGTGTCAGAGATTGTTGAGCCAAGGTACACAAAGTCACGAACAACCTCCAGTTCTTGCATGAGGATGGTAATAGAGGGAGGTGAGTCCACGCCCTGGCCCATGATGTATTTTCTTCAGGCTGATTGTTAGTCCAAAGTCTTGGCAGGCCTTGCCAAATTGATTAATGAGTTGTTCGAAGTCTTCAGCAGAGTGGGCAACAACGGCTGCATCATTGGCAAAGAGGAAGTCCCGCATGCATTTCAGCTGGACTGTGGTCTTCACTCTCAATCTAGAGAGACTGAAGAGCTTTCCATCTGATCTAGTCCAGAGATAGACACCTTCTGTTGCAATTCCAAAGGCCTGCTTCAGCATGACAGCAAAAGATCCCAAACAGGGATCTGTTTCACTCTGCTTTGGATGTCAAAGGGATCTGATGTTGAGCCATCAAAAACTACAGTGCCCTTCATTCCTTCATGAAAGGACTTGATGTTGATAAGGAGTCGAGGTGGACATCCAATCTTGAGAAGGATTTTAAAAAGGCCATCCCTTCTAACCAAATCAAAGGCCTTTTAAAGATCTATGAAGGCAACAAAGAATGGCTGTCGTTCTTCACTACATTTCTCCTGCAACTGTCTGAGGGAGAATAGTATGTCAGTGGTGGATCTATTAGCTCAAAATCCACACTGTGATTCTGGATAGACTCTGTCTGCAAGCACCTGGAGTTTCTTCAGCACAACACGGGCAAGCAGCTTCCCTACAACACTGAGAAGAGATGCCATGGTAGTTATTGCAGTCTCCCCTGTCTCCTTTGTTCTTATACAATGTGACAATGTTTGCATCCTTCATGTCCTGTGGTACTCCACTTTCCCTCCAGCAAAGATAAAAGACTTCATGCAGTTTGGAGGCGATTATCTCTTTACAGCACTTCAGCACTTCAACAGGGATGTTATCCTTTCCAGGTGCCTTGCTGGAGGCGAGAGGATCCAAGGCTGCTTTTATTTCTGCTAAAGTTGCTTCGCTGTCCAACTCTTCCAGGAAAGGCAGGCACTCAATGTTATGTAATGCTTCTTTGGTTACTACATTCTCTCTGGAATATAGCTCAGAGTAGTGCTGCAACCAGCGGTCCATCTGCTGTGCTTGGTCATGGATGATCACACCTGTAGCAGACTTCAAGGGAGCAGATTTCTTCTGTATTGGACCTAAAGCCTGCATGATGCCGTCATACATTCTTTTGATGTTACCTGTGTCCACTGCTATCTGTATCTGAGAGCAGAGTGGAAGCCAGTAATTGCTGGAATATCTCCTGGCAGCCTGTTGGACTTGGCTATGAGCAGCTCGAAGAACCTGCAAGTTATACTTACTAGGACAGGCTTTGTATGCTGCTAGAGCTCTCCTCTTTTCCTCGATGGCTGGCATCACCTCCTCCGAATGGACTTTGAACCAGTTGCCTGTCTTTTTGGTGTTATTGCCAAATGTGGATAAGGCAGTGTTATACAAAGCGTTCTTGAAATTTTCCCATTGTTCGGGTGCATTTGCATCAGCCGGGCCTGGAAGGGCTTCCTGAAGCGCTTAGGCAAATTCCTCCACTTTTCTTTGATCGCGAGTCTTGCTGATGTCAATACATGGTCTTCCTTCGTTTTTCGTGTGATACAATCTCTTTGTTCGCAGTTTTACTCTACTACATACCAGGGAGTGATCAGTATCGCAATCAGCACTCTGGTAACTGCATGTGATCATAATACTAGGAAGGCTAGAACGTCTAGTGAGGATCAAACCGAGCTGATGCCAATGCTTGGATCTTGGATGCCTCCAGGAAACTCTATGTTGAAGCTTCGTATTAAAGAACATGTTGCTGACACAAAGACCATAATAACAGCAAAACTCCAGCAAGTGTTGGCCATTTTCGTTCATCTTCCCAATGCCAAAACAGCCGAGACAAGTGGGCCAAGAATTGTGATTAGCACCAACTCTAGCGTTAAAGTCTTTGAGAATGAACAGTGGCTCTCTCTCAGGGACTTTTTGATAGTAGCTGCCAGATCGTTATAGAATTTGTCTTTCACTTCTGTTGTGGATGACAATGTTGGTGCATATGCACTAATGAGGGTGACTGGACCCGCTGATGAGTGGAGCTGCAGAGACAGGATTCTTTCACTCCCCACAGTAGGTGGAACAATGGATCTCAGCAGAGTATTTCTGACTGCAAAGCCAACACCATATTCCCTGGTCTTATTCAATGGTTTTCCCTGCCAGAAGAATGAGAAGTTTTTTTTCTTGGACAGATCCCAAGTCTGGCAATCTCGTCTCTTGCAGTACAACAATGTCCATCTGCAGTCTATTCAGTTCTATGTCAGAAAAGCCATTGTCAGAAAAGCCAGGGGTCATTGTCCGAACATTCCAGGTGCCCAACTTTAGGCCAGAAGTTTTCTTATGATTGTTGCATGGTGCAGGGTTAGCAATCAGCTTGTCGGCTTTCACCCTAAACCCCACGCACCCCGTGAGGTTAACAGACTGTGGCAAATATAGACTTTGGCTAATGTAACCTTCAATCTTGCACATATATGTTTAGGAATAAAACCCACTAAGTTCAATGAGTTTTTATTTAGGCAGGTCTTCAGTGGATGTTGTTCTGCTGTTATTGTTACAGAGTCCAAATTATGTCTGCACTTTATCATATGTGAAAAACATGCATTTGCAGAAAATGGTGTGCATCTCTATAAAAATGTTTAAACATGGGTACCATCTTTTCCTAATTCTAGTTTTAATGTAAATATGCTAAGCTATTCTTTAAAAACCTTTTTTCCTGTGTTCTTTGTCCTTGACATGCTCATCTATAAAAGCAGAGTTTCTTCTTTTCCACCACAAACACTGCTTTATGAATAAAATTCATTTTTATTCATTTTATTCATAAATAAATAGGGATCCAGGCACCTAGACTTTGAGAAACCTACTTTTCACCAAGATTAAGACAAACTCTTTTGCAGGCCCAAAATGAGTAGGCTTATTATAACAAAGGAAAATAATAAGAATAACTAGTGTAGAAATTGATGTTTGAAGCCAATAATATTCTTAATTAGTTTAGTATTGGCCCCAACAATATGACTATGTAAACTGAACTGGGTTTATCAAGATTAAGAATGAGCTCAGAATTTAATGCTACCTCAGTGAGCTAAAAAGATTTCCATCAACACTTGAACCTCTGAAATACTAGGGAGGGCTCAGAATGTATCCCCTTACGTAGGTGTTCCAACAGCCATTTAAAATAGGAGAAAAGCAAACAGAAAAACTTGCTAGTGAGAATTCTAGAATTTTCTTTGCCCTCCTCCCCAAGTCAGTTCACTTACTGAACAGTTTACTACTAGGACTTTGGGGGCAGGGGGAGGCACTGTGGCTGATTGGCAGTATTCCTAT
This sequence comes from Pogona vitticeps, assembly GCF_051106095.1. Taxonomy (NCBI): domain Eukaryota; kingdom Metazoa; phylum Chordata; class Lepidosauria; order Squamata; family Agamidae; genus Pogona; species Pogona vitticeps. Next base: position 62,630,958 of record NC_135787.1, read on the forward strand.
TGTTTGGCTTTTAACAAGTTGCTTAGACTTAGGGTATAATCAGATGGCTGCAAAGGTATGTGCCTGATCACACACGAAATGGTTGCTTTAACAGAAGTTATCTTCCTTGAAGTGACACGAGGAATCACTCCAGCCCGACCCTCAAAAGTAGACCAAAAAGGTCCAGGTTGTGGACAGATGCGGGTTGGTTGGAGCATTATGTGCTGGGTGATTGTTGAGGAAAAGATCACACTGGACTCCTCCACATGCAGTCCAGATTGCGATTTAACACCCTGTATAATCAAGGTGCTAAATCGCAATCTGGACTGTATGTGGAACATGCTTGGGTCTGCCTTTCCTCTCTCCTCTGCCTTTTTTGCTTATTTAGGGTGGTGGAACTCCCATGGCCTGCTGTGTTTTTGTGTGCAATTGCCGTGCTGTTCACAGACACTGTGTACCCCCTTCTTTTTGTTCACAGAGATCTGGAAACACACAAGCACTGGTATGGACCCAGAGAAGAATAAGAATTGGATCAGAGTGTCACCAAAAGAACACAGGACAAGGGGAGTAAATATCTCTGTGCCCTTATTTGTGCCTGGATGGGGCCAAGAGTCTGCTGCGGATCTCTGATTATTATTAATTAATGAACTTAGACACCATCAATACTATCAATCCACTCACAAAGTCGCAATAAATTTATATCTCCAGTGTACATGTATGTGCACACTTGTTACTATTGCTATTATTGCTAATACTGAAAATGCTTCTTTTATGTTACTAAAATCAGATGCCATTGGGAAAATGTTTTGTAAAAATACTTCTCTACAAACTGAGTGTGCAAGAACATTAATTCAGATTAATTTCCATGGTTCAGCAGTTAATTCAAATGAAAATCTTTCTTCTACCGATTTATTCTTACTTTTACAACAGAAGAAGTCCATTGCATTTGACGATCATAAATTCTAATAAGCATTTAAAGGTCATTATTTTGAGCAACATTTGTTTCAGATGTTATAACTGGCCTCTGAAGTTCACCCTTGGCAGTTTATTCATTAAGGAATGTTAAGTGGCATCTTCCTAATGTAATAAACTCACTGTTTATGTAAAAACAAAATAAAATAAAACATGACTATGCTAAGTACCATTTCAGGGGCAAAAGGCAGTCTAATATCTGAAGAGCATGGGTTTTCGAAGGGTAGGGCAATGGGAACGCCAAGCAGAGATGCAATGTGTTACAATGCCACACGCTATGCACACAGATTGCAACGTACATTATTCAGCTCAGCATCCCTGCCCCCCAAATCCTGTGAACTCCATTGCCTAGGAGAATAATCCTTTTAACCTTTTTTGACCAGCCATTTCTGCATTCAATGGGGATATTTAATAGTAGACAACAACTGTAAGATTACAGAACCTCAAATAACATCTTCATCCTTATATTCAGTCTAATTGATATTGTATATGAAGGAATGATTGAAACTGACAATTTTGTGCTGCATGGATTCCTCCCCCGCCCCCCGTGTATTCTCAAGATTCATAACAGCTAAGAAATCATTCAGATTACATTAAAGCCTGATATTTCATATTCAGGGCACTTCATCTTTTATCCTTCCAGTTGAGTTGTATTGGAAAGTAATGGAATATAAGCCAGTCCATACTTTTTACAGAACCTAGTAAAATAACTTGAAGATGGAGCAGGAATATTCATAATCGGCTGAAATTTAGGAACTTGGTTAGTGTCTTGTTGCAAAAAGTAAGACTTGGGTAGTATATTTTTCTTAAGGGTCCTGTCATGATGTCATATGCAGACATTATTTCTTCTATATAGAATGGTGTTTCTTATGTAAGGCAGATATATAACTGTGTCCAGATCAGGCCATGGGTTTGGAAACAGCATAATTTAGGTCCTTCTAACTTGGTTGACTACCTCTTTGCATCCACCTCTTCTTGGAAGAGTGTTAAATTTTTGCTAAAAAAAACCTTACTTACATAGCAAATAATGGAGGGACCTAAAGAGCAGATTTAGCTTCAAGTCTCCCCAGCATAGACCACCCCTTTTTTGTTGTTGTCAAATAACTGGCACTTGCATTCTCAATAACTCACTCTGAGACATATGTAAGAGAAAAAATAAAAGGTTTCCATTTACTTACCATTGTGAACAGATAAAAAACAGCATTCTGTACATAACTGACTGGTTACATAAACAGCCCTTAACTGACTCATAATGCTTACTGACTAACAACATAATGGGCAGACTACCACATAACGAATTCAAACACTAACTGAATACTGACTGAAAACGAGAGGGAAGATGTCTTGTAGGCAGAGAGGCATTTCTTTATTCAATATCAGAGGCAGAGGGGGAACAATTGGTTATTGCTGGATTGATTGACAGTTACCCAGCTCAGAAAGGTGCCTCCCAGTGAACTCTGTTAAAGACAGCACACAAAGGTTGCTAAAACTCTTAACACTTCTGCCCTGTCTTTTGCCTGTATTCTACTTGCTTTGGGCCCCAATCAGTGCATAGTTCAAGTTTTCAACAGTCTCTTCTGCATTGTACTAATGGCTACTAAAATTTCTTGGACACTTCACAGTTCCAAGTCCTGAAGATACTCAGATTTGATGCACAAAGGCCAAGACAGTTATAAAACCATTTGGGGTATCTCGGCCCTTACTCTTGGAAAAGAAACCTGGAAGGAGACACCATCACTCCAGATGCATCATCTGCCTTTTGTCCAAATTCTAACTGTGAACCGAAGCAGAGCATTTAGATGCTAAACAAATCTTAGCTCCTTGACTTTAGTTCAAGGATTGGGAGTACACCAAGGAGTGTATCCTTGTTTATACTCAGAGGCAGACAAACTTATCATCTTACAAAACTGCTTATTGTTGGCTGAGGGTTAAATGAACAAGTTCATGCATCCAGAAATGTTTAAAAGGTTTATCATTTGCCAACATATAATGTTTATCACTAGAGATGGACACACATCAGGAAAATTGTGATTAATTTTGATTTGTGATTTGTCAAGGTCAACAAATCACAAATTATGAATTTATTATTTTTTCTGCTTAATTGATGAATCAGTTCCATTCATTTTTAAAATTTAAAACCCTATAAAATGTCCCCCAAGCACCTAGAGACATCAAGTTCGGCGGGAAGCTTACATTGATTCTTCTCTTACAAGCCCGGCAAGTTTGATGAAGTTTGGGTTTTGGATGTCTGAGTTATACATCTACAAAGTGGGTCCCCTTAGGAAGGTGACAGAGGCAGGTGGCATAGTTTGCCACCAGGCAGAGAGGCAGATGGCACTGAGGTAGTTTGATCTGACTCCAGGCACAGAAGCATTAGACGTACTTTAGTTTGCCACTGGACACAGAAGAGTTTGGAATAGCTATAGTTCAGTTTGCCACCAGGCATGGAGGCAGATGGTATAGAGGTAGTTTGGTTTACCTCCAGGCACTGAGGCGTTTGGCATTGAGCAGGGGATTGGACTAAATGGTCTTATAGCCCCCTTCCAACTTCATTATTCTATGATTCTGTGATTTATTCATTCATTTATTTAATTTAAAAGAAAGAGTGGGGAAACAGCACAATGGCCTTTATCGACTGATTTTGGTTTTTTTTTTTTTGCTATCTTTGTTTAATGAAATGTGGACCTCAAAAAGGCTTAATCCTCTACATCTTTATTGTATTTTCTTTATTTTCTTATTATTGCTAAATTTTTGGTTCATTTTTCTGGGCCCTCCCAAGTCTCAAAACTTTGCACCTGTGCTCCTTTTTGCTTCTCTCTCCATCATTGTTGCTCTCTCTCTCTCTGTGTGTGTGTGTGTGTGTGTGTTTGTGTTTGTCTCTGAGTTTTTTAATTGATTTAACATACTACTAAACATACAACTAAAACATCGACACAAAAAATGAAAACCCCTCCTACTAAGCTAACCCCTCCCCCCTTTGGAGTCAGAGACTCCAGCTTTGTTGATTCTCTGTTCTCTCCGGCTGGGTTTCCAGTGTGAACTGAATACATATATAATCAAATTTGCCCTAAACTCCTGTCCTCTTCTGGGCCCAAAAATATATTAGTTTCCAGCTTTGTTTTACATAGTCTATTGGTTGTTCCTGTAATGCTTCTGAGAGTGTGTCCAGTTCCGCTATGTCCCATAGCTTCTTTAACAACTCTTCTATCGTCGGGGTTTCTCCGTCTTTCCATTTTTGGGCCCAGAGTAATCTGGCTGCTGTGAGTATGTACATTAGACAATATTTCATTTTCTTATCATTAATTTCTGGCATGATATTCAATAATGCCACTTCAGGTTTTATATCTAATTTCTGCTGAATAATTTCTTTCACTATTTCCCACACCTGTGCCCAATATTTTTTCACTTTTTCGCATGTCCACCACATATGATAATAAGTTCCTGCATTTTTTGTGTGTTTCAAAGCTATGCTGTGTGGGAGAGCAAAACCTCTCAACCCCATCACCCTGAACTAAACTGTTGGGGGTGTCTCACTGTGCCACCCACTCCTGAGGCCTTTCGACTAGTCTCCCGACCATGAGGCGAAATCAGAAGCACCTTGCACTCCCCACTATTCAGCCTCTGCTGACAAGCACTGCAGAAGAGGATGAGGACGGGGTGAGCAGCCTTTGAAAGGAGAGCCTCATTCTCTGTCTTTCAAGGCCATCATACCCAGTCCTCCTGCACACGCCCCACCCGGGCAGGCAGGTGGGCAGGCAAAGAGCTCTCGCTCCTGCTGCAGAAGGAGCTTTCTGAGGATTACTTAAAGCTATGTTAGTCAGCAGGAACTGAATAATTTCAACCATCTTTTCAGCCATCTTGACTGGTCGTAACACAAATAGGAAGCTAACTTGACACAATCTGGCCAAAGTAAATAATTCTCTTGGTCCTTCAATACTACTTACAGGAATCAATATGTTTGTATGAACAGCTTGACAAGATTGCTCGGCTGTTTTCCAATCTATAACTGCAATGTGACAGTTCCTTGACAGAACACATCTCCTTGCCTGCATCTGATTTTGCAAACAGTTCACTGTCAATCTTCCGTGGAAAATGCAAGGCCTGATTCACACTTCAAAACTGGTGTCAATCGGACAAAATTATGCATGCCAAATACATTCCCCAAGAGATGTGAAGAAAGGAGTCTGCTCTTGATCTCTCTTAAGTAGGTGGAAATAATCCCAGTGGCATCTTTCTATCAGGAAGCTCCATTATGAAAAGCTTTGGCTTCAGTAGGGAAACTAATGATCTGTATAATTATAATTTCTACAGTGAAACTGGTAAGAGCTTGACGTAATAAACTTTGGCTGAACAATGTCCAGTGTTGGCGCAGTTCATCCGCAAGAACAAATGGAAGTGCCTTATATCAATTCAGTCTGTCCATCTAGTTCAATATAATCTACATTGCCTGGAATCAGTTTCCAAAGGCTCAGATGAAGGTCTTTCCCAATTTGCCTAAAACACATTTGATTGGAAATACTAGGATGGGATCTTCTGTGTAGGCAGTCCTTGTATCTTACACATGGAACTACAGCTAGTTAATGAGTGATTTTTTTTGCTATCATTGTGTAATGAAATGTGGACCTCAAAAAAACTCATGATAGAAAACATGCATATTTCCAATGAAATTTGTAAACAAACAAGTTTTTTTAAAATTTTATTTTCTTGCGCTTTCCTTTCTTGTATTTAATTTAGGTCCAAATCACCATATTGATTGCATTGATGGTAAGCCACTGAAATTCTTGAAACTCTAGTCGAAAAGAATATCTTTTCTAAGCATGATCTGAACAAGCTTGGCAATGTTAAGCCAAGAACTTTAACAATACACAGAGCTTAATCTTGCTCCAGTGCCGTTCCAAGCAGGGTGAAGTGGTATCAAATATGTCTTTCATTGAATGAGATTAAGGTTGTAAGTGACACAGCAGAAATATTTACCTGTATAAATGACCCATCTGAGGGCAAGACAGAAAAGATGTCAACTTCTTAATTAAAAGGCAGTGAAACCTTTCCTCTACAGAGAAGTGATTGTGCATGTAATGTTCTTTCATGATTGAGAAGTCACATTAGAGGACACAACCTATGCTTGGCTTTTGATGACCAATCACCAAACAAAAGCAAGATGATTTGCTGCTTGCAAAGCTGAAAAACTGTTGGAATAAATAAAATGAATGTGACCTTTCCAAGGGGCTTCCTTTGTAACAATGTGTTCACTTCATCATGTATGTTTGCCCACAAATGGAAAAGTGCTATTTCACTTAATGCAATCTCACGTGCAAATAATCTTGAATTGGTTTTCCCATTTAGCTACAGCCACCAAGTGTAGGGAATACCAATGAAGGACTTGCACGTGTGAACCAGTCTAGATAAGGGGATGCAGTGAAGAAAACATGCACGGGTGGGCTAAAAATGGCCATGTTTATCAAACTGCAGCAAAAATATACTCTACATATTGTAGAGCATTTGTAACTATAGCAACCATTTCTGTTATTATGCTAAATGCATTCTGTAGGTTGCTCCTGGAAGCTAGCAATAGCCCGTAAGTTGTTTGAGGATTAATGTTTTGTACTTCCTGAAGGAGAGTTATTGTTAAAAATTTGTGGCTGTCTGGAAGCAACAAAGGACATATATTTACCCTGTTAATATGTATATAATTTTGAGTGCTTCCCATTCTTAATTATTTTTTACCTTTGAAAAAGGCCTGCAATCAGAATTAAGGTTGGTCAGCTGTAGCACTAAAGCTGTGAAAAATACTTTTGGGACTACTTGCTTCTGGTTCAAAAAGGTAACCTTTCCAAGCGCTGCCTAATAAAAGCAACCTTCTTTACTCTATCAGTAATTAAGAAAAAGGGGTACATATTTAAAAAGTATTTGAATTGGGCTAAGCAGTTTTGGAATCGATTTCAAAATATTTGTTTATGCAACATAGAATTCAGTGTGCTTTTCGTGGGGGCAGGAAACAGGTTATGCTGTTCGGAAATGAGGTAAAATAGACATCAGAACTTGTTTTTAGCTCAAATGCTAATTTGATCGCTTTTGAATCATTTCAGGATATGTGAACACTTCTGTCAGAATCAATTGTGTCTCTGGGGTTTCTCAAATAATGGATGCAAGATCATGTGTTTCAGGTTGCAGGAAACATTGCAATTTCATATGTTTTAATTTTCCTCCATCTGTAATACTGACATAGTGATATACTAGTTTGAAATATATATATTTTTTAAGCCAGCAAGCAGAGAGGGGCAGGGAAGTTCTTCTCACAGCTCCTGGTCTTTGTTAATGTTTCTAGTAAATATATCTTGCCTTCCATCTTGCCAGTGCTGGCTGTGTGTTCCCTTACTCATGTCTGTGTGTCTGTGTCTACATGGCTGTCTTCACTCAGAAGTTATAAGGCAAGGAGAGGACACCATTGTCACTTAAAAAATTTACTGAAAGAGAAACCTTTATCTGGCTTGCATCAACTTTTCCCCTCTAATCTCTTTCTCCTCAAAACCCATGGTATCCATGTTCTCAGTACTGCTGACCCTATTCTCATTGCTTCCCCATTCTGTTACATTTGTTTCCAGACATCATGCTATCCATATGTCTTATGTACAGTACTAGTCCATCTCTTTCTTTGAGCTATCCCAACACATTTTGCCTTTCTTCAAGGCTGTCCCAAGAGTCCAGTTCCACATATGTATAATAGCTGACTGGAATGCCATCTGCAATCTGCTTCAATACTGGGGATAAGATAGTGTCCCCTAGTACTCTGAGAGTAGCAGGCCAATTTATATGCAGAGAACAGGTCATTTGCATACTCTCTACGCTCTCCAAGAGAGGGCAACTGCCAATAGGATTAGGAGGTACAGTATCTGCCTCTCAGTCTTCCTAAAGATAGGACCAAGTCTACTTCTCAATATACATACCTTTTGCCACAGTTTCATTTTCTCTGTCTTTATCCCTCCTTTCCTCCATTTCCTCTCTTCTTCCTTTTCCCTGTTCATGCATTTACAGAGTTAAGTTTGATATGTGAAGAAAGGAACAAGGCTAGCCCCACCTTTCCATCATTTCCTTCTTCATGAGGAGAATAACAGTCTGAATAAGATAGCAATGTCTACATTTACAACCTCTCAACGCACTTGGAAACCATAATTTTTTTTAGTGTTCTGAGCAGCTTGGAAAGTCTCCATGCATGCCACAGTTTCTCCTTTTCAGAATTTCACTCTCCACCTGAGGAGAGTGGGGATGGAGCAAGGCTACTTTTCCTCAAGTGTTCAGGCCATCTGTATCCTGAATGCCTGGATAGCATCCCCCTTTCTCTCTAGCCCAGTTCAGGCATTATAAACTATACCACAACACTATAATATATAACAGTAAAATCCCCATCTGCTGTATCTAGAGTTTCTTCACCCTCTGACACATGGACAGCAATGTGTCTGAAGGAGAGTGCTCCATATTCACAAAGGCTCTCCATGTGAGTTGTGGTCCTTACTGTCCAGGTCACTCATGTGGACACCCCCCCCCCACAGATAGTGGAGTTTTTCCTCTTCAGATTCATTACCCTATGTATTTAGGAGGATGAGGAAAATGATGACAGAAGGAGATGGGACTCAAAACCCCCTCGAATCACTAGCAAATGTATCCTAATATGCAACCTTGGAAAAGCATTTCTCTCTCTCTCTCTCTTCTATCAACCATTTATCTTTTGCATATCACCTAGCCTTCTTTTCTCTGTGTCTCCCTGAACATCTCTCTTTCCCCTACAGATGCACATACAGTACTTTTAATAACAAGGCTGTGTCACACTACATATGCCTGTAATATAATCAAAGATTAGTGCTGTCCTCTGAAGATGCTGGCCACAGAGACTGGCGAAACGTTAGGAAAAACAACCTTCAGAACACGACCAAAGAGCCTGAAAAACCCACAACAACCAACGATTTCCCTCACCTTTGGATTCCCAAGGAATTGCTTTACATCCCTAAATGTCATTTTCCTTTTACTCTGTGGCATTCATGTAGGTTCTTCATTTTAGTTCCCACCACAGGACCAATGCTCTGGGATAGAGACAGTTTAACCCCAAGATCCCTTGTAGGCCTTTAACTTACAGTGTTCATGACTGTCTTTTCACATATTATACCCCACCTCAGAAGATACATCCCCGTCTTTTACCTTTATCAGGCTCTTTCCATCAGTTCATTTAAAAAATGTCATCCATTTTGTCAGTCATCAATATTTTACAAAACTACTCAAAAAGGAATATCCCAGAGAAAAAGAAGAAAAAGAGAGGGGGGCAGAGAGGCATTATTCATTGCCATCAGAATAACGGCAGGGACAAAGTGTCCCAATACTTTTGCAACACAGAATTGCCTGGAATCTTTCCAAATTCAAAGCAATGCACATCTATAAATTGGAAAATGAAAGTAGGCTTCGCAAATATCCGGCGACCTCTGTGAAGAAAGTCATGCCACTGGTTGTTAAATCTGAAGATGTAAATTAAACTCTTTTTTTGATTCATAAAGACTTTATTCCTCTCCTGTCATTTTCCCATAGTCACCCTTCCCCCGCCTCAAAGACTATGAAGGTCTTTGGAGATGAAGGTGTCTCTATTGGTTTGCATGAAGGGAAATGGCTAGAGAATAGAAATTCTTTGCTCCTCTCCCCACACAAACCAAAACCAAACCAAACCAAACCTCTGCTATTTGAAGTATCCTTGGAACTCTGGGCAGGACTGTTTTCCTCCTCTTACCTTTCCCTCACATGCTTCTGTTTTCCTCTTGCTGCCCCCTCCCCCCATTCACACCATTGGGGTGACTGCTCTGTTTCTAATGTCCTTCCTTACTGGAACTTGACAACATAGTTTGATGTTACTGTGTATTGAAAGACCAGCTGCCTTTTTCCAAAAGGGAATGTGTGTGACAGAAACAAAACAGATCTGAAAGGAAAATTTGAAATCTCAGAAACCCAAAAGGAAGAATTTTTTCATTAATGATTACTGAACCTGGGCTACTTTTTATTTACATTTATCAAATCTGTCATAAATACAGATGGGTGTGCTTTTGTAATATTTTTACGTACGGATTTCACAAATCCATTAACAGATATATGGTGCAGCTATTCACCAGTGCAGCTGATGCTAATTTAGTCCCTTCAAAAACAACAACAAAACAGACCACCCTACCCCCAATTTCTCTGAAAAATGCCAGTAATTTTTCAGATAACACACACATTGAGGGCAATGCCTGGTCTTGAGATTTTTTTTTCAAAAGCAGCCAATATAAGCAAGGAGCAATTGTATCCAGACTGATGCCATTAATACTCACCATCTTGTCTATGTTGATGTTTCCCAAGCTTCTGGCAGACAAAGCTCTCTTTTCTTCTGAACTGAAATTACAAGTACAATTTGCTCTTCCAAAAAAGGGATGATTTTGTAGACTGTGAAACAATTGGAATTATTTATCTTTTGAGAAACCTGCCACTTGTCTTGCTGCACAAACTCTTGATCTAGGCTGGCCAATTATTTGAGAAGCCATCCTCAGAGTAGTCACACACAGAGCCTTGCTTGAGGCTATTTCATAGAACCTTATTTTGGTCATCTCCAAGATTGACTACTGCAACACTCTCTGTGTGGGGCTTCCCTCGAGGTTGACTTGGAGACTGCAGCAGGTCCAGAATGTGGCAGGCAGGATAGTGCCAGGTGTGAGGCAATTTGACCACATCTCCCCACCACTGGCTCACTTGCACTGCAAAAGCAAAGCAAAGCAAAGCATGCTGCTTATATACCACCACATAGCACTTCACTCTCTGGGTGGTTTACAAGTTAATTATGGAGGCTACACATTTCCCCCCCCCCCTGCAAACTGGGTACTCATTTTACCGACCTCGGAAGGATAGAAGGCTGAGTCAACCTTGAGCCAGCTACCTGGGATTGAACCCCAGATCGTGAGCACACTTGACTGCAGTACAGCAGTTTAAACACTGTGCCATGAAGCTCTGGCTCCCACTGGGCCCACTGGCTTCCAGTTGTGTCCCGGTTCAAATTAAAGGTACAGATGCTTCCTTATAAAACCCTTCATGGTTTGGGACCATGGAGCATCTCTCCCAAAGGTCTTTTGCCCATGCCAGCAGATCCTCCAAGGTGATGTTCCTCCAGATGACTATGCCAAAGGAGTCAAAAATCTTCCACAAGAGGTTAGACCTTCTCAGTGGTAGTGCCCTCTCTTTGGAATTGCCTCCTGGTGGAGCTACACCCAACCCCCCTACCTTCCTAGTTTTAAGAGGCTGCTGAAGATGCTTCTCTTTTGAGAGGTTTCTAAAGGCAGTCTGAATTTTTCTTCTCTTGCTCTTCTGCTCCAATGTCTTGTGCCGTCGGGCATTTTATTCATTTTTCTGTTTATGTAAACTGCCCAGAATAGTGCCATGCAGTTATGGAGTGGTGTCAACCAACCAACCAACCAACCAACCAACCAACCAACCAACCAACCAACCAACCAACCAACCAACCAACCAACCAACCAACCAACCAACCAACCAACCAACCAACCAACCAACCAACCAACCAACCAACCAACCAACCAACCAACCAACCAACCAACCAACCAACCAACCAACCAACCAACCAACCAACCAACCAACCAACCAACCAACCAACCAATCAATCACCTCATGTTGCCCCAACATCTGAAGTAGATAACCCCACCTCTGAGGTTTTAGCATAGATTAATCATGTCTTAATACTTCAAAGTTTAGGAGTATCCTAAGGTCTGCATTTCCAAAACTGGATTAAATTTATGGCACCATTTGCTAGAAATGTCCTTTCTATTTTGTGGCAACAGTCATTTTTTACACTTTAACATGCTACTCAGAATGGGTCACTGACAGTCATTTAAAATGGCAGCTGCCAGATGGACAAAGATTTGAAGAGCTACCACTGGTCTCACATACACACACACAAACACACACACAACCCAGTTGCATATCACAACAAGCCCCAAAAACATTCTAAAGGGGAAACAGTTTTACTTCCTTCTCTGATGCCAAGCCCCTCATATTTCAAACTTTTCAATGTTCATCCTGCATTTTTTCACAAGCGATTCAGGGTTTGATTAACTGGCTATGAATTGATGGCGCTTGCTTTAAAATAACTCCACTTTATCTGCTTAGTAGGACAGTATCTGCACCAGAACTTGGAAAAATTCCACAAAAATTAATGTAACATCAAATTCACCATCTTTCTCATCACACTAGAAGAAAAGCCTTTCTTTTGGTACTTTGTTAAAAGTAACACGTTAAATTATTAGTAGCAAACCATCAGAATCGCTACTTGTGCTCTGTCTGTCCATTTGTGCACGTTTCTACTGCCTCAAAAGAAGGCATACATGAAAACCTACTCTTTACAAGTGATTCCCCACCTTGGCAGTTCAAATGGTGATGGACAGTTTTCAGAAACCTTAATCAGCACAGCTAGATGAGTAGCATTTCTGGAGGCTATAGCCCAACAACATCAGGAGTCTTACAGTTGGGAGCAGAAATTGGACACTATGACCAATATAGGCTGCGGAAAAGTCTGGCCAGGGCAGCTATGTAGCCTTTTGTTAAAACCGAACTTTCAGGCAAAACCTCTATAGCCTTTTGCTGAAGAAGTGCATTTGAAATAGGGTTATTCTGCTTGAATATCCATAGGTGACTCTTTTCCTCTGAATGGAAAGATGAGATTGTATGTTAGGACATACAACTTTCCTCAATCTAATAATTTTCACACTGGAGCCGTGATAAGAGCCATTTAAAAACGTGACTCTTTAGGCAGGCCTTCCCTCCAGTCAATTAACTCATTTTCTGTTTCTTTTAATCTCCCCATCTTGGCAATGTATATATAAATAGTTTGGTAAGGTTTTATTATGTATGTTTATTGTTGTGTTTTATTGCCTGCGTTTTTATCATTCATGTAATCTGCCCCGAGTAGACTTTGTCCAGGGGGGTGGGGTAAAAGTCCAATAAAAGTAAAGTAAATAACCATTATATTTGAGGTCCATCATGGAAAATTTTTTTAAATCAGGGCTGTTTTAAAACAACAGAGTATTTCTGCAGAATTGAATGGCAATGCTTCACTGAGGGTCAAAAGTGAAAAAACCCTATACATTTCACTGTCTGTTTCTGAACTAGCAATTTAAATAATAAATTAAAAATGTTAATTCAATGATATAAAGACATTCAAGTTTTTCCACAAAAGCAACAACAAATATAATATCCAATTTCTAAAGTTTAACACCAAATTATTTTTTAAATCTAATATTATCAAGCTCTGATCCACACTACACAGTTATAGCAGTTTTCATAGCACTTTAACTGGCATGGAATTTTTATTCTTTGTAAGCTTTTCTGAGTCCAGAAAGTGCCGATGTATTTCAGGTCACAAATAAATCAAAAAATGGACCTGGGGAAGCTGATACATAAATAAATGCATTTGGTTTAATTTGATCTCAGAGCACAGTTAGAGAGTGCAAGATGAAAGAAGCCTTGCCATGCCTATGAAGGATTACATCTGGTAATGGCTGAAAGATTCACTGACAGCATCTCATGTACGCCATTACCATTTACATGATGGAAGGAAGGTGGGATTTAAATAAATGTAAAAGCAAAGTTGCTAAGCACATTAGCTGTTCTCTCATGGGACACCAATGAGCCCTGGTGCCCTGAGTATCACTGGCCTTTCTTGAAGGGCCGCAGCCCTCCAAGGCAAAGGTTTATTTTTTTCCTTCATCGTCTCTAGAGATCTTTTAACTGGCTATGTACAGGACTTAAAATGGAAGGCATGTGAAGAATGAATGTTTCCACTGCGTTATAGGTCATCTTTTACTCCATATGCAAAATGCCAGTAGAGATGGAAAGAGGTCCCCCTGTCATTTCTGAGTTCTTGTGATGTGACCTCTGCTCTATTTATTTCATTCTTGAAAATTGGAAAAGAAGCACACGTGTGACAAACAGTCACAGCCGATATTCCAGAAGGTTCTTTCTAAAATAAGTGTTGTTTATATCAAGGCTAGCCTGAAAAATTGCTGGTTATAATTCCTGCCAAATAAAGAGTTGTGTGAGACCAGGGATTGTTAAAATGTCTGTTGAAAAGGTGGGAGTGTAGTATGTCAGAGGAGTAGCTTAATTTTCTTCTTGTGGGAAAAATGTGCATGGAGGGGTGCAGATTATGAATAAGAAGCTTAAAGGCACTTTTTAGTGTCAGGAATGTCAACATGAAATGTCCCAAATGTCAGTGGAAAGGGGCATGATGCTGCAATGAGTGCCTCAAAACCTAGCATCCCAGGAGCTAAGTACTCATTTTCACTGTGTGCTACAATAAATCCACTTCGCACTTTTTTTCTGAAGTGTTCCAGCACAAATGGTGGCTTTCTAGCAGGTCTCTCGCATTATACCATATCCCAGGCGATTTGAAGTGGTGACAATCCATAAACTATGCTGATTCTGCAGCCCCCCTCATTTCACTCTATTTAATCTCTGCGCCAGGAGGATGACACACAGTATTCCCCACTGAGTACACTATGCCATTTCAATTTCTTCCCCACATCAAGGGCGAAATTGTGTTGTTGAAAGAGAAAAAAGACAAAAGACTACAACTGAACAGGACCCAGTAACATAAATAACATAAAGATGTTATTTATCTTAACGGGCCCATCATCCTCAAAGTTGTACTAGGCAACTTGGGACCCTCTAAATTTTCCCATAAGCCTTGGCCATCATGATCTATGGTCAGCTAGTATGTTCTAATTTTAGTTAATTTCTCTGAATGCTATCATTTGCATAGTTGAATGGCAGCATCCACATGCAACAGGAAGTTAATGGAAGATTCAAAGTTATCTGGAAATCTATGAGTATAAATTATATTTGAGGGGAAAAAACAGATCTGTATATCTTTGCAAATACCTTATATCTATATCAATGGGTCGTGTTGTTGTGTGCTGTCAGGTTGGGACCAATTTATAGCAACCCTAATAGGGCTTTCAAAGTAAGTGAGATATTTGAGGAGTGGCTTTACCAATTCCACCCCTAATCCCAGTGAATTTTCACAGCTGAGCGGGGATTTGAACCCAAGTCTCCTGAGTTCTAGTCCATGAATCTATCCACCATGCTATATCAGCAGAAGACACCTCAAACTGCTCCATGGATGCCTGGATTTGTTCACTGACTATAGAATGAGAGATTAACGTGCTTCGTAGGAATCACAAAGTTTGCAAACTGTTTTTTAAAAACCACTCCCTTGTTAGGGAGGAGAAAAATCTAACAGGGCAAAAACAAAAGCAGACAAATTAAACTTTTAAAAATAATTTTGCTGAAACAGCCCAATGAAGATTGAAAAAGCTCAGGGGCACATAATGGTGATTGAGTTGGGGGAGGGGATGGAAACACTATGTACTGCAACATTTTGTCGCCATTCCTTCTTCATCATAAACTATTGTCACTCATAGATTTGCCCTTAGCTTGTGTGGGAGACAAGATTAATAGCTGTGCAGAGTTTCCAACTGTTGCTCTAAAGACCTTCAGAATGGTGAGAGGCAGCTCCAGTGGCACCTCTTATCAACAGTAATCCCAGTCCAAAGATGGGGAAGTTACATTTCTGAAGAATGATTATGGCGACAAGCAGTGGTGGGATTCAAATAAATTAACAACAGGTTCTATGTCCTAATGATAAATAAATAAATAAATAAATAAATAAATAAATAAATAAATAAATAAATAAATAAATAAATAAATACCCAGGACAGTGGGATCCGATGAGGGTTTCTTCCACAGTGATCTCCCTACTGCCTATCATCACAACTACTTCTCACATGATTAAGACATCTGGATAAGTGTATCTGTTTGGGCATACCGCTGCTGTTACCCTCACCGTGGGCATCTGCCAAACACACACACACACACACACACACACAAACAAACACACACCTCACAGTGGGTGCTTATGACCAAGTTTGACAGAGAACTGACACATCTCTCCTTCCCTTTACCTCCTATTTCACCCTATAGCTCACCAGCAAAATTGCTTCCATCCCCTTTCCTGCTCCTGAAATGACTGATAGCCCTGTTTGCTGTTACCTGGAGGCTGCCTTTGTGCACCTGTTGTGGAGTTCTTCTCCCCCCCCCGCTTCCTTCTGGCTTGGAAGGTATAGTCTCTTTTCAATCTGTCGCCACTCCACCTCAACCCTACCACCTCAATCGGTCCTTCAGTTACTGACTCCTCTGAGGTCTCCTCCTCCTCCATCTTTCCCCTCCACCCCTCACCCACTGCTTCTCCTTGCCAGTCGCTTTGAGGGGTGTTGGTGTTGGTGGTGGCACTGGTGGTGATTATGGCTTCCCTCAGAGCCCTGGCAGGCTCCACCTCCCCCACTCACCCTCGGTGGCCGCTTTTTCCTTTCAGTTCCCTCTTTCCCTTCATGGCACCATGGCACAGGTGGCATGGCTGGCATGTTGTTTTCACAGCACACTAGACTCATGGTACATCCCATCCACCCTGGTTCCCATACAGTACCCACCGTGGCAGATAGGTGCTTTTGACTGTGGCACCTACAGCAACCTTCGGTGTCACTGAGCTCCGGCTGTCTAGAGTCAGACCTCCCTCTCCCCCCACACACACACATACACACACACAATGCCCAGAGTGCAGGCTGTGCATCGGGCACTTGCAGCTGTGCCTGAGCATGGAAGGGGCTGTCGAGCTTTCTCTCTCTCACATGCCGTGCTCCTCCCCCTGCTGCCCTCCCTGTTTCTGATGTCTGTCCCCCCGCACCCCACTTTTCCCTGCTTCCATGCCGATCTCTCTCCCCCCCCAGCATGCCATAAAAGGGGTAATTCAAGGATGAAGCTCCCCCCCTCCCGAAACACCTCAGGGAGTGGCAAAGAGGGGTGGAGAGCAGCCTTAGGTGCCCAGCTAGAGGAACTGGTCGAATTAGGTGGCACCGTGCCCAGAGGGAGAGAAAGAGGGAGTGGGGAAATGACTTTTCCCATGAGTGAGACAGACGGACACGGAGACACCAGTCCGGTGACAGTGTCTCAGAAACAAAAGGCGGCCGAGAGATGGGAAGCTGGTGGTGGGGCGAGTTCATGGAAACTAGCACACACGATTAAACTATCCTCTGAGAGCAACAAAGAGAAGCAGTGTTGGATGGAGAATGAAAGGCATGGCATAGTAATAGGGAAGAGCAGGGCACTCCGACCCTGGAGCGGTCAAGCAGGAGCAGTCAAGGCACAGGGTCAGGATGGGAAAAGGTAATAAAGAGCACAAAAGGTCGTCTCCCTTCCCACCACCAAACACACAGATAGTACAGATCCAAATAACTGTTTCCTATTCATTGGAGAGGGCAGCTCTGGTTTACTTCAGCCTCCAGCATACACTCAGGATGCAGGGGTAAATCTGAACGCAGATACTCAACATGACAATCTTCCTAAGCTGGGTCCCAAAGAGAGTCCCACAATGCCCACAGCTGTATTGAACCATGCCAACAAACAGGTGCTAACAATTTTCGTTTCCACCAGGGACAGGTATTTTGTCAACTTTATGGGTCTCAACTGTCAATTCCAGACCAGCCCATCTCCAAATGCTTCATATTATTATTATTACAGGAGGGATCACTCGCAGCAATATGTTGTTATTAGAAATATGGATTTTCCCACCGCCAGCTACTGTGAGAATTGCAGCTAAATTCAGGAAACAAACAGGGGGTGTTTCTTTGGGTTGGAGAAGATCCGTTGGAGCTGCTTTCCTGGGGAAGTCAAGAAGATAACTATTTCTCCTGCCCTGTGCCTGCCAGGCGGTTTGCAGAACTTCAGTAGAACTCGGGGTGTTCCCCTGGAAAGAACTCTGGATTTATCATATGGAAGTTAAACTCGCTTTGACTCACTCCAAAAACTCTTCCCCCCCCCATAATCTTTCAGTCTATAAATGATATTTAATCTATGCACAACCCAGATCTCTCCGTATTTACGCAGGAGAAGTCCCCTTGAGATCAAGATGGTTTAAGTGTGGAGAATACACCTGTTTCAATTCACACGTGCATACACACAAACCGCCACACGTGGATCGTCCCTTTTCCCCTCCTGCAAAGAATGGAATCAATCCTGATGATGTTTGGGGGATGGCCTTCCTTTCTCCTTTTACACTCAGGATTTTTCCCCCACAGAAATGGCATGGCCTGTACTCATTTTGGTTAATATAGCACCATGGAAAGGTTGTGTACCATTCTACATATCTGTATTTCATCATATGCAAAATTACATGTCTCTTATATTTTTAAAAAATCCTATGAATGAAAAGAAGCATACTTACTTGAAAGTAATCTCAGAAATGAAAGCTTGAAAGCCAATCTCAACACTCCAGTCCTCTGAAAATGCCGGCCACAGAGACTGGCGAAACGTCAGGAAGAACAACCTTCAGAACACGGCCAGAGCCCGAAAAACCCGCAACAACCAATATCAAGAAATGCTTGATTGGTATGCTCTCATGTATGTCTTTTTCTGGAGAATGCTGCCTTCTCATGATGGTCCTTGCCCCTCGGAGTCCCTCCGCGCCCCCCCCCCCCATGTTGACCTGTGGTCCAGATGCGCCTGAATGTCTGGAGAGAAAAGTTTTGATTCCCCTTATCTATTGATATGTTTATGTGTTTTCCTTTCTTGGTCCTGGATATATGGCCTTCAAGAATAGTAAATCTTAGTAGTGTTAAAATACTGATAGCTGTCTTCCTCGTTCTAACAGAGTGGGCTATTTGTGTGCCATTTGTCTCCTGAAATTGTCAGTTTTGGGGCAGGAGGAAGAGTTCTTTGTTATTCTAAATGAGGCTTGGAGGTTTGATCTCTTTGTGGTGTGAGTGACTTTTCTATTGCATACCTTGCTTGCGTGGATCAGTGAGACCGTCACCACTTCATGCATTCGATATTCTCTGAGATTTTTAAAAAAGGTACCACATAAGCAACAGTCTTATGTGGTACCTTTAACTTGAAAAAAATCATAGTAAAATGAGGACGGTTGGGTGTTTGACTGAAGCGGTCTCACCCCAAAACTTTTTCCCTCTGTGTCTTGCCCTCATGCCTCGTCAATCACCCCCCTCTGCCTAGAGGCCATGGGCTTTCCTCCAGTGACGTCAAGGACTCATCCTCCCCCCCCCCAGTGACGCCTCTGCTCTTTCCAGGGCTTTATCTCTCTCACCCACACCCCACCTCAGACGGCTCAGTGTGGTGCAGGAAGGGAGGCAGCTAATTGCGCTCCCCTCCCCCCACTCGTCGCTGGTCACCTGGCCCCTCCTCCTTCATTCATCTCAGGCCAGCAAATGGTTCTAAGAACCAATAGTACATTTAGGAAGCGGCTCTATAGAATAGGTGAGAACCTGCTGAATCCCACCTCTGGCGACAAGATAATTTATTCCATTAGCAGAGGCTTCCATTTGATCACTGATGCTTTCTTAAATTCAGTGACTCCTCTTTGTGGAATAACTCCCCTTAGATACAACATATTGCTTCTAATAACTAAACAATATACTATGTAGATGAAATACCTACTATGGAGTTTGGAATCTTTCTTTATTTGCCCTGTATCCAAGTACTGTAGCCCTATTTTATTTTATTATTCTTTGATCTTCCTAATTTTCTTCAAAGTCTGTTAAGTGACTTCCAGATGGTCCAGCCAGAGTCTTGCCTTGGTGGGAGACATCCTTGGCACTCATCCATCAGGCAAGGCATGCTGTTTTTGCTCTTCATAGGTTTAGCCTAGCCTCTTCTCGTGTAATACTTAGAGACTGAGATATGTGCAAAACACTTTCCCTTGATTTTAGCTATCATCTAGAGGGTTGGTGCCCATGAAGTGGATGGGTACTGCATTAAACCTCCAGAAGTTTAGAACTGGAATCAAACTGCTTGTGCAATGTTGACTTTTTCAACGCTCACAGAACTTCACTGTGGAAGTGTAAGCCAGCTATTCTAGACAGGGGTCTTTAATTGTGTATGAGCAGTTCTTGTGCAAGCAAGAGATGTATTATTTCTCTGGCCAAATGGTGCCCAATAAGATGCTGGCTTTTGTCTTTCTTTTTTTTTTTAATATATTTTTTTTTATTTATTTATAACTATAACAAAAAAATCATATACATAAAACATATACACTTACAACACAATAACAGTGTTCCCCACCACCATATACGGGACCTCTTGCCATATTCTTCTTTTTCTTCTTCTTCTCATTCTTCTTCTTCTATTGTCCTCCTCTCCAGAACTGCATAGATTCTTGATTTGGAGCTCTCCCTTTTCCCCTTATTAACACATATTCCAAAAATTTGCCCCATATTACATAAAAATTATTCTTTTTCAACTCTCCTTTCTTCATCTTTAAATTACAAGTTAATTTATCATTTAATGCTATATTCCATATTTCTTTATACCATTCTTCAATTTGTAATTCAGTCTTTAATTTCCACTGTCTAGCAATAATCAATCTAGCTGCTGTTATTAAATTAGTTATCAATTCTTTAATCATTTTGTCATATTCCACATTCTCATATATTGATAACAAAGCAATCTCAGCCTTACATTCTATATCTTTTCCACAGATACAACTTAATTCTTTAAAAATTTGTCTCCAGAAACTTTGTACCTTTTCACATTCCCACCACATATGAAAGTATGTACCAACTTCTTTCTCACATTTCCAGCAGACATTCGGATGACTGGTGTTGATTTTGTTTAATTTTACTGGTGTTAAATACCATCTTAAACTAAGTTTAAAAAAATTTTCCTTTATTCTTACTGACATCAATCTTAAAATCCTCATTTTCCATATCCTCCTCCATTCTTCTTCATTTATTCTTTTCCCAATATCTTGTTCCCACACCAATTTCAATCCTTCTTTCTCACTTTCTTCTTCCTCTAAATTAAGAAGTGAATAAATTTTACTCACTGTACCTTTTACTGAGTCAGTCATCTGAATGTCCTCATATGAGAATAAAAATTGCTCAAATTTTGTGTGTTCTCTACCTTTATTATATTTATTTGCCCATTCCTTAGTCCATCTTTCCAGTTGTACATAGTTCAACCATGAAATAGTCTTGTTTTGAAATACTTGTTTCATTTGATCTATCGATCTCATTTTATACAGCCAATCTTTCAGTCTAATCACTTTTTCTTCTTTAAATAAATCCATATACACCTTCATATTGGTAGGAAAATCTTCTATTTCTGTCACTAATCTAAATGGAGAGTATGATGAACATAAATTCTTTTTATACTTATACCATATATTTAACAGTGTCTTTAAAAAAGGATTATTAACTTGACTTATTTTGTCTTTCTTACCTTTAGCAAATAAATATTTTTCTATATTTCCTTGTAATTCTGATGATTCCATTTCCCACCAAATTAACCTTTCCGGATTATATATAATTTCACCAATAAACCTCAGTTGGTTAGCTAAATAATAGTTTCTTATATTTGGTAAACCTATACCACCTTTTTTTGTTGTTTTATACCAATACTTTTTATTTATTCTAGATTTCTTCCCTCCATTACAATATTTGTTAACTATTCCTTGCCAATATTTCAACTCATCCTCTGTTAACTGCATTGGTAACATTCTGAATAGAAAATTAATTTTTGGTAAAATTTTCATTTTTACCAATGCAATCTTTCCAAACCAAGATAATTTGAACTTATCATATTCTTGTAGTTTCTTATTAATTACTTCCTTTAGTTTGTTATAATTATAATCCTTTATCTTTTGAATATTTTTCGCTAAATCTATTCCTAAGTATTTAATTGTTTTACATATTTTAAAATCATGTTTTTCAGTAAACTTTTCTTGTTCTATTCTACTATAATTAAACAACATTAAGTCAGATTTTTGCCAGTTTATGTTTAATCCGGTTATTTTTCCAAATTTTTCTAAGTGTGTTTTAATTTTATCTATACATTCTAACGGGTTTTTCACTGTCAATAAGGAATCATCCGCAAATAAATTAATCTTTGTCTTCTTTTCTCCTATACCTTCAATTAAATCATCGTTCCTAATTACATTTGCCAACATTTCAATAACCAGGCAAAACAGAACTGGAGAGAGAGGACAACCTTGCCTAGTACCTCGGCCAAGAGCTATTTGGTCTGTCATCCCATCATTAACTATTGCTACAGAGGTATTCTCTAAATATAATTGATCTATTATCCCCCTAAACTTTTTTCCAAAACCCCAACCCTTTAACAAAGTCTTTAACGTTGGCCATTCCACACAATCAAATGCTTTAAATATATCTAATGATAAAATGCCTGCGTTCAGTTTATTTTTTTCTATATTGTGTATAATATTCAAGACCCTCCTTGTTAAGTTTTCCATTTGCCTACCTTTCAAGAAACCATTCTGATCCTCTTTGATATATTTTATAATAAATTTATTAATTCTATTTGCAAGTATTGCTGTAAATATCTTTGCATCCTGATTTAGTAAAGAAATAGGCCTATATGAACTTGGGTCTGTTAGATCTTTATTAGGTTTTGGGATAAGAGTTATCAATGAATGTTTCCATGAATCTGGTATCCTCTCTCCTTCCAAGATTTCATTATAAAGCATTTTTAATTTAGGGATCAATATTGATTTAAAGGTTTTATAGTATTCCGAACCTAATCCATCAAAACCTGGGGTTTTACCATATTTTAGTTTATTAATTATCTCTATAATCTCTTCCTCTTTTATTTCTTTATCTAAGTCTTTTTTATCGTTCTCTGATATTTCACTCTTAACATTTTCTTTAATATAAGTTTCTATATCTTCTTTTGATGCACTATTACTTTTATATAAATTTTGATAAAAATCTTGTATAATCTTTAATTTTTCTTTCATTAAACTGCAGTTTTTTCCTGTTTTATCTTTAATCACACCAATGTTGTTTTTTGTTCTTTTGGTATGAACCATTCTAGCTAAAAGTTTTGAATTTTTATTACTATGTTCAAAAAAATTCCTTTTAGTGTATATCAGGTCCCTCTGTACTTTTTCTAATTCTAAGCTTTCCAATTCCTTTCTTTTAGCTTGTATCTCTAATAATTTTTTATTGTCTCTATCTATAAAATATTTAGTTTCTAAATCCTTTAATGATTCTTCAATCCTTTTTACATTTCCTTCTCTCAATCTTTTTAATCTACAAGATTCTCTTATAGCAATTCCTCTCATAACAGCTTTCATGGTGTCCCATAACACGCCTATTTTATTCCCACCCGCTTCATTAAATGACCATATTTCCAACCATTCTTTCTTGACTTTGTCTATCACCTCTGTATGTTGAAGAATATTGGAGTCTATCCTCCATCTCCTAGCTTCTCTATAATCTTTCTTCACTTTTATTTCCATCACCATCAATGCATGGTCTGTTATCTTTATCACATTAATATTTGTGTCTACTACTTTTGAAATTAAATTTTGTGATATAAACATAAAATCTATTCTAGAGTAACTTTTATGTACCGCAGAATAATATGTAAACCTCCTTTCATCTCCCTTCAATTCTCTCCATATATCTTTCAGAACGGTAGTATTTATTATCTTACTTAGGGGGGTATCCCTTTTATGCAATTCATCTTTTTTATGTGTAGATTTATCTTTCAACTTATCTAAGACCATGTTGAAATCTCCTGCCATAATCACATATCCTTTCCTAACTTTTTCCATTTCTTTAATGACATGTTTGTAAAATTCTCCTTGGTTCATATTCGGTGCATACACATTTACTAATGTGTATTCTTCTTCCCCCATTTGTCCTTGGATTATCAAATATCTGCCATTAGTATCTTTTATTACTTCTTTTACTACAAATTCACAATGTTTAGATATTAATATTGCTACCCCTCTAGATTTGGATGTCCCAAATGTTTTTTCATATATATGTATATTTTGCAATTTCAATTCATTGACTCCATCCTTTAATTGATGTGTCTCTTGTAGATAGATAATGTCAACTCTACTTTTTTTTAATAATAATTCTATTTTCCTTCTCTTTAATACAGCTCCTAGGCCTTTCACATTTAAAGTGGCTACTCTTATGTTTTTCCCCATATCTGCTCAATCTTTTGCTTCTTAGTTGGTCCCTTTGTGCAATTCCCAAAACATAAACAAAAACAACTAAAAAAATTAAATTCACCTCTTTCTAATTCTCTATCCCTACCCTTCCTCCCTACATATAAACATTTTTCCTCCCTCCAGCTTCCCCGCATCTCACTAATGTTAAACACGCGATCTGGGAGGGGGGGAGATGCCACTCCCACCAGTCTGGACCCCAGCCGAACCTCCACCTCCTTTTCACCCCACATCATATATTTATTCACATATATATATCCAAATGCCTTCCCTTTTTTATTTGTTCAATCCCATCTTAATCGGACAATCCAGAGCAATAACAAAACAAAACAAACCAATAACAATAACCAAAACTTCCCCCCCTTTCTTTTTTTTTCTTCCTTCTTTTTTTTTAGACCCATATATGTGTGCACATACTTGTAAAACACATGCTTATAATTAGAAAAAGGGGGAAAAAACCCCAAAACAAACACACAAGTTCTTTGTTTATTAAAAAAAAAGAGAATAAAAAAGGAAGAAAGATTAAACAAACAAGCAAACAAACAAACAAAAAAAAACCAGAGTTTTCCCCAAAATTCCCCCCCTTACCAAAAAGAAAAAAGAAAAAAGAAAAAAAGAAAAAAAAAGAAGGAAAGAGAGAGGAGAAGAGAAAAAAGAAGAAAAAAGGAGGGGAATTGGGGGGGAAAGGAAAAAAGGGGCAATGGGCAGGAGGGAAAAAAGTAGGGAGATTAGGGAGAGAAAAAAAACAGATTATTTCAGCATCCTATAATGTCTCTTAGTCTCTTCCAATCAAAAAAAATAATTCAAAAATAAAAAAAAATTCTAATGGTATCTTCTTTTTCAAATTAACTGTCTTAAAAAAAAAGGGAAAAGGGGACAATAGGCAGGGGAAAAAAGAAAGAAAATAGGAGGGGGGAAAAAAGCCAGATTATATCAACATCCAATGGTGCCCTTAGTCTCTTCCAATCAAATTTTTTCAAAAAAAATAAAAAAAAATCTTCTGAGGGTATCTTCCAAATCAGCTGTCCTTACAGAGCTACTTGCTTGCTTGTCTCTTGCACACTCTGGTCCCAAATTCCCCAAGCCAATAACAAATATTTTCCTTCGTCAAAAGAGTGTATTTTGTGTAGGGTTCCATCCTTCCATATTTTCAAAAAAACAGGATAACCCCAGTTGTATCTCTTGCCATTCTTAGTTAGGATTGAAGTAATAGGTTTCATTGTTTTCCTCCATTGAATAGTTTCAGAGCTTAAATCCTGATAGATCTGAACTGGGTCTGATCTGTAAACTAACACTGCAGGTTTTTCTTTAATGACCTTGAGGAACTGATTTTTCTTGTTATAATTGAAAAATTTCACTATTATAGGTCTTCTGTCTCTTTGAGGTTTTCCAACAAAATGAACCCTCTCAATATCTTCCTCAGCCACATGTTGAGAGTTCATCACTGTGTTAATCCAGTCTATTACCTCTTGTTTTAAACTCACTTCTTTCTTGTGACTAAAGTTCATTATTTTAATGTTGTTATGTCTCGCATTGTCTTCAGAATAGATGAGCTTTCTCTTTAGATCCTTAATAGATTCCTCTTGTTTTTCAACTTTGCTCTGAAAACCTTGGCCAAGGCTGCCCTGAAAATCTTCCAGTTGTTGTAACCTGCCCTCTGTTTTATTTAAACTTGTCTTAATATCTGTCATTTCTCCCTGAAATTTTTTTAAATCTTTACTCATCTGTTGATGCCCTTCTAACATCAAATCCATTTTAGAGAGAAGCTGTGCAAACTGGCTTTGCATTCCTTTCATGGAGGAGACCAAATCTGAAACTGTTTTCTCCATAGTGGTTGCAAAGCTCGACTCCTCCCCCTCCTCCGTTCTTTGTAACCGGGCAACTCTATCGAGGCTGCGATCTGAAGGTTTTTGTGATGGCACACGCACCCAGCTTTTACTCTTCGTCCTATCTCTACCTCTCCTCATGTATAAACAAGGCAGAGATTTATAAATTAGGAAGCCAAGCCGTGTTCAACAGCCCACATTGTTTCTCTTTTCAGCCTCCGGCTTCTCCGGTCAAAAGTGAAAGTGTTTTCTTTTAGATTAAAGACAATGCAGCTACGCTTCAAAAGTCCTTCTATATTTGCCAGAAGTTTTCATAAGGAGTTTAAGAGTTATTTACTCACAGGACCCGCAGGGAGAAAGGCATTTATCTTCATTTTTTAGATATCGGGTGAAGAGACAGACATTCAGCCTTGCTTCGCCATCCTGGCGGAAGTGACGTCTCCCCGGCTTTTGTCTTTCTTGCATTAAAGTAAATGTACTCTGACCTTATCCAAATCATATGTCAATGGATGAGCTTTAAGTTTTTTCGCTCTTTCATATTCATGGAATTATGAAACCAAAACTAGATGGGGAATGTGTAATTCTATTCCACCTGCACGCAGTGGTCCCAATCCAGGACAGAGCTATACAAGCTTAAAGGTTTTTTTTCCCAATAAAAGGCATCTTAAATTGCTCAAAATGCACTTAGCACAGTATATACTGCAGTGACAAATGTCACACATGGAATTTATAGTGACTTCACTACTTTTAGTCTGCATTTATATGCAAATAGGCATTTGACACAATATGTTGTGACACTGTGATCTAAGAAAAAAATTCAGCATAAAACATGACCAGTCCTACTATAAGAAGAAGTGCTCCACAGACAAAGTAAAAAATATATTCTTTAAAAAAATAAATAAAAAATAACATTTCATTAAATTTCAGTGGGCAGAATATAAAAATATAATTTCTCACTATCTGGGATTGAGTTGTTTCAATAAATGGCTATGACCAGGCCAAGAGGGTGCTATGAATTTTCAAATTGGATTACTGTGCTCTGTTGCTTTTAAATGTGTTTTAGTATTGATTTTATTTATCATTTTAATATAATACTTGTTTAATTCTTTTTAAAATATTTGTATACTTGTTTTTAGCTTTTAAACATTGGCCTTTTAATGATGTAAGCCGCCTTATGTTCTTTTAAGGAGAAAGGTGGAGTAAAAATATTCTAAATAAATAAAATAAATAAAATTGTATGATCACGTCCTCAGTGTTTATACTTGGAATTAGGTGCTTTAGGCTTACTTTTTAAGTAAGTGTACTCAAACGAGTAAGCAGCATTAGATGATTATGGATCTTTTCCACTAAGGATGAGAATATCCCTACCCCATGTCATTTGTATATTACTTTATTTGTAGAGATCAAGGAAAGGCGTAAGTGATTCCCTCATTTGTAGTCTGTGCTAAGAGTAACACAATAATATCTAAATCTCCTTTAAACCTGTGATTAAGTCAGATTTCAGTCTGTAAGAATTACCAGAACTACTTAACAGGAGGAAGTCACAACAGGACATAAACCAAGGGAGAAGGGGCGAATAGTTCTAGGATGTTGTGGGTAGAATACTAACAGCATCTGTACAGATTATTAGCTATAAATACATTTTGGAATACAAATATAGAACAGAGGGTTATAAATTGCATTAGGAATTCTTTGCAGTTTTTAACCACCACAGTGATGATGACATTGGAAAGCTGCCACAGAGGGCAACCAAACAGTTCAAGGAACAGTAAGTTTGTATACTGTGCCATCTTTCATAAATATTCATGATTTAATTTATAGACCATTTTATAGTTTAGGTAATTTTTCAGGTCTTTAACTCTAGGGCCACATATGGGAAGAATCAGCTCTTAGTGACTTCTCCATTATTGCCTGAGACATCGTTGGAGGGTTCCAAAGAAAAGTTATGATAGAGAAGATAAGCAGCTGTCCACTTTTGAATCATGGATTGGGCCACGCAGTCTGTAGTCACAGGAAGTATCCATATTTTTGCACTTGACTAGGGTAGGCAATTGTGCCCCCCCCCGAGTAGCCATAATCCTTTCCTGTAGGCTATGCTGTTTTAGAGTGATGGAGACTATAGGCCAGAAACACTTGGGAGGACACATTGGCCGCACCTACATTTGACAAACCCACAACTTTGAGAAGAGGAAGTTGCAGGAGTCGCTCCCCATTCCAATTTTGTAACTTCCTTGATGACTTCTTTGAGGATTAAAGTGTGAAATAAGAGAACCCCTCCATTTAAAAGGGATCAATGCACAACTCAGAAAAGCAGAGCTATATCTTACACTTCAAAACATTTCTAGCTTCCTCCTTCACCTCCTTGGGTTTAAAAATCTTAAACTTTAAAAAAAAATCTATATGTGGGAGTGAGAGAACAAACAAATTTCAGTTTGATAAGTGCTAACATTTTGCAACTGTCAATGCTTTTATTTAGCATTATATGGAGCAACTCTTGTTCAAGTCACATGAAAGAGATGGTGACCCACCTACAGTTCAGTGAAGCTTATGTCTTTCTCAAGGAGATCAAATCATCT
Organism: Pogona vitticeps; assembly: GCF_051106095.1. NCBI lineage: Eukaryota > Metazoa > Chordata > Lepidosauria > Squamata > Agamidae > Pogona > Pogona vitticeps. The sequence goes on from NC_135787.1 coordinate 62,659,427, forward strand.
CCTCGTGTTTATTTTTTATCTATGTTTTCCACTGGCAGCTTGTAGACTGGGCGGCAGAAGGAGTGTCACCCTGAAATTGGGGGGGGGGGCATCTCCACCTGCTCAACTCATGATCTGGCATGATGTCACCCTATATTTTAAGACTGAATTAGTTTGCTAGATACCTGTTTACAGCAGTTCATCTACCATAGGCATTTTTCTTGTTTACTGAGGGCTTCCTAGCACCCTTTGAGTGCCAAGGTCAACATATAAAGATTTGTGAGCATCTTTGAAATGCTTTACAAGCAGGATGAAGAATGTGTGGCCTTCCAGATCATGGACTACAGTTACCATCATTCCTCTTTGTGGATTATGCTGGTTAGGAATAATGGGTACTGCAGCCCACCAGCATCTGTAGGCCTGCGTGTTCTTTATCCCTATATTATGTGTAAATCTGAAAATGGATGGACCTATTAGAATAATTACATAAAACATATATATATATTTTAAAAAATATAGTTTTGATATTTGTTGAGTATAATCATGCATGACACCATGAATTATATGTACGTCTCAGAAGAGAGAAGAACAACCAAGCCTCCTATTTAAAGGCTAGTATACATCTGAGCTTCCACTGAGTGGAAGATCCTGCAAGCATATTAATGAGGGAACATGTTGCTTGTACATACACTGCCATTGCACATCCAGTGATTTCCATGAAGGATACCCACCCTTTGTTGCAGAATGGAAATGCAAGGGCACACTGCATGGCCCTACTTTACCTCATTGGCAGGAATTTCCACTCAGCAAAAGGTCACTAGTATATTGGCCAAATCAGCTAGTCAAAGGGCAGTAGACTAATGGGCAACCCAGTGGGGTTGGACATTGTGTCCACATTTTCCTTTACTCTTTAGATAGTCTCCTTCCCAGTTCTTCAAGGAAACAATTTGTGCTTTCTTCTTCTTCCTCTGCAATGGATGGAGGGTGGCAAAGGTTCTTTTTACATATTGTGGTTGTATTGGGGGACCCAAGAGAGCTCTGTAAGAAGTGAGCAGAATGTGTGCACATGGAATTTTGACTGGCTGGAAAATTTCAGCTGGCATGTGAAGGATCAAATTGAGTGTCCTGGAAAAGGACATGACTGAAAAGAAGGGCAGTGGCTGCTGGTGACTCTCATTTCAAGGGTGGTGTGAATCTTCTCTGGGTTTTAGTGTAGCAATTCTAGGAGTTATCTGAGGTTCTGGACTAGAGATGGGCACAAATTAGAAAAAACTGTGATCATTTTGATTTATGATTCATCAAGGTTGACAAATCACAAATTACAAATTTATGATTTTTTTTTCTAATGAAATGAATCGATTTGTCAATTTGTTTTTTATTTTAAACCCCATAAAATGACCCCCAAAGCACCTAGAGACACCAAATTCACAGAAAAGCTTCCCATGACTCTCCTCTACAAACCTTAAAAGTTTGGTGATGCTCGGGCTTTGGACGTCCAAGTTATACACCACAACAAGCTCCACCAAGGAAAGTCCCCCTGACACCAAGAGACACCAAAGTCATAGGGGAGCTTCTACTGACTCTCCTCTACAATCTCTCCAAGTTTGGTGAAGATTGGGTTTCAGACATCCAAGTTATACATCCACAAATTGGGTCCCTCCAGGAAAGTGCTGTTTAGCATCTGGCTTGGGAAAACCCAATCATCACCAAACTTGGAAGGATTGTAGAGGAGAGTCAGAGGAAGATTCTCTCCAATTTTGGTGTCTCTAGGTGCCTGATGGGCTGTTTTATATCCAAAAAGGTCCCCCTTGACATTTAGTCCAGTCGTGTCTGACTCTAGGGCATGGTGCTCATCCCCGTTTCCAAGCCATAGACCCAGCATTTGTCTGAAGACAGTTTCCGTGGTCAGTGAGACTAGACACGGAATGCCGTTTATATCCAAACAAATCAACAAATTAAAACTTGCTAAAACTTAATTGATTTGTATCCATCTGAGGCATTGATTTATATGTATATAAACCGACATATTAGTGATTTTTTAAAATGAATTTGGTGATTTGTTTTTTAATTCATGCCCATCTCTATTCTGAACCAGTTTTTGGGAACAGGTTTCAGCACTTTTTGTAAAGAGCAGACTAAAACCCAGAGTGGATTTGTTCCCCACACCTACTTTGCATGACCGTCAGCAGCCACCACCGGGTTAGGAGACTGAGGAAGAACAGTCCACACGACAACAGTATCAAGACAGACATCACTCTGTGTCATGAACTGTGCCTCACTAGAATCTACTCTGCATGCACACAAGTCATGGGTCAACTTGCCGGATGATTCTAATAGCAACAAGACAAGACCCAGCAGCTCCACAAGGCCACAGCAAGGTGCAGCGTTTTTCTTGGTCCCAGGCAGCTGATCTCCCCAGTTTGACCTGGGCCTGAAGGACCAAAACATGCATGCATGTGGAGGATGAGATAGTACAGGCTGTGACACTGTGCAATATCAATCCTGATTGTGGGGCACAAAAAGAGATAGCCTTTAACTCTGGTATGTTGAATCTCTCTCTCTCTCTCATTCTCTCTTTCTGTGTGTACATGCACAGAATCACTGTAATATTTAGTGTGTTGCTTTGGCATCTGGAATGCTTACCCTATTCAGAGAAAACAATGTGCCGTTTCCCATCCACACTGGATATATCCTTGTACCCATCTTCTGTACAGCAGCAATAACGGAAGTGGGGTGGGGACATGTTCCTGTGTCGGGCTCATATGAATTGATCATTAACCACCATAATGCTCTAACTAGGGCTTGGAAAATATTTTTTAAAAAGACTACAACTCCCAGACGTCACCAACCAGCGTGACGACTGGATCATAGCCATTTGCATGAAATTTGAATTGAAGTTCGAGAAATACCAGGCTTTCCAAACACTGTCTGAGATATAAGCAGTGGTTCCAGTGCACAACCATTGGGCTTGTGTCATTTAACAAGGTACGAAGAACTGAGAAGAAAGAAAGAATGCTAATTTGTACAAACATAGAGAGAAGATTGCTAGAATAAGTTTTTTTCCTCCAGCTATCAGTGTAGTGAGAATACGCAGAATAATTCAATTAAGCTGGAATCAGAATAATGTTATTGTAAATGTTCCACTAGCAAATGAACTAAACTTTCTGGTGTAGTTCTATAATTTGATAGTATTATAATAAAGAGAATCTGATGTCTAGAATGTATTATGAGCTTTCAGTTTACCTTCCGAACAACTTGGATATTCTTTCATAGTGGTTCCAGCTGCATTTTGCTATCTCTTCCAGTTTTTTCTTTTTTTCTGACAGAGTTTTCCTAATAAACTCTGCCAGATGACATTCTTAAGTAATATGAATTCAGTTTATTTGATGGAAGAAAGCTTGCTGGTATTAATGTGGTATAATGTTGTAATGAATGAATGTTTTCATTGTATGTTTGTTGTTTAGCTTATTTCTGCACTTTGGCAAATATATTTTCAAGAAGGCATCATCTACTCTTATTGTTCCAATTCTTTGGATACTCTTATTGTTCCAATTCTTTGTATAGTATATTGTACTTTATTGGTTATTACTCCTTTAAATAAGCACTGATGTGCTTACTTAGTAGTATCCTGCTCTTAATTATATATACTGAGGTTGAACCTGGACAAGACGGAAGTTCTGAGGGTGGGTGGCCCTGTGGATGGTGGCTTGGGAAACTCCCTCATGTTTGGGGGGGTGGCCCTGGCCATGAAGAGTGGGGTCCGCAGCCTGGGGGTACACCTGGACCCGATGCTCACCATGGAAACGCAGGTGGCATCAGTAGTCCGCACCGCCTTTTTCCACCTTTGGCGGATTGCCTGGCTGCGACCTTATCTAGACACGGAGGCACTCACTACCTTAGTACTTGCGCTCGTAATTTCTAGATTAGACTACTGTAATGCGCTCTACGTGGGGCTTCCTTTGAAGCTGATGCGGAAACTTCAAGTGGTGTAGAGTGCGGCGGCCAGACTCCTTACTGGAGTGAGAAAATACCAGCATATCTCTCCTACTCTGGCCGCACTGCATTGGCTGCCCATCCGGTTCCGCATCGACTTCAAAGTGTTGATGCTTACATATAAAGCCCTAAACGGTTTAGGACCTCGATACTTGGCGGAACGTCTTCTCCCACCAAGAAGTACCCGTGTCACTCGCGCGATCCAGGAAATGAGGCTGAGGAGCCTAACACCGAGGGAGGCCCGGAAGGAGAAGACAAGAAATCGGGCCTTCTCGGCGGTGGCTCCTCGCCTCTGGAACAACCTACCTCCTGAGATTCACGCGGCTCCCTCGCTGGGCATTTTCAAGAACCAATTAAAAACATGGATGTTTTGGCAGGCCTTCCCATCAGATAATTCCTGACACCCCCTTTTCCCTTTTCTTTTACCTCTCCTTTAGTTATTTTGTTTAGTATTCCCGTTATGAAAAATTGTTTTTATATGTATATTCATTGTATGATTTTTTAATGTTGTTAGCCGCCTAGAGTGGTCCTGATACGACCAGATAGGCGGGATATAAATAAAATAAAATAAATAAATAAAAATAAATAAATATACATATATAATTGAAGCCTGTCTTTTGTTCATGACCAGTTACCGTAATGCAAATATTGAGCTTCCCTGTTCTGAGGTTTGTTTGTTTGTTTGTTTGTTTGTATGTTTTGCACCCACATGATATGATACCTAAGGCTTACAGGACATCAGAACAGAAACACGCATATTCCTTGTTGGGATGCCATATAGGCTCTTCTAGAGTCAGCGGGCTGTCAACAGTTTGGCCTTCTTCACAGTAAATTCAGCCGCCCAAAAGGTGGGAAAAACAGTTGCTTAATTTAATTCAGTTTTTGTGTGTCTCAAATTATACTGAAGTCACACATTTCCTCTTGCACTCAGTTAAGGTCCCTGATCTCCCTATAGCATCAACTCAAGCTTAATCAGCTAGTTAATACCCAGTGAAGTCTTGCAGGTTTCAGTGGCATGCTGGCCCCTGACATGAATTAAATTTGTGCTGACATGAATTTAATTACAGAGGCTTGCAATTGCTCCGAGGGTCAAGACCCTAGAGATATAGATTGGACAACTCCTATTTCTTTTCAGAACATATCTTCAAAGCAATTACTTAGTACTATTATTATTTTTCTTCTAATCCCTAGATCTACAAGTTCAGCACCTTAGTTGCAAATTTTTCTATAACTCCCAAATATCCATAACTTATACCAGTGTCGCCATTTTCTACATCATCCCAATAATTGGTTATTTTTCACCATCAATATCAAAACAGAAGAAACTCTGTGAAGCTAACATGGGGAGATGGGCATGAACCACAGGTTCAGCAGTTCATGCTGGTTCATTTTTTGGTCAAACAGGTGTTTCATGCTTCCTAACTCCACCTCCTCTGGCGGGCACCCATTCATAGGCAGCGCCCTGGCTTCCCTGCCCCACCTCTCTGGGTGCTGCCTCTGAATGGGCGCCTGCCAGAGGAGGCAAGGCTGAGAAGCACTGAAGTCTGTTCGTCTGAAAAATGAATCAGCATGAAGTGCCATTTCAGTGGTTTGTTTCTATCGCTGATGGGAAGCATACAAATACATATGCTGCCATTGACATAGAGATACTGTTTATCTGTACTTCCTGGATATCTATCATAATGGTTGGGATGGTAGAATCTAAACCATCACTTTTGGAAAGAGTACACAAATATAAAAAAAGTTATATGCCCAATAGTTTTTCAACTATGTTCCAGAGAACCATTTTTGTAATATAATTCTCTATTATGTAAGTTAAGCAGTAAAATTAGAGTAGCAGCCAAGGAAATCTGTTCCTCAGAGCTTTCTTTTAGGAGTCGGAGCAACTAAAGAGCCATCTCAGTATACTCTAGCTGCAGTTCAGGAAAGATATAAGTAGATCCAATGAAGTTTCTAAGGAAACAGACCTTTGAGCTGCATCCCTATGTTCAAGAGGCTGTTTCTGTACAAATTGTAGCTTCCCACTTTTTGACCACTCTTCTATCAGAGTGCATGTCTAACTGCTGAAGAACGATTTGTGTGCTGTCTTTCTTCTTTCTGGCTATTGACTGTGCATTTAGTTTAGTTCCACCTGCTTTTTTGTTTTTTTTTAAGGACTCACCCACTGTGTTGAGTTTGAGTGCTGGGACAAACCATGGCAAAGTCCTTTTCTTTCTTCCCATTCTCTTCTCTCTTCCATAAATGTTAGAATCCTGCCTAGCCTATTCCTGTCTCCGCTTGTTCCCTAGCAAATGACACCCACCCTGTTCCTGTCACTTTTACATGATCATGTTCTAGTTTTATGCTCCCCCTTTCCCCAGCTTTGCTTTAAATTATGAGCCCTCTCTGTTGGGTAATCTCTCCATATGCACTGACAATGTGCAATTACCCTGTTGCTTCACATATTAAGATGCAACTAGAACAGACTCATTGAATCAGTGGGGATCTGGGGAGTAAACACCTCCGTAGGTTCAGATAATGCAATGGGCCTACTCTAGTTACAATTTACTATGCTAAGCAACAAGATTTCAGTCATTCTGTCTAAACTGTGCCTGATATTCTCAGCATACATTCGATTCTTTGTTGGCAATGATCTAATTCAGTCCTTTAAACTATGTTTGCTAACACCCAGTATTGGTTGCGGTGCATACTTTGATTCCTATATGCTAAATAACCCTCCCCTTGGGATAAATTTTCTAAAACACACTGCAACCAAGAGTAACCCCCTCCCCTTTACATGTTTGCATCTCAGAACATGGACATCTTTGTGCACGTGTCCAAAGAACACACTTAACTTCTGCTGAAGTAATGTTTTACTAAATGACATTGGAAAAACAAACCTTTCCAGGAACACCCAGATCTTATTAAGTATTTCAAATGATTGAAGGCCACATGCAAATTAAAAGTGAATTTAATTGTTCTTACTTCATTATTTTAAGGTGCAATCTTAGTTTTGGTAAATCAATTGTTTAACATCTGAACATGTCTTTTAAAAATAGTGCTATGTAGAATGCAATGTCTTCAATGTTTGTAGCAATAGGATATGCTAATAGAACTTATTCTTTAAAAAAATCTTGAAAGAAAGGGACAGGTGAGATAAAGAATTATACAGCCATCACACTTGGCTTAAAAGCAGCCTTTAACAAAGAAATTGTACTGGCAGATCCTTGCACATGGGAATCACACCCAAAAAAGAGGAGACTTCAAGGTGAAATAATGAATGATAAGAAAAGAAGGAGAGAGAAAGAGGGAAAAGATATCACCTCAGTTTGACAAATGGTAGAAGTTCAAATTTAAAACAGACTATTTTAAAAGATTTAATAATCTTAATGGTTTTCCACATACTGGAAAATTAATATATATCATCCAGCAAGAAATGTGGGGGGAAAGCCAACAATTATCATAAAATAATAGGAAATCAGAAAAGTGCAGGCTATCTCCCTGTGACACCCGGACCCCAGGTCGAGAGGTGATGTTGGGAGTGCCGTCCCGCCCTAGAGCCTCCGTGGGCACACAAACAGCTCCCAAGCCTTTCCCACCCCGGATGCTACATCAGGCCGTGGACACTATGGACTTAGAACGGGGCCTGAAGGGGTTAAATATATCAACCCAGACTCCTCCGGTTTGGGCGGGAAGAGCTGGGAAGGAGCCAGAGGAGGGAGCTGTGGGGGAGGTCAGTAGAAGGAGAGACCAGGAGGAAGAAGTATGGGAATGGGTGTCTATCCAAGACCCTTGGACAGGCAAGTGGGAACAGGTGCGCCTCACTAAGAGAGAGGCAGAAGAGAAGAGAAGGAGGGAAATGTCAGTTAGACTCTCTTATTGGGGAGAAAGGGAGACGAGAGAGTGGCGGCGAAAGCTGGTTGAGGAGAAGAGGCGAGTGGAGAAAGAGAGGGAGGAGAAGAAGATATGGCATCTCGAGGAACTGAAGAAGCTGGGTTACTACCAGGACCCTGGGATGCTGCCGGGGCAGAGAACCACGTACCCTGGGGAGTTACAGGGTATGAGGAGACAACCCCGTTACTGATCTCTGATCCAGAAGACTTCGCTCCTGAAGAACCCACCCGGGTTCAGGCTGGTCCATGGGCAGCGAGGTCAAGCAACCCGTTCGATGAAGATTGGGTGCCCCTGTATGAGCCGTTGCTCACACAGGAGAAGTTTGCCCCTAAGTTGGTGGACGTTTCTATTCCCTTACCCAAGTTAATAAACGAAGAAAAGTTTGGTTTAAAAACGTCTTCTGTTTTATTTGGTTTGGGGGAGGCGAAGACTAGCGGACCCTCACACTCCCACACCCAAAATAACAACAAGCTCACCATAAGATGAGGGGTATTATTATGCCCCCTTCATGGATTGGTGCCTTGTTGTGGTGAAGGGGCTTGAGTAATTCAGAGAAGCTATGGGCTATGCTGTGCAGGGACACCCAAGATGGGCAGGTTATAGTGGAGAGTTCTGACTAAACGCGATCCACCTGGAACAGGAACTGGCAAGACACTCCAGTATCTTTGCCAAGAAAACTCCATGGACAGAAACAAAAGGCTAAAAGATATGATGCTGGAAGATGAGCCCCTCAGGTCGGAAGACATCTAGCATGCTACTGAGTAAGAGCGGAGGACAAGTACAAGGAGCTCGAGAGCTAATGAAGTGGTTGGGCCAAAGCCAAAAGGACACTCAGCTGTGGACGTGCCTGGAAGTGGAAGGAAAGTCTGATACTGCAAAGAAAAATACTGCATAGGAACCTGGAATGTAAGATATATGAACCCTGGGAAGCTGGATGTGGTCAAACAGGAGATGGCAAGAATAAACATTGACATCCTGGGCATCAGTGAACTAAAATGGATGGGAAAGGGCGGATTCAATGCAGACGATTATCATATCTACTATTGTGGGCAAGAATCCCATAGAAGAAATGGAGTAGCCCTCATAGTCAACAAAAGAGGGGAAAAGCTGTACTGGGATACAATCTCAAAAATGATAGAATGATTCCAATACTAATCCAAGGCAGACCTTTCAACATCATAGTAATCCAAGTTTATGCACCAACCACCGATGCTTAAGAGGGTGAAATTGACCAGTTCTATGAAGCCTTACAACACTTTCTAGAACTGACATCAAAGAAAGATGTTCTTCTCATTCTAGGGGACTGGAATGCTAAAGCAGGGAGTCAAGTGATAAAAGGAACAACAGGTAAGTTTGGCTTTGGAGTTCAAAACAAAGCACAGCAAAGGCTAATAGAATTTTGTCAAGAGAAGAAGCTGGTCATCACAAACAGTCTATTCCAACAACACAAGAAGTGGCTCTACACATAGACATCACTAGATGGGTAATATTGGAATCAGATGGATTATATTCTCTGCAGCCAAAGATGGAGAAGCTCTAGACCAGTGGTCAGAGAACAGGGGTAAATTACCCCAAATGGGGTAAAAATGAAAATCCTGGGGGTAATGAAGACAGTCATGGCAGGCATTTTACCCCCAGGCATTTTATTTCCGATGATGCTGTGTGTAGGTGGGTGTTCCGTCACGGGAAGAGCGCACCCTGGCGAGGAACTGCACAGGGCACCCACCTGCATTCCTCATCTCCTGTTTGATTGTTTTTTTTAAATAAAGGCATTGTCTGCTCTTGTATTTGTCTTATTTTGCCAATTCATGAATGGCATACAGTCAACAGCTCAAAGCTATGAACAATGTAGGGTTAGAAGCAGTTACTGTACAACATCACAGCCAATGGTGTAGAAGTTCAACATACAATTCTGTCCTTTTATTACATCACATTGTAAGTATGGCTCTTCTCTCAAAATATTCGCTGGAGGATCAGATGTGAGAGCAGCTCAGATAGGCAAAGGGGCAACTATGATTCATCCATGCTGTGCTGTAAACAGGTGAGGGTCCCAGAGTGTTTGTATTAGAGCCTGATGTGTGTTGAGCTAGAGTTAAAATAAACACAGAAGAAGCCCCTATGCTCATTTCCCCACAGTTTTCCTTGTGAAACACCCTCCAGGATTAGATGTGTACCACCAAACTTGTCCTACGTAAGGGAGGAAGTTAGAAAACCACAGTTCCATCCCAGATTTTCTACTGAGCATTCTCAATTCAGATAAAAGATGCAAGTAGAAATCATCTGCTTTTAGAAGGTGAAGGACAAAGAGACAGGGCTGTACCATCCACAAGTACTGGTGGGAGGGACAGAGGGCTAAATCCTCCACCATTTGTTTCTGGGAGGAGAAGACTATTGAAACCAGACGTAGGCCATTATTCTATGCAGTTAAATCTACTTTGGGAGGTCAGAATGAGAAAACCCATGGTATGGATGGGGATGGGAATGAACCTGTGGCGAAATTGGGACCTTTCAACATGCAGGTTTCCAATTCATGGCACCTCCGTGACAGCATACCAGTTCTCCAGAGGGTACCATCGAAAGATGCAAGCAACTGCATGCTCCTTGCCCTTGCCAGGCCTCATTCCTCTTCTTCAATTTCACCTCCATGATGTTTTGGGAAGCGTGCTCAACTGGAACAAACCTGGGACACTGGAACATTTCAGTTTAAGTCACTTCCTTGCCTGCACACTGTCATACCAATGGCTCCATCAAATGGCTGTAACTTCATGAACCAAAAGACAGAAAGAGTATCAGCAAGAAGATTTGGTCGTGCAGTAGCCTGTAGCTGTCATTCACATACATCAACATGGCTTTTAGGAAAGTAGAAAACATGCTGTGTTGGTCTCCCATCAAAAGAAATCACAAAGAGAATTTATCATGATCACCTATGTTTGATGAAGGTGGCCATCTAATGCTAAGTCTCCCTTGCAAAGTCAAGGCAAAGGTGATGGGGAATGGATGGATAGATGGATGGAGAAATAGACTAACAGGGATAAGGAACTTGTGAAGATTGCTTGTCCATCAGAAACATGAATGGGTCCATGTCTTCCCTTCCTGCCTTAGCTCTTCCTGGTTGCCCTGGCTGATCTTGGGTAATGACTTCATCTGACATCATCATATTCTATGGTGCTTATGCTCCCTGCCCCTGCCTCCAGGTTACCATAGGAACAACCATAAACAATTCTGTATCATCACCATTCCACTGCCTACTCCATACCGGATGCTTCATCGGTTAGGAGTGTTGGAAGTAGTCTCCAGTGATTAGGAAAATACACTTCCCCAATCAACTTCTTCACCATGGCAGGTAGGTCATGATGTCATTTCAAGGTTCAAATTGATCTTTTCTTTTCTTTCTTGGTTTTCCCAAGATGCTCCCAGAAAAGCCAACCATGAAGCTATGGATGCTTAACTGGAAAAAGCAAAGGGCCTTAGGTTAGATTAGACTAGGTAGAACACATGAAAGTGGAGATGGAAACACAGGGGAATGAATTGGCAGGAAGGGAAAAGATTTTACAGCTGCACAGGCACAAGGCACAAGCCAGCCACTTCAGTTACATGGGGACTTCCCAGTCATGCTAATGGGGTTTAGGTGGGCCAAGCCTAAGGCCTGTTACCTGACCTTCCATGGGACTTGGGTTTGAGCCAGAAGGCCCTGGGCAAGGGACTGAAAGAAAGTAACACCTCTGAAAAGGGGGAGGGGAAGGAGAGGCACCGCTTTCCGGTCAGGCCTGCCTATAGGGAGGTCTACATGCTCTGTGCAGGTCCCTGAGCTTCGTTCTGTGAGAGGGAAGGGGACGAAGAGGCCTCTGAAGGTTCTAAGGGGAGTCCTGACCCCCTTAAATGGTCTGACCCATGGCTTGGGGCTCCGTCAGGCCAGTGCTTGCCTCTGCACCAAACCTTCAGAATAAGGAGGACTCTTCATCTGGCAGACAATCGACACGGACTTATTTTGGTTTACTTGTTTCGGTTGGACTTAGGCGTTGGCTCTTAACGGACACTCAGCCTCCCAGCTCAAGCCAACTGCCCTCCATTCTAGAATCCCTTTTGGACCCAAACACTCTCAGAATTCCGGGGTTCCCGAGGCAACAGCAGCAAGCCTGCTCCTACGCTCCTGGTCCCTGCAGCTTAACTGAAGCCAACCCCTCAGAACTAGTTCCCCCAAAAAGCTGTGTTTGGCAGTGCAAATACTCTGTAGGCTGATCCGAGACTTGGCAGCTTCAAGCACCATTGAGGGCTAGCCGGGTCTGTTAGTCGTTGAGGGCATGTGTTTGCTTTCAGAAGCAAACCCCTCCCACACCCCCACCTGGAGGGCTGGAGCTCAATGGGAGAGCTCTGTGGGAAGAAGAAGGTCCCGACTCCAGGGTCTGGCACATCTTGTTAAAGGGACACATGAGCACAAGGAGATCAGTCTAGGGAGAAGAGCCAGGGGAGCGGATGGAACGACTGACAGCCAGCAACGGTGGCTTTGGACATAAAAGAGGGAGGCTTCAGCCCCAGGAGAGGCAGCTTCGAAATTACACACAAGATGGATGCCCTGGGGGACCTTTTTTTCTTTTATTAAAGGAGATGGGGCAGAAGGTTATTAAACCTCAGATAATCAGGTTCTACAGAGAATATAGTAATGGAAAGTTTAAAAAATCAATTTTTTAAAAAAAAACTTCCCAAAATGTAGATGCTGCTACAGGTTGAGGTGGAGAAAGGGAAGAGTTCTCCATTGGTGTTTTTTTTTTTTTTTGAGAGAGAGAGAGGTTGCAGAATAAGAGGTTGGAAAAAAAGAAGGCAGCAGGAATGCAAAGAGGCTGCAAGAGAGAAACAAAAGACCATAGCCAGGCTTCTTGCTTCTGAAATTGAGTAAAACTGTACCTTTTATAATACCATTGGGTAATACCATTAGGTAAGATCGGCACTGGGTGGCTGACTTGCACAAGAGCCCTGGCTTACATACATTGGGGGTGCAGGCAGGACTCAGAAATGCATGCTGAGATCCACAGGCATCTGTTCTGGGCATCTCTCACAGACTGTTTCTGGAGGCTATGCCTGCTCCTCATCCAGCTTCCAGACTTCTTAATGGGACTTCCAGTGGAGAAGGCCCCCCAACGTTGGCCCAGGGACTCCTTCTACCAGAGGGCAGGACCAGGTGAGCTTAGCACAGAGGCTCAGGCGTCGTCTCATCTCTCTTTCAGGAGCAATCGCCTCCTCTCTTGCCAAAGGACTCACCAACCCTCCGGGAGAGCCTGTGGAGACCAACAGCCGGAGCAGCATCTGCTCCCAGTCCTCTTCTGCCTGCCCCTCCGTTTCCTCTGCCACGGCATCTGCAGAGAATATCAAGACACTCCATGAAGGATCCCACGATGAGTGCAGAAGGGAAACAAGCACACACGGAACCCTTAGAGGCGAATTGGTTTTGTTCTGTCTTCCCAAGGGGTCCCGGGAGCTGGATTGTCTTTATTAGACATGGGCCAATCCACCTTCATTTTCTCGCTTTGCCCGTTCAGCCCAAAAAGGAGAGAGCCAGTCACTTGCATACAGCACATCCCACATCCTTCCCTGGAAACATGAAGGACTAGCATTTCCCAAGTGCCACCAAGGCTGGCAAGCAGATGTTCCTGGCAAACCTCAGACACAGCTAACCCCAGGTTGCAGCAGAGGGCAGGTGGTGTACCAGGGTTTCTCTGGAGAAACGCAAGGAAGTGGTTCGAAAGGGAGACTCCTGCTTTTCTCTTTCTGTTAAGCGGGTGAGGGGAGGCAGCTCCACTGGATGGGGGGGGGGTGAAGGAGCTCCACCCTCAGGGCTGGAACAAGACAGCTGCTCAGGCTTTGTCCTGGCAATCAAGGAAAGAGTCTGTGCCTTCTGATTGAGGGTCCTGGTTTTGTTCCCTCTCTTCCAGGAGGGGATGGTCAAATAAACCCAATGTTGGAGTCTCAGCTGCTGCCTCCTTCCCAAGTCTCCTTATGAGCTCAAGAGATGACATCAAGCTGCTGGAGAATCTCCTCACTGAGTCCCCAGATTTTGAGGACCTCATCTCTTCCATGGAGCCCCTCCTTCCAGACAGCATCATTCCCTCTCTGGACCCAACAGAGCCCAGGGACTCCGGGCAGGCCCAGGAACTGTTGGCAACCCCTTTTCTGCCCTGTGACGACATCGGAGGCCAGTCTCAGGAACCCCAAGCCAAGACAGACGTGCCCATCTCAAGACCCTCCCAAGGGAAACCATCCGAGGCACCCGACGAGCCTAAACTCAATACCAAGGCAAAGAGGGGGAAAAGCCCAGCAAGTGAAGGGGAACCAAGCAGGAAGGTGAGGAAGACAAAGAAAAGCTCATATCCCCCCAAAACTCCAAATGCTTCTGGGGAAGGAACAGCTTTGGGGACACATAAAAAGCCTTGCAGTTCCCTTGTCAGTGGCAAAAAAGGTGGCGGAGGTGTCACCTCTTTTCACGACATTGGAGGCCAGTCTCAGGAACCCCAAGCCAAGACAGACGTGCCCATCTCAAGACCCTCCCAAGGGAAACCATCCGAGGCACCCGACGAGCCTAAACTCAATACCAAGGCAAAGAGGGGGGAAAAGCCCAGCAAATGAAGAGGAACCAAGCAGGAAGGTGAGGAAGACAAAGAAAAGCTCAGATCCCACCACAGCTCCAAATGCTTCTGGGGAAGGAATGGCTTTGGGGACACATAAGAAGCCTTGCAGTTCCTTCGCCAGTGGCAAAAATGGAGGCAGAGGTGCAAAAAAGGCAGCAAAGGGCCCTGCAAACAGAGAGGTCAGTCTCACGATGCAGAGTGCTGGGTCTGGAAAAGATCTTGCCCCAAGCAAGGCATCGAAAGCCGCGAAAAAGAAGACGACAACCTCAGTGACAGCAGGGGTGGGACCTAAGCAAGTGGCCACTGAGGAGCCCCCTAAGCCACTTCCTAGGAGCCATCTGGCCATGAAGATGACTGAGTCCCTGAACGTCTTCTACCCACTGAGGAAGGGCAAACCCCAGCTGGTGCCAGTGAAGAAACAGCTCCCTCTGGCTCCCTCCACTCCAGAATACTCATTCCCACTGCCAGAAACATGGGCAAGACCCCTGCCTTCCCTGCCAAGGATCCCCAAAATTTCAGCATCCCACTCAGGCCCTCAGCCACCCTTGCAGCCACCATCAAAATCTTTGGCATCCTCCATTCCGGTTGTAGCCTACAGAGCCTGCAATCTTATCCCACCCCTGCAAACCGAAGGCCTCCCCATCCCAGCTATACGAGGCCCCTGGGTGGAGACGGCCGGCCAGCACCTCCATGAAGACCAGCACTCCCCTTCCTCATCCCCCCCATGTCTGGGCAAAATCACTGGAGGGTAGCCACCAACACCCAGGCACCCTTGGTCATTGTGCAGTGTCCCACGGAGACCCCTGCTTCTTCCATATTCAAAGGGGACACTTTCATCCTGTGGAGAACACCCCCTCCTGACCTGGAAGTCTCAAAGCCCATCACGAAAGAGCAATGACCCATTCGGAAAATGATGAAACATCGGGCGCAGCAGGAGAGGGAGGAGGCCGCCAACTGGACCACAGTGGGGCAGTCAAAGTACTTTGTGGAGCGGGAAAAGGAAATGGACCTCTCTATCGCCTACGGGTACCCATGGCATTCATAAGAAGCCGGGCAAGTTCAGGAGCCTGGAAAGCAATTGTCAAAATACACTTTGTCTGGCCGTAGGCCAGGACTGACCGTCCAAACTGTGGTCCCTTGTTGCTGATGGGCTGGCCTGCTCTCCCAAGAAACACAGGAATTCTAACTGGCAGGCAGCGATACAACCTTAGGGTGTGTCCCTGAGCTGATCAATTAGATTTCCACAGGGAAATGAGGAAGCAGCCTAAAGCATAGCAAGGTACCTGAAAGGGCACACAGATTGTCAGCAACCGAAGGCCCTAGTCTTGTAGGCTCTTCAGAAGCTGACTGAGGAGCAACACCAAGTGGAATTCATGAAAGCCTGTTAAACTGTGGAGAAGAAGCTACCTGCTGGACAAAGGGAAAGCAAGAAACAGTGGCATTCCATTCCCCACAGGCAGAATATGTATCTATCAGAAGGCAGATTACTAGAAGATTCAGGCAAAGATGAAACAAACTATTAAGGTGCTTGAAGACTATCAGGAATGCCTTGGACTCTCACAAAGAGAAGGAAGAGTGGATGCATGTTTGGAGTGCACTGACAGGAAACACCATTTCACAAGTTATCTTAGGTGCTGCCTGGCACTGCCTGCTCTGCTCGCAGTCACTTTGCTAGGCGAAACAGAAAGTCCCACAGGCCCTTCCTCCCAACAACCAATTGAATAACTAACATTATGCTGCCCTTTCATGAACCTGGTCCCTCTTGCCAGAGGCAGCGGCCTCACTCGGCTTGATGGTAGTGCTGGCTGTGCATTGTAGACCTCTTCTTGTGGCCTCTCAGGGAGACTCACCTGGACCAGGTGACGCCTTGGTCTGACTGACTGCTTGTCTCAGCTTGCCAGCACAATGAGGTTATTCCCAGTGATGTCATTCAAGACAAGAAGATTATCCTTGTGGCAACATCTGTGACATCACAATAGGTTTGTATTTACCCTAACCATCCCTGTGCCAATGGGGCAACAAACCCCTGCAGCTAGGCAACCATCAGCCTGACTCTCCTGGAACTGATGATTCGTGAAATAAGCTAAATCTGAAAAACCATCTAGAATAATACAAAAACCTGCTTCCAGTATTTAAAAAACAATCACTGCAAACTCCAGATGCTCCTTTGAAAGGTCTAATTTCACATTCACAAAGATCCAACAGGACCATTGAATCCCTTGGTCTGAAGACTTCTTTTACTCCTGGCTGCTTGCATCAAGGTCTTTATGTCTATGATCACATGGACCTCCATCAGTCATAGGTTTTAATTTTCAATGGCAACCTCTTCCATCCACATTCAAGTTTAAGGTTTTAGTCTCAATTCCTAATTGAAATAAATTTGATGATCGTTTGTCCACATTCAGTGTTTTTATTCTGGACTCTTCCCATCCCATTCTTCTGGGTTGTCTCTTTCACTGTCTCCATCCTTTCTAAATTTAGATTCAAAGTTTGCAAAGGTGTAACCTTTATTTCTTATATATATGGTTACATAGAACACTGATACATTACCAGGTCTGTTAATTTTTCTGTGCCTGGCAGAGGTGAGGAGGACAAACATTCAGAAACTGATGCGAGGAGTTTCTCTATAGTGAGCTAGCTATAACCATACAAATGTTTATGTCTATCTCTACCATAGCACCAAAACTGGGAAACCTGCTCACCTGAAGAGTGGAGGAGGAGTAAGAATACTTTGGAGCTTGCCACTCAGTCTTAATTTGGTTTTGGAAACCTAGATGTATTAATTTAAGATCTGCTGATAGACTGCAATATCATCTTCAGTCACTAGTAGGTGGCAGTGTTTCTTAACATTCAGGAGAGAGGAAGCTGCCTCCTGTGCTGCAATATTCATTCCTCAGGGAACTTCTCAGCAGCTTCAAGTGATGCTTCTCTTGCAAGCCCCCCCCAAAACTTCAAAAGGCTAAAACACAGAGAGAGGGAGGGAGAGAGAAGGGCTGAGTTAGCTGAAAATGAGCAGAGATAAAGACGAGCAAAAATGGGGAAAACACACCAGTGGATGAGAAAAGAAGGAGCAGAAGGAAAGAGAAAGAGAACCAGAGTGGGTAAGAAAAATCATTTGAGTCTATGAAGGAAGACAGTGAGAGCACCAGGGTCAGTAAATGGAAAGAGCTGGGTGAACAGACATGTCTCCTAGGGGAAATTAGTGCATGTGACCTAGAGCTGCAATAGTACCATGTGATTTTTCTGCTTATACACCGGTTCTAGTTCAGTGTGGGTGCAGACAAGACGAAGGTTGGGTTTCTGTAGAGACTGTCTGTTTGCATATAGCAAGGCTTCCACAAATGGATATGAGGGTGGATCATCCCCCTATTTTTTGTCATACTCTTTCTTATATTTTATTGCAATCAGTTTTCTAGATGGTGTTCTTCTTTTGCACTGTGCCAGTAAGCTCATTTTTCCAGACCACAAAGGAAGAAAGGTTTATGCACTCAGCCTGCCCATTCTGATTAGGTTCCTCGGGAATTAATGTACATTAAATGGCACATATGGTTTGATACAGTAAATTTTCCTCTCAGGTTATGTACAGCAGGTTAAATAAGGCAGCAGGTTAAATAACAGGAAAAGGAACGAATTCTCATGGTTTTCCACAGCAGAAGCAATCTCTGAACGGCTGCCATTTTTCCAGGGCTGTTTCCAGAAGGAAAGTTCAAGGCCTCAGTCTCTGACTGACCCACTCTCTGAAGGGAGTCCCTCTGATTTTCTCCATTCAGCCAGGTGCTTCTTAAACCATTTCTCGGAAAGAAAGAACAAATGAACAGGTGAATAGGGAGAAACTGAGTTGCCTAGCACAAAGGCAAATATATTAGCAAACATCACCAAGGGGGAGCTGTTGAGAAGGCTTTATGCATGGGGAGGGGAGGGGAGGGGAGAAAACGGGGTGTGGGATGCTGCAGAATCAGGTCAATGAATACCTGAGGAGAGTGGGTATATGTGTGCAAAGTGAACTGTACCAACTTCAATTGAAAGTGGGCAGGTGGTTTTTTAATAGCCACCTTTAAAAAAGAAAACCTCCTGTAAGTAAACAAAGGGAGAAAGGTTCTTGTCATGTCCACTGATCCCTGTTGCTCTTTTTCTGTGTGCAAGAAGAGGTTCCCCTTTTTAAAATGGAAAATGCAATCCACTCTGCATAGTATAAAGTGGTACAAGCCAGTCTTATCCCCTCGTGACTCTACCACTTCATTCTTCTGCACTGCAGATTGAAAGAGGGGGAGGGCAAATAATCCTGCATAAGACTTACATGCACAGATGGCCTCTTCCGATTTGTAGGATGTTTGTGAGATAATGGGGAACCCAGTGATGGAAGAGAGGAAGGCAATCACTGTTAATTCTCAACCCAACACGGTCCCTCACGCCCACTCCTCCAAAGATTGCAGAGAGTTGTGAAGTCCTCAAAACAATGGCCGAGGTTGGTACTGGGCGGAGCAATGGGAACATTGCTTTCTAAAAGTGCTCCAGTTACTTGCTACAGTATTTGAAATAATTGTTATTTCAAGATTATGTTATATTTTTGTGTTATTTTATTAGTTGTCTATGTTATATTGGAAGCCGCCTAGAGTGGTCGTGTAGACCAGATGGGCAGGATACAAATCAAATAAATAAATAAAAATAAATAAATAAGTTGCATACTGAATATTGACAATGCCAATGGCAGCAGTCAAAAGGGCCTACAGCAATGGTTTCCAACCTTGGGTCTCCAGATGTTCTTGGACTAAAACTCCTTGGAATCCTGGCCTGCTTAGCTACTAGTGAAGGCTTCTGGGAGTTTTAGTTCAAATACATCTGGGGACTCCAGGTTGAGAACCACTGACCTACTGATTACCCTCTTGTGCTAACTACCATTCACAAAGTGACACCACGGAAGTGACAATCCCAGAATCTGGCTCCTTCTTTGATCAGTTAACCACTTCTTACCCAAACACAAAGCAATTTTCAGGGCTATTTTTTTTTGACAAGCATGAATTGTGTCATTTCGTGGTATTTTGAGTCATGCGTACAGAAGCACAGTATCCCACATTCATAAACCAAATGTGTTTTTTTTTAGAATTGAATTGTACTTTTGGCATATCACAAGAAGACAAGAGTCACTGGAAAAATAATAGTATGGAGGCAACCATCTGTCAGATTTGCTTTGATTTGGATTCCTGCACTGAGCAGGGGGTTGGACTCGATGGCCTTATAAGCTCCTTCCAGGTCAACTATTCTATGATTCTCTTAGAGGACATTTTAAAAAGCAGTAGGAAAACAGCTGGACATGAGCTATAGTAATTCAATAAAGAAAGTCATGGCCTTAGATTACAGGCTTTGACCTGGACTGTTAGTGACGAGACTTTCTGAAAGTCCTTTATTCATGTGGTTGTCATATGTTGGAACTGATCTGATGGTACCTGACATGGACAATGTATGATAAGCCAATCTTTGTTTCTGACCACAAAAGCTTGCAGAGAGCACTTCTGACTTGGAAAGTGGTGGTGTGCATTTATGCATCCATGGATATGTACAGGCATGCTACTTAACATGTTAATGACTTAGATAATCAGCAAATAATTTGCATAGTTGGGGAGGGAAACACCAGAGCAGATAAAAAAGAATTGGGCAGGAAAGAAGAGAAGCAACAGTGGGAGTGGGGAATGAAGACTTCCAACATGGACAAAACTGAAATTAGAGGACTATTCTCAGTGTATGGCTACCTTAACCAATGAGCTTTATTTTAAATTTAAAGTTAATTCTCTCTTAACATGAACATATGTATATATTTGCGTGCACTAATTTGTATCCTTGTTGAATCAGTGATTCAAATCCTCTTTTTGGGGTAGGAGAAGAGATGTGTGTAGCCAGATATGTTAGTATATTTCAAGAGATGTTATTTATTTGGTTTACATGGAAGCTTATGTGTAATGTTTTAATTTTAGTCCATATTTGCATCAACAGACTAGTTGGATCAGCAGTGAGCAAAACCCTTCATATACTTAAAATATGTTCTTTTTTTACATTAGCGCTGTCAGATTTCCACTTTTGGGGATCTTCTCCCACTCTGTGTAGGCTTCCAAATGTCATAAACTGTGCATCTGAAAGTTGAAGTGTACACATGGAAGGAAAATATACACATATCTTATGTAGGCTATGCTCAAGAGCTAGGCACAGGTGTATGCTATGTGCACAAAGATCATATCCCGCTGCACCATTCCCAATATCCACCAAGCAAAAGGAGGTTTCAATATTCATAACGTGTACAGGACCCAGAAAATCCTGGTGGCATCCTTGACTGAGACAGAAATACGGACTTGAGGGAGAAGTCTCATTTTGAGGTGGAATATTTTAAAAATTTGAGATTGGTGCCTAAGCAAAGCTATTTTGGATGTTGGAAGATCTGTTAACTTCATGGTGCCATTGCTGAGCCACAAGAAATTATATAAATCTGCAGGTATGGATCCCATGCACTGCTATGTTTCTTGTCCCATGTTAGTTTTGGCAGCGGTTCAAGTGCATGTACTTTAAGAAACAGACAAAGTAAAGAAGATACAATGGAGGAGCCAACTGCTCAAAGGGAGGTGTGCTCAACATGATACAAGCTGGGGATTATTCCATTTATTTCCACTCTTCAGGCAGTGAGTGCCATTGTTAATATAACCAAAACACTGTACAACACTGCTGATAAGGTACTTATTGGCATGCCTTAGGGCAAGCTAAAGTTTGCAAAAGGACAAAACTTTAGGGAGAAAGTCCTCAAAAGTGGGGAGTCCTTCTTAAAATGTTAAGTTTTAAAAGGGTTGCCATGTTCTAGATCTCCAAATCTTGGCAATATTTGCATATTATGTAAATTGTTAGGTAGTATCCTGTATATTTTGGAAATTAACATGGATTTTTCTCTATTATGGCATTTAGGCACATTAATTGTAAGTTTTGGGCACCAATCTGAGAGAGATAATATAGTATAATAGTTGGTGCTGGAATTGGAACAAGGAGACCCAGGTTCAAATCCCCTCTTAGTCATAAAGGTTACTCTGTGTCCTTCGGACAACCTTCCAGCCAGAGGTACTTTATCGGATTGGTCTGGGCATGAAAGGGAGAGAGAGGAACCATGCAAAGCAGTGTTGGTGCATGCAAATAAAGACAGACATTTTGCCAAACACATGAGCTGCTGGTAATATTCTAATGAGCTTGCTGTTTCCACCATTAGCTTTTTATTGATGCAGCGTATCTCCACAGTTCTCTATATATCTGTGACAAGAGCACAGGAATTTTTATGAATGAAATACTTAATCTGATTTGCAGAAATAAATGCAGGGGAAAGTGAGGGAAGTAGTAAAAATCAAGGGAAAACACATGATGTAATTTAGTTCAGGGATAAGAGAGCAAATATTCTATTTTAACTAGAAAATATTCCAGCTTATTTGATTTTACATACACAAAAGTACTGTAAAGGTAAAGGTTCCCCTTGACATTTAGTCCAATCGTGTATGACTCTAGGGGGCGGGGCTCATTGCTGTTTCCAAGCCATAGAGCCAGCGTGTGTCCGAAGACAGTTTCTGTGGTCATGTGGCCAGTGCGACTAGACATGGAATGCCGTTACCTTCCCACCGTGGTGGTACCTATTTATCTAATCACATTTGCGTGCTTTCGAACTGCTAGGTTGGCAGGAGCTGGGACAAGCGACAGGAGCTCACTCTGTTGTGTGGACTTGACCTCATGACTGCTAGTCATCCGACCTTGCAGCACAGAGGCTTCTGCGATTTAACCCACAGTGCCAACACATCCCTATATACATACACAAAAGCAAGTGCCAGTTCAATATTATACTCCTGTCCCAAACTCTAACCTCTGTTAGCTGTTATTTTGTTTCACTGCTATGTGTCTTACTGTAGTGGAGAGTGATATTCCCAAAAAGTACAAATACATTGATTTCCTGTGCTCACTAACAAAGGTATAAGACTGATTTAGTTTAGTAGAATACTATATACAGTATCTGAAGAATCAGTTCAAAGAGCCATACCATACTCCCAAGACAAATTAGTTCTTTAAAAAGAATACCATTATTTTCTTATTGTCATTTGAAACTTATTTCTAGACATTAAAATTCTTAACTATACGTTTGATTACAACAACAAATGGAAGTTTTAATACTTTGAATTTCAAAAGAAGGCAATGGGGGAGGGAAATACAGATTATTGGTAATTCTTTGTTTGAGGTGTTGGGAGAGAAATTCCAACCAATGGCCTTCAGGCGTGAAGTTTGAAATCTACATTCCTGGTGTGTGTTTGCAGCCTGCATATTTGAATTCACCTTTAAGAAAGAGACTTGGTACACATATCTGCCAAGTTTTTTTGGGGGGGGTCTCCCTCCCCCCCCAGCAGTATTCAAAAAGTATTAGTGCACAGCCTGAGGAAGACTAGTTTAGGTCAAAAGCTAGTTATTTTTTTAAAAGTAGTAGTCCAGCAAAGGTATCAACTGCCCTTGCTTGTGTATGGAAAAGCTCCTTTCTCACAAAACAACTGTGATCATTTTTTTTGCCTTATATCTTCTGTAAGGACTAGGGGCTTACTTTTTCCTTACTTTTTCCTTAAACAAAAGCTTAGAATACAGGACAGTTCATGGGCTAAATACACCTTAGGTGACATGTCTAAAATCCAGGCGAAAAAGGGCAAGCCAGGTAATATAACGTCTAGGTTTCAGGTCTTTTTAGCCCTGTGCCTCTTAGCAAATTCAATACTAGAATTTTCAGATGTGTCCAATTTAAGCACCTTGTTTTGGTTATGTGCTAAAGCATACTAATAGAAAGCAGATTCAGCTGTAAAAAGATACAAGACTTAGCTGTAAGATTCTGGAAGAATCTGCATGTACCGTAGGGATCTGGAAAGTCCTGGCTTTCAGGGCTTCTAATGGATAGGCGGGTTTTTCATCTGTGTTGCCACGAATTGCTACTGTAAAATTAGGCCAACCCCCTTTGCCATGTCTGGTGACTCGGGGCCTGTGCACACTGAAATTTGGTGTGATCCGGCCGATGCTTTAAAAATTCTTATCTTCAGTGCAATCTATTTTAACTCTTGGTATCTGTCTGTGAAGGCTGAACAAAGAACTATTTTGCATCTCAAAGAGTTGTCCCAAAAAAGATTGTATGCCCTAGCCCTGTGCCAGAAAGATACCGGACAGCTCTTAAAATGGAATGATGGATAATTTTAAATAGAAACACAAGCAGGCATGTTTTTTTCTGTGCCAAACAGTGCTATAATAGAACTACATATCATAACTATGCCTTTGTGGACATGCTCTTGGATTTTTGCCTATTAATTCCCATGAGGTCCATGCCAATAACAGGTATAGCATAAGAAGTTCATTTTATTTTTATTTTTTTGCTCTACTCTATATTTAACCAAAAGAAGGTTATCTGATTTAGATTTCTGTACTGTATAATTTGGGTTCATTTTTTCTTCTGTTCTTTAACTAAAAACATGTGTGTTCATCAGTACGGGATTCCCTGGTATTAAACACTAGTTCCTCACTGCTTGATCACTTGCTACCTTAATTTAGTTTTGCCCATGACTATGGAGAAAGAGAAAGTGCAGGGATTTAGCCCTTGATTTTCTTGCAGCCTCCGAGGCTTTGGCTAAGGTTTAGGCATTTTTTGGCTTAAAGTGGCTGGACAGAGAGAGAGGCAGTACTTCCTGTCTGCAGGACTGTTGTGAATTTTGATGATTTAACCAATCAGCAGATAGGGTTTAATGCCCCCAACACCCCCAAAACAGCCTATTGAGAAATGAGCATGTTCAGTGGCCAAGGAATTTTGGCTAATATGTTGAGGGGTAAGGGACAGAAAATTAGCTTTGGGAGAGAAACAGGAATTACTCCAAGGCACTACACATCTTTGCAGTTTCTGTCTGTGAAGTTATCAGCATCTCAGTCTACTACAACAAGTAGAGCTTATATCTGATTAATGATATATGAATAGCTTATATACGGTGCATCTTAGTTTCACATATATCAATCTTATATTATTATTATCATTATTATCATTATTATTATTATTGTTGTTGTTGTTGTTGATTTATTGTTATTGTTATTGTTTTATTGTTGTTGTTATTTTGATTTATATACCACCCATCTGGCAGCCCAAGCCACTCTAGGTGGTTTACAATAATTAGACAGAAACAATAAAATCACAAATAAGGTGGCATCAATAAATTAAAAGTGTCATAAGTCAGTTCTGTCCAATTTTCTTATCATTCTCCTTTCTTTCAACTCATAAGTAAATTCGTATTTATTTTTGTATGCATGTTTTCCTAAAAATCCCTCTTTATCAACTTGTTTAATACATGCATTCCATAACATACACTATTTTTGTACACTAGCTTCCCTAGTAAAGTACATTTTGTACAGCGTTTTTCAGCAGAAATAGCATCGCTGAATTAGGAGAAGCATAGAAGTCAATGGCTACTTGTATTCCTCCATGCACGTATCTGTAGAAAGTATGAAGGAGAACGGTGTGACATACCCAGACCTACCGGGATATGCCACAGTTTCACTAAGCTGCCACCAACCATTCCCTATAAGAAGTCACACAGATCAGGGATGGATTTTTAACAAATAAAAGAACAAGGTTTATTAAATAACACACAGGGAAAAATAAAAGGATCAAGTGAATAAGATACAGTAACGTGGCTTAGTCTCAATCATACATACACACAGTTTGGTTCACACAGAACACTTAACTTGAAGCACAGACCCTGAACCT
The DNA here is from genome assembly GCF_051106095.1 of Pogona vitticeps. Taxonomy (NCBI): domain Eukaryota; kingdom Metazoa; phylum Chordata; class Lepidosauria; order Squamata; family Agamidae; genus Pogona; species Pogona vitticeps. Next base: position 62,684,678 of record NC_135787.1, read on the forward strand.
ATCAGTTCTGGCTAACCATACAGACACCTGAACCTATCAGGTTGGTACTGACTGACACACAGTAGTACCCTGTCTGACACACATACTCCCACTCAAGCTTCTTCTCTCAGCTCTTCTCCAGCTTCTCCTTAACTTCTCCACACACGCTCCACATATATATACAGTACAGCCCCTCCTCCTGATGTCCCGCCTTCCACTCCCCATAGGATGGAACTTTCCCTCCAAACCCATGACAGACAGGTAACATCAGTGCTGTATGTAACACCTCCCCTCTTTATAAGTTGTTTTGTAGGGGGAAAGCTAAGGTGCTTTTCACCAAAAAACAACCTGGACCCAAAACATACAAAAACAGTCATATAATAACATACAATACCATACTTACTTATACTTACACTCTATTAGGCATTTAAACATTTACCATTAACAATACATCAAGTTACCTTTATTCATACAAACCAACATGTTTAATAAACAGACACATTTGACTTTTTGTCATCAAAATATATACATAGTCCATGTTTCTTTCGCCGTCTTCATTCTTCAGGTCTTCTTGACAAGGCGTCAGCAACACAGTTCACTGACCCTCTGACCACCTTCACTTCAAAGTCATAGTCTTGCAGGTTTAAAGCCCACCTCATAAGTTTACTATTGTGGGTTTTCATTGTCTTTAACCATTGCAGTGGTGAATGGTCAGTGCACAGAGTAAATTGTCTTCCCCAGATGTAAGGCTTGGCCTTCTGGATCGCGTAGACTATTGCCAGACACTCCTTCTCCACAGTTGCCACATGTCTCTCACCTTTCTGGAGTTTCCTACTCAGGTAGGACACTGGATGCTGGTCACCATTCTCATCCTCCTGGCAAAGAACCGCTCCTACCCCGCTGTTAGACGCATCGGTGTAGATGATGAACTCCCGGTCGAAGTCTGGAGCACGCAGCACTGGATAGTTGATGAGCGCCTGCTTCAACCTCTGGAACGCCTCCTCACAGTCGCTGGTTCACGGGATGCGGTCATCAGCCTTCTTCCTCGTCAGATCGGTCAGCGGAGCCGCAATCTCGCTAAACCTCGGGATGAACTTTCTGTAGTAGCCCACCAACCCAAGAAATGATTTGACTTTTTTCTTGGTGTTGGGTCTGGGCCAATCACGAACTGCTTCTATCTTGGCCTCGAGGGGTTTTATCACTCCTCCCCCTACTATGTGACCCAAGTCTTTTATTTCTGGGCTACCCAGCTGCAGTTTGTTCTCTTTGCAGAGCCTAGGCCAAAGCACTTCCTCCCCTGGATTAAAGTGCCTCTCTCTGGCTTTGTGGTCATACCATGTTTTCTTTCTGACCTTTTGAGCTTGCAGGGTCTCTGCTGCTAGCTCTAGGTTTCTCTTTAGGTCATTCATCAAGGTGTCTATGTATGTCACAACGTCTTGTGGGTCATCCTGGGTGATCTGCTCCCAATTTTGTTTGATCAAATCAAGGGGCCCTTTCACCCTTCTCCCAAATAACAGTTCAAACGGACTGAACCCGGTACTGGCTTGTGGCACTGATCGATAAGCAAACAAAAGGGATTGCAGCTTCTGGTCCCAATTGTTTGGATTCTCTGCCAAGTAAGCCCTAATCATGCGCATTAAAGTCCCATTGAACTTCTCAGTTAACCCATTACTTTCAGGGTGATAGGCAGTGGTTTCCTTGTGTTTAATTCCACAGATTTGCCATAAGCGTTTCATGAGCTTCGATGTGAACGATGCGCCCAAATCTGTGATTATTTCTGAGGCAAATCCCATCCTGGACATATACCCCACCAAGGCATCTGCCACTGTGTTAGTTTCAATGTTAGTCAAGGGTATGGCTTCAGGGTACCTCGTGGCATGGTCCACAATGGTGAGAATGAACCTGTTCCCCCTCTTTGTGGCCTTGGGCAAAGGTCCCACAATATCCACCCCTATGCATTTGAACGGAGTGTCAATCACAGGCAAAGGGCACAACTTTGCTTTGGTCCTGTCGCGGTTATTCCCCTGCCTTTGACACACATCACATTGTTTACAGAACTCCCTGATCTGCTTCCCTATGTCAGGCCAGTAAAAATTCTGTGTGATTCTCTGCTGTGTTTTGTTCACCCCTAAGTGCGCAGCAAACATGTCAGAGTGCCCCCTTTGTAAGATCATGGGGCGATACTTTTCAGGTACCACTAGCTGACTTCTGATTCCATCTCCCCCTTTTGAGATATTCCTCAGGGTCTCTCTATATAAAATCCCCTTTTTCTCTAGAAATCTCACTGGGGTTTCAGGTGTTAGCTGGGCATCTGTCACCTGTTCAAAACACTTTTGGAGAGTGGCGTCTGCCTTTTGCTCTTGGCCAAATCGGCTGTCTGTGGTTAAGGTTTCCACCACAGCTTCTGAACTCCCCTCTGCTTCCGTCTCTGGCTCATCATTACCCCCCTGAACTGTCCCCGTGGTGGCTTGTGAACGTGTAATCACTAGCACCCGTTTCACATGTTCAGCCAGGTCATTTCCCACGAGCACGACTGCTGGCAGAGTCGATGAAATTGCTAGCCGCCAAACTCCCCTCCAGCCTTGAAAGTTCACAGGTACCTCCGCTACTGGCAGTGAGATCACCTGCCCCTCAATCCCTGCCACCTTCATGCTCTCATTTGGGATTATATATTCCCTAGGAATAATATCTGGATGGCACAGGGTCACCTGGGAACAAGTGTCCCGCAGCCCCCTATACTGATGGTCAAGTATTCCTACGTCCACCCCTGCTGTTTCAAACAACTGAGAATCTGTTCTCACCAGTAGGCAGCGCCTGACCTCTACAAGAGGACCATTTTCCTCAGCCTGATCAGCAGATGTAACTGTTCCAGATTGAGTAGCCATGGCAACAGGCTCCCTCAGTGACAATGAGCCTTGCTCTTTCTGGACACAGAACACAGCTTTTGGCTTGGTCCCACTCGAATCCTGAGGCACAATTCCTTTTAGCTGCTTTAATTTCTCACACTCTGAGATTAGATGGCCCTTTCCCTGACAGAAATAACATTTTCTGCTATATTTTGAGTCTTTCTCATCCTGTTTTGGTTTTCCCTCCAAAATCTGAGGTCTTGGTTTCATGTCTGAGGGCTTCCCTTCACCATGGGCCCCTCCCCCTTGCTGGCTTTTCCCTGGTCCCTGAGAGTACTTGCTGTAGGTTTCTTTGGGTTTTCCTACAGATTTCTCCTCACCTAAGGGCTTTCTTATCTGGTAAATAAAATCTGCGATCTTGGCCGCTTCGGCCACAGATCTAGGTTTCCTTTCCCTCACCTGGAATTTCAGTTCCCCATGCAGGACTGAGTAGAACTGTTCCAGCGCTATCAAGTCTTTGAGCTGCTGAAAGGTCTCTGTCCCCTCCTGAGATAGCCATTTCTCTAGCAGCCTCACCAATTGGGCCCCCACTTGGGTAAAAGTCTGCTCTGGTTTCTTGGTGATTGACCTGAATCTTTGCCTCAGCTGTTCCGCATTTATTCCATGTCTTGCAAACACCAGTTTTTTAAACTCTGCAAAATCTTTCATCAGTTCCTGTGGCATCTCTGAATAAACTTCAGCAAGGCTGCCACTGATTAAAGATCGCATGATGGTCATCTTCTCAGTTTCCCTCACTGAGAAGTCCACAAACGCTCTTTCCACTAAGGAAAAGAACACCTCAGGACAATCTCCCTTGTGGTACACAGGGAATTTCTTCAGGTCAGCTTTAGACAATTGGCCTCCCTCAGAATCCCTATTGTTATTATTATTCTGGTTCATCAGTTCCAATTTTCGTAACTCAAATGCCATTTTCTCTCTCTCCAATCTTTCTTCTCTTTCCATTCTCTCTATTTCAAATTGTCTTTGCCTTTCCCTTTCCTCCCTTCTTTCTCTCTCTAATCTTTCCTCCATTTCCCTCACCCTCAGTTCATGCTGTTGGGCTAGGAGTATTTTTCTGAGTTCTGGGTTCTGTTCTCCCGTGCTGTCACCCTGCACTGAGCCAAATTCATCCTCAGAACCTTGGTCTACCTGGGGGTCTTTCACTTCACCCATTTCTGCCATTTGGCTTCGAGTCAAGGGCATAATCCCCCCCCCAGAACAGGCTGCTTTCAAAAGTCAAGCCTCAAAATAAAGCGACCACTTTTTTTTTCTCTTTTGCCTCAGAACCAGCCTTCTTATAGATTGCTGCTGTTCTTCAGCACTAACTTGCAACAGTTGCGAGCCAGAGTCTACCCCCCTCTGCTAGGCCTCTCAGCAGGCAGGCTAGATCACTGCTACTACACAGTTTTGCCTCAGCTTTTTTCCCGCCAAAACAGGCTGCCTCAGAGCTCCCTAATCTAGTCCCCAATCTGAGGTTACACGTTCTTCTACTAGCGCACCTCCCCGTGAGGTACACCTAGAAGATTACCTACGTGCTCTCAGATTGTCCCTGACTAGACCCCCCTTGCTCTGGGCACACTTGCCAAGGCTTTGCTGTACCACTGGACAACTGGACCAGTCGTATCCCACACGCTGGACACCAATCAATGTGACATACCCAGACCTACCGGGATATGCCACAGTTTCACTAAGCTGCCACCAACCATTCCCTATAAGAAGTCACACAGACCAGGGATGGATTTTTAACAAATAAAAGAACAAGGTTTATTAAATAACACACAGGGAAAAATAAAAGGATCAAGTGAATAAGATACAGTAACGTGGCTTAGTCTCAATCATACATACACACAGTTTGGTTCACACAGAACACTTAACTTGAAGCACAGACCCTGAACCTATCAGTTCTGGCTAACCATACAGACACCTGAACCTATCAGGTTGGTACTGACTGACACACAGTAGTACCCTGTCTGACACACATACTCCCACTCAAGCTTCTTCTCTCAGCTCTTCTCCAGCTTCTCCTTAACTTCTCCACACACGCTCCACATATATATACAGTACAGCCCCTCCTCCTGATGTCCCGCCTTCCACTCCCCATAGGATGGAACTTTCCCTCCAAACCCATGACAGACAGGTAACATCAGTGCTGTATGTAACAAACGGTTTACTTAACAATAATGCAAACATGTGATCCACAACATTTAGAGTTGAGTAGTGCACATCACAGTGACATCATAAACATGGTGAGCTTTGCAGTTCTCCAGAACATTTTTTCAAGACTGGGTGGACAACATTTGAGGAACTAGGGAAGAAACAAAGATGTAGTGGCCATTGCCTCTTTAAGCAGACCAACTTGCAGGATGGAGATTTCATATTTAACAGAGTGAGCTGTTACTGCTCATTTGTCCAAACCTGATCAGATTTCTTCACACAGACTGAGGAACAGCCTACATTCTGCTGCTACATCCAGCTGCTGCCCCCATCTTTGCTACTACCCCATTTTTACAGCTTCCCCCTTCTGTGCATGTGCTTCTAATTGAGCACATGTTGTTGCATCAGTTCCAGCCTGCTTCTAGTGGCGTCATGTTTGGTAAGAGGAGAAGTGAGAGAGACAGGGAACAACCAAGAGGCAGGTAGCCGTGAGGAAGAGGTGATGGTGGCTGTAACAAAATTAAACAGTCCTACCAATGCAGAAGGCAAGAGAGGCACATGGTAGTGTTGCATATAGTAAGATGGGGAGGGCTGGAAGGAGAAATGAGGAGGTAACGGGGAGCCTTCTCCATTGGGAGAATGGCATGATTTGCTACCCTTGGTAGCCTGAGGAGTTGATTGTTTCATTCTGCCTGATTATGAGACCCACCCTTTATTGATTCACTCCAAAGATGACTTTCCAAACTTTGCAAAAATATTATCCATTAAATTGCAGTGTAATTCATAATCCGACTGATAGCAAGATTAAAGTAAGACAACTACATTGGGCAAACATCAATATTGTAGTGACCCTAATATTTGGAAATGATCCATGGATGTTCTAACATGCAGTGCCACTCAGTCTGAAATTTCCTGAGAGATCCGCTTATTAGGGAGTGTAGTATATGACTAATGGCTGCAACTTTTGAACCAAGAAAGTTCATCAAATAAAAAGCAGATTAGTCATAACGTAGAAATTTAAGGTTTTGCTTCCTTAAAAAAATAGTCAGTTCACTTCTGAAGCTGTGATTTATAAACATACTGTATGGTATTTTGTATATATGAGGTTATATCATTTTTTCATACTACTGTTGTAACTAGAATTTTACAGATGCTTCCCCTGAAACCAGAATTCTATTAGGGAAGTGATGAATTCATTAAAATAAAAACACAAATACAATTTTGAAGCAAGCGGCTAGTATTGAACTACTGTAAATCCGTATTGTGCTCTGTTACGACAACATCCAATTGAAGAGTTATTTTAGCAGAATAATGACTTCAGGATCACCATTTGTATGTTAATATTAGGCTGCACAAAATTTCAAATTGAAAAATATACTAAAACTCTGAACCATTAGAAAGATAAGGGTATGAAGTCAACCTTGGATATTCAGTAAAAAATACATCCATAAGTTTCTTATTACTTTCCATATAATTACGACATTACCTACTGGATTGCTATTCTTCAGTTATATTAAATTTCTATTCAATTCTGGGGTTTTTGGGCTGTATGTCTATCTAAATCTTTTAGCAGGCATCACAATAAGCTATGTTTAAAATACCATGTTGTCTATATAAAAATGAAATTATGATGAGAAAATATGTAATAATAAAAGAGAGACTGTGTATCTCTGCCATAGCTCCAAGGTTGCGAAAATACAGCACTGAAACTTGGTATGGATACTAAGGGGACCCAGAAACTAGGTATATTGAGCTTAAACATCTAAAAAGAGTAATAATTTACTTTCAATAATTTTTTTCTCACCATATGGAATATTGGAATATTACTTCATTCATTAAGCGGCGGACATCAGGCTCCTCTGAGGTAAGAGGGTTCCTCATATGTAGGAGTATGAAAGTCTTGAGTTACGATGAAAATACAACTTGGGTTGGTTGGAGGGCTAGAAAACCAAACCATTTAAACCTTCACTTCTGTTCTTCCTCATTCCTGGGACAAATCATACATTCTGCATAACTCAGGCTGTGACTATACTGGAGAGCTGAACTGGAATATTTCAGCTTTGCTGTGATTTGATTCATACCCTCTATTGTGTCTGAAATCATAATCAGTGCTGACATGGGCTTTGTATTGATTTGAGAGTTCAATGTTCATAGTTGTTGATCTGAGCGGCATTCAAGCTCACAGGCCTGCTTCCTTCCTTCCTTCCTTCCTTCCTTCCTTCCTTCCTTCCTTCCTCTGGTTCCACCTTTCCTTCCTCTGATCCTGCCTCTCCAATCCTTTTAGTTTTGTATGAGAAAACTAGAGACGGGGAAGTAAGAAGAGGTACAAGCGATGAGCCTCTTATTGACTTGTACTGATATGTGATTTATGATGTGTCATAAATGTGGTGTGTGTGTGCAATGCACACATTTCAAAGAATGTTGGAAAATGTCCCACAAGGGAAACAGTTGAGTCCTTTAAATGCGCACACAGGCACACATACATGCACATACATGCCCCACATTGGAATCCTCCCCCCTTCTCCCTATTTGCAAGCTGAGTGTCTTGCCTTTACCCTCCATCTGAAATGCTGCCGAAGGTAGGTGGTGTTGGTGGGGAATCTCAATGTGTTGTGCCTGTGCATGTGTGCATACATTTCAAAGTCCAGGCTGTTTTTGCTTAGTGGGCTGCCCCAACTGCTTATGCAACTGAAAACACCACCTACAGACACACCCTCGTCTTTACAAGGACATCTGCAGGAGAAAAAAAAATTGAATCGTCTTGGTATTAAAATGTAGAAGACATCTAGAGGCAAAGAAAAAAAGTTGCTTTGGCAAGAAAAAGGCTGGGAAGACTCAAGTCAGCCTTCTACATCATGCGGACAGTAAAATATACTTTGAAGGCACCCATTTTTTGAACAGAGCAAATCCCACCATATTTGAACATGTAGTCACAGTCTCATTGCCTTGTTTAATGTTCTTGTCTCCAAGTATATAGGTCCATATGGGGGGAAAGGAAGTATAGGAGGGAAAGGAAGAGAGAATCTTCTGAAAAGGACAAAATGAACATTCTTCTTCCTCTAAGGATGTTTATATGAGAACATGTGTCTGAAAACAAAAGGGACATACTGCAGTCTAAGGAAGCTCTGCAGTTTAGCTGTGTTTTGAAGAGCTGATTGTGTATGTGTGCATGTATGTATACCAAGCCAATTTTGACTTAAGGCAATCCTTTTCAGCGTTTTCTAAGTAGAGAGTAATCAGAAGTATCCTCCCCTTCTTCCAGGGGCATTGGGGTCCCCCACTTTAAGAAAACTTTTCAATGATTGCATTAGAATCTGTCCGTAGCCTGCAGTGCCATTTTAAGCCACGGGGTGCCCCCTTCCCTAACCAGATAAAACTAAAAGCAGCCCTGGAAGATTTCATTTCTTCACAGGGCCTCTATGCAGCACCACAAAGAGTTTCCCTCTGCAGAGATCCAGAACTCTTCAAACAGTTCACAGAGAGACAGAGATAGAACTCTGTTGTCTGCTAAAGAGCAGAAGGAGAGCAGAAGGAAAGCATGAATGAGCATTGGGGTGAAGAGAAAGAAAGGTTGGCAGGGAAGAAAGAGTGCAGGGAATCAAAGAAAGAGAAACAATATTTAATATTCCACAGAGATAAACTGGCAGGCAAGCCTGGAACAGCCATTTTCCCAAAAAGGCATGTAAATAAATAGTACTTGTGAAATTTTTGACTGCAGCATCCCCAAACTCTTTGAACTCAATGCTGTCTTATGCTCTTCCTAGGATGACACAGAGCCTCCAGATGGCACAGAGGAGGTGCTGCTCCCTGAAGGTCATGGACCCTTTCAGAAAGACTGGTAGAATCCCTTAGTGAAAGGTGGCAAGCCCAGCTCCTAATCTGGAGGGTGAGGTGGGGCATTGTCCAGCCCTTTAGAGAGTTAGCCATTTAAAGCACCAGTAAGGCTTGTGGAAGTATTTGCTTAATGAAACCTTTGTCTGCAAGAAGTGGCCTCCTCATGATCAAGGCTATCCTTCTGAGGAGGAATTATACCACCATGTCTGCAGCCAAGTCTAGGATGGAGCTTTGGATGTTTCCTTCCATAATCTTTAGTGCGAAGGAGGAAAGTACTACAGGTATTGTTTTGATAGGCTAGAGCCCTAATCAGCTCATTCAGTGGACCCTGTGACATTTGCTTTGACATTTGCCCTTTGTGCACCTTGAAGTGACCTTGCCTGTATTACAGCTCTTTGGTTGAATGTTGTCAGCTGATATACAGGCCCTGGAGCATTTACCTTTTCAAAGAGGGAATCAGGGAGAAGAAATTGAGAAAGCAGGTGAGAAAAGGGAAATGTTAAATGAGCAAGATAGTGATGGAGAGAAATATAAATGAGAAACAAGGTGAGAGAAGAGAAGAACAAATGCAGCCAGATGGGGACTCAAGGAATTCTATCTGCAGAAAAGCTGGGTGCTTCTTTATCCAGTTATAACACAATTTGTTAACATACACATCTTTATGTGGATTAAAAACCCATTTATCCCATTCCCGGGCCTTTTCCTCTTCTGCCACTTTCCTGTTTTCTTCTATCTTGGCTGTTTTCTTCTCCTACCCTGATGTTAATTCAGCTGGTAGCTGCGCTTGAAACACCAGCATGGTGCTTGTTCTCTTCTCTCCCTCCCTCTGTTTCCTTCACACACATCTTTCTCTTCATCCCACTTATCATTTGGCCTGTTGTTAGCTTCGTGGGGTTAGACATGAGGGATGTGTACTGTCTTCAAACAAAAGGGGGGAAATAGACCAAATTAGAGATATTTGTGTGATTTCAGGGATACTATGGGGCAGAGCACTGGTCCACCACCCACCACCCACCCCCAGGATAGAGCAACACATCCATGGATCCTTCATGGTTTGTCTGGCATCTGTAGGGTTAAATACATTTTTTAACAAAAATGCATAGTGATTTGAACTGAGGAAATAGATGTCAAAAAAGACTGCATTGCTGGTACCAAAGGAGAAGGCAAATAATAGCTGGATACCCCACGCTTCCATAAAGCTTAAGACCTACCTTGGATTCTCCAACCACTGAGGCACGGTGGCGAGCAGGGGTAGCTGTCTGAAGTCACAATATAGTATATATCGCCTTGTAGGCAATCCATCAACCATTTAGCATAGGGATAGGTGGAAGTGAAAGACAAGCATCTTTGCTAGTCAGGATTTTGCTTTTTAGAATTGTTTCTTTCTTTCTTGGGTAATCTATTACTTTTGTATTCTGTGAAAGCGTTCTCCATTCTCCTGTTAATGTCTTGCTCATTATTGTAACACACACTAAACAGGATCAAGAAGTCAGTTTTGCTGCAACTGAAATCCGCCACTTCTTTCAATGGATGGAATGAGCAGTTCTGACAATGGTTTGCCCTTCTGACTTGTACCAGGTGGGAGGGGAGTACTTTTAAACAGAACTTAATTGTGTAGGAGGAAGCTTTAGGCATGAAGGTGGCAGAGGAATCCGACAAATAGTTCTACCTTTCTGAAGTTTTTAATGAAACAGGGAAGTGACAAGTTTTTGCTTGGCTCAAATTTACCATCTCTAGTCTAGAATAAGCTGAACTAGGATCATTAGGTTTGAAAATTATATTTTTAAAAAATATTAAATGTTACAAAAGGTGAGGTTAATTAATTGTGCTTACCATTGGGGAATGAAATGTATGGTGAATAAATAATTTGTTTAAATGATGTTAATTAATTTGTTAATACCTGATTCAGGAGGAAGACAGGATACAAATATTTTAAATGAATAAATAAATGCATAAATTTTTGTGGTGTTTTGTTGGTTTTCAAAAGAAATCCTCCTAAAGTTTCTGTGGTCACTGATGAAATAAAAGGGGGTGGGATCCTTGTGGCCATTATAAAATACAAATGCAAGAATAGTCAATACTTTTATAGGCCACGAATAAAAAAAATAACATTATCATATGTGATGTGAACTTTCATGGGTAAACCCCACTTCTTCAAAGCAAGTACCACCAAATGTTTGTGGCAAGATGAGATTTGCTAGGAGGTTGGTCTTAGATGTAACGTTCTTGGCAAGATAGGTTTCACCAAGCACCTGTGTCTTAGATGAGGCAGGAAGGTGTAAGGTGGTTGTTTTAAACTTAGGCCTGAGGCAGCTGTGCGTTGGATTTCACACTCTGGTTCCTCAAACAAAGGGGCCCAGGACACACACACACACACACACACACACACACACACACACACACACACACACACACACACACACACACACACACACACACACACACACACACACACACACACACACACACACACACACACACACACACACACACACACACACACACACACACACACACACACACACCCTTCCTTCCTCTCCATTTAGCTGTACTTCAAAACACACATGTTTCTGCTTGGCCAGGAAAGCACAAAACTTGGACATGGAGGATGGCCTCTGAACCAGGAGCATTGCCCCATAAAGGTGCTCATTTTTTCATCATTAATTGGCTGGGGTCACCTCTCTGGTGTTTCTCCCATAGTTTCTAGCATCTATTATGACACTGGGTGGCACCCCCTAGACACTCCATTTATTGATGTATCACTTTAAAAAAAAATCTAAACCTTTTTGTGCTCCTAAAATAGAAAGGAAACGAGTCAATTTCAGTGTTTGGCCACAAAACTTGTTCAAGTAACCAGAAATAAACTGATTTTCATTTAGTGCATGTGAACACCGCCAGTTTAAATACCATGTAACTTGAACTTGATTTTTAAACAGTTTGAACAGAAATCAGTTCAAATTGCCAGTAGGACCACAGTCTGAGTTTCTGACATCCAGCTCCCCAGAGAAACTAGGAGAAGCTATGTTAAATTTTGAACCTGAGGGAGCAAAGGCACAACCTGGGGGCGGGGGGGGGGGTGAAGGAAGATCCTGTAAAGAAAAGAATGAAGTCATCCCAGTGAAACAATGAGCATAACCACCCACCAGCAATTCAGAACTGGGTGAACAAGAGGAAGAGGAAAAATGGAGCAGTGCAGTAGAGGAACTGGGAGAAGATTCTTACCTTTTAGAGGTAGAGGAATAACAGTCTCTGGGGGAATGGGAGAAGAGCCCAGGACAAGGGAAATGGTCTAAGAAGAGGCTGAACACTTATAAATTTCAAAGCCTCCTCAGAAGACCTCATTCTGGAATGAAAGGGAGAGGAGAAGAGACTTGCAAGGACATAAAGACAAGTTTTTCAACCACTGCAGACCAGCCCTTGCCCAAACACTAGGAGAAAGCCAAGAGGACTCCCCTATATGAAGGAGGGGAAATGTGGAGGAAGAAGGACTTACCCTGTTCCTCTTCCATTGTTTGCATGAGCCATCCTTGCTGTGGCACCTCTTGTTGAGCATCCTTCAAGCTGGAGGTCTCTGCTGGGAGAGATAAAAACCTGTCACCCATGGAGGCAAAGGAAGGAAGTAATTAATATTGGTAAAGGAAGGAGTGAGAGTGACACTGTGTTGACTCAAAAAGGTTCTGTACTGTTTAATGTTGTCAGTCTTCCTAAGTCTGCTCCAAGTTCAATAAATTCTGTTCTTTTGCAAATGACTGTGTTTGGTAGTATGGAATAAAATATGAATGAAGTCATCCCTGGAGATCCCATAGTGGCTGGGGGATGCACAGTTTTATTCATACAAAAGAGGGTGCACAGTTTTATTCATACAAAAGAGGGTTAAATGAATTTTTTTAAAAATCTCTTTTGGTTTCCCTCCTTTTGTCCTTTCTTTCACCCCGTGTATGTCAAATTGCCGTGGAAATGTTTAATCAAACAGTGTTGCAAGAGTCAGCCTTGTACAAGATTGTTTTCAATTTGCTGGTAAAATAAAGGACATATATTCCATACCTGTCCTTCTCCAGCTCTGAAATAGTTTGTGGAGAAAATGGATGGTGGTGGAAGGGAATGAGAGAAAGACCCAAGGGCGCAGACAAATCACGCCTGCTCACTTGCAATCATTTTTGCATTATTGCAACTTCTGGCAATTGAAAAACCTTTTCCTGATTGTGTTCAAGTACAGTGGTGAGCTGGAGATAGATGCAGGCAGGCAGATGGACAGACAGAAAGACAGAGAAGGAATTGTGCACCTGGCAAGAAGCAGATTTGCTGCAGCTTTTGGAGAACGAAGTCCACCAGCTGAACTGTGTGAAATGTCTATCTTGTTTCTGTTTATCTGTTTCTCCACCTCTTCCCAGATCAATAATTCCCCTTTTCTCCTCCCTCATCTCAGTCAACACTTTGACAATGCTAGAAATACCATGCATATCTTATGTGATGGGTCATGATAGAAACCCCATCAAAATGACATCGAGGCAGAATTTAAATTCCCAAATTCTATCTACCACCCTAATTTTTCAATCCTCTGCGCTGATTTACCTTTTCCATCTTGGATTGGAACGAATCAGCTTTTTTTAAACCACGAGATTAAAAGCTTCCTAGAGAAGGAGGCAATCAGTGATTGCTCAGTGAATTAGGTAAGTTGATTTGGAGACTGGGAGTTCAGTTCCCTATTGTGCTTCCCAAAACATCAAGCCTGTGTGGTCTTGGGCAAGCTGCACAGTCCCAGAGCACCCCTAGAAGAAGGAAATTCTGATTATTCTCTATCTGAGAAATCCTGAAAAGGGTCACCACAAGTCAGGATTGACTTGGCAGCACACAATTATTATTATTATTAATGAGGCAAAACATTTTGAAAGTTACAATAAAATCATTACATGGAATTGTTGAATTACTGACATTACAGCTTGTTAAAAGCAAAAAAGAAAAAAATAAGGAATTAAATTTGATGAATTAATAAATCTTCTACAAGCTCTGAGATTTAGTGACTTAACTGTGCCACTTACTGCTTCTTCCGACTATTGCATGCCTGCAAAAAAACCCCAAACCCCTCAACCTAGTAAGAGTTCCATAGAAGAAAAGTATGATCTCATTGAGAATATTTATTTAAAGTGGATATCTCCCTATTCTTCCTGATCTATTCTCAGAGTGATTGGGTGTTTCTGTCTGAGACATATTGGCCAAATCTTGTGGCAAAGACTCTGCATAAATTAGCAATTCCAAATGAGATTCCACCTGTGTCATTGGCAATCCTTGTCCTCCCTCACATCCTCCAGCTGATAAAATGATTGTGCCCCAGTCACAAGATGGATGGCTAGCAAGAAAGAAGAAAATACTTGCATGGCTCCTTTAATGGATTGTTGTTGTTTTCAATAAGATTTTGGCTGTTGTGTTAAAATAAAATTAGGCACCCTTGGGCAAGTATGAAAGGGAAGATATGCTGACTCCCTATATACACATGGTTTGTGTTTTGTACTTCTGCTGGTTGAAATCCAGTAGTAAGTCATAATTAAGGTAACTCCTGATGAATCAGTGGAGAATTTGATGAGTCTGTATGTTCCATTGATTCAATTGAGATACTCTAGATGTGTCTTACTAGTAGATTTCATATCAGCCAAAACCCAATGAAATGAACTGAGACAAAACAAGATGAGATGAGGTGAGACTAGACAACACGAAAATATGTGGCACCTTAACAACTAATGTAAGCTTTTGGAGACATGCCCACTTTGTCAGACTTCAAGAGACAGAATGAAATGAAAGGAATTGTGTAGGAAATATCAGTTTCATATTCTGAATGTCCATTGGTTACATGCAATGATTAGGCTTTTGTTTGTTTTACATTCCTGTTGTAAAAACACTTCAAGAAGATAGAAAACAGACACCAGGTCCAAGCAGAGATGAGAAGGGGCGGGGAGAGGAGAGGGGAGGAGCTGAAGATGCAGTAAACCTCAAGAGGGGAAAGAAAGAATGAAAGAAGTCAACAGAGGAATAACATGTGTTGATGTTTTTACCTTAGAGCTTTGTGATGAGATACAGGCATGGTAGTAGTGAAGAAAATGGCAGTGGCAATGGGTAACAGCAGAAGTATTACATTTGGTAATGGCTTAAGAAACTTAGGCTTATATTCAATCCATTTCTATGGGTGTCCATGATGCATTTAAATTTTATTTCAGCTGTTTCCCTCTGTATTCTTGATTTGTAATGATTCTGTTCTAAAATAGAGACTTTTAAATCTTCCACAGAGTGACCTGGTGGACTGAAATGGTTGGAGACAGGTTTCTGTGTGATGTGGTTTCTGATGTCAGATTAATCCGTTTCTTGTCCTTTCTGTTCTATGTAGAATGCAGAGGGACATTGTTGGCAAAGGATGCTATAGGTCACATTAGCTGAGGAACAACTGAAGCTGCCTTTGATATTGTGTGTGACATTGTTAGATCCCATGATTGTGTCGCCAGAATAAATGCATGGGCACAGTTGACATCTGGGTTTGTGGCAGGGTGTAGTCCCCCTGTCTGTATTGTTGTTTTGTGGTCTATTGTGTCTAAATATTTGCTTGAGGTTGGTGGGTTGTCTCTGTAGGTAAGTATGGGTCTCCCACCAAGTGGCTTTTGGATGCACCAGTTAAGGAATATGCAGCATGCACAATATGCAAACATATTCACCAAGTCAACCATGAATATGTTTGCATATTGTGGAGCCATGCAGGCTCCCATTGCAGTTCCATTGATCTTGAGGTAAGTTTTATCGTCAAAGGTGAAGTAGTTTTGTGTGAATACAAGGTTATAGAAGATAGTGATTATGTGAGCTTCTTCCCTTATTTGGATGGTGTTTGTAATAGCCTGTATTCCATCTTTGTGTGAAATGTTGGTATAGAGTGGCTCTACATCCATTGTAGCTAGGATTGTGTTGTCAGGAAGGTTATGTGTGGACTGAAGTTTCCTTAGGAAATCTGTGGGATCTCTTACAACTAGGTGTTTTGGTGGCATAAGGTTTGAGGATGGAGTCCAAGTACACCCCAACTGTGATGGTGTTGATGCTTGATACAATGGGTCTACCAGGGTTATCTGGTTTGTATATTTTTGATAGTAGGTAGATTGCTGGTTGAGATTCTTGTGTGTTTGGCAGGATTTGTTCATATGTTTCCAGGGATGTTTTCATGAAGTTCTGCAATTCTTTTTCGTATTTGGTGGTTGCGTCCATGGTTAGGGGCTGGTAAAATTTAGTGTTGGACAATTGTCTCTCAGCCTCCTGTGTATAGTTTGATTTGTCCATGACAACCATAGAACCATCCTTGTCAGCTTCTTTGATCACCATATTGGGATTATTTCTGAGGCTGTGTATAGCGTCACACTCTGTTTGGGTGTGGTTGTATGTTAAGTCGTTTCTTGCTGATTATCTCAGTACGGACATGGTGATAAAAGCGCTCATTGTAAAGGTCAAGTTCTTTGTTTCAATCATCTGGAGGAGTCAATGTGGAGTTCTTTTTGTGGTGTTGCGATGTAGGTGTGGCAGTATATAATTCCTCCTCATGCTGTTGGTATATTTCCTCCTCTTGTTGTAGAGAGCAGGGCAAGGCTTGAATGTTATCATTCTGCTTGTTGTCACAGTTGAGGAAAAATTCTTTGTGTTGTATCTGCGGAAAAAGACTTCCAGGTCTCCACGGAGCTTCATCATCTGTGTGGATTTGGTTGGACAGCAGGACAGGCCTCATGATATAACTGACTCTTCTGTTTGGCTCAATTTGTGGCTGGAGAAATTTATGATGTTATATTGTAAGTCCAGGGTATTCTGTGGGCCAAATGGTTGGGTAATGGATTAGTTTTTTTTCCTTCCTTTTTCTTCAAGGAAACGAGTTGTGCATCATAGATGTTTTTCCTTGTGATGATGAATATTTATGCAGTATCCTGTGCAGAAGGCTGGTACTGTATGTGTTGTTCCAGATCAGTAATATCCTTCTGGATTTTCTTCTGTTCACTGTAGAGGATGTTGATCAGATGATTCAGTAATTTCTTTGAGAGAATGTAGCACACTCTTTCTCCATAGTCCATGGGGTATGTTGAATGTAAAAGGTTTATTACTCTAAGTCCTAACATAATGACTAAAATTTGTATCCATTTTATTCTTAAAAAGGCAGTAGAACAAAGGCTTGAAGTCTGCCAGGAACAGAAACAGAGCCCCATATGATTACAGAGAGGCAAGAAACTAATTTTCTATCTGTTTTCCCCTGAGTTTGGAGAAGTTTCTCCTCTAGCAGGCTGTTGTTCACATGACTGGTTTTGCACCAGCTTTCTCAGCCAGCAAAAGGCAAGCCTGTTAGATGGATGGAAATGCTAATGACTGAAAC
Organism: Pogona vitticeps; assembly: GCF_051106095.1. Taxonomy (NCBI): domain Eukaryota; kingdom Metazoa; phylum Chordata; class Lepidosauria; order Squamata; family Agamidae; genus Pogona; species Pogona vitticeps. Next base: position 62,701,910 of record NC_135787.1, read on the forward strand.
TCCTAGTATACCTTCCAGCCACCCATAACCATCAAATTTTTAACTTCTCAAAAAGTGACATTTGTTTGCCTCTCTTGTTTCAAATTTACAAAGTAATATGCAATCCAGTACAAATGCATTTATAAGACTACAGTAAAAGTTAAATGATGTTGCAGTCCTGAAAATAAAGTTCACCATGGAGTCCTATGAATACTCACTCATGAATAAGTCCCATTGTTTTAAAATTGGAATCTTGGTGATGGATTTGGCTGTGGGCAGTTTCTCCACTGGACCTTTAAGACAAGACAAAGAGAAAGAGGGGGGGGGAGTCCTCTTTTGTCTTCTCCTATCTCCTTGCACTTCTGGGAGGAAGTTTTCTTATTGGCACTGTCCTAATGGAGTCTAATTTTTTTTATTTCCCCTGACTCTCCATAGAGAAGAAGAGGAAGTGTTTAATTTGCCAATATCCTGAAGTGGCTCTCTTCATAAGCCATTTCACAATATGGCAAATTGACAGCTGAAGAAGCCAGGCTGAATAGGGTCACTTAAGGACCAATATGCCACTTGAATGCAAGGATTGCACCAAATGCCATACCTACGCCAAGCAAGCCTATTTAGCCTGCACCAGCCCATTCCAAAAGAGCCCATTTAAAGAAGCCCTCAGATTACTTCATTGATTCAGAAAGTACTTACTCAGACTAAGTACCTCCTGATTTCCAAATAAATGCATAATTTATTTATTTTATTTATTTATTTATTTGATTTATATCCCGCTCATCTGGTAAATCTATACCACTCTGAGCGGCTAACAGGAACATATATACAATTATAATAAAATAAATTAAAAATCAATTAACAGAAAATGGCAAAAATCATAAATAATTGCAAATAATAAATAGATAAAGAAGAGAAAAATAAATTAAGTTAGATTAGGTGCTGGCAGGAGGGAAGGCCTTGACATAGAGCCATGTTTTTAGTTGAGTTTTGAATGTACCCAGCGTAGGGGCTGTCATGAATTTGATTATGAAAATAGAATAGTGTTGTATTTCATAGGATTTAGTTCAGAGCTGCAACGAAAAAACTAGAAATCTGCTTATGCCCAGGTGCTAATTAGAGAGAAAATATACAAGGTCAGTTCTTCTCCAGCTAAAGAAAAAAAAAAGAGTTAAGAAGAGCAAGCTGACCCTTATCTTATCTCAGCTCCGATGGACAAGGACATAACTTCTTAATTTAAGGAAGATGGGCGAAGAGGGACAGAAGAAGGAGAAGGACGGGGAAGAGAGATGGGGGAAGAGTTTGCTTTCACGACAGCCAGAGACGACACATGGAGAGAGATGCGTCTGGCAGAACTTTAATCAGAAGACTGCGTAAGAATGCTTATTTAAGATATAGCTAGACTGTTTTATTATTTTCACTTTATAGAGGAAATGACTGGTGGCTAAGGCTGGGGGTTATTTTGGAAATACTAAATGACGTTAAACTAAGCTTGTTGAAATGGTATCTTTTGTAATAAAATATAAAAAGACAAATTGTCTGTAAGCTGTCTCCTTGTTTAGACCAAGCTACTGAAGTAAATTGGATATTTTTGAACTAAGATTGTTTTGATCTGGCCACATTACGTTACCAAATGAGGGTCCTAAAGTAATACAAGACGAAGAGCAGACTTTCCAGATTGGTTATTTAAAATCGAGACAGACTTGGGTGAAGGACTGAGAAGTCGCCTAGAGCAAAATTACAGGACCCGGTTTTGCTGGCAATAGGGACTGATCATTTTGAATCCCTCTCTGTCTCGTGTAAAGGCAGTTCTAAGGAACGCTTTTACCACCGCGCGAATCTCAGGAGGGAGATTGTTCCAAAGGCGAGGAGCCACCGCCGAGAAGGCCCGGTTTCGTGTCTTCTCCCTCCGGGCCTCCCTCGGCGTCAGGCTCCTCAGCCTCACCTCCTGGGTCGCGCGGGTGGTCCGGGTAGAACTTGGTGGGTGAAGGCGTTCCGCCAAGTATCGAGGTCCCAAACCGTTTAGGGCCTTATAAGTGAGCATTAAAACTTTGAAGTCAATACGGAAACGAATGGGCAGCCAATGCAGTCTAGCCAGGATAGGAGAAATGTGATGGAATTTTCTCCCTCCGGTAAGGAGTCTGGCTGCTGCATTCTGCACCATCTGGAGTTTCCGTATCAGCCTCAAAGGTAGCCCCACGTAGAGCGCATTGCAGTGATCTAATTTTGCACAGATACATCATGAGGTATTTACTTAAATAAGCTGTATTCTGAAATCAGTTCCTTCAAAGACCTAATTGCTTTTAGTAGCACTTAAGACATTTAGCTTTTAGTAGTACCTGATCTTAGACATTGCTTAGCTCTATGAAACTCCTACAAGCTGAATGGGCATAAGGGTGAAGAGAGAGAGCTGGAGGAATATTTTTACACATTGAAGCCTAGCAAATTTTATTCACCACATTGTTCTGGATTACATTGGACTGCCATAGAGTCCAGGGGAGAGTGATGGGACATGCCCTATTTGGGAAGGCTGCCACAGTTCGTCCATAACCTACTAAACTGTTTCTCACAGTGGTCTTGAGCCTGGGGTTGTACCCATAAGTGGATACCAATCCTGGCTGCCCAGCAGTGGGCAGGGTTGGAGGCATTGGTTGATAGGCAGGACATTTGATGCAGGATCTGCGCCTTGTAGTGTGCCAAGGCGGTTCCTCTGTAACCAAATAAGTTATGTCCTTTTATCTATCCCTAATCTTCCATTTCCATTCTGTTCTGCAACTTCAATAAGCTTTGACTTTCAACCTGATGTGTTTTTATTCAAGGGGCAGGTGATGGTGCAATGAGGAATCCTACCACAATCTACAACAAAGAACCCCTTTAACCATTAAAGTCTGCAAGTTTTATCAACATGTTTTTCAGGACTACATTGGACTCCAATAGTTTCAGAAAACCTATGCTAAACAACCTGTTAGTCTTTAGGGTGCTCAAAGATTCTTTCTTGTTTCTGCAGCAACAGATTGACATGGCTGGAACTCATGTTCCATGCCACCCCATAAACATTTGCTTCAGATTCAACTTAACTGACCTTTGTCTGCCCCTCAGAATATCCTTCACCAATCTTCATCTGAACATTTAAGGTAAAGGTAAAGGTTCCCCTTGACAATTTGTCCAGTTGTGCCCAACTCTAGGTGGTGGTGCTCATCTCTATTTCCAACCCATAGAGCTAGCGGTTTGTCCGCAGACAATCCTCCGGGGTCACGTGGCCAGCATGACTAGACACGGAACGCCATTTACTTTCCCACTGAGGTGTCACCTATTTACCTACTCGCATTTTTGCATTTTGCATGCTTTCGAACTGCTACGTTGGCAGGAGCTGGGACAAGCGATGGGGGCTCACTCCGTTGCGTGGATTCAATCTTACGACTGCTGGTCTTCTGACCTTGGAGCACAGAGGCTTCTGCGGTTCAACCCGCAGTGCCACCACGTCCCTTCCCTTCCGAATGTTTAGTTGTAGTCAAAAGGCCACACAACAGTGATAGGTATTGTTCAAGCAAATACAGACGTAGGTAATGGCAGAGGGAAGCTGTTTTCTCCTGTGAGCTTTTTGAGGACAAAACAGACATGAGGGAAAAGGGCTGAGATAGTGGAATATTACTAGACAAGGAAGATGTGAAATGATGGCACAATAAGACTGGCTTACCAAAATGTATTTTTAAAAGATACTTGTTATGTTATTCACCCTCTAGCCCAGACGTTCTCAATCTTTTTTTTTTTTTTTGCCACAGCCATAAAAACAATATGAAAGAAATATAGGCCGAATCAGGATTGAATAAGTCACATAAGAAATCTTATATGGTGGTATGTGAAGAATTGGTTCCTGTCTGTGGCTCCCTTCAAATGTGCCAGAACTTCCCAGGGGGCCTCACTGTGTGGTCCCCATTGAGAATGGCTGCTCTAACCCCTGGCTGATTTGTGCCAGACTGTATAATAGATAAATGTTATGGGATGAGGGTTTATTTAGACTGAGCTGTATACTATAAACAACCTGACAGTAATGTCATCACTCATCCTAACTGCTTCTGTGCCACAGCTGGAGTGCTTACCATAGAATCTCTGGAGAAGACAATCTCTTCAATCTTGCCTAAACTTTCCGTTCAGCAATGATGCAGGCATTCTGAAGCTAGGCACCTGGGAACACCCAACCATATGGGCAACACACACCTGAGAGAGATATTTTTCCAGCAACTGCTGTGATACAAATACTGCTCTTTCACATACATTCCTTTAGAACAAATGACCTCTCCCTGCAGTTGCCTTCCATTTCATGGAGCTGTCCATCTGGTGATCATGTATTGCAGCTGAGTGGCCTCCCACTGACAATTTTGAGGTGGCAAGGATCCCACTCCTGGCAGTTTATTGCAAAGATCGGGACATTTTAGCATCTTTTAGACTATAGCCTCCAACTGTCCGTGCCACATATAGGATTCTGGAAGATGCAGTTAAAAAACGACAACATTTCCTACCTCTGGTTTGTACTGTCAGCATCCATGAGTCCAATAACACATAGGCTTGGCTGGACTTTCGATTCCTTATAATCTCTCTCTTTTTAACTTGATTGGATCAATGACAAGATTGGGTTCACTTGCCCTGGAGGTGGCTCCGTCTCATGGAGGATTGATGTCTTGTGTGTTCTCCAGGCTTTGATCAATACCCTGCTTGCTCTAATCTTACATGTTAAGAAACACTTCTGCTTGATTCTTCACAACAGCCCTAATTGAATTTTGCTCCTACCTTTCCTTCATCTTCCAAGGAATCTATAGCTTGACTATGTCATCATAGACAACCTCCCAAATTCATATTTGGCTTGTGGGCAGTTTTTGCATCAGGAGAATTAACACCACTTTCCCCATTACTTACCCCTCACATGATAAACATTAAAGACCTACAAGGTGATTCTGTCTTTCCCTGTGCTGAAATTCTGTCAGGAAGTGGAAACACGCATACCTGAATTTTGCTTTTTACTGAGGTCTCCATTTGCTTTAGAAACCAAGTTTGCTACTTCAAAAGGGATCCTGATTTGGCCCCAAATGCCTTGCTTTTCATCTTAGTGAAATTGTGCCCCAGATTTCAGCTGATTTGTAAATTCAGGTTCCCAGCATCCCTTTGACATACACTGGAAAACCAATGCAGCAATCATTTATGTTTTTTCTTGCACTCATGTGTTTGAAATTGGGAGACATGGTGGATCCTAAAGGAGAGAGTAAACCTGCCTGATATCAGACAGCTAGCTTCAGGAGCCTGCATAGCAGATGTCTTTCAATTTTGTTTCATTTTTTAAAAAAGGACAAGGAAAAGAAAGCAAAAGCAATTTGTGCCCCAGATCTTAATTGGTTTGTAAATTTGCTTTATGCATGAACCAAAACTGGCCATGCCATTTTCATTTAGACTCTGTACAAATCCATTTGACTTAGGCCAGTTTAGTTAGTAATTTGGATTTTGGCCAAAACTGGGGCATAGCCCTACTTTATACATTACACTGTTCATTTGCTGGAATGCTTCTAGGGGTTTTTGTTTGTTGGTCCTTTCCCTCAAAAAGCACCGACATTTTATTTAAGCCTCCTCATATGCCAGCAATATGCAACCTTGTGAATGGAGGGGCCCATTTGCACAGCCCAATGAACTGCCTTAGATGGAGCTAAGAACACCCAGAAGCCATTCAGGTCAGAAAGCTAGGTTGATAAAAAATATATGATGTAACACGTGCGTTTTGACCTAGTTAGAGAAAGAACACCCAGGACTACAAAGGAATGTGGGCTTTTGGATCAGTCACATGGAAAGAACGCAAGAGCATATTCCAGAATAGAAAGAAACTGAGAGCATATTTAAGTAGGATTGCAGGCTGAAATGATCTTACTCTAAATTTGTCATTTAATGAAATTTATTGCAAAGTAAAGCACATAGCCTGCCTTCTGTTAACTCATCCAACCTGGTACGCAAGATTAGAAATAAAGTACATTGTACATCCCAATATTGATATATGCAAGTCCTGCTGCGCATAGTAATGCTTTAATTTAAGAAGCAGACAAGGCTTTTGGTGGTGTGGAAGTGGAGCTGACAAGGCTTTCAGCCCCGTCTTCACAGACACAGACAACAGAGGGCTGTTGCAAGTAGCATAAATGGTTTGGGGCGAGAGGAGGTTACACACTGATATCAGCCACACCCCAGGAAACCCCCCCCCCCCAATTCCCTGCATTTTGTGTGAGATAAGTGCACTGTTCTGGTCTCATCAGAAAGGATTGAGTTGCAATTGCCTTAAAGCTGTTGGTGTTTTATTTACAACCTTGCTTTTTGTCTATAGTTTGAATAACTGGGAGGGACTTTTCTGGACTGGGATGTTTGTTTATCCAGCACTACCCAATTGTTCTTTCACCTTTTGAAATTCAAAGATAGTGCCACGTCTCTGCTGAGCGTTCTATCCCTCTCTTTCATTGATTGGTGGCAGTTGTTTTATTGCTGTTAATCTGTTTGGTTGTTTGCTAGTATGTGTGCACTAAAGAAAATGGTATACACAAGTCTGTAATTTTAAGCAAATGCTAATAAAGAAATGTATTTTATTCTTTCTCCTATAAATGGCTTAAAGTCAGTTACTGAGACTTAAAGAACCGCTTAATGAGAAAGTCGTGGACTCTTGAAGCTATTCTCTGTGGATCTCTATATTTCTACTGTGCAGCAAAAAGAGAATTTTACCAGAAATTCAAAACTCTGCAAAAAGAACAATGGCAAAAAAATAATAATCGATCCATTTCCCCCCACAGCCCAATATGGGTTGTACTCCATGATAAAAGAGTGTTTCATACTTTTCCCCCATAAAGAAGATAAATAGAGTATCCCTTCTAGTTTTTTTGTGGGGCAGAAAAGGCAGAAAAGCTTGTCTACACATACATAATGGCAATCTTCTGTAGACTGCAGAACAGTGGTTCCCAACCTCTTATATTTGGGGGCAACAGCTTTTGGAATGGTTGTTGTGGGTTTTTGGGCTCTTTGGCTGTGTTCTGAAGGTTGTTCTTCCTGACGTTTCACCAGTCTCTGTGGCCGGCATCTTCAGAGGACTCCTCTGAAGATGCCGGCCACAGAGACTGGCGAAACGTCAGGAAGAACAACCTTTAGAACACAGCCAAAGAGCCTGAAAAACCCACAACATCCATTAGATTCCGGCCATGAAAGCCTTCGCGAATACAACTTTTGGAATCCCACATCCAGTAGCAGCCACGTAGGCTGGAAGATTTTGGAACTTTAGAGTTTAAAAAAAAATTACAGGCCCTAAAGCCATCCATACAAAATTATATATCTAAGACCTGATCTCTGTGTACAATTTTACACACAGCATCATGTAACACTCCATAACATGTCTCGGTTGTGAGTTATTGGTCCCATAAATGAGATCAAAAACCACGAAACAGGAAAATCCAGGCCCCATTCACTCCCATTCGAAATGAAAACTGCTTGAGTCAACACAGTTCCCGGGACATGAACTCTTGGCAGCCTGCATTTAAAGTCTGTTTCGATTTTATTAAAAGGAATCACTTAATACCGTAACTTTACTGTTTAATGACTCAATTTTGGTAACGTAAGCCAAATTAATTATCCATAAGGAAACTGTTCTGTTCAAAGGACTAGAAAGGCCAATTATTAAACAACATAAGTTTATTTAAGTGAACAAAGAAAACATTTCTCTACAGTTTCATTTCTAAGCAACAGCATAACGGTTCAGCACCTTCTATAAAAATTGACTATTAAACAAAACAAAACTAAACTATAAACTAAGGTAAGCAAACGATATTCTTACGCAGTCCATATTGTTGAATTAGGTTCCTTCGCTTGGATCAAAGAAATGCGACGCCATGTTTTCAGAAAACCCCAAACTCTCTTCTCTCTTCCCTCAAGTTACTTTTTCCAACCTCTTGTAAATTTCTCCAACCTGCCCCCTCCTGACATACTCAACCAATCACGAAGGCAAGAATTAGCATAGGGTACGCCCTACTTTCCCACCAACACCAAAGAATTGTTTATCATTCAGGTTAGAGATATTTTGACTCTGCCGTGTTTTCCTCTCCAGCTGCGGCGATAAGAAAAGCTGAAAATAACTACTAGTAATTTTCCAGAACTTAGCCTGTGTCAGACTCAAAATGGATTCCTCTATGGTTAAGACATGACTACATAACACATCTCTAATTAGAAAAATACATTTCATCACACACCCCCGCTAAATTTCTTCTAAATTCAGAACAGTTATTCTGAGCTAATTTGAAGTAAATTGATAAAACAACTAGAAGTAAATGACTATATATGGATTATAACAAACAATAACAGCAATACAATCTTTTGGCACACCATTCAGATATACAAAAAGGAAACAAGCATGTTAGTTCATTAGCCACAGTAACTACTCCAACCGTCCTCTATCTTCTTTAGCGATCAGGAACATCTGGATCTTCACAGTACATCCTGGAAAGTCCATCTGCCACCACATTTAGCTTTCCCGGTATATGTTGAACTTCAAAATCAAAATCCTGTAATGCTAAACTCCATCTTAACAATTTTTGGTTCTGAGACTTCATCTTTTGTAACCAAACCAAGGCTCTATGATCAGTTTGGAGTGTAAATTTACGCCCCCATAGATAAGGTCGTAAAAGATTAAGAGACCAATATATAGAAAGAGCCTCTTTTTCAAGGATTGCATAATGTCTCTCTCTTTCCAAGAGCTTTCTAGAGAAGTATGAGATAGGATATAGATTCCCATCCTCCCCTTGCTGTAACAAAATAGCTCCTAATCCAAATTCTGAAGCATCGGTTTGCAAAATGAAAGGCTTATCAAAATCAGGTGATTTCAGTATAGGGGCATGAATAATCTTCGCTTTTAAGGCCTCAAAAGCCCCTTGGCACTCGGGGGTCCAATTAACTTTGACAGGCTGTCTCTTCTTAGTTAGCTCTGTCAGAGGTGTAGCCAATTCACTGAAATCAGGGATGAATTTCCTGTAATAGCCAACTACACCTAAAAATGAACGCACTTGTTTCTTGGTTTTTGGAATAGGCCAATCATTGATAGCTTGAACTTTGGCTTGCAGAGTATGAATTTCACCTTGACCAACCAAATGACCCAAATATGTGACCTTCCCTTTCATCCATTGACATTTACTAGCTTTGACAGTAAGACCAGCTTGATGAATTCTAGACAATACAGTTTCAACATGAGACATATGAGAGTCAAAATCAGAACTGAAAATAGCAACATCATCAAGATAAGCACTAGCAAAAGGTAGACCTTTTAAAACTTTATCTATCATTCTCTGAAATGATGCTCCTGCGTTTTTCAATCCAAATGGTAGCCTTTTGAATCTAAAAGTGCCTACATGAGTGATAAAAGCGGTCTTATCTCGTGAATTTTCGGCTAAATCCAGCTGCCAGTAAGCATTCTTTAAGTCAATTATGCTGATAAAATTTGCTTTGGCCAATTTTTCAATTAAATGATCCATTCTAGGCAATGGATAAGGATCTGAAACAGTCACACTGTTTAATTTTCTGTAATCCACACAGAACCTTATCTCATCAAGAATCTTGCCAGTAGAATCTTTTTTCGAAACCAGAACCACTGGAGATGAGTATGGGGATGATGACTCCTCAATTACATCCAGAGATAACATCTTTTGTATCTCTTGTTCAATCCGTAGAGCATGATCACCAACTGCTCTGTATGGACTAGATCGAATTGGCTGACTATCGGTAGTGATAATTTCATGACTGACCAAATTTGTGTAACCTGGCTTATCTGAAAAAACATCTTGATATTTTTCTAAGATTTGGTACAGCTTTCCCTTCTGGAGTGAGGTACCTGTCAAAACAAGATTGTCAGACCAATCACCAGCATCTTCTAATTCAGCTAGCATATCTACAGGCTCATATTCAGACTGATAACAAGCAACCTTATATTGCAAAACCATTGCAGTTCTGTCTTTATACAATTTCAACCTATTGACATGGTAACTTACAGGCTTTTTCTCAGAATTCAACATTTTTACCAAATAATTGTTATTCCCCAGTTTCTGTACCACTTCCCCTGGACCTTCCCAGCCAACCTCTAATTTAGAAGGTCTAAGGGGGTTTAAAACAAGAACCAAATCTCCCACATCAAATTCCCTGTGTCTGGAATGTCTGTCATGGTAGAGTTTCTGGCTTGATTGAGCATTTAGCAAATTGTCTTTGGCCAATTCTTGCACAGCTAACAGTTTTTCTTGCAGATTTCTGACGAAATCAGCAACTGGAACTGTGCTGCTTTTCACCACACCTTCCCAATCAGATTTCAGGAAATCCAAAGGTCCTTGTAGATTCCTCCCAAATACCACTTCACTTGGAGAGAAACCACCAAGAGAAGTGTGAGCAGAACTTCGATAAGCAAATAAAACAAATGGTAACAGATCGTCCCAAATGTTACCATACACCTGTACCATGGTCTTGATCATCCTCAGTAAGGTTTGTTGACCTCTCTCAATTAACCCATGACTTTCAGGATGATAGGCGGAGCTAAATTTTATTTCTATTCCACTAAGTTCACAAATTTTGTCCATTAAGGAGCTACGAAACGCCCCCGCCTGATCACAAATTATCTGAGATGGTACTCCAATACGTGAGCACAAGTCTATGATGATGCGTGCGATGGTGGAAGCTCTTAGATTACTCAACGCATAGGCCTCGATCCAACGACTAGCTTGGCAGATGAAAGAGATGATGTATTTCTTTTTAGACTTAGTTGGAACAAAAGGTCCCATGACATCCATTTGCAAACATTGGAAAACTTGATCAGGTATTTCCATTAAGAACATTTCCGACTTCGTCTTATCGGTCTGATAACCTGTTTTTTGGCAATAGTCACATGAACTGACATAGTCCTTCACATTTTTGTTAATACCAGGCCAATAAAAATGCTGAGAAATTCTTTTTAAAGTTTTTTGCACACCTTGGTGACCACTAGATGGATTGTCATGAGCTAATTCAAGAATCCTCAGTCTGTATTCCTGTGGTACTACCAGCTGTTGTGTGGGTTGCATGTTCAAGTGTGATTTGGGATGATATTCTCTATACAAAAGTCCATTCTGGCCCCACACAAAGTTAACTTGCTGTGTTATTGGGTTTTGAGCATAGTCATCTGCTTGTGCTCGCAAGGAAGCTAGTGAGGGATCAGTCATTTGCTTCACTTTAAACTCAGCTGACCCCATAGGCACTGATTCCTCTATTTCCACTTCCGTCTTAGCTGCATTATCTTGTTCTGCCACTAGATGCTGCTGCTGGTCTAAGTTTGTAGTAGGGACAGCTTCATCAGAAACACTCCCAGTCTCTGCTTTCTGGGTTTGGGAACGGGTAACCACGTTAACAGCAGGACCTTCCTGACTCTGCTTAAAATTCAAATAGGTGAGGTCATTTCCCAGCAAGAAGTCAGGTTTCCCCTCATGAGTGAGGCAAAGTTTAGTACCACGCCAATTTTTGAACGATAATTCCACAAACGCGAGAGGAATATGTTGTTCTCCCGCCTCTCCTGAACCATAGGTCCTAATGGGTAACCTTAAATTGTCCAAAATCAGTTCTGGGTGCAAAAATTTTCGGGATATGGAAGAAAGTTCAGCACCAGAATCACTGTAAGCATTTAGAACCACCTGTTCCTTATCAGTATACAAAATCACCTCTTCGGAATAAGTCTTCATAGCCCATACTTTCTGAGACTCAGGGATTACGCAACCCGGGTCCATTAGGGTATACTTTTTCCCCTGTGGAGACTGTCTTATAACTCCTGCTTGTTCTCCTCCACGAACGTCTAATATTTGAGGCACATAGTAATTTACCGCTGCCTGTCTATCACTGGCTAGTGAAGCGGTAGTACTCCCACTGGGTTGATTCTGTCTAGGCACTGTGCCCATGACAGTCTGGCCTTGGGTTGGTACTTGTTGACTCTCTGGGGTGTTAGGGCTTACCAGAGATACTTTGGGTGTGCCTCCCTTGGATTTGCGTGGCGCTGGTACCGGTGTCCTAACATCTGACTTCCTAGCTTGACTAGGGGGTCCTTGAGATAGTGCACAGTCCTTTTGTAGATGAGGGCCACCGCATTTGAAACAAGCAAAAGTGGGTCTGCTTTGATTTGGAGCTAAACTCCTGCGCTGATCAGTTGAAGTCTGCCTATACTCTTGATGGTAAGGCTTTTTAAAGTCAGGCTGGCTTTGTCTCTTAGGTGCCTCTACTCTAGGCGCCTCTGCTCTGGCTCTAGGCGCTGGTTCCGGCTTTCTAAATGATAACAATTCGTCAGTCCTCAGCGCAAGGGATTGGAGGTCTTTAAATTCTCTCTCTAATAAAGAACTCCTCAACTCTAAAGGGACCAAGTTCATAAATTGCTCCATGAATAATGCCTTTCTCATATCTGCTACAGATCTGATTTTCAAAGAGTCCAGCCATTGGTCTCCTAAAAATTCCAGCCTGTCAGCTAAAGCTGCATAACTCTCATTAGGCAGTTTTTTGATTTTCCTAAAATTCTGCCTCAATAGCTCTTTTGTATAACCATAGCGCTGTTTAATAACCCAAACTAATTCAGACCAATCATATTCTTCCTCAGCCACTTTGGCCACGATTGTGGCGAGTTGACCGGAAATTTGGGAACGAAGGAGTTTCGGAAACCACTCTCTAGGTATCTCCAAATCTTGGCAAGATTGCTCGAAATTCTTAAGGAAGCTCAACACACAATCGCCCTCCTGGTATCTAGGTAGACTTCCCCTATCCACACTGGCTATAGAGTCTTTAATTGCCTGTTTGGCCTTTCTCTTTTCCTGCAGCTCTTGCACTTTTTGCTCCCTGCACTTATTCTTCACTTTCTCAGCCTGATTCAAAGTGTTAACAAACTCCTTTTGGGTCCTCACTAGATCTGCAACCAGCTGGGTCAGTTCCTCAGTCGCTGGCATCGGTGTGGGTGGATTTCGCCCCCCCGCACCAGACGGATTCTCACCAACGGCTTCCTCTGTCGGTCGGGGATGTTGCTCCTCCGCTCGCCCTCTGGAATCTCTCCGGCTTGGAATAGGCAATGGGTCAAACTCCTGGGGGTACCCAGCCATTTGTAAATCCAATTGGTCTTCTTCAACTGATTCTTCCACAATTGATTGTTCCCCCTCCGATTCATCCATCAACAACCTCAATTCGGGGGATGTTTTCCTCCGGCCAGTTCTCCTCTCAGTAACATGCTGAGCCATGCTGACTGCTTGCAGCCGCTAAGCTGTAAAACTCCCACTGTTTCGGCAATAAATTACCGCCAGCCATAAAACTGCCCTGACAGCCCTGATAAGGTGCCGTGCCTTAGCTGTGCCTAGCAACGAAAAAGCTTATTTTAGAAATTTACACCTAGTCCTTTAACAGAATCCGCCCCCACAACTGACCCTTTTCAGCCAGGGCTTCAGTTGAAAAGAAATAGAGCAGAGAAAAAAAAAAATATATTTAACCAGTTAGCAGGACAACCCACGCTGTGTTGCTGCCTTGTTTCAAACTGAAAGCAGTCCGTGCCTGACCCTCAGCTTCAATTTACCACAGCATCTGGATAAATCCAAAGCAAACTGTGTGTAAAGAGAAAGCCCGGGTGTAACACTACTGAAATCAGGTTGCAAATCAGGCCCGTGGATCATCCCACCGTGCCACCATGTGAGTTATTGGTCCCATAAATGAGATCAAAAACCACGAAACAGGAAAATCCAGGCCCCATTCACTCCCATTCGAAATGAAAACTGCTTGAGTCAACACAGTTCCCGGGACATGAACTCTTGGCAGCCTGCATTTAAAGTCTGTTTCGATTTTATTAAAAGGAATCACTTAATACCGTAACTTTACTGTTTAATGACTCAATTTTGGTAACGTAAGCCAAATTAATTATCCATAAGGAAACTGTTCTGTTCAAAGGACTAGAAAGGCCAATTATTAAACAACATAAGTTTATTTAAGTGAACAAAGAAAACATTTCTCTACAGTTTCATTTCTAAGCAACAGCATAACGGTTCAGCACCTTCTATAAAAATTGACTATTAAACAAAACAAAACTAAACTATAAACTAAGGTAAGCAAACGATATTCTTACGCAGTCCATATTGTTGAATTAGGTTCCTTCGCTTGGATCAAAGAAATGCGACGCCATGTTTTCAGAAAACCCCAAACTCTCTTCTCTCTTCCCTCAAGTTACTTTTTCCAACCTCTTGTAAATTTCTCCAACCTGCCCCCTCCTGACATACTCAACCAATCACGAAGGCAAGAATTAGCATAGGGTACGCCCTACTTTCCCACCAACACCAAAGAATTGTTTATCATTCAGGTTAGAGATATTTTGACTCTGCCGTGTTTTCCTCTCCAGCTGCGGCGATAAGAAAAGCTGAAAATAACTACTAGTAATTTTCCAGAACTTAGCCTGTGTCAGACTCAAAATGGATTCCTCTATGGTTAAGACATGACTACATAACACATCTCTAATTAGAAAAATACATTTCATCACATCAGTTATATACATACTGTGCCTAAAAGGCTTTCATTTGCCCTTTGGCAGGATTTTTCAGTCTAAAAATCTATGCTGTGTTGACTGATATATCATATTCTAGCATTTTCCAGGAAGGAAGGGGAGTCAGATGTATGAGATACACACTTAGCCATACATCTGACCCACAGAAGCATCTGGGTGCACACATTATGAAAATGTTGGCTGTTTCAGGCCGAGATTGCCTGACTAACCTGCTGCTGTGAAGCTAATAAGATATTAGAGGCACTTGCCTTTTATCAGCATAGCACCACGGCAGGCTTGGATCATTACAATGAATACCTGTCTCACCTTCTGCTCTATATCTTTTACACAACACACGCACAGGAAAAGCCTAGCACTTGCTCAGCATATACCAGCTTTATGCTGTTCCAGCTAACAAGTCCTGTGGTTTTTGCCTCATGATTTCTTCAGATTCAAACCTGTGGCAGCTGTGAGAGATACACAAGTCTTTCTGAGTAAATGAAGGCAGGACAGAAACCTATTACCAGTTGTGGAATATAACTGCTCCATGGGGGGAACACTCTACAGGTGCATCAGCAATCCCTAGTTTAGATATATGCAAGAAGTAGCTCACCTCACTACAGGGCTTATGTATATATTTCCCCTCACACAATTTGGGGAAAAAAGACAATCACAATCTGGGAAATTGCCTAGAAGTGTGCGGACAATAGAGTGGTCTCTGAAGGAGAAGCCAGCTACGGGAGCTGTTTGCTGTGCTTGACTCAGTGGTTGACAACTGCATTGGACTTCTCCAATGGACCATCATGTTTTTGAGACATACAGCAGCCTTTTGGGTGTGAATGGTGTACTCTAGAGGTCTCAGTTATTGGTTGTCTACCCCTGCTCTAGCAAAATTGGTTCCTGACATTACCTATGTTTACAGCCACTTCACTTCGACATATGAGTGAGCAAAAGCAGACAATATAGATAGCACATGACTAGATCACAAAGATGCTAGTGTTGAAGAGGGATGTGATTCAGGCAGACCTTTATGCTTGAGAAATCAGACTTCAAAGGAATCCTGTGTTTAAGGTGATCACAAAGAAAGCAAGCTACTTTGCAAATTCCGTAAGGTAGGGGAAGTTCCTACTATGTGGCCAGACACTTTCAGCAGTTAAGGAGTTCCTTCTTCTAATGATGAGTTCTATGCACTGTCTGTTTCTGTCCACAAATTCAAGCTTATAGTTAAGTATAATACAAAAAAGGGGAGAAAAACAGGAAAAAAGAAAAAAAGCCCAACAGTATTTTTTTTTATATATAAAGGTGTAAATTCTAGACTCAACATTGTTCAAAGAAGAAGGAACAAAATGACTGTCGACAGTTAAATGATCTGTTTGGCACTGTTCTCAAAAACACTAAATTCCTAACCTCTCTCCTTTAATTAGTTAAGAGAAATATCCTGAATATTTTACCAAAAGGCAAGGGTGAGAAAACATGATTTCAAACATGTTTTGAACAGCAAACTCTGAGGAGGTCACCTGTGGACTAGGGAAGGATTCTGCTAAGTCAGTGGACAAGGCAGAAGCTAATGACCCTTCGGGGGTGATCTGGAATTGCAACAATGGCAATTGTTGCTGGTACTAGATATGTGTGGAATATGACCACACAGCAACCAATTGCATCTGAAAGACAAGAGATTGCTGGGCAAATGTGGAACACTCAAGCTTTGTGTTTGCCAACAGGACTCCCAGTGATTTTATTAGTTGGTTATACTGATTTGAGAGAACAATAAAAGTTTTTGTCTCGACAGTTTGAAAGAGTTAACTCAGAGTGTAATTAGACTGCCAAATCTCAGGCTAAATTGGGCTAGATTAACCTAAACAGGATTGTTTTGTACTGCATTATGTGATCTGGGATGATCCTTGTGCCCACATGCAAGAATCAAGTGGTTTGGGGGCAAGAAACCACACTGCACCTCAAGTGATCGTATTTGGCTTTCTCCCTTTAAGGAGAAAAGAAAAGAAAAAACCCAAAACAAAACCTAAACAAGATTCCCCTCCTTGTCCCCTCCTGTCTCCTCTGTGGGGGTGGGTGGGAGAAAGCTTTCAATTTAAAAAAAATCTAAGTGGCATAGCGCTTTATTGACTTGCTGAGCAACCAATTCAGTGCTGCCTTATTAGGGCTAAAAAGCCCACATACTTTTGGATCCTCTCCCCACCCCTTGCAGGGGAGCAGAAGGAAGCTTTCAATTTCCCAATATTATGAAGCAGCTATTAACCTTGATCAAATGAAGCAGGCAGTGCAAAAACATATGAACAAAGGTTTCCAGCACCCCCTGTTCACATGGGCAGTACCTTACAGAATAATATAGCAGTAGGCATGACATTGCATCTAGCCAAAGAAAAGGCCCTACGTTATCCATTTTAGGAGGAATATGAAAAAAAAACAATGGTGAACATTTTAGCAGCACTACAAAGGTCCTGGAATTCAGTGTCCAAAATTCTTCTTTTAATAATTTGGAAAGCTAGCTCTTGACTTAGAGCTCCAAGGTAATTGTTACAGACAGCTATGACATCACCTGCCCGTCACTGCTGAAGCTGTGTGTCATCTGCCAATGGCGTGATGGAGGGTGGGACATAAGGGGTGGTGCTGTTGTATACAAGGGGGAGTGAATGGTGTGAGAGATTCAGAAAGGGCTGAGGGATAGGGCCAGATAGTGCTTAGAGATAGGAAGTTAGGGCTTGGAGATACTGTGAGATAAGAACTGTGCTATATAGTGAGGGTCTGTGAGAGTGTGTGTGTGATTGTTATATTATTATAGTGATTAAAGTATTATTTATGTTCAAGTGATTTACCATTCCTTTTGTTTGTTATACAATAAACCTAAGTTTTTATTTTGAAATCATACTTTGGCCTGAAGCTTTATTTGAAGGAATGGTTGGTGGCAGTGGAAACGAAAAGTGATTGAGTGTGACGTAATGGCCCCTTTGTGAGGTATAAGGTGGCTGTCACAGTAATCACTATCTATACCAATTGATTTCAATTTTTTCAAGAGGACCGTTGATCCAAATGGTGGGACAGATTCCTGCAGAAGTTAGTATAATAAACTGTCCATATTTGAATTGTAATACCCAAAATTTGAACGATCTCAACCAAGCTACAGTCTGTATTAAAGATACTCTGGACTCCAGACAGAGTACCGAGTAGGGTACGCATCTAGGTAGTCTTAACGCTTTGCATAAGAAGGAGGATTGTAGCTGTTCAATTGATCGATGCATAGCACTTGCCCAAATTGGGAAACTGTAGAGGGCTTGCACTATACACTTGAAATATCCATATCTATCAGAACTGATTGAAGAAACTTTGGTCATTAAAACCCAATATCTGAAAGACAACTGAAGCACATTCCTGACAAATGATTTGAATTATACCACCACCACCACCATGACAAAGCCATTGAAGACTTCATAAATGAAACACATCTAATATTTTTAGCTGTATGTGTGTGTTTTTACCCATCCTATGTCTTTACTTGTAGTGATCAGAGAAGACTAGAGTAGAGTGGGTTTCAATTGTTTTTCTTCTTCTTTTCCTTTCTGAAGTGCTTCAACTTCTCTTCATTATAGTTTTTCAGGTTATATCACTGCATGGACATACAACATTTCTCTACGAGGGCTTTTCAAGGAAACACAATGAAGACAAGAGATAACAGCCCACTTAAGGAATGGAAACAAAGCTGTGTATGAGACAGAACGACTTACTTAAGCAACAGAAACAAAGAATGGTGCCAACTGGAATAAATCATAGCAGTTGAAATGGAAAGAAAAACTCAAGACATCTGTATTTGAACATACAGTAAAAGGACATTGTGCATTTGCAAACACATTTCTGTCCCCTGTGTCTTGTACATATCTTAACTTACAGGCTAGTTTCTCCAATACAGTCAGTCGTAAGATTCTGTCAAACAGCCTTTGATTTTAGTTCTCTTGAGGCTTCTAGGTAGAAGCCATCCCCAGTATGGCTGCTGCCAGGAGCATTCTAATCAGCATTATATGCTTTGAGTTTATATTATTTTTGCCCCAAATATGACAGCATTTAATAGGGCCTCCATGGAATGTTTTTTCCCCTGTACTTTGCTTGAAATGTATATGAGCCAGTCCTCACTGTGACAGGACTGACAATTTCTGGGCGGTTAGTTTACAAACAGCCTGGATGAAAACATGATTTAAAATTATAAAGAGGTTGTTAAATTACTTAAAACATTTTTACAAAACATTTTTATACTGCCTTTCATCCATTTTAAGATTCTAAGGCAGTGTAAAATCATCATGAGAAGGCAACAATAAAAAATGAAAGAAAATCCGCTTACACTTGATTTAAATGCCTGGATTAAAAATATGCAAATATCTGCAGAGAGTGCAATGTTGGTACCAGGCAGGCTGCTTTAGACAGTAAAGTACAAGAACAGTGCACAAACACTAAATAAACTCTTATCTTTTCTTGTTGACTATTGGAACACATCTGAAGGATGGCATCAGAGGAGGATTTTCAAAGCATGATTGGATTGTAAACGCACTTCCTCAAGTATTAGAGTCATAAGCCATTTAGGAATATAAAGGTGAATACTGACACCTTGAATTAGCCATGCAAGACTTACTGTGAAGGAATGTTTTTTGTTTATGCTTATGTTTTTCAGCTTAGTTCAGTTCAGGTTGTTTAAATGTGGACCTGTTTTTTGTTTTTTCTTAAATGTGCTTTCCCCCCCACTTTCCAGAAGAATATGACTACTGGCCATTGCAAGCCAGATCAAAAAATTAAGATTGTTATTGCCTACTAAGAAGCATATTACACTACTGTGGCAGAGAGATTGCTGTGTTTCTGCACAAACATTCAAAGAACTGAACACTATCACAAAATAGGCATCCACTCTTTAGATAAATGCTGGCAAGAGTCCAAACTTCCCCCTCCTTTCCATTTCTATAGCTTTGATTATGAGGCTTCTATGGAAGCATTCCATTACAGTGTTTTGATTTCAGCTATAAAGTATGAGCCGGAGATATAATTTTCTTGCTGTTAGACCCTTATATGAATTAACAAATCACAGCTGAGTCTGTTAACATTAACCACATATTGGTTCAAGAACAAATTTTGCTTTTATTATCTGTGAGGAAAATGTTTCGTCCAGTGAGTCCCGTCTTGTGGCGTCTTAAAGACAAACAGTTTTTAACTCAGCATAGACCCACGTGAACAACTTTGATGACTTCTCGTTTGTTAATATGATTCAATTTTTTTTTTAAAAAGGTTCTCTTTTGGTAATTGAAGGAAGAATGCAACAATGTTAAAAAGAGACTTTTTCGTGTGTAGATTTTTTCCCCCCCTTGAAAACACAAAATGCTCATTCCCCAGTCCCTAAATAATGAGGGGGATGGACTGAGGTGGAAAAAGAGGAGAGGGATGGAAACAGTGAGAGTTTAACTGAGCAGGTTGTCAGATCTATGCTTTAGGACAGCATTCTCCTGTCAGACCTTTTGCAGATGTATTTTTCTACAGCTCCTGCCATCACCAGCCAACAACTATGTGATGGGATATTTAGACTATGATAATTTATAAAGTGTCAAATTGCTGAAGCCAGTGAAAGTAGTTTAAATAACTAAATAGTAAATACCAATAAAGGAAACACTGGCAACCATATTGATATATGGCACTTTTTCCTAAGATTTCCTTTATAACCAATTATTTCAGGTTTAATGTAATATTTAGCTTAATAAATTTTTAAAAATTCCCTGCTGATGCTAATTTGAACTAAATTTGGTTTCAGTTCTCTACTAAGCCCTTTTGCACTAACATTCCACACTCTTGGAACTTTTCCCCCAGAACAGAACCTCCCCTTGTGTTCCTATTTCTTTAATAATCATCCTAGCATATTGGGTGTACTGATTTTGTCTGATTTTAAAAGCTAAGTAGGGTTGGGCCTGGCTAATACTTTAATGAAAATCTAGGGAATATCCAAAAATTCCTAGGATGGCTATGAAATTGAACTAGGGGGAGTGCTACTTTATGAGCGTAAGGGGGCAAGCACCATTTGTTTCTATTATGGGTGTTGTGCCCCACCTTGCCGCTCATCTTCAGAGGGGGTCTCTTGCAGCCAGTGGTCCAGCTGACAGCACCCTCTCAGAAACTTGAGGAGAACGCCTGGTGTCAGTTCTTCCAGTGACGCACCAGATAATGAAGAGAGCCTGGCAGATGTGAAGCCAGCTTGCCCCACAGAATGGCAAAAATGAGAAAATTAGAACAGCAACAGCATTTAAAGGCTCTTTGATAGCAAATCAGCTGGCTGCACAGCTCAGTGATTTAGGTATCTGGCAGCAGAACCAGAGGTTGGGAGTTTGATTCCTCCCTCTGTGCCTCCTTGGAGAAGAGCCAGCCCGCGTGGCCTTGGGCATGCAGCACAGTCCCAGATCATCCCCAGAAGAAGGGAATATTAAACCACTTCATTACCTAGAAAACCCTGGAAAGAGTTGCCATAAATCAGAATCAACTTCGTGGCACACTATCATTATTATTAATAGCTTATTGGAAACAGCTGGCTGCCTCAGGAGAGTCACACGGGGAGCTATGAATTCTGTGAGCTCAAACAATGAGCTTTGTGGGAAACAACTCAGTCGGCTCTCCTGGCTTACCTGACTGCCTTGCCAAGACTCCTCACAGCTATTTATGACCCAGACTGTCCAATGACCAGCCTCTGCCCGCTCCCTGCAATTAGGATGATGGATCACTTGGACTTCACCCACAGGCCATGATAAAAATCCCATTTAGAGTCAGTCTAATGTTGAGGATGCGTTCCAGCACTTGGCACTTGCAAACATAACAATGGGGTTTTAAGACACCCTATTAAGTACTAGACCATAAGAGGGAGATTCAACTAGGAGTTCCCTTCCTTACTTCCTCCAATGCACATCTTAGTTCTTCCGCTTTCCCCCCCTCTTTCCCTATAATCATTATCACACTGTGTGTACTTTTTCTAGACCTATTTTCTCTGGATCTTTTAAGGCTAGCTCCTGCAGATGGAACTCTGTACCAAACATTGGTGATGGTGGTGGTGGGGTCTGTGTTCAAGAAATGTTTTTCTCTTTCCCCATTTTCTATTTTCCCTTTAAAGCACAGTTAATTTTAGAGCAGAATCATGGTGTACATTCCAGTTTCATTACCGTTTCCCCAACAGTGTCCACGTGCAAGCTGTCCTATGGCTCACAGTTTCAGAGGTTTATATTTAGGAAGCACATAATAGTCTTTTTTTATTAAACCTTACTTCAGTGGTCTGGATGCACAGCAGCATCTGCTGTATATTATCTCAGTCATTCTTGGCCTTCCTTCAGCAATATCCATTCCCTCATTTGTCAGTGAACATGATTTTCTGCATCTCATTGCAGCTTTGAGGGCTTTTCGATCTCTCTCCTGTTACATCTTTGCTCTGTTCAGTACAGAATGCTCTATCAATTCTAGTACAGACAAATATTCAAAGATGTTTTTTTTAAAAAAATAATCTTTATAAAGCATTAAAAATGACTTGAAACAATCCCTTATATTATGTCAACATAATACAAGTATCTTGAAGAACAGTACTTTTCTTCAAGCAAGAAAACAAAACAAAATCTTAAAAATTCTCTGTTGTATTCTCTTGGTTTTTGTACAGCTTAAAGAACACGCTCAAAAGTTTAGCTCACTAGCCTCCTGATACATGCAACTGTTTTGGAGATGCAAAACCTTATTACAAGGTGACTCCTCCCTCAGCTTTAACAAGTTACAGGTAGGAATAAAGGTAGAAAATGATTTCCATTTGAATTCAAAACAAACTGATTTGCACTTTCTGAAAAAAATATAGATGGGAGACATTATTACCTTGGTTCTTGCCATTTTCTCGACTTCTGTGATGCAGTTCTTCAGTCCAAAAAGATGTACAACAATATGCATGTTAGAGATCATAATCATCATCTTAAAACTGCTGAGATGGAGGGGATCCTATGGATCATTAGGTCCAGCCGCCGTCAAGGAGGCACAATGGGGAATCAAACTCCCAACCTCTGGCTTTGCAGCCAGTTGCCTACACCACTGAGCTATCCAAATGACATACAAAAGGAAAATGTTGATAACATGCTTAAAAATGCATATACTTGGGGAACCCACAAACAAAGATACGTATGCTTTTTTTGTCTATGCTGAAAAGAGCATAAATGTTGTGCTGTCCTTTAAAAAGATGCCCAAACTGATGTGAAAGCCAAACAGAACAAATGATTGCTTCAAAAAAAATGTGAATGTTACAGAAAGCAAAGCAGGCAGATTTGCCCATTGATAAATTTATATGTTCTTGTAGAAATATTACCGTGTAATAATGAATTCTTAGCCCATGATGAACTGTCGTGAGCACTTTTCACTTGAGTGTTTATGTGGGCAGAGTGACTGGGGGAGAGGTATTAAACTCACATAGTCATGTACAGTGGACCCTCGACTTGCAGACGGCTCGACTTACAGACTTTTCGAGTTACAGACTTCTCTGGCTGCAAAATTTAGATTCGACTTGCAGCCAGAGAATCGACTTACAGACCAGAAAAAACCCAAAATGGAACAAAAATAGAATAAAAACCGCCGGTTATGGGATTAATTGGTTTTCAATGCATTGTAGGTCAATGGAGATTCGACCTACAGACTTTTCGACTTGCAGCCACCATTCCAATACGGATTAATTCCGTAAGTAGAGGCTCCACTGTACCTGGTTAAAAAATAGCTGAAACTTTTTATTGTTTCTAGCTTATAGCACTTGGTGCTGCACAGGATGCAGTTTCATTCACTCAACAGGCTTTCTTTCAGCTAATGGTCCTCCTAGTTCACAAATAAAGTGGCAGGGTATTCTTCCCAATAAGGTGTGGATGGATCAGGCAGTTCCTTCTGTTGCCAAAGAAGAAGGCGAACAAAGATGGAGCCTGGAGGCTTCTAGCCCCAAAGCCCTTTGAGGGGAGCTTCCTGATGAGGGAAGCAAGTACGCCTACACAACTCACCTGGAGGAAATGGGTACAAGCAGAAAATCCTCCTTGTCTCCAGAAGTGACAAACCACGCCCACCCATCTCACCACCAAACTACCGGAGCTGCAGCTAATTTAGCAATCTGGATATGGTGTATAATTGTCATTCTTGCTCCAAATGGATGCCACTGAATCAAACAATTTGACCCTCATGTGCTGTT
Source organism: Pogona vitticeps (assembly GCF_051106095.1). NCBI lineage: Eukaryota > Metazoa > Chordata > Lepidosauria > Squamata > Agamidae > Pogona > Pogona vitticeps. The sequence continues at coordinate 62,725,660 of NC_135787.1, forward strand.
ATCAGAGATACTGTAATCCCTTATTTTTGTTATAGGTAAAGGTTCCCCTTGACATTTAGTCCAATCGTTTTCGACTCTAGGGGGCGGTGCTCATCCCCTTTTCCAACCCATAGAGCTAGCATTTGTCCAAAGACAGTTTCCATGGTCACGTGGCCAGCACGACTAGACATGGAACGCCATTACCTTCCCACCGTGGTGGTACCTATTCATCGACTCGCATTTACATACTTTTGAATTGCTAGGTTGGCGGGATCTGGGACTAGCAACAGAAGCTCACTCCATGGATTCAATCTTACAACTGCTGGTCTTCTGACCCTGCAACACAGAGGCTTCTGTGGTTTTAACCCACAGTGCCATCACGTCTCCTTTTGTTATAATGGAGCCCAAATACAAGTCATCTGTATCAGTGTGAATATAGATGGAGGGAAATTGCTGGAATTTCTTGCCCCATTCTTTTCTAGAATTATGTTTGGATTGCTATTCTTATGCTTTCTTCCATCTTCATTCTCTCTCTAAGGTCACTTCTTGAATCCTTGCTCCTCCGCCTTTGTGAGAGAGGTAAAAAAATGGTTGCCAACAGACCTGTGTGCACAGGTGCCAGCAGCAGGGGATGCTTTCTTGCACTGTTTCTAAATGGATTTCTTTGAATGCAATAAATAGTAAATAAACTTTTTCTTTTGCCTAGTACTGGTCTCCAGAAAGATAAAGATAACTTATTCCCCACTAATCATAAACTCTGCCCTAGGCAGCCGCGCTCTGGAAGATTAAATACTTAATAAACAGTAATTGTTTTTCCAGTAGGTTAGACCAAAAATGGTTAGATGAAGAAAATGGGATAGCTGTAAGTTGGCCATTGCTACACTGCCAAAAAGAACACTTTTGTTTTAAATTTCCATATCGTGATTTAAGTTAATATAGTATATTTAAATATAGTTATGATCAAACATAATTACAGTAATTTAAGTAGAATACAATTTGCCAAGGGCAGAAGGCTGTAACCTGAGCAGACAACAGCTTTATCTGCTCTGTCTGTGATCCTGACACATTTTGGTGGGGAGACCTTCTGGGTTCTTGCTTGCCTGTAGAGTCTACATGACCCTTGTGTGTAGAGCAGGACTTTTATCCTCTTCAGACATATCACACTTCACATGCGCACAGTGACAAGGGGTGGGAGGGAAGAACTGCCTCTCTCTGTCCGTTTTGATGACAACAGATTTCAGACCAGCTAAATAGGACTTCTCTCTTCCATTTGGAATCAATGGCTGACATCCTGTTGCTTAGTGTAGTAAATCACATTAGTGCACTAATGTGGATTGGTTCAGACTGAGGTCAGATATGATAGCACTTTTTAAATAACTGAAAGGCTGTCTTGCAAAGGAGGAGCATGATCTGTTTTCGATCAATGCAGAGTGTAGGACACACGACAATGGGCTCAAGTTACAAGAGGCCAGATTTCCATTGAATATCAGGAAACGCTTCCTAACTGTTAGAACAGAATGGCAATTGAGATGATTTATTTGGATCAACAGAACAGACTCATTGATTCACTGGGCTGACTTTAGTGTGATTTACTATGCTAACCAACAGGATTTAGGCCAGTGTGTTTTGCAGCCATGAGGAAGAGTGAGGTGGTCCCCAACTGGGAAACATGGCAGACTTTGAGCCAGTCACCCCTGCAAATGCACAACAACATCCTATTAAGATGGACTGATTGGCAATGAAGGGAGCCTAAGCAAGGCTGAGGAGCAAAGGCAAGGGAAAGGCTGCTTTCCAGATTGAATTGGGATGCAGAGGAATGGGGGAAACCAAAAGGAAGAGGGACAAGGGAACTAGGGAAGAGGGCAGAGGAGTCCAAGCATAAATCATAATCTCAGGAGAAGTAAAAGGGAAAAAAAGTATGCTACATGGCACACTTCATTCTAAGCCCCTCCTCTAACCATGATAGACATGTGGTCAAACCAATAGGAGTAAAATACACTAACTGGATGTGAGTGCAGCCAAAATCAGATCCAATGGCCACCCATATTTACCCATAAAGCAGATCAGAGAAAAAACTATCCCTTCCTGTTCACTCCCTGTCCCAGCTCCACTCTTTGAGGGCTAACTAACATGGCTGATTGGATCAGGGACAGCATCTTCATCAAGCAATACACCCATTCAACCTTTTAAGGAGCTCCATTTGAGGAGCTGCTGAAAAATGATCATTCTTGAAGTGGGTACAGTCCAAGTCTGAATTAAAGACAGATAATTCCAAGGAGGAAGACCTTGAAGTTGACCAGTAAGTGAGTGGAGCATGTCATAATCTTCATCCCTTGCACAAGATGCATTATAATTTTGTTTAAATTATAGACCTTATCTTTAATTTTGCATCTGTGCATATGAATTTGCACATACAATTTTATGCACATGTGTGCTCTCTTTTGTCCTCCTTTCAGGTGATACATGTCCAATAGCCGATAGCACACCATCGGCTAGTGCAGAGGAAACTTGAATGCCTCCCCATCACTTTGCTGCCCCCAACAGGAGTGCAAGCAAGACTCCCAATAGTTTGGAATATAATGTTATCATTGTAGAGAACTCATAGAGTTCAACCATGCAGTTAAAATTGTAGAGAAGGTGATTATTGTACAGTAAGTGTGTATTTGGTGATGGGGAGGAACAGATGTAAAGATCTGGGGATCTGCGGTACTGTTTCTAGAATACCAAGATCAATCAACTGAACCCATGTATGAATATAACAAAGAAACAGTAACATTTCTTTATTTCAATAAGAAAGACAAAACAAAAGAAAAGCAAAAAAGAAAGGAAGGAAGATATTGTGGCACCTTAAAGAATAACTGCTATGCTTTAATGAAATAATTTGAGGAGCATGTCCAGTTTATCAGACATAAGGGTCAGAATACAGAGACAAAATGGTAAAACATTCATGCAAGGCTCTAAGACAAAGGGACTGTGGGGTTTTTTTTGTAGCATTTCACATCTAATAATGATTTTTAGATCCATGTTTGGTATTCAGCTCTTTTGAAGCTTGGTTCTTTAAAAAGCAACAATGATTAAGGGAAACAACAGAGAAACAATATGTAGTAATGTAGAGAATAACAGACTTTACCTTCGAGTTATGTTCTGAAAATGTGGGTCTAGTTAGTTGAGAAGGAAAATAACAGTAGATTATAACATCATCATTACATTTGTTAATGGCTTAAGAAACCTGGGCTAATATTTGATCCATTGGAATAGGTGTCCAGAATGTGCATATATACCAGCTATTTACCTCTGGATTCTTGTTCTATAATTTTTCTTTTCCAGAACAGAAGCCTCCATATATTGTGAGAGTGTCTTGGTAGACTGAAGCAGTTTGAGACAGGTGTTTGTGTATTGTGATTTCTGATGTCCAATTTATGTCCAGTGATTATTTTATAGGCTATTTTTCATATATGAAGCACCAGGATACAATTAATAGAACCCAAAATAAAATTAGCCAATAGCCTGTACACACACATATATATAAAATACACACTGGTGTACAAAAATGAAACTGTAAAGTTTAGATCTGATAAATTTTGCTCAATAAAAGGCAGCATAAGATCATTTGGGGCAGCTAATATCAATTCTTGTATGATACATATTGAGAAGTACAGAGTACACCGACACAGGTGTGATGTTGCCAGTTCTTTGCACATGCAGAGAACAGTGTTAGTGGGGGGGGGGGACATTTCCTTAGGTTTGCTTTGGTTTGCCAACTCTAGTCTGCAGCCTAATAAGTGGTTTCTGGATGGCCTAGTTCTCTGTGTGACCAGGGGCTAGATTTTCCTGAGGTTCCATCCATTTTAAGAGCTGAGTAGTTCTTTATTTCCACATTATAGCCCTGGCATGTTCTGCTGTTTCTTCATGATTTACAGATGTTCTGAAAACATTTTTCCTTGATTTTAGTCTCAGAGAAGCAGGATGATAACTGAAGAATAGATGCTTTGCGTTTTTGACTATTTCCATTGATCTCTTTCCATATATCACTGGATGCAATACCTGCTAGATAATTGCCCGGAGCAAGCCCTTTCTTGACAATGATGGCTGAAATGCCAGACCTTCCTAACTTAATATGGATTTGGTGACTATTTCTCCATAGAAAAACTGCAAGACTCACAATTCTCTGTTCAGGTATAAAACATAGATTCACACTAGGCAGTCTAAGGTAAAGGTAAAGGTTCCCCTTGACAATTTTTGTCCAGTCATGTTCGACTCTAGGGGGCGGTGCTCATCCCCGTTTCCAAGCCATAGAGCCAGCATTTTGTCCAAAGGCAATCTTCCATGGTCACATGGCCAGTGCGACTTACACACGGAACGCTGTTACCTTCCCACCGAGGTGGTCCCTATTTATCTACTTGCATTTGCATGCTTTCGAACCGCTAGTTTGGTGGGAGCCGGGACAAGCGACGGGCGCTCACTCCGTTGCGTGGATTCGATCTTACGACTGCTGGTCTTCTGACCCTGCAGCACAGGCTTCTGCGGTTTAGCCCACAGCGCCACCACGTCCCTTGGCAGTCTATGCCTGCAGAAAAAGTGTCAAGGCACCTTGAAGTGAGGGACCTTTTTCATTATGAAGTGAAGGGATAAATTTTTCGAAAAGCCACTTGGTATTTCATCATAGAGAAAGTATTGTTGGAGTTCTTGGATCATTGTTAATTTTGCTGTGATTCTACCACAGGTGCTGCTATAATTTCTCATCAGGGGTTTTTATTCCCTTATAGGCTGAAAACTACAGCTGCAGTTAGAGATGAATGGAAGTGCCTTCTAGGGGAAAAATAAGCCCTATTCAGTTATTAAGGAAGCACGTGGAGCCCTCACACATTCATGGAAGTGTGCGATCTTCAGCTTACCTGCATCATAATGTTGAACAGAGAAATGCAACGGTCTGAAGAGGGAGAAACTGCTGTTCATGGACAGTCTCTCAAGGTGAGCACCACACACACACACACATAGAGAGAGAGAGAGAGAGAGAGAGAGAGGGTGGGTACTGGGATTCCATCTCACACAGAGAGGCTACCCTCTTCATATTGCTTTGCTTCTATGTTTAAAGCAATTATATAGAGGCTAGGACCAGATCACTCTCCTCAAAATGTGTGGGCTCCTCATATCTCCTTAATGATTGAAGACGGTTACAGATGTTACAGCTGGACCATCATTAGAAGAAAGAACCACTGAAAGCATCTGAGTCCACTGTAGCTTTCCTCATTTTACCTAATCTAAATACAGTGGGGTCTCGACTTACGAACGGCTCGACATACGAACGTTTCGACTTACGAACCGCTCTCATAGGAATATATGGACTTGACTTACGAACTTAGATTCGAGTTACAAACTCTTTTTTTTCCTTTTTTTAAAAGCTAAGTCATCTTAGGTTAAAAGGAAAAAAGAAAAAATATCCCCCTCTAGTGGCAGAAGGCAGAATAGCAGCTTCCCATTAGTTTCTATGGACGAAAAGAGCAGATACGGATTAAATGGTTTTCAATGCATTCCTATGGGAAATGCAGATTCGACTTAAGAACTTTTCGACCTGAGAACTGCCTTCCAATACGGATTAAGTTCTTAAGTCGAGACCCCACTGTATTAGCTTGGTTTCCTTTGTGATTGGCTTTCAGGAGACTAGGATGGACTTCCTCTAAAATCTGACTCCTCAAACTGGACTGTCTGTCTAAAGCAATGTTTTTCGCCATCAGTATGCTTTTACTTCTAGCCATAGGTGATTTGTAACATTTGTTTCTGCTCTTGGTCTTATTAAAAGCAGTTTTGCCTCTGTCAACATTGCTTGTTCATCTTTCTTAAAGGGAAATTCATTATTTCTTTATAATTTTGTTTTAGTTCAGTGCCACCAGGACCTCACTGTAATTACTACTATTTCTACAGTTAAGACTTCTAGAATCAAGTCTATTTTTGCACAGGTTAGCTACTTGAAAATGCTTCCTACCAGAATCTTACCAGGATCACTGTATTCTTTTTCTTGGCATAAGGAATGAGGAAAGAAATTATTTTGAACTGACATGTTCCAAAAAGGCTCCTTGCAAAAATATCATCTTTTTATTACTCTATGTTTCATGGCTCAGCAAAAGCAGACAAACTGAATTCTTAGGTACGCCAATTTAATGAAAATGCATTCTGATAGAATCTATTATTGCTACTACTTTCTTCTTTTCAGAAGTAGAAATCCATACAAAGGTCTTTTTTCTTGCCTGATTTTAGTCGTTGTTGTTGTTGTTGTTGTCGTCGTCGTTGTCATCATAGTTTTCGTCAACGTTATTGTCATTATCGCATGTCATCAAGCCAATTCTGAGCTATACCAATCCTTTCAGGGTTTTCCAGGTAGGGAATACTCAGAAGTGGTTTACCATTCCCTTCCTTTGGGGGTGTTCTGGGACTGTGCAGCTTTCCCATGGCTACACAGAATGGCTCTACTCGCAGAAGCCACAGTGAGGAATCAAACTGCCAACCTTTGGCTCTGCAGCCAAATATCTAGACCACTGAGCTATCCATCCTGTTTGATTTTAAGAGTTGTAAAAATGTCCTTTGTTTCCACTTGAAATATTTGATCTCCACCCACTTCCCATGTTTTTCTTGTGTAAAAGATTCCAGTGTCCTTCCAGAACATTGCTGGGTGTTTCTTGAGAACATAGATCAAGTGAGTTATGGTATGAGGGTGAATACTTTTGCTTCTTCCCTCCTACTAGTTTCTCTATTCTACTCTATAGGCATCCTTCAGTCTTGAGAGACTATGGTAATATGCTCTGATTAGAGGTCTTGGAACAGTGTCTAGTGTGTCTCCTACTGGTTTGCACTGCCACTAAAATAACAATAACTTTCCTTTCCTTGTTAAAAAGAACTGACAGCTATAAAACAATTTTTGTGATATACTAATAAGCCATTTCAGCACTATATTGATTGCTATTTTTTTAAAAAAAGCTTTGAACAAACATTTATATGCAACAGAAGCATGAAAGATACATGCATTAATATATCTGGGAAAACCGTGTCTCCATAAAGTAGTTTTAAGTGAAGTAATTGCTTTATTAATAAATGATACTGTTTTGCTCTATACTGATACATTGTTAAGCTTCGTCAGCCCTGTATCTTTATTTAATTATTTGAAAAGATACTGTATGAAGAACTATATGAAAAGGAAGCACTGAATACATGTACAACAGCAACAAAAATCAGTAGCTTCATGTCTCTAAAAACTTTAGTTCTAAGTGAAATTATTTCCTTGATTTAGAACTGAAGACATTTTTCATTGTTCTGATATATTACTTTAGTGCTATATTAGTTGGTAAAAAATTGAAAGAGAAAAGGACATTGAATCAATAGATGCATGCAACAGAGACATGAAATGCATATATCATTTAAAAAATCTGGTACGTCTATTTCTCCAAAACCTGTAGTTCATATCCACTAGGATAAGCCTAATGCAGTTCCTTGATCACCTAGTAATTTTTCTCCAGACAAGGAAAAATATTTTTGATATAAACTCCAACATCAATTTCATACTCTTAGGGAGCTATTGCTTGGTATAATGTATGCTGAAAGTTTTATATTGCTTACTGCTTTACTGCTCTATTGTTCTATATTGTTCATTTTGATTTTGTTTGGTCTTTGAAATATACACTAGGGTAGCTGGCAGGTGGACAGAAACAAGATGTAAAAGGGACTATAAAGCACCAAGAAAACAGTAGTGATATTGGCAGATGTGAAGGATAGTTAAGGGTTGATGGGTCAGAACTAGAGTTAAAAGGTTGTTAAAATTACCCATTGTGTGGATAGTTACAATACCGTGTCCTGGGACAAAAGAAAAAAGGAAAAATGAATCATAAATCTGATATGATCTGTGGCTTTGTGATGCAGGAAGCATGCATCAACATGGAACAATCATACCATCTGATCACACCCCTAATTTTTTGGACTGTAGGTTTTTCTGCTCTACAGTCCAATTTTTCATCGTACTAGTGTATATGGCCAACTAATAATTAATTAGTAGTATTAGTTTTTTGTGCTCTCTTCTGTTAAGTGTGTTGTATATGAACTATTTAGTTCATCCATTGTCTACTAGACTTCAGTTAACTGTCTTTCATTTCACCATAGAACAACATGTACTGCTATCAAATTGTGAAAAATTTGTCTTGAGTGGTGGCACTTCGTCGTTTAGTCGTTTAGTCATGTCCGACTCTTCGTGACTCCATGGACCAGAGCACGCCAGGCCCTCCTGTCTTCCACTGTCTCCCGGAGTTGTGTCAAATTCATGTTGGTTGCTTCACAGACACTGTCCAGCCATCTCATCCTCGGTCGTCCCCTTCTCCTCTTGCCATCACACTTTCCTAACATCAAGGGTTTTTTCCAAGGAGTCTTTTTTTCTCATGAGATGGCCAAAGTACTGGAGCCTCAGCTTCAGGATCTGTCCTTCCAGTGAACACTCAGGGTTGATTTCCTTTAGAATTGATAGGTTTGTTCTCCTTGCAGTCCAGGGGATGCTCAAGAGCCTCCTCCAGCACCACAATTCAAAGGCATCAATTCTTCAGTGGTCTGCTTTCTTTATGGTCCAGCTCTCACTTCCATACATCACAACAGGAAAAACCATACTTTTGACTATTCAGACTTTTGTTTGCAAGGTGATGTCTCTGCTTTTTAAGATGCTGTCAAGATTTGTCATCACTTTCCTCCCAAGAAGCAGGCGTCTTTTAATTTTGTGGGTGCTGTCTCCATCTGCAGTGATCATGGAGCCCAGGAAAATAAAATCTGTCACTGCCTCCATATCTTCCCCTTCTATTTCCCAGGAGGTGATGGGACTAGTCGCCATGATCTTAGTTTTTTTGATGTTGAGTTTCAGACCGTTTTTTGCACTCTCCTCTTTCACCCTCATTACAAGGTTCTTTAATTCCTCCTCACTTTCTGCCATCAGAGTGGTATCATCTGCATATCGGAGGTTGTTGATATTTCTTCCGGCAATCTTGATTCCGGCTTGGGATTCCTCCAGTCCAGCCTTCCGCATGATGTATTCTGCATATAAGTTAAATAAGCTGGGGGACAATATACAGCCTTGTCGGACTCCTTTCCCAATTTTGAACTAATCAGTTGTTCCATATCCAGTTCTAACTGTTGCTTCCTGTCCCACATAGTGGTGGCACACTCTGATACAAATATATCTCAGAACAGATTCAAAAAAATATTTCTCTTTTAATTGTAATCATTGAATGAATGTAATTTTTAAATTGCGACTCTGGTATATCCAAACTTCTGAATAGGAAATTCCATTTCCTTCTGAATAGAAATGGATACTGGGCTCAATACATACTGAAGTGGAAGGGGGTAAAAAAAAAACAATTGGAAAAGGGTAAGGTCAGGGAAGGAGAGAGGCAGAGCACTGGGGAGTGTGTAACTGACCTGATTTTCAACCTGGGCACACCCAGCCATTATATATCTTATCCTTTTAATAGTAACAAAACACAAAGGTAGAGAAATAGGATGGGGAGAGGGAAAGAAGGCAGTGTGTTTAAAAGTTAAAGCAAATATAGTTTAGTGCAGCAAATGTATTTCCCCTGTTATGCATTTTGAAAGATATAACTTCATTTGAAAAATGTCTTCTAGTTAGAAACATTTTACTCCCCAAACTGACCCCGAACAATGATGGAACTGACCTTTTATATGCTGTACCCAGAATCCTGACTATATTTTTTTAATATTTTGTTGACAGCTGGTCCATTGGCTTGAAATTATAAGCCAATGAGAATTAATAGAATATTTGTGAATGCTGTATATCACAACCTAACCATTCAAAGTTTCCCTTCTAGTATATAAGCATATGGATGAATTAATGCCCTTCTAAAATTAAAACTGTTTCCTAACCATATTGGGTTTACTGACAGCTGGCATATTCCCAATGGTAGGCCTCACGGGCAAAGTAACTATTAGGACAGTTACAGGTAGCCTTTTCACCTCACCTCACTTAGACGCATAGCAGCACAGTATTGTGTAGCACATTTATTTATATATTTTACACAACATTTTAGTCAACTTTTCCCTCAGTGTTTTTTATTTTTATTTTGTATCGTCTGGCTGTTGGATAACTCAATGAGTTCAACTTCTTATTGTTCCTCCTGGGAGAAAAGCCAGCCTGTGTAGCCTTGTGTAAGGTGCAATGCCCCAGAGCAGCCAGAGAAAATAGGAGGAGTAAACCACCTTTGCATACTCTATAGCAAGAAAACCCTGGAGATGGTTGTAATAAGCAAGAATTGACCTGATGGCATAAAATTATTATTATAGTTCAGAATGCAGCAATAGAGGGGATGGGGCCAAAATATGTGCTGTCTCTCCCTCTTTACATGAGTGCAGTCATATGAGGGAGATTTGTCAAGTGGGGTTATTATTTGCTAGGGAAAGAAAAGACAGGAACATCCTGATCCTATATATGCAGATGGCTGGATACATATACCATATTCTATTTGTATATTTTATAATTGTGTATTTTTTTAATTTAATTTCATGTTAAATATGATTGGATTGTCCCGGAAGTTCCAGGATAAAAGCCTCTGCAAGTCTTGAAGTCATTGGAATATCATTGATACATATATTTTTCTTGCACAGTTTCATTAGGCATCCATTTGATGTTTATAGTTTTCAATTTTGCTTAACGATTTCATGATGACTTTCAACTAAATTGAATTTGAATGTAACTCCTGCTAAAATTGTCCCAATAAATGGGCATTTAAGGGTTACAGCATTGTTTTGGTGATATTTAACCATTAATTTAAATACACAATTTTTTTACCAGCCAAAGAGCCCTGAAAAATCTCCAAACTAATGTTCTATAATATAATATAGTATTCTAGTTAGGTTGTTCCATTAGATACAGAGTGTTATACAGTAGTTCCTAATACTTATCCTATTTCCACATGTCTGAAGTCCAACTCTACTGAATATGATCTATCATTATTTGTATCTCCCTGCTTCCAAGGCACGGGGAGGGGGAACACTTTTTGTTCCAGCAATTCAAGATAACTCTTATAAAGATCCTTGTGAGAAGTATTCTTATTATAAAAAGCATTTGATCAATATTTGCTCTACAGAAGAGTGCTCTTATAGCTTTACGGCAGTCAGGATTTTCTTGCCCCTTTAACCAGGCCTGAGGGCTCGTCATGCCCAGCGGAATCATGGCCGCTTCAGTAATGCCAGTGCCTCTTTTACAGGCCAGACTGCTAGGCGCTCCGAGAGTGTTATAAGGAGAGGATCAAAGCTACTCATCAGCCAAGTGAGAGAGAGGAGAAGAAAGATTTCAAAAATAGAATGCGGGGGAAGTAAAAGAGAGCATGCATATGAAATCATCCTTGCTGCTGGCATGAGGCAAAAGCAGGGTTTCCCTAACAGAGAACACATATTAATAAATTATCAGGTCCTGGAAAAAAAAGTTAATTTGAAGTATATATTAAAGTTTCCTTCTTGGCTTTCCCACTTTGATTTTACAGTCGTCCCTTGTGGAAACTCTATTTCAAGACTAGGGAATCCTCCACCTTCCAGTTGTTCTTAGACTACAACTCCCATTATCAGCCGTTGATTTTGATGGCTCATACCAGTGGAAGGGTAGTAGCTGCCTGTCGTCTAATCATCAGCTCTTATTGATTGTATTCTTTGAACAAACTCTGAATATAATGATAGGAACTATTCTAAGTGAAGACTTGTCTTGTCCTCCATCCAAACACCCACTGTCATATCCTACCGTTTCCTGATGCTTGACATAGCACAGTGGTAGACTCCATGCTTGCGTACAGAAGGTCTCAGAAACAGCCCCTGGCATTTGATGTTAAAAAGATGAGGTAGCAGGTGATGCGAAAGACCTCAGCTGAACTTCAACCAGGCTGGGTATGACTATATAGATGAACACATAGTGTGACCTGATATAAGGCAATTTTTTTGTGCTGCTGCTGCCTCCATCCAGCCCAGTTTGAAATTAGGTTCAGCAGCCTGCACTGTATTTTCTTTTTAAGTCAAGAAACAGTTTTCTTGTTCCTGAGCTGAATTAAAATACCTGTTGTTGTTGTTTTGACTTATAAGCCAACTGATACTGCTAGAGCACTCTCCGGTTTACAACATAATGAAGGAAACAACAATTCCACCCACCCACCCCGGCAGGTTAAGCACTTGTTTTGCTGACTTCAGAAGGATGGAAGGCTACATCATCCTTGAGCCAGCTACCTGAACCCATAGGGACACCTCTGAGGGTGTAACAAAGTCCACATTCTTCCCTCCACCTTTGCAAGCTCTTTCTGATTTACTTGTCTGATAAAAGCAAGGAAGTTGGAGGAGAGGCTGCCCTGGAGACCTCCCTCCTGTCTCCTGGAATACTGCACGGGCTGCAAGAGTATAGGCAAGAAATACAGTACAATGGAGGAAAGAAGGGGAAATGGGATTACTTAAAGAAATGGATTTAGAGGCCATGTTGCCGAAGATGTCTCTGCTGCCATGAAATGGGTAGGAAGCAACAACAAGGGAACAGAAAGCAGAATGAGTGGCTTGCAAAGGAAGTTCATGCAATGTGGGGAGACATCCATGTTTTTGATTAATTTTTTTAGACCAAGGCAAAGCTGAGAATGTTATATTTTGAAAGGAATTCATTGTGTTATTATTTCCTGGTGGCAGGGTTGCCTTTATCATTGCTGATAACATAAAGATGGGGAAGAGATATCGTCTCTATTCATGGAAGGAGCTTTAGCTATAGATGAATGCTTCACAGTCACCCGATCAAATTAGTTAATCTCTTTCAGCACATTAGCAGTCCTCCTGTATCTGAGCATGCAGTTTGGGAACGGCGGGGTTACCTATATGCATAGGCCATCAATACAACTTTGTTTGCTTTTATTTTTCAACACAACAAACTCACATCTTCACTTGTGTACATCTGTCCCTAACAATTAAGACCATGTTTATTGAAGATTGATATTTCTTTCAGCTTTTGTTTCCTCCTTGCTTTGAAGTGCCTAGGCTTCTTCTTTCACCCCCTTCATCCTTCATCATAAAAAGGGTTGCTTTAATTTGCCTGAAGCACACTGAACTGCACAAAGCAGTAATGATCTCACCCAAGACTGAAAGTCTAATAAGAGATCTTCAGCCCAACCCGAAGCTTCTCCAAGTTAAAGAAGCACTTGAATGCAGTAATTAGCACACCTCAGTGGAATCCAGATTTTCTTAAACGCATCTATGTATTCAACCTTTATTGATGAATGAAGCATTTTTAATTATTCTCTCCTTACCCCCCTGCCTGGACTTAGCTTATAGCTGCTGCTGTAGCTATTAAGCAAAGCAATTAACAACTTTCTTTGTTAGTTAGAGACTTAAAAAGAAGAGAACATAATAAAGCACACATTTTTGTCACCTGTTTTTACTGAAAGCAAATCTGGCCATCTGGGCCAGGCTGATGGTGGCATCGCAAAATGCTCTTATCATTAATACATAGAATCCAAGGCAGGTTTAGGAGACACAGGCTTGACAGCAGAGAATATTGGTCAAATAAAGTGCCTATCTCTCTTATAAAAAACATAGGGCTTCCAAGGGACAGTTCAGGTGGGATTCAGAGGGAGGTACCCACCTATATAATCAGGATTGGACCACAGGCTGTCTATGGCACTTCCATTCTAATTGGCGGCAGACAAAGGTGCTGCTGCCTGGGGCACTGTTGGGGTTTTAGTCTAAAAACACAAATCCGTGCACTTCTAGTAGCAGAAAAATAACATTAAAATACAGAGCTAAACGTGGCTTTGTTTTTCCTTCTTCTAGAAAAAGCTCATTTTAGTTAGGTTATGTTTGCAGAATGCATAGGACTAAAAATTTGGTCAGGGCTGTTTAATATCTTGCAATGCACTTCCTCATGGTTTACGGGACACTGTGACCCAGAGCAGACAAGGTGTCCAATCTGCTGGTGTCTTCACATGATTTCCTCTTTGGTTATGCAAGAAGATTTTCTAGACAGCAGTGAACAGAAATGCTGAGCGCTGTTTTTCCTATTTTCATCCAAATTTCCTGCAAGTTTGACAGTCCTACCATCCTGGTGCTTGGAGTATTATCCCGTGCAAGATGTTTACATTGTTCTGCTGTAATTGTTCTTGTCAATTGCATTCAATTGCATTCCCTACTCTACTCAATTTCAAATTGTTGTATCCCTCTGCTCCGCAGGGATTATTGTTATGGTCAATTCTCAGCTCTTACTCTGATTGGTTTCAAATTGTAGTGCCACTCAGTGTAAGAGTCTGAAGCCAACAGGAGGTTTTGACAGGGAATTTTGCAGACAATGACATCAATTCCTGTGAAAGATCTAAAGAATTATCCATATGATTTCATGGTAAGTAAACCAAAGACATTTTGCTGGCTGGGGCATATGAGAGAAAGGAAAAGGCAGAAAATCTTGTAAAAACCTGTGGGACCAAGAGGCATCTATGTTCATAACCCTACGTGCAGTAGACATAAACCTTTCATGTCTAAATAAAATATCCAAAACATGAAAGAAGCGCTCTTTTCATGTAATTTGTGTTCTTCTGGTGACTGATGAAAAAAAGTATTAATTTGAAAAAGGTCTCTTGAACTGAATGGTTCATATTTGTGAAAGAGAGGTCTATGAAAGTTTCATGTTTCTTTTTCATTCCCTTTTTAACAATCTTTCAGTGCCCTTTCATTCTTTGTCAAAGTACCTGAAAAATGTTTTCTCCATAGCATTGCAAGAGCTGTCAGCAGCTAACCAATGAAAAGGTTCAGGAGGAGCAGATCAGGGGAAAACAAAAGAAAAAAATAAAAATAAAGAAGACAACATGTTGTGGCACTCCAAGGACTGTTCATGGACAAGTCCACTTCCTCAGATATAAGAGTTGGACTACAGTACATGGCAAATATTTATACATGGCCCCCAAACAAAGAGACTGTTCATTTCCTGGGCACCAGTTGTTGATAATGCAGCATTGCACACCTGACCTTTAAGACCTTTGTGGATATTCAGTTCCCCTCCCAGGAAGCATTGTTCTGTAAACAAATGACAATGATTGGTGGCAAAATTAATTCTAACCTATAAATAACAAACAGGAACAACATGATAATGAGTATCTCTAATCACCAATGGGACTTGTGAGGTTAGTTAGTAAGAAAACACAGCTTGGAATTACAGCAGATAAAACATAATAGTTTACATTTGATAATAAACCTTGGTTCCTATTGAGTCCATTGAGATGGGTTTTAAACATATCTATATATTTTATCAGAGCTATTGCCCTCTGGATTTCTTCTTTCTTTTCTCTCTTGGGGGAGGCCAGGCAAGAATCTGTAAAAGGGCCTGGAATTGCGGGTTTTTTAGTTCAGTCTTTCCTTGTGAGAATATTGTGTGCTGAACTCCGGTTACCCTCTATTTTAGATTGCTGCTTGCTGGCCTGCTGTGCCTCTAGCTTGAATCCTTCCCTTTTTGCCATTCTTCATTGATTTTTGGAGTGATCCCTCCCATCCTAGGTCTTCAAGTAATTTTTGCTGCTGTCAAATAGTCTGCATGTGCCTTTGAAACCTTATCCCAGATTTCTTTGGGAATTTTTCATTCTTTAGCTTTTCTTTTTTTCCACTTCTTGCAGTGTGTG
Source organism: Pogona vitticeps (assembly GCF_051106095.1). Taxonomy (NCBI): domain Eukaryota; kingdom Metazoa; phylum Chordata; class Lepidosauria; order Squamata; family Agamidae; genus Pogona; species Pogona vitticeps. The sequence continues at coordinate 62,741,295 of NC_135787.1, forward strand.
TGCATTTTCCATTCTCAGATTATTTTTGTTGCTGTCTGCTATACTTAAGAAGAGAAGACTGGACATCAAGTTGTAGAAGAAAAAGAACTTTCTCCATATACTGGTTTAGACAGGAGGAAATGGACAGGAGCTGGTATTTTGTTTGTTTTTGGCTGTTCTCCCCACCCCCCAATGTGTTGGGATGTGCTTTCCCTGTTTGTTTGATTTTTAAAATTATTATTCAGTTAATTTAATGTGTATTTGTTGTGCTAAAGTTGTATACAATATTTTGACAGGTTTTTTGGAACCTTTTTTTTGCTTCTGTTGGGGAGGGTGGGGGCTGGTCTGTAGAGTTTATGACTGGGCCACTGTGCTGTTTGGGTGGTTGTTGTGGTTGATTGGAGCCATGGGTTACTCATGTATCTGTGGCATAAATAAAATTATGAGATACTGCCATCCAGCTCTCACTGGTGGCCCTTCCCTCCTCAGCTGCCAGCAGAAGGATATCTGAGGAACCATTATGTGCTGAGGAGAAGAGAGGAAAACTAGACACAAGATGGTGAATTGCTATAACCCAGGTGTCAGTGGTGGACTCTCCCTCCTTCAGTTGCCACCAGAAGAGTTCTGAGGAACCAGTTTGCCCTGGGAGTCGTGTAGGGAAAATATTAGGGGATGGGTAGATGAGAGAAGAGCAGTTCAAGAGAGGTGGTAGAGGAAGGGATAGGTGAGAAGGAGCAACAAAAGGGAAGAATGAGTCAGAGGAAAGAAGGAAGAAAAAGGTTCATTGGCAAAACTTGTTCATCCTTGCTAACTGTTTTTTGTTTTCACACAACAGATACTTTATTGACTTTTTTAAAATATGGTATCAGTTTCATTGAGCTAAAGATCTGAGAGAGGAAGAGCAGATAAATATTTGGATATGTCAAGAAAGTTCCTTTAAGACAAAGAGGAATACATATTTAGCTCTATAGGGAGGGCATTTTTCCTCAGTGCTAGTAGAGCAGGGATGGAGACACTGGGGGTCGCAGTGTGGTTCCCAGGCCCCGGAAGATGCATACACTTGGTTCACATTATCCTGGCAGAATAAATGACATTAATAAAAATGCATGAAGCTATGCATATGGAATCCACCGCAACGGCTACAAGTGCCTTCTTGACAATTTGCATTCTTCCTGAATACAGAACTCCTGCTTGAAGATAATGACCCCCACACACACATTTACATAACCGAGCAGCTTTTTTTTTTTTTTTTAAATGCTGTTCAGTTTCATAGAGTTTTAATATTCTTTGGGCTCATTTGTATTGCATAATAATGAATAAAATATGACCCTTCACATATAAGCATGCAACTCAGACTCCATTTACTCCCCAGACACTTGCAGATTCACATCTTCTCCAGTGCCAGTCAGATTTAGGAACTCGCACACAAGCCTTAGTGATCTGCACTTAAAACTACAGTAATCCGGCGACTTTCCATTGCCTTCTCTTTACTTGGGCAGAATGGCAGCCTGTTTACAGGGCCGGAGTTGTGGGCTGGTGTTAAGACTGGGAGAGATGGCTCACTTTTGCGCACAAATCAGGTTGTACAGCTTTTTCTCTGAAACCCATTCATCTGAAACTTGGCAGTGCAAAGGAGGTAGAATGTGTGGCCCTTCTTCGGAGTGCAGGGTTTTCCTTTCATGCAAGTTGCAAGTAAAATAGGGAAGGTTGGATCCAGGTTAGAGGTTTAGCATGGAATCAGGAGAGTTGTAATATCAGTCTGGGGCACCTCCATGCACACTTCCAATCCGCTTACCAAAAAAATTTCGAATTTTTTAAAAGGGGAACTTTCCAATGTGAAATTGTTTCCATGTGCACCTCAACCACATCCAATGAGGACCATAAAGGGGGGCAAAGAGTTAAATACCTCCTACTCCAGATTCCAGCATCCCACACTGAATTGGGGGGTTCCATGGTAAGAGTTTGTGTGTGTGTGGCGGGCAATCTTGCACTGAAGGCCAGAACTGGACAATTGAGATCTTTGGCATTTTTTCCATAATTCTACCCATAATAGCAGTGGTTCATTATGGTTCTATTGTGCTATATTATATTTAGAAACCAGCTCCTATCCAAAATGCAAGGCTACAAAACTCAAACTTGGCTGGATAAACAACAGTTCTGATGCAAAATGGTAAGCCACAAGCATTTTCTTTTTGGGAAGAAATAATTTGAAACTGCTAGAGCAAACAGAATTCTTCATGAACCCTTTGGGCAGGAGAAAGCAATAGAAAGCTTAGAACCCCCCAATTATGAAGTGAGGAGAAGGAGACTGCATCATAGTGGGTACATATATATTTTTTTCCAAACTATGCCCATCTGCCCTGAATCAGAGGGCATGGTAGTAACTTGGAAAGTATTTAGGGGACACAACAAGAAGACAGGGGCCATTTGGGAGTTTTCATAACTACAGAATTTATTTTTTCTGTTATTTTAGAAAGTTTGTCTTTCCTAATGTATATAAAATATTCCTGGAGAATACAAATCTTCAGCTCTAAGACTTAAAAAGTTTAAGTATATAAGCATGTAAGAATATTGTTCACACATTAACAATAATGGTATATTAACCTTCCTTCAATACAAATGACAGATTAGCTGATATGCAGCTGACAGTAATCTCTCAGTGGCACATCATTTTCACAGTGCTAGCTAAAAGGTTGTATTTCATGGGGGACTTTAAAGATATTAATTTTCATTCCAGTCCTCGTCTTGCATTTATGTCTCTTGACACCTTATGGCAAGAGGAGAATGAAATGGTTTATCTTTCACCTTTTGAGTCTTCAAAGTCTTTTTTTCCTCAGGATGTTAGACCAAACAAGATTTTTATGTCTTCTGCAAGTAAGCTGTAATATGCCCTGCTCTTAAGAAGTGGGTATAAGGGATTTAGTATTTACTGGAAGCAGTAACTAGAAAAAACAACACAAGCTCATTGAAAATTCATGGTGGGCATGTAGACAGAATACAGCTTCAGGGTTATCCTGTACTCTTGCTGTCCCATGATCACAGCCGTTGGTACTTACTCTACAGGCCACCACAGCTTTTTTGTGGAAATGCCAACACTTGCATACAAACAGGATACAGTTCCCCTGTGGCTGTGGACAAGCTATATAGGTTAGCTGTACAGGTGTTTATTGCACCTTGATACGTATGGTTAGACAAATGGATGTGTTGAAATCCTCTTAAGCTGTAAACTATGTCTATCACATGGCAATATACACTGATGTTGTAAACTTTGGCAAGACCGTAGCAAAGCATGTATTATTTTAATATGGGGATGGGCAGGATTCTTATGTATGTGTAATGCAATTGCTGCTTTCACCATACCATACAGATCTGACCAGGTAGAATTTTAAATCTATATTAATCCATAAAATAGTATTTTAAATATAATCATATAGTTAATAACTTGAATGAACAGAAACAAATATTTACATATCAAATAAAACAAAGCAGGCTATAGATATGCAAACAACTGATACACACACAAAAATTAATTGAATTGAATAAAAGAAGGGGGGAAGAAACAGGTGAATCTATGACCAAAAGCATCAGATAAATAAATTTCTCTAAGTTGCTGAGGTTCAGAAAATCAGTTCGACAGTAAAATTTACTAGACATTTACTAGCAATGTCCCTATATTACCAGTCAGCTACTGTGGAATAGAATAATCTTGGCTGATCTTGGTAGATTGCAACAAAATTTGCAAGACCTGAGCGGATCTGTAAATGGTAGGATCTTTGGAGGTCATGAATTTATAGTGTTGTGATAGGGCAGAAATGACTTGATGGCACCTAACTACAAGGCAATACTCCCAAAGGAAGGGCTTTTGCTGTGCCAGCATCTCCACTCTGCTTCCAATTATTCTCTGTTTGCTCTTCCTTCTCAGCTACATTCTTGGTTTTCCACTGCCAGTTTTTCAAATGTAATTTTTTTCAAAGTTCCAGGCTCATACAGGAAGAATGTCTGAAGGATCACAAGTATTTGGGGTTCCCAGGTCTCACAACATGGGCTGAAGTGTAACAAAATATTATACTTCTGTAGGATGGCAGTCAAATCTCAGGGCAAATGGATGGCTAGCACCTATCTCCTGCCCACTAGCACCAGAGCTTGCTGGTGCAGCATGAAGGTGTTTTGTGCTGTACATGCAATATTAGTTCAGGTCATAGTGCAAGAAATCCATACTGACTCAATCTCTCACACACATAATTATTTTGCAGTTTTTACATAAGCCCCCACCCAGCCCTGTAGCCTCAAGGAATGGGAAGATGTTGACCTGGGAACCCAGACAAGCTTTACACAGAGACACCTGTATATAAATGTGTAATGTCTGTATATAAGTTATGTGTGTATATAAGTATACACACATAAGTATGTATTTTGAAGGGTTTTCCTAATCCCTACACTGGCCCTACACTGTACCCTGGGATGTTGCCAAGGTGTGAAATGTTGTATGTATAGAGTGCTAAAGTAAGTAAGGGGACTGTAAAAATGCAATTCTGAAAATGTACGTTATACTTTAAAAATGAAGTTTGAATAGCCGTGTATTAAGAGTCACTGTGAAATAATCAGCCAGCTCTCCAGCTGAGTCTGAAAGCAAGGTCAATGCAAAAATCACATTGCCTCACAAAAATATCTCTTTCCTAGCTAGCTGACGGTTGAACATGTAAACAGCTGATAAGGAAAATAAAAACAATCAGGAAAAAAAAGTCATAGACCCTGGAACTCCTAGAATTCCAAAATCAGGATCGAACAAATTGGTATCTGGCCAAATTTGTTCACCAGCAAGTTATGCTCTTGGCATTTTGCTCATATAGCAAAACTGTACCCAAGTAAAATAATATGGAAACAGTTTGCTACTACAGTAGCTACAAAGGAGATGTAAATGAACATGAAAAATATAAATATAGAGAGACAAGAGACACGTACATGCTGCACACACTGGATACCTACAGCATAGAAACCAACACACCAACATCATGGATTTTGCTCCATAGATGCAAATTGGTACATGGCTGATCTGGCTGGGTGAGAACATTGTTAATATTTTAACTTTATATCCAGGAATATGCTTAAAGGCTAAGAAATGTAGTTTACTTTCACATATTTTTACTTTTAAGAATGTTGCTATTTTAAATGGTATATTCCCTGCTTTTTGATTGTGCCTTTAGAGGCAACAAGCTCCTGTATTGTTAAAATGTAAGAAAAGGTAGAGAAAAGAAAAAGTTTCATTCTCACATCATGCCCAAAAACATCATCACACCCAGCAGTGCCCCTAAAGGAGTGATATGCTACTTTTCAGCATCACAAATGCTGAAAACAAGACAAAATAATGTGTGCACGTATTCTACAAAAACACATATGCCACATTGTTGCCGTTGTTGTTGTTTAGGCCTTCCTGTCTTCCACTGCCTCCTGGAGTTTGCTCAATTTATTACATTTATTACAATTTACATTTATTACAATTTATTACATTGTGCCAAATTCCACTCAGGTTTGCACCATATCCTTTATTTATATCAAATCATGAGCCCTTTTTTTCCCTCCTCATGTGGGAATTTGTATATATTTTTCCTATGCATTTTGCCTTTTGTATTCCTTTATTTAGGCATTTTTTCCTAAGGAATATACTTATATACACTTTTTCCTATTGATTAGAGCAGTGTTTTTAATTTTCATTTTGGTTGGGCCTGTTTTTAGTCATTCTTACTTTTTAGAACAGTTTGGAATATGATGTATTTATTTATTTATTTATTTATTTATTTATTTATTTATTTATTTATTTATTTATTTATTTATTTATTTATTTATTTATTTATTTATTTATTTATTGGACTTATATACCGCCCCATAGCACTACAAGCACTCTCCGCGCGGTTTACAATTTTAATTATACAGGCTACACATTGCCCCCCCCCCAGCAAGCTGGGTACTCATTTTACTGACCTCGGAAGGATGGAAGGCTGAGTCAACCTTGAGCCGGCTACCTGGGATTTGAACCTCAGGTCATGAGCACAGTTTTAGCTGCAGTACAGCGATTTAACCACTGCGCCACGAGGCTCTAAGCCTTCAAATAAGGCTAGGAAATAACAAGGTAATTGTTAGATAACAAGGTGATTACTAGAATACAAGATGATTACTAGAAATCACAAGGTGATTGCAGTGGTGCCTCGCAAGACAATGTTAATTTGTTCCATGAAAAACGTCGTCTTGTGAAAACATTGTCTTGCGAAATGCAGTTCCCCACTGGAATGCATTGAAATCTATTTAATGTATTCCAATGGGGAAAATCGTCGTCTTGTGAAAATCATCCATAGAAAACTTCATCTTGCAAAGCGCCACAGCGATCGCAAAAACCAATCGTCTTGCGGATTAATCGTCCTGCGAAGCAACAGTCTTGTGAGGCACCACTTTACTAGAATCCAGCATGGGTTTGTTAAGAACAGGTCATGCCAAACAAATCTTATTGCCTTCTTTGATAAAGTGACTAAATTAGTGAACCAAGGAAACACAGTGGATATAGTATACTTAGACTTCAGTAAGGCATTTGATAAGGTAGACCACATCCTACTTCTGCATAAGATAGAACTAAATGGGGTAGACAGTACAACTACCGGATGAATTTGCAGCTGGCTGACCAGCCTCATTCAACATGTGGTCCTCAATAGAACCACATCTATGTGGAGGGAAGTATGCACTGTGGTCCCTCAAGGTTTTGTCTTAGGCCCAGTGCTTTTCAACATCTTCATAAATGACCTGAATGAGGGGACTGAAGGAGCACTCATCAAATTTGCTGATAACACAAAGCTGGGGGAAATTGCTAATACTTTGGAAGATAGACTCAATATTCAGAAGGCTCTAGACAGACTTGAACATTGGGCCCTGTCCAATAAGATGCAGTTCAGTGGGAGGAAAAGTAAGATCACTTAGGCAGGATAAACCAGATGCTCAGGTACAGGATAGGTGGTACCTGGCTTGACAGTAGTGCCTGTGAGAAAGATTTAAGTGTCTTGGTGGACCACCACCTAAAGATGAATCAGCAATGTCCTGCAGCTACCAAAAAAGCCAACACAGTCCTAGGCTGCATCAACAAAGGGATAGCATCAAGATCACAAGAAGTGATAGTACCACTCTATACCGCGCTGATGAGACCACACTTGGAGTGCAATGTCCAGTTCTGGTCACCACAAGACAAAAAAGACACTGAGACCCTGGAAGGGGTGCCGGGAAGAGCAACAAAGATAATAAGGGGACTGGAGGCTAAATCCAATGAAGAACAACTAAAAGAACTAGTTATGTTTAGCTTAACAAAGAGAAGACTGAGGGGAGACATGATAGCAGTCTTTCAGTATCTGAAGGGCTGCCACAGGGAAAAGGGCATTGATTTATTCTCCATTGCGCCTGAGGGTAGGACAAGAACCAATGGATGGAAACCCATCAGAGGGAGATCCAACCTGGAAATAAGGAGGAATTTCCTGACAGTGAGAACCATTAAGCAGTGGAACAGCTTGCCTCCTGATGTTGTGGGTGCCCCATCACTGGAGGTTTTAAAGAAAAGATTGGACAGTCATCTGTCTGGGATGGTGTGAGGTCCGGGATGGTATGAGGTATCCTGCCTTGGGCAGGGTGTTGGACTAGAAGACCTCCAAGGTGTCTTCCAACCCTACAACAATTCTATAATTCTATGAAATATGAAAATTCTAAAGGTCTGCTTTGTCTTACAACAAATAATAGGAGATACAAAATGGACAATTTTAGCCCTCCTGTCCTATTCATTTTTCAGTCCCCACTTAAGCAGGTTAAAGCGTATGGTCTTTGACTTACAGTTGCTACGCCATTAGGATTGGTGGAAATAGTCAGATGGAGAAGATCAATGAGACTGGCCCACAGGCCATGTCGTGACAAGCTTTTTAAATACTACATCCATTCAGTGGGATAAAATGTAAGAAAATATTATCTTGGGCACTGTTTTAATGTGCAAAAGGAACTTTGATGTGTAAAAGGAGCTGTAAATCACATTATATGGGAGCACTGGATGGCTTCTGTGTATGTAAAAGTGGAATCTTAATTTTCAAGGAGTTAAGCATGGATGTTAATGACTGCCATCTAATTCTAGTGGAAGATTTTTTTTACAGGATTTGGAGTCATACATAAAATAGGTAAGCTTGGCACCTTTCCAGCATCTCAGTAAGAGCATTTAAGTAATATTAAGGCTTAAGCAACCAAATTTGTTACTGAACATGTTTACTATCCATGCTGCTTAATCCTGCTTTATGGAAAAATTCAGAGACCTATAGTTAAGGTGCAGAGAAAATCAGCGTGACAAATGAAAACAGGATTTATAACCTTGCAAGTTATTGAATATAACCTCTTCTAATAATGGAAGCTACCCCTGCCCCTCCTCATTTAAATTTTGCATAGAGTATGGAGGAAGTTTGAAAGAGATGATGGCTTGAAATGGAAAGACAGGGAGTGGAGTGAAAATGAAGAAATCTAAAACATCTGAAAAAGATTTACATGAATTATGTGCAGAGCGCTTCCTTCAGCTTGGGTGAGGAGCAATGCAATATAATTGACAAAAGATTTCAGGTCAGATAATAGCTAGTAAAGAACAGTTAGCTAATTAGAGTTTGATTTGGTACAATGCATGTTAAGGAGGAAGCCCACAGAATTGTAAGTCAGCCAGAACTAATTTTACATTTATACTTTTTAGCAGGGAGTTTGAACTACCTTGGTTATCCTAACCCCTTTTTTCTTTTTTTCTTTTCTGGAATTTCAAGACTTGTTTTATTTGAAGAAATGAATTAGGGTGACTTGTTAATATACTTAATTACTTAATGATTGGTCAATGAACACTTTGAGTTTCATTGCCTTTCTGCTACTATTTTCTCATAAGGTGTTTTTAGCAGACTGTAACACTCAAATGGGCTATTTAAACTGACCCGAGAAAACCTCAGTCTATTGTACAGTATTTACATTCTGCCGTTTCTCTTGGTGCTCAGTGCTGCAGGGTAACTAGGAAGCCTAAACTAAATGGAACTAGGAGAGTCAAAAAGGGCTTAGTTTAAAGAAAGTAATGGTGTGACAGCACTGCAGAAAAGAAGCAGTTCCAGAGGAAAGGTTCTGCTCTATCTTAAGAGTCCAGCTGCACATCTAGTTCACTCTCCTTCCCTCTGTAAATTTCAAGCAGCTGCTCACACTCTCTCTCCCTGACAATTGTTTTGTGTTTGTGTGAGACATGGATAACAGATGAAAAAGGAAATCAGCTTCTGCGATTTTCTCTTGCTTGTTGTCTCTTTGTGAATGGTAGTGAACACAAGAGGTTATCTGTAGACCATCTTGACTGCTGACATCAGTGTCCTCAACATTTAGGCTACCCTTTGCTATGTAAAGTGTGGTATCTTTTTTCCTGCTACCAACACAAGCCAATTTTTTGCCATTTTGAATCATGGGCACAGAAGCACAGTATCCCACATTCATAAAGCTGGGTTGTTGGGTTTACCATCACCCCCACAAAGAATTGATAGGCTAAGAGGCCAAGGTGCACATATCTAGCAGCATCACTTGGTACACCTTTTGTTAGACTGTGCTGCTTTAGAATGTACTTTGGGGCTACATACTTAGGTTGTACAGAAATTTTGCTGTTCATTGATGTTATTTTTTCATTGGACGAAAAAATTACTGGCACTAATTTGGTGCATACTTTTCTCCCTAAATACTGCAGGGGAGAGAGGGGATTCTTGCAGCCTTTTTTAAAAAGGAAAAGCAAAGCTACCTGCAGAAGTTAGTTGTGACATTCATACTCTTCTATGGCTACTTGGGTGTTGCTTTGTCTGGACACCTTCCCCAGAAAACTTCTTTTTAGAAAAATATAACATGCCTTTGGGTGAAGAAAATTGGTTTAAACAAATTGATTGATGATGTGAGGTCTCAACCATGTGTTCATTATACGATTTATATCCCATCTTTCTCCTTAAAATTGGAGACAGGGTCACTCACAATAAGACTGAAGACAATGAAAACACAACATACACTCAGCAATCATAGCATGTCAACAACAGCACAACATTTCATTTTGAAATGAATACAGCACAGATCCAGTAAAGAGACTCATTTAAATTTAGTGGAGTACGTGTGAAGAATGGTGGAACTGTATCTTCTAATTTTCATGAATTCAGTAATAAATTCAGAAGAGGCAGATTCTTTCCCCCACTGACGTCTTGCATTTGTCAACCCCCCAAAAACAAAAATACGACACACAGGCTCCATGGCACAAATGTAATATTAGCACAATGGTTTGTGACGATTTTGTTGTCTTTTAACAAACATGAGATTTAAGCTGTTATTTGGAGAAGGCCACATTTAATTTCAAGGGATTGTCTATATCTTCTGTAACCAAATGTTACACAGCCTACATACACCGTAAACAAAACCTTGTTACTGCCCTGCTATCACCATTTCAGGCAAACAAAACCGGTCTTCCAGGCACGTAGCAATTCTGGCCCATTTTTTATTTTTTTGTATTAGGATGCATTTTAACACAATATAAAACAGATTCTTTTTGAAGTTCTTTGGAGGGCTGGATAGCTTAAATGGACCACCTGGCTGCTGGTCTGGAGTTTGATTCCTTGTTGTACCTCCTGGAAGAAGAACCAACATATGTAGCTGTAGGCAAGCTGCACAGTCCCAGGATGCCCCACAAAGTAGGGAAGAGTAAACCATTCCTTGGTACTCTATACCTATGGCAAAAGTTGCCATAAACCAGAATTGACTTGATATCAAGCAATTATTACAATCTAAAAGCCTGCTAATTACTCAAGATGATTTAATTTTATACAAGAAAGCACTTATCTATTCTCATCATTTGAAAACAGTGTACTATGGCTGGAAACTTCTTGGATTATAATTTGTGTTATAATTTGTGTACTATCTGCATGAAGCCATAATAGAATCATGTAGACAGCAAATAGAATATACCTCTGGCACCACGGAAATCAAGCTTCAACAGCTTTATGCCCATGTGGGAAAAATAGGTGTAGAATGGCCACCTGTATTATTTACCTGCATCTCCCCTTGAAACACAGCACATCATCATTCTCCATGTAGTTGCCTCTTCCTATTATCCATTATCCCAGTGCCATGTTTACTGCAGACAAGATGTTCAAGGACAGTATGGAATAAATAAAAGAACAATTCCAGCCAGATTGTTTCTCTTTCATTTACTGAGCAAAACCCTGTTGTGTAAATTTATGCTGGTATAAACTGGATCCAGCACTGGAAATAGATAAAGGCTTCATATCTTCCCTTATCAGGTTCTCAGGCTCCCTAGAACTCCTTTTTCCAAGCATTCACCTGGCTTTATTACTTCCTGGAGGACCACCCTCAGAGAGTTCAGTTTGGAGAGATACATTGCTGTATGCTCTGTGGACTCTCAATTGTGGAGTCGTGCAGCGGTCAATCATCTCCCCAATGCTATTTAATAGCTGTATGAGGTCACTGGGGGAGGTCATCAGGGGTTTTGGAGCTTCTTGTCACCAATATGCAGTGAAACTCCCTAATCAGCCAACAGGCAGAAATAAGCAGCTTCAGTGAGCTTCCAAGTCGCTGGCAGCCATCTGAGAGAAGCAAGGAACAGCACCTGGCATCGCCGTTTTTCCATCGGGTGAGAATCTTTTTACAACTAATTGCCTACGTACCCCTACATATGGAAAAAAAAAGAATTGTTATCTTATCTCAGTAACTTTTTAAAGCGGCAGAAAATCTGGTGAGAGGGATAGCTGAAGAAAGTAACTTTTTAAAATTATACTTTAAGAATATTTACAACCTGGCGTTATAAGCTTAAGAGACCTTCCTGCAAATTAAGTGCGGACATTGTTTTGACTATCCAGAGCATTTGGAATGATTCCCAGAAGATGTGACCTTGAATATACTGTTGTTGCTTAAGTCTGAAAAACTGTTTATTTCCTCGTGAGCTTCTGGCTGGAATTAACCCTAAAGTGGACTTTTCAAAAACTGTTCCTTGGGTCGAATTTGGTTCAATTTTACATAGCCAAAGCGGAACTCTTGAAATGACTCTGGAAATTTGAAATATCTGTTTATAAGCATCTAGGCAGCAGAAACAGAATGGCACAACAAGGACAATTTTGGAATGAAATAAAATATATGCTTCAAAAAATATTAACGACCGTGAGATCTCATTATCAAGAGACAAAATTATCTAATCAACATCAGAAGGACTATAGTCCACAAGCAACAGGAAACAACAAGGAAGGAAATGGGAGTATCACAGATGATGTATGACAAACCAAGCAGCAGCTTGAGAAAGCTAACCTAAGAGAAACATCAGTCTTGGACCAGAGGAGAGTACCAGGGGAAGACAAAGGGAAAAAAACAGCAAAATTAACCAAAAAAAGCCTGGAAGACTCATTGAAGATAGACCAAGTACAAAAGGAGTCAGTGGACATAAATCAGAACTACAAAATGGTTTCAGAGGACATGAAAGATGACAGAATGTTTAGAGATATAGCAGGGAATGAAAAAAGAGGAATCAGAGAGGGAAATACCTAGAAAGATCAAAAAAGGGAAAACAAGGAAGGGCCCCTTAATATTGGAAACATGTTTATATTTATCATCTGGATCTGTAAAAGGGTATATTCTATATATTAAAAGGAGAACTAAATTGAAATAAGGGAGCCCGAATCAGGGTAAAGATGTAATATGGTGATTTTTTATTTTAGGCAAACTAAACTAGATATAAAGCTGGGTCATGGATCTGGAACCACTTTCAATAAGAATGTTATTAGAAGATCCTGAGAACTTTATATAATATGAGAGTAATATTATGATAGTAGTTATATTATATACTAAAATCTGTATATGAATGGTTTGAAAGATGGTTGGAATTTGGGGGGATAATCAGGAAGACACTGAGATGTAAAAAACAAATAATTGCAAGCAAGTACGTAACACGATGTTTGACAAGCACAAACAATGTAGATAGATTGGAAAATTAATAAAAAATGTTTTAAAAAAACTGGCTATTTAGTGCCTCCAATAATGTAACATTCAACATACTGCCATGTTTTTATGCTATTAAATGTTAAGGTATTGTACCATATTTCACTACGTCTTCCACTGTATTATATGGTATTTTGTTTTGCACTTTTTAATTTATCAATGTCTTCTTATTTTGTTATTTTATTGTTTTCTGTCTAGTTGTTGTAAACCGCCCAGAGTGTCCTTGGCTGCCAGATGGGTGGTACATAAATCAAAAAAGTAAAAAATTAATAAATAAACTTTTCCCCTGAAGAAGTCTTTGGGAGCCTCAGGATGGGACAGGGAGAAGCTTTAATGAGTAAAAATCATTACTGGATTACTGCCATCAGGATCAGGAGTATTGAAGAATACGATGACACTTCACTGCAAATCTCCTGAGATGATCACACTCAGGGACTTCGTGTAGCTATTAAATAATGCTGGTGATGAGATGCTACCACTGCAGCTGCCAGGGGGCTCTGAAATAATCTCCTAAGAACCTCCCCTGCAGGTGAGAATGGAACCATTGATGTTCTATACTCTTAACCCACTGAGCCAATCTGGAAGGTACCATGGCTTGATGGTATCAAATGCTACTGAAAAACCACTGACACAACTCTCTTGGAGATTCCCCCTTCCCCATAAAAGGGATTCTTTGATGCCAGATGGTAGTAATCAACAACCATGGGATCCAGGAAGAGTTCCTTTAAAGGTAGTCAAACCAAAGCTAATTTAAGGGCAGCAGACACAGATCCTTCACATGAAAGAAGCACTGTCACACTTTACACCCACTCAGCCAAGCCCCTTCATAAAGACTGAATCAGGTAAGAAGCAACGGGATCAAGAGAACATGGGGTTGCAAACATTTTGTCCATATCGCCAAGCTGCATCAACTGAAACATAGAAGGGACATAAGTGGGCCATGAATTGCAGCCTTCTGAAAATGCCATTGTTAATGGCAGAATGATTCTTGAAATCTGTGCCACAAAAAACTCAGGTAGTTGCCTTTGTAATAGGTGGGACCTCTAAAGAAGCAAATTATTTCGTGCAGAAAGATCTTTCATTTCTATACTCAGACATTTCAGCCAATCCGCTCTTTAGCATCCTCTATATGAACAGACCCAGAAGCACGTAGCTTTATCCATCAGGATTTCCTGCAGTCAGGGTTTCCTGCAGGAGAACTTGACAAAATTTACACGCACCCAGAACAACTCATTGCATTTGTATGTATCGCAACCTAGATCTGAATTATTCATGGGCTATTATTTCTGAACAGTTCCTCTTCCAGTCTGCCGATTATTGAAGCCCAGGAGCAGCAAGAAGGAGCTAGAGGAATAGCAATCATAGGTGAAAGGTGTTGGCTGCAGAAAGAGACCAGGATTTGGAATTAAAGAAGGCCATAGCCTATACTTAGCCTAGACTTGGATATAGCCAACTATACAGAGACCATGTATTTTTACACAAGATGTGCCCTGATGAATTATGAAGAACTTTTGTCCTTGATTTTGTTCTCTTTATCCCTTAAATTGATCAAACCTACCATCTGTATGTTTTAAAATTTGCCCTAGCCAGGATCCTGTGCAGTCAAGCAGCTGATGTAACACATGGTACCATGAGTGGTTTGACATTCATGCTTATGCACAAGGAGACATCCAGTAGCTCCTTGAACACATGTAAGTCAGACTTTCTCAGTAAGAAGCACCACTGCACAACCTCCATTCCTAAACAAAAGCACTCTCATTAATCTACTGGGGAAGCCTTCTACCCAGTGTAGTCTCAGTATGAGCCTGAACCCATTATGTAAGTGTGGCAGAACAATCATGCTAGGTCAATAAAAGATCCCCCAGGGCGTTGCCAGTTGGCTCCGCTGGCTCAGACTTTTGCTGTTGACTCTGTTGTTCTCTCTCTAAGGCAATTAGCCTTCTTTTGTTCTGTGATCACCCACACAATTCTTTATCTTCAACCCTGGCATAACCTGGAATTGCAATGTCAATTATCTAGATGTTTCTTTGTACTATTACTACTATGTTTTGTGTGTTGTGTTCAAGGTGTCTATAACTTTGGATTCTGGAATCCCACAAGATCTTGACTTCATCATGTCTAATTTTATAATCTGTTTGTGTAATCCTTGGACATTCGCTGATGAGGTGTGACACAGTTTCATCGTTTTCATTGCAGAGTCGACATTTGCTGTTAGCACTAATTCCTTGAATTTTGGCTTTCAGAACATTAGTTTGGAGTTCTTGTTCTTGTTTTTACTATTACTATTGCTATATAAAACACTGAATCTTGTGTCACTACTTGCTATAAATATGGAACATCTGCTTCTCTTTGGAAGAAATTATTAGCTTTTCTGCAACTTGCTTCTCTACTGGAATCACATGCCAGATGTTGGACTTGAGAATCTGGCAAGTTAAAAGGTCAAGAAAATCCCAGTTTGTGTTTCCTAGTCTTGGGTAAAGTAACTCTTTAGATCTCAATCCTGCTATTTTCCCAGTTTCAAAAGGAACAATTGAAAATTCATGACATGGGCATTTAAAATGATGACAATGACAATCACAACAATAACAAAGGCTTCTAAAGAAGTGAACCATGAATACAAAATGTTCTATTTAATCACTGTGGAGGAAGAGCTGTAGTGAAAAAAATATATTACTGGGTCCAAAGAACTTTGCAAAGTCGCTAATAATCATGGTATATTATGTAAGGATTTTCCTATGATTAACAGGCCTTTTCACAAAAAAGTAATATCTTTCTCTTTTGTTGAGTAGCCAATGGAATGCCACTTCCAAATAATACCCCCTTATTTGGAAGTAATCCAGTGTTTTTTAAATAGTATATAAAATAATTGGTGAATACCTCTTGAAATGCATGACAGGGATCCTTTAAAACATCCACTTGCATTGGAATCAATTGGCTCTTATGCTCATATCCTGAAAGAACTACCAATCATCTTCCTTCATCAAACTTTAGATGGAGTTTTAAGATGAAACTTTTACAGCAGACGTGTTGAACTTTTGAATACTGTCCAGATGTTTTGGACTTCAACTCCCAGATGACTCAGCTAGCAAGATTATTGGTAACAGATTATGGGAATTTATTAAGAAATTTTTAGTCAAAAAAAAGGTGGGTGTTCTAGGACTTTGATTATTCCTTTTGGTAGCCGACTATAAGGTAAGGCAGAAAAACACTCACAGAAAGATGAAGGGATCTGTCTAGTCTCAGCAGACATTGTCCTTGATTTGCACACAACACATGCACTTCGTATGGTAAAAATCACTCCAGGAGCATTCAAAGTAGGAAAAAAATTACTTACAGTAACCATTTGTAGTTATGGCCAGAGAAAATTGGGGAAGGTGAAGGGTTTTTTTATAGCTCTCTTATTCTGCTTGTCATCCTCCAAGCATCAAGCAATGAGAGCAAAAACAAAAAAGAAAGAGGGGCAGGGGTGGAAAAAGAACTGTACCAATCAAGTTAGTGGTAAGGAACAACCACATTAGGTTATAAAGTCCCCTCCCACTGATATCCAGTGTTAGTGCATGCAAGATTGCTATTATGCCAACAGAATGCTCCTTTCAAAAATCTGAAGGATAAAAGTTCCCCAGCTCCTTATTTTTCAAAAGTATTTGAAGGTTAAATCTAACAATACAGATAGCATACGATGAGAAACTGTTCTAAAGAGATTTATGATTGAAGAATCAGACTTGCAGAGGGGGCCCATGTTTACCTCCTGATGACCTATCATAAAACAAAGCAAGCTAACTTGCAAGATACTGGGTGTGAGAAAGCTATGTTAGTCAGAGGTGTTTCAACATGAATGAATCCCACTTCTAACAAAGTTTGAACTTGAGTTTATTGAAAACAGAAACAGTTCTTCCCACCATTGACTTTCTGTTCTGGGTAGTGCTCTAAGTATTAAAACACAGCATAATTTGTAGCCATTCATTTATACCCTGAATGTTGAATGGAGCTTTCTTTCAAATAAGCACACAGAGGATTGAAATTTAAGGAAAATTACTTTCCATGGTCACTGCCCTTTATGATCCTTATATATGTATCCCTGCAAGAGCTCAGCATAGCTTTTTAGCATCAAAACAACCCTATGGGCCTGGTAAGGCAGAATTATTTGCCCAAAGTTATCCATAGAACATGACAGCTAAGGAGAAACTGGTGTTTTGTTTTGTTTTTTTTAGTTTTTAGTTAAACACTAATCATAATGCCACCATGGTTTATTTAATTAGTGTAACATATTATACAGCTTTGTAAAATGTCATACTGGATTGTTTTCAACATAAATCTTATCAGGACACTAAAAACAAGAATAATGTTTAAAAGTCTGGTAGCAAAACGATATATCTCAAGAGGATTTAAGCGGCATATAGTCTAGTGCTTGTGATGCATTTGGATTATTCCTATGAACAGAGCACATTTCGGACTGACCGCCTGGTAGTTCATAAAGAGTTGCAAGGAAGCTTTGAAGCATTTGGTTAGATGAGAATGGTATCCTGGTGAATTTATGTGCCAGATAATCCAGAAAAGCCAGTAGCTTGCTGAACAGACAAGCCAGATGGTTGTGTTAATGTGGAATCTTAATCATTATATTAAAATACAAAAAATCTGTTTTGTTTCATGACAATTAGAATGGGGATTTGGTGAACAACTAGGGCTACCTTTCTTGATTTAGTTACTGACTTTTTTAAAAGTACAAAATACCTTCTTTATGCATTGAGTGTTTGTTTATTTCTTGTACATAGCCTTTTAGCAAATATAGTTCTGATTTTAATTGGGAACTTTTTTAAAGAGGGTTATTAAAGTTTCCTATCTCTTGCCACACTCTTGGAAGTGTATCCTGACTTCCTCCTACACTGAGGAAAGCAATGCTTGCTTCTTTCAAGTCCTAGGTGCAAGATTGTATCAAGTGCTTCATTTAATATGGCAGATTTGTGGGAATTATTAATGAAATGTAAAAGGTAACAGAGGGAATCTGAATGGTTAATTACACAAATTTACCTGCAATGGCATAAACTGCAGCCGCAAACTGCTGTTATTTATCAAGTCACCCCATGAATTCGTTGTTGTGCATCAACTCATGACTGGTACACAACAAGGGATACAGGAGGTGACTTACTAGCTAGCGAGAATTTTCTACTGAAGTTTTTGACATTGCACTTACACTAGCATAACTGATAGTATTCTGGACAATCAGTCCCATTATAATTTTAAATGTTCAGAAACTATTATTATAGCCCTATAATAATAAGTGTAAAATATAGTGAGATTTCTTTCAAACCAAGTGGAATGTTAGGTCATTGTTTATATGTACTCTCACCTCAGAACTCACTCACAGCAGCCCTAATAGGGCTTTCAAGCTAAGTTAGATATTTAAGGAGTGGTTTTACCAGTTTGACACTCACACACACACCCAGTGAGTTTCCATGGCTAAGCAGGGATTTGAAATCTGGTCTCCAGAGTCCTAGTCCTAGTTGATCGCACTTTCAAGCCCAGTAGCATGGTAGGTAGCAGTCACTAAAAACTCACAGCTCTATTTGCAATAAGTGCAGTCATATTGCCAACAATATTAATACTGAAAACACTGGTTTCCTCTTTCCATTAGCTGCATCTCTAATGCCCATATGGAAACACTCTTAAAGAGTGTGCACATGTGTGTGAGCACGAATGCACACAGAAGTGCAGGTGACCTTATTTCGTTCTGTCCTCCATGGACTTGTGAACACAAGCAAATCACTTGGCTTACAGCCTTTCACATCACAATGAAGTCCACCCTATTGATAGCAAGTGCTTTTGTGAGACACAGATGGAAATGTTTTAGGAGCCCATTGTTGCTATTGTTAGAAGGCACCAGAACTGCTCTTCCAGTCAAACAAAGAGTCCAGCTTAATCCACTATCCTGATTAACTCTGCCAGCTGCTTTGGAGTTCAAACAAATGTTAAGACTACTGGAACATTTATGAAGAAATGTATTTACATTAGCTTAAAAGAAAACCTTATCTCCATCACACCAAATCTCATATGCCGTTAATAGCCAACTAACAAAGCAGTCCTATATGCTTTTTTAAAAATATATTTAATCACAGCAAGAGCAAAGTGCAAAAAGCTGCACAGCATTCCATACAGTACTGAACACTGATTGGTATAACAGAACATCATAGATTAATTCATATATAAGGATAAAATTAAGCAGTTGCCTTACTCCCGGAAATGAATGAATAGGCTGCAAGGTTAAAACAGCAAAATACAGATGTCAATGGTGGTGGTGATGCTAAAACTCATTATATTTCTTGATCAGTACTTCCCTTCTGTTCAAACTATGGTTGTTTCAGTCTTTCCCCCCTTTATATTATTTAGAAGATAGTTGTGTTGACACCAATTAAATTCCAACAGCCATCTTAGAGTGAAACCTTTATTAGGCCACCATCCCCCCAAAAGGGACAAGAAAATGTGTAGGCTTTCAAGATTACTATTTTTTCATTAGGTGAGATATATATTTTATTTTATTTCTTTTTCTGGCTTTTACCCTGCCCATCTAGGTTTGATGAATCTACTCTGGGTGGCTTACATTCTGAATATAAATAAAATTTAAAGCAATCAATATCAGACATCAGAAAGAAAAGCAAAGACCAAGATAGTAAGACTTAGGAAATTAAGAAATGGGAGGGGGGAAGGCCTGCCTGAAGAACCAAATCTTCAACTTGTTTTTAAAACTCCCAGCAAGGGTGCCAGATGAATCTCCAGGGGCAAGGTGTTTCAGAGGTGAGCGGCCACCACTGAGAAGGCCCGGTTTCTAGTTCTATTCTTCTGGGCCTCTCTTGGGGTTAAGCCCCTCAAGCCACTGAGCCTGGCTAGATTGAGTGACACGAGTAGAGCTAGGTGGGAGCAGGTGGTTTGCCAGGTATTGAGGTCCTAAACTGTTTACAGGTTTACAGTGGTGCCTTGACTTATGAAAGTAATCTGTATTGGAACGGTGGCCGTAAGTCAAAACGTTTGTAAGTCAAAGCACATTTCCCATAGGAATGCATAGGGAGTGGGACTTTCTGCTTTAAAAGAGCGTGTCCCAGAACCCTGGATCCTTTTCCCTAGGAAACTGGGCTGAGGGTGAAGGCCAGGTATGTTTGCATGGATGTTTTGCTGAGTTTTTTTCCTGGGGTTTCTTTTTGTCTCCTCACCACATGGCCTGTGGTGGGGCCTAGGGGTGGGACTTTCTGCTTTAAAAGAGCGCGTCCCAGGACCCTGGACCCTTTTCCCTAGGAAGCTGGGCTGTGGGTGAAGGCCAGGTATGTTTGCATGGATGTTTTGCTGAGTTTTTTTTCCTGTGGTTTCTTTTTGTCTCCTCACCACATGGCCTGGAGGTGGGGCCTAGGTGATGGGACTTTCTGCTTTAAAAGAGTGTGTCCCAGGACCCTGGGCCCTTTTCCCTAGGAAGCTGGGCTGAGGGCGAAGGCCAGGTATGTTTGCATGGATGCCTTGCTGAGTTTCTTTTTCCTGGGCTTTCTTTTGTCTCCTCACCACATGTCCTGGGGGTGGGGCCTAGGAGTGGGACTTTCTGCTTTAAAAGAGCATGTCCCAGGACTGCACGCCGAAATCCTCAAATTCTATCTCTGACCGTAATATGGTAAATAGGAAATCCAATTAGATTTGCATAAGCCTGAGAGGCAGGAAAGTTTTAAGGGTCAGATCATACTTCCACACTATTAAAGAGCAGGCTGGGTAGGTGGGGTTCGTCAGCCATGGAAGACAGCCCATCTAGGAGAAGGAAAACTCCAATTTCAAACCTCCACTGCCTTGTGGCTATATCCACTCATGGAAAAGGCTTCAGGAGTTAACCTAGAGGCAAAATCCGGAGCTGGAGTCCTGAAGGCAGCTCGTGTCGTTCTGCCATCTCCTGACATTGCTGGAACCAGTTGTATTGGCTCTTGCCTTTCCATTGGACCATTTCAGCAATGTGGAGAGGGGGGATCTGCTGCTTGGGTAACAGCCTATCCTCCATATTACCTTATCCGGGCTTCATGCTCTGGAGAGGACACTCCTCAATTCAGAGCATGTCACCATAGTCTCTCGAGACTGAAGGATGCCTATGCTGCATTGAAAACTGATTAATCCGTTCTGGCTGAAGAAAAAAAAACACCAAAAAAAATTATTAAAAAAAAAACACTGGAAGTCCCACGCTGGGATTGCAAAAATCAAAAAACAATCAACTCCAAACATAAACATTGGAGGAAGTCCCATGTGGGACTGCCAAAAAAACCACCAAAAAACAAAACAATACAGAAACGTAACCCCCCCGCCCGAACCTACCCTCCAAAACCCACCCAGAACAACTTTTTTAAAAGGAAAAAGTAGCACCTTACCAGTCCGAGGCAGGCAAGAGCCAGGCCACCAATCCCCAACTCGGAAAGCCATCCCCAGAGGATACCATGGTTGATGGTATCCAAGGCAGCTGAGATATCAAGGAGAACCAACAAGTACATTTCACCCCTATTGGCTTCCCTCAAAAGGTGGTCAAGCAGGGCGACCAATGCCATTTCCATACCATGACACGGTCTGAATCCTGACTGGAATGGATCCAGGGCCTTGATTTCATCCAAGAGAACCTGAAGCTCATCAGCCACCACCCTCTCTTCAACCTTACTAAGGAAAGAAATATTGGCGGCCGGCCTATAATTGCCAATAGTGCTTTGCCAATATTGTCTGCCACCTAGCTCGGTTTCTTCCTAATGGGCCTCATGAGTGTCTCCTCGAGGGCAAGGGGAACCCTGCCCTCCTGGAGAGACCCATTAATTATTGCAGTGGCCCATTCAGTTGTCACAGGCCTGGCCGCTTTGATTAGGCAGGCCGGGCAAGGTTCAAGGGAGGAGGAGGTGGTGACACAACAGCGATCAAGTGCCTTGTCAACCTCAAGTGACATCATTGGTTGAAACTGAGGCAAGACGGTGTGCCTGGAACTGCTGTCACTGTTTAATCTGCACACCCCAGGTCATAGCTGTTTGCATTTCTTCATTTGCAGAAGGGTTATTTTAAAAAGTATATATGCATACATGTTGTTGTTTAGTCATTAAGTTGGTTCCGACTCTTCGTGACCCCATGGACCAGAGCACGCCAGGCCCTCCTGTCTTCCACTGCCTCCCGGAGTTTGGTCAAATTCATGTTGGTAGCTTCGATGACTCTGTCCATCCATCTCATCCTCTGTCGTCCCCTTCTCCTCTTGCCCTCACACTTTCCTAACATCAGGGTCTTTTCCAGGGAGTCTTCCTTCTCATGAGATGGCCAAAGTATTGGATCTGTCCTTCCAGTGAGCACTCAGGGTTGATTTCCCTCAGAATGGATAAGTCTGTTCTCTTTGCAATCCAGGGGATTCTCAAGAATCTCCTCCAGCACCACAAGTCAAAAGCATCAATTCTTTGGCAGTCAGCCTTCTTTATGGTCCAGCTCTCACTTCCATACATCACTACTGGAAAAACTATAGCTTTGACTATGGGGACCTTTGTTGGCAAGGTGATGTCTCTGCTTTTTAAGATGTTACGTAGGTTTGTCATTGCTTTCCTCCCAAGAAGCAGGTGTCTTTTAATTTCATGGCTGTTGTCCCTATCTGCAGTGATCATGGAGCCCAAGAAAGTAAAATCTGTCACTGCCTCCATATCTTCCCCTTCTATTTGCCAGGAGGTGATGGAGTGGCCATGATCTTAGTTTTTTTGATGTTGAGCTTCAGACCATTTTTTGTGCTCTCCTCTTTCACCCTCATTAAGAGGTTCTTTAATTCCTCCTCACTTTCTGCCATCAGAGAGGCATCATCTGTATATCTGAGGTTGTTAATATTCCGGCAATCTTAATTCCGGCCTGGGATTCTTCAAGTCCTGCCTTTCACATGATGTATTCTGCATATATGTTAAATAAGCAGGGAGACAATATACAGCCTTGTCATACTCCTTTCCCAATTTTGAACCAGTCAATTGTTCCATATCCAGTTCTAACTATTGCTTACTGTCGCACATATAGATTTCTCAGGAGGTAGATAAGGTGGTCAGGCACTCCTATTTCTGTAAGAACGTGCCATAGTTTGCTGTGGTCCACACAGCCAAAGGCTTTTGCGTAGTCAATGAAGCAGAAGTAGATGTTTTTCTGGAACTCTCTGGCTTTCTCCATAATCCAGCTCATGTTAGCAATTTGGTCTCTAGTTCCTCTGCCCTTTGAAATCCAGCTTGTACTTGTGTATACGTTATGTATACATACAGATCCAAAAATGCACAAATAACCTCACAAAACTGGGCAAGGAATAGGCCTGAATACGTCCTGAAATGTATAGAGTGGATCTGCTGCAGTCTCTGTGCCCTAATTTGATCACAAACCAAGTGAGATGTGGGGTCATCACATGCTTCTTTTCTCTTATGCAGACTTTCCAATATATCATGAAGTGGTAGAAAGGGCCCTACTGATGTTCCTGTCACATTTGATTTGGATTCAGTCCAGCTCCACCTAGGGATGAAGAAGCCTTACTTCGTCCTACATTCATATTTCGTTAACCTCAAACTCTTTCTGTCCCAAATGTGAAGAAATTAGTGAGTTTGGGGAATCTTTCAACAAAACTGTGAGCCCCCCTGCCCCTGTCAAGGAAAGGAAGAAGAAACAACCCCCTCTTGATCCTTCAGTCTGTCAGTGGGCTGAGTTCCCCCCTCCCCCCAATGATCTCCCCTCCACCTGCATCTCTTTCTTCCTTTATTCCAGCCAGCTACCTGTTTGGACCCACCTCCAACTCTTCACCCACTTGAGTCTTATCCACTACCTCCTCCTCCTCCTGGCATTTAGCTGACCAACCCACGCCCGAGTCTGCTGTGCCCTGGCAGGTGCTACCTCTGATGGGCCCTCCAGGGGGCACTGGGTGAAGACAGATGGCCTGCCAGAGGTGCCAGTAATGACCCCCAAGCAGTTCTCCTCAGGGTAGAACTAGATGAAACATTATTTTCTCTCCAAAGACTCTTTTCAAGCTCCCTTGACTAAAACCTAAAACTTCAATTTAAAAATGAATCCTGGGCTTATTTCCCATGATCAGTCGTCAAACAAAAGCAAGTTAATTTGCAACTCTTAAACCTTAAAAACCGAACACGAGGATCAACAAATGAATTTAACCTCAGAGGAGCTCCTCTTCCGATGATATGATGACTACAATGTCTATTTTCACCATCATTGAATTCAATAGGTACAGCTATGCTAATCATTGAAAGGGCCATCTGGCATCTGCCTGGTTATATAAGTGCAGCATGAGAAGAAAAGGGAGAAAGCAATGTTACTTTAGCACAGGCAGCAATGTGGTTGAATACACAAAGATTCAAAGCCAGAACTTTGAAGTTAAGAACTCAAAAGCTGGGGCCTAAGTAGATGAATCTGTATGTTTTTGCTTCTCCTCTCATGTGTGTTCTTCCCCTTTCAGTTTTTCCCATCCCAGATTTGAAGTAATTTGCAAATACTGGTCAAGTCCTATTTAAAAAACGAGTGTGATGTTCTCATTCATCTCTAAGCATACCCATCACAAGATTTCAGTCATATGACTTCTGAACCAATGCAGCACTGTGGACCCATGATGCTATGCCAATGACAATCAGAATCAACAAAGGCACAAAGTAAATTAACAGTGGCATTTAGAAACATAAACCTGAATTGAAATAAATCAGTTTATAAGTGAGATGTTTAAAAAGCTCCTGCCAGTTAGTTAAAAAAAAACCCTCACTTTACAGTCCAAATAAATCAATTCCACATGTGCATTGTGTGCCCAGGAATGTATACTGTATATTGATTTAACTAATGCGTAAATGGATATAACTGTGGTTCTTATTGCCAGTGGACCTGCATCCTAAGTCACTTCTTTCCTCTAACCTGGCAGATCAGCAATCTGTTTCTCACCTTTTCCTGCATTGGTGCATGGGGGGAGAAAGGCAGACCCTAACCATCTATCTACTGCCCATACTAGCAGCCATCCATTTGCATGACTCCATCTGCTCTGTCCTAAAAGATCAGTAAAGCAAACAGGTGGAAGTGACTGAGAGCAACCCAGCTTATACTGAAGAAGATGCATGTTTTTGCATAAGGAAGAATACAGAGAGGACCTAGTGAGGTTTCCTTGACTGTCCTTTACCTGATTTGACTTATACCGACCTTCCTTTGACTTCAGATTGCTTATGTTACTTACTTCTTTTTCACAATTTGCCTTTGTCTGTCCAAGGAGGAGACATATTGTCTTTGTTTTCTAGAGATTAAATGGATAGCTTCAGCTCATGATAGCACCAACTTAGTTATCTGGAACTAGGCCTTTTATCAACTTTCCTATTTCTCTTACAAACATAAGTGTTCTCATTTTCTTAGAAAGAAGTGCAATCATTTCTTTATGAAATGGCTAAATCTACAAGTTAATGTGCTTAGTGTAACCACTATACCAATGTAGATCTGTCACTAGATCTACTCAGGAAATGCTTCTCTGGGTAGTCACACCAAAAGAGGCCAAGAAAACATCAACCAGAAGCTGGGCCTTTTTAGCTGTACACCTTTGGAACTGACTCCTGGCTGAGCTGTGCCTTGCCCCTTCCCTGCCTGTATTTAAGAGGCTGCTGAAAATGGTGCTCTTCAGAGATGCATTCAATGGCAACCTCACATGAGTATCCTTTGACACTGTTTTATAAAGTGCTGTGCCACCTTGCTTTCAAATTTGATATGTTTATCTCACCCTTGTTTATTTTTATTTTTTGATTCCCTTTCTCTCTGTGTTCAGCTTTTGGATTGTTCATTACCCTGAATAGTGCATTACACAAATAGGGTGCCATAGAAAATGAATGAATGAATGAATGAATGAATGAATGAATGAATGAATGAATGAATGAATGAATGAATGAATGAATGAATGAATAAGATCTTGTCCAGGTACATGTTTGCTTTCCAACATAAAGAAACTGATGACGATGAAGATTCATAAGCACAAGGACTTGTTGTTGTTGTTTAGTCGTTTAGTCGTGTCCAACTCTTCGTGACCCCATGGACCAGAGCACGCCAGGCCCTCCTATCTTCCACTGCCTCCCGGAGTTGTGTCAAATTCATGTTGGTTGCTTCGCAGACACTGTCCAGCTATCTCATCCTCGGTCGTCCCCTTCTCCTCTTGCCGTCACACTTTCCTAACATCAAGGTTTTTTCCAAGGAGTCTTTTCTTCTCATGAGATGGCCAAAGTACTGGAGCCTCAGCTTCAGGATCTGTCCTTCCAGTGAGCACTCAGGGTTGATTTCCTTTAGAATGGATAGGTTTGTTCTCCTTGCAGTCCAGGGGATTCTCAAGAGCCTCCTCCAGCACCACAATTCAAAGGCATCAATTCTTCGGCGGTCTGCCTTCTTTATGGTCCAGCTCTCACTTCCGTACATCACTACAGGAAAAACCATAGCTTTGACTATTCGGACTTTTGTTGGCAATGTGATGTCTCTGCATTTTAAGATGCTGTCAAGATTTGTCATCGCTTTCCTCCCAAGAAGCAGGCGTCTTTTAATTTCATGGCTGCTGTCTACATCTGCAGTGATCATGGAGCCCAGGAAAATGAAATCTGTCACTGCCTCCATGTCTTCCCCTTCTATTTCCCAGGAGGTGATGGGACCAGTGGCCATGATCTTAGTTTTTTTTTGATGTTGAGTGTCAGACCGTTTTTTGCACTCTCCTCTTTCACTCTCATTACAAGGTTCTTTAATTCCTCCTCACTTTCTGCCATCAGAGTGGTATCATCTGCATATCTGAGGTTGTTGAGATTTCTTCCAGCAATCTTAATTCCGGCTTGGGATTCATCCAGTCCAGCCTTCCGCATGATGTATTCTGCATATAAGTTAAATAAGCTGGGGGACAATATACAGCCTTGTCGTACTCCTTTCCCAATTTTGAACCAATCAGTTGTTCGATGTCCAGTTCTAACTGTTGCTTCCTGTCCCACATATAGGTTTCTCAGGAGGTAGATAAGGTGGTCAGGCACTCCCATTTCTTTAAGAACTTGCCAAAGTTTGCTGTGGTCCACACAGTCAAAGGCTTTTGCATAGTCAATGAAGCAGAAGTAGATATCTTTCTGGAACTCTCTGGCTTTCTCCATAATCCAGCGCAAGTTAGCAATTTGGTCTCTAGTTCCTCTGCCTCTTCGGAATCCAGCTTGTACTTCTGGGAGTTCTCGGTCCACATACTGCTGAAACCTACCTTGCAGGATTTTGAGCATAACCTTGCTAGCGTGTGAAATGAGTGCAATTGTGCGGTAGTTGGAGCATTCTTTGGCACTGCCTTTCTTTGGGATTGGGATGTAGACTGATCTTTTCCAATCCTCTGGCCACTGTTGGGTTTTCCAAACTTGCTGGCATATTGAATGTAGCACCTTAACAGCATCATCTTTCAAGATTTTAAATAGTTCAACTGGAATGCCATCACCTCCACTGACCTTGTTGTTAGCCAGGCTTTCTAAGGCCCACTTGACTTCACTCTCCAGGATGTCTGGCTCAAGGTCAGCAACTACATTGTCTGGGTTGTACGGGATATCCAACTCTTTCTGGTATAATTCCTCTGCGTATTCTTGCCACCTCTTCTTGACGTCTTCTGCTTCTGTTAGGTCCCTCCCATTTTTGTCCTTTATCATGTTCATCTTTGCGCAAAATGTTCCTCTAATATCTCCAATTTTCCTGAACAGATCTCTGGTTTTTCCTTTTCTGTTATTTTCCTCTATTTCTTTGCATTGTTCATTTAAGAAGGCCCTCTTGTCTCTCCTTGCTATTCTTTGGAAGTCTGCATTCAATTTTCTGTAACTTTCCCTATCTCCCTTGCATTTTGCTTCCCTTCTCCTCTCTGCTATTCCTAAGGCCTCATTGGACAGCCACTTTGCTTTCTTGCATTTCCTTTTCTTTGGGATGGTTTTTGTTGCTGTCTCCTGGACAATGTTGCGAGCCTCTATCCAAAGTTCTTCAGGCACTCTGTCCACCAAATCTAGTTCCTGAAATCTGTTCTTTACTTCCACTGTGTATTCATAAGGGATTTGGTTTCGATTATACCTGAGTGGCCCAGTGGTTTTTCCTACTCTCTTCGGTCTAACCTTGAATTTTGCTATGAGAAGCTGATGATCAGAGCCACAGTCAGCTCCAGGTCTTGTTTTTGCTGACTGTATAGAGCTTCTCCATCTTTGGCTGCAGAGAATATAATCAATCTGATTTCGATGTTGCCCATCTGGTGATTTTCATGTATAGAGTCGCCTCTTGTGTTGTTGGAAAAGAGTGTTTGTGATGACCAGCTTATTCTCTTGACAAAACTCTATTAGCCTTTGTCCTGCTTCGTTCTGAACTCCAAGGCCAAACTTCCCTGTTGTTCCTTTTATCTCTTGGCTCCCTACTTTAGCATTCCAGTCCCCTAGAATGAGAAGAACATCTTTCTTTGGTGTCAGTTCTAGAAGGTGTTGTAAATCTTCATAAAATTGTTCAATTTCAGTCTCCTCAGCAATGGTGGTTGGTGCATAAACTTGGATTATTGTGATGTTGAAAGGTCTGCCTTGGATTCGTATTGACATCATTCTATTATTTTTGAGATTGTATCCCATTACAGCTTTTCCCACTCTTTTGTTGACTATGAAGGCTACTCCATTCCTTCTATGGGATTCTTGCCCACAATAGTAGATATGATAATCATCTGAGCTGAATTTGCCCATTCCTATTCATTTTAGTTCGCTGATGCCCAGGATATCGATGTTTATTCTTGCCATCTCCTGTTTGACCACCTCCAGCTTCCCAAGGTTCATAGATCTTACATTCCAGGTTCCTATGCAGTATTTTTCTTTGCAGCATTGGATTTTCCTTTCACTTCCAGGCACGTCCACAGCTGAGCGTCCTTTCGGCTTTGGCTCAACCACTTCATTAGCTCTGGAGCTACTTGTACTTGTCCTCCGCTCTTCCTCAGTAGCATGTTGGACGCCTTCCGACCTGAGGGGCCCATCTTCCAGCGTCATATCTTTTAGCCTTTTGTTTCTGATCATGGGGCGTTCTTGGCAAAGATACTGGAGTGGCATTTCCATTTCCTACTCCAGGTGGATTGCATTTAGTTGGAACTCTCCACTATGTCCTGTCCGTCTTGGGTGTCCCTGCACGGCATAGCCCATAGCTTCTCTGAGTTACTCAAGCTCCTTCGCCACGACAAGGCAGCAATCCATGAAGGGGAGCACAAGGACTAGCTCTGGTATTTTCAGCTTCAGCGACGTGATATGGCTTGTGAAGGAATTTGTAGCATGTGGTGAGGCTCAGCTACAGACTGAGTGGTTGGCATGTCCAGCAGAGAATTTGGGTTCAGCTGCCAGTTGCTTTCTCCTCTGGTGCCAACAGCTAAGTCTACTTATAGTGTATATTAGCCTGGATTTTCTCTTTCCTCAGTTCAAATTGTTGACCATCTGTGAAGAGGTATACCTGATCGGAAGTAATGAGGACTACAAAGGATAACCCTGTGTCATTCATTTTTTCAAGCCAGACTGAGAAGCAATACTTAACCAGCAAACATCCATTCAAAACCATTTCTGTCTCCTAGCTAAAAATGGTACACCCTTCCTGTGAGACCTAGCTCATCTGCTCACACCACCATTTAAAAGTTTTTAACCCTAGAAACACCAGATGGAACATGAAGGGCTGTGTACAATATTGCTCCAGCAACTCAAATTTGCACAAATAGCCCTAACTTGGTCTGTTTTGGCACATTTGTCCAAAAATTGTACCCATCCTTATTAGTAAACATTCTACAAGTTACAGTTTCCTGACAGGCTAGCCTTAATTCTGCTGGGAAGTTTTAATTTCTGGGCACATTCAAATTTAGAATTCCACATCTGTAAACTGAGTGGCACAATCCTACAAGGATTGGATGCTTTGCTAAACATTCGAAGTGGATCTATGGTATGGGCTGTTCTTGTAGAGATGTTTGACATGGGA
The DNA here is from genome assembly GCF_051106095.1 of Pogona vitticeps. Taxonomy (NCBI): domain Eukaryota; kingdom Metazoa; phylum Chordata; class Lepidosauria; order Squamata; family Agamidae; genus Pogona; species Pogona vitticeps. The sequence continues at coordinate 62,771,307 of NC_135787.1, forward strand.
TTACTGTTTCTGCAGGTGACAACGTCTCTTGAAATATTCAATACTTGTTTCACTCCATAGTGGCCTTTTCATGAGCTGTAAACAATAGTTCTCTGTCACATCACTGGGTAAAAGACAAGCTAAAGAAGCCTCAGTACTCTTCTGAATATACAAGATTCTGCTCTCTCACTGCTTATTAAAAGCACTATTTATAAACAAAAAGTCCTGTCAAGTAAGCATGATTGCTGTTTGTGTGGATTGTGTTCAGCAATTAATGTTTGCACTTTTTGAGACGGAAACGTTTAGCCAGATATAAGTTACTTTTTTGGACTACCATGGTCAGAATACCCGAGATAGTATGGGCAGCATAGCTTTTTCCACCCCTGAGTTTTGCACATATGCTACTTTAAAGCACCAGTTATATCACTTGTTAGGTATTTGTCAATGTGAACAGGTGGCAAATTCTACAAAGGGTTCATAAATCTCTTTATAATTGCAAGGGATAAGATGTGCCCAAACTCACTATATGATGTGGCTATTTTTTATCATACCATAATCCACAGTCAGTCAATCAAAGACATAAGGAAATATTCATTTATCAACTCACTATGTGTGCATGCCCACTCACATACACACACACATGCACACATGGGGACTGAAAGTAGTACAAATCAAATGAAGCAAGGGGTAAGCCTTGCACTGCATGCTCACTAGGCTTCAGTTTGAAGAATGAATGAATGTAATGGTCTGCTGAATCCATTCCTACTTGAGAAATTGGCTTGTTTTGGCACAAAATGTGAAGGCTACTTGTGGCATTAGGAGCTTCTCTGTGGTATTTCCATTGCTGATGGCATTCTCACATGTGGCATTCCATTGCCCCACCCAGAAGCAATCCCACACACTCTTCATACTTTCTCAAGCTGTAACCTGATCTCCTTATAAGATCCAATTTTCACTGTTTAATTTATATAATGTTTATCATATAGGTTTTAACTATATGCTACTTTGCCATTCTAATGGTATTAGTGTCGCGGCAGTATTTGTTTGTTTGTTTGTTTGTTTGTTTGTTTGTTTGTTTGTTTATACATACCCCGCCTATTTGCTCATTGCGACCACTCTAGGCAGCAAGTAGGCATGGTTATAAGGTAAGTTTATTTACTGTAACTATGAACATTAGAAGCTACAACTTCTTATGATCCAGTATTACATTAAGTCCAATTGTTCTACTTTCATCAGCATTACAAGCTAAACTTAAATACCAGTCTCTTCTCACAGCGTTTCTTCACAAACCCTACTCACTCTTATACTTCCTACTGTTTCAAGTCCAAATTAATCTTCCTTTCTAACATCTCCTTCCTAAGTGTTCATAATCACTGACCCTAACTGTCATCTTTCAAACATCTCTCCTATCTGACAGGCCTTTCTAAACCTAACCATCAATCTCCCTTCCTATTTGATGCTCCAATTCACATCACCCCATTCTGATAGTACTTCCAGATCTTACTCTCCATCAATCATCAAATGTGTGTAGATCTACCAGGTATTCCCTACCAGTCTATCATTTATCATACATGCTTCACCCCATATTAATCATTGTACTGCATCATACATACACAAAGCTATTAATCAAGGTATGCATCATCATAATGTTGTATCTGGTTGTATTAATGGAAGGAATTTAAAGGATCCTGAAGGAAAATTTTCCAGAGAAGAATCAGGGGAAGTTTAAATACATTTTATAGGGTTTCATCAAACATCCTGATGATAAAGAATCTGTTTGTCATCATAACATTGAATTAGTAAAGGTCTAGAGAGAGGGGAAAAATCAGGCAAGGTAATGTTGATGCCTGGGGGAAAATAGTAATGAGTAATGTACTGTGAGACTAATAGTAATGACTAAAATATGGGAACTGGTCCTCTATCCATAGGATAGGGAGAGAATTTTGTTTCAATTCATTTCTGTAAGAGGTTGTCAAAATTTACAGATTTCTTCATATTGGGAGTGGAAGGGAATTGAGAGTAACAAAGTTCACGTAAAGAAAAAAAACCTAAAACAGAAGCCCAGACATTCTCCTACCTGGCATTATGAATATGGTTAGAGGAGACTCACCAAAGAGTGCTGTCCTCTGAAGATGCCGGCCACAGAGACTGGCAAAATGTTAGGAAGAACAACCTTCAGAACACGGCCAAAGAGCCCGAAAAACCCACAACAACCATTAGACTCACCAAAGCCTGTTTCCTCTCCCATCATGTTCCTCATGATTGCAGTGCTGACTCTGAAGGCCCTGTTCACATGTGAACTCTACACTAGACATGGGGATGAATAAAAAAATGGTTTGCGATATTCGTAAGAAATTGCTGATATGTTAAATATTCATCCCTTCATATTTGTCAGTTCCAGAAACTCCGATGAATATGAAGGAATGAATATGTCCCCATTTTTTTTGTCCCCCATAGGAAAAGCTAGCTTTCCCTCCCTTTCTATGGCTTTCCCACTCTGCCTACAGCAGGCCAATAGGCAGCCACCCATCCCCACAGCAACCCACCCCCACAACCTATCCCCCGCCCCCTTCCTCTCCCTACCTTAGCCACTGCCATCATCTGGCAGCTCCATCATTCACCGCTGCCCGTTGCGGTGGCCTCCGCAGCCACTATGGCCTGCAGTAAGGGACACTGGCTGCTCTTTGCAAAGATGGCGGCTGCAGCTTCATTTAGGGTAGGGAAGCTGCAGCCACCATCTTTGCAAAAGGCAACCTGGATTCCCTTAGCCTGCCTTAAGGGAATCCAGGCTGCGCTTGGCAAAGATGGAGGCTGCAGCTTCCCTACCCTAAATGAAGTCAGAGTTGCCATCTTTGCAAAGGGCAGCCAGTGTCCCTTACTGTAGGCCATAGTGGCAGAGGCCAACTGGAGACTGTGGTGGCAGTGGCAATTATGGTGGGTGGGTGGCGGTGGGGTGGGTGGGGATGCAGTGGGGGTGCAGCAATGGTGGTGGGGTCAGTTTTTTTAGATAGACTCTGGCTGTCTAACTCCCCCCACAAATCAACGAATAAATTCATGCTTCATTGGCTCATGAGGGGAGCTTTGTGCTTAATCAAATTTGATGGATCATGAAGTAGGATGAATCACCATCATCTCTACTCTACACGTTATCAAGAACTCCGATTTTCCAGCTTTTTTACTCATGTGAAGAGCCTATATGTGAAGAGAAACCTATGTAAACAAGGCTTGACAGTAAAGATTCATTCCTCTAGTTTCTGGGCTTCCCATGCCTAAATCCTAAATGTCTGGAATCCCTGTGTATCGGTCCGTGCTAGTGCATGAAATTCTTTCTGAGGCTCATCAGAAGACTGAAAAGTTTACCTATAACCAGTAAGCATGATCCTTTCCATGCTGGAAATGGCTACCTGTTGACTTTGACATGCCCAGAGACATGAGCGATGTGTTTCCCTTCATTTTAAAATAATTTATTAGAATTCCAAAGTGTATATTTGCAGCGGAAAGAACATGAGGTTTAAAGAACACGAATGTAACATTTTGATAATTCAGTTCAAACGAATGTCCCTAAGAGGGACAGCAGAAACATTTCCTCAGGCTGTAATGTACCTAAGAATATGTCCCATCAATTTGTCAGTGAATTAATAACAAGTGTAGCATTGTGTGCTCTCTTACACACATAACATGTAAGAGGAATAAATTCTAACAAGAATGCCAAAGGAAATCTCTTGACCTCATGTGCTTTTTCAGCCTAGAAGCTTTTAAGGGCTTTCTCAGAGACACAATATATGCAATTACCTGCAATAAACGTAAGGTCTCCCCACTCTTTCTTCTTTTATGCAAGAGAGTCATTGGAGAACAAGAACCCAGCTTTGAATAGATGTGTTTCAAATCTCTTTAGCTTGGAAATAGCTAAGCCATTACGTCTGATAACACAATAAAGCTTCACTTTTCCAGTTATTGCCATAAATCATAAATTGAGATCAGAGAGCTCTTTAGCATTGGCTATGCTTCTTCAAAAGAATATACAACTTTCTGTTGTTGTCTAGAACTGATAGAAAAGAACAGCTAACAAGTATCTAGAACAAGCACATTATGCGTTCAGGCTACAAAGATGATGGCCCTTGCTGATGGAAAAGAATATGTTCAATGCAGGAGGGATGAATAATGGATATATACATATGTAGCTACATATATCACATCCCTGGACCTTCTCCTGGATGTTCAACAGAGCCAGTGACTTAGGGCTGCTTCATACCTGAGCGTAGGGTTGTCCCAGACAAGTTGATTTCATATCCCCCTGGAGTGAATAGGCTCGTTAGAGGGACAAACGGGGGGGGGGGTAATGAGTGAAAATCCCACTTCTGCAGTCCTCCACCCATCATCATAGGCATCCTTCAGTCTCGAGAGACTATGGTAGCATGCTCTGTATGGAGGATTTGGAACAGCATCTATTGTTTTGAGACTGTACGTGAAGTGTCCTCTCCAGGGCACGAAGCCTGGGTAAAATAATATGGAGGATAGGCTGTTACCCAAGCAGCAAATGCCCCCTCTCCACTTCACTGAAACAGTCCAATGGAAAGGCAAGAGCAAATACAACTGGTTTCAGGGACATCGCAGGAGTTGACAGAATGACATGAACTGCCTCCTGGACTCCGGCTCCGGATTTTGCCTTGACGTTGACTCATTAAACCTTTTCTATTGGTGGATATAGCCACAAGCAGTGGGGGTTTGGAGTTTTCCTTCTTCTAAATGGGCTGCCTTCCAGGGCTGATGAGTCCCACCTACCTGGCCTGCTCCCTCATGGCATGGAGGACGATGGTGGCACCTCAGTGGGGATTTGAAATCTGAGTTTTCCTTCTCCTAGATGGGCTGCCTTCCAGGGCTGACGAGTCCCACCTACCCGGCGTCATGGATTGTTAATAGTTGTTAACAGTTGTCTTTCTGGTGGGTGTGGTCCTGATCTTTCTGGGGAGGACATACATGTGTGTATGTCAGGGAGGACATACATGTGCATATAGAAAATCCCTCACTCAGCAGGGGTGGAGGGCTTAGATGCAATCTGTCTCCTATTTCTCATGCTTCCCATTTCATCCCTCCCCAGAAAGATCAGACCACACCCACCAGAAATACCACTGTTAACAACTGTTACTGGCCCATGATAATGGGTGGAGAAGGACTGCAGAAGTGGGATTTTAACTCTCACACACCCATCCTTTGTCCATCTAACAAGACTATTCAGACCAGTGGGATGTGAAACCAATGTGGAGAATACATCAGGGATCTCCTACCAACTCTTTCCAGACTGAAGAACCTACTTGGATGAGTAGTGAAACATTTCAACCTAATAAGAAAGAAGTCCAGGTGCCATGACTCAAGATAATGTACTTTAGCTTCATTGATGAAATATTATGGGCAAAATTCCTGACAAGGCGCAAGTTGCAGGAAGAATTTAAACAGGCCATTAAATCATCCCTAATACAGAACTGCACCTCAATTCAAAATTTACTGTAGGACTGTGCAGGGTTTTCTTTGCCTACTAAGACCTGAAAGATACAAGAATTAGCGTGTGTCATAATATCAAATTGGTTAAGAAATTAAATGAATACATTGAAGAAGTAAGCAAACAAATGTTAGGCTAAAAAAAGAGCTGATGCTAAATTTACAAAAATAAAAGAACATTAACATTATGCTTCAATAAACTGTTTGATCATGCGGCTAAATCTTTGTTGGAGGCTCTTTTAACAGATAAAGAATGAAGCTGTGAAAACTGTGGTCTGGATCCTGGCTTCAAACAGACTATGTGATTAAGCACTATAATAATAGGACTATATTTAATACTGCTTGTGAAAATTAAAAGGAAGGTAATGACAGAGATATCATGAGCGATGGACTAATGGAGAGAAATATAAAAACTAGCAAAGGAAATTCACATTGGCAGAAAGTTTTGACATAAATTTTTATCCAGTTTGTTATCTGCAAACTTATTAATAGAAGTGTGTGTATATCTTTCCATTTTTTATCATTAGAAGGAAAAAGTGAGTGTCAGATGAGAGTGGGGGGAGGTCTTTGTCAAATTATATTCATGTTGACTAATAGTGTGTATGTATGAAAAAGAGTGCAAACATCCTTTAGTAAATGCACACACATTTATGTGCTGGAAGGGAAAAAGAAGTCTTACAAGAGACAATGGAATTTCAACGAGACAGGGATGTTGGTGAGATTCTGTGGACTATGCTGAAAATGAAACTCACAGATTTTCACATCCCTAGTAGACCTCAGGGGTACCCTGTGCGGGGCAGTGGATAGAGTAATGGACTACCACTCAGGAGGCCTGGGAATGAATCCCCTCTGAGTCATGGAAACTCACTGGGGTGTGTGGTGGAACAGGTAAAAGCACTACTTAAATACCTCACTTACCTTGAAAAAAGCCATGTTCTCTTGGAAAAGTAACCTCCAGGAAGATATATCGGGTGTATATCAATATCCAGGAAGACAATAGGATATTGTTCCTGACCTTTACTTGTTCTGTGTTCCTTGGGAAGCAGAACTTACCTATGTACAAATTATAGGCATGTATGGTCTTCCTAAAGGAACAGTGAAAATGTAAAAGCCAGGGTTGGGATGGCAGGGTTGATCCTCTTGACATCAAGTCTCTCTGATGTTAAAAATCAAAACTGATTACAATACCAGGAGATTGGCTTGAAACAGAGGTGCACTAGCGTTAGAAGACAGTGACTACCGTATTTTTCGCTCCATAAGACGCACCTTTCCATAAGACGCACCAATTTTTTAGGAGAAGAAAACAGGAAAATATAATCTGTTTTCTTCCCTCCATAAGACGCACAGACTTTCCACCCTCCTGTTTTGTGGGGGGAAAGTGCGCCTTATGGTGCGAAAAATACGGTAAATAAGGCAAGACAGGGGCATGTCTATGTTATCAAATTTATTAAATTTATTAAATATTTAATGTGGTGTATTAAATCCCTGATGTGGTGTAGTGGATAGAATGATGGTTTAGGATTCTGGAGAATAGGGTTCAAATCTCCACTTGGCCATAGAAACTCACTGAGGGAGTGGAACTGGTAAAGCTGCTCCTTAAATATCTCACTTACCTTGAAAACCCTATTAGAGTCGCTATAAGTCGGTTCTGACTTGACAGCACAGAACACAGAAAGCAGGAAAAGAGCAGTTCAAGAAGCCCCGCATCATGCTTGGTCAGTAAAGGCACTTCTATAAAGCATTGAAGTTTGCTCTGGCATTTTGGCGGTTAAAAATCTTAAAATCTGAATAAACATACTTAGTGCGGGTTGTGTAGCAAAAGAAGGGGGAGAGAGAAAGAGAGAATGGAAGCAGAAGCCCCAGATAAAGTAAAAACCTCTCCTGGAAGCTCCAATAGCTGAGCCCTAGGGAGACTTCAGATCAAGCTCAGTGAACTTTATTTATTCCCTATCCACTGAACTGAGCAGCTGCTTTGCATCCAAGCATGGCAAAGGATACATCACTTATTAGACTGTTCTGGAATCCAGAATCTTTTTTTTTCTTTTTCTTTGAGATAACTACATTAAATCTTTGTTGTACTTAGGACAGAATATGTGTGTGAACATGCAGTACCTAAGTCTCTTGTGTGGGCTTAGATTGGAGAGGTCAAAGTAGCCCTAGGGACGATGCCTGTTTCTGCCCTTGATTGGCAAAGCCATTCTTTTCCATTTTGTGGGTGCCTGCATTTGTTCTGGAATGGAGACATCTTGCCCAGCTCCAACACATTTTCTCCTTGCTTTTATTGTTTGCTGCACTTAAGATTGTCACAGAAGAATCTCCACCTGAACTTACCGGCCTGCTGTTTTTCTCCTATGCTATTGCCACCAAGGGAGCCCCCACTTTTTCCACTCGCTATGGGTGCATGTCTGTGGGCAGTCCAGGCTACTTACTGGGGATGCCAAGAGGATATATTCCGCACCCCAAGGTACACTTTGCTTGAACGTGACTTGTTGAGGGTAGGGTGAAGGAATCTGACAGGAGTTTGCCTATAAAGACTCACCATTTTCTCAAAGGCAATGTTGCCACATAGTGCCCCTGCATGCCCTTTATTTTCCACACTTTCAGTTTTTTCTCTCCTAAAATAGAAACATATGTACAAAGACACAAAAATGTCTGCAGAAACAAATCAGTTCAGGCCATCTCACACTCAGATCAGGGCAGGCCAATCCCCATTTGTTCAGCAAATACTCAGATGCAACTTGGATCATACAGTTTTTTACATCCCTAGTTTCAAACATCATCCTAAATATGACCGCGGCTTCTAGAAAGGAGCTGATTACCAACAGCTGTAGAATGGGCTACCTCTTACTCAGAACAATTATTCTAATTTCCAAGCAGCGTTCTATTTGATTGTTCAAATTTGGCTAATGTAAGCATTACTTCCCTGCTGATTAGGGTGGTAGATATGAAATTTTGTTGTTGTTTTGGGGTTGTTGTTTTTTGTTTTGTTTTGTTTTTTTGGATGGACACACTTGATGTTTGATCCTCGATTCTCTCTCTCTCTTTTTCTCTCTCTCTCAAAAAAAACTTTTTGGTAGCATAATTTATTTTCTCCCTACGTATGGGACTGAACAGCTTCTCCTAGGCCACATAGGCTGCCTCTTCTGGATGTACAGTGGGGAATTGAATTCCCAACCTCTGGTTCTGCAGCCAGATACCCAAACCACTGAGCATCCAACCAGTTTGCTAGCAGTATAAGAGACAACAATAAACAGAAAGCTGTTGTAACTCAAAATGTTTCTTCCTCTCTCATATCATATGAACTATATATAAGCTTTACACACAATCTCCTGTTTAGCAGAGGAAGCATCCATGATGAACAACAGATTCTTTTAGTCTTTCTGTGTGTATTATTTTCGTACCTTTTGAATAATCTAATACTAATTACGAATGTGTAACTTAAAGTCCCTCTTGAATTACTATTAAAGAAAATGTGGTGATCTGAAATGTCTTCAATGCAGTGACATAAAATCAGTAGCAGCCTGCTTTGTTGTTGTTGTTTTGTGCCATCAAGTCAGCTTCTGCTCATGATGGCCCTGTGAATGAGTGATCTCCACAATGTCTTGTCCTCAACTGCCCTGCTCAGTTCCTGCAAACTCAAGCCTGTGGCTTCCTTTAGGGAGTCAGCCAACCTCATACTTGGTCTTCCTCTTGTCCTGCTACCTTCCACCTTTCCCAGCAATATTGTCTTTTCCAGGGCATCCTGCCTTCTCATGATGTGCCAAAAATAGCACAGTCTGTTTTAGCAATTTTGCCTCCAGAGGTAATTCATCCTGCTCTGGCTGTCCAATAATACATGACAAGCACTTCACACTGTAATATTTATAGCCATCACTCTGGATTCACTTTGTGGCAATACTAGGTAGTGTAAGAAAATGGAAGGAAACTGAGAATTGGAGTTATAAAATGGAGTCTGTTAGGTTCTAAGATGGATATAAAAAGAGAAGCTTTTCATGAAGTTGTTGTGCAGTTGTTTGTCTAAGTCACAAAGTCAGACACTCCTGGAAAAGAAGACAAAACAACAGACCACTAACTTGGAGAAGATAAAACACCTAGAGCCTGGATCATGAGAACTTTAGGCGGTGATCAGAGTGTTCTGAATTATGCGTACTTGGACTTAATAGGTTGATAGCATGAAAGAGTAATTAGGAAGGAGGTCCTAAAGATATGTAAAATGAGAGTATGTATGTGAAAAGAAGGTTTGGTGAATGCTTACTTGGTAAGGCTGGTGTGCATTCTAAGGAAACACAAAGCCTATGTTTTATTGCTTTTGAAGCAAATCAAAGATACCTTTAAGGTTCAGGATTGTCTGACACCACAAAATGAGGAAAATGAATTTTGTTGTCATGTTGAATGAGCAAATACTTTACCTCTGTTAAAAGAAAATTGTTGTCATGGTATTCTGTGGAATATATTGTAATAAGGAGGAAAGTATATAAATTGATCACATGTGTCATGATTCCAGTTATTGTTCTGAGAAGGGAGCCATAGTTTTACTCTTAGCTTGGGTGACTCTCTCTTGTTTTGGGGGGGTGACCCTTGCCACAAAGAGTGGGGTTCGCAGCCTGGGGATCCATCTGGACCTGGCGCTCACCATGGAGACTCAGGTGGCATCGGTGGTCCGCACTGCCTTTTTCCATCTTTGGTGGATAGCCCGGCTGCGCCCCTATCTCGATGTGGGGGCACTCACTACCTTGGTTCATGCGCTCGTAATCTGGAGATTAGACCACTGTAATGCGCTCTACGTGGGGCTACCTTTGAAGTTGATGCAATGGTGCAGAATGCGGCGGCCAGACTCCTTAGCGGAGCAAGAAAACACCACCATATTTCTCCTATTTTGGCTGCGCTGCATTGGCTGCCCATTCGGTTCCGCGTTGACTTCATTCCCACCTTCTACATATATGAGTGATAAAGAAGTAACTTTCACATTCTTTGTGAAAGAATGTCACAAAGTTTTTCTGATATAATACAGTAATAGGCTATACGTAGATGCAGAAAAAGGTAACTGTAAAAATAAATGTTCATCCTGTTTTTTGTCTAGAAAGGCACAATCACTAAAAAGAATGTGCTGCCAGGCAAAAGTTATCTAGCTGTGATGTCAGCAGCTGGGAGTTCAATTCACCACCATGTATTCCAAAAGAGCTAGCCTGTGTAGCCTTGGGCAGCCTGCACAGTCTCAGGGTGTCCTCAGAAGAAGGGAATGGTAAACCACGTCCGAGTACTCTCTGCCTAGAAAACCCTCAAAAAGCTCTCCTAAACCAGAATTGAGCATACAATTATTGGTTGTTGTGGGTTTTTCAGGCTCTTTGGCCGTGTTCTGAAGGTTGTTCTTCCTAATGTTTTGCCAGTCTCTGTGGCCGGCATCTTCAGAGGAGAGCACAGAGAAAAATCTTTGTCCCATTGCTAAGGAGGAAAAAAAAACTTTAAAAAAAGTATATGCACCTGTTTTGGCTCAGGATCCTCATGTCTGCTCACAAAGAGAAAAATTGCACTGCTAGTTCAGATGTTTTACTTGCTCTTACATGTCAAGAGGTGTGTAAAAGTTCAACAAATTATGTGGAGCAAATTAATTTGAATGAAATTTAGCCTTCAGCTAATGCATTCAACATTGAATTCTTCTGCCTTCGTTTAGGTTGAGTTATAATTTATGCATCTTCATTTATGCTTCAAATACTGATTAGAATGGTGGTGACGGTGAGAGCCTGGCTAATCACTTTTCTAACCCTCTAGTCCCTTTCCTAGAGGGAGGCCAAAACATTCTTAAGTCAAACTGATTCCATTGTAAAAGAAACAATAATGTGTTTTATTGTGTGAAGTTACATTGCACAATTCTTTGTCAAGCAATTTCTTGTGTTTTCAAAAAACCAACTTTCTAACTATAACAAGTTCTTTCTTAAGAATGTGACTATGATAGACAACTCTCTTTTGGAAACCCACATTACTATGCTGGTAAACCAAGTATTCCCCCAGCGCTCTGACTGTTAAGTTCCCATCAGACTCCTTTTTACTTAATTTGAATCCACATGGTGAGTCGTGATTGGCTCCACCCCAACCAATCAGCTTCTCCTTGCTGACACTGAGTGAGGCTGCCCATCACAGTGGGGCAGTGATAAGATTTCTTACTTAGGTTGAATTATGGAATCACAGGAGTTGGAAAAGATCCTAAGGGTGGTTATGGACAACTCCCTGCCAGAGCAGAAGCATCCATATCTGAAGCATCTCTTACAGGTGGCCATCAAACCTACAGTGAAAGAGAGTACATCACACTCCAAAAGAGTCCATTTTATTGTTGAAAAGCTCTTATTATGAATAAGTTCTTCTTAATGTCTAGGCAAGATCTCCTTTCTTGTAATTTGAATCCATGATTTTGCATTCTTATTCTCAGAAGTTACAGAAAACAAGTTGGCTCCATCTTCCACATGACAGTCATTTAAATATTTTAAGATGGCTCTCATATTGCTTCTTAGTCTTCTCTTCTCCAGGATAAACACACACAGCTCCCTCAAGCAGATCACCAACTGACTAAATGTACCAAGCAAGAGTAAACTGTTCTGGCGGTTGTGGGGTGTGTGTTTGGGTGGGCGTATGGGTATGGGTGTGAGTGTATCACAAAGTCTTCAGCCAAAGGTGAGAAGATGGGCTAGCTAGGGAAAGTTAGTTCTTCAGACAACAGCTCCAAGAATCACTCAGACAGCATGGCCAATGGGAGTTGTTTTGCCAAACTCTGGAGATAAGGTATCTCAAATAAGAAATAGCCAATCAAATAGCCGATCAAATAAGAAATAGCCAATAAAGTCCTGTTTTAAGATCTTCAGAAGATGTAGCTTATCTGCCAAGGGATTGTTAATTTCAAGCAACACCTGCCTTTGATCATGTTGATGAAGTTGCTAATGGAAAAGTACAGTTTGAACTTTGTAACTATTAGTGTAACCAGGTAAAGGACTTGGAAAATGCATATTAGTGGGCCAGACATGCATAAGATATTTGTGCTATCAAAATCAACTTTGTTCCCAGACTTGCTGAAAGCACGTATACCACTTTTCCTGTACACCAAGACAGAGCATGACACCTATTCCGTATTGCTCAGCCTATATAAAGGACTCTTCATCTGTACTCTGTTCAAGGAACTGTGGCAAGGAAACCCCTTCATGCAATTGCATTTGTAAAGTCTTGCTTTGGTGCATCTTTTATACTCATAGTCTATATTTTTGCCTCCATAATGCTTTTTAGTATAGAAGATATACAGATGATTCTAAGCTCCATCTTTGCTAGAGTAATACCATGATGTGAGCCTTTTTTTCTTCTTCTCTATGAATCTAGCTCCTGCAATAATGAGGTTCCTGACAGAAGGATAATTCACCCTCCTTTGAGGCCAGTAAGTAAATTTAGGGTTTTGAAAGAGGGTGGCCCACCTTTCACAAAGATAGCTGCCACTGTGTGTGGTATTTTCTTTTCATACCATGGCTGACATGGTGGGTCACAAAAACCCCTTTCCAAAAAAGCAAACTGGTAAGTTTAGAAGACAGACGGACAGACAAAAAGCTTAAAGTAGGGTCAGAACACAAACATCTGAGAGTATGATGTTTATTAGCACGCTGACATCACAGAAACAGGTGTTCTTTCAAAGTCCTGCCAGACTGGGAATTACAAAGCTTTTTGGGGGGTGGTCACAGGAACAGAATGCCTCAAATGATCCTGGCCAGATGTTGAGGCTTAAGAGCCTCATAATCTAAAGTAAAATCCCAAATGGAGGCTGCAAACTTACATAATTAACTTGAAGTATCAGATCTCACTCAGGGGAATAGGACCAAAGCTAGGAGGGAGCAACTGGAGCTCTGCCCAGGACACCACAGTTTAGAAGGGCATCAAAATCTTGTGGTGGCCTTAGGAAAATCAAAGGCACCTCATCTTGGTCTTGTTCAAATTCCTTATCATGGAAACCATAAGGTTTTTGTTTCTTGTTTTGGGGAAAACACATTCTCTTCCTCTTCCTTTTTCTTGGGATGGCTCTTTTCCATGTGCCAGGGTAAAACAACTGGGAGATGGTGCCAGTTGCCCCAGAAGCCAAAAATGGCTAGTTATGGCTTTGCAGTGATTGTGGAATCCATTGTCTTCTGCCCTCCCTGGTAAACCCTGACACCTGCAGCTGGTGAATGTAAATGTAACAGTGGCTCACATTGTATAGCATATTTTAGATGAAATTGCGAGATGTCAGCTTTTGATGGCTTTATTGCATCGACGCAGGCTGCAAACTTTTAACACTTACCTGGCGGAATAGAGGTTTGCTTTGTTGTAGACATGCATAGGGTTCTTCTGTTATGCCGCAGTGCTTCTTCTCTATATTTCCTATGAGTGAGTTACGTGGGATGTGCTTCCAAATAAAGAGTGCCTAGAATGACTCTGTAAGCTTCAAAGGGGACTTGAATTTATCCCTACACTCAGCTTCAAGGATTTTCAATTCTTGACTTAGGTTCCGCCCTGGAGTTGTGAAATAATCATAAGTGCCTTTCAGTGTGTGTAGAGTGCAGTTTCCTAAACTCTGAGCAGCTGCAGCCATTCTCCAAATACTCAGAAATGAAGAGTGTAAGAGTTAAGGGAGATGGCAATGAGCTGCAGCACCTTTTTTAAAAAAGAAAGAAAGCACCCATTTCAATCTGTGTTTGAATTCTTTGGTACAGAGGATGACACTTGGAAACATTACCATGAGCTGGAGCACAGCAGCTTATTTTAATATTTTTATTTGCATTTAATTAATATAATTTTCTTATCATTGGCATAGTTATGGGACATGCTGGTCCACAGCTGGTAATTTCGTTGTACTTTATTTCTTTGATATTAGTCCAGGATATTGCTCCTGAATATGAAAAACCTTTGTGTGGGCAATGAATAGGCAGTATACACACTGAGATGAGGCATAATAATTTCATACACACCACAGCAACAAACCCAGATTTGCATCTTTCTGTCCCTCAGTCAGGAACCCCAGGCAGATCTGCCCCTTGCAAGTTATTAATCTATCTAAATATATATTGGCAAGAGCAGGTAGACGGATTGATAGATGAGTGTGCAAACATGTATTTGATGCATTAGGACTTTAAATTCTGGACAATGGTCATTGGTCCAAGGGCTACACATGACCATTCTTGGCCCTTTAGAGGATCACACCTGCTCCTGTGCCCCACTCACCCTTTACCACTTTTAGTTTTAAAATATGTCGTTGTCTCATTTGAAAAGCCACCTTGTGTTCTCTAGTGGTCAGTTCTTTTTAAAAAAAAAAATGGAGCAGAATGGAGGATTCTGAACATGCCAAAAATACTTCCCACACTACTTAAAAAGCAGGGGTTTTGTTTTGTTTTGTTTTGCTTTGGAGGGGGGGACTCAAAAGCTAGAGAACTAGAAAACTCCTGGGATGCTGAAAGGGCCAACATTTCGGCTCCTGCATGGACCACACTTTGTACACTTTGGTATCTAACATGTCTGGAATTCAATTAAAAATGCAATAGAAAGGTGGAGATGGAAGAATGTGCCATGGTGGCCCTTGTGTTTATTTGTTTTCCCTTTTCTCTTTCCTCTTTCTTCAAGAAAATGTGAAATTCTTGTTCATGACTTCTTGCAACAAACCACACTTTCCTGCTTTCTCTGAATGCAGGGAGATGTGGTTTGTGCAAACCATCTCACTTAACAAACCATGATAGCCATGATTTGACTCTGGTTTGAAAGCCTGGTTTTGGAGCCAAGGCTGACACATCTGCATGTCATCTATAAGGTGTCACAAATAGTAGCAGTTCCTTGTCATTACTATCTGTGATAAATAAAGTTGCTCAAAAGAGAGATCTAGCTGAAAACAAACTATCACCATCTGGCATGAGTCATGAAGATCTACAATTGTTGGATGGGACTGGATGCAGCTGCAGCTTCTGGCATGGGTTTCCTCTCCATAACTGTCATACTCCCTCCTTCTTAATAACAGTGGGAAATCTGAACAATCAGCTTCACTCACTTCGCTGAATCATTTGCATGGTTCCCATCATACGGTTCCCGCACCACTGGAGCTGCATGTAAAAGAAGGCCTCTGTTATGTAATTAAAACTAATTGAAACAAACATGTTCAACAGATTGTTTTCCGTGTGTCAGGTATAATCTTTAGATTAGTGACTCTGAATTGTTAGCACACCCAGTCCTTTGGATTTCATCTCCCTGGAATCACAGCCAGGATAGTCAGCAGTCGGGCATTGTTGGAGATACAGTCCCAAAAGAGGATGACCAAATATAGAGAAGAACTGCTTTATCTCAGTATCTGGGTTGTTGCTGTCAATAACAGAAGGGAGAAGCTAACTTTATATAGTGAATCTGCTGGCCAATGAAAAGTAGGTGGGGCTATCCACTGCATGTTATACATCAGTGGTTGGAGAACAGGGGTAAATTACCCCAAATGGGGTAAAAATGAAAATCCTGGGGGTAATGAGGACGGTCATGGCAGGCATTCTATCCCCAGGCATTTTATTTCTGACAATGCTGTCTGTAGGCGGGTGTTCCATCGTGGGAAGAGCGAGCCCTGGCAAGGAATTTGACAGGGTTTGGACAAACCTGGAAATTGTTAAATGCAGTTTAGCAACCAAGACATAAGTATCTGTAAGGATCACTGCTGTAAAGTAGAGGTAAGTATGAGTTAATACAGCTGAGTAAGATTGTAACAGCACGATGAATATACCAGGATTGGCTATCTCTGGTATATAGCTGGAGACCTAGCATACACCAGTGTGGGTTGTTTGTGGGAGTTGCTATGGTCGTGGAGTGCTGTCGTCTTGGAGCTGTGCTAGAGAATCCTGTGGAAGCTGTATCTATGAGCTTGAGAGAAGTGGAACTCTGGCGAACCGGACTGACTGCATGGTATATTGACCTTGATTATTTACTGGAACTCTGACATTGGTTTAAGCTCTGTAACTCTGAGGATATTGCCATGTGAGACAATTGGGACTGGACAAAGACTACGCTGTGTATATAACTGTACATGTCCTGTATATAATATATATATTCTACTATCAAGATTGTTTGCTGCCTGTGTCTTCACTTCACTCTGGGAAGCTCTGCTGGTTATCACCACCTGGGGTAACCCTGGTAATTCCGCTAACTCTGTCAGAATTGCACAAGGGCACCCACCTGCTCTCCTCGCCTCCAAAGTGGGGGGGGGGAGGGCGGTGTACCAGGCCAGCTGGACTCTTTGCCCAGCAGAGCCCTGGCCAGGGCTCTCCTTCCTGCCTGCGCCCACCCACCCAGTGTGCTGGTGAGGAGGCCCTCTACCCACCCCACCTCACCTGAGCTCATGGCCAGTGGCCCTGCTGGCCCTGCGGCGCCCACCTCCCCTCGCCAAGGATGTGCTTTCCTGGTGGCATGGCGGCTCCAGACTGGCTGCCCGGATGGCAGAGTGGGGGTTGGCTGCGGACTCCAAGAGCCGGGGGGGGGGGGTTAATGTTAACTTATATACATTGGGGGGGGGGTAAAAGGTAAGAAAGTTCCCTGAGCCCTGTTATACATTAACATACAGCAATGCATTCACATAAAAACTTCTTAGAATTTATTAATAAATGTACAAATCATACTGAAATTAGATTAGTAGTCTGAATTTCAGATACTTGAGGCTGAATGTAGAAAGCATGGAGTAAAAAAAATCACCTATGTATTACTTTTTGGAGAATATCATGGATTAATTCACTCCCCTATGTATTATGATAGCTTAAAATATCCAAAACCACATACAAGGAGAAGGGAAGCAATTTCCTCCCTTTTAGAACAATGATTACAGAACAGATATTCAGAGATGCAGTAGGTATGTTATGTGGCCTACTGGGAAAATGGCAGATTTTGCCCTACATGTAACAGTGAAGCCAAGCTTGTGTCTTCATTGGAATCATCTTACCCTTCAGCATGCATTAGGAATGCCAATATTTGCTCTTTCAAAAGCCTGGTTTCTTTTCCCTTTCAGATGTGGCTCAGAATTGTTTTCTCCCAATGTCATGTCGTGCCCCTTGGAGCACTGCTTCTGCTGGCATATGCATCCTCCAGCATCTGATGAAACTAGAGGTGACAACTGTATAGTGCTGAATAAAGTGTAGGAACACTATTTCTGGAACTGTAAAGGCAATACTGGGGAATAAAACCATTTTTTTGTATTGGGAGCAGGAGCAGGTGAGAAAATACATAAACAAGAATACTAGATTAGTGATAATCTAATTAAATTTTTGTTAAGCTAACTTGCAGTTAATCAAACTTGCAAGAGTGGATATCTATTACTTGCACTGAGAAAGCAATGTATGAAACCCATACCACACTTGGGCTATCAGTAAACCTTTTTCTTCCTGAGGAATGGAGAAGATACAAGAGGGATCTTGCTGGAAGCAGTTAAATGTTAATTCGTCTCAGAAGCTGAAGAATTTAAGATGCATCAAATGAGTGTCTATGCCATAGAAAATCAATAGATTAAAGTCCGTCAAGAAATGAAATTTGTTTTGCCATATATATGTACACAGAGACCTGAAAAGTGAAGACACGGTGCAAAACAGTGCTGCAAAGTTTTCTTATTAAAAATAATTTTTAAAATGGGGTCGGGGACATGACAGGATTTTAGCTTTCCCATTTCCCCAGTTGGGCCCAGAATCCTCTTTGAATTTTCAGTTTCATTCATTTCATACTTTAAAAACATGGCAAGATTTGTTTCTGAAATAAAGTGCAATTAGTCAATTTCAAAATCCATCTGGATTACATACAAGGTACAGCACACAGATGCAAAAGCTTAATACAGTCAGACTAGAGTTGCAAGAAAATTTGCTTAAAGTGCAAGTAATTTTTCCCATTATTTTTCATGTATATGCCATTCTACTATCTACCACACACCACCAGGCTGTTACATGTACAGTACACACAACAATAAAATACTTATATCAATGACAAAACGTGATAGAATTAGCAACAACCTAGGCTATTTTATCTTATAAATGTTACCATCTAATGAACACTTATCACATGTGTAGTGGAACACTTGTTTCCTAGGCATCCAAAGGTCTGCTAAAGCAATTCCACCTTACATCTCCTTCTGATTCCCTACAGGAAGGCCATACTTCACAGAAACTCAGCAAGAGAATTTTAGAACATGGAAACAACAACACAGAAATATCTTTCTTAGATGCATTCTAGCTGGACAGCTTTCACCATCAGCTCCTTTAGAAGGACACTTCTGAATGACCTCAACTAGCACAAGGACTCGCATGGGTAGAGGCAGTCCAACAGATATGTGGGTTCTAAGCTGTGTAGGACTTTAAAGGTAATAGCCAGCACCTTGAATTGAACCCAGAAAACTACGGGCAGCCAATGCAGCTGAAGCAAAATAGATGTCACACAATAATGGTGTGAGACACCAGTTAAAAGCCTTGCTACAGCTGCTACATGGAGCTTCTGAGTTGTCATCAAGTGTAGCCCTACGTAGGACTAATCTAAGGTTACAGTTGCTCGGATCAGCATGACCACATCTGCCTTGTCCAAATAAGGAGAATGTTTTTGGATTGGGGCAGATGATAAAATGCTGACCTGGCCCTGGTTCCCACCTCTTTCTCTAGGAGGAGCATTGGGCCAAATAAGATGCTCGGACTAGTTCACAAGAGGAATTCTTCTCTCCATCAATCACTAGAGAAGTGACAGCTGGTTTTGTCAGTTGCCGAGTAGCCAGCATCATGTCTGTCTTGTCTGGATTCAGCTTCAGTTTGTTGACCTTCAGCTACTTGACCACAGCCTCCAGATAATGACTGTGTGTTGTCACAGCTGCCTCTGGTTGCTTTGATATATTGATGACACCCACCTCCAAATCCACAGATTATTTCTGATAATGGTCCCGTGTATATCCTGAAGAGCAGTGGAGCTAAAGCAGAACCCTGCAAGACTACACATGACAATTCTAAGGGGTTCAATAGACAGTCCTCTACCATTACACTATGGGTCCCCCAATCAGAGAAACTATGAGAACCACTGTATCCAGCAAGACCCAGGTCACCTTCCAATCTCTTCAACAGTATACTTTAAAATCTAGCAACAAAGATGCTTTAAAATCTAGCAACATCAGCAAGGATGATTCCAACCCCCCCTTGTCCAGATAACAAAGAAGATCATGAACCAGGGACACCAGAGTTGATTCAGTATCATAGCCGGGTCATAAGCTGGACTGGAAAAGGTCCAGTATGAATGTGTCTCCTAGATGTTTCTGGAGTTGCTCTGATCTCATTTCATCTCGCCATCTCTAAAAGCATCCTTCAATTCTATTGGTGCCCTTTCATACAATGATTGTTCTTTCATGGTCCTAAAGCTAATGCTTGCTCTGCTCAAGCAATTCATTTAACTGGCAGATGACAAGTGGCAATTCAATGTGCTATACAAATAAATACATTTCTATCAAGGTTCTTCCTTTCTCTAACTTTGCACAACACTGAGGTTGCTGCATTTTTAGCTTCTTCTTTTTTAAAAATCTCTGCAGAGAACTCTGAAAATGACCATTTACTACAGTTTAAAGTTTTAATCTGTGGTTTCTTCTTCTTCCTTCCCTTTCTCTCACATCAAAAGTATTATATTTCCAACCTGTTTGGGGAGAAAATGACAGATCTGATGAAACCCATTAGAATGAAATGGCAAAATCAGTACAAGGGTAGCATGCTATTGGTATTAATTATTATGCCACAACACACAGGAACATGAACAATGGCTTCAGTGAATACATTGTGTCTTAGAAAGAAATGCAGGTTCAGCTTCAAATACATCAGATCCTTCTTTTAATCTTTCCCCAAATACTAAGGAGGGAGCATTAAAGGTATTTGATGCTAATCTTGAATTTCTTTCTAAGGCACAATATTTTCTGTGGCCTGGCCTGCCATTTTCAAACCTTCCTGATTTATTTATGATTCTATTACCTAGTAGCCAAAGCTCTCTTGGTTATTGTGTTTAAAAAGGATAATAAAGCACTGTACAGAAAGATTTTAATTATCATTAACCTTACACTGCAGTAAATTCCCATTGCATTAACTCTTATCTTATCACTGTTTTTTGTTTTGTTTTGTTTTGTTCAGTAGGGCTTCCAAGGGGTTTCTCAATAGATTAAAATAATTAAAAACATACTAATTTAAAAAAAATGTTTCAAAGGTTCCTTAAAAGCAGAGCTCTAAAAACCAACTTAAATAAGAGAACCCTCATAAAGACGCACAGTCCCTCAGAACAGTATTGCTTTAGCTGTGTGTTGGAAGCTTCCTAGCAACGGAGGTGCTGCTCTTAAGAAGCCTCTGGCCTGTGAATCCACCAGCTCACCCCTCTTGGAGTGGTGGGGCACACAGCAGACTCTATGCAGGTACCTATGAGAGAAAGTGGTCTTTCAGATATCCTATTTTGAAGCTGCTTAAGGTCTCATAGATCAAAACTGCCACCTTGAATTGACCTCAGAAGCACTCTGGAAACCTGTGCAGTTTGTTCAAGGCTGGTGTTACATGCTTTCTAAAATGACCATCAGAGGGCAGCCTGGCTGCCACATTTTGCACTAGCTGTAGCTTCCAAACATTTTTCAAAGGCAGCCCCGTACAGAATATGATATGGTTGTTTAATTGGGATGTAATTTAATTTTGAAGTGAGTCATAATAGCCATGTCCATCTTCCCCAGAAAGGAGTACTGGTAGCATACCAGCCAAAGGTGGGCTAAAGCACTCCTGGCTATGGCAGCTCTATGCCTGTTTAGGTACAAAGTTTGGTTTGTTAGCCCACAAACTGCACACCATGTCTCTTGAGGTAGTATAACGCCACCCAGAATGAGCTGTAATCCCAATGCTATTTTTGAAAAGTGAAGAGGTAAGTAGTTTTTAAAACATGTTCACTTTAATGACAACTAAAAGATGTCTGAAAGAACTGCCACTCTGTAGCAGCATAAACAACACTTAATGTCCACGTGTTGGCATGGACATAAAGTATCACTCATAACATCAATCACTGCCACACAATTTTCCCCATTCCAAACCCCCTGCAGAACCATTCCCTCAAACTGCTTTGCCAGATTTGCAAAATCTATTCAACCAATTTGCCTATAAAAGGGGGTAGAAACATTTGAATGGCAAAGTTCTTTTAACAGAAGCATTAGAACAGGAGATTGGGAGTGCTGAATTTCTAAAGATACTGCAGCTCTTTGGACTAATGAATTAGATTAACTACAACAGTGAGCCCACAGGGCAAGCTGTCGATTACAGACAAGCCACATTAGAAGGAATTCCTTAAGTGCTGAAAGACATCTGATTATCACAGTGTGAGCTTTTCATGCCTTTGTTAATTTGCTTTGTTTTGTGATCATCACTGAGAAGCTTTGGGCTTTGTTTGCAAGTGTAGTTGCTCTGCCATGAAGGCCTGTCAGAATCATGTCTCTGGAACATTAATGTGACCACAGCTTCTAATGATGGGCTATCTGTAATGAACCGTTTGACCACAAAATGCATCATTTTTGATGAAAAAGTATATTCAGATTCATAAATCTGTTCCTCATAAGCTCATTCACTGATGGTCTAGAAGAAACTGAATAAGCAGCTAGCAGCTCCAGTCTCTCTTTTCATTTCCTCCTCTTCACACTCACAATCCAAATAAGACATCACATTTTAAGGGTTGTAAGAACTTTCAACTTAGCTACATTAATAGAAAAGTTCTGCATAACTGTCCCAGTTAATGTAGCGCTGTTGCATTCCCCATGCATCCCTTGATTGTTTCACAAAATATAGGCTCACACCATGAGCTCTTCAGCTGCCACCAGTTGTTCACAACAACTTTCAATGTTACAAGAGGTCCAGCCAACATGTCATTTTATATAAAGCAGAAATAGTTTATTGTAACAAAGAATAAAGTTTAAGCCAACATGTTTTGTTCTGAACTAAACAGTCCTTAAATCTCTTCATCGGTTCATACACACCAGCCCTTGCTTAGCAATCTAACTGTCTCCCCCCAAAATCCCAATTCACCATCCTCTTGTCTCCTCCTCCTGCAGAGACTCTTATATCTCGTGACTCCATCTCTCCAGCGTTCTCATTGGTACATGCACATAGCACATTAATATTCATGGCCTGGTCAGATGCCACAAGCACATTGTCTTTAAGTATTATGGCTGCAGAGTAGGCTAAAGACCTATTGCTGAGCTTACCTGTTATTGCTGTAACATACAGATCTAGGCCAGTTTCATCTAGAATTTTCAGTGAATGGAAAGGCCAGCCAATGCAGTAATGTGAGACAGCACAATTTGCTCAAATGTTTCTCCACGAAGAACAGCTACCCTTTGCTTACTAATGGCAACATCTGTATAAGTAATATGATCCTATATTACAATAAGATACTGGCCATACTGCTAAACTGAACCCAAGGAGATCCAGTGAACAACTAGGATTAATTAAGTCAATATTAATGGAAGTTCTGCAGACTCGTCAGGTTTACTCTGGGTGAGATTTAGCTCATATATACTGGTGGAATTAACTACATTGTTGGACCAAAATATAAATAAAGGCTTCAAATACTGAGATTTTGAAAACAACATTTCTAGTGTGAGTCGCAATGCAGGTGTCATTGCAGACATGAAGCTCCAGTTAATTTAGTGAATAACATGGCACTCAGTCAGCAGTTGTACTTGGAGAGTAACAAGGTACTTACCCATACATATTTATTTATTTATTTATTTATTTATTTATTTATTTATTTATTTATTTATTTATTTATTTATTTATTTCCCGCCCATCTAGACTACATCTACTCTGGGCGGCTTACAATAAAAATATCATAAAACAATTAAACAACAATTTAAATCAATGATGCTAGTACCATTCAAGATGGAGAAATATAGAAAGAAAATTAAAATAGAAAATAAGAATCAAGTATTGACGGGAGGGAAGGCCTGCCTGAAGAGCCAGGTCTTAAGTTGGCTCTTGAAAACACCCAGCAAGGGTGCCAGGCAAATCTCTGGAGGAAGACTGTTCCAGAGTCGAGGGGCCACTGCCAAGAAGGCCTGGTTTCTTGTTCTTTCTTTTCGGGCTTCCCTTGGCATTAGGCCCCTCAACCATCTGTCCTGGCTATAGCGAGTGATTCAGGTAGATCTAGGTGGGAAAAGGTGTTCCGCTAGGTATCAAGGTCCTAAACCATTTAGGGCTTTATATGTCATCATTAACACTTTGAAATCAATGCGGAAATAAATGGGCAGCCAATGCAAGGCAGCTAGGGTGGGGAAAATATCCTGAAGTTTTCTCATCCCGCTGCCACATTCTGCACCATTTGAAGCTTCCGGATCAACCTCAAAGGTAGCCCCAAGTAGAGCACATTACAGTGGTCTAATCTCAAGATTACAAGTGCATGGACCAGAGTGTTGAGGGCCCCGCCATCAAGACAGGGATGCAGCTGGGAGAAAAGGTGAAAATGAGATGTAGAGCTGAGTGTTATCAGTGTACTGATGGCAAGAAGCCCCACACCCCCTGATGACCCCACCCAGTGGCCTCATATAGATATTAAACAGCATTGGGGAGATGATTGAGCCCTGCAGAACCCCACAGTTGAGGCTCCACAAGGCCAAAATACTCTCCCCAAGCTATAATCTCTATGGATGGTCCTCCAAGAAGGATCAGAACCAGGCAAGTGCCAGCCCACCGATTCCCAACTTGGAGAGCCTCCCCAGGATGATACCGTGGTTGACGGTATCAAAGGCAGCTGAGATATCGAGGAGGACCAACAAAGACATTTTGCCCATGTCAGCCTCCCTCAGGAGGTCATCCAGTAGCGCAACCAATGCCATTTCTGTGCCATGACACAGCCTGAAGCCCAACTGGAATGGATCTAGGGCATTGGTTTCATCCAAAAGAGCCTGAAGCTGGTCAGCCACCACCCTCTCCGCCACTTTACTAAGGAAGGAAACATTGGCGACGGGCCTATAATTGCCAATGTTGTCCACTGCCAAATTTGGTTTCATTCTTATGGGCCTAATGAGTGTCTCCTTGAGGGCAAGGGGAACTTTGCCCTCCTGGAGAGACCCATTAATTACTGTTGTGGCCCATTCAATTGTTATAGACCTGGCTGCTTTGATTAGCCAGGCCGGGCAGGGGTCAAGAGAGGGAGTGGTGGCCCAACAGTGATCAAGCACTTTGTGGTGTCATGAGCGAAAAGGATTCAAATCTCACCAGGCAAGGCAGAGCGCTAGACATCTCTGCTCAATCCACAGCATTCAAAAAAGGAGAGAGGTGGCCTCCACTTTAGATTTTTTAAATGCTGCAAATTGGTCAGGTGAGATATTAGTGGGAGGCCCATCACTTAGACCAATTCCGGATAGATCACAAACTATACGGAAGAGTTCCGCCTGCCGATTTCAAGCTTCGCTTATCCAGTTAGCAAACTCGTAAGTATTACAAAACATAGAAAGGACTACTATGAGGCAGATTGTCATCCCAGCATTTTCAGATTCCACTACATTATTCATCCAATCCACAAAACCTACAAAGGCACAGAGAATAATTTCCATTGTCTGATGTATTTTTATCATCTATGCATTTCCCCCATTATATTGTATATGCACCTACCGCTGTAGAGAAGCTACTTCACTGGTTCTTAACCTTGGGTTACTCGGGAGTTTTGGACTGCAACTCCCAGAAGCCTTCACCACCAGCTGTCCTGACTGGGGTCTCTGGGAGTTGCAGTTCAAAAGCATCCGAGTAACAAAGGTTAAGAACCACTGAGCTACTTCACCCAGCAAAGATAGCATTGAACCTTCATTGAATGCTTCTGCTATCTGAGCATTTGATTTAGCACCAGAAGGTTGGTTGCCCTGGGGTTTTGATAGAGGAATGGTGAAGGGTGGGGAGAGCCTCATTAAATAACAACTGAGTTCAAACAATGGCCTTGAATCAGTCCTCCAGCTTTAGCAGAGGTATAACAATTTTGATGCCAACGCTCATGCCTTTCATAAGCAGACTCCCCAGCCTTTTCCTGTACATCGCTGAGAGGACTGAAAGGCTTGCAGAGGCCTGTGGGGCCTGAACAGTTGGAAGAGAGGTAGGTGCACACTCTTCTGCACATGAATGATCCAAGAAGCAGACAGCACAAGGGCAAGTCAAATCCAGGCAGCGCTCATCAGGACTGTTGATTTCGATTTTTCTGTCAGTTTCAAGTGTTCACACCCTGAGGTTTGGCTGGTTCTTCTTCTTTTTCTAAAAGAAGGAAGGGAATCTGCCATTGCTCTCTTCTCTTAGGGTGTGCCCTCTCTCCACCTGTTCTTCCTTTCAAGCACATGTCAAAGAGCCGAAATACATGATTTTGATCGGTCCCTTCCTGCCTACCTGAAGCCAAAATTCCTTTCCCCAGGCACATGCCCTTCCATCTGGTAGGACTGGGCTTAATTAGCTCAACAAGAAAAAGGAGGCAGTATGGGCCAGCTCTGCATGGAACAGCAGCTATGAAATGCCTGAACTGTGTAGACAACTGCGTGAAACCATTTATCTTCAAGAACTGAGGTTTTGTTTCATCTCTCTGTTATGAAAACATTAGTGGATCTGGTCTACTAATAGTACCCATTTCTGGGGAGGACTGGATTGAGTAACAGTGATTAATGCCTTGGTTGCATGAAGATTGGATTGATGCAATGCTCTCTATATGAGCAAACCTTTGAAAAGGCTTTGGGAAACTTTAGTTGATCCTTGTCTAACTTAAGTGACATCAATTACCTTTTGTCTGCTCCAGATCATCCAATTTCTTTTTATTACACCTTCCTTAATTCTCTAACTAGAATGGCCTGGGGTGGGGGATCTAAGTTCTGCTTTGGAATGCATATTTTATGGAATCAAAGTATACAAGTACAATGGAGGGGGTCAGGGGGGAGAAGCTGCACAGAGATGGCAAACGTTGGCTTTTTGGACTATAATTCTTAGAAAGCACCAGTGAGTGCAGCCAGTTCAAAAAAAGGTAACACATCTGTCTCTGGTTTGCTCTGCAATTAAATCTGGATCCAGCCCTTGTTGCTGTACATATACATGTGTACATATTATTATATTGTTCATATGGGTGATTTTTATTCTGCATTCCTATCTAAGCAGTGCTCAGGATAGATAATGAGCATTTTTTTAAAAATCCAACGTATGAGCATGCAATATTTCTAAGGATGTAAATCCTCACTTGTGAACTGGCATATTCTCTTCACTTGTGAAGACTAGCTGAGATTTGCTGCCTTTTTGAAATAATCTTTGCAATTGCCAGGATAGTATTGTTGTCGTCATTGCCATTATTGTTTTTGGTCATTCGAGTGAATTCACTGCAAAAATTTGAGAGGACTGCTCTTTAGTTGAAAAGGGATATCTGAAAACTGAAAGCCTTACTTCCAAACAGCTTTGCTTCACCTTTCTTCTTGGCCAGTCCTTCTGACTTTGCTGTGTGGGCATGATGGGGAAAGGGTTCTCCAGAAAAGAAGGAGCATCTGAATGAGGAAGTGGGGAATCTTGTTTGGCAGCTCATGTTTTATGGATTGAGACAGTATTTTTCAGATTCCTAGATATTACCAATCCTTTCTAGATTCTGAGAGTTGAAATTACTTTTCCACTACTTTGAAAATGTTAAGTGCCTCCTCTTGATGCTCTAACTTCTCCAAGTTGTCTCTTCTTAAATATTACTTTCATGTTCGGTTAATGATATCTTCCCTTGAAAGAGTAGAAATTACAGGAGTCTAGACTTCTTATCAACCTTTTCCTTTATTAAACACAGATAATAAAATATGGCTAAAGGATTTCACAAATGTCCTAATCTCTTTTGAGGTTATCTTATTTGTCCAGATCAGACTGGCCTATTTTATAATGGTGTGAATGCGGTGGCTAATATGAAACATGATACATTGATTTTTGGGGAATTCAATTGGAGACCTCTCTACTATTCTTTGATTCCGAGAGTCCTTTTGTCCAAGTTAAGATTGGAGTTTTATTTCAGATATTAGGTAGAGGCGATCTCAGTCCACAGCAGAATACAAGAAAATGAAGTTTGGGGTTCATCTTAATGTAAATGTATCTGTTGAGGGACAGCAGCCAAAGGGCAGAAATTATATCCAGTTTACATGCAATGCTTTATTTATTTCTTGTATTTATATGTCACTTTTTTCTCCTCTAAGGGGTTTGCATTGATTTTCATCTCTCTTCCTTTTCCCATTTTATCTTTAAATCAAATCCATGCACTAGATCAATCATTCCCAATGGGGGCCATATGGCCTCCTGGGGGCCCCTGGCACATTGGAAGGGTGCTACAGTCCGGAAGGAATTTGTCACACACCACCTTATAAAGTTTGTTATGTGAGCTGTACAATCTGAATTCAGCCTATATTTCTTTCATATTATGTTCATGGCCGAGATCAAAAAAAGGTTGACAGTAGCTGCACAAGATTACACTGAGAACTAATGATTGATGTAGTCAGCCAGTAAGATTCATGAATGGAGATTTGAATCCAGATCTTCACAGTGCCCAACTTTATATTATATCTGATGGTGATGAATTCAATTTAGATATTACTGATAGTGTTATAATATCTTTGATCATCACTGTACTCATCTGAATGGTTCACATTCTATAAATAAGATTCAGTATAAAGAACAAAGGCCTTCAGTCATATTTTCATGATACATTATTTTCCTTATTATGAGTCAGAGAAAACAGTTTACATTGATCTCAAAAAATAAAGAACAAGGGAAGGTGGGAGGATAATTATTAAACAAGGACATCATAAACCTCTTGAGAGACTATACGCGTAGCAGTAAACATAAAGGAAGCAGCTTCTGATCTTACTCTGAGATTCATTAACATGAATATACTAAGATATGCAGGAATTTAATCACTAAAGAAAATTTGAGTCAAGGTAGTGGAAAAGATAAAGACAGAACAGGTGTCAAAATGCCAGCATAAATTACAAAGAAGTACAATGGCAAGGTCAGCAGATACTGTGGAAAACCCTCAGGGAATGCCATTGAGGTGAAACAGCTGAGCCAGAAATTTATTTTGTGTTTGCTGATACTAGGTGGAGAAAAGGGAATGTGGAAAGAGTATTAGGGAGAGATAAAAGACGAATGAGTGGAGAATGTGTCGATCTGTCAGGCAAATTCTTGCCCCTATTTCAATGCTAAAAGAAGCAGTCGGGAAATTGCTTATTCTGCTCAGTGAATCTCCTGGCAAACAGTTCTAAAACGGCAAGCTACTAAGAAAACTCGATGATCACACCCTGCAGTCAAGGTTTAGCAGGTATTTAGATGGGAAGATAAACTATGTGTATACAGACAGCACATCATTAGAAGACAGAGTTCCTCAGGGCTAAAAAACCTTTGATGAACACCAGGAGCTTTCTACATCTCCTGTAATTTGAATATTAGTTTTCTTTCTTTCTTTCTTTCTTTCTTTCTTTCTTTCTTTCTTTCTTTCTTTTGATTGGTCGGCAGGAGGTAAGCACAGGCTTCTTTTGCAAGCAGGATTGCTCAGTTATCAAGGTCTGCCTTTGGAACACTAACAGACTCAGTATTGTGAGAGAATGTGGGTAAAAAGGAATAGGAATAACAAGATTAGAAAGAAGCTGTGGGCTCTTAGCAAGACAAATGTTATGAGTTGGAGGGGGGGGTCAAAGGCTTCACTAGAGATAAAAGCAGAGAAAGTCCCTAGTGATAGACATAGGAGATAAAGAATGGACTGAACATCTTGTTTTCATTATTAACACCAAGCCAAGTATATCTTATTTTTATGAGAAAGAAGTGGTCTCCATGGTTCTTTGAGAGTAATGTTTTAGAAGCTTTTCAGTTTATAGTGGAATAATAATTTTTTCATAGGCAACAATCTATGTGAGAAATCTACTGTCTGCTGAACTGCATTGGGACAGAAGTACTGAGGAGAAGCCAGTGAAACTTGATAAACAGCAAATATTCTGAAGTTCTCAAAAGGGAGAAGCGTTATGTTATTAAAGTTTATAATCTTTAGGATGTTTATAATGTTCAAATAAATTCTAGTCCTGATCAATGAAATCCAACAGCTGTATGAACACATGTTCTAGTATCCCTCATTTAATATACCCCCAAATGTGACCTTTCTAAGAAAATCAGCTGTAAAAGTCTGTAAGCCTTCTCAGAATTCTTGCTTTTTGTAGCTGATCTTTTCCAAGAGGTAACAGTGTTGGTTAGAATAGCAAAGAACCCCAGGGCACATTAAAGATAAATGTATTGTATTAAACATAAACTTTCATGGACTGTGGCCTATTTCTTCAGATTCTTTTGAAGGAATAGGCCACAACCTATGGATGTATAGGGCAAATAAAACTTGTAAGCTGTAAGAGTTGTAGATGTGATTCGTAATTCCAGGGGGACCACGTTATTAAAAACTGCAGAAAATACTGCTAGTTTGAGGAAGTTGCTTTCCTTTTTTTTTCATTGATGAAATGATACAAGAGGAAATGCAAATCAGCATGAAGTCCCTCTCCCCAGTCAGTAACTTTTCCTTTCCACCAGGGAACTTTCTATTATTTAAAATTTCAAATCCTTTCGGATCAATTCAATCATGTGATCACTTGAATTGATGCAGAAAGGGAGGATGAGGTGTGTCCATGCAGATATCGCCTTTTGCAGAACCAGACCAATACTTTTAAAAGGAATATGGGATGTTCTTCCAGAAGCACAATTATTTATGACATGTCATTAATCCAACTGATCCGATTATCAGTTCACTGGATCATTTGGGAAAACACATGATCAATGGAGCCCTATGACAGAATGTTGTGAAGAGTGTTCTGGTTCAGATTTTCAGCCAGCTAGCCTCCCTCTTTTTCCATAATGTTCCATTCCATTCTTCCTCCCTCCCGTTTTCTACTCATCCCTCTACAAGAGCCAGTCAACATTCAGTGCCTAAGCTTCCTAAGTACTCATTGGGTAGTTCTGAAGATTGTAGCCAACATTTAGGGAGTGTTTTCTCTAAGTTTTTGTGCTCTTCTGCAAGGTCTAAAATAACCCCACCCTGCTTCTGTGTATATATGGTGATGTCTGCAGCCACATTTGCTGAACTAACTCTAGTTTACATTGTAGGGCTGAGATAACTGGAATGAGATTCTATTAGTTTCTAAGGTCCTATCTAAACTGCTATTGTAAATATCTTATTCATCTTGGATGACTTTGCAAAATCTAGAATGTAGTGATGGAACATGGAATACGCTTCCTTAAGTGCTGGAATACTGCACCAAAGCGTGTAGCAAGTGGTCTGATGAAGGGCAGGGAGAGTGACCATAGGCAGATACAAAACCTGAGAGTGTTTTCCATTCTTTTTTTTCCTGAATTCGTATGTAGATTGCTGCTCTCAGGCTCTTTTCCTCCTTCCTTCTTTCTCTTACATAGAGTCCCTTTTGTCCTTACCCCTAACTAGAGCTAGCAAGCATGGAAGCTACTGTATCTGTGGAAGTTTCTATAAATAGGTTGCATGATCATTGTCTTCTGTTCTATCCATGATCAATCAAAATATTTATTTTTATTTCTTTATTGCATTTGTACCTTGTTCCCATTAGTGCCGAGGCACTACTCTGGGCAGTTACAACAAATATAAAACGAACAATAAATAAAAATAAATATAAAAGTATGTTGTATCCTTAAACAACAAACAGCACATTTTTTTTATTTGTTCATTTTTCTACCCCACTTCAGATCAGTTACTAGCTCTGTACTAGGCCACTGCATGCTGCCAGCACAAATTAAAAAAATCTTAATACTAACAGAGATTTTTCCATTCAAACACAAGGTTCGCAAATGGAAATGCCTGCATAAGCAAATAAATTGCTTCTGTTTAGCTCTTTATGCTAAAATAACATGACTAGTTCTGGAGACTTTGCACCTTGACTTGGATATTAAGCAGGGCAGGGCTTAGGCAGGGCAGCAAAACATATTAGATTAGTCCTGATCTTCTTGGGGGGGGGGGAATCCTTGAATGGACCTATCATCTTAATTCATGATTATTTTAGCAGGAGGGAAGAGGAAACCCATATTCTTTCTGCAAAGACTCTGAATCTTTAGGTAAGTATAGATAGGTTCTTTTCATAACAAAGTCTAAATGAAAGGCGCTTGAGAAGAACCCACACACTGCAAAAGGGGAATTTTTGGCAGATGAAGTGGGACAAAAATTGGTATCACCAGCAGGGGCTAGAGGGTCCTTCATGTTTGACCCTGCTTGAAAGATGGAGCTCAAGAGAATGAACTGCCTTAGCAGGACATATTGAGTTGCTGCTGTAGAGCGAGCATACTTCAAACCTGGGTCTCAGCCTTGAACAAAACTAGGACAACTTTACCTGGATTTCTTTTTTGCAGTACTTGCCACACTTAAAAGCTAAAAATGTAAACATATTTGCTAAGCTTTGCCTTTGATCCAAAAGATAGTACCAGGTTAGGGAACTCTGGCACATCCTAATGATGAACTCTGGTGTTACGGAGGAGGAGAAGAGACGACTGACCAGCATGAGGGAGTTATGAGGATTGTTGTTGTTAGTCATTAAGTCATGTCTGACTCTTCGTGACCCCATGGACCAGAGCACGCCAGGCCCTCCTGTCTTCCACTGCCTCCCACAGTTTGGTCAAATTCATGTTGGTAGCTTCAATGACACTGTCCAACCATCTCATCCACTGTCGTCCTGTTCTCCTCTTGCCCTCACACTTTGCCAGCATCAGGGTCTCTTCTCATGAGATGGGCAAAGTACTGGAGCCTCAGCTTCAGGATCCATCCTTCCAGTGAGTACTCAGGGTTGATTTCCTTTAGAATGGATAGGTTTGTTCTCCTCACAGTCCAGGGGACTCTCAAGAGTCTCCTCCAGTACCACAATACAAAAGCATCAATTCTTCAGCGGTCAGCCTTCTTTATGGTCCAGCTATCACTTCCATACATCACTAGAGGAAAACCCATAGCTTTGACTATGCGGACCTTTGTCGGTAAGGTGACGTCTCTGATTTTTAAGATGCTGTCGAGATTTGTCATTGCTTTCCTCCCAAGAAGCAGGTGTTTTTTTAATTTCATGGCTGCTGTACCCATCTGCAGTGATCATGGAGCCCAAGAAGGTAAAATATGTCACTGCCTCCATATCTTCCCCTTCTATTTGCCAGGAGGTGGTGGGACCAGTGGCCATGATCTTAGTTTTTTGGGTGTCAAGCTTCAGACCATTTTTGCGCTCTCCTCTTTCACCCTCATTAAGAGGTTCTTTAATTCCTCCCCACTTTCTGCCATCAGAGTGGTATGATCTGCATATCGGAGGTTGTTGGTATTTCTTCCAGCAATCTTAATTCTGGCTTGGGATTCATCCAGTCCTGCCTTTCGCATGATGTATTCTGCATATAAGTTAAATAAGCAGGGAGACAATATACAGCCTTGTTGTACTCCTTTCCCAATTTTGAACCAGTCAATTGTTCCATATCCAGTTCTAACTGTTGCTTCCTGTCCCACATGTAGATTTCTCAGGAGACATATAAGGTGGTCAGGCACTCCCATTTCTTTAAGGACTTGCCATAGCTTGTTGTGGTCCACACAGTCAAAGGCTTTTGCGTAGTCAATGAAGCAGAAGTAGATATTTTTCTGGAACTCTCTGGCTTTCTCCATAATCTAGCTCATGTTAGAAATTTGGTCTCGAGTTCCTCTGCCCCTTCGAAATCCAGCTTGTACTTATGGGAGTTCTTAGTCCACATATTGCTGAAGCCTACCTTGTAGGAGTTTGAGCATAACCTTGTTAGAGTGTGAAATGAGTGCAATTGTACAGTAGTTGGAGCATTCTCCAGCACTGCCCTTCTTTTGGATTGTGATGTAGACTGATCTTTTCCAATTCTCTGGCCACTGCTGAGTTTTCCAAACTCGCTGGCATATTGAGTGTACCACCTTAAGAATGTCATCTTTTACGATAGTTCAGCTGGAATGCCATCACCTCCACTGGCCTTGTTGTTAGCCAGGCTTTCTAAGGCCCACTTGACTTCACTCTCCAGGATGTCTGACTCAAGGTCAGCAACTACATTGTCTGGATTGTCCGGGATATCCAAATCTTTCTGATATAATTCCTCTGTGTATTCTTGCCACCTCTTCTTGTTGTCTTCTGCTCCTGTTAGGTCCCTCCCATTTTTGTCCTTTATCGTGTCCATCTTTGCAGAAAAGATTCCTTTAATATCTCCAATTTTCTTGAACAGATCTCTGGTTTTTCCCTTTCTGTACTTTTCCTATATTTCTTTGCACTGTTCATTTAAGAAGGCCCTCTTGTCTCTCCTTGCTATTCTTTGGAAGTCTACATTCAACTTTCTGTCACTTTCCCTATCTCCCTTGCATTTTGTTTCCCTTCTCTTCTCTGCTATTTGTAAGGTTTTGTTGGACAGCCACTTTGCTTTCTTGCATTTCCTTTTCTTTGGGATGGTCTTTGTTGCTGTCTTCTGTACAATGTTATGAGCCTCCATCCATAATTCTTCAGGAACTCTATCCACCAAATTAAGTTCCTTAAATCTGTTCTTCACTTCCACTGTGTATTCGTAAGGGATTTGGTTTAGACCACTGGTTCTTGGGTTACTCAGGAGTTTTGGACTGCAACTCCCAGAAGCCTTCACCACCAACTATGCTGGCTGGGGTTTCTAGGAGTTGCAGTTCAAAAACATCCAAGTAACAAAGGTTAAGAACCACTGGTTTAGACTAGCCCAATGGTTTTTCCTACTCTCTTCAGTTTAAGCTTGAATTTTGCTATGAGAAGCTGATGACCAGAGCCACAATCAGCTCTAGGACTCATTTTTGCTGACTGTGTAGAGCTTCTCCATCTTTGGCTGTGGAGAATATAATCAATCTAATTTCCGTATTGCCCATCTGTTGATGTCTATGTGTAGAGTCGCTTCTTGTGTTGTTGGAAAAGAGTGTTTGTGACGACCAGCTTGTTCTCTTGAGAAAACTCTATTAGCCTTTGCCCTGCTTCATTTGAAGTCCAAGGCCAAACTTACCTGTTGTTCCTTTTATCTCTTGACTCCCTACTTTCGCCTTTCAATCCCCTATAATGAGAAAAAAAATCTTTCTTTGATGTCAGTTCTAGAAGCTGGTGTAAGTCTTCATAGAATTGTTCATACATATGCCTTAAGAAACACTTTGGAGGGAAAACATCAAATGGCCCAAAACAGCCCAACAGGAATTCTGAAACTTAGTAGCCACAGGATGTAGGATACCATTTGAACAGAAAGAAATAATAGAATAGATCATTTTGGAAAGAGATATTGTAGGTTTCTGAATTCCACAATATTTTGTTACACATCTTATTTGAGTACAGTACACTCTTCTTTGTTTTGTTCCATTCCAGGTACAGCAGCGGGCATATCATAAACACCTGTGGCAGCAATACTGCATATGTCCTGACAAGCTCTGGCCAGCAGGAAAACACAAGCTCTCTGATTTTGGTCTGAGGTGGTGTTTAAAAATAGATTTGATGATGCTTGCCAGGGAAACAGCATCCCATTATCTAAGAGTTAGGGGCCAACGAGTTTGTCCTTGTGGTAGCACAGGTGTCAGTGCTTCTGCTGGCCCAAAAGGCCAGTTTATTGTGGAAAGAGCATTATGGAATCTGAATAAATGGGCCAGTATCTAGGTAAAGTAGAGATAAGCAGGGGAGAGACATTGGAAAAGAAATTACAACTCTGGAAGATCCAGTCTACTTGGTGAGCTATATTAAAATAGCTTCATCGTGTTTGCATAAACCATAATATAAATAATCATATTCCATCAAGTCAGTTCCAGGTATAGAGTACTCAGAAATGTTTTACCAGTCCCTTCTTCTGAGAGTGCCCTGCGACTGTGCAGCTTGTCTGAAGGCTATGCAGGCTGATTCTTCTCCTGGGAACTGAACTTCCAACCTCACACCCAGATATGTAACCCTTTCTAGGGTTTTCCAAGTAGAGAATACAGTGGGGTCTTGACTTGAGAACTTAATCCGTATTGGAAGGCGGTTCTCAAGTCAAAAAGTTCTCAGGTCAAATCTGCATTTCCCATAGGAATGCATTGAAAACCATTTGATCCGTATCTGCTCTTTTCCGTCCATAGAAACTAATGGGAAGCTGCTATTCTGCCTTCGACCACTAGAGGGGGATATTTTGGTTCTTTTTTTCTTAGGTCAAGAAAGGTTCAGGGAAGGCAGGGAAAATACAGTCCAGGCAGTACAGTACCAGACAGTCTGAAGACTGTTTCCCAATCCACTCTCTAAACGCTGGGAGGAGTAAGGAAGCAGACAGGCACCCTTTTCACTGGCCAACAGTTAACTGAAAGTTCACATTTTGCACTTTCCCTGCCTCCCACGTGGTTTTTTTT
Organism: Pogona vitticeps; assembly: GCF_051106095.1. NCBI lineage: Eukaryota > Metazoa > Chordata > Lepidosauria > Squamata > Agamidae > Pogona > Pogona vitticeps. Next base: position 62,807,184 of record NC_135787.1, read on the forward strand.
CAGTTCTTAACTCAAATCTAAGTATGTAAGTCAAATCAATATTTTCCTATGAGAGTGGTTCTTAAGTCAAAATGTTCTTAACTCAAGCCGTTCTTAAGTCAAGACCCCACTGTACTCAAAAGTGCTTGACCATTCTCTTCCTCTGGGGCTGCCCTGGAACTGTGCAGCTTGCCCAAAGGCCACACAGGCTGGCTCTTCTCCCAGGAAGCACAGTGGGGAATCAAACTGCCAACCTCTGGTTCCACTACTAGATACCTAAACCTCTGAGTTATCCAACCAGGGTGTAGATGGTTTCAACTATACATCAAATTCCCTCAAAATGGGAGAAAGAAACACCCATCAGCCCAATTACCCTGAAAACTGACTGACCTTGAAAGTGAAACAGAAGACATGGAAACAGCTGAGGAAATTGGATTTCCCCCCAAGAGGCCTAAGATGTGATGAAGGGAAATATGTACTTTGTTCCAGCACTTGTATTCAGGAAGGTAAAGACACTGTTTAATTTAATCCTTGTGATGCTCTTATATTTGAGAGATACAAATGCTGTTAAATAACTGATCTCTGAGTGGCATGCTGACAAACACACAAGGGCGAATGCCAAATGTTTCCTGCAATATGAGAGTTTGTGGCATTTCCTGCTTCTGCTTGGCTCCCTGAATGTTGTTTAATGTGGGAAAGGGTACAATTGGAAAGTTAATCCCCCTGCTTTGTAGAACTGGATGCTCCACATGCTGCATTAGCAATATTCATAATTTCCATTCCCTTCTCGTCTGTTTTGGGGGCCTTTCTTCTAATGTGGTGGAGGGGAGAGGATGGAAATCCTATTTAATTGTAATTAAAGATTTCATGCTGAATGTTACAGATTTAATTAGTTTCTCTGGTCTCATATAAGGATGACTAAGCCTTCCCCGCTCCTCCCCCCTCCCCAAGTTTGGATGGGCACCATTCAGCAAAAGTCTTTAGAAGGAATGCTGGGCAGCTATTTTAAAACTTGAGTGTGGGGAAATAGGCTTAGCCACCCTCAAACAGCTGTATCCGGATATGCTTCTGAGCGTTTACCATATTAAGCTCTTCTTGATTTGGAAAATGTTTCATTTTGAAAGGATAGGCAGTCTCATTTAAAGTTGTAAACGCCACAGCCCTAACTCTGGGGAATATCTCCTAGCAAGAATATGGTTCCATGGATGAAATAACAGACTTGGTATGCTGTTGAGATACAAAGTGCATACAAAATAATGGTATAAAATATTGCAATTTGTTGGCCTTCCAGTATGCTTTTAGATGTGGAGTAAAGCAACAAATGCTGAAAATACAGCCCAGAATATAAGAAGTATATATTTTTATAACTGTTGTGGAGAGAGAAGAGAGATATAGCAGTCTCTTTTTTTCCACAAATAATATATAAATAAAATTATATTCATGCATGCCCAGTTATGCTGCTTTTTCATATAGTGTATGCTTTAAAAAGCAATTTGCTTCAATAGGATATAATGATGACTGTGGCGTTTACCACGTAGCCCCTGCTTGTTTCCCCAAACAAAGGGCTCACGCTATGTCATCCCACCAACAGATACCAATTGTGACATTCTCTCTTTTCCTCACTGCCACCAGTGGATTTCCTTTATCCACAATATATAAAGAACTTTAGTCAGTCAATTGTCTGGTTACTGCCAACAGAAAATATTTATGGAAAGGTGTTAAATTTAATCAGAATCACAGATGTTATTCAATGCATACAATCAAATCATTAAAACATCATATATCTTGCCACATAACCAATCACCACCTGCTCTATTTATCTTGACCAGCTCTATTAGTATCCGTTCTTACTATCTTCCTGACTATCTATCTCTCTCTCTGCAAATTCTATATCTCCTTCTTTTCATGTCTTCTGCCAAACCTTCTTATATCCGTTAACTCTGCCCCTCCACTCCTCTCATAAGCTCATGCAAATGAGATCCTGAATATGAGTGACAGGAGTGATGTGGGGCAATCATCACATACCTCCACCCTAAAAAAAGTTTGTTTTATGGGGGAAACCTTATAGTTTACCCTTATGAAAAACAGAATATGCAGGGAACAACTCATCCAAAGAATTGTCACAATAATATGCTAAATATTAAATCATGTACTATATGTTACCATTTAACACAATATTTTTATCATATAAAGTACCTATGCATATCTTCTATTAGATGTCTCTCAATTACTATGTTTAGCAGATCAAACTTATTACTTTAAACATTTAAAACAATTGTATTAAAAGATTTAATACAAATCACATTACTTCTACATTTATACCACTATTTACCATTACTTCAACAAGACATTGCAGTTTAATTACATCTCAAAATTAGTGTACAAATAGAACATTTCTTACAACATTACACTTTTTTATCCATCCATTAGTCCTCTGGTCTTCAAAACAATGCATCAGCCACCACGTTCTGGGTTCCCTTCACATTGCAAATTTCAAAGTCAAAGTCCTGCAAGATTAGGGCCCACCTCATCGGTTTGTTGCTATTGGACCAAATAGTCCTTAGCCACCAAAGTGAGGAATGGTCAATGCATAATACAAAATGTGTCCCCCAGATATATGGTCTCAGTTTTTGCAGTGCCCAGACTATAGCTAGGCACTCCTGCTCAATCATGGATAAATGCCTCTCGCCCACTGTCACATTCCCAGGGGTTTCAAGAGCAAAGTCCGATAAGCCAGTCCAATATCAGAAGTTCAGAGGATGCAGAGCCGATACCAAAATGGCAAAGCCAAATCACAAACCATAAGCTGAGGTCAGGGCCAAACCAAATCACACAACATAGTCCGGGGACAGGGTCCAGAGAACAAGGTTCAAGGTAGTCAGGAGCATGGATGCGAGCCAGAGATTTGACTTGTTGCTTCCACAAGCTTCCCAGCTGTCTGGGAGCTGTTTATATAGCAAAACAGTCATTGAACTGCTGGAAGCCTTTTCATCCTGTCAAAACTCAAGACTAGCTGACTGGATGTTTCTGCGGGCAGCGTTCAGGCAATCCTCTGACCTTTGCATCATAAGTCTTTGTTGAAGTCTGGCCCTTACCCTGGCTACTGTGTTGAGGAGAATCTGGTTGTGAGTCAGCTGTCTGTGCTTCTAATCGCTCAGCATTCTCCTCAACTGTAGTTAACCCCTCAGGTTCTGGATGTTTGGCTGAACTCGTGACACTATCCCCCTCTGCAGGGCTCCCCCCTTCAGATGAGCCAGGTCGATCAGAATGGGTGGCATGGAACTGCTGTACAAGGTCGGGGGTGTGTAAGTTACTGACGGATTCCCATGATATATCCTCAGGGCCGTAACCTTCACAATCTATGAAGCACTGAAGGCCTCCTTGGTGAATTCGGGAGTCCAGGATATGACGGACCTCATATTCTTCTTCAACCAAAACAGGCGGAGGTGGAGCCAGGGGTGGAGGTCAGGCAGGGTACGGTGCTGCAACAGGAACAAAGAGGAACCGATGGAAAACTGGGTGAATATGGAGAGTTGCTGGGAGTTGTAACTGGAAAGCAATGGGATTGATTTGGTCCCTGATTAAGTAAGGTCCTATAAACTGAGGGTCCAACTTATGGGACCAGCCAGGTTGACGGAGATAATGGGTGGAAAGCCAGACCTGGTCCCCTGGTTTCAGAGGTGACCCTTCTTGCCGTTTTCTGTCGGCCACTCAGCATTCTCCCTTCAGCTGAACTTATGACACCCTCCTGCAGCTTCTTGCTGAGGTAGGTCACAGGATGATGGTTTCTGTCATCGTTAGCTTGGTTCAGCACGGCTCCCAGCCCAATGTTGGACGCATCCATAAAGACTATAAACTCTTGAAGGAAATCTGAGGCTCTCAGGACTGGACCAGTAGTCAACGATGTCTTCCGTTTGTTAAAAGCTTCTTCACGATCGGCCGTCTATTGGATTTTTCAGTTTGTCTTTTGTGGTTTAGATTAGACAGAGGGGTGGCTATCTTGCTGAAGTTAGGCACAAAGCGACGATAGTAGTCAACTAACCCTAGAAAAGCTCTTATTTTTTTTTCTTGGATGTTAGCTTGGACTAATTGTTAATAGCCTCTATTTTTGATTCAAGGGGTTTGATTACACCTCCACCTACTACATGGCCTAAATATTTTAATTCTGAACTCCCCAGTTGGCATTTACTTGCTTTAACTGTTAAATCAGCCTCCTGTAATTTCTGTGGTACTGTTTCAAGGTGGATTTTGTGCTCTTCCCAGATCTCTATAAGGTAATCTAAATGAGGCATTGGGTAAGCATCTGTTTTAGTGATGTGATTTCATTTTCTAATGTCTATGCAGAAGCGGATGCTTCCATCCGGCTTATCTACCAGCACTATTGTGGCTGCCCAAGGGTTAGAGGAAGGAATGATAATTTTTGCCTTCAGCATCTCATCTAGCTCCCAACAAACCTTGGCAACATATGGCCCCATTACTTGATAAGGAGTAACAGCTATGGGATTTGCATCCCCAGTATCTATTTTATGCACTACTCCCTTGGCTACACCAGGCTTATTAGAAAAGATTTGCTTGTATTTTAGCAGCAAGGCTCTTGTTTCTTCTTCTTGCTCTTGTGATACAGTAAGGCTAATTCTGACTTCCACAGTTATACTGGGGTTCACCCCTTCCTTCCCAGTACTGTAATTCAGGTTTTTCATTGGGAGTTTCTTTGATGGCATACAAAACAAAATTTTCTTTCCTACAATATGGGTTAATCATATTTATGTGCAGAAGCCTTCTGCCTTCTTCTCCCTCCTCCTGAAGTACATAATTCACATCACTCATTTTAGAGATCACTCTAAATGGACCTGACCATGCTAATTGAAGTTTATTTCCTTTAATGGGTCTCAGCATTAGCACTTCATCTCCAGGATTAAATACTCTTTCTTTGGCCCTCTTGTCGTACCAGTGTTTTTACTTTCCCTGATTGCTCTTTAAGTTCTCTGCTGCTGCTATCTCCAGAGACTGTTGCAAGGAATTCATTAGTTCATCAATGTATTGGACAACTGACTCATGATCCTCCTTTCTATGTTCCTCCCAGTCTTGACGAAGTAGATCTAGGGGTCCTCTAACTTTCCTTCCAAACAATAATTCAAAAGAGCTAAATCCTGTACTTTCCTGGGCTACAGCTCTATAAGCGTATAACAATGGTTGTAATTTATGGTCCCAATCATTTGGATTCTCAGCTGTATATGCTCTAATCATTCTCATTAGGCTACCATTAAATTTTTCAACCAAACCATTGGTCTGAGGATGATAAGGGGACGATGTGATGTGAGTAATGCCACAGACTTGCCACAATCTTTTCATTAATTTGGAAGTAAATGAGGTCCCCAAATCAGTAATTATCTTGGAAGCGAAGCTCATGTGACACATATAATTTATTAGTGCATCTGCCACTGTCTCTTTTTCAATATTCCGCAAAGGTACTGATTCCAGATAATATTGATTATTGATAAAATAAATCTATTCCCATGCTTGGTAACTTTGGGTAGGCGTCCCACTATGTCCAGGCCTATTTGTTGAAAAGGGGTCAGATGACTGGCAATGGGCACAGCTTAGCCTTTGTCTTGTCATTCCCAGTACCCTGTTTTTGGCAGGTGTCAGCTCTGACAATATAGCTTGACCTGCTTCCCCCTCCCAGGCCAATAGAAGTTTTGAGCAATCCTTTGTTTAGTATGTGAGATTCCTAAATGGGCTGAAAATATGTCTTTATGCACCTTTCTATAATCCTCTCTATATATGTGAAAAGTACTACCAGCTCTCTGAGAATGCTTTCCCCTCCCCTCATAGGATTTAGTAGAATCTCTCTATATAATAGGTCTTCCTTTACACAGTAACTTTCACAGTTTTCAGGGGTCCTTCCTTAGCTTGTTTAAAGCAGTCACTTAATGTACGGTCTTCCTTTTATTCTTTTCTGAAATATGGATTATTAGGATTCCTCATGGTAACTAGATCAGCTTTTTCACTCCCTTCTCTTATTTCAGGAAGATTTTCTTTGTTTTCCTCAGTGGCTTCAGTTGGCGATCCCTGAGAGCGAGTTATCACGAAAACACTGTACATGCTCAGCTATATCTAGGCCTATTAAACATGGGGCAGGAATTTGATCAGATATGGCCACCTTCCAAACTCCTGACCATCCCTTATATCTTATGGGAATTTTTGCCATGGGCAACACCGCTATTTCAGACCCAATCCCCTTACTAGAAATATTTTCATGCTCTAACATACTTTCCTCAGGGACTATATCTGGGTGACACACTGTAACTTGTGAGCAAGAATCACCATCGCATAGCTCCAGACTGCAGAGCTGATCATCTGGTTTTCGAAAGCTGTCCTCTTGGCTTTCCCGTGCCAAGAGGGCTCTGACAACCCAAACCCTTCCTGGAAGTCAGCATACTTGACTAAATAATTAATTCTTTCTGGGGGCCTGTGTTTCATATGCCACCTTGATGGCAAATGCCACCCTCTTGCTCATTGATGTTGAAGATTTCTGCCATTACCCACCTAATCGGCAAAACTTACTTTGCTGCCAATTGCCTCAGTGCCCGATGCCTATTAAGACATGCTTTCCTGCCTACTTTGGAGCCAACTACCTCAGTGCCTGATGCAGCAACACACCCTATGTTGCTGCTGCCAACTTCCTCAGTGCCCGATGGGACAAGACACGATACTTTGCTGCTGCCCACACACTCTGCTTTCAGTCCCATGCCAACTTAGTAAGTAGGCAGAAATTTGAACAAACTACCCAAACGAATTAGCTCAGATCACCAGAGGCCCTGCGGATTAACCGCTGTAGTAGCAGTGCGGCAGGGCTTTGCCCCACCCAAAGCATGTCTGCGCATCACTCAAATGTGCCGAGAGGTCCATCTAACCCTCTTGGCTGGCACACCCAGAGCCAGCCCTGGCACCCTCGAACAAGTGAAGAGGGTTGTCCAGCTGCCTTGGCAGACCCAGACTGAACAGTAAGAAAAATGAATAAATAGTTGCTCTTGTACAGCTAAAGTGTACAAGAGCAAAGTGTTGGGTGACACCCATAATTTCCCACGACAGAGGGATGTTAGCACACCCAAAGCCGGGCTCTGCCCCATCCAAGCCTGTTCAGGTGTCACCCCATTACCCCATCATACGGCTTCAGATTGCAGACCTGATCTAGTTTTTCAACCTGTACTAAGAGAGCTGGCCAGTCCAAGCCCACCAAAACCTCTGAGGGCTATCTTTATTGTCAACACACAACATTTTGCCAACACTTTGTTGGCCAATCTACATTGCTGCTGCCAACTTCCTCATGTGGTGAGCATGACTAGACACAGAATGCCGATGCTGTTAGTAGTACCTTCCCAATAAGGTGGAGCAATTCATCTGATGGTCTTATTGTTGCTACTAATAAGTGTTGCTTGCCTCCTTTTGTTTTCAAAAACAAACAACACATGCCATGGCCACCTTTTGCTAATTTCCAACCAGGCCTGCCCCTGCCCCACCCAAAACCTGTCCAGGCACCCTGTGCCAAGGAGGCCGGCTTGCCTAAGCCCCCCAAACCTCCAAGGGCTATCTTTATCATATCTGGGTGGTCTCAGCAGCCAAGCTGCAATCCCCAGCTTTCTAGTTCTAAATGAGCATCTTTGCTTCTTTTGAAGGTTGTCAGAAAGTCTAGTTAGATGTTGGTGGACAGGTGAGTCTCCTAGGTCAAGCTCTGCCCCACCCAAAGCCTGTCCAGGTGTCCCTCGTGCCAAAGAGGGCCTGTCTCATCCCCACCCAAAGCCTGTCCAGGCGTTATCTCATCGCCCCACTGCCTGGCTTCAGACTGCAGAGCTCATCTGGCTTCAACCCGTGCCAAGGAGGCTGGCCTGTCTAAGCCTCCCCCCAACCACAGACGGCTCTCTTTATCATATCAGCAGCCAAGTTGCAATCCCCAGCTCTCTAGTTCTAAACGAGCATCTTTGTTGCCCCATTGCCCGGCTTCCGACTGCACAGCTGATCTGTTTACGACAGCCCTGTGGCCCCGTGGATTAACCACTGTTAGTCGCACCGTCCCTGTTCATCTGATGGTGCTTCTGGTGCTGTTGGAAGTTTCAAGCAACCTTAGTTGCCTCCTGGGGGCAAAAACCTTTCCTTTGCTGGCAAATCTGATGTTGCTAATGAAGACCAGAGTCTGTTCTGTTGCCTTTTGCCTCAGTGCCCAGATGGGGAAAGACATGGCACATTGCTGCTGCCAACTACCTCAGTGCCCAATGTGGTCAAAAAAGCCTGCTTTCCTGCTGCCTTTTCCCTCAGTGCCTGAGGGGGCCAAAAGAGCCTGTTTTCCTGCTGCCAACGTCCTCAGTGCCCGACGGATCCAAAAAGCCTGCTGTGCTGCCAAATACCTCCTTGCCTCCAGTCCTCCTGAGGGCAAACTCTACTTCACTGGCAAATGTAATGTTTTGCAGAGCTGAAGACAAGCTCAGTGCCTCATGCATGCCTTTGCTAATGGGACCTCTCATTCTGCTGGGGCTAAATATAACTCCCTCAATACCATGGGCATCTGTGCCATGTGGAAACCTCTCCTGGGGGGACCCAATTTGTGAGCGAATAACTCAGAGTTCCGATATCTAATCTTCACCAAACTTGGCAGGCATGTTGGGGAAAGACATAGGATTTTTTTGTGATTCTGGATTCTCTAAGTACCTGGGGGAAGCTTTCCTTGTGGGGTCATTTTTTGTGACTATATAATTTGGGGGTCCGTGATCCAATGTTCACCAAGCTTTCATGAATTGTAGAAAAGTGTCTGAGGAAGCTTTCTTGCAAATGTGGTGTCTCTAGGTCATCGGGGGCCAGTGTTATAGCCATTTAAAGTGCAGATGAATCGACAGACTGATTCATCAAAGAATATTCATATATTTGTATTTGTTGATCCGTTATCCTTGATGAATAATGGATCAAAATGAATAACCATTTTTTTATTCATCCCCATCTCTAGTAAAGACATTTCCTTGAACATCTCATTTAATCTAAGATATTCAAGTGTTGCTGGAGACTCAAGGGCCATCTATAGGAGGTACCCTCTTTTAACAGGAAGTCTGGTGTACCAAGTGGGCCCCCCTGAATATTTATTATTTATTTATTTATTTATTTGTTTGTTTGTTTGTTTTGTTTTGTTTTGTTTTGTTTTGTTTTGTTTTGTTTTGTTTTGTTTTGTTAGATTTATACCCCACCCATCTAGGCAAATAGTCTACACTGGGTGGCATTGCAAAATTAAAAAAAAAATAGCTTGGTTTCAGTGATCTATATCCTTTCCTAGAAATTTAGTTAACAGAGAATTAACACTAAGCATGTTGCTACCCAGCTTTGTCAATCTCACACAGAGGGACAAGGGAAGAAAAATTGGCTCTTCCCATTTTCCCATTTACTTCCTCAGTTGCTTCTCCATGCCATATAAGTCAAGAGAAAGACAGAATATGATTGAAGGAGCTGGAAATGGAAGGGAGGCTTTTGAGGGATTACCTGTGAAGGTATCTGGGAAGGATGCAGGGATTATTCTCAGACTCAATTGTTGCTGATTTTCCTCCCAAAAGGAGAAGGAACTTTACATGTTTATTTTATATATTTTAAAAGGGGGTTACAATATTTGCACTCCACTATGACTCAGGAAAATCTGTGTGGTCTGTTTGCCATTGCTTAGAAAAGGTGCAAACTGAGGGAAACTTGGTAAATTAAGAAATATAGTTTTTATTACGCATGGCCTCCGAGAACGTTGGTTAATTTGCAAAATCTTTGATGCCTTACTTTTTCTCCTGTTAAAACAATATCTAGCAGGTTAATTAGTTATTGATTCTGTTCCTCTCTTTTGGGTTGCTACAAATTACTTTTGAGGAGCAACCCAGTTTATATTAATAGGAGTTTTTAAAGATTTTCAGTTGATTAATCATCTGTCTTACTTAGCAGTTATTTATTTTATTGATATATCGAAATAAAGATATATAATGCTACCCAGTGTACTCGATAAAATGATGGACTAGGACTCAGGAAATCTGAGTTCAAATCCCCATTGAACCATGGAAGCTCACTCCATGTGTATGTGTGTAGCTGGTAAAAACATTCCTTAAATATCTCACTTCCTTTGAAAGCCCTATTAGGGTCACTATAAGTTGGTTCCAACTTGACAGCACATAACAAAAATAAAGAAAAAATCTTGCCTCCATAAATGTTAAGGTTTGATAAAAAACACAAGTTTTTGTTCAGCATCAATTCACATTAGATAGGAGAGTACAGGGAGATCAAGTGTCGCTTGGAGACAGAAAAGTGAGATCTGGTGTGAAAATTTGCGGTCAACTGCTCACATTGTTGTTAACTTTGTGAGAGAAATGAGTATTGCAGACTGAACCCCAGACGAGTTTCTGAGACAAGGAGTGAAAATACAGCAACATTATATAAGACTATCAATAGCCCCACAGGAAACTATGAAAAACTATAAAAAGTGAGAAAAAGAGAGAAAGAAAGCAATATTGTAAAGGGAAATATAGATGGAAACATTGTACATTAATTTTTATTTTTTAAAAAAATTCAATTATATGTTTTGTCCAAGAGACTCAAAGTGGCTACACTCCTCCCTACTTTATCCCCTGTGAGGTGATCAGACTATGACTGGCCCAAGGTCAGCCATCAAGTGTTATGACTCAATGGAGATTTGAGCCTAGAACTCCAGTCCAATAATTTTAGACACTAGGCCAAAATGAGCTCTCAAAAGCCAAGAGCTGATGGATTATTTACATATTCAGTGTTTGTGGTTTGGGGAGTTCTTCCGCATCCTCAAAACTGCAGCCTTCCCTGGAAATAACCTACTCCAGAAAAACCTACAACGCAACATTTCAGAGTACATAGGTGATTGAATGGATGGGACATTGCTAATTCAGGAAGAAGCCATGGAATCTTGCCACTGCATCCTAGCCTATGAAAAGAAGAAAGAAAATATATTTAGGATAATTAGAAATCTGTAGATAAGACTTTATGAATACAGTTGTAGGAACTTGCAGCATAGTATTGTGAATGTCTGTACAGAAGTATGTCCCAGTGAGTTTAGGACAAATTATTCCTATTGCAGCTTTGAGTAAGGAGAAAGGAAAGGTATGAATATGACTGCAAAAATAACAATTATGGAGGAAAAGCATATGACATAGATGCCTACCTCAAAGAAAAGAAAATGTTAGCAGTTCAGATAATTCACAGAATGAAGTCAGTGAAAAAGACAACAGGACTTGTATAAAGAGCAGGCACTCCTAAACATGATAGCAACACAACAAGCAAAGGGAGGCTGTATGTGTATGTGGGAGGAGGATTCCCCCCACATATACAGAGATTGGAAAGTTGGAAGGCTAGAAATAATAGGAAAGAGTTCAAATGCATTGTAAATAAATAGATGGTCAGAGAGTCTTGTAACAGTGAAGACATACACATACAAACCAAAGTAAAAGCAAATGATATTTAATGAAATATTCTAAACATCTGTGATTTCTCCTGTGATTTGCATAACATCTATAAAATCAATAAATCTGTTGAATTGACAGCACATGTGTTAGATTTCTCTATTTGGTATTGAGGGAATAATACCTGGTGGCAGTGTGAAGTCAAGACAAGCATCCAGAGGGTGAACTTGTGTTTAAGGGAAAATAAACAAAGGACACAGGGTGTACATCACAAAGTGGTGACCAGTGGTGGGATATGAGTGATAATCCAGTAAGCCAAAGAGATTATAATACAGTCCAGTAAGCCAAAGTAAAAAGTGAATTCCCTGAGCTTAAGAGACCTAGTAGTCTGATACTGTAAGTGAAGGAGTGGGACCCTTGAAAGTGTCTTGGTGAAAAGCTTAAAAGGGACTCCTAATTGCAGAACTGGGAAAAACTAAGGCTAGGGAAAGGCTCAGAGGAAAAGCCAATAGTTTAAGGTTTACCTCAAGACTTGGAAAGACCAGTGGGCTAGCTTTGGATCCTAGGCTCCAAGAAGGGAGTGCTAAAGGGTACAAAAGCGGAAGCCAGGGTAGACTGAGATAACTGGAACAAGCAGAAGGGCATGAAAAACAGAAAAATAAAGGTAATTTGAAATAGCTGCATGGCTAGAGACCAATAGAAACATTGTCTCAGACCAAGGAACAAGGAGGTGCCTAAAAGTAACAAAGTATCAATTCGTGGATGCTGCCAGCAGAAAAGCTACAAAGTAACAGTAACTCTCTAACACTAAAAGTAAAAAGTGCTTTGAATTGAGGCTTGACTATGCTTAATTACTGATTTCCCTAGAATAAACCAACTTATCCAATGAAAAATAAATAAAGAGAGGGGAAAAGTATGCTATGGAGGGAACTGCTGATATGCAAGATTTACCTCAGGAAGAGGAAGGCTCTCTTGAAATGATAGAGCCAGGGGACACTCAACAGGAGGGTACCTCAGGGAGAGAAAACTCCCTAGAATTTCTAAAATGGAAATTTGAGAATGAACAGGAATTCCAGTTAAAACAGTTATAAAAACTAGAGCTGAGGCTGAGGCCAGACAGATGGAAATGAGAGAAAAAGAGATGGAACACCAATATAAAATGAAACAATTAGAATTAACAGCCCTTAATAAGAATAATAATAATTCAGTGGCTGAGGGGATGTCAAAAGTAGACTTTAAGAAATTCCCTATATTCAGAAAGGGTGGCAACCCTGAAGACTACTTTTTTCTATTTGAGAGAGCCTCCTGCAACTATGGGGTGGGAGAATCAGAGAAAATGATCATTTTAAGAATTCAGATCAGTGGAGAACTTGCTGAAATATATTCGCAAATGCCCCAAGACCAAGCAAGAGAATATGAAGCTTTTAGAAAGCTGGGTTTCACGAGTTTTGGGATAAATGCAGAATATCTCAGGAGGAAGTTCAGGGCATTGACAAAGAAACCTGAGGAATCATATTTCCTTTTAGGAGCCAATATGGTCAGATACCTGGGGAAATGGTTAGAAGAAGCTGAGGTTGAATCTTTAGAAGACATGAAAAATATTATGGGACTAGAACAATTTTATTCGGTGTTGCCTGGAGAACTAGGATGTTTAGTCAGGGACAAACGACCCAAAACAGTACAACAGACAAGTGAGATGGCTGATTATATCTCAGAAATCAAAAACCCAAAATTTTCTGTTCTCAAATAGGTTGATGTCATACTGAGATTATCCCACAAGGGGACATCATTCCAAATGAGAAAATTGCAGTAAAACGAATTGGGAAAGAATTGATTAATCTACCTGTGGCTAAAGTACTTATAAATTATAAAGAGTGGACTGGTATGTGGAGAGTAGCTATTACAGATCAGCTTCTTCCTGCACCTTGTTTAATTGGGCTAGATTTAACTGAGCATTTTAAGAGTGTTTTGATGAATACTCGCTCCCAAAAAGAAACACAGGAAACATCAGAGGAAAAAGATTAACTCCCTAATGAAATAATAAGAGGGAATGAAGCTGATGAATCAGCTGAATTAGTAGCTATAAGAAATCTACATGAGAATACATTTTAAAAGGAACAAAAAGCAGATTCTACCTTAGAACAGTGCTTTAAGATGGTTAGCGAAGGACCATTAAACCCTGAGAACCCTGAAAGGTACTTTGTGGAGAAAGACCTATTATACAGAGAGGTCTTAGTAAACCCTCAGAGGGGAGGAAAAACATTCACAAACAACTTATAATCACTAACTAAGTACAGAGAAAAGTGTAGAAAAAGGAAATACAGATACTTTTGCTGCTCATTTAGGGATCACATAAACTAAGCAGAGAATAGTTCAAAAGTTTTTCTGGCCTGGAATGGAGAAGCAAAAAAAGTCAGATTTGCAACGCTGTAACATATGGCAGAGGCAGGGTGTTGGCAATGACAACCCTAAAGCTAAATGGTACCCTTTACCAATGACATCAAACCCATTTCTATGCATAGACCTGGACAATGTGAGACCATTATCTAAAGTAACCATAAGGGGAATATCACTCACTTCCATATGAGTGAAAAGGCTATGGCAACAGTGTGACATAGCTCTTACTACATCATCCCCATACTATACTCAAACAAATGGATTAGGGGAGAAAGTTAATGGGACCCGAGTGAGCAGGATCAGAGATTACACAGTAGAAAACCCCAATGACTGGGATCACAAATTGCTATGCTTAATATATGCTTGCCGGTCTGTATCCCAGGAAAGGACCGAGTTCAGTCCATTTGAAAGGCTGTTTGGATGGAAAGTGCAGGGACTCTGGGATTTATGCAGACAAAAGTGGGAGAAACTGCAGAGAGAATACCCAAAGACAGTGATCCAATACATAGGTAATTTGAGAAAACCCTTGCCATAATCTCTAAAGTTAAACCCCCCCCCCCCAAACTTGCAGAGCCAGCAAGGGAAGCAAAAGTTATGGCAAGGAAAAAAGGCCAAAGAAAGATCATTCAGTCAGGAAGAGAAAGTCCTGAGTCTGAGATCTATAAAAGTAAATAAGATGCAAATAAACTGGGCAAATCCTGTTAGGATGAAATTCAGGATGAGTGAAGTAAATTATATTATCCAGGAGAAAATAGTAAAAAGCTTTACTCTGCTCACAGAACAAATAAAAGAAGCAAGAGTAAAAGTCTTATGAGGATAGTAGGCTATTGGATAGTCAATTCCAGAGAAATAGCCTCTCCTTTAGAAAATTGAAAACCCAAGAGAAAAGCTGAGAGGATCCAGTGGTCGAGCAGATACCAGGAGACCTTCGAGAAGTCGCAGACTGCAGTGATGGCAGGTCGTGTCGTGAGAGGTCCAGAGTTCCGGAGTAACTTCATCAGCATCACTGAGGTGTCCAGATTCAAACCAGGAGCCATGCTGAGCCAGGCAGATGATAAGGGAGACCACCATCTGGTGACGTTCCTGAGAGAGAAGCTGCAGGCGGGCAAGAGACAACTTCCTACCACCGATCGTGAGTGTTTGGCAATTATATGGTCTTTGAGGAAGTTCAGACCATACATATGGGGTAGACATTTTGTGCCAGGCAGTGATTTTTCTCCAAAGTTCTGGGTGCGGACTAACAAAGAGAACAATAAGCAATTGCGGAGGTGTGCCAGACTCCTACAAGGCCGTGACTTTGGGATCCAGAGAATTAAAGAGACTCAAAATGTGGGGGCCAAGGCTTGGGCAAGAAGACCTGAAGACTGACAGAAGAGACTAATGTAAAATGTAACTTTAATAGTGAAAAAAACTGCTCTGATTAAAAGGTTCTAGTAATGTATAAATAAAAGAAGTAATTAAAAATGTAAATGTGAGATGAAAAAATGGTAAGTACATAGTGATAAAAGTAACAATATAGTAGTAAAGAAATGGTAAGAAATGCAAATGTTGATTAATGCAATGTAAAGATGTTAAGTGACAAGATTAAATGTGTTATAGCATAGTTAACAATAACATGCATGGATAAACTAAGTAAAAGAGTAAAATTAAATGTGATTTAAAATGTATTACTGAGAATTGTAATGAGAAAAAAATTGTTGGTTTGAAAATTTATAAGCAAGCCCTATGTTGTTCATGAGGGTAAACCACTGTAAATTTTACCCCCCCCCTTAGAAACAAACTTTCTAAGGGGGGAGGTATGTGGCGGAACCCCTACGTCATACCTGTCCATCATGGGAAACTCAAGGGCAGGAGCCTATGAGAGGACAGGAGGGGTGGAACCAAGAGGACAGTTGAAGAGTTAGTGGGACAGTTAGACAGAGAGTTAGGGAAGAGAGTTGGAGAAAAGTGGTTTTGCAGATAGGGAATTGAAGAGAGGGTAGGAAATTGAATTGAAAAAGTTAAGAGAAATGGTTAGAGAGAATAGGAAAGAGTTTAAAAGTATTACCAATATATAGATAGTCAAAGATTATAAGTATAAACAATATATAGATAGCCTGTGATTTGCATGACATCTGTAAAATCAATAAATCTGTTTAATTGGCAGCATGTGTCTAAGATCTATTTGGTATTAAGGGAATAATACCTGGTGGCAGCGTGAAGTGAGGACACACATCCAGAGGGTGGACTTTTGTTTAAAGCAAAATAAACAAAGCATACAGGGTGTATGTCACAGTATTCAACTTCAATTCTCTTATGAAACACAAATAATAATGTTTTTAAAATAGATGCATGGAAGGGAACTTATAAAATGCCACTAAAACAAATTAAAGAGATATTTGAAAGGATATTGCAGGAGTGGGATGCCATAATTATGTAAAAGATTCATATGAACAATAGAAAAATTATTTCATTTCATTTCATTATTTTATTTATATGCTGCCTTTCTCCCCATAGGGGGCACAAGGAAGCTCACAACATGTAAAACTATTTGACAATTAACAGTTTCAAAATACCATATAAATTGTTATTGTCATGTGCCATCAATTTGCCTACAACTTATGGTTACCCTATGAATGAGTGATCTCCAAAATGTCCTGATCTCATCACCCCTGTTCAGTTCTTGCAAACTCAGGCCTATGATTTCTTTTAGGGAGTCAATCCATCTCATATTTGGTCTTCCTCTTTTCTGCTGCCCTCAGGTTTTCCCAACTAATTATTATCTTTTCCAGAGAATCTTGCCTTCTCATGATATGCCCAAAGTACAACAGCCTGAGTTTCGCCATTTTTGCCTCCAGAGATAGTTCAGAATTGATTTGATCTAGGACCCATTTGTTTGTCTTTTTGGCAGTCCAGGATATCCATCAAACTAAGAAATATTGTAGAGGAGAGTCGTGGGAAGCTTCTCTATAATTTTGGCATCTCTAGGTGCCTGGGGGAAACTTTCCTGGGGGAGCCACCTTTGCGGGTGTATAACTGGGATGTCCAAAACCCAGTCTTTAACAAACTTGGAGGTGTTATAGAAGAGAGTCAGGGGAAGCCGCTCTGTGATTTTGGTGTCTATAGGCACCTGGAATGCTGGTTTACATTTATATGAATGAATAGAAATTAACAAATTATGCATTTTTGATGAACTGTGCAATTTGTTTTTCAATTAGTGCTCATCTCTACTTGATAATCTATTCTAATTCCTTTTCTAATTCTCAGTCTTCTTGGCTACAGTTTTCATTTGGAGTGATGATTGAACCAAGGTATGCAGTACATAATCTTTCACTATTTCAATTTCTCCATGATCAACATTAAAGTTGGGTAGTTCTTCCCTACTCATGATTTTGGTCTTCTTAATGTTCAATTGCAATGCTGCTTTGGCACTTTCTTCCTTCACTTTCATGCTAGAAACTGAAATAACTAACCAGAGGCTATCAAACTTTGGTACACAAGATTCATTGGAGAAACAATAATGCTGGGAGAGGAGGAAGGCAGTAGGAAAAGAGAAACACTGAACATGAGATAGTTTGACACTATAAAGGAAGCCATGGCCTTGAGTTTGCAAGTCTGATAACGATAGGACTTTTTGGAAATCATTCATTTATAGTGTCACCATAAACTGGAAGTGATTTGTTGGCACATAACAATATAGATTTTTTTCTTCTGGGGCTGGGATGAAGTACAGAATTTCTAGAAACCAGGGGGCCATATTGTACCACTTCCTTCCCTTAACTTCCCAGGTGTCCATTCAGCCTCTTCCTTGTCACCACCATGAAAAAGAGGCAGAAAAAGAGCTGTTTGCCTTTAAAAAGAAGCTTTTTTTTTTCCTATTTGAAAAAGAAAGTGTGCTCCTCCCTGCCTTGTTTACATCTTAAGCAGCACTTTCTAGAATCTGTAATCTGACGGTTTAAAAAGCAAGAAAGGCCCCGTCCCCCTTAGTGGCTTTGTTTGCTTCATTTCTTTCTGTGCTCTCCCAAATGAAGAAAGTAATCTTTTGAAGTAGCTTTTACTTTGACTCTCCTAAATCATTTCAAGACATATAGGGAGAGCCTGGGTTTTCTTTTTGATGTTCAGTAAACTTAGCTGGACATCTCAGACTGCTGCATTACAGTGGAACCTCTACTTACAAACGTTCCTAAATATGAACATTTCAACTTAGAAACAGTCCATTCACAAAATTTTGTTTCTACTTGCGAACGGAGCTTCAACATGCAAATGAAAAAAATGTGGGGAGGCAGGGAAAGCGCAAAATTTGAACCTTCAGTTAACTGTTGGCCAATGAAGAAGGTGCTTTTCTGCTACCTCGCTCGTCCAAGCAGTTAGAGAGTGGATAGGGAGAGAGCCTTCAGACTGCCTGGTACTGCCTGGTATTGCCTGGTACTGACTGGTACTATACTGTACGGACTGTATTTTTTGGCTTTTTTAAATTTTTGATATTTTGATTTTTGCTTTTTTTAAAAAACAGAGAGACTGCCTGTTCTGGGTGAGTACACTGTATTTATTGTACTGTACAGGGTTTTTTGCAGCTTGGAGGTGGTAGGGCTAGGTGGGGGTTATGTTTCTCTGCTCTGATGGGTCTTGCAGTGTAGACTTTAGTTTTAAAATGTGTGTGGTTAAAATGTGGCTCTAAAGTCTGTTTTAAAATCAGAAAATATTCTGTGAAGGGCTGTGGTGGTTGTAGATGCAGGCAGCCAGGTAGGCAGGCTTTACAATGGAGTTTAGACACAAGTCCCTACCTCCCCTTCTTGTTTAGACCCCACAGTCTTTTTTTCCTTAAAATCAGAAGATATTCTGTGAGGGGCTGTGCTGGCTGTTGATGCAGGCAGACTGTAAAATGCAGTTTAGACACTCTTTTTGTGATGAGGGGTTCTGTGCTGGAATAATGCTTGCTGGATTCTGTGGCTTTTTAAAAGGTGTTCTGTTTAAAAGGTGTTCTCCTGCCTTTTTTTAACCTAAAAGGTGCTTGTTTTTAAAGGTGTTGTGTTTAGAAGGCGTTCCCTCCCTCCTCCCTCCTTTCCTGCCCTTTTTTGACCTAAGTTCATCTTAGATCAAAAGAAGAAACATTCTCCCCCTAGTGGTAGAGGACGGATTAACCAGCTTTGCTATGGGAACTAATGCTTCAATGTACTAATGTTGAAGCATTAGTTCCCATAGCAAAGCCTCTAGATAAGAACCAAAAACAGCAGGAATGGATTAATCGGTTTTCAATGCATTCCTATGGGAAATTTTGCTTCTACTTACCAACGTTTCAACTAACGAACATCTTCTGGGATGGATTAAGTTTGTAAGTAGAGGTTCCACTGTACTTCTCCAGTTCTAACACTTAGGCATCCACAAATGCAGATTGGTAATCTTCTATTCTTTCCTCAGGAAATGTTACCTCAGGACCTTTATGGGACTTGATACTCACTGTGATAGCCACCTCTTAGTGCCTTCACTGTTTTTCTTTTCAACCCACACTTCTTCCCTCATTGTATTCCCCCTCTTCTTTTTGTCTGCTACAACTGTGCCAAATCTGGTGCTGACCTGCAGCCCTGTTTAAATGTTGGTCTTGTTTAATTTGGACTGCCCCTATTTTTATAATTGCCTTAGAGAATGTTGATTTGGTCCACCAGCACAAGGTCATTGCTGCACTCTCATGTGGCAATAATGAAAAACTTACTCAGAGGGCAAGTCACCTTGTGCGATGCACTGTAAGCCAGGGCTAAAGAATTGTATCTGAAAGGGAATTATTTTCAATAAATTCTGTATTTCGGACTAGAGCTATCAAATGTCAACTTTTTCTGAAATACTGTAGTTACCATAGCTATGGACAGTTACTATAGCAACTGGAGACCATTGTACTACGTCAGCTGTGGGAAAGCTCTGCACTTACAGACCTGCATTTTCTCTTCTTTGAAATAGTTTTGGATCCTGGGGGGATTGTAGAAGATAAAATGAAAATACATGCACTTTACAATATTGCATGTGAGTTACGTGACAGTGATATCCTCTTAGGTATTTTCTGTAAAGTGTAACAAAGGCTTGGAACAAAAATATGGGATCAGAAAAATGAGTTTGATTTCAAACATATATCGTTGTTATCTGCCATCAAGTCACCCTTGACTTATGGCAACCCTATGAATGAGAAATCTCCAACATATACCTCTTGCCAATTGCACTTGATTTTTAAAATACATTTTTACAGCTTTGAAATCCTGAAGGAGAGAGAGAGAGAGAAATCAATCAATCAATCAATCCTGAAGGGACCGTCTATAATAGGAGGACTCTCTCTCTCTCTCTCTCTGTACCTAAATATATATAGCCACACACTCACACACGTATTTAGATGGAGACATAATGCCTGAATTAATTAGTTAAATCCATCAGTTAATTTGACTGATTTTAATGAGACTGATTTTAATGAGAACCATGACAAAGCAACCTTCCAGATGGAGGAAAACCTCCTTTCTCCTCCTTTCACTTGCTTGGTAAGTGAACAATCATAGGGCATAACCAGATCACCATCCAAACCTCTCCCTAAAGACACTTATTTAAAAAGCAGCTGGGTTTCTAACCTCAGACAGCAAGCAAGAGACAAGAACAAAGTCTGAAATGTTAGGAAGCTGTGTATTGAAGAGTATATATGAGGGTGGTTTTTTAAAAGTATTTGAAAGCAGGTGGAGTGCCTGCAGTTTCTGCTTCTTCAGCTGGCCCTTGTGCTGGCTGCTGTGTTCTGTTACCAGATCTGTAGTCCTGCCACACAGCTGGCGAGAAGTAGTGAATGATGAGTGAACTGACAGGTTGGGCTTTCAGGTACAGGTGGGGAAACAAATAGAAGGAACGATGCTCTTAAAAATTTGCAAGGCAGAGTAAAGATCTGTAGGAGCAGCAATCACTTGCCGTAGTGATAAACTCCACTCCCTCTTCTTGGAACCCAATAAGCCATACCTTCTGGAAGGGAATGAGAAAGCTTACAAAGTGATTTGAAGCTGCCTCCATCTACTCTGGAAGCAGCCTCGGTTGGAACATGTTCCCCCGGGGCACCTTTGCAAGTTGCAGGGTGTAACAGCCACCTTATACCTCACAAAGGGGCCGTTACGTCACATTCAATCACTCTTCATTTCCACTGCCACCAACCATTCCCTCAAATAAAGCTTCAGGCCAAAGTATGATTTCAAAATAAAAACTTAGGTTTATTGTATACATACAAAAGGAATGGTAAATCACTTGAATATAAATAATACTTTAATCACTATAATAATATAACAATCACACACACACTGTCACAGACCCTCACTATGTAGCACAGTTCTTATCTCTCAGTATCTCCAAGCCCTAACCGTCCCTAACTTCCTATCTCAACCCTATCTCAAAGCCCTATCTGACCCTATCTGAAACCCTCACACCATTCACTCCCCTTATATACGACAGCTCCACCCCTTATGTCCCACCGTCACGCCATTGGTAGATGACACAGAGCTTCAGCAGTGACGGGCAGGTGATGTCATAGCTGTATGTAACACAGGGAATCCTAATCACTCCCACAGAAGCTGCACGGGAGTGGCATGGAGGTGAAGGGGCTGTCACTCCTCTGACGTTGGCCTGGGGAGGTCCCACTGAATTGTGACACTGGGTATTCTTGAATTCCAAAAATCCCAATCTGAGGAATTATCCCTGATCTTTCGTGTTCTAAGGTGAGCCTTGCCTTGTCTGAAAAAATACCAATAACGCGAGTGACTAATCAGGCATACTTCAGAGAAAATGTGGTGTCTGGAGGAGCCTTCCGTCTGGTCTTAACACATTGTATTGAGCTTTTGGTGATGAAGTCCGAGAAGCAGGCCAGTTGATACAGCACCTTTATGCCAACTTTGTCCTCACATGTCAGTAGCAGCACTCGTTTGAACAGCCTTTATTTGTTTCAACAGAATATCTGAAAGATATCCTTATGCACTTGTACATGCCTAGGTTCTGTATTGCTAGGAAGCCCAAATCTGGTTCCTACGAAGGTGTTGGACTTCCCTCTGCCTACTGTCTCAGTTGCTGAGGTTGGTACCATCATGGGCTATCTCTACCTCTCTCACACATACATCCCTTCTATGATGTATTGTAGTATATTATATTTCTCATGATGAATTGTGTGTCCAAGATCTGAGATCCTGCATTGCTTAATAGCAGACTCTTATTTTTTTTTTGTTTCCATATCCAATGATGTACATCTTTATGCTTTATTCTACAGTATCATACCATGGGATGTGCATCCACATTTCAAAAACATTTATTCTATGGAGCATCTTCTTAGTGACCCAAAACTCACATATAGAGAAGGGCTGACAGTATGTAAACTTGAATTCTCAGTCTCAAAGACATATTAAGCTGTTTGTTATACAGCATTTTCTTCAACTTCATAAAAGTTGTTCTACCTATCCCAATCCTTGCTTTATCTCCACATTGCAGTCTATGTGGTTGCTAATTAAATATCCCAGGTACATATATTTGTCCACTTAGTGTACATATGGTTTTTTTTGGGGGGGGGTTAGTATTGATTTAGAGCCCCATGTTGTTACTTCCTTCTGTGTCTCAAACTAATAGTATTTAAGAACATTAGAAGAGCTCTGCTGGATCAGGCCAAGGGCCCATCTAGTCCAGCTTCCTGTATTTCACAGTGGCCCCACCAGATGCCTCTGGGAGCACATGAGACAACTAGATACCTGTCTCCTGATACCCCTCCCCTGTATTTGGCAGTACCTTCCATCATGGCTTGTAACCTGCGATGGATTTGAATTTCACTTCTACGTCCAGCTCCCATGTCTGTGTCTGTGGCTTCTGCAGTCTCATATTATTTAAGAGTACAACATTTACTTCAATGCCCTCAAATTAAATGGAGGAGCATTTTTCATAACCTTCTCTGAATATATACCCTGTTTCCCTGAAAATAAAACCTAACCTGAAAATAAGCCCTAGTATGATTTTTCAGGATGCTCATAATATAAGCCCTACCCCAAAAATAAGCCCCAGTTGTGAAACCCCACCCTCCACCACTGTGCAGCAACCAGAAGAAGATGACATGACTATCTCTGAATAAACATGGATGGTTGTACATGAAAAAAAAAATCCCCTGAAAATAAGCCCTAATGCGTTTTTTTGAGCAAAAATCAGTATAAGACCCTGCCTTATTTTCAGGGAAACACGGTAGAAACAAATTTGGCAACAAGATACATCCCTCATGGACACCTCTATTAATTTCTACCTCATTAGTTAATTCTCCATATATTTTAATCTTAGCCATTTGTTTCCTTTATAAGTTCTTTATACAATGTACATCCTAGCTTTATGTTATGGATTATTTGTAAGGGAGCAGGTAGCCCACAGGGAACCAGACCTTCATAGAACTGGAAAATAGTAACAAATGACTAGATAATTCAATTCCTTTCCACTAATTAAATTGCTAAGGTTAAGTATCCTCATGGTTAGTGCAGATAGTGATTGCTCTGCATATCCATATGTCCATGGTGAAGAATTCCTGGATGCTATGATACCTTGTCCACCCAGTAGATGCAAATAGCAACATGTTTACATAGTGGCCCATAGTGCCCCCCTTTTCTTCTGCTGTGTTTTCTGTCCATTTCTTTTCTCTTTCCCACCCTGCCACTGTCCTCTCAGCACATACACACCTAGTTTTTTCTATGGGGTCAAACTTGTGAAAACATTTAATTTCTACAGTCCAGTTCCAAAACTAAACAATAACAATCAATGCAGTAGTTAATGTATTCTTGAAGGCTTTCACAGCCGGGATCTGATGGTTGTTGTGGGTTTTTCAGGCTCTTTGGCCATGTTCTCAATTTGTTTTTCCTGACGTTTCACCAGTCTCTGTGGCCGGCATCTTCAGAGGAAAGGAGTAGGAACTCTGTCCATGCTCTGTTGGTGTTTGTTGGACAGTGGGTATTTATAGCTGTGGGAATAGCTATCACAAAAGCTGTTCCCACAGCTATAAATACCCACTATCCAACAAACAGCAACAGAGCATGGACAGAGTTCCTACTCCAGTCCTCTGAAGATGCCGGCCACAGAGACTGGTGAAACATCAGGAAGTAAACCTTCGGAACACAGCCAAAGAGCCCAAAAAGCCCACAACAACAATGCAGTATTTCTTTATCTGCTGCATGTGTCTGGCTGTTGTTTTTTTAAAAAAATACATTACATCCAACCTAGCACTAAATGAGGCTATTGCAAAACTTATTTTGTTTCCTTTTGTCATGGTGGTGTTAACGTGCAAGTGTAGAACACATTTCATTAGCATCCTGAAATCCTCTCCAGTGCAGTGAAAGCTATTCTTTTCCTTTTTGCCAGCACAAAAAAAAGTTGTGACATCTCAATAGCCAAGGTGGAAATGTAGAATATCCATACGGTTTGCTGCTCTTCCCTGTGAGTGCTTATGGGCTCTTTGGTTCATCCTATTATCACCCTGGAAACCCAAAAACATCCTTGATTGGTTCCAGTTTTTGCATTTATCTGAAGACAGTGCATACTGCTAATTCGAACTAAATTCTGTTCTATTACAATGCTCACCACAATTCTAGACATACACCATGGTATCTAAAGAGCTGTCTGGCTGGATAGCTGCAGAGCCAGGGGTGGGGAGTGTGATTCCCTCCTGTGCATCCCAGAAGAGCCAGCCTGTGTAGCTGTGGGCAAGCTGCACACTCTCGGGATGTCTACAGAAGAAGAGACAGGTACACCATTTCTGAATACTGTCTGTCTTTTTAAAAAAAATCCTGAAAAGGGTTGCCATACAGCAGAATTGACTTGATGGCACACATTAAAGGGTGCACTTTTCAGTTATTTAGTTTAATGTGCCGCAACTATACACACTGATGGGTGTGCACTAGCTCCATACCTCTCCCTTTCAAAATGTACAAATGACAATATGAAAATGAAGAAGCTGCTGTGCCCATGAAGCCTCTCCAACTAAGGCCCAGCCTGATTTCCAGGATGGATTTTTCTACTTGTTTATGGTACAGTCGGAGTATTCTAGGGATGTGATCAGATAGTTGGAAAGGAGCACATCCAACAATGTCAGAAAGGGTCTGTTTGCAGGGAGTGATCTCCCTTAAAGTGACCCATTTGTCTGCCAGGAAATTGCTCCAAGCTGCCCTCCAAAAGAAGTAGCCCTACAGCTGGAGAAAAAAAAGTCCAGCTTGAGCACAGAGTTGGACTGGAGCACAATTCCCTGTACATTGTGTGATTGCCAGGAAAAAGATCACACTTAATTGCTCCACAAGCCATCCAAAATGTTATCTGTTTTCCTGTGTGATCATACCCTAACTTAAATAGAATGTGCCTCTCCAGCACAACTGAAACTGAATTTTTAGCTCACCAATAGTTAACTAAAGAGCCAACCATTTTCCTTGTACATTTTTCCATTTCTGACTATAATCTAAAGAGGTATATTTGCAAACTTTTTACTTACTGTAGCTGCTGAATTGTGACTTCACTAAAAGATAGAG
This sequence comes from Pogona vitticeps, assembly GCF_051106095.1. NCBI lineage: Eukaryota > Metazoa > Chordata > Lepidosauria > Squamata > Agamidae > Pogona > Pogona vitticeps. Next base: position 62,832,514 of record NC_135787.1, read on the forward strand.
AAGAATACCTCACAGATTCTGTGTTGCCTCATGATGCTGCAACATGCTTTAGTCTGAATGTTGAAGTGATGAAAATATGGATGGGTGAGGCGTGTGTTGTGTATAACATACCAGCACCTTGTAGCATTCCGAGGTGTGTGTTTTTTTAAAAGTAACTAGTAGGAAACAGGAAAGTAAACAGTCTCTTCATAAAAACTGGAAATGCAACAAGAATGAATTATTTAAGGCTTGGAGCTACAGCTTATTACTTTTAAAGAATAACTTTCTTTAACTCAGGACTGTGACCACATAACAGTAAAGAAAGAAAAACAACTTCCTATGCTTCTGGAGCTTTGATAGGCACATAGATAGTGGGATAGATACAGGACAATGAAGTAGCCAGCAGTGCTTTGTGTATGGGCAGGGAGATCAAATATTCAGATGTAAGATGGGTAGAGCGAAGGTATGGAGTAAGCATAATTCTGGAACTGAGCTTGAAGGATGTGTAGGTGTGGCAAACAAGGCTTTAGAACAAGGGCAAAAAAGGACAAGCAACGGTGGCTAGAATAGCCATATTTGTGAGAGGATTTGAAGAAATATCAATACGTTAGGTTTAGAGGAAGTAGATGCTATGGTGTGAGGATTGGGGTGGCAGAGATAAAAGTATTAGGGATGCTGCCAAGAAACTGGAGGTGGAGTGAGGATTAAGGAAGTAGGACAACATTGGAAGGGGGAGGGAATTAAACACTGGATTGAATGAACCAGCCGAATCTTATGCTGCAGGCTTCTTGTCAAAAAGTAATTTCCATTTTTTAGGAACAACGAGTCTCCAAGATGGAGTGAAGGAGTTACACTGGTTGCTGTGAGTAAGACCCAGGCAAAGGAGGGAATGTGAGAAGGGAGTCACATGCATGGAATCCTTTTGACTGGGTGACGTGCTTGATATATGCTTCAGTTGCTATAGTGATGACATCCAGGAAGCTGAGCAATTCATTATTGCTCCCTAGGAGAATCAGAATTACTAATTTGTAAACACGAAAGGGTGCTGGTTTTTTGTTGGGGTTTTTGTTTTTTGTTTTTTGTCCTGTTGAGCAGTAAGTGCAAGTCATTCAGGATGCTTTTGATTTTGGCTGAAGCATACATCCTGCAGAAGATGTTATGACTAGCATCATGAATTTCATATCACCTACTCTTGTTTGTCTCTCAGACCAAAACCTGAATAAGTCTTTGGGCCACTGCCTTCATGCTGTGCTGGTAACATGGAAACGTGAAGGTTATCAGAGAAGAGCCAGTGATAAAGCTACTTAATTGCATGATGTTTCCTCTCTGTGGAGATGGCATATGACTGTTTGGGCCATTTCCAGCGAGGGAACTATGTTATCAGACAGGTAAACTTGGGATATGAAAGATGATACGAATCTTAGTTCAAGCTAAATAAGCCAGTGCTCCTCAACCTTGGGCCTCCAGATGTTCTTGGACTTCAACTCCCAGAAATCCTAGCCAGCAGAGGTGGTGGTGAAGGCTTCTGAGAGTTGTAGTCCAAGAACATCTGGAGGCCCAAGGTTGAGGAACACTGAAATAAGCTGAAGATGTCAAACTCGCAAGCCATGGCTGCCTCTTTCAATGTCTAGGGAGCAAAGGAAACATTTTTGATTCTTGGAGGAACAAGAAAAAGGTGTGAGAAGGAAGGAAGTGACATCAGAAATCCTAAGAATAGCAATCTAAGTTTGAAGTAAGGTCAACACAAGTCAAAACAGGTAAAGGGCATTCTAGGAAACCTAGAGAAGTCCTTTTTCTATCCTGTGGAAAGACATGCATCCTCTTGAGTGTAAGATGAGTCACACTCAATCACTTCAAACAGTTTGAAGGCATAGAAACACAAGGGTTTAGAGCAGTGGTCCCCAACCTTGGGCCTCCAGATGTTCTTGGACTTCAACTCCCAGTAATCCTGGCCAGAAGAGGTAGTGGTGAAGGCTTCTGGGAGTTGCAGTCCAAGAACATCTAGAGGCCCAAGGTTGGGGACCACTGGTTTGGAGCACTGATTCTCGATATTTGGCTTGGACCGAATGGAGAGAAACATTGGTGTAGATAAGGAGAAAAATGTCAACAGTGAGATGTGAGACATCCATGAAAAATAAAGAATAATCTATTGTAGGAATCACATTGAAAGTGGAATATATGTAAAATAATGTATGTAAGCATTAAAAAACAACACATAAGTTAAAAGCATTGTCATGGCATTGATAAGCTTTCCTTCAAATTCCCATTATCAGAGTGCCTTTTTAAAGCATGCATTAAGTATTAAAGAGGTACCTTTGGAATCCAGAAGAGTGAACAATGCAAATGTTTTCTTACTTATATTGATATTGCTAGCAGACACAAATTAAAATTAGTAAGCAAAGCTGTTAATGAATTGAGGTTTGTTCCTTTGTGGATAGGTAGGTGTCATTCAAGTTCCTTTTTTTTCCACATCTACATCACTTGCAATGTCCATTGTATTTACTTTCAGATGCCAGGTGAGAGCCCACAATGAATTCTCTATATGTTGTGAACTTGAAAGACAAATGTCAGAGGCCAGTAGTGTTCTCTCAAACTAACCAATTTGCCATTTTATTCAGTTTATCATTGGTTCTTTGCTTTCTGTTCTGTCTGGCTCCTGTATTTTGATTTAACCTTATCTCTTTCCCCTTCAAATCATAGTACAGTACACAAGAGATGTGCTTTAAGCTACATAAAGTATTACATAACTGCTGTTTCTTGTTTTTTCCTGGTAGACATTTTACCATATGTCCAAAGGCAGCCAGAAGTTTGAAATTAATCTTGATCCACATCCATCGAAGTAGTAGGGCCATGTCTCCTGACATTATGAAACCCGTGCTGATGTTCTGGGCAGAGCATCTATATCTGGCATGGTTGGCAAGAGTCCAGTGTCCTTTCTCCATCTTCTGCATCAGGAAGTGTCTGGAAGAAGGAGCTATTCTTTGCTCATGTTAGCAGGTATTGGGTGAGTTCTCATCTTAGGACTCTACATGGCACTAGCAGCTGGTGCTGAGAGCAGCTAGCATTTCACCTCCTCTCTCTTCCTTGCCCATAGGATGGAGGAGGAAACACTTTCCACCAGTGCATGCAGGTAGCAGCTAAGCACCCATCTTGAAACCGAGCTGGAATCGGCAGACACCAGCTGAGAGTGGCTGGCTTTTCTCCACCTCCTTCCCCAATGGGGAAAGGGAAATGAGCAGCAAAACAATCTGAATACGATCCCATGATGAAATATATCACCATTTGGACCACTTGTTAAGCATACTGTTGCAATCTCTTCCCCACAACACCTGGGGAAATGTGCTCCAGCCTGACCCTGATCCGTGCCCAAGTGGGACCTTTTTCAGCTGCATAACCTCTTCCTTTAGAGGGCAGGCTGAAGCAATTCCCTGGCAGACAGAAGAACCAATTTAAGGGAGATCACTCCCACTAAAGAGGTCCTTTCTGGTGTGATCAGGCATGCACCTTTGCAGCCATCTGATTTCACGCTCAGATAACATTTCTAGGTGCCAGCTGAGTCCTGGATCCTTCAAATGCTGAATGAAAGTAGTGTGCTTTCTTTACTACAGCAGTGTAATTGCGGGTGTGTATGGAATTATTTTTAGGAATGAGTAATCTTTGCACATCTACTATCAATCACTCAGAGATACAAGTTTACCTCTTTTTAATCCTACTGTACAATAACACTATTTAGAAGAGGATACATAGTCAAAGGAACCATTACATTTCAAATAATGTTGTGTTGTCCTGCTCCCACCCTCAAATCTCTTCTCTTTAGTTGTTTCATTTTCATTTAGTTTTGTGTTTTGTTTTGCTTTGTTTTGCACGGGGTATGATTCTTTTTAAGGACAATCAATTATTCTCCCAAGAAAACACTAGATTTTTAAAAGGGGTGTTTCAAGGACAATTTCCACTAGACAAAGTAATATTATTCCTCCCCCCCAAAAAACCGTGTTTTGTCTTTCATGGGCTTCCTGATCACATCTGCTGATGAGACACAGCATGGCAAAATAGGAAAATATACAAATCACACCACAACCCTTCTTCATTTGTCAATTACTGTGGGCAGAAACAGGCCAGCCATTGATAAATGAGATAAAAACTAATTCTGGCCCAGAGAACTTTGGGTTTATCTCTCTTTATAGTTGTTTTTGTTTTTGTTGTTGTTATGTCCTGCTAAGTCACATCTCAGTTATGGTGACCCTAATAGGGTTTTCAAGGTGTGTGAGATGTTCAAGGAGTGGTTACTCATTGCCACCTTTCTGGGAATTTCAGGGATCTGTGTCCAGGTCTGCTGAATTCTAGTCTGATACTCTGTCCACAACACTTTACTGGTTCATCCCAGAAATGAGAAGTCTTCTTAAGGCTCCTGTCAGTTTCCCCGGGATCATGAAGTAGTCCCATTGGAGTCAGCAGAACTACAGTCATGGCCAAAAATATTGGCACGCTTGCAATTCTGTGAGAAAATTCAACCCTTCTCTCAGAAAATTGTTGCAGTTGCAAATATTTTGGTACTCACATGTTCATTTCTTTGGTTTGCATTGGAACAACACCAAAAGAAGAAGAAAAAGCAACAACAACAGAAAAGTCAAATCTGATAAAATCCCACAGAAACAAAAAAAAAAAAATGCACTGGCCAAAATTATTGGCACGCTGTCTAAATTATAAGAAATAATTGCTTTTCAAGCATGTGATACTCCTTTAATTTGTATTTAGACACACCTGTCACAAGTAAGAGGTGTGGGCAATATAGTAATCCCACTTGCAACCAGTTAAGATGGAGAAAGGCTGACTCAACCTTTGTGTTGTGTGTGACACTGAGCATGGATAAAAGAATGAAGTGTGAAGAGTTGTCTGTGGATTTGAGAGAAAAAATTGTGGGAAAACATCAACAATCTCAAGGCTATAAGTCCATCTCCAGAGATCTTAATGTTCCTGTGTCTACTGTGTGCAATATCATCAAGAGGTTTACAGCCCATGGCACTGTACCTAACTTACCTGGACATGGATGAAAGAGCCAAATTACTGAAAAATTACAATGAAGGGTTGTTCAAGTGGTGGATACAGAACCCAGATTAACTTCCCAACAAAATCAAGCTGACCTGCAGGCACAGGGTACAACAGTGTCAGCTCACACTGTCTGTCACCATCTGAATGAAAAGGAAATGGAAGGAGACACCACTGCTGACACAAAGGCATAAAAAAGCAAGACTGGAGTATGCCAAAACCTATGTGACAAAATCACAATCCTTCTGAGAGAGCATACTGTGGACAAATGAAACAAAATTAGAGCTTTTTGGTAAAGGACATAAGGCACTGTTTACAGAAAAAGAATTGAGGCATTCAAAGAAAAGAACACAGTCCCTACAGTCAAACATGGTGGAGGTTTGAAGATGTTTTGGGGTTGTTTTGCTGCTTGTGACACTGGATGCCTTGACCGTGTGAATGGTATCATGAAATCTGATGATTACCAAAGATTTCTGGGGTGCAACGTAGTGGCCAGTGTCAAAAAGCTGCATCTCCACCAGAGGTCATGGGTCTTCCAGCAGGACAGTGACCTGAAACACACTTTAAAAAGCACTCAGAAATGGTTACAAAGTGCTGGAGAGTTCTGAAATGGCCAGCACCGAGTCCAGATCTGAATCCCATGGTACACCTGTGGAGAGATTTCAAAACAGCAGTTTGGAGAAGGCATCCTTCAAATCTGAAGGCCCTGGAGCAGTCTGCAAAAGAAGATGGTCCAAAATACCAGGAAAGAGGTGTAAGATGCTCATTCATGGTTACTTATAGGAAGCGATTGATTTCAGTTATTTTTTCCAGTTATTTTTTCAGTTGGGGTGTGACCAACTATTAAGTTAAGGGTGCCAATAATTTTGGCCACTACATTTTTGGGTCTCTGTGTGGGATTGTATCAGATTTGACTTTTCTTCTCTGTTGTGTGTGTGTGTGTGTGTGTGTGTGTGTGTGTGTGTGTCTGTGTCTGTGTGTCTGTGTCTGTGTGTCTGTGTGTGCATGTGTGTTCTTCCAATGCAAACCAAAGAAACGAACATGTGAGTACCAAAACATTTGCAACTGCAACAACTTTCTGAGGAAAAGGTTGCATTTTCTCAGAGAATTGCAAGGGTGCCAATATTTTTCGCCATGACTGTACATGCTCATAGTATTGTACTTTCAATCTGTATCCTTCAGTTCTGCAGAAAGTGTGCATGGAAAATTGGATTAAGCTGTAAATCTGCCCTATTAAAGCAGAGCCTGGCAATGGCTCTGGGGTAAGGGATCATTTTTCATTGTGGGCAACTGCTCAAGAGGCAAAGGGGAAGAACTTAGAAGACTTTTTCTCATATGTGTGTGTGTGTCTGTTTACATTTTAGACTGAGCCTCTTAACACTTTCAGAATTAAAGTTTTACTTTTGGAATCATGAAGTTGGAAGGGCCACCCAGTTAGCATCAGACAACCTTAGCAGTTTCCATCAAACACTAATATGCAATTCCTGGGCAAGGTTATTGAGAGAGGCAAATCAGTTGCAGTCATACCTGGAAGAGCAGGACTGCCTTGACCCATTCCAGTCTGGATTCAGGCCGTGAGGGGGTACTGAGACAACACTGGCTGAACTGCAGGATGGCCCGCAGGATGACTTCCTTTAAGGAGGCTGACAGGGGCGGATGCACTCTGTTGATATTCCTAGATCTCTCAGAGGCTTTTGATACTGTCAACCATGGTATCCTCCTGGACAGGCTCTCTGAGGTTGGGATTGGGGGCTTAGCATTGAGCTGGCTCTGATTCCTTCCAAGAGGACTGTGTCCAGAAAGTTTAGCTAGGGGAAGAGGTGTTGGCACCTTGGACCCTTCAGTATGGGGTTTCTCAAGGATCAGCATTATTTACAATGCTGTTCAACATCTATGTTAAGCCATTGGGGGAGGTCATCAGGAGATCTGGAGTAAGGTGTCTTCAGTACACTGCTGACACACAACTCTATCCCTTACCACTTCTGCAGGACTGCAAATGCTGTCCAGACGCTTGAGCGTTGCCTGGTTTCAGTACTGGAATAGACCAGGGCTAATAGGCTCAAACTGAACTTGGACAAAACAGAGATTTTGCTCCTGCGGGAAATCTCTGATAGGTATTTAGGGATGGTCCATAGGCTGGATGGTATTCCTCTCCAGTTTAGGGACCAAGTTCATAATTAAGCCATTCTTCTGGACCTGGCTCTTTCTTGGGAGTCCCAGATTGTAGCTGTGTCCAGATCAGCCTTTAACCAGCTTAGGCTAATCACCTAACTTTGCCACTACATAGACGAGGACTCTGTCTGCACTTTAGTACAGACCCTGGCCATCTCCTGGATTGACTACTGCAACACTCTCTGCATAGGGGTTCTTTTGAGTCTGCTCCAGATACTTCAGCAGGTCGAGAATGCAGGAGTCAGATTTGTGATGGGTACTAGTAAATTTGACCCATCACTCCATCATTCTGGCTCACCTCCACTGGTTGCCTGTTGCATCCCAGATCAGGTTCAAGGTTTTGATACTCACATACAAAGCCCTCCAAGGTTTTGGCTAATGCTACTTGTCCAAGTGTCTTTCCTTAATGTCATCTGATTGACTCACAAGATTATTCCAGTTGAGGTTCCTTTGAATGGCCATACCAAGGAGGCCCATAAACCCTCTACAAGAGGTAGGGACTTCTTCATGGTGGCTCCAAATTTATGGAGCTTGCCTCCAGAGGAGCTCTGTCTAGCCCCCTCCTTGTTGACATTTAGGAAGCAATTAAAGACATTGCTTTTCAGGGAAGCTTTCCATATTGATCCTAGCTGACCACCTTCCCCCCTTTCCCCCTTCGTCTCCTCTTGCCCTTTCCTCCATCTGTTCTGGGTTTATACAATCAGTTGGTGCCATCTGTTTTTAGGGTTATTCTTGTTGCTTTTAATGTTCTTATCTTTATTTTTGTTTTCTATTATATGTGTTGTAATCGCCCAGCATTGTGCCTTTGCTCTAATGGCAGTGGGATACAAACTGAATAAATAAATAGAAATAAATATATAAGGCCATTGAGTCCAACCCTCTGCTCAATGCAGGAATACAGATCAAAGGATATCTGCCAGGTGGTTGTCTAAATTGCTCTTGAATGCCTCCAGTGTTAGAGCACTCAACACCTCTCAAGATAATTGGTTCCATTGCCATACTGCTCTAACAGGAAGTTTTTTCCTGATATTCAACTGAAATCTGGCTTACTGTATCTTGAGCTCATTGCCATGTGTCCTGCACTCTGTGATGACTGAGAACAGATCCTGCCCCTCCTCTATATAACAGCCTTTCAAGTATATTATAGAATATTTTAAATCACCATTGAATAACTTGTCAAAGTTACAGTGGCAGAAGCAACAGAATAAGTAACTATGGGCTTTTTCAGAAATACTTGAACAATATTTTAAGTAGTACAGGTTTGCAATTACAGTGGTGCCTCGCTTAGCGATGTTAATTCGTTCTGAAAAAATCGCTGCTAAGCGATTTCATCACTAAGTGAAACGTGGTTTCCCATTGAAATGCATTGAAAACCGGATAATCCGTTCCAATAGGAACAAATTGCCATCCTTAAGCGAAAATCGCCATAGGAAACATCGCTAAGCGCAACACAGTTCCCCAATTGAAATGCATTGAAACCTATTCAATGCATCTCAATGGGGGGAAAATACAACAACAAATTAAAAAAGAGTCAGAACAAAGTCAAATTTGGTTAACAAAGGGTTTATTAAGTGCACTTTATGATTTCAAACATTTTAAACATTAAACTGTAACTTTATAAATAAAAGAAAAACATTTAAAAAACAGCAAACATGAGGCTGTTTAAACCATTGTTAAGCAAAACAGGGAACCCAGAATTTAATCGCTATGCAAAGCATGGTCCCAACCATCACTAAGCGGAAATTGCCCATAGGGGCCATTGCTAAACGAAGCACAAAAACGCTCTGAAAAAGTCATCGCTAAGCAATTTCATCGCTAAACGGAGCGCCTGTTAAGCGAGGCACCACTGTATGTTTTTGAAAGAAGAACTCAGATTTTTTTTTTTTTAAAGGCTTAAAGGAAGTGCTGGGAAAACACCTATATAATCAGAGATAATTAGATTTATTCTTCCAATAAACATTGGGGAGAAAGACTTGGAAAAAACAAAGAGGATATTTAGAAGGAAAATTCTAGTGAGTCTCTTAGGGGACGACTGGGGACCACATAATAGGGATGAGCCCTGCATGCAGCTGTATACAGTCCCATCAACAATGCTGCATTGTTTGCAACATCTTACATTTAGAGTTAGAGCTGAGACAACAGTTCCAGAAGGGCAAATTCAAAGGTTTTTTTCTTTTTTTTTTTTCCAAAGGACTCCTGGGGCCATATTAATCTCAGGTCTCTGAGATCCTGTGGCATGTATAAACCCTTAGTTGTCAAACTGACAATGTCAGCAATTTTTTGCTTTTTTAAAAAAGCAAGACTTTAGTGAAGTTAAGACAGCTACTCTTTTCTCCCTGCAAAACCCATCTGGCAAAGACTCAGAAAGTTACAAAACTCTTGCTGTCCATCAGAAAGGGTCTGGTTTCTAATACCCCCCTTCTTTTGTTTACTGAATTTAGCTTCCAGTTTACCAGGTTGAACTAGAATCTTGAAAGTTTGAAGACATGTTTTTTTTTCAGGGCTCTTTAGAGCAGGGGTGTCCAACCTTTCACTTTCCTTGGGCCACATTAGAAGATGAAAATTTGGTTTGGGCCGCACATAAATTTGGCTTGGGCTGCATGAGGGGGGCAACCCTAGCCGTCCTCTGCAGTCCCGCTCCAAGCGCGCTTACCGGCAGCTGTAATCTCAGACAGCAGAAGCTGCCAGCTTCGACTCCAGTGGCTTTATGGGGCCGGGAGGGGGTCCACCTATTGACGGGGATAGCGCAATGCAGTCACAGAACCCCCTCTTCCCTCCCCTCCCCCTCCTTCCTTCCTTCCCTCTCTCCTCCCCTACCGTTGTGATGTGCCCCGGCCACATTCCAGCCACAAGCGCCGGCAGTGTAACTTGAAACTTTGGAATTTCTTTTTTTAAAAAATTGCACTGGGCTGTATTATGAGCTGACCTGGGCTGCTTGCGGCCCACGGGCCGCAGGTTGGACAAGCCTGTTTTAGAGCTTCCACATGCAATAAGAGAGCATTTTGCATTTGTGAATGTGTTTTTTGCAATATATGATCTTTTAGTTTCAGATAAATGTTCCTGTTTAATAATAATAATTGCATACTATCAAGTTGATTCTGATTAATGCCAGCCTTTCCAAGGTTTTCTAGTTAGAGAGTACCCATACATGGTTTACTGTTCCCTTCTTCTGGGGGCATTCTGGTACTGTGCAGTTTGCCCAAGGCCACACAGGCTGGTACTACTTGCAGGAAGCAAGGTATGGAATCAAACTCCCAACCTCTAGCTCCACAGCCAGATATCTAAACCATTGACCTATCCAACCAGCTGTGTTCTTGTTTACTTGGACGTCTACTGGAGTTTAAATTTATATCTATGGAGGTATAAATATGAAGAATTCTCCATCCCAAGAGATAAGATAGATATGGTTTCTTCACCCACCCACAATTCTGATTCCAGGTCAATTCCCTTTAACTAAAGTCCGGCTTATCAGTGGAAAGAATGACACACTAGGACTCTGGAGACCTGGGCAAAAATCTTTGTCCGTGCAAATTCACTGAGGGAGAGCATGGAACTGATAATACCAATCCTCAAATATCTCACCTAGCTTGAATGTCCTACTGGGGTCTCTGTGGATGATATCCTGCTGCTTAGCAAAGTGAATCACACTAGAATAGGCCAACTGCATCAGTGGGGAGGTAGTAACAACTTTATCAGTTTCATAGATTCAAATAGGCCTACTCTAGTTGTAACTTATTTTGGTATATTAAGTTGCTGTTAGTGTAGGCCCATTTGACTAATGCAATGCACTAATGCAGGAGTTGACTTACCAAATCAATTGACTGATGCTAATACAGCTTGCTATAGTAAACAATGCAGGATTAGCTTGTAAGTTGGTTCCAACTGGACCAAATACATCTCCAACAAACATGTCATTGGGTTTATGATGGCACTTCCTTTCCTTCTCACATTTCTTTCTTGACCCTCTCTGGGACAGGAACAGGGGGAATCCTATTGCTTTTGTTTTCAAGAGGTGAGGGAACAGCCATGGCTCACATCACCTTAGTCAGCTAGCATTAAAATTCCTATTATCTTTCTTGCCTCAATGTATTTCTCCTCTAATAAATGCTAGCTTTCTTAATTTCCTATTCTAAGAAGCATGGATGTAATTTCTTTTCAAAGATGAAAGGATGGCCTGCTAACCATTCTGATCTTCAGGGGCTAAATCCACAAATTAGCTTAACTGCTGTTTGGTGCTGCTTGCCCTGCTGACATTGTTAACATAGTAACCCTCACAATTATTATCCATGGATTCTGAGGGCCAAATCAGCATCCCTTCTGCATCCTTTTCCTCCCAAGCCTTATACAGAGTGAATAAAAATAGAAACCAAGGACATTAGTCTTGGTTTGGGTTTTTTTTTTTTTTTTTTTTTTTTTTTTTTTTTTTTTTTTTTGAGAGTAAAGTTCTTGGCTGGAGGTTGAGGGGAAGGTAAAAGTAAATACTGTAGACACAAATAATGGAAGCAGCATTTTTCTTCTGCCTTAGTGGTGGAAGCAAGTGTTGTGGGGGGGGGAGTTAGATGGGCAGCACTGGCCAGTGGACACACACGCACGCACGCACGCACGCACGCACGCACGCACACACACACACACACACACACACAGAGGGGGGGGTTTAAAGAATTTGAAATAGAAAGGATTAAGGATGCACAAAGGAAGAGAGAAGAAAGAAAGCAAGGATGTAACTTCTCAACAACCCAGCATGCACAGAATCAGCTAAACTGCCTCCACTCCTCCTATATATTCTGAACTCATATTAGGCTAGTTAGGCACCTGCATGTTCATCAACATGCCACTGCTCAACCTTAAACCACCCACTTCTCTTTCTTAAATGGTGAATCTGATGGAGGTGGTTATCTCTGAAAACAAAGGATGAAATTATTAGTGTTAGGGTGTGTGTGTATGTGTTCATATGTATGTGCATGGTGCACTCTGCAGGTATCTCTAAGAATTCTGCATTAAGGGGCTTGGGAAACAGCCTCATTGATGGCTAGAAATTCTACTCTCTTTGGCTGCTGGTCTCTGTCTTTCCCATCTTTTTTGCATGCCTGCTTCTCATTGGCTGTCTCCCTGATCAGCTGTCTCAGATTTATGTGGTTAGGTAGGGATCAAAGAAACAGGGGATGAAAGCAGTGCCATAATTAAAGCTTGCAAAAAATTACAGTGCTGGGGCAGTCAAGGAGGAAACAGCAGCTGCTCCTCACTAGGCCCCTTTTATGCTCTCCCTATGGCTGCCTCTCTGTTACTGAGATGCGTTTTGCAATGCTTTTGAAAAAGCTTCTGCTGTCACAATCAGACGTATTTAGCACTCAAAGAATGCCCTCTTCTGTTTATTTGCTATCTGTAATGTATTGTTTATCCCTCACTGAAGTAATGGGACTTGCTAAATCAGTGTTTACATAAGTCCCACTGATGGTTCTACTCTAGCTGAATGTTGTCCATTGTATTCATAGTTATAGTCAGATCTGGGCAAAGTGCGGCCTGAGGGTCACATATGGCCCGTAAGCCACTCCTGTCCGGCCCGCGGACATTTTTGAACATCAAAACCATTTATAGCTTTTTGTCTGAAGTTGATCAGTGCTTATCTTTAACATACAGCAAAAAACTTCTTTAGTATTTCTGAAGATTAACAAGTTTAAAATAAAAATAAAAATAATCATAACATCACTGTTTCATTTTATTTTTAAGTACAGTTGCTTTGGCCCCTGAACACAGTTCAGATTTTTCGTCTGTCCCCCCAATAGAAATTAATTGCCCACCCCTGACTTAGCCCTTCCATTCTTATTTATTTATTTATTATTTTATTTATTTTATTTATATCCCGCCTGTCTAGTCGATAGACCACTCTAGGCGGCTTACAACAAGGGATACAACAATAAAAACAACAGAATTACATAAAAGAAAACTTTCGACAATTGGGTTAAAACATTAGGAAAGAAAAGAGGAGGGGATCAGGAATTAACTAGGAGGGAAGGCCTGCCGAAACATCAATGTTCTTAATTGCTTTTTGAAAATACTCAGCGAGGGGGCCGCACGAATTTCAGGGGGAAGGTTGTTCCAGAGGTGAGGAGCCACCGCCGAGAAGGCCCGGTTTCTTGTCTTTTCCTTCCGGGCCTCCTTCGGCGTTAGGCTTCTCAGCCTCACCTCCTGGCTCGCGTGAGTGACACGGGTAGCTCTTGGTGGTAGAAGGCGTTCCGCCAAGTATCGAGGCCCTAAACCGTTTAGGGCTTTGTACGTAAGCATCAACACTTTGAAGTCGATGCGGAATCTGATGGGCAGCCAATGCAATGCTTGTAACTTGTAACTTACAATGCTTGTAAATTCTTGTAACTCAGTGCAGTTTGCACACCAGGAAACTCATTTATCTGACAATTTAATTTTGGATGTGCTCACATTGGCAGCACCTACAATAAATTGTTTGAAATGCTAAGCCACAGATGTTATGATTAATGAAGAAATGATTGATGAACATCATGTCGTTCAAGTTAAAAACTACTCTACATTCTGAGATTGTCTGAGAGTGGACCTCCTTGCAGTGTATGCTCCTGTCAATGTTCTTGTTTTTAAGGATTACTGCCTCTTTTGCCTTGCCTATATTTAACTTGTTACAGAATTCCTGCTTTCGCAGTGGTGCTGTGTAGCTAAATTGGAAAGCTCTCATAATAAGCTAATGATCTGATTCAGACCCATTACATTCCTCCGATGACTAATTACCCCATCCAATTCTTTTGGCTTAAAGAAAAGGACTGTTTCACCAGTTTGTAAATGTTGTTGAACTCTAGGGTGAAATTAAGTCATGGTACTAAATTATTACAATGCTTGTATTTTTCATTCTTTTCCCTCCCAGCACCTCATCTTAATGGCAAACTACACATTTGCTTAATGTATGAAATGTAGTTAAATCTTCCTTTCTGTTTCTACTAAATATGGTCATATGGGAGGATGGAGAAAGCTTTCCAGGAAGGTACAGAAAAGGCATGGGGTATTTCTTGTTGCCCTCTTATCAAAACTCTCTAACATCTCTAAACTATAGAGGCTGCCCTTGCAGAAAAACCTTTGCATCTGTGTATCTGAAATGTATCTGTCTTCAGCTATTCTGCAGCATCAAGCATGCCTTCAGATTCCATCCAGCTCTGTCAAAAGTCACGACATAATAGTGGATGGTTGATTTCCTCAGGATAATCAAAGCTAATAATCAGATTCATCAGATCTATTGGGAGATGCAACATCTCTAATTTTTCAAGGTGAGGTTGAGTGTGAAGTAAATCTTAGCAGCACACCACACAAAAGGATCAGGGTTTGGAAATCCAGCAAGGCTGGGCCTGGTTGGTTCTTAGATGAGCAACTGCTGAAGAACACCAGGGATCTCTAACCAGGACTGGGAAAGTCTCTGAATAACTAACACCAGTTAGAATTAACAAAAATGGGTGTATTTATTGTAACTATATTCTGCTAAGCAATCAGAACTGACCTGACCTATTATATAAAGCACTGTGGCAGATTGTGAATGTTCACATCACACCCTTATATTATGTGGCTTCTTTTTCATGTCTTAATTTTATTTATTTATTTTTGGTGCTGTGCAAATTTCTCTCTAAGGTATGTACGTGCCCCCGTCTGCCCAGTATTCCTCCTCCTCTGCACCAACAGTGATCATTTTCAATCCCTTTGGTTCTAGTTGTGACGTAATCCTGTGGGGAGCAATCATGTGTACACGGGGCAAAGTCATGCCAATAAGGCGATCATGTGTACACGGGGGCAAAGTCATGTGCACGAGGGGCAGGCCCCCGCCCAACAAGGCTGAAAATTAGAGGGAATGTTGGTGCTCTGAAAGTCTTTCCAAACTGATTCACTGATAACAGTGAACTGAGCTCTTTACTAACCTAACTTTTATCTAAATCCATTTCACAGAAATCAAAGGGAGCTTCCCCATTTCTTGCTTTAATTTGATTTGGCTCATGGTTCTAGGAGTAGAATGATGCAAAGGAGGGGGCCTCAGTTGCACTCCACAAAGGTAGAAGAAATCAACATGTTTATTTAGCAGAGGTATATACAACTTCCTGGCACTGATCTTAAAACAGAAGCCTCCTAAATGAGGAAACAGAACTGGGCAACACAATCAAATGGACAGTCCACGGAGATAAGGAATATCATTTTTCTCTTTCCCGTATTTGAATAGAAAACAAAGTGTGATGAAATTATCCTCCCAGCGCACTGGCCAGATGCAGCAGGTATAATTATTTCCAGCATGAGGGTAACCATGTTGTACTGTACCTGCTTGCCCACTAAGTGTTAAAGAGATGGAATATCTTGAGAAATCAAGGTGGTGATCTGAATTTAGTATTAAAATTGCATGTACACAGATCTGCAAAATACAGACTTTTAAGAGTTAAGCACTCAATACTTTGGGCTTGAAGAGGGGGAAAAAAGGATACCAATCTTCCTCATATTTGCATCCTTTAGAATTTCACCTTCTCTTCCAAATATGAATAAATTAGCAAATGTTGGTAAATTTATATCAGAAATGAACTGAAATAAAGTTCTTACCCCTCCCTAGTTTGTATATAATACAATGTCCATGTTGGTGAGCCATGTCTATTGTCCATGAATAAGCTTCCTTCAAAGTACCAGTGGATGATTCTTTGATATTTAGGCCTAAAGTAGTTTCAGATCTCATTCATGTTAGTAACTTATGATGGGTTTCTTGCTGAATCTCCTGCTGGTCATTTTCTTATCCAATCTGAAGTTATGGAATTAAGGTATCGCTGGAACTTCGGTCTGACGTTTCTTGCCGTTCACTGTGTAATATATTTATTTGTTAGTTACATCTATATCCACCTTTCCTCAAATAAGTTAAAAGTGGCAGATGTGGCTTTCTGGCAGCCTGCTCTATCCATAGAACCACCTGAATGAAAACAGTATGGACAGTGCTTTGTCCAAGTGTAATGAAGTCCTGCCTGGTCTACATGTGATGCAAAATGCAGTATAGAGTGAGGTTAGAGAAAATAAGAAAGGAATATAGCAATGTTTAACCTGACTCTTGATCCATATAGCCCAACAGTGATGGCTAAAGGCCATGCAGGTCAGTTGGATGGAAGATGCAGCAGCCAAGGATGGGAAGGATCAAGCTGAGCTTTCCTCTTCCCCCTTTTCCTCTCAATCACACGCCTGCACAGAAAGACATCCTTAGATGTTCAGGAGGAAGAAATGGGCAAGGACCTCATTCTCCACACTGTGTGAAGGAGGCAGGCAAGAGAGGACTGACTGAGCATAGCCTGAGATTGAAAGAAGAGTGTGCCCCTATGTCCGAAGGGATCCTCCTCCACTGTATCTCAGTATCGCCAACTCGAATCAACTCAGTTTCAGATCTGGCTACAAAACAGAAATCTTCAACAGAGGCCTTGATTACACAGACGAAAGAAACCTATTTTAAATTGCATTTGCCTTCAAATGAATGGACTTTTAAAAGACTGCCTCCATTATACAAATGAAAGCCCTGATTACTTTGCTTGGGAAGTGTGTTTTATAGGTGTAACATGAGCTAAAATACTGTTCTGCTAGAGAGTTGTTTAAAATAGTATGTATGTGAAATTTGATTTATTTAATTCATTTCTGCATACGTACACTCCTGTTGCTGCAAATTGTGCCTCTGTGCCAGCAGAGGTGGTGGGACAGGTGGCAGGCAGGAAGGAGGGGAGTAAGAAGTGCTTGTAAAGTTGCTTCTCAAAAACTTGGCTGCTTCTGTCCCTTTAAAAATACTTCTGCTGGTATCCAAGAGGCAAATAGAAAGACTCCAATCAGCAGGTAGTGGCAATGGGCCGACTACTGCATCCTGGAGCATTTCGGCCCAGGAAATGTTTGTGTCAGCTTTTCATTTGTGGTTGGTAGCCAAGGAGGCATAATGGAATGGGAGCTGAGGATGAAATCTCATCCCTTTTGCAAGCTCTATCTGCCAGGTATCCTCCACCCCTTGGAGCAAAGGATGGTAAAAAGGGAAGCCAACTGCTTTCCCCAGGCTCCTCAGGCAGGAGAGTGTGTGTGTGTGTGTGTGTGTGAGAGAGAGAGAGAGAGGGAGGGAGAGAGAGAGAGAGACTGAAGGGGCATGAAGGGGAGGTCTAGAGGGAGAAAAAGGTGTGGGGAGAAGCACACCCCAACCAGAATGTGCCCTGTGACATACCACGTTTATTATTTACTACTCACCCATCTCTATGCTTTTTGGGGGTGAGTGGGAAGAGAGTCAAACACACAACCCCACCCAAGAACTGCTGTGGCATCTCCCAAGTGGGAATGCAAGCAACATTTCAAATAGTCAGGTAATTTTAAAATGCCAGCAGGGACGGCTGAGGGGTCTGATGCCGAGGGAGGCTCGGAAGCAAAAAACTAGAAACCGGGCCTTCTCGGCGGTGGCCCCTCGGCTGTGGAATGCCCTTCCAGCAGAAATTCGGCTGGCACCCTCGCTGGGTGTTTTTAAAAAACAGTTAAAAATTTGGCTATTTAAGCAGGCCTTCCCTCCAGTCAGCTAAGTCTTTTATTTTTTTCTTTCTCTCTTCTTATTCCATTTTGCTAACTTTTAATTCAATTGTATTAATATATTAATTGTATTTTATGATTATTTATATTTTATATTGTCCTATTTTATGTTGTAAGCCGCCCTGAGTAGACATGATCTAGAGGGGCGGGGTATAAATAAATAAATAAATAAATAAATAAATAAATAAATAAATAAATAAATAAATAAATAAATAAATTTGGAATGAAGCTTATTGAGGGTCAAATGTAAATGTAGATAAGCCCTAAGAAGCTGCTTTCTCTGCCCTTGAATGGGAAAAAATGGAGGTAATGCGATTCTGTTTGTTCTCTCCTAATTGCCATCATTTTCCTGCCACAGTGCCTCCAAACAACTCTGGGTCTGGGGCACTGTGGAAAATACAATATGGCGGTCAGGCTACTAATACAATAGCAGCAGCAAAACAACTAACAAACCATAAACCAAATCTTACCACAAATGGAAATAAACTGTCCTACATGCACTACGAATGGTGAGCTGCCTCCTTATTGCTGGAGAATCCATCATTTCCCTGATCTGTAGGCATCCTTCAGTCTCGAGAGACTTATGGTAACGTGCTCTGCATGGAGGACTTCGAACAGCATCTAGTGTGGCCAAGAAGGCCAATTCGAGAGTGACAATCCCTTCCACACTGAAGGCAAATACAATCTGTCCCCTGTCCAGCTCCCTGGTTTTGCTGCTTTTGGGACTGCCTCTTTGCCTTGGCCTGCTGGACAAGGGTCTCTTCAAACTGGGAGAAGCTCTGATGCGCCGCCTACCTCCAGGTTGAACATTCAGATGTCAGGGTTTCCCATCTGTTGAGATCCATTCCTAAGCCCTTCAGATCCCGCTTGCAGATATCCTTGTATTGCAGCTGTGGTCTCCCTCTGGGGCAATTTCCCCACACTAATTCTCCATAATTTTCTAGAACCAGCATCATTTCCCTGAGGGATATAGTAAAATGGTCCCCTTAGTTTCTCTACCCCCAAATTAGTTGGAGATTTATAAGAAGCATTTCTGCACATTTTCTACCAAATCACCCACTTGGTTAGCTAGGATAAATCTCACAAACAGGGATGGAAAAAAAAATACTAAAATCCTTGTTTTTGTTGACTGAAGCTGCCTTGATATGATAGAAACCTCAAAGAGGAATTTTAAACTCCTAGGGGACTCCTAATATCTTTTCTTTGAAAAGCAGAACACCTACACAGCCAGAGCAGAAGAATGGGCTGATTGTTAAGAAAGATGCCAATGAGCCACATAGAGCTTCAACTTTTAAGGTAACACAGCAAAATTCTTAGTTACAGCAGCAGTCTTCCTAGTTTAGAGCAATTTATGCAACTGTAAGACCCGTGAGGGTACCCCTGCTTGTGAGAGTGGGCACTCCACTTCCCTGAGGGTGAAATTCCCAACCTGCAGTTCACCTGTGGACTGAGGTGTTGGTGGTGGAGACATAGACAGCTGCCTTGGGTCCTTTTAAGGAGAAAGGCAGAGAATGAATGAATGACACCCTCAAAGCCAGAAGTGTAGCCATGGCTGGACTGGGATTTAAGGAGGGACATGACATGGGGAGGAGCACTGTTGGGCCAACCTTGTAGACTGGAAAGTGTGTGAAGCCCAGGAAGTACTACCACAGCTGGAAAGGTTGACTGCTGGATAGGAGATATGTAATTGTGATCCCATGATGGGACACTGGGTTGAGTTACTGGTATCACCTCACGACCAAGCCAAGACACGCAAGGCTCAGAGGCTCTAGAACCAGCATCAGGCATGCTGCCAGCAGAGGAGCGGCAGGGTCACATGGTCCCATCGGAGACCCTTTCCCAGTCAACCTACCTACGGGTACACAGACAACCAGCATCCTGCTTCTCTCTGCTCCACACCTTGCTACTGGGGAGAACCCAGACGTCTGGCTAGTTTGGCTGCACCTTTTGAGAAAACTACCATACCTATGAGGTCGCAGCAGAGAGTAGGGAGGTGTATTGAGGGAACATACTTTTGCCACTCACTGCCAAGAATAGCTGATGGCCAGCCTGCAGCATCCTTGTTGCGCGACTGTACACCTGTCTCATGTCCTAGAATTGGTAGAGGAGGCAGACGAAGATACTCTATAAGGACTCAGCTCCCCACCCCCAGGACTATGGGAGTCATGTTAACTGTCTGGTACCTTAAAGTTTTATGGTTTGGCCCAGTTGGCCCTTCAAAAGTTCCATTCCACCAAAAACAACTCATTGTTGTTGTTTAGTCATTAAGTTGTGTCTGTCTCTTTGTGACCCTCATGGACCAGAGCACGCCAGGCCTGTCTTCCACTACCTCCTGGAGTTTGGTCAAAAACAACTCACACCATTGTGTAAATTACAGTTTTGCACAACTTTGTGCAACAGTTTGGCATTATAGTGCAAAATGTTGTCCTCTACTGGAACTGTCTTGTGAACTACAGGAAGTTTCTTGTTACCCATGCTGGGGAGAAATCTGTTGCCATTCCTTGTCCTTGCACACCAGGATGGGACAAGTTTAGATTCCTACTCACAAATTATATATGATATTGATGCAGCCTGAATCTCATGATGAACTCTTCAAATGTTCTCACAACTTGTTCTATTTAAAATGTAGCCTCCTAGAACTAGCCAATATCAAACATTCAACACATCAGCTAGATGTCCCCTGGTGCTGAACAACTCAGATCAACAAGCTGTGACTTCGCCATTCTCCATCTCATGCCAAAGGCAAATAAACTTTTTCCCCCTCTGAGCTCTTGGGCCCTTAATGATAGCACTGTGTAAATGCCTGCTGTGCTAAACTAATGGAGAAAAGTAGAAAGGAGCATACTGAGAGCAAGATGATGAAATGGCATGCGAATTAGAGTGGCTGTAGTTCAGAATGCTATAGTTATCTTTGGGACTGAAAGCTGAGTAGCTGAACTTTTCTGATCAAAAGAGATCTGAATGGAGCCACTCCTCTTTTAATTTTGATGCCATATGTTACCTGTGGTAAACCAGATCAACTTTTAAAGCTCACATCCACCTACAAAGGATGCTAGGGCAAAGATGCTTGACATTCAAGTGGACTTGAAGGTATGTGTCAAAGTATTGTAAATTTTATAGGCCTGAACAGGTCCAGACTGTAGTATTGATGAACTGCCATAATGATCACCTGTGTAAACTGCTGAGTCACAGTGACTAAGAAGAAGAAGAAGCAACATCTGGGGATGATGCAACACCCATGTAAAGGAAGATGATGCAACCCTTGAAGTGATTGGACAGAAACATCAGTTCAACTGTATATAAGGGAACATTGTGAACATGAATGTATCTCCTTCTTTCCTCTATGCTACTATCCTCTATGTACTTTGCCTCTATTTTTGCTGCCACACGGAAGGTCTGCTGCTTTGTGTGTGTGTGTGTGTGTGTGTGTGTATATATATATATATATATATATATATATATATATATATATATATATATATATATATATATATATATATATATATATATATATATATATATATATATATATATATATATATATATATATATATGTATATGTATATGTATATGTATATGTATATGTATATATATGTATATGTATATGTATATGTATATATATGTATATGTATATATATATGTATATGTATATGTATATATGTATATGTATATATGTGTATATATGTGTATATATGTGTATATATGTGTATGTATATGTGTATATATGTGTATATATGTATATATATATTGTTAATACACGTGTCTTTTTGTAGAAGAAGAGTGTGTGTGTGTGTTTCTTCAGAGAACTCTGCACATTAAACAGAAGAAGCTGACAGTATGGCTGTCATTTGAGACCAGAAACCCTACCAAGGGGTTCACCTGTTCACACATAAGGCACAATAGGGTACATAAATTAAACAAATTAATTAATGTTTGTTTTTTAAAAAATTGCTGGGCTGCCCTCTCACTAAAAAGAGTGAAGCAGTTGCTTCAGGCATTTGATGATCATAAAGAACAAATTCTTGGCTCCGATTCCTGCCATTCTGAATGAATTTGAATTCAGTGGTGCTCATGAAAAGGCTTTATTTCAAAGAGTCATCACACCTTCTCATGGAAACACCATGGAGAATCAGCAAGGTCTAAATGGTTAAGTCTGAAGCGAGAATTGGCGTTCTGAAGATGGTGTCCCTGAAGGTTATTTGTGCCATGGATACTGAACCAGTCTCCTTTAGGACCCATTTAGTTTTGAGGTTACTTGAAGAACCAGATCATTCTATGTTAGTAAGCCAGTTAATGTTCCGTTGAGCTGGCCACCTGTTCTATGTATAGGAAATGAAGTAATAGGAGCCTCATGGTGCAGTGGCTAAACTGCAGTACTGCAGCCAAGACTCTGCTCAAGATCCGAGTTCGATCCCAATGCATTTACGTAGCTAGCTCAAGGCTGACCCAGCCTTCCAAGGTTGGTAAATTGAGTACCCAGCTCACTGAGGGAAAGGGGCAACATGTAGCCTGCATACAGTAATTATGCTGTAAACTGCCCAGAGAGTGCTTTAAGCACTATGGGGCAGTATATAAGTAGCATACTTTGCTTGTGCTTTAATAAACCTTTTGTTAACACCAACCTTTCACCTTGTTTCATAATAAAAATACTTGAAGCTACCAACTCTTGACTGAAATCCTATTGCTTAGTAATCAATAGAACTTACTGAGTTGACTCACCAAACTCCTGATTCAATGGGCCTACTCTAGTTGCATCTTACTTTGTAAACAACAGGATCTCAGCCCTTCTGATTTGGCAATGCACAGGAATTGCTTATAATAAACAAAATAATCTATGCACATCAGAATTCTCACTCAAATTTTAAAGATAACTATAGGAATGGGGGGTGACTGCTGTGGCTGATATATGCTGCCTATAAAAAGATGTGCAAAATATGTGCTAGATTCAATCTCATACTTGTGTTGACAGTTTTAAAAACCCACAATATTATAAACTGAATTTAGAACATGTTGGAAAAATGGCACAAACTTATAATGTATCATTTCTTAAGAGGTGGTTCAGGGATCAAATGAATCTGATTTCTGAAAAAAAATGTAAGCCAAAACCTATGTTTCAAATGACTAGTTAAATGCCAGGTAATGGTTAATACATTGCTGCTTTGCAAGCACCTTCAATAAAGTAGTATGAATAATTCAGGAAAATAGCTTTTTAAAAAGATTTCATTCAGTTGGTCATATCCAATAATTTGGAGACTTTTAAAAAAATTACACAAATAAAGAGTTCAGAAAGAATAGACAAGTCATTCAAATTATTGCTATATTTAGCAGCTTGTTAACATCACCAACATGCATATTTTCTGTGGCCTTATATTTAATACAAATATTTTAAAATACTAAATCTGAAAATGCTACCCATTTTAACACCTGGCCTTTTAACCAAAATATAGACCTTTGGCATAATGTATGTTTTTATTGCATATAGCAAATGATATTTTCACAAGTGAAATCAAAGTATATTTTACAGTACAATGGTATACATGTCTGTTCATAGGCAAGTCACATTGCATTTCACAGCGCTTACTTTGAAGAAAATGGGTAGAGAATTATAGTTTTAAAGATTTCAGGCTGAAACCCAATACCCACGTCCCTGGAAGAGAGCCTCATTTAATGCCCGTGGATTTACTTATGAGTAAACACATACTTGATCACACAGTTCCTCCAAGAACTGACTCTGGCTGATATATACTAGTCTGAGCAAAGCATAAACCTGTCAATTTGATCTTTCAGTTTATAGAGGGGAAATGTAAAACCTCTTAAAAATATACTAAATACAGATCAAGCTACTAAAACTACATTTATGCTACCTTGTCAGATGCATTATAAAATATAATTATATTCTTAGTCATAATATTGTTTAAGTAAGGCAAGTTTTCTTTTTGTAAGAATGTAACTGGCGCAAATCCATATACTGTACGATTAAAATTGGGTCGTCTGGCTACCCTTGTTTGTTCGGATTATCACTACCTGACAAAGCAATGCCAATATGCAACTAAGCATCCTTGAAGGATGGAATCACAGTGAAGGAAGCTGTGATACAAAATTTATTTGGCCATTCATGCCACATGATATCATAATAGAAGAACACTGATCACTTTACACAGTGGCTTGAGTAGCAAGAATGGTTTTGAGTGTAAACAAACACGACTTGAGTGCCTTGAGAACTTCATTCACTGGCTTGTTCAGACATAAGGAGGTGGTGCTTGTTGCTGCTGCTTTTAATACCACCACAAACATAAAAGTGAGCTACTAACAAACAAGACTATTTTTTTTAAAGATAAAACACCAATTCAGCAGACTGAATGCCAAGTTTCAAGTATACATGAATGTATTTTAATTTGCCTGATGAGCTACATTAAAATTGTACAGGAATATTGTCCCTCAGGAAATAAGAGCTATTTTGGACACTCTGCCTAGTCTATAGAATAGGATAAATACTCAGCACTTCTGAAGGCATTGTTATCTAAAGTGTTTCACTACACTGTACAATTGTAACTTACATCAACAAAAGTTTCAACTATCCCCCTCCCACCCCGGAGATGATTTAAAGAACTTATACAGGGCATTGTTGACCATGCTTGAGATTATAAGGACTACGACAGTGGCTCACTAAAAAGTCACAAGCTGGGAAATGTGTTCCTTTCGAATTTATGTAGCAGCTTATTTCCACACTGAACATCTCTCACCAAAGAAGGATCTCTAACAGAAGAATTTGAAAGGGAGACTTGGAGACACCTTGGGGTTAACTCTTCTACTGAACTGAATTAAACATTGCCGTTTTGGCATTCCCCCCACATGGCTTCTCTCTCTACCTAAAAGAGCATAGCCATTGGTAAGAAGGCAATGATCTGTGAGATATGACTAGAAGTTGCTAATTCCTGTGTTTCTCCAACATGAAGTGCCATCTTCATTGGTGCAAGATATTCAAATATTTCCACTATCTGCTGGGCATTCATAGCAAAGAGGGCACGAGGGAAAGTTGTGTGAATACCCCAGATCTCAAAACAAGCAAGAACTGTAGTAGCTCTTCAGCATATTGAAAAGTAGATGTTGGGGGTGCAGAAGGGCTGCTCCTGGAAAGAGATACAATTACCCATTGACTTCACCATTTCTCACCAGCGGGGCACAAAAGGCCTTTTATCCTTTGTGATTTCAGTGTCAATCACCTGTTTCCTCACACATGGACAGAGCTCTAAAAAATGTAATAGATCACAGTTCCAAGTCTCACGGAGGAGTTTGTCACTCTGCTATGGGTTTTAAAAAGTAACTCTTTACTTTGTTATTACTCCAAAGTAGCCAGTATAGTTAACTGTTAATTTTTTAAAAGACAGTTCTGATTATCTGAGGTACAAAATACACCTATCTAGTGAGGTCACACAACTTTTTAACTATAAAACTAACAGTTGCTCCTTTAAAAAGTGAAGGCATCCTTTGTTGTATTGCAATTGCAATATTATAAGTTATGCCTTTATTTGGGGTGGAAAAGGAAATACAGTGGTGCCTCGCTAGATGATAATCCGTGCCACTGAAATCACTGTTTAGTGAAATCATTGTCTAGCGAAAAGCATTTCCCCATTGGAATGCATTGAAACCTGTTTAATGTGTTCCAATGGGGAAGAATCGTCGTTGTCTAGCGAAGATCAGCCATAGGAAAGCTGCTTTGCGAACCGCCGATAAGCTGTTTAAATTGCTGTCTTGCGAAGCTTAGGTCCCGAAAACCACTGTTTTGCGAGCGCGGAGGAAGCTGTCAACATCGTCGTCTAGTGAAAATCCGTTTGTGAAGCAGGGACCAAACATTGTCCAGCGAAATTCCACCATAGGAATCACTGTTTTGCAAATCGCTATAGCGATCGCAAAAAGTCAATGTCTAGCGAAAAAACTGTCATGCAGGGTAACTGTCTAGTGAGGCACCACTGTAATTTATTATTTGCAAGTAGCTACATCCAAGCTCTGAAGATGCCTGAAACAGTATGTGTGTGTGTGTGTATGTATGTGTGTGTATGTGTGTGTGTGTGTGTGTGTGTTATCACTTACCTCTCCTCAGGATGTATGTATCTCTATAATTTGAAGCTCTTTAGTTTGTCATTCTGTAGTTTATTGATGCATATATCATATGAAAATTTACAGGTATCCCCTTGGTTTTATTGGTATACCTATTTCTTGAATTAATAGTTACAAATATGTATGAGATCCACTTGTTCATTTTAGAAAAAGCCACTTTTAGTGGGGTATGCTGCTACCAGAATCTTGCTTTACAAAATTAGATAACAGTTGGGGATGATCAGGTTGGTGATTTTATTTTAAATTTAAATCCATATAACGTGTCTCAACTAGCTTCAACCCATTTCTATTACTGTTCTAAATTAAATGAAACATTGTCGACTATTTGTTCTGTAATTCTATAACAGTCTATAAATGCAATCCTTTATCTACTTATCTAGGAGTAAGCCCCACTGATTTTAGTGAGCCTTACTTCTGAGAAGGTAGAACTAGGATTGCATTGTAAGTTTGAAGTTCTACCAGTGAGTCACTGGGTGTTACCCAAAGAAAAGCATTTTAGTCTCATTGAGTTCTGTGAGAGAGATTTGACTCAATGCTCAACTATTCTACTGCCATCAATAGGACATAGGTATTTTACTTTGGTTGGATCATGCCCACTGTATGCAACCAAATATGTAGTGCAATAGGAGGATCTTACTGTAAAAACTTTTACTTTGGCTCAAAAATACTGTGCACATAACCTCATCTGAGTGCATTTTGTACATCTGAGGATCTCGGTGTTCCACTGTAGAACATGAACCATGTGGCTAAAAAACAGACATAGCCTTTGAATGTCACACACCAGCGTGCATTTCAATTGTCAGCAACAAGGTTTCTTTCTTTCTTTCTTGTTACACTGAGTCAACCTTCACTAAATTGTTGTTTGTGATCAAGGGTGAGGGTTTGCTTTTCATCCTGTCGACTGCATCATTAGAGCTGTCCTGGAAGAAAACTCTTGCTGTACAAATTGTCACAATAATTCGTTTGTATTCTCGTCTGAAATTCTGGTTCAGAAGTCCATATATGATAGCGTTAAGGCAACTGTTGAAGTATGCCATGTAGTAGCTAAAAACAAACAGCCATTCAGGAATCCTGGGTGTTATTGTTTCTGGGTCAACAGCCACCGCAAGGCCTATCAAGTTCAAAGGTGCCCAGCAGACGGCAAAGAGTACAAAGACCACAAACATGGTAATAAAGTTCCTAAGGTCGTGCGGCTTTAGTTTGGGTTTGTTGTCAGGTTTGACCCTCCTCCGCACCTGAATGACAAGGATCCATATCCTCAAGTAGCAAAATGTAACAATGGCGATAGGGAGCATGAAATGGAAAAACACAACTGCAATTGTATAGGCAGAGCTCACAGACTGGGAGAAGGTACAAGAGTAGATCCTGGCATCATACTGAAGGGATCCAACGAAAAGATTTGGCACAATGGCAACAAATGTCAAGACCCAGATAAGGACGACGTAGAACAACGCATTCTTATCACTGTAGAACTTGTCATACTTGAGGCTGTGGCAGATGTAGCAGTATCGGTTAATAGCGATGCCCGTAATGTTGAAGATGGACCCAATAACACTCAGGCCCATCAGAAACCCACTGATTTGACAGTGGACATAGCCCAGGTTCCAGCCATTGTGAAAGAGAGATGTCAGGACCAGAGGATACGGGTAGATGGCCACGACCAGGTCAGCAACAGCTAGACTGACAACAAAGACATTTCCTGGAAAATAAACATAGAGAGATTGATAAATTAACTAAAGCTATATCCCAGCTGAACATCAATCATACTGATCTGTCACACAGCTTTTGCACATGGCAGAAATAGCATCCTGTCAATACAGAATGAGGTGTTAAGATTTCAAGATGATACTGTGGTCTATACTATTTAAGAGTGATGTTATGGATGTGAGGGGATTGTGGTAATACTGCCTTATAAACAGATAACTAGCTTTCTCCCTGATATGCTCATTTTCTGTCTGCAGTAGACTTCTTTTGCTTGGTGATGGTCATATTTACATAGGAGGTCATTTTTAGAATAAAATCTAAACCACTAGCAATAACAGTCTGGTAGTCTTTTTTACAACTTCAATCCATTACTTTTGCAGATCCAGTCATATATGCCCACCTCCTAAAAAATATAGATTTTCATATGAGCGGGAAGACCTTGTAGGACATCCAGTTAATTCTCATTTCACAAAGGCAACAAAGAGCCAGAAAATCCTTAAAATACCACTCTTATTAATTTATTTGTAAGTAGAGATGGGCACAAACTGCAAAACCAGTGATTTGTGCTGGTTCGTCCTTCAGCGGAACAGGTGTTCATTGCATCCCAGCCCTGCCTCCTCTGGTTAGCACCCACTCAGAGGTAGCACCCTGGCTTCCCTGCCCCACCTCCTCTGGGCGCTTCCTCTGAGTGAGCACCTGCTGGATGAGGCGGGGCTGGGAAGTTCTGAACACCTCTTTGACTGAACTAGCATAAACTGCTGGTTTGGCGATTTGTGCCCATCTCTCTCTCTCCCTCCCTCTCCCTCTCCCCCCCTCTCTATATAAATGACCATATATTTATTGTATTTATTTTTAAAATTAGTATCCCACTCTTCCACCCAAGAGTGCCTTAATAATAATAAACCTGCCTCCTATTAAGTTGCCTTAATAATCCAACTGAACATTTCTCCAAAAAACAAAAAAACACCAAACATTAATATTAGTACATTCACAGCCAGTTTTATTTCCTCTGTGGCTTCTCTTGAAATATGAAAACAAGCAGGATTATTGGTACACTTCAAGATCTGTGTATACATATTACATCTATAGTAATATGTCATATTATGTTGATGAGACAAACTTTTTTCATGTGAAATTCATTTTTCATTTACCACCAAAATTCTAGATGCTCAATTGTTTTAAAGCATTATTCATGGTCCCTAAACTTTTTTGCAGAACCCCTCATGCTGGCTTCTGTGCGTGCAAGGCTTCCTAAAGCCATCATGAACAAACCTATGTCTGCCTCTCTCTAAATGCAAAAAAAAATAGAACGCTACTTGACAGGAAGGGGTGGGGGGGAAAAGACACCGAAGAGTAGCGACCTAAACATAAATTTACACAAGACTAGAAGGGGCAGCTGGCCGGATAGTTCAGTGAGTTTGGTATCTGGCTATGGAGCCAGAGGTTGAAAGTTCAAATGCTCATTCTATATCCCTGAAGAGCCAGCCTGTGTGGCCTTGGGTAAGCAGGACAGCCCCAGGATACCCCCAGAAGTAGGGAATAGAAAACCGCTTATTTGTGCTCCCTACCTAGAAAACCCTGAAAAGGGTCACCATAAATCTGAATTGACTTGACGGCACTCGATAGTAGTAATAATCAGGGAATACGCATTTCAGCCCATCTAACAATCTGTGTTTCCCACCACCTCACATGTGTAGATCACATGATAGATATCTTAGTGCTCAATTTCCAACATAGAATCTGAATCCAGTCCTCTGAAGGTCTCCAAACACCAGTCTCCTCTTCCTCACAATGCCACTGTTCGGTGTTTTCTCTAGTTTTCATGTACTTCTCCCAGTCACTTTTCCTCCCAGCTTAAGAGGCCAAAATACTTCTCCCAAGAGTCAGCTGACTGACAACCACAGCTTTTAAGCTAAGTGTTGCTAGTACTTTTTATCCCCATTTTTGACCCACCCCACACTGTAATACAGCAAAATACGTTCCCAGCTATGGGTCTAGTTGCACATAGTCTGTGTGTAATCTGCTTTGCACATTCAGATGCTCATTCATCTAAAATCAATGCAATACAGCTAAGACAGCAGCAGCTGCAAAACCAGTAGGTATACACAGTCACCTGCACCACCTGGCTCAGCTAGTCATGCTTTAACTCTGCATGACTAAAGCTTGATCAAGGTACCTGCCTTTAGCTTAGCCTCTGAACTGGCACAGCAAACAACCATGGACAGAAGACCAGAACACTGCATGAACTCCGATGACTCTTAGCGAACTTTATTCTTTTCACGCTTGATACGATCTCCTTCTGATGTGAAATCTCTATTTTAGAATCCAGGTTCTATATATAAACCTGATGTGAAGTTGCAAAGAGAAAGAAAGAAAATTCATCTGCATATTAAATTTTAATTATGTGACAAGGGCCTATGGGATTTACTCCTGATTAGCAAATTACATCTGGTACTGCAGGTGGTCATGCAAGAGAATGTGAATGGCTTCAAACCAAAGTGTACATTTCAGGAGCACGCACGTGTGCTGCAACATCTCCTCTCATCTAAAAATAGGTCTCACTCTCTACATTATTTAGCAATTTTTACAAGGCTCTATTTTTGTAACGCAGGCAGGAGAGCTCTACTCTGTGGTAGAAGCTGTCACGTTAGTCCACAGACTTAGCCAAGTGACTGCGTGGAGCCGCTACTAATGGGCCATGCTATAAAAGCTCAATGTGACCCAGATGGAATAGAGACTAAGGTAATATCTCCCAAAACCCACCTTCAAGGCTGTAAAGTTATAGCTGGCTCTCAAAGCTGGGCCATTAAGCCAGGAAAGCCCCCTCCATCTGGTGGGAAGAGATCCACTTTCAGAATGATTCTTATGTGGTGTTTGGACTAGACAACGTATGGAGTACTCATTCCATACCCAAACACTGCTCGTACAGATTGAGACTGACCCACTCAATGCCATTTAAGGTACATTTCAGCAGGCTCTGTCCAGAGTCTGTGACATGATCAACAAAACCAAACCAAACCAAACAACTGTAGGGAATGCAAAAAGCATTTTGACCTGATGGAGGACATGCTGCGCTACGGATTAAATGGTCTATTTGCTGCAAATATTTTCAGAATTATCCTGTGCAAATTATGCTTTACCCATGTTTACTCTTAACATTGAGGTAAATCAGTAGTGAAACCAAAAACCTTTGGCTCTATGGGAACTAAATCCATGATTTTGGGAGTTTGATTTCCTGCTGTGATTCTGGGGACAAGCGCTAACCTGTGTTGCTTTGGGCAAACAGCAGAGCCCCAGGTCACCCACAGAAGAAGGAAATGGTAAACTACTTCAGAATATACCTAGGAAACCCTGGTAAGGGTCACCATCCAACTTGATGGCATGTAAGTAAGTAACAGTCATTGACAATATTCCCTTTAAATAAATTATTGAATTTCATAAATACGCTAGTGTTTTTTTTAATGGTCTATCTTATTTTTTTTTCTAATCAGGCTTTCAAACAGATTCCTGAACTGCCTGAACAAGTGGCAGTTGGTGAACATTACATGCAGAATGAATCAACAGATGACACTTGGTTTTTTAAGAAAGAGGGAGATCTTCAGCAGAGATGAAATATGGCAGATGTTCTCTCAAGTAAAAAAGGACAGATACTCTACAATCAGGCAGATGTTTGGTTTTAGGGAACCTTGCTAAAGTTTGATCTAGTGCAATGACAGGAATAAATATGCAAAAGCAAAGGAAGTTGATGACAGAAGTTATGGGAAATTTTCTTATAGCATAAGGGAAAACATAAAATACATTATTTTCTCTTTTTGTTGCAAAGACCCGATAAGTAGTGGCAATTTGGCTAACTTTCACCTTTTCCACAAAAGAACAACATTTGATAGTAGTAGTAATAGTAGTAGTAGTCGCCGTAGTCGTAATATTAATATTAATATTAATATTAATATTAATATTAATATTAATATTGATGATGATGATGATGATGATGATAATAATAATAATAATAATAATAATAATAATAATAATAATAATAATAATAATAATAATAATAATAATAATAATAATAATAATAATAATAATAATAATAATAATAATAATAATAATAATAATAATAATAATAATAATAATACCTTTTTATCAGGTCCAGATCACTAGGTTTTGAACCTGTTTTTGAAGAAACTATGTGCTGAAATGCATCTGAATTCTTAAAGCCTTTTTGAAAGCTTTGGATTTCAGCAACTGCAGGCAGTATGTTACTGCTCACTTCAGTATCTGTAATAATCACTAATAAACAACACAGTTTAAATGCTGTCTGATAGATATTTGAAGTACTGTGTGCTGTGTAAACCTCATTTGTTATGATAGTGAAAATGATTAGCTTGTTTTTCTTCATTTATCTAAGCTATTCACTTTTTGAAACGTGCAGACTCTTAACATCAGTAATGATTTTCATTTTTGTCACCCATGGGCCAAAATCTAATATGACTAACGGACTTCTGGGTTGGATCCAGATTTAACTATGCTTTATGGACAGGCTCAATAAAATAAAAATGTCAGTGAATTTAAATGAGTTGACTCTGAGCATTATAAAGTCTGGATACAACCCATTGTGTTTAGGCTGATTTGGATGCAAATTTAAGGGATGCAAAGATGCATGATTGCTCTAAAATATCTGGGTGGTGCCCATCAATCACCAAAAGCATTGCAGTGGGAAAAGCAGAAGCTGTTACCGTGCACCAGTCATGACTGGTTGCCACATCTTCACTCCATACATTTGGAACATTTCTGAAGGTGATTTTCCCGTGCATTCACAATGCAACTGCTCTATGTGAGGGAGCACTTGATGGGTCCAGGTTTCATCTTTGCATAGAAGAGTTCTGGATGTGTATGTTAGTATGTGTGTGAAATCCCACCAAATACCAAGACGGATGGTGCTCAGAACTAAAGAAACCTTTGGCAGTTTAAAGACAAGAACAAGGTCATGAAACTATAAACGTAGCTGTATAACTGCAAATTTATTTTTCCAATTTCTTCCTGCTGCAACAAGGCGAATAGAACAGTTTTCTCCTATCTCCAGCTGTCTCCAAGACCTTTAAGGAGGGACCATACAAATAATCACAGCTTCATCTTCCACAGAGGCTGCTGGTTTTGCTCCAAATGCAAATTCAGGAAGCATTTTTCAAAAATTATCTATGGGACATTGAAGCCAGCATTATCTTCTCTTGTGTGGATATCCCATTGAAGTACTGATGAATGAAATTGGAACTGGTTGCTGTGACCTGAATATGTGTACAGAAGGGGAAGACTGGGGAGGGGAGAGAAGGTTTGTATTAGATCTATATACACTGTCAAAGCTCCTTATAGGATTATGCTAATGAAGTGTATTCACAAATGGTATAAAATTAGTGTCTGTATAGTGTAGTTAGTGATTCATGGGTAAGGAAATGAGATCCCCTATTTTAGATCGAATAATTTTCTACAATCTTATATTTTTCACCTCTGTCGTATCCTGATAACTATAATGAATAACTGCTATATAGGATTTGGGATCCATATATTTTGAAGGGGGGATCCAGTGTAGTGTGGTAGATAGAGTAATGGACTAATAAGAGTAATGGAGTAGGTGTGTCTTGGCACTTGATTGTCCTGATGTGTAACCTGTACACACGGATAAGAGGTTACCACTAGAACACAATATGGAGAGACAGAATGGTTTCCTATAGGCAAAAGTGTCAGCCAAGGCTGCATTTTATTCCCTTATCTGTTCAATCTGTATGCAGAACATATTTTACAGAGAGCCTAACTAGATTCAGATGAAAGAGGAGTGAAAATAGGTAGAACAAACATCCATAATTTAAGATATGCAAATAACACCATCCTATTGTCAGAAACGAGTAATGACTTAAAATGACTCTAAGTAAAAGTGAAAGAAACAAGTGCCAAACAGGCACTTGAATGTTGAAGTTGAATGTTAAGAAGACAAAAATCATGACTACAGAAGAACTACACAACTTTAATGTTGACAATGAAGAAATTCAAATAGTGAGAGGCTTTATATACCTTCAATTATCAATCCAAATGGGACTGCAGCCAAGAAATCAAAAGACTGAGACTCGGAAGAGTAGCAATGAAGGAATTAGAAACGTGTAAGAGAGTGTCACTGGAGACCAAGATAATCTATCCATACTCTTGTATTTCTGAACACCATGTACAGGTGTGAAAGCTGGTGGAAGACAGCAGGAAAAGAGGAAGACCAAATATAAAATGGATCGTCTCCCTAAAGGAACCCATAGGCTTGAGTTTACAAGAGCTGAGCAGGGCTGTTGAGGTCAGGTTGGGGATCACTCATTAATAGGATTACAGTAAGTCGGAGCCTATTTGATGACACCTAACAACGTATTTTAAAAGTGCAACATATGGGAAGGTGATTTTCAAACATCAAGAACAGCACATTTGAAGGGCTCCATGACAAATGTGCCATTCAAAGTCAATGATAAAAGAACCCTATAAGCCCAAATATTTCCAGTCGGGAAACAAATATAATTTACAGATTGAAAGCACGAATTTGGTGAATTAAATATTTTCAACTTTAAACATTAATAGCAACAAGTTAATTATCCAATTTCTAATGACTCAGTTTACAAATCTAGCATTCAAAGCACTGTTCAATAAAATGCAAAAATATTCCATTGTCAACATCACTTTATTTATTTATTTATTTATTTATTTATTTATTTATTTATTTATTTATTTATTTATTTATTTATTTATTTATGCTTACACCCCGCCCATAACACCTCCAGTCTAGAAATAATCCAAGATATAACTTTCCTAAACAATTACTGACATGCCTCACAGAAAAACAAAATAAAACAAAATATCTAGAGGTTCCTGGAAATAGTACTGTATTGGAATGACTAAGATTGAAATCACAATACTAGCAACAATGCTGGCTTTTTACTGCATGATTCTGGCCCTGAAAAGGGGTTCCTATCAGCTTCTAAAAGTGTAAGAGCAGTTCTGCCTCGCTCTTACACCTACATCTGTGTCCTGTTGTACTCATTTCTATAACGTGAGAAAAATATGTTGTGTTACTTGGCAACAAGAATATTAACTTTCCTACTGAGCCCAAAAGAGAGAACTTGTGGTTATCACAGCTTGCAGACCAGCGCAGGGTGTGTAGCACATATGTCATCCACCACATGTAGTTCTGAAGGCAATTTTGTAGCTCTAACTGCTCCCTTTGGACAGCACCAATACTTTAACTGTTCTGTTAGAATCAGGTAAATTCCTGACAATAATAAAACCATGCTGGGTTTTTCCATTCCCTTCTACTCGTATGGAGTGGTAGGGTACTCTCACTTCAGGAACATCCTTTGAACCCCAGTCCACACCACTGCAACAAACTCCAGACAAATGTTGGAAGGCTGCTGTTCAGTAACTCCATGGAGTCTCCTAGTGAAAAATCTTGCTCCTTAGGCAACTTTTAAAAACCTTGCTGCTCAAGCATGACATATAGGGGATTGTATCTTGTACCTGGTTTTAAGGTCTTTGAGAGAGTCCTTTCTCTCCATCCCTCCACCCAATAAATGACCCCTGAAATTTTGCCACAAGGTACTACCCTGTTCCAGTTTACAAACTACTCGTGCTATCATACCTCATAGGCTTGTTCAGTGAGGATACAAGAGCCTTTTCAGTAGCTGCTCCCAGGCTAGGGGGTCTGCTGTATTTTTTTTTCCTTACCTGTTATGCTATTAGATGGGTTTTGCTTTTTTTAAAAAAAAATTAAATAAACATGTAACAAAAATAAAACAAATTGGACAAAAATAAAACATCTTAAACCTCTTGATCCAAGCCTGTGCTAACTGTGGTCAAACAAGCTCACCTCTAATAAAAACATGCTTCCAAGAATCTGCATGGTGTCCCCAACCCCCATCTGCAACCCGGTACCAGGCTGTGGCGTTGGCAGGACTGGGCTGCGGAGACAGTTCTCCCGCTCCCCTGCACCTCCCTCCATGCACACATGTATGCCCCCATGCACACACCGATGTACACGCACCACACCCATGGACACACAGATGCCCCACCTATGCATGGAAGAAGACATGCCCTGCCCACGCACACATGGATGCCGTCCCCCGCTGAACCAGTTCACGGATTGAAAAAGGTTGGGAACCATTGCATTAGTATATTATTATTGACGTATTCTAGGAATGAAGACCAAGTTTGAGAGAAAGTGTTTATAGAATTACTGTTTTTTAGAGCTTTAACCTGGCAATCAGTTTGCCTGCTGCCAAATCTTAGGCAATCATTGTGATAGTGCACAGCATTTACCAGTTTTCTGTTACAGTCAGCAATTTTGCAGCAAGGAATAAATATAAAGTTTTTATGTCTAAGAGAGAAGTTAGTTCCTATAAAGAACAAGAAGCCTAAAACTGGTGGCAGCTGCAGGTAGTGATGCTTCCTTTAAGTATTAAACAATACTTGTGGCAGAGTGGTTAAACTACAATACTGCAGTGAAGACTCTGCTCATGGCCTGAGTTCAATCCTAGGCTAAGGTTGGTGGCTCGAGGTGGATGTAACTTTCCATCCTTCTAAGGTTGATTAATTGAGTACCCAACTTGCTGGGGACGGGGCATAACAAAAATTGTAAACTGCCCAAAGAGGGCTTTAAGCACTCTTTGGGCTGGTTATATAAGCAGCACACGTTGCTTTGCTTTATAACTTGGTAGCCGGAATCCTGCTATTTATGCCCATGAGAATAATTCACTGACATAAATCTCAGCAGTGAATTGCTGCTAGTATAAAAGTCAGCATAGGCATTTGCTGCCATGCATGTTGTGATATGACAAACACCATCAAATGCCCTGTTGACTACAAAACTAACAGAAATTCGCTTCTGAATTTTATGCCACTATGGCTTACACTGGCATGCTTGGATTCTGGCCATCTGGTTCTGGCTCTTATCACTTTTAATTCCTGCTGTGAGCTAATTGCCTTGGTTTCTGCAGTGGGAGAAAGGTGGGATATTAAGAAATCAAGTTGATTGTCTTATTTATTGATCAATCAATTGATCGACTGATTCTTTTAATAGCACCTATAAGATAAAAGGAGAAGTGCCATCAGAGATTAGCAGATTGTGCTTAACTTTCAATAAATATGACTGCATTATTCACATTGCATCTAAGTAATTAATGTTAGAAGAAATGTGTTCTCCTTTTTTAATATCTTCTACCACATCGCTCTAGAGTGTCCAATTCAGAGATTTTTTTGAGTCATTAACTAAATAATACATAGCTTCACTTATGCATTTAGCAGTGTTAAAAAGAAAGGTGCGGAGACAGACTTTTTTGCCCTTGAGATAATCTCAAATACTTCATAATGCATTAAAATGAATATGCTAGCACTTTAGCAAATGTAGATTATATCTGCTAATAAAAAGTGTCAATGCTGACAGTTATCCTTACATCTTTATGTCTACCCCCACCAACACATATTGCCAGGTTAGATAATAGTCAGAATACTGTTGACATAGCTCCATATGTGTAAGGCTGATAACATCATCAGCCACAGCCTCTAATCTGTAATGATTAAAGTTTCCTATTGTTCCCCCTATCTTTGGGACTAAGCAGAAGCCTTTAAGGTCTGTAATTCACTACTGCTAGTCAATTTAGGGGTCTGGCACATTTACGTACTAGTGAGTATGGCAAAAGTCAAGGGGAAGTTTTACTCACTGGACAGAATGACTGCAGTCCTGTTCACCTCAGCTTAATATAAAGGTATGCTTGCTGGAGGTGTATCAGGCCTTATGCCTGGGCAAACAGTAATGCACAATTGATTGCATGGTTCACATCATGTTTTTTTGTAGTTCACATCACAGTTGCACAATGGATCCTGTGGTTCACAATCATGTAATCAAGGTTGCACAATGGACATGCAGTTTACTTTGGTAGTGTTGCACAACACACTTGCAGAAGTGCTTGTTGAGATTACTTCCACCCTTCTGCGATGTTTTTCTACTGTTCGTTTCCACAGCTTTGCATTACACATGTGTAACTGCGCAACCAGATTACAGTCAATGTGTCACTTGGCCCTGAATACAATGATTATATCTTTTTGGTTGTCCACTGATTCACACCATTCTCCACTTCACCATTTCAGAAATGTCCATATTAATCTTACTTTATTTGCTTAAAAAAATTAAGAAAATAAAATATATTTATCTGGAAAATGCCATGTAACACATACATTTTTCAATCTTACCTGTAAAATCCATGCTCAGCGAACTAGTTAACAGATCAGAGCCCTGAAAGCTTCTGGCCAAAGGACATTGCTGGGAACTTTTGGGGTGACATTCTCCCACTGTGATCAGAAGCCAGCCACTCATCAGAAGTTTGCACTTTTCTGCTTTTACTTAAGTATCTAGTACTATATTTTGCCCTCCTGTTGACCTTACTGCTACAACATGAACCTAGTGGCACCTGAGACTAGATTGTAGGCATCTGTGGTCTTAGAACAGCGCTAAGAAGTGCTAAGAAGTGGATATGGCAAGAGACAGCTGGTGCAGTGTGGAAGACAAGGATTTCTGGAGTTCCTTAACAATGGCCCATGGAAGCCAAACAATCTACTTTGGTTTGTGTCAAGGAAAACTACAGGCCTGAGCAGAATGGAGTGTATTAATGAGAAGCCATAATGATCAGGTGTGTTAAAACTGAGTCAGGATGACTCAGCAGTGCTGATGCAACTCAGGGATGATGCAACCAGTAATCTGATTGGTTCTGTATGTGTATATAAGTGCGAATTGTACATTCAGTTGTATCTTCCTGCTTGAAGATAACTTCTACACGTTATGCTGCCAGAATGCTGTAAATACTGCTGTAAATACACGTTGCTGAAGGAAATGCTGCTGGACTGTGCGTGAGTTATTTCTGGACTGCGAATTACTCTGCTAAACCGTTAAGAAATGCTAACAATTTGCACTGTGCTGATGTTGATCATACATGAGGCTGGGATGCAGAATCTTTGGCCCTCCAGACATTTTTAATTTCATCTCCCAGAAACTCCAACTGAGATGACCGAACACACAAAGGTTTATGGGAGTTGTCAGCCAAAACAAAAGGTTCCCTACTCCATTCTAAACACTTGACTCTCATGCACCACAAGATAGGCATTGCCTTAGCATAGATATAAACAGCCACCATGTCTCCAAAAATAAATACAAGGAGAAAAAAGGAGGGGTGCCTTAAATAAGTCAGAGGGCTATATATAAACAGCTAAAAATAGTTTCATTTTAAATATTAAGCAAGAACTCAGCTGGTCTCCCTCTGAACCTTGATTTTAGGTTCACCATCCTTTTTTTAGCTATGCATCTAGAGCCTACAGACCTGCTCCATTATTTAAGAAAATCTAACAAAGCAGAAAAACAACATGGAAATTCTCCATTTAGGGAGCTAAAAATAGAAAGAAAAGTCTGGGATAGTAACTACATATAAGTTAAGACAACCCAGGGCTGACTATTCTCAGCATTGAATTATCTACATAATTATTACGTAAGGCACAGTACCTTTAAAGTAGGCATGTGCAAAAGGCTCCCCAGATTGAGATCACCCCACCTTGTGCTCTTCAGAAGACATTTTGACACGCTCCATCTGAAGGCCATGACATTATTTGCCCATTTCCCATCTTCTGCTAACAAACATCACTATGAATCAGGGAGAAACTCAAACAGCTGTTGCCTGGGAGGGTCCATTTTGAGGACATGGTAGACCTTAACATTGTGGCCAGAATCACAGCATGCATGGCTGGTGTTTGCACTGCCAGATCAAAAAGTGAGAGGAGGTAGTCCCTCATGCCCTAACTGTGTGGGTCTAGTTTAATTATGACTAAATTTGGATTTAGCCCATTCAGACCTCTACATTACCTAACCACCATCACTGCCCAGTCCAAGATTGCCTTTTAGTACATTTCATCTAAGATATGATCCTTTGACTGAAATCTCATTGTGCTGCTATACAAAAGACATAACTTCTGGAGACAAATTGTCTCAAGTAAAAAAAAAAATCCATAGTCATCACTTGTTGCACACTCGGCATGCAACAGATAATGTCTATGGAGATTTCATATCTTGAAGCAATTCACCTCCAGAAGTTTATTCAGCCTGTGTATTTCTATGCAATGAGCATGTTCTTAGTGGGGGATTTTTGGTGTATTAGTGGAGGATTTCTAGTGGGTGGGGAGTGTTTGGGGATTTTTTATGTGTGTGCATGGGGGTCTGGTCTCTGGGTGTCTGTGTGAATTTCGTTGTATGGGTATACTATGTATATACTTACAATGACAATAAATTTATTTGATTTGATGTTGTTTCAGTGTTGTATGTGGGTCATTTATCAAACACATGCACAAATTAAATTGAAAGGCTGTTATATGCCTGATAGATCAAATACAGAGATGAGGACTGGTTTGAATTATAAGGAAAAGCATATTCACTAAACAGGAAGAAGAACTTCGAGTTTGGATGGGGTCTTTGAAAGTGAAGCAGACCACTTTGTAAGGTATTGGACTCTTTGTTGTTAGAAGCTTTTAAGGAGAGCCTGGTGGACAACTTATCTGAGGGCCTGTAGTATTGAATTTCCTAAACTGGCAGAGGGTTAGTTTAGATCAGTGGTTCTTAACCTTTGTTACTCAGATGTTTTTGAACTGCAACTCCCAGAAACCCCAGCCAGCACAGTTGGTGGTGAAGGCTTCTGGGAGTTGCAGTCCAAAACTCCTGAGTAACCCAAGGTTAAGAACCAGTGGTTTAGATGACTTTTGAGATCCAAGATTATTATTTTAAAAATAAAAATAAAGCCCTAATAGGACAATTGCTGTTATTACTTTGCCAATGCAAGCATCTTTTGACCAGCAATCACTCTCTGTCTTTTCTGTAGTTAAGTTGGATAATGCAAGGTTAGTTATAGCTTATTTCTGTCATAGTTTTCTCTGGGCTCCTTCTGTGGCAGGCACTGGAGTTTTTGGATGCTATCTTCTGCAGCATGCCATAGTACAGAACAAGTGGTTGGAGGTTTTCCTCTTGGGAATTCCACCAACTGCTCCTCAAACACAGATCATAAGGCAACTTGCTGAAAACTACTGCATAGGATAAGGCTGACTACAACTGTAATGAATGTCACCTCAGGGAAGTGCATTATTATGACATTTAGACACTTCAAATGTGCTAGTAGGAGCCCGAGGACACATCATAATAATATGGCATCATATTTTATTTGATAAATGTATTTCTTCTTGGCAGATGATAGGGTGGCATCTGGGAAATGATGAGACAGCTAGTCTCCAAGGTACTTTTATTTTTCTTCAGTTCAACAAACACTGTTTGACTCTTCCACAGTAATTGCCTCAGGGCTGCAAGCATATTTCATATTTAAGTATCTTTATAACTACATTGGGACAATGCGATTATTTCCATAGAAAGATTTAGGGGCGCTTAATTTTGATTTGGAACGCCTTAATTTTGGAACAAAATGAGAAATGCATCTAGAGTGGTTTTCTAGATCAGCATGGATTAGTACATTTAATGGAAATGAATAATGATAATGCTATATAGTATACTTAGAGCAACTTTCATATAAACCGGGTTGGATAAAATGCAGTCCTCCATATCTTGCCAGATTCCTAATATCATTGACTATGTTGGCAAGGGCTCCAGAAAATTGGTGTAACATGATTCAAAAGCCAAATATTTCTCACTTTTCTTTTAAACAGCCCATGTATGAAGGATTCTTAAAAATAGTTGGTGAAAATCAACCCCGATATCAACAAGATTCCATAAGTTTAAAATAATGTTGGAGATTCATAGAATAACTTCTAAAAACCTGCCACCCAGGATTACAAGGGAAATAAAGGTACAACACTCTTGGTTTCCAGTTCCCACATGCCAAAATATATTCTGCAAGTTTGTTTCACAGAAATTATCGGTATGTTAATCAACTTCTAGAATCTTCTCCTCAACATGAAGCAATTACTGTACAAGAATAATTACAAAAACGTTTCAAAGCAATATGACAGGTTTGTTTTAAAAGGAAAATAAACACTGCATTATAGAGAGTTACTCTGATATAATGTTACAGCAGAGCCGGTGTTAAGGGGCAATGAAATAGCAATATATTCTTGAATTGATTAGGATGATCCATTTCCTTTTGCACTACAGATAGAATATAGTCCTCTCTATGCTGGAAATGTTCAACCAACCGAACTAGGTCAGTACAGATCACTGAGAATTTTCCTCCCCTTCTTCTTCTTATCCTTGTAAGAAACATCAATTGATAAAATTCTAAATCTCCAAGATGGGAAGAACGTAAGCTTTGAAAAAATTATGTTGTTACATGCTGTCAAGTTGGAACCAACTTATAGCAACTCTAACAGGGTTTTCAAGGTAAACAAGATATTTAAGGAGTGTTTTTTCCAGGTTGACTCCTCCAGTAAGTTTCCATGGCTGATTAGGGATTCAAACCCTGTTCTCCATCACTCTATGCACTACACCACACAGGGAAAAATCCTAATGCAAGTGAAAACAACATTGAGAGATACGTCTGTAGGCAGTATTCATTAAGAACATTGCCAAGCCCTATTGTAACTTACTATCTGCCTTTCTAAATTGAGTGTTTTGAATGGATCTACACTACACAGTTATAGCACTTTCACAGCACTTTAACTGCCATTGTTCCATCCTACAGAATCCTTGGATTTGTAACTTCCTGGAGTTTTAGAATTCTTTGCGGTAGTTCAGTGAAGTGTGCTAAAGCTCTTTAGCTGAGATTTCTAGGTAGCGTGCTCTCCACTGGACTCAGATAAATTCCAAATTCAATCTCAGATAAGACTGGTTTGTATGACCAGATTATAACGGTATGACCAGACTCAGTTCCAGGGTAAAGCAAGGTGAATTTATAAATCAGTTTGGATAAGAGGCATAATTAAAATCAGATGCACACAAATCACTTTAGCCCCCAAGGTTTTTGAAAAAAAAGTTTAAAAGTGCACCCAGCATGCAAATCCCTGAAAATATGTCTGAAATTTGGGAGACTTATTCACCTCCTTAGAATCTAGAATGTTTCCATATTTCATGAACCTCAGTGCAAAACCAAAACAGTTACAATTATTTTGGTTTTCCAGTATTTTGACTTTAATAATAATAGTCATGTGTTCGCAAGTCAATTTTCACTTATGGTGACCCTTTAAAAGGGATTTTAGGTAGGGAGTATTCAGAAGTGGTTTTACAATTCCTTTTTCTGGGAGCATCTTGGAACTATGCATCTTGCTCAAGACCACATAGGCTGGATCAACTCGCAGGAGGCATAGTGGGAAATCACACTCCGAACCTCTGGCTCCTCAGTTAGATTCCTAAAACACTGAGCTATCCAACCAGCTATTGACTTTACAAATATATAATTTCATTTGGATCTGGGATACAAATGAAAGCAGATGGGGCATAAATGACTCCAGACTGAATCAGGATACATTCCAATGCCCCAATCAGCCTCCAAACCAAATGGATGAAAGCACTAGATTATAAAGCCTACAATTCTGTTAGGATGGAGCCATGACAGTGTACCAAATTAAAAATTGCTGTGATTATGTAATGTAGATACACGTAATCCCTGAAGTCCTTCTGCAGAAGGTTTTCCTATCATACAGTACCAAAACAACCTAGGTAGCATATATTTAGTGTTGATTTTCTCATGAAGTTGTATCCAAAGTCATCCATCTCCCAACAGAAGAGAAATCACTGGCAGAAATGATTCTCCTTAACTCTACTTTTTGCACCTTTCTTCAATATCTCCCACATCACGGATGTGACTCATCATATTCTTGGTTTACCCATCATCCTGTACCTTTGATTATTATAGATGTGGCTGTCATAATTTGGACATCTCATCACTCAGGTGATGCAGCACTGATAGATTTCATTATTATATCTCATGAGTGTATAATTTTCTCTGCAGTGATGGGTTGTGTGGATGCAACCCTGACATTTTCTCCCAAGGCCATGAAATCACATAGAAGCATTACACTGTTACATAACAGCACTGATGTTACCTGTCTGTCATGGGTTTGGAGGGAAAGTTCCATCCTATGGGGAGTGGAAGGCGGGACATCAGGAGGAGGGGCTGTACTGTATAAATATGTGATGCCTGTGTGGTGAAGGGAGATGCTGAGACAGACTGTGAGACACTGGGTTGGGACGAAGCAG
Organism: Pogona vitticeps; assembly: GCF_051106095.1. Classification (NCBI taxonomy): domain Eukaryota; kingdom Metazoa; phylum Chordata; class Lepidosauria; order Squamata; family Agamidae; genus Pogona; species Pogona vitticeps. The sequence goes on from NC_135787.1 coordinate 62,876,348, forward strand.
CAGCTGGGGAAGAAGAAGCTGTTGTGGGAGTCTGGGTGTCTGACAGGGTACTACTGTGTGTCAGAGTACCAGCCTGAAAGGTTCAGGGGTCTGTTGGTTAGCCAGAACTGATGGGTTCAGGGTCTGTGCTTTAAGTTAAAGGTTCTAGGTGAACCAAACTGTATGCTTGTGTGTGTGAGAATAAGCCACGTTACTTTATTTTATTCACCTGATTGTTTTATTTACCCTGTTTGTATTTAAAATAAACCTTATTCTTTTATTGTTTAAAAATCCATCCCTGGTCTGTGTGACTTATTATAGGGAATGGTTGGTGGCAGCTTAGTAACTGTGTGATAGATCCCAGTAGGTCTGGGTTTGTCACATTGATTGGTGTCCAGCGTGTGGGATACGACTGGTCCAGTTGTCCAGCGGTCCAGCAAAGCCTTGGCAAGTGTGCCCAGAGCAAGGGGGGTCTAGTCAGGGACAGTCTGAGGCGCGTAGGTAATCTTCTAGGTGTACCTCACGGGGAGGTGCGCTAGTAGAAGAACGTGCCAACTGGGGAGACTTAGATTAAGGTGCTCTGAGGCAGCCTGATTTTGGCGGGAAAACGCTGAGGCAAAACTGCGTAGCAACAGTGAGCTAGCTTGCCAGCTGAGAGGCCCAGCAGAGGGGGGTAGGCTCTGACTCGATACTGTTGCAAATTTAGTGCTGAAGAACAGCAGCAATCTCTAGGAGAGCTGGTTCTGAGGCAAGAAGGAAAAAAGTGGTCGTTTTATTTTGAGGCTTGACTTTTTAAAGCAGCCTGTTCTGAGGGGGGATTATGCCCTTGACTCGAAGTCAAGTAACAGACATGGGTGAAGTGAAAGACCCCCAGATTGACCAAGGTTCTGAGGATGAATTTGGCTCAGTGCAAGGTGATAGCACAGGAGAGCAGAACCCAGAACTCAGAAAAATACTCCTAGCCCAACAGCATGAACTGAGGGTGAGGGAAATGGAAATCAGAAGAAAAGAAAGAGCTGAAATCTGTCAGGCAGAGGCAGATGCCAAGAAAAGGGGAATGGCCATGAGGATAAAAGAGATGGAACTGAAACACCAAATTAGACTGGTACAATTGGAATTGAAGTTCCTAAATAAGTTTATTAACAATTTATCAGGGGAAGAAATGTCAAAGAAGGAAAAGTATGAGGCTCAGGTCAGACAAAGTGAGCAAGATCTTGAAAAATATACTCAGCAAAAAGACATTAAATTAAAAGAAATCAGAGATAAGACTGAAGAAAAAGTAAAAGAGATAAAAGCTAGGGCTGAGGAAGAAATTTTACAGATCAGGGCTGAGTTTGAGGCCAAGCAAAAGGAGCTGGATTTGAGAATAACAGGGAAAAGCCAGCAAGGGGGAGGGGCCCATGGTGAAGGGAAGCCCTCAGACATGAAACTAAGACCTCAGATTTTGGAGGGAAAACCAAAACAGGATGAGAAAGACTCAAAATACACCAGAAAATGTTATTTCTGTCAGGGAAAGGGCCATCTAATCTCAGATTGTGAGAAATTAAAGCAGCTAAAAGGAATGGTGCCTCAGGAGTCGAGTGGAACCAAGCCAAAAGCTGTGTTCTGTGTCCAGAAAGAGCAAAGCTCAGTCTCACTGAGGGAGCCTGTTGCCATGGCTGCTCAGTCTGGAACAGCTACCGCTGCTGATCAGGCTGAGGAAAATGGTCCTCTTATGGAGGTAAAGCGCTGCTTGCTGGTAAAAACGGATTCTCAGTTGTTTGAGACAGCAGGGGTGGACGTAGGAATACTTGACCGTCAGTATAGGGGGCTGCGGGACACTTGTTCCCAGGTAACCCTGTGCCATCCAGATATCATCCCTAGGGAGTTTATAATCCCAAATGAGAGCATGAAGGTGGCAGGGATTGAGGGGCAGATAATCTCTCTGCCAGTAGCAGAGGTACCTGTCAACTTTCAAGGCTGGAGGGGCGTTTGGCGGCTAGCGATTTCATCTACTCTGCCAGCAGCCGTGCTCGTGGGAAATGACCTGGCTGAACATGTGAAACGGGTGCTAGTGATTACACGCTCACAAGCCACCACAGGGACAGTTCAGGGGGGTAATGATGAGCCAGAGACGGAAGCAGAGGGGAGTTCAGAAGCTGTGGTGGAAACTTTAACCACAGACAGCAGATTTGGACAGGAGCAAAAGGCAGACGCCACTCTCCAAAAGTGTTTTGAACAGGTGACTGACGCCCAGCTAACACCTGAAACCCCAGTGAGATTTCTGGAGAAAAAGGGAGTTTTATATAGAGAAACCCTGAGGAATATCTCAAAAGGGGGAGATGGGATCAGAAGTCAGCTGGTGGTACCTGAAAAGTATCGCCCTATGATCTTACAAAGGGGTCACTCTGACATGTTTGCTGCGCACTTAGGAGTGAACAAGACACAGCAGAGAATCACACAGAATTTCTACTGGCCTGACATAGGGAAGCAGATCAGGGAGTTCTGTAAACAATGCGATGTGTGTCAAAGGCAGGGGAATAACCGCGACAGGACCAAAGCAAAGCTGTGCCCTTTGCCTGTGATTGACACTCCGTTCAAATGCATAGGGGTGGATATTGTGGGACCTTTGCCCAAGGCCACAAAGAGGGGGAACAGGTTCATCCTAACAATTGTGGACCATGCCACAAGGTATCCTGAAGCCATACCCTTGACTAATATTGAAACTAACACAGTGGCAGATGCTTTGGTGGGGTACATGTCCAGGATGGGATTTGCCTCAGAGATAATCACAGATTTGGGGGCATCGTTCACGTCAAAGCTCATGAAACGCTTATGGCAAATCTGTGGAATTAAGCTCAGGGAAGCCACTGCCTATCATCCTGAAAGTGATGGGGTAACTGAGAAGTTCAATGGGACTCTAATGCGCATGATTAGGGCTTTCTTGGCAGAGAATCCAAACAATTGGGACCAGAAGCTGCAATCCCTTTTGGTTGCTTATCGATCAGTGCCACAAGCCAGTACCGGGTTCAGTCCATTTGAACTTTTATTTGGGAAAGGGGTGAAGGGGCCCCTTGATTTGATCGAGCAGGGTTGGGGGCAGATCGCCCAGGGTGACCCACAAGACGTTGTGATTTACATAGACACCTTGATGAATGACCTAAGGAGAAACCTAGAGCTAGCAGCAGAGACCCTGCCAGCTCAAAAGGTCAGAAAGAAAGCTTGGGATGACCAGGAAGGCAGGGAGAGGCGCTTTAACCCAGGGGAGGAAGTGCTTTGGCCTAGGCTCTGCAGAGAGAGCAAACTGCAGCTGGGTATCCCAGAAAGAAAATACTTGGGTCACAAGGTAGGGGGAGGAGTGATAAAACCCCTGGAGGCCAAAATAGAAGCTGTTCGTGATTGGCCCAGACCCAACACCAAGAAAAAAGTCAAATCATTTCTTGGGTTGGTGGGCTACTACAGAAAGTTCATCCCGAGGTTTGGCGAGATTGCGGCTCCGCTGACCGATCTGACGAGGAAGAAGGCTGATGACCGCATCCCGTGGACCAGCGACTGTGAGGCGGCGTTCCAGAGGTTGAAGGAGGCGCTAATCAACTATCCAGTCCTGCGTGCTCCAGACTTTGACCGGGAGTTCATCATCTACACCGATGCGTCTAACAGCGGGGTAGGAGCAGTTCTGTGCCAGGAGGATGAGAATGGTGACCAGCATCCAGTGTCCTACCTGAGTAGGAAACTTCAAAAAGGACTATGACTTTGAAGTGAAGGTGGTCAGAGGGTCAGTGAACTGTGTTGCTGACGCCTTATCAAGAAGACCTGAAGACTGAAGACGGCGAAAGAACATGGACTATATGTATATAATGAAAACAAAAAGTTAAAATGTACCTGGTTTTAAATTGGTTTGTATTAATAAAGGTAAATTGATGTAATGTATATGGTAAATGTTTAAATGCCTATTTGAAATGTTTAACTTAGAATGTAAGTAAGTATAATATGGTAGGTATAATTGGTGTTGTGTGTTTTATACAGGTTGTTTTTTTGGGAAAAAGCACCTTAGCTTTCCCCCTACAAAACAACTTATAAAGAGGGGAGGTGTTACATAACAGCACTGATGTTACCTGTCTGTCATGGGTTTGGAGGGAAAGTTCCATCCTATGGGGAGTGGAAGGCGGGACATCAGGAGGAGGGGCTGTACTGTATAAATATGTGATGCCTGTGTGGTGAAGGGAGATGCTGAGACAGACTGTGAGACACTGGGTTGGGACGAAGCAGCAGCTGGGGAAGAAGAAGCTGTTGTGGGAGTCTGGGTGTCTGACAGGGTACTACTGTGTGTCAGAGTACCAGCCTGAAAGGTTCAGGGGTCTGTTGGTTAGCCAGAACTGATGGGTTCAGGGTCTGTGCTTTAAGTTAAAGGTTCTAGGTGAACCAAACTGTATGCTTGTGTGTGTGAGAATAAGCCACGTTACTTTATTTTATTCACCTGATTGTTTTATTTACCCTGTTTGTATTTAAAATAAACCTTATTCTTTTATTGTTTAAAAATCCATCCCTGGTCTGTGTGACTTATTATAGGGAATGGTTGGTGGCAGCTTAGTAACTGTGTGATAGATCCCAGTAGGTCTGGGTTTGTCACATACACAAACCCGGGCACTCACCTTCAAGCTGCCCATCTGGGGCAATAATGTTACATTTCACTGGGAGATCTGCCAGTCTAGTGAGTTGCAATCCATGAAAGCTTATGTTAAATAAACCGTGTTAGCCTTGAAGACTCGATAGCGTCATAAGGCTCTGCCAGGTTTTTTTTTCCTGCATTGGACTAACATAGATATCTCCCCGGCAATGATTCAGATTCTTATCCTACAATGGATGGCAATACAATTGACACAAACCTTTATGGGTCATCCACAGGTGCTTCTTTACAGAATAAAGCATCTGCCTAGCACAGGTGAAGATAGTGCTGGTCAGCTGTTCCAACATGACTGAGAGGTGCATCATGACCTAAGCTGTTTTTATTTCAGTGAAACACTGACTCACACCTTGAACATGCAAGCGTATGAAAGGTTGAAGCATCTGGTGGTATTTATCATAGAAACACTGATTGAAACACTGAATGAAAAGGCTACATGAAATTTTGTCCCAGGTGATATGCAAATGTTCGCTTGGAAATGATGATACTTTTTCTGGACCCAGCCCAAGGTATTTCTTCAGACAAAAGAAAAGGTCTTCCCTATCCCAGTCCCCACACAAACACCCACTGGACTGGAAAAGTTGACTTTTTCTTCAAAAGCCACCAAAAGAAATCTCCTCCACTGCCCCTGGAGGCAGTAGGATGGCTCGGTGAATACCGTAGCTAGCAGCAATGTGCCACATGGCTCCCTCCACCAACACTTTGCTTCCACCTCCCACCACCTGTCACTTGAGGCAACCATCTCATGCTTTCTAATAGTACCGGTGGCCTTATTCGCATTCGTGAAAAACACCAGTAGTTATACAAAAGAGAAAGGGCGCAAAAAGCTGGAGTAATAAATCAAGTTTGGGTGGCCTTGCTAGTTCCTCAGCTATGTCTCTCTGCTCTGTTCCCTAGCCTTCCTGGCACATTTATTGTGTTACAACTTCCCCTTTCCATTGATTTCCACAGAACAGAGGATGGTGGGGAGGAATGTCAGGCACTTTACTTTTGTGTCTCCCTGTTTGTCTCCAGCCTTATACTGATTATGCTTAATAGTCTTTGACACTCGGGATTGGGTTCCCTACTGTATGTGTATAACTGCAATTGCTCCATTGGCAATGAGAGAAAGGAATAAAAACAGTGTTTGATCCAATTGGGTTGTGCCAGATATTCTCATTTAAAGGGAAGTTTGCTCTTCAATACACTGTGAAAGCACTCAGAGGCAGGATACCTGCACAAGAGTTGTCTATTTATTTTCATTTAACTGTCCTATTGCTACTGTAATAACAATATACAGTGTACTGCACACTCCACACCAAAATGTTATCACTAGGAATACATACGTACAGCTCATCCAGATGGAACTTTTGTTCTCCTGCATGCACCTAATTGTTTGCTGATGATAGTGGTATTTTTCCCATTGTCCAAACAATGAAATACACAAAGAGACCATTTCTATTAAGACCGAAACTATACTCCATCACTAATCATCACTGTGTCTCAAAGCAAGATTTCCCTTACTTCAAGGGTGGTCCAAATATGTCCCCAAGGCCATTTTTGTGGCTTCTGGCTGCCTGAGATGTCATGTTCCCAGAAGAAAGAAAAAGATGGATGAAATATGACAAGCTTCTAGGAGCAATGATGTTATTGTATAATGTAGGGGCAGGGCAGGGCCCAAACCCTTTCAAAGCCCTGGGATATACACAAACAGAAAACCAGAAAGAGAATCTCACAAGCTGAACATTGCCACATCCCTCCCTCACTTTTTCAAGGTCAATGATCTCGCTTCTTAATGGTACACTGTCTTCCCTGAAATGTAACCTGATCACCCTAGTAATATGCCCACCCTATGAAAAGAAAAATTAAAGGTATTACTGTACATTGGCTGCCAGTGATGGAGTGCTTTATCTGGAGGACCTTTCCCTGAAAAATCTGGCTCCATCAGCACCACTGTGTATTGGTCTTCATCAGTAGTACAGCTGGATTCCCATTCTTCCCAAATGGAAAAGTGGGTCCCCGCTTAGTGGGACTGCTTCCCAGAACTATACTGAAATGTCTTATACCTTATGCTAATGCACTTCTCTTGCCCCAGTCTTTTCTTACATCATCAAATTGTCTATTCCTTCCTCCAGCAACAGATCAGCAAACTTCTAATGTGTATTTTCCTGCTTCCCCTTTTAATCTGTTCCATTTTAATACTGAAGAAGTGAGGATGAACTTTGGTGCTCTGTCATTAAAATAGCATGCCTGGAAGCTATGGAATTAAAATGTTACATTTCCACTATACTATTCATCTACTTGAAGGCTATTTGAAATGTCTTTATGGACAATACCTCTGGGTTATTTTTCTGTCTGTTAATTTAAAACACTTGGGGACCAAGTTAACTCAGAATGAGCTCCCCTGACCCCAGATATAAAATACAATTGGTTGCACAGTTCCAGCATCATCATGAATTTCTGCAGCAATCTATAAGATCAACCAAAAAATGAATAAGAGTTAGGCTGATTCCCATTTTTATGAAGGTTTCTACCTTATCTATCTCCTGAGAAACCAATACTTGGGACAGGAAGCAACAGTTAGAAATGGATATTGAACAACTGATTGGTTCAAAATTGGGAAAGGAGTACAACAAGGCTATATATTGCCTCCTGGCTTATTTAACTTATATGCAGAATACATCGTGTGAAAGGCCAGACTGGATGAATCCCAAGACGAAATTAAGATTGCGGGAAGAAATATCAACCACCTCAGATATGCAGATGATACCACTCTGATGGCAGAAAGTGAGGTGGACATATAGAACCTCTTAATGAGGGTGAAAGAGGAGAGTGTAAAAAATGGTCTGAAGCTCAAGATAAAAAAAAACTAAGATCCTGGCCATGGTCTCATCAACTCCAGGCAAATATAAGGGGAAGATATGGAGGCAGTGACAGAGTTTACTTTCTTGGGCTCCATGATCACTGCAGATGGTGACAGCAGCCACAAAATTAAAAGATGACTGCTTCTTGGGAGGAAAGCGATGACAAACCTTGACAGCATCTTAAAAAGCAGACTCCTCACCTTGCCAACAAAGGTCCGCATAGTCAAAGCCATGATTTTTCCAGTAGCGATGTATGGAAGTGAGAGATGGACCATAAAGAAGGCTGACCGCCACAGAATTGATGCTTTTGAATTGTGATGCTGAAGAAACTCTTGAGAGTCCCCTGGACTGCAAGGAGAACAAACCTATCCATTCTAAAGGAAATCAACCCTGAGTGCTCACTGGAAGGACAGATCCTGAAGCTGAGGCTTCAATACTTTGGCCATCTCATGAGAAGAGAAGAATCCATGGAAAAGCCCCTGATGTTGGGAAAGTGTGAAGGCAGGAGGAGAAGGGGATGATAGAGGATGAGATGGTTGGACAGTGTCATCGAAGCAACCAACATGAATTTGACCCAACTCCGGCAGGCAGTGGAAGACAGGAGGGCCTGGCGTGCTCTGGTCCATGAGGTCAGGAAGAGTCCGACACGACTAAATGACTAAACAACAACAAAGTGAAACCTTTTATGAAAATGCCCGGGTTTATGTTCTGCACAGTCTCATTATATGCTTCAGGAGAGGGGAGGCACTTCCCTTGCAGCACTGGATGTGAAACCAGTGAGAAGTCTGACCCTGAGGATTCCTACTAGCTTCCATGTTGCTAGCAGAACAATACCTACCATAGTGCTCTCAGGACAAAATTCAAGTTGTGCTACATCAGCATTCCTCAACTTGGTGTTGCCAAGATGTTTGGGATTATAACTCCCATCCTCTCGAGTCACAATGAAAATGATGTGAGTTGAGGAAAATCTTTAGACAGAACTGCCTCCCCACCCCAAAATATAATATCTACTTTTTAAATTTCATTTTTCCTCAGTATTCTAACAGCAAAGGGATATCACAGTTCAATTTCATTTGCTCTACTTCTTAAAATTATTCCTCCCAAAATATATTGTTTTACATTTGGTGGTGAATGTGTTATTAAGGTTATTCTGACACATTGTGCAACATGCATTATAAATCTAACCCTAATTAACCTAATCCAATTAATACAAACAGGGACTCTCACAAATGACTGTACATCATGTACACATAACCTTTCTCATAAACAAATAACGGATAACTATAGAATTTTTTTTAGAGCATTCAGTACATTAATCCTTACAACAAACCAGGTAGATGATTCATCTTTTGTGCTTTGACACACTGCCCAAATGAATTTCATCCTCTTTTATGCTAGTGTTCCCGTATGTGTCAGTTCTTGTATAGTGATGGAATATTGACATTGACACAAGATAATTGGGAGGAGGTAGAGAGTGACTTAAAGCTGACAAAAGAGTCAAATGCACTGATGTTATGCAGGATAGAATATGAATAACCCTTACATTTATGCATATTCACTTTCCATTACTGGTTAGGAAGGATGAATAGGATTATAAACAGTCAAATGTAACCTTCTAGAATATATGCACTCAGTTTCTTTGTATCAACGTACTTTTCCTGAGCTGAACTGAAACTATAAAATATACCAATATATATTTATTTGTTTTATTTATATGCCACATTTCTCCCCATAGGGGACTCAAGGTGGCTTATGGTCAAGTAAAAATCACTGTAATCATTAATAGAAATACTATAGGTAACACATTAATAAACAAATAGACATGCATATATATACTTGAAACATCATTAAAACGATGCCTTCCTAAAATTCTCATCTTTGCTTAAAAGCCTGCCTGAAAAGGTAGGTCTTTGCCTGACAATGGAAGGACAAGAGGAAGGGAGCAATCTTGGTCCTCTGGTCAGTGCATTCCAAAGCCTGGAGCAGTCACTAAGAAGCCCCTCTCCCATGTTTTCACTAAACCAGGCAAGTTTAAGCAATTAAATGTCTTGTGCAGCAGAGCAAATCAACATTTTACAAGGCAATTATAAAAATGGGGGCAGCCCAAACAAAAAAGTATAATTTTGAAGTGGATCAGTGCCACATTTGGCAAAGTTGTAGCAGATAGTCTGCTCTTGCTCTGTGTCCAAATTAGTGATGTTTGTGGCAAAGTGTTTTTGAGTTATGATTTTTTAAAAGTAAGGTTCCAGTAAGTTTTGCTCAACTCTTGCAAACTAGAAGCTCCAGATTCCTTTACTGAGTCAACCCATTTCATGTTAGGTCTTCTCCTTTCCCCACTGCTCCCCTCACACCACCTTCCCCAACAATATTTTCTTTTCTAGTCAGTTCTGTATTCTCATTATATATGTGGGGTAGGATATTTTATTTTATGTATTTTTTAGTTGCAAGTTGCTCAAAGTAGTGACTTGCCTCTAGATGGGCAAGGTAGAAGTAACTTCAACACTGAATGAATAGCTTTCCTTTAAAGAGATCCCTGCTGCTTCATGAAGATTTCATTCATATAATTTATTCTGAACAACTTTTGACTCATGGTTTGAAAGCCAAGGCAGACCCTTCTTTCAGGCGCTTGTTTCTTCTTGCAATAAATTAGATTGCAATAATTAGAGGGCTGCCAAGACATGTTCTTTTGAGGTGAAACTAATAGCTGGCATGTTCTCAGGATCTAGTTAACAAAAAAAGAAAAAGGTCAAGTCCAAAGAAAGAAAGAAGCCTCCCTGCTGATTTGGAAAAGAGTTGTGTGATCAAGAATTCAGGAGTCATCCCGCCAAAACTCTTATTAAGTATATCCCTCCATTTAGACATGTTTATTCCACAAATAGAAATAAAAGCCAGTTTTGCCACTGAACAGTCAAGTGACCCAAAATTATTTCATCTGCTTTAACTTCCTGTTATTGAATACATCTCCTGTATGGGACTATTGACAAGGCAACCATTAAGCTCTTCAGCTGAATATAATACGGGTGTCAATAAAATCAGGGAGGAAATTTTCAGAGACAGACGGGCAAAACGACTCTTAAAAATTTCTTTGTGTCACTTACAATATTCAGTAGCTCAGGTATGGATCCAAATATGTCACCAGGCAAGCAGAATTGCCTTCTCTCCATGCAAGGTAGGAAGGACATGTGCCTCTTTTTCCCAAGAGCAGCCATGGAGCTCCAAGGAAACAAAAACAAGAACCATTTCAAATTTAAATCATGGTGGGTGGACCCAAAGCAGAAGATGAAGCTAGCAGCTCATTCGCCTTGTGTCGCACTTTGTGTGCCATGTCATCCTTTCTGGAATTATGCCAGAATCCACCACGAGAAGGCCATACAGGCCTCCTGAGAAGGAGATGCTGCCTGCGGCACTGGCCCACAATCATGGCCATTATCTCCCAGGTGTGACCATGAGCCCACTCGGTCCACTATTGCTGCTTAGCGACTTCTGTCTCTTTCTGAGGATGCCTCAGGCAAATGAAGGTGGCTCTTCAGGGTCCTATTTAGGCCCAAATGCCTCATTTTTAAGGGGATCCTTGTGGGTGCAGAGTCTGTGGAGACTTTCTGCGCTCTCCTTGGAGATGGCTCTGCCTGATTTTGCTGTATCTTCTTCTGATGCAAACGCACCACAGCCCACCTCATTCAGTCATATTCCTATATCCTCCCCATACATGTTTTAGGGCTGATGTAGGGAGGAAGAATGTTAGTACACGTGTTACAGTTATATATCTAAAGCAAACTGCAGACACATCAGCCTCATACAATTGCATGTCTCAACTGCTGGTAATGATGAAGAAAGCATAGAAAAATGCTCCGAAGAACTCAAGGTTGTTACTAATAAACAGCAGTTACATTTCATAATGGAGTAGCCATTCAGAAGAAGATGACAGAATGTAAATGGCCCAGAGCAGCTTCCTTATGGTACAAAACACAGTATAGACCGAAACCTTAAAACTGGTTTAGAGAGTGGGCATTGTGCAGTGCTACATATTCTCTATTGTGTTGTACAGCACAGAATCATGAACTTTAAAATAGGAAACTAGAAAATATAGAAGCATGTGAAATATAGATTTATTGCAGGATACTTACCATTTCTTGGATCAAGAGGATCACCAAGAAAGAGACACTAAGGTGAATTACTAAACACCAAGAAATCATAAAACACATAAAACGCAGAAAGCTATAATATTTTGGACATGAAATGAAAAATGAACAGTAAAGATTGTTACTACTGATCATTCAAAGTAATATAAATAGGTACAGGAAGCAGAAGGTCCTATTGGCTGAAGAACCTGGGCAACTGATTTCAATGCAACACAGCACTATTATTTAAGCTATCATGTTCAAAGTCAACATAGCCATGATAACTTCCAGCTTCCAGTAGGATAAAAGTTGCACAAGCTTAAATTTGAACCGAACCCATTTTTCTCCATTAAGCTATTAACACATTCATATCTGCTTTATTTAAACATGTAAAGTATCTGGACACGACTGACGGATTGAGCAATAAAATGAATCTGGGTTTTGTACAGCTACTTTTGGCACAACATGCATGACAGTCTTCTTAACACATGAAACCACCACAATTTTTTTTTTTTTAAAAAAGCTGGGATGGGGGCTTTATACACTGGCAATAGATGTTTTTAAAAGAGATGTCTAAGTTCTGTGCAAGAAGTGAGGATGCTTTGAAGAAATTAGCCTCAAGTGAAGTTGATGAGCATATCACCACCTAATTACAGGCACACGTTTCCAGTTGTAGTATATGTAAATAAAACATAATCATCTTAGCCATAGGAACAAATTAAAGACGGCACAGCAGGAGAGGAGTTTGAACACAGTCATTTCAAAGCTGGTACACTCACGCTAGCTAGGGCATGATTTAAAAAAAGAACCACATAATTTGGGCACATACATTTTTTAATTGCTTCAAGCAATAATGAGGCTAAATTAGGCTGTCAGAGATCTCCCACAGGTATGTAGGGTGGGGAGGAGAGAACATACTCTCTGAGAGATAAACATGTTTTTCTTGCCAGCTTAAAGTTTTGTAAACTGCTGTTTGGGTGAATTCCAACTGCAGTTTTTTTCCCCGTTAAGTCCTTCTGAATTCAGTGGGACGTCTTGTCTATAAAGTATGTTCAGGATTACTGCAAGTTTTACTGAGGGCCAAACCAACTCAAATCAAACCCCAATGATGTCAATAGGATTTACAGCTAGGCTGGTCTGTTTAGAACTGAACTTAAATGGCTTTACTGAGTCTTTCAGGAGTGTTCAGCAGAGTTCAGTAGCTTTAGCTTCAAATACAGTTAGTGTTTGATCCTGTAACAGTCCAAAGCATGGCAGTCTGACATTTTTTCAAGAGATGTTATGTGGCTGAATTGTGTAAAAACTCCTGTATTGTCCCAATAAAAATGTACAAAAGTGGCTTGGGTGTGTCTGATCCAGGTTCAAATTCTCACGCACTCTTGAAACCCATTAGGTGAGCTATGCTAGTCAACCTGACTTGCTCCATAGGGCTGTTGTGAGAATAAAATTGGGGTTAGGCGGGCAGGAGAGACATTGTTCTCTTTGGAGGAAAGGCATGATATAAATATAATAACTAACCAGATAAAGATACTGTATATGCAAACAAATATTGATGGCAGATTAAGCTAATCGTGACTAACTGAAAATGTGCTGGGGTGCCACAGCTAACTGCAGCCAATAACAAGGTGCTGGGGTGCACTTTAGCTGCACAATTAGGCATAACTAGACCAGTGACTAAAATATACCCAGCACAACATCAATTAAAGCCAGCAAGTTATGAAAACCTTACATGAACACCAATAGGACTCTGGTCATTGCTTTGTAAATATTTGATAGATTATTTCATGCATTAAAATTCACACTTCCTCTGAGGAACTCAAGGTGACACATGATTCTCCCCACTCTCCCATGTTATCCTCAGGAGAACCCTGTGAAAATGATTAGTTGAGAGATAGTGCCTGGCTCAAGGTCACCAGTAAGCTTCAGAGCTGACTGGATATTTGAAGCTGAGTCTCCCCAGTCCTTGTCTAATATTCCACCCACTACACCACAGTTCCTCTCTGATGGTCTAAATGTCTTCATAATCTCTCAAACATGTTCCTGTATTGCTCATAGATACTACATGTTGAAGAAAGCACAATCATTTTTATCCTTGCTTTGAGTTCAGTTAGTAGTCCAAACTAGAGTAAACCTATTTTACTTACGTATTTTGATTACCCATTGGGTAATTGATTCAGTGGATCTGCCCTAGTTAGGACTACTAATTGGATTTGGACCCCTGTCACTTCTACTTCAGATTATTGTAACAGACTACATAGATTTGTACTTGAAAAAAATGGAAATTGAGCTAGTTGAGAAAGCTGTTGTGTGGTGGATCACATTATTTCAACCTTCATTGGTTGACAAATTGCTTATGGGACCAATTCAAAATACCGGCTTTGACTTTGAAGGTCATAAATGGCATAAATGTTTTTTTCCCCAAGGAATACCTCCTTCCATGTGAACCTGCTTAGAAGTCTGCTGCTTGTCACTCCCCACCCCAATACTCTGAAGGAATGAGGACAATGCACAGGACTTTCTCAACTGTGCCACCAAAATTGTGGAATGCCACCCCTAATAAGGTTCACCAGTCAACTCCACAGCTTATTTTTTTTTCTTAGCTTCTTTAAAAAATAAAGACCAAGATGGATGTAAATTACTGTTTGGGTGAATTCCAACTACTTTACATAGTTGATATTTCCCTTGAGGTAAAAAAAAATACTGGGAAATTCAAAAGGGAGAAAAACTTATTGGCAGACTGCTTTGGAAGCAACACAACACCATGGCTCAGTGCTGCTGCAACCAAAGCCAGTATAGCCATGATGGTAATGGTAAGTATGATTTAGAACAAGACAAAGAAGACTTATCTTGAGAAAATTGCTGTTTTAATGCTTTCACTTGTTGTGGATGAATCTTTTTCTTTCACTCTTCTTTTTGCTAATCACAGATGATAATACTAACTACCCAATGGAAAGGCTAGATATTGTATGTACATTTGAATAAAATAAATAACTAGAAAGTGAAAAGACGTTTCAAAATCAGAAGTTTAATACTGAATTTTTTGATACTGTTCTTCAAAAAGTGGAGAACGAAATAAAGGAGTAGCTAAGAGCTGCAGGATAGCTCAGTGGTTTAGTCATCTGGCTGTGGAACCAGAGGTTGGGAGTTCAATTCCCCGCTGTGTCTCCTTCATAGGAGCTGGACTTGATGATCCAAAGGGTCCCTTCCAGCTCTGCAGTTTTGAGATATTATTTTTATTATTATTACCCTTGATATGATTCTAACCAACACTGTAGATGACTTGGTGGAAGAAGTGGCCGTAAGGGGAACACTAGGGGAAAGCAACCATATTCTAATTGAATTCTTGATTTCAAAAGAAGCAAAAGCAGAGTATAGCCATATGTTACAAAAGTCAGTTTTAGTAAACTCAGAACAATGAGAAGTAAAGTACTATGGCAGGAGATCCTAAGAGGAAAAGGAACAGGTGATGCTTTTAATTGACCATTAAGAATATTAAAAAAAAAACCTAGAAAACAAAAAAAACCACCTTTTGATGATAAAACATCTTCTTCAAGTCTGTGCATCAAATTCTTGTGCTAGTTCCAAATTACATGCTGTTATTAATGTCCCAAATCCACAATTGCATCTTGAGATTGATAAACAGTCAAGAAAAAACATATTACTTTGAACAAGTTCAACTCTCCAGGGCCCAATGAACCGCATCCAAGAGTATTGAAGGAACTGGTTAAAGATATCTCAGAAGCACTGTCTATTATTTTCTTAAAATAATGGAGGATGGGTGAAGTGTCAGATGACTGGAGGACTAATATTGTGCCTTTCAAAAAGGGCAAAAAGGAAGAAACGTGGAACTATAGTCTAGTCAGCTTGACATCGATCCCATGGAAAACTCTGGAGAAGCTTATAAAGTGGTTCTCTGCAAGCACTATGAAAACAATGCAGTAGCAACTAGAAGCTAACATGAATTTTTCAAGAACAAATCCTGCCAGACTAATCTTACCTCATTTTTTGATCAGGCAACCTCCCTGGTACACAGTGGAAATGCCGTAGATGCAATATATCTTGACTTCGGCAAAGCCTTTGATATTTTATCTAGGTGTGGGATAGATAGAACAAGTGTCAGGTGGATACATGGTTACAGAATCATATTCAGAGAGTGCTTATCAATGGCTCCTTCTCAAACTGGGAAGAGGTAACATGTTGGGCACCACAAGGGTCAGTCCTGGGCTTGGTGCATTTTTATTAATGAGTTGGATGAAGGGGCGCAGGGAATGCTTATCTAATTTGCAGATGACACAAAATTTGGTGGAATTGCTAGCAGAAACAAAATTCCAAAATATCTTGATAGACTTGAGCACTGGGCTGAAAACAAGAAAATTAAATTGAACAGAGAGAAGTGCAAAGTTCTATACCTATAGAGAAAAAACTAAATACACAGCTGGAAGATGGGGGGATACTTGGCTCTGTAATACTACAAAAAGAAGGATCTTGGAGTTATAGATCATAAGTCAAATATAAGGCAATCATGTGAATGCAGCTCAAAAAAAGACAAATGCTATTTAGGCTGCATTATCAGAAATACAGTCTCCAAATCTCATGAATTACTAGTTCCTCCTTGATAGTGGCACTGGCAACACCTCATCATGAGTACTGTGCCCACTTTAAGAACAATGCTAAACAAATGGAACAAGTTAAGAGGAGAGTAAGAAAGATGATCAGGGGACTAGAAAACAAGCCCAATGGGGTTGAAAGATCTGAGCATGTTTAGCCCAGGAAGACTGAGGGGAGATATGACAGCACTCTTCTAATACTTGAAAGGTCGTCATAAAAGAGGAGCAGGATATGTTTTTAATTTTCCTAGAGTGCAGCACATGTAATGAGAAGCTTCAAGTTATAGGAAGCCAGAATTAGGTTGAATATCAGGAAAAACATCCAAACTGTTAGAGCAGTACTAAAAATTACCTTGGGAATTGGTGAGTGCTCCAATATTGGAGGCATTCAAGAGAAAATTAGGCAACTGTTTGCCAGATATATTCTGATTTTGATTCCTGCCTCCTGCAGGGAATTAGACTCAGTGGCCCCTTCCAACTCCATTATTCTGTGATTTTACCATGATAGACTCCATCATAAGAAAATTACAGGTTATATGAGCAATAAATGCCTTAACCAGCCACCATCTCTTGCAAGGCTAATCTGACAATCACAGAGGAGGTGCTTTAACATAAAGGATGGGTGGTATTTTTTTTATATGTGTGAGTGAAGAACAAAGGTTGCCTTCTTGTAATGTACGAAATAGGTTAGTATTTGTCTGATAATAAGATGTGTTTGTTTCTAGATGTGAAAACATGTAATAGATGAGGCTGGATGAGGCTCCTTGTGTCACAAATGTACTGTTGAATCCTTAGTGTAGGGGAAAGCTGTACTATTTGTGTGTGATTCTTAAGATAAATTGACAGTCTTGTGAGGAACCATTTTCCCAGGTAAAAACTTTTAGACTCCCTAAACACTTCCTGGTCCCCACTTCACCCCCTGCATTCCGATGGTAGCTCTCCCATTTATTACAGTGAAATGTTAAAAAGCAATCCCATGCGCTTTTACTTTGAAGTTGATCTCACTACCTTCAGAAGAGTCCAGTGTCAGGTAAGGAGGCCCAGGAGTAGTACCTGAATTAGTAACTAAGAAACTGGAAAATTTTGTCCTATGGACACTGGCCTGGGATTGCACTGAACCCAGTAAGTCAAGTATGCATGCACCAAATTACACCACACTTTTCTTGTAGGACTTGTACAATGAAACGCATCACACTATTTTTCCTTCCAAGTTTGACTCACATTTAAAGATACATATTCTTCTCCAGTCAAGGAGGACAAGCAATCCACTGTCTAGGCATTCAGTTTGCTCTATGCTACTCAAGCTATGCCTCAAGCTACTTTCCTGTCAAGATGGGAAATGCCAGCCATGGATCTCTATTGGTACCTGCAGATCACTGTATTACCGGATGTGGAGGTGCTGAAAAAGAACCCAGAGCTTTGACTAGGATTATGTCTAAATTTTAACTTGGTAAATTGTTCAGATGAAAATGAGAAACTTTTATATTTTTCAAGCAGCAACTTCTAAAATCTAAGCTGAGAATATTATGAGGTTCCAGGAGCTGTAGCCCAAAATGTGATTTCTGCAATATCTGAGTAGAAGAGATCTTTGGAGTGTAGGTACCTTTGCTGTACAGAAGCCCACAGGGCCAAAAGAAAACAGAGCTAACTAATCCTGTCTGAACTGATGCAGACCAGGACAACAGTGCAATTTGTTGCTAACAGTGTTTCATTTTTGTTTAAAAATTAAAATAAAATAAACAGCAGATTCTCCAGTAGTTTTTATGACATTTTTGCTGACTGGGGATTACTTTCACTAGTATGAAACTGTGAGCTTGACAGCATGTACTGAAGAGTTCAATTTGGAGGGATGTAGGTTTATCCGTCTTAAATTGCCCTTAATCTTTATTACTAGATTAACAAAATGCATGTTCCTAATTTCTTACAGATTACATGGAAATAACTCCCTGTAATTGAAGACCTAGTGCTGAATGGAGTCATCAAAATCTCCTGATGGGTCTTTGGTACATTCCCCCACACACTAAAAAAACAAACAACAAAAAACGCAAATAAAACTATTCACCACTATAGGTGGGTTTTGAGTGGCTGGAATCTGTATTTGAACAGAACCACTTCCTTTTCTACTGAATACTCAACAGGAAACCAAGGGAGGGCTGGAGAATTAATGCAACAGCAACATCAGAGTAGTAAACAAATTATTACAAATGACTTTCACCTTATATTTCTCCTGAAACGTAATAAAGAGATTTTTCAAACAAAAACTGTTTTTCAATAGAAACAAAAGCTGACATGCCAAAACTTCCTACACCAGGATGATATATCTAGTATATCTTCAGGGACCCGTAAGAGGTTGATATTTCATACCTCAGACATAGCCCATTCCAGCCATGATCATGGAATTTGTTATTAAATGTTTTGTTGGAATTTGATACTAAAGCTTCTATTTTTTGTGAAACCAAGGCTGGTGCTATCTTTCACCCTCTCTTAGCAAGGGCAATCTGGTGGTGAGTTTTTATTATTATAGGTTCCTGCCATATCTCAAGGCTCCCAAAGGGTTCCCTGGGGCAGAAAGACGTCTCCAGGGAGCCTGAGAACCTAAAAGGAAGGGGGGGGATAGGAAGTTTTTAATTACTTCAGATGCCCTGTAACAGTTAAAAGTTATGCAACAGATCTTGCCCATAGCATCTTCTGTCGTTAAATAAGCCATGGAACACAGGAAACTGGTATGATTAGTCACACCTAAACTATATCAAGCATTCTATAAAATCTATATCAAGCTCAAGCATTCACTAGCATTTTATCCATATCTTGTCACTGAAATAAAATGGCTCGCGTGAAGAACTACTACATGATGACTGGAATCTTATCAGTATTTTTACTTGTCACTGCTAATTACAGCTAGTTGATGAGGTGCCAGAGCAGATTTCAATTGGACAGTTGGGCAAATGTGCCCCAGAACTTTGTCACTTAGCCTCGATTAGCTGTGTTAGTTATGGAGACCTTCTGCAAACATCTGCAAGATTCTGGCCATTACTACAATGAAATCTTCCCAACCCTCTATTTCTAGAAAAAAATATTCTGAAATTCTCATAACACATGACATGACATACCACAATGATCGGTTCACCTTTGAACATAATTTTAGGGCTTTGTTTACTTCTCTGGGGGAGAATTTTAGGCTTTTCATATTGTTTAGTTTTTGTTCTTTTGTTGCAAATTAGCCTCTCTAAATGTCTGCCTCTGAAGCTTTTTCATGCTTCACATTCAATTAGGCCAAACTATGAGGGTGAAAACCTAGAGTGTGGAAAACCTGAGGCAGAAATTCACAGGCACTAATTTGCAGTATAGCCACAAGGAGCCTGAGGTGACCATCATTCTGCACTGAGGCCAATACACCAATGAACTCCTCTACGATTACCTCTCTAATATGGACTCAATTATTTATGAGTTATAGCTACATATATTACACTTTTCTTCCACTCAAGACAGCACCCATAGCTCTCATCTTCCCCACTTTAACTTCACAACAACCTTATGAGGTAGATCACACTGAAAATGCATTACTGACTAGAGACAGACATGATTCGCTTTGTGTTGACATTGCAAGTCATCAAAACAGCACCACAGGATTCAAATTACAAGAAAGGAAACTTCAACTGAATATTAGAAAGTACTTCTTGATTATAAAAGCTGTTAGGCAGTGGAGCAGGGTACCTCGGAAGGTAGCAAATTCTCTTTCACTGTCAAGGTATTAAACAGATTGGATGGCCATCTGTCAGCAATGTGTAACTGTGGATTTCATCAAGGGTTGGGACCCTGGGGTTCTTTCCGGCTCTTTTATTGTGTGATTCAGGCTGAAATCCTCCTGGATAGTGTCCACTTTCACAATTGGAATGAAACCATTTGCAGTGGCAGATTACCCACTGATTCAAGGTCTCCTTTTGCAATTTTAAAGGCATGCAACTTTGTCACACTGTATACAAGCCAAGTGGATTCCAAAATCACAAAAAAAAGCCAGTACTGTGCGACTGCCAGTGACGTAATTCCCATTGTGTAGCATTTCAGTCTCTATGGCATTGCAGATTATTGTCAGCAGTAGCCCCCTGTGATAGTGCTCCTTTTTTCATCCCCTGCAATCATTCAGATTGTCACATGCTGTGTCAGTGTTGGGACTGACCTCTCATATATGGTTTGATGGATGATGGGGGCTGCTTAGATAAGTAAGGGGAGAACAGCATGGTGTGAAATACCTCTAGAAAACTTAGCAATAAAGTGTTCATCAGATAAGGAGATACATCCCAGAAGCTAGTACATGGTCAACTTCAGTCCAAGCTACAAAGCCTTATAAATCTCCCTCTCTTTTTTTCTGACCAATGATCATGAAGCATTGTGGCACCTGAGTCTCACACCTCGTTCTTGACTGGGAAGAAGACAGATGTGGGCAATATAAACACAAAAACTTTGTACATAAAGTTTTCTGAATGAGGTGCAGGAAAGATAATAGAGCCTACAGTAGATCCCCTTGCACTATTGTAGTAACTTCATGAGGAGGGTGGTCAACATGTGTTGCTTTAATGCAGCAGGTGGCGGGGGGAAGGCAACATATAGCCAGTTGGTGTGCTTGCAGACCCCAGAAGCCCTGGGAGTCCACACTCTTCCAGCCACCAAAACATTTGTTTTTAAAAACTCTGAAAGTCCTCTTGTGCCTTCTGTAGGATATGGGTGACAATTTTGCTATGCTCATTTTAAAAAAAATCTCACTGTCCCTCCTGGGAGAAGAGCCAGCTTGTGTAGCCTTATACAAGCTGCACACTTTTAGGGACGCCATACTAAGGAAGCCCTGGAAAGTATTGCCATAAGTCAGAATTGATTTGATGGCATGTACTTTTTTTATTTTTAGAGGGTATAATGGAGTTCAGTAAAATACACACACACACACACAAACATTTTTAAAGAAAAATTCAGTGAATGGGGGTTATCACCCTCCTTGGTCTGGCAATGGGCATGTGTGGCCCCTGGACCTCTAAAGATTACCCCCTCCCTGTAATAAAAATGTCCTATTCGTTCCTTCCAATATCTTGACATTATACATTTCAGTACTTCGATTGTGAGATTCTATCCTGATTCTGCAGCTAATTCTGTTAAACCGTATTACACTAATTAAGACTATGATTATGATTTTGCCAGATTGATTTCCTAGCCATTATGAATACATTTCCTAAGATTCTTTATGCAACTAGAATGTGTCCTTAAATTCAGCGTGTTCCAGTTTAATTCTGGAGCCATGCTGCTTCAGACCAACCACATTATATTTATACTCTTAAGGTCTCTTGTCTTAAACAATGGAAGACATGATTCTGTCTTGGATGCTTGCCATCCCACAAATATGATTGTGTCATCTCTAAGAAAAGGCAAGCCTCGAGATATAGCAGAAATCACATTAAGCTTCTTCTTGTTTTCCCGTCAATAACCATTCATGCACAATAGCTCAAAAGAGAGAACAAGATGATGGACTTCAGTTCAATTATGGCGGAATGAATACTTCATTGCCCACACAACAACATTGCAAAAAGCAGTCTGAGATACAGGAAGAAAATGCTACTAATGAAGACTACAATAATTCCTTTGTTAAGATAAATCTGAATCTAATAAATGGCTTCAACACATAAGTGTCTCATGCAAGTGGAAAGATGTGTCCATTTGTGCATGGAAGCACTGTTTAGCTTCTCTTTTGTACAAAGGTACTGCTGCCATGTTGCAGAGGTGCACATGAAACTGCCTTTACCTTAGTCAGACTATTAGTTCATCTAGTTCAATTCTGAGGATTGAACCTGGAAGCATGCTGAAGCACTGAGAGATGACCCCTCCTCTGTCTTCTCCGGTGGTCTCTATGGATAGGATTTTAAGATTTCTTGGACTACAAATTCCATAATTGTCCATTCTGAGAGTTCTAAATGAGAGACAGACACTTTACACACACCTGAATATGCCTCACCTTGGAGATAGGCGTCAACTGGAACGCTCTGAGGCTTCATTTGGTCTAGCTACATCTAGCTTCCTGTTCAAAAATAAATGCCCCAGCTGGCATTAGGACACGAACAGGAAGCTTGGGTGGAGCTAGACCTAGCTCAAAGCTTTCCAGTTGGGATTCTCCTCCCAGGTGAGCCACATTAGGTGTCTGCCACATGGAAGTCAGAATAGAGAATTATGAGATTTTTAGTCCAAGAAATCTGAATCCCCCTTTCCTAGTTCTCTCTCATTCATGCATTAACCAGGCATGACTCTGCTCATCTTCCAAACATCAACAGGATCAGTGCAGTCAGGATTGGGCAGTATGGTAGTTACCACTCTGATGCCCTTTACTTCTCTTCCACCTGCCTTCTATTCCACACTACTTTAGATTGTGCCTTGACCCACATGAGTAGATCGAGGAAGCCAGGAATGTCTATTGTATAAGTGCAGTTCGATGTATTATTCTCTGGATGCAATTCCTGTTTCCCAAGAAAAATGCCATAAAATAACGATCAGGCCTAAGATGACACTTGATGCTATTGATATCCAGCACCACAAATGTGATTCTGTTATCTCCTAGATTAGAAAAAAGAAATACTCTGCGGATATTTGGATTCTTATGAAATATCCTTATTTAATTCTAGCCCCCAAAGAGGAAAATGCTTGCATGAAAATATACTTTTGGAGTATACCACCAAAGTAATAGACTGAGAGGAAGAGAACACCAGAGCAGCACATTGTCTACATATGTTAGAGGTTCACTATTAATGTGAGGAGGAAAAATGACCATAGAGCTTGGATTTTTATTGAAGATGTCACATGCAAACCCAGACTGATACAGTTACAATAGATGACCAATATTTCAATGTTCTCAGTTCCCTATTGAGAAGGTGTATGATTGAAAACTGTGTTTTGCTTCTGCCTTTTTTTGTTTCATTTTGTTTTTTGGATACCTTTTTACAGAGTATCACAGGCATACAAATACACACACCCAAAGGGAAAGATACCTCTGTTAGATCACTAAAAATCACAAATAAATGCTAGCTTTCAGCCCATGTGGGTCTTCATCAGGCAGAGCCCCTTTTATCTGTGCATGGCACAGAAAAAAAAATAGAAGAGTTGTAAAAATCATGGTGAGATGTCTATGTCAGTTCCAAAATGAGAGCCGCAAAATCAAGTCAGGAGTGCTAGTTTTAAATTCCACCTCTTGCAATGTGAGTTGAACCACCCTAAACTCACCAGACAGAAGGCTGGAAGCCAAACACTGAGTTAACACTTACAGAAATCCCAATGAATCAACAGGTTTCCTTCCATTTAGACTACCAATTGGAATCAGGCCAGAATTACTTTGGCTGCAGGCCAGCAGCAATAGCTGTTATACTTATTATTCGTTACAATTCTTGATATTCTACTTTTCAAGTTACAAATCTCCCAAGGCAGCTTATGATTATAATGAATAATCATAAATAAAAGAGACATATAAATACAGAGATACTAACTGATTACGATCTTTTTTATAGAGTGGGCAGTGGTAAATAGCTCTGTGTCAGAAAGGAGCAGTGAAGATGATGCTAGCTCTGCAGTGGTAGTCACCTGCCTGACTTCCTTTGTTTTAGATGCAAATAAATAAAGTATCTAAATATGAGGCAAAGCATCTGCTTTGCCTTTGGAAAATGTATCATGTCTCTCTCTCTCTCTTTATCCCTCCCCACCTCTATCCAGTGTGGGTAATGTATTCCAAGATTCTAGCATGAAGTAAAAATGGTGGTTTGGATGTGGAGGGGCTGGTTGTAACCCCATTGTAATGGTCAGACTACTTTCTGGTCAAGTTTAGTCTATTAGCTTCTCCTCCCCTCTGCAAGGGTGGGGGATCTATTAAGATGATCCGCCCTCGGAGACGAATGGATCCAGATGGTTTCCTGAATGCTTTGGGGGGTTATCTGTCTGATATGGTCGGTGCTCCTGTCAAAGCTCAGGTCACTCTATGGAATAGGGAGATGACCCGGGCAGTTGACACGATTGCGCCTAAGCGCCTTCTCCCTGCACGCAGAGCCCAGACAGCTCCTTGGTATACTTCTGAACTGCAGGCGATGAAGCGAGAGGGGAGACGGCTGGAGCGCAGGTGGAGGAAATCCCACTGGGAGTCCAATCGAATACAATTTAGAGCCCATTATCAGGCCTATTTCGTGGCAATACAGCTGGTGAATTGGCAGTATTTCTCCAGCCATATTGCTTCCTCAGAATGTCATCCAGCAGAGCCGTTTCGGGTGGTCCGGGATCTTCTTCAACTGGGAAATCCGGTGGAGGTCCCAGAGTGCTCATCAGCTTGCTGTGATGAGTTTGCCATCCATTTTGAGGGAAAAATCACTCAGATTCGCAGTGGGTTGGACTCCACTGTTACCGCAGAATCAGAGGATGTGTCCAGTGTGCGGTGCTTAGGTCAAGTATTAATGGATGAGTTTCAATTGTTGAGACCTGACGATGTGGACAGGGTGCTTGGATCTGTCCATTCTGCCACCACTCCGCTCGACCCTTGCCCATCTTGACTAATTGGAAGATCTGCCAAGGGGGTTCACACCTGGGTCCAGGAGGCCGTGAATGCCTCTTTGAGAGAGGGAGTGGTCCCTACCACCTTGAAAGTGGTAATTCATCCACTCCTTAAAAAGCCTAACCTGGACCCAAGGCTGGTGGCTAACTACCGACCAGTGGCGAACCTCCCTTATTTGGGCAAAGTGTCGGAGTGGGTTGTGGCCAGGCAACTCCAGGCGCTGCTGGATGAAACGGATTTTCTGGATCCATTTCAATTGGGTTTCAGGCTGGGTTTTGGTACGGAGACTGCCTTGGTCGCCCTATACTATGACCTTTGCCAGGAGAGAGACAGGGGGAATGGGACCCTGTTGATACTCCTGGACATCTCAGTGGCTTTTTACACCATCGACCATGGTGTCCTTCTGGATAGGCTGGCTGGGTTGGGAGTTGGGGGCACCGCTTTATGGTGGTTCTGCTCCTTCCCGGCTGACCATTTCCAGAGGGTGGTGCTGGGAGACAATTGCTCTGACCCGCGGCGTTTATGACATGGGGTTCCTCAGGGCTCAATACCGTCACCCATGCTGTTTAACATCAACATGAAACTGCTGGGAGAGGTCATCAGGAGGTTTGGGCTGAGGAGTCAGCAATATGCTGATGATACTCAGCTCTACCTCTCACTTTCCACCAATCCAGGTGAGGCAGTTTCTGTGCTGAACTCGTGTCTGGACCTGATAATGGACTGGATGAGGGTTAATACATTGAAACTCAATCCAGACAAGATGGAAGTGCTGTTAGTGGGTGCTTCACTGGAGAGGCTGGAGGGCCATTTCCCTGCCCTGAATGGAGTTACACTCCCCCTAAGGGACAGGGTCCGCAGCTTGGGGGTGCTCCTGGACCCCAGTCTAACACTGGAAGCCCAGGTGGACTTGGTGGCCAGAGGCACCTTCCTTCAGCTGCGGAAATTATACCAGCTACGGCCCTACCTGGACGAGTGAAGTCTCGTGACAGTTACACACACACTGGTAACATCTCGTATAACTTATTGCCATGCGCTCTACATGGGGCTGCCTTTGAAGATGGCAGCTGCTCCCAGACTATGGAATGCCCTCCCGACTGAGATTCATCTGGCACCGACACAACATTTCGGCACCAGGTCAAAACCTTCCTGTTCCAGAAGGCTTTTAATTAAAATAGTATCAGCTGTGGGTCCGATGACAATTTTTAGAGTATATATTTTAATTGCATTATAATTATTTTGTCTTTTTATTGTATTTTAAATGTTGTAAGCCACCCAGAGACCTTTGTGTAGTGTGGGCGGCATATAAGTTAAATAAATAAATAAATAAATAAATAAATAAATAAATAAATAAATAAATAAATAAATAAATAAATAAATAAATAAAGACAGACAGACAGACAGACAGACAGACAGACAGACAGACAGACACAGACAGACAGATATCAAAAGCTCTCCAGCTCTCATATGAGATTCTCATCCCCAGCTTGCCATCGATGCAATACTAAAAAGATCAATTGCATTTTTCTTTCATGTTTTCTGCAGTTTGTACATAAATATCGCTGAACAAAACTAGCAGCTTTTCCTGTGTGAAGCTAAGCACAAAAAAAAAAACACAAACTAATTGATCAAAAGGGTCTGAACTCTGTGCCCGCACTTTTACTAGACCATGTAATACAGGAAATGGTTGTTGTGGGTTTTTTGGGCTCTTTGGCTGTGTTCTGAAGGTTGTTCTTCCTAACATTTTGCCAGTCTCTGTGGCCGGCATCGTCAGAGGACAGTACTCTATGCTCTGGTGTAGTTACATCAGACTGCACAGGGAAGCCATTGAAATCCACAAGCACCAGCAGAACTTCAACACAAAAGAAGAAAGTTTTGAACTCAACAAAACTTGGCTCCCAGCTCTGAAAAATACAGCGTGCAAAAGGTCAACAAACTCTACCCAGCCACAAGGACCAGGGATCACTACACACAAAAGACCAGCTAATGACACCCATCAATCACAGTGACAGATAAGCTCTCATCCTTATCACAACAATACACACACAACAAGACACACTAATCACCCATCTCCTGAAAAGGACAAAAGCTGATCTCACAGCCATAAATACTCCACTCCCACGCAAACTACACCAGAGCACAGAGTGCTGTCCTCTGAAGATGCCGGCCACAGAGACTGGCGAAACGTTAGGAAGAACAACCTTCAGAACACGGCCAAAGAGCCTGAAAAACCCACGACAACCATTAGATCCTGGCCGTGAAAGCCTTCGCGAATACATTAATACAGGAAACTTTATCATATTTTAACATTGTGTTTTTTAATGGAAATGCGCAAAGGTTTACATAAAAATGCATGATATCTCATTAATGAAAAAAAAAACACAAAAATATCATTGTCCCTTCCTCCCCCCAAAAAACTTGTCATATTATTTACCACAGGAAAGAAACCCGAGAAAATTTACATCCTACCCACTGGCCAAGTTGTTTTCCATCCATAATCTACATATTATTGAAAGAACTATGCATCTGTAGCAATTAAAAATCTGGAGTCCTAAATATTATTCCACATAAATTCACCAGCACAGAGTCCAACATATGTGTAATCTCTGCTCCAAACCATAATGAACAGGGCTTTTTTTTTCCTTTCCAGTTAATATTTTGAGAATAATCTTAGAACAATCTTGTGAACAACTACAAACATCTGATGTTGGCTGAACTTTGGCAAAGTGATGCCAAAGGAAGTATAAATCAAGTACTTTGCCTAAAGTGAATGAGTCAGTGAGTGTTTATTTGTTTAAAGGGAAGTTCCATAGAGTTTTCTGTAGATGAATTAACAAGCAATAGGTTGTAGAGGGAGTTCTTAATAGACAGTAAGTTAATGCAATCTGACAGGTTGAATGGTGCAAAAATAATAGTGTCAGCTGTTCAGTGACTGTAAAATAGAAGCTGGATAAGGTGGACATTTGTGTGTGTGTGTGTGTGTGTGGCTACATACAGATATATATTAATGTATCCCAATCCACAAAACTGCAAGTGCAGAAGTACAACCATGCACTAGTTGTTAAGCATCAATCCTGCTTTCATTATAGCCACAGTCATGTGCTACATCAGAGTTCCTGCGCTGGAGGATTAAAGCTGACTGCCATATCTGCAATGCACTTTGGCTGTCTCTATTGTCAAAGTAAAAAATCTCACTTATCTTGCCACTTTTTAGCCATATTGCTACTGTTGCTTTTAACCTTCTGGCTTTGCCAAACAACCAGTCCTGTTAACATCTAAAGTAATAAAGCATACATTTTAGCAGGTAAACCAAAGTCACTTTGAACTTAGGCATTCATTTGACTGACATTATATCATGTCAGAAAAATGTTTTGTTGACATTGATTGCCTCCAACTGTCCGAGATTTCAGTGAGAAATCTTTCCCAGCATTGCTAACTCGCCTGTAGTTTTTCCCTCTCAATGGCAGGCACTGAACTTTTACTCCCCGCCTTCCCTTACCATCCTCAGGATACATCCAAAAGCCATCTGTAGCATTCACCCCTATTATGTTAAGTAGTTATGAATATTCATGTTTCAGGCTAATGTTGCTGAGCCAAGAGATATGTAATAAAGAGGCGGAGTCATATAGTGAGGGTCAGTAAGAGGGAGAGAGAGGGAGAGAGTGGAGAAGGAGACAAGAGTGTGGAATTTTGGGAGATCTGAGGTGATTAGAGTGAAAAGAGAATAAGAACTGTAATAACAAATAGAAGGTTGTGATTGAGGATAATAGAAGTTACTTATGATTAATAATAATATCTGTAATCAATTAAAACGTTTTACAGTTGTGCTCCGCTGGACAATTACCCCGCTCTACGACGAATCTGCTTTACGTTGACATTTTTGCGACTGCTTTTGCAATCGCAAAACAATGTTTAAATGGGTTTTTTTCGCTGTGCGATGATCAGTTCCCTGCTTCGGGAACTGATTTTCACTTTACGACGATCAGCAAACAGCTGATTGTCGGGTTTCAAAATGGCCACCGGTTGAAGAAAATGCCCCCCCCCCCGCTGTTTTCTAGGATGGATTCCTCGCTTTACAGGCACCAAAAAATGGCTGCCGTATGGAGGATCTTCGCTGGACAAACAGGTATTCAGCCCATTGGAATGCATTGAATAATTTTCAATGCATTTCAATGGGTTTTTTAAATTTCGTTTGACGATGTTTTTGCTCTATGGCGATTTCACTGGAACAAATTAACGTCGTCAAGCGAGGCACCACTGTATTTAAAAAGACAATGAAGTTTGGACCTGCATCTTCATCCTTCCATAATTAATGTTGATTTAGTGATCAACTGGTGGCAGCAGCGGTAAAAAGGAATAGTAGTTTGCCTTTGTGTGCTCTGTGTTTGGAGGGACAGGCAAATTGCACGAGGGCGAATGCCACACCATCAGTTCTACTATCCCAGTCATTCCACTACACAGAATTAGGCTGTTGCCTCAGGTGGTGGATTGCCAGGAATGGCAAATGTGCCACTCCTCACATCCTGGAAGGGCTGTGACATTTTGAAGAGCCACTGTTGCTCGGTGTACCTCTCCAGAACTAGCTACTTCCTCAAAACTGGGCCCTGCATGCAGGCTGACCTAGGGGATCAACTGTGCCAAAACACAGGCCATTTTCCAGATCATTTGGCTCACAGTGTTTTGCTCATGAGGACCCCATTTGACAGTAGTACACACAACCCTCCCAGCCTTTGGTAATGATGGGACAGCACTACCACTGCAGCTGGAGGGGAGTAGGAGGTGAGAAGGTACTGCCACAACGTGCGTGGCAGTAGAAATTCTGCCATTTTGCAGGGAATGCAAATCTTCATCAGAACACAAAGCCATGATATTTCCCCAAAGACACCTCATTCTAATGTTGATTTAGTGATCAACTGGTGGCAGCAGCGGTAAAAAGGAATAGTAGTTTGCCTTTGTGTGCTCTGTGTTTGGAGGGACAGGCAAATTGCACGAGGGCGAATGCCACACCATCAGTTCTACTATCCCAGTCATTCCACTACACAGAATTAGGCTGTTGCCTCAGGTGGTGGATTGCCAGGAATGGCAAATGTGCCACTCCTCACATCCTGGAAGGGCTGTGACATTTTGAAGAGCCACTGTTGCTCGGTGTACCTCTCCAGAACTAGCTACTTCCTCAAAACTGGGCCCTGCATGCAGGCTGACCTAGGGGATCAACTGTGCCAAAACACAGGCCATTTTCCAGATCATTTGGCTCACAGTGTTTTGCTCATGAGGACCCCATTTGACAGTAGTACACACAACCCTCCCAGCCTTTGGTAATGATGGGACAGCACTACCACTGCAGCTGGAGGGGAGTAGGAGGTGAGAAGGTACTGCCACAACGTGCGTGGCAGTAGAAATTCTGCCATTTTGCAGGGAATGCAAATCTTCATCAGAACACAAAGCCATGCTATTTCCCCAAAGACACCTCATTCTAAAGCTTAGATCTGAACAAAGAGAATGATGAAGCATTCAACAGTGGAAACTGAAACTCCAGGTATCTGTGCCATTATTACTTGAAACCCTATTATTACAACTGTTAAATAAGACAAATCCATCATTTAAATAAAGAAAATTTGGAAACGCTCAGGAAGAGTTTGGCAGGCTGTTGTTAATTTCAGTCATATAGGGTGAAAAAGTACACCAAAGAGAAAGAACAGATTGAGACACTCAGTGGGAATCCCTTCAAAATCCGGTCTGAAGATAAATATACCAGCAGGGCTGCACATATTGTGCGGGTGTTTGTTGCAAAAATCCATAATTAAAATGAGGATGTGTTAATTAAATATCACATGCCTGTTCTGAATGTTTGATTTAATAATGATATAGACATATCTTCAAAAAATTAAAATAAAGTAAGAGCCCTACTGCTATAGAATTCCACAGTCTATTCCAAACATAACTAAAATCCAATGTATAGCTAGGATACACAGATGGATATCTAAGCCAAGAACAGAAAATTTGAACACCACTCAAATCAACTTCCGTTGTAAAGTAAAAAATTATCCTGTTTTTCCCCAAGTATAAATTTGACAATACAAGTTGCTGATAAAAGTGGCTAGTGAAGTGACCAGTGGAAGAAAAATGGCAGAACAATCACAGATAAACATACTGTCAGCTGATGAATCTGTTAATGAAAAATGTGTTATCCATGTTAGTAGGACAAGGGAGGTGAATATTCTGAAATAATGTTCAGCTGTGATGGCATGCCTCCAGTCCTTCAAAAATACAGATCTCGCAGTTACCTTTCAATATTATGAATATCTTGCTTATCAAACATTTTTTTAAAATGCTGTTGTCTTTTCTGACATGTTGATATCATAGACAGCTTGTGGCCAAGGAATGGGAAAAATCCCCCCCAAATTTTAGGATGAGGCACTCCTCCCATACCTTGGTGAATTAACTGTCTCTCATTGGGATGCACTTTTCACTGAAGAGTACACATTTAATGTAAACCAGTGTAAATTAATGAAATATGATGTTCTGGTGCCATTTATTTGTAAATCTAGAAAATGAAAGGAAAAAAGTAGCAATATTATTATAGATACAAGAGAAAAATTTACTCTAGATTTAATGCAAGGAACTTCTACAAAATGGAAAGTGTAATATTGAACTGTACCATGATGCTGTCAGTATAATCCCACCTTGAATACCAAGAGATTTAGACCCTCTTTGTCTCTAAATTGGCAAAAAAAATATGAAGACATACCCTGTTTCCCCTAAAATAAGACCTAACCTGAAAATAAGCCCTAGTATGGTTTTTCAGGATGCTCGTAATATAAGCCCCACCCGAAAAATAAGCTCCATTTAAGTGAAGCCCCGTCCTCCACCATTGTGCAGCAACCAGAAGATGACATGACTGAATAAATATACATTGTTATATATGAAAAAAAAACACATCCTCTGAAAATAAGCCCTAATGCGTTTTTGGAGCAAAAAATGATATAAGACCCTGTCTTATTTTTGGGGAAACAGGGTACAAAGCAGACAACCACACCACATTCTCAAGCTGAGGTGTGAGAATTCATCCTGACTCCAGTTTGCAAGATGAATTATACAAACACAGTAGAGTGAATCAAAACACTGACTTGGCCATCTGGCTTCTTCCTCATCATCCTTCAGGTGGGCTGCCTGCCTTTTTTTAAAAAAAAGTTAAATGAATATTCATCACCTGCTGTATTGCTTTGTAAAAAGGAAACCTTTCGGTAGTTTTGGTGCAGATGTCAGTCAAAAGACCAGATTCTCTAAACAATGAAAAAGTCTGTATGCAGGCAATTTGATGAACATACTTAACAGTACTCAAAACAGAACGATAACATTATATCAATGTGCATACCAAGATTGCTGGGTGCAGATATTGCTAACCATTTTGATTCTTGTGACCTATAGGCCCAGCATTTGAGTGTGATTATATCTGAATTTATATCTGAATCTGGTGTTTTATGTCAACATGTTGCATATTTTACGTACAATAGCAATATTAAAAGATCACAAAGCAATGAACTGTTGCTACACCACTCAAACAAGCAAAGCAGAAGAGTGTCTGAGGTGAAGTCTTAAAAAACAATGGCCAAAATTGTATTCCTTACTCCTGTTGGCATAACATAATTGCTTTAAATCTCATGGGTGAATTGCTGCAAGTAAAGACGTTAGCTTAGGTTTGCTGTTGCACACAGTGTCATGTAACGCAGTGCGCAACAGCAAGTGTCTACGCTAACTTGCAGCAGTTTGTCAACAGGATTTACAACAATTGTGCCATGCTGGTGTAAAACCTTAATAGGATTTTTGCCAATAAAGTTCTTTTGTTCTTAGACTATTAAATCTCTTCAGCAGAAATGCAGTGTTTAACCCTTTGAAGAAAGAAGAGTGGCCACAAGCTGGCCAAAATGAAATGAAATTCATATTGATTTTAACAGGGAAGTTGCAATTACATACTTAGAATCATAGAGAAGGAAGCGTTCTTATAGCCCAGTACCCACATGATCAAAGATATAGAACAAGAGCATCTCCAAACTAAACTGGAGGACCTCCAATAGGGGTTTATTAAACTGCTTCAAGGTTTCCAGCTCACTCCCTAACCTACATGTAACTGTATTCGCAAAGGCTTTCACGGCCGGGATCTAATGGTTGTTGTGGGTTTTTCGGGCTCTTTGGCTGTGTTCTGAAAGTTGTTCTTCCTAACGTTTCACCAGTCTCTGTGGCTCGCATCTTCAGAGGACAGGTAACTGATTCCACTGTTTATCTGTTTTTACCAATAAGACGTCCTTCTAATGTTCAACTAAAATCTGTCCTCCCATAGCATAAACCTATTAGACCTAGTCCTGCCATCATGGGCTGTATAGAACAAAATGGTGCTTAAAGATGAAAAAATAAGACAGTGTTCATGTACCTTTAAAAACTATGTGGAAGTTTGTATTAAAGGCTGCAGTTGCTGAAAGTTCTTCTTCTAAGCCACTATTACAGATACAAGACGCCTGCCCTCGGTTTCATCTATTACAGTATTCAAATGTCTCCCACTGAACTCAACAATATAAGCTGGATGTTAGCAAAAACTAACTTGATATAGATACAGGCAGAAATCCTTTTTCCGACACTTGGTCTTAATTAGTGCCTCAAGCCAAATTGTATATTTCCTCATACTTTGCACAACTCCATATAAATTAACTAACTTGTTAAAACAAAGTTTGACAATCATCCAGGGACTGAAGAAAACTTCATCCACTTGTAAAAGATTAAAATATTTGAATGAGCCAGTATCTGTCTGTACTTTATACTATACTATACTATAACTTGAGAGTTCCCTGGACTGCAAAGAGAACAAACCTATCAATTCTAAAGGAAATCAACCCTGAGTGCTCATTGGAAGGACAGATTCTGAAGCTGAGGCTCCAGTACTTTGGCCATCTCATGAGAAGAGAAGACTCCTTGGAAAAGACTTTGATGCTGGGAAAGTGTGAAGGCAAGAGGAGAAGGGGGCAACAGAGGATGAGACGGTTGGACAGTGTCATCGAAGCAACCAACATGAATTTGACACAACTCCGGGAGGCGGTGGAAGATAGGAGGGCCTGGCGTGCTCTGGTCCATGGGGTCACGAAGAGTCGGACACGACTAAACGACTGAACAAACAAAAAAAATACTATAACTATTCCTTATTTATACATTGAAGTATTTTGAAACTACCCTTCACCCTTACACCAGGGCAGAGTGAAAGTATTAAAACAGTATAAGATCATTACATCAGAAACTCTAAAACATGTTGTCAGAACAGAAAACAGATGAAACAAAATAGATTGAACGGAGCAACTAAAATGCCTTGTTTGAGCTGGCACTAAAAATTGTCATATTGACACCAGCTGTACATCTGTGGGGAGGGTTATTCCACAGTTGAAGTGAAACAGATGAGAAAGCTTAACAAGAAGGCTCTCCTCCTTAATAATACAGAGTGTACCCAAAGTAAATGTAGAATCACCTCCCCTGATATCACAGGTGGGCAGATACACAATGATATGATGTTGAGTGTTCTTTAGATCCTGATTCTTTTACAAATAGGCATCTCAGCATACAAGAAACCTAAGAGTATGTCCTATGCAATACTGAACAGAGTAAACTTTCTGGTACTCCCAACTCAGGCAGACAAACACAAAATTCATAATCCAATTTCTGAGTCACCACTGGATATCTGTCATATTGCTCAACACAATAAAATCTTGCTATTGTGATAACACAATAAATAATAACACAGTAAATAAATAAAACAATAAATAAATAATAACATAATGAAATTGGTTGTTATCTGTCTACCACTAATGATGGTGAAGAGAATTAACTTTGCAACATATTTCTTTATAAACATATCCAACTGCCATTTAATGTTAAGATCAAATTACAAGACTAGGCCTAAGGAAAGGAAGTCATTGCAGTGATGCATAGCACAGTGTGCTATGACATTACCAGAGGCAGTATCTTGAGCAAAGCATGATAGCCCAATTTAGCCATTCAAAATTCCCCACATGATGAGCGGAAAAGGACACTACTTCCCTGCATCACTGTCCTTGTTGCCCTCCATGGGCTTCTGGGTTTCTCAGTTATGTGGAGAGTCTGCACAAGTAGCATAGATACCCCAGAGGAGATGGTCACCTTCCAACATCTGGAAGGTGATGAGGATGCTGACCTCAGGAGCGGAGGAACCAAGCACATCTTCCTTGTCTCCCATGATTCTAATTGCCTTGATAAGCTCAGTGTACTGGTTAAAGAAATGGACTGAGACTCAGGAGACAGAGGTTCTAGTGCCCAGTGAACCATGAACCTGTCTTGGTGAATTGGGCCAATCACTTTTGCTGAGCTTGACATACATCACAGCATTGCTGAAAGGATAAAATGGTGGTAAAGGAAACCATGTTGACTGCCTTGAGCTCACTGGAGGAATGGTAGAACAGATATTGCTAATAACTAATAATAGATTAATAATGTAAGATTACTGATTTTCATTTTGAAAAGTAGTTATAGTATCAGGTCCGCCAAAGATAGTGATCACACGGAAAAAGGTTATTTAAGAAGACTCCTCCTGTTCTTCCTCTTCCTAATACCACTACAAAGCCATGTATCACAGCCATTGCTCAGAGTTCAGCTGCCAAAGACAACCTCAGGGACAAACCAGATGACCGAAGATGAAAGTAGATTCATCTAGAAGTTTTGTTAGCCAAGATCTATCCTATCCACATAGCAAAATCAAGTGTTACAAAGAAAAGTACAAACAGTACTAATTAAAGGTTGTTGTGGGTTTTTCAGGCTCTTTGGCCATGTTCTGAAGGTTCTTCCTAATGTTTCACCAGTCTCTGTGGCCGGCATCTACAAGGGACAGGAGTCAGAACTCTGTGCTCTGTTGCAGTTTGCTGGATAGTTGAGTATTTATAGCTGTGGGATCAGCTTTTGTCCTTTTCAGGAGATTAGGTGATTATGGTGATCAGTGTGTTTTTGTTATGGGTGTATTGTTGTGATAAGGGGGAGAGATGATCTGTCACTGTGATTGATGGGTGTTGTTAGCTGGTCTTTTGTGTGCAGTGATCACTGGTCCTTGTGGCTGGGTAGAGTTCGTTGACCTTTTGCACACTGTATTTTTCAGAGCTGGGAGCCAAGTTTTGTTGAGTTTCAAACTTTCTTCTTTTTTGTTGAAGTTCTGCTGATGTTTGTGAATTTTAATGGCTTCCCTGTGCAGTCTGACGTAATGATTGCCGGTGTTGTCCAGTATTTCAGTATTCTAAAATAGAATTTCATGTCCAGCTTGTTTTAGGGCATGTTCAGCTACCGCTGATTTTTCTGGTTGCTTTAGTCTGTAGTGTCTCTCATGTTCTTTGATTCTGGTGTGGATGCTTCGTTTTGTGGTTCCAATATATACCTGGCCAATATGTACCTGCAAGGTATCCAGTATACTCCTGCAGCAGTGAGGGGTTCCCTTCTGTCCTTTGCTGACCATAACATTTGTATTTTTGTGGTGGGCTTGTATACTGTTTGTAGGCTGTGTTTTTTCAAAAGTTTCTCCATGCAGTCCGTGGCCCCTTTGATGTATGGCAGAAATACTTTATTTGTGGGTGGCTGTTTTTCTTCCTCAGTTTGGTGTTGTTTTCATGGTTTAATGGCTCTTGTGATTTCATTCTTGAAATAGCCATTTGCCTGTAGGGCCCAATTCAGATGGTTAAGTTCAGTGCTTAGAAACTGAGCTTCACAGTTCTGATTTGCCCAGTCTACCAGTGTTTTCCCTGCACAGGGAAGCCATTGAAATCCACAAACACCAGCAGAACTTCAACAAAAAAGA
Organism: Pogona vitticeps; assembly: GCF_051106095.1. Taxonomy (NCBI): domain Eukaryota; kingdom Metazoa; phylum Chordata; class Lepidosauria; order Squamata; family Agamidae; genus Pogona; species Pogona vitticeps. The sequence goes on from NC_135787.1 coordinate 62,912,966, forward strand.
AGAAAGTTTGAAATTCAACAAAACTTGGCTCCCAGCACTGAAAAATACGGAGTGCAAAAGGTCAACGAACTCTACCCAGCCACAAGGACCAATGATCACTACACACAAAAGACCAGCTAACAACACCCATCAATCATAGGAATGGAATCTATACTACCATCACACAAGATTCCATCACTTAATTTACTGAATATGTGGATCAGAAATAAGGTACTCGGGAAGCTTGTACGATATATTCCTTTCAAACAGCCCAGATGGGTTTTTAGCCTGCTTCATTGTGAACCAGCTAGGTGGGCTCGACAGTTTTCAAGGACACTACAAATACATTAAAGGGACGTGGTGGTGCTGCAGATTAAACCTCAGAAGCCTCTGTGCTGAAAGATCAGAAGACCGGCAGTCATAATCCACGTGACGGAGTGAGCTCCCATCGCTTGTCAGTACACCAGTACAGCAGTTTAACCACTGTGCCACGAGAAGAGACTCGTGGCACAGTGGTTAAACTGCTGTACTGCAACTAAAACTGTGCTCACGACCTGGGGTTCAATGCCAGGTAGCCGGCTCAAGCTTAACTCACCCTTCTATCCTTCCAAGGTCAGTAAAATGAGTACCCAGCTCGCTGGGGGGGGCAATGTGTAGCCTGCATAATTAACTTGTAAACCACCCAGAGAGTGCTTGAAGCACTATGAGGCGGTATATAAGCAGCACACTTTGCTTTTGCTTTGCTTTGTCCCACCTCCTGCCAACCTAGCAATTCGAAAGCATGTAAATGCAAGCAGATAAATAGGTACCACCATGGTGGGAAAGTAACGGCGTTCCGTGTCTAGTCGCACTGGCCACATGATCATGGAAACTGTCTTCGGACAAAATGCTCGCTCTATGGCTTGGAAACGGGGATGAGAACCATGCCCTGGAGTTGGACACGACTGGACTAAATGTCAAGGGGAACCTTACAAATACATTATAGCAATTAAGGCCATATTACAGTAATCAAAATTAGGCAATCATTATGGCATTGATAATAATAATCAGCAACAGTAGGTAAGTGACCACAGACCTGGTCAGTGCCTTCTCAAAAGAGTACTAGATGTTCCACAGAGATTGCAGTTCTAGACACACTTTCCTAAGAGACATTTCCACTGAATCTGAATAGATATGTATAGGATTGTGCTGCCAAGCTATACTTCAGACTTCCTTAAAGGAATGCCATACTGACATGGTCATCACTGGTTTGCTTATATTCTGAATGTCTGAAAAAACAAGAATTAAAATAGCACTGGCCAAAAACCTGTTGCGTAGTATAGTACAATGGTTTCCAACATTGGCTCCCCAGATATTCTTGGACTAGAACTCCCAGAAGCCTTCAACATTAGCTGTGCTAGCCAGGATTTCTGGAAGTTGTAATCCAAGAACATCTGGGGGAACCACATTAGGGAACCACCAGTATAGTATATCACATTAGAGCAGGTCCACTGAATCAAAGGGTTTTTGGTAACTTACTGTGCTTACTTTAGCATAGTAAGATGCAGTTACAGCAGGCCAAATTGAATCAATGGAACTTCTTTAGCAATTAGCCCTCCAAATTCCCAGTGATTCAGTGGGCCCCCTCTAGTGTAATCTACTACACTATGACACAGGATTTAGGCTATTATTTTACAATGTCAACATCAGAACATGTCCAGAATCTGTCGCGCAAGTTCACCTTCTATCAGCAAGATTTCACATAACAGATATGGGCTAATTCATCCCTGCCAGCTAAAACTATATTATTTCCATAGTAATCTAGGGATGTCATTCATTTAAGCATTGTTATGTCGAAACACACACATCATTAAAAAAAATCTATATACAGATGTATATGAGTAAGGAGAATATATGAGTTTTTTTGCATAACTGAACAGCTGTACAAAATACATTGCAACTATGATTTAAAGACAATTATCAATATCAATGAAAATGCTAAAAATATCCATTTAGTGACTATTGTAGATCACATTTGTTTGATTAATTTACTTTCTGAGTGTCATTTTCTACTCGCTCTTTGGTTTTTCTTTTAATTCCACTGATATTGTTGCAAATGAACAGTGCTGTGTTATTTCCCTTGTTCAAATGTAAATAGCTAACATGGCACTGACCTTGTTGTATTCATGTTTTTTTCCTAAATATTGAGTACTATTTCCCTTGACAGTGGAGAAAATATGGATTCTGACTAGTAGTTAAAGGACGGTATAAAAAATGACACTCCATCTTCAGAAATATATTTAGAGAGAATCTCTCTTGACAAAAATAAAAAGGCGACCTTGGGGAAGTGTATTTGGCAGCACAAAATTCCTGATTTACCAAAGCCATCTTACACGATATTTGAGCAGCAATATGTTAACTTCTTTTTCTTTATCTTGAATGCAACAACACAGAATTATAATCATGCTGTTGTCTAGTAGAAAAGGTTCTAAAGAATGCATTTTCTATATTCCTTAGATTTCAGTCTCCTTTGTACTTTAGCCCCTCCCCCCTTCACATTTCAAATGCACAAGGGAATTTTATTTAATGTATCTGCATTTTGAGAAGTTTTTAATTATTGTCATCTGAAGACAGTGAGGCCATCAAAATCTATGGTTCTAAATAGATTTAGATGGGAAATCAAGGATTAAAATTTACAACAGCTAAAAAACAAGAAGTAAATGAATTCTTCAGAAAATTAAATCTACTCTGTCATTTTAGAAATCAAGGGTTTTTTTATGTATCATTTCAATGTGGATTTTATTTAAAGCAGCACTAGATGGGAGCCAGTGCTCAGGTTACAGTATCTTTATCCCTAAGAATTAGGATGGATTGAATGGATTGTCAAAAAAGGAGGGGCAGCCAAGAGACCAGTCCTTGCCAGTTGACCTAAAAGACAGCTTCCTTCTGTATTAGGATAACCATTTATACTTATGGTTTCTTATCTGCATTTGGTACAGGAATGGCCTTGGGTGTCCTACTGGATGACTCCGGCGACAAAAAGTAGAGCGAATGTGAACCATATAACTCTTCTAGACCTCTCCATAATTTTCAATGCCATCACTCATGCTACACTTCCGGACCGAATATCCAGGATGGAGTCTTGATATACTGTGGCCTGGTGGTTCCAATCCTTCTTGAATGAATATTTCCAGAACATAGCGCCGAAGAACTATTACTCTGCTCCATAGCAATTAGGTTACACTATACTGCAGGACCCTTATTTTGTCCCCTCTCTGGTTAAGCATCTACATAATGTAGCCGATTCTGGGTATCTATCAATTTTGGACCATTAACGTGTTGATGCCATCATATTCTACTCCTTCCATTCATCTCATTCAGGTAACATTTAATAATGGATGGGTTAAGTATTTATAAAAAGGCTTGATCTCAATGTAATAGAGCTACTGAAAGTGGGAAATTCATCTGAATTGATGTGATAGTTTACTCTAGACATTTGCACTACCCCCAAAGGGTCAGCTGCCCTCTATCACAATTAATCTATCCTAATAGGTAGAACCTGAATAGACTTTATGTGAATTGTATATTATTATATATGTGCTATTCTGAAATCACATATCTTGGGAGCATTCAGGCTGAAAAGCAGGTTATTAAATTATGAAAGACACACACACACACACACACACACACACACTCCATTTAGTCAAGATAGGCTGCTGTGTTTGTTTTACTGAATGACAGCTGTAAGAAATATTAGTTAAACCTAGCTCTGCTTTATTAAGCAGGCAAATTACCCAAATGCTTATTTGTTCTAACCAATTATAGAATAATAAAATGTTGCCCAGTAGCTTTGGCCATTTCTTTTCTATCTCTTCATGAACACAGGACACAGAAAGATATAATCTTGAACTTTTTTTAGTGAACGTAGAGAAGTGTACATATAGCCATTCCTATTTTGATCAGTAACTATGCTCAAATGGTAGATATGAATATAATCAATCTAATTATCCAGCAGTAGCATCTCGCCTGGAGAATGCACAATTCTAGAAAATTTGATAAAATATTTGCCACTACTTAGGAATCAATGCTTCTATCTAATATTGTTACTTTGGACTGGAAGGAAAGGAGGATTAATTAATAAGTTGTTATAATGTAACTACACAGTGTGAAATATGCAAATAGATCTGCTGCGAAATAGCATACAGGAAGGTGTGTTTTCCCTAGATTAATTCACTTTAGCTGACCAGATTTGTGTTAGGCATGGCTACAGCAGAGCTAGCTTACAAGCTGCAAAAGAGGCTAATTGAGAATTTCCTCCTCTTTTTCTGCTGATACCTTGCTCTTTTTCTCCTGCTAACATCTTAGTGCTCTAGTGCATTGGCACCAAGGAAGGAAGGAGGGGAGGGGGAGAGGATTCAAATGATAGCCAGTTTTCTCACTGCCCTGCTTCTTTCACTGCTGCTGTAGCCATGTGGAATGACTTGCAACAGAACTGCTACAGTGGGGTCTTGACTTGAGAACTTAATCCGTATTGGAAGGCGGTTCTCAAGTCAAAAAGTTCTCAAGTCAAATCTGCATTTCCCATAGGAATGCATTGAAAACCATTTAATCTGTATCTGCTCTTTTCCGTCCATAGAAACTAATGGGAAGCTGCTATTCTGCCTTCAACCACTAGAGGTGGATATTTTGTTTCTTTTTTTCTTGGGTCAAGAAAGGTTCAGGGAAGGCAGGGAAAATACAGTCCAGGCAGTACAGTACCAGGCAGTCCGAAGACTGTCTCCCAATCCACTCTCTAAACGCTGGGAGGAGTGAGGAAGCAGACAGGCACCCTTTTCACTGGCCAACAGTTAACTGAAAGTTCACTTTTTGCACTTTCCCCGCCTTCCACGTGGGCTTTTTTCAGTTCTTAACTCAAATCTAAGTACTTAAGTCAAGTCAATATTTTCCTATGAGAGTGGTTCTTAAGTCAAAATGTTCTTAACTCAAGCCGTTCTTAAGTCAAGACCCCACTGTACAAACCTCTCCACATTGGCTCAAGTTATTACACTGCCTGAACCAACATAAATGGATTCACTAAAATAAGTAGAAGCCCTAATGGTGGAGGAGTTAAATTTGGATGGTGGGGAGAGGACCCCCCATTAATTTGCATTGACTTGTATATTGTATTGCCAATGGAAAACAGCGAGAATCTGACTGTCCCAATCCAGGAGCATCTTCTGTCTTATTTAACAATGTTATCACCACCTGAGAGAAGAAATTATAGTGAAAGAAATGTGGGCTAAATCCAGTTAGTTATCCCAACAAATACCCACTGATTTTATGGGTTTAATGTAGCTGAGAATAACAATTGGAATTAGCCGTAAGAAAGCATATTTCTTCTCATTTTGTACTTATATTGATAGTAATTTGAGCAGAGCTTGATACTGAAAAATGGAGCTCATGCTATGGTAGGTGATGTGAAACAAACTGCCGAAGCGAACAATGAAACAACATTCAACCAGGCTTCCAGATCTAAAAAGGAGAGAAAAACTCTAGCTGACAGAGCTAGAAAGTTACTTTGAAGGAAACAGAACCCAACACCATTCTGAGGTTTTGTATAACTGAGCAGAGGCAGGATGATGTTCAGGTTCTCAGAACATCATCCTACCACTGCTTAGTTATGGCTTCACCATGCAATTGCATTCATTCTTCTTAACGGTAATTCTTTAGGCTACAGTTGCAAGCTGTTGAGGAATGGGAATGGTGGCTGGTGGATGAAAGTTGGAGTCTGAAACAAGTATTCCAGGATATCTTAGTTGGTAAATGAAATTCTCTGAGCAACAAATAGCACATTTGTAATAGTAACGACAGTAAAACAATTTAGCTATATTAGTATATTTTTCCTTGAAGCCTGAATCCATAAGCTAAAAGAAAGCAAGAAGCAAAGCACCCCCTCATTTCCTACCCCCTCATTCACCATATTGAATAGAAACTCAAACTGGTTTGTCAGTTTATGACCATAATATTTTCCCTCATCTAGCCTTTTGTCCAAAGAAAATACAATCCTTCCTCTAATTCCTTTGCAGTCATTACTGTAATTCTTAAGTGTAACACTTATTAGAAATGAAGAGAAGAAAGCAAATGACTAATTATCCCTGGTGAGGAAGGGGAGGACTGGATGGCCTACACTTCAAAGCAATTTGATTTAAGAGTCAACTGAGGTGAATATGCGTGAAACTCTCCATTCTCATTTTGAAGGTCTTTCCTTTTTCTCACTGCAGTCACACATTATTATACAGTACAGTATGTGTAGTACACTGCACTACTGTATATGGAGAAGTAATTGCCTGAGGAACACAAAGGGAGAAAAGGACAATGAATTTGGTTATTTTTCTGCCCTGACACCTAAGCACAATATAGAAGTCATATTTATAATAATCTGGGCTTCCTTTCTCACAGAATACAAACAATCTTTCCAAATGGTTCAATTTAGTATAAAACTACAGATGCACATTATGGATTAATAGACAGAGGCACTTTTCTTATAGTTCATGAACAATATATGACACAGGGGATGACGATTCACATTGGCACCTATGGGGTTCAATACAGTTTACTCTTTGGGTTCATTCACAAGTGATACACATGCCCAAAACACAGGTACAGCAACAGATCAGTGCTTTAGAACATTGGCTCTGCTCCTTTTACAAACAAAATAGGGCCAAAGGGCCAATTTAATCAGCCAGTAGGTGGTGGGAAGGTAACAGCGTTCCATGTCTAAGTTGCACTGGCCATGTGACCACGGAAGATTGTCTTCGGACAAAACGTTGGGTCTATGGCTTGGAAACGGGGATGAGCACCGCTCCTGAGTCGAACACAACTGGACAAAAATTGTCAAGGGGAACCTTTACCTTTACCTAGGCTGCAAAAGATTTTAACTCTTCTTATTGCAATGTGATGATTAGGTATTTTTTCTTTCAATCACTCTTCAGGTACAATAATAAATTCTTGGGTCTAAAGTGCAGCTAAGTGTGTCAGAGGAAGGGGAATGTTTACTCTCTCATGTCACATTTCGCCCTTTGAATCACATTTTGTCCACATATTGTAAATGAATGGGTCAGACCTCTATTCCAACCATGAGAATATGGCACTTGGGTCATGTAGTTGGCCCAAAGTCTTTTTAGTTTCCTAACCTCTCTAGCACTGTTCTTTCCTCCCTCCTCGGAATATTGAGCAACATAATTTTGAACATGCAGGTGTTCTTTTTATAAATCTATTAGCAGCAATGCAGGGAAACTGAATTGTTGCTCATACTGCCATTTTTATGTGTTGTCTGTGTCAAAGAGATGGCCCTTTCACAAAGTGCTCTACTGATCTCCTATCTAATATTATTCCTATGCCGTGGTACACTTTATGCGGTGAAGAAGCAGAGAGTGGGAGCTAATGGGAAAAAAGAGCCAAACAAAACATGACACTATTCATGCAATTAGCCTGCTTAAAGTTTTATAAAAGAGTGGGGTTTTAGACATCCATTTCTCCTGTCAAGGAGAACTGGGGCAACACTGAAAGTGCATGAGCTATATGAGAGAACAGTTGGCTTTAATTAAAGCTGTAATAAAATAGATATTTTAAAACTGGCACCTACAAAGAAATGTTGCAATGTATCTCTGGTTCTTTATTGGTTCACAGACCTGATAGCCTGGAACACAGACTCATAGAAACCATGGTTTGGTGTCCCCTTGAAACTTTACTCAGGCAACCAAGATCAGTGCTAATTACAGTCCGCCACTGCCTGCTATGCTCTTGTGTTTCCAAGTCTTCACTCTCCTTTTTCCATCATTGTCCTTCTTTCACTTGTTACTCTTTCACATCCGTCCTTCCTATCCTCACTGCATTACTGCAACTCCCTTAAATGGCTCAGTCTTATACCACACCATGCCCTGCCTCACAGTCTTGGGAAAAGGGCAGTCTTGCTTTCTGCAGCTCTTTAAGTTAACCGGGCTATAATGCCAAGATTAAGATGTATATTACCTATTCTGGCATTCGAAAAAAAGGGGGAAGGGTAATCTAAATGTGTGAGACGGCAAAAAGCTCTAAGTCTGTACCTCCCCACTCCCACTACTGACATTCTCCATATGTGGAGGGTGACTGTCCAAAGAGGAGGAATTCCTGTGCATTTGGAGGTGCTCTGCTCAAGTTAGAATCCAGGGTCTCCAATCAGTAAACGAGACTCTCCTGATTACTGCTCTCCCCACAGACAGTGGCAGGGCTGGGATATTCCCCCCTCATAATCCGTTCAGGTTTATTGGAAATAATTGGATGCTGCTCTGCATACACTAGAAAAGATGCCTGTCTTTGCATCGGGAAGAGTGAAGGGAAGATTTCCTCAGGTTTCCTAGAATATTCTTTACATGCTTTGGTTCTTCAGTCTTAGATTGCTAATCTTTAGGATTGCTGACATTACTCCCTTCCTTCTCATGCCCCTCTCTTCTCTCCAAGGAGGAGACATCTTGCCTTTGTTCTCTAGCGATGAAAGGGGAAGGCATGGCTAGAAGCAGAACTTCTTTCACTTTTTTAAATCACAAATGTACTTCTGTAATAAACGCAAGGCTTCTTATTTTCTTAGACGTATAGACATGAAACATTTAGAAAAAAGTAGTAATATGATCAGGTAATCATTCCAAGTTTCAAAGGACTGAATCTAAAAATTAATATTATTCCTGTACCACCGTGTGCTCACTCTCCAACAAGATCAATTCTTTTTCAGTATCTGAGGCCTATAGAAACACGCAAATGTTAAACACTCCTCCTTTCTTTACCCAAGGCAGAAATCAGGTTACTAGAGAAAGATGTATGTTAAGTTCATGGCTGTTTTCAGGGGACACGTTGGATTATTTTTTATGCTTGTTTCATACAGGTTTATATTCAAGTTACACTCCATATGTAACCACTCAATGGCATAATCATTGTGTTTCACTTCAAATAAAAAGATCATGTTGCATTGAGAACTAATCCTTGCTTTTCTTCCTCTCCACTGATCTAAAAGGAACCCACCTACTGTATCCCAACAAGCATTGCCTAGTACTGGGAATGATGGTGACACATAGTAAATGGAAATTGAACCACTGGACTCAAATTATTCTTTTTCTCTCTTTTTTTATCAGGATCATTGAAGCCATGCCACCAGAAAACGTTCTGCAGTGGACTGTGAAACGGCATGCTAAATTGCAATTTGTGATGACAAATGGTCGACAATGACAACGTCTCACATACAATTCTGTTCAGAGCATGATCAGACATTTGGACAAGCCTTTGTTCCAATGCACTTTTGAACCACCAGGACCACTCAAGTACATTTTCATGAAGGGCAAGATGGCACTCATTTCCCTTCCATGTACAGAACACAGCAGCTGGATTTGTTTTGAATCCAACTGCAGGACCAGTATTATCACAGCAGGCTTGCACAAGGAACACAGGGCTGGTTGTCAAAATTGTGTCAAATATGACATATTATTGCACTGTCCTCAACAGAGGGAAAAACCAGGGCATTTAGGAGGAAATGTCAGCAGACTGCCATTGCTGTCCCCAAAGCATCTGCTGACACTGTGTACGTAATAATGAGACCAGCCTTAGCCAGAAAAAAAGATTATTGGAGAACTGCAGCATGTTCATTTAGATAACATTTGATTATTGCAGATTATACAGATGAGCCTGAGAAACCCTTGAGATGATTCAGCCACTAGCATGTCTGTAATTAATGGGGAACTTTAACCTCGACCTCCCACTTTCTCACAACTGTCCAACACAGATCATGGTATGTGTGTGTGTGTGTTTGTGTATGTATAGCAAATCAAATCACGGCTTCACTGGCAGATTATGAAGTTCTCTTGATACCAAAAAAATAGGGGTTCTCCCAGTCTCAGAAAACATTCTGGTAGCAACAGCTCTGCAAAATATCAGAATGTGAGTTTGAGAAAATCTCAATATTCAAGCCTCAATATTGTTTCCTACAGCTGGACATCACTCACCAGCGCCAAAAAAAAAAAAAAAAAAAAAAATCATAGAAACTTGGCAGTTCATAATTATAGTTTTGCATTACCATCTCTCACTGGTTTACATGGCATATCATTTCAGAAGTGACTGATGCAGAATGATTACCCTTGATTTAAAAACTTGGTACAGAATGTTTGGCTCAACGGCTGTTATTCTTAGATTCTGACATGCTCCACTGAATGTTGTCTGCACTGACATGTCCAAAAATCAAATTGATTTAAATAAAATCTACCTTGCCCAAAATTATGTGTAGTTGCCCTAGGACTAGAAACAAAAAAGGCCAATATATTCTGGCTTCTGCCATTAAGTCCAAAAACCAAGGGACATTAGGAGGTTCCTTTCCTACGTTTCAGTAACAACTGAAAGCCATGGAGAAGACCAATCTGGCCATATCCATTAGCCAAAGAAGCCACTGCAGCATGTCCATGGCCCAGTTCCACTTGCAAAAAACTGATTTGGTGGAAATTTCTGTCAGTACTCCCATTGACAGAAGAATTATTAAAGACCCAGAGTAGCATGTTTCACAGGCAGGGCAGAACCGCTGGTCTAAGCCCCCAGACCACATTCTGTGATGGAGAGCACATTAAGAAACCTCCAGTACCTTTCTTTGAAGCATAAGCTTTAAAAAAATGCAGGGGTTTTCCTCTGGTCTATGCCAAGCTGTTTTAAGACTCATATTGCTCATAGTCAAAATATGCAAATTTGATCATCTCAAAAATCATCCATAGCCATTGGTACTTACAGAGGCAGATTAAAGAATATCTCACACTCTAAAGTAGAATACACGTACAATAGTTTTATTTAATACCGTTCCAGGGGGAGGGGTAAACATTTGGACAGCAATAACAAAAAAAGAAGCTATATTTAGGATTTCTGGGGTAGTTGCTGTTACAAAATCATTACCATGTGTTCTTTAAATGTATTAATCAGTAAAACAATTTGCAAATGTAATCACATCATGAACTAGAATCATCTAAATCCCTCATTGTTAACCACAGCATTCCTGAAATTATCAACATCATTGTACTGAATAATACAGCTGCATTGAATGAACCTTCAAGTCAGGTTAACAGATTTATAAAACTCTACTAGTGTCACAAACACAATTCTATTAAGTATGCAGGGGGGACACATGAAAATACTCAAAAGATATTGTCTGTGTTAATATTCCAAGTAAACCAGAAACCAGAACAAAATGTACGATCACAGAAATAAACAGAAATAGAAACACAGTCCATGAAACAACAGCTTGATTTCTTGTCTGAATTAAAACATTTGATCTTTGCAATTACTGAGACTATCTATGTGGCTCATGCACACGATTCAGACACTTGGCTGTACCTTTGATCTCACTGAGTATTTTGATGAATGTTACAGTCTTATGATTTTTCTAGCAGTGAACTTGTGGTTAGATTGACCCTGGGCTCAACTATGCAGAGAGAATATTCAGCTAGGCCCTCTTACCAGAAGATGCATTCAACATAAAAAAAATAAGGTGGGTTATTCACACTAGAAATCTGAAAATGTTTAACACACATCTGAGCTTTTTCTACAGCAGCCTTAAGTATTATAAACCGGGTACCTGCAGAGGCACCAACACCTGTCTAACTGTGGATTATGGGAGGTGAAGGGAAGGCAACAGCCTGAAGAAAGCTGATGTAGGGGACAGCTATAGAACCAGTGAGGAAAAAAAACACTGGCTCACCAAGCTGAAGATGCTGAAAACTGTGTGTGGAATCCTATTCCAGCACTGGCAGAGTGGAAAGCCCTGATGAAATGTAACACAAGATCTTTCTGCTTACTGCTGCATATGCAAAGATCATCAATTTAAGTACATTTTGCCTTCTGCAAGGCAGTAATGGATACTTCCTTGCACAAGTAGTGAAAATGTCAAGATACTTCTGATAGAGTCCATTGCACAAGCAATTTGACTGAAGATCCTGGCCTTTCTGCCCACTAAAGTGACTTCTTTCTAAAAATGACTTTTTCTGAAAGATGTTGCTTAAAATTGTGTGTTGCAAGCTGAAATAAACACTGTGGTGAAGGAAAGAAAACAAAGCTGTGTGAGTCTTTTCTAATAGTGCACATTTGTGCACATGTCAGTTAATCAGGAAGACCTGCCTCTGGTTCACCCAATCGTAAAGACTACCTACCAATAAATATGTACTGAGAGTAGGGAAGTATTCCTGTTTTCCGAGTAACTATTTAGCAGTGTTAAGGGCTAAATAATCTACTCAGGAAAATAGGTCTGTATATTTTGTTTATTAATTCTCTGTTAATGTTACCTGCCATCAAGTGAGAATGGATTTACAGCAACCCTAAAAAGGTTTTCAAAGTAAGTGAGGTATTTATGGAGTGGTTGTTGTGGGTTTTTTGGGCGCTTTGGTATGTTCTAAAGGAATGAACCCAGGTCTCCTGAGCCCATTACTCTATTTACTAGATCACATTGGCTTCATGTGTTCTCTACTTGTAGTCTATTTATATGTGCAGATGGGGACAGCAGCCACAAAATTAAAAGATGCCTGCTTCTTGGGAGGAAAGCGATGACAAACCTCGACAGCATCTTAAAAAGCAGAGACATCACCTTGCCAACAAAAGTACGAATAGTCAAAGCTATGGTTTTTCCTGTAGTAATGTATGGAAGTGAGAGCTGGACCATAAAGAAAGCTGACTGCCAAAGAACTGATGCTTTTGAATTGTAGTGCTGGAGGAGGTTCTTGAGAGTCCCCTGGACTGCAAGGAGAACAAGCCTATCCAATTCTAAAGGAAATCAACCCTGAGTGCTCACTGGAAGGACAGATCCTGAAGCTGAGGCTCCAATACTTTGGCCATCTCATGAGAAGACTCTCTGGAAAAGCCCCTGATGTTGGGAAAGTGTGAAGGCAGGAAGAGAATGGGACAACAGAGGATGAGATGGTTCGACTGTGTCATTGAAGCTACCACAATGAATTTGACCCAGCTCTGGGAGGCAGTGGAAGACAGGAAGGCCTGGTGTGCTCTAGTCCATGGGGTCATGAAGAGTCGGACATGACTAAACGACTAGTAAGAAATTGTGCTGGTTGGTGGAAGAAATCAGCGTCCCTTTATCAAAACAGTAGAAATACTGCAAATGATGAAAAGTATTCCAGTTCTATTTCTAGAGATAAGTAGTTTTTTGTTGACTTAATCAAGCATTGTTCCAGTTGATATTAGGATTGATCTCATCATCTTCTTTGGACATGCAAGGACATTCTGAATTGCTTGACACATTCAACTTAATTTGCAAAAGTGAGAATAAATATCAAAAGGACTGATAAGGTAGAGAATTACAGCAGGTAGCACATGAACTTTAGGACGCTGTCTGTCAGCTTGAAGAAAATAATGCCCCTTGATTTTACTGACTCAGATGTTACACAAAAATGGGAAATAAAAGTCTTCAACTGATTGCAAAAACTGGGGAATGCTGAGCAAAATAAATAAATAAAATAATTCATCATTGCCTTCTTGAGATAAGCACATTATAACGAGGTGGGGGGAATGATAGTCATGTCATCCTATGTTAACTTTGCATATCAATATATTCCCTGGTCTTTTCACACAATTTTCTATAATGAGGTTTTAATCTTGCTAATCTAACATCCCAATGCAGTTGACATTTTTTACTAACAAAAGTGATGGTATTGATTAGCTACGCTGAACATCTCTCAGCAAGGGAAAAAATTGATCTCTTTGCTAAGACATGTGGAGAGCATATCTGTTTGGCAGTTCTTAATCAGAAAATTAAAAAGACTACTGGGCCTGCAAGAAACTGAAGTGATAGTGAGTAAGATACTTGGCTACAATACCTAAAAAAAACAAAATTAAAGTTCTCTGCTTGTTAGCATGAGGTACCCAGCCAGCCATACCAATGTTTCAAAAACTCAAGACAGATAGTTCTCAGCACAATCACTCTATCTAAGTGGTTCTTTCTGCTTAAGAAAGGACTCATAAGAACTAGGGAAAGGGTGAAGCCCTGTCTGACATCGTCTGTCCCTATAAGTACACTATTAACTAGCCCCCTCTCTCCATCACTACAATATGATTGAATGCCTGTGTCATCTGCATGGCCACTGCATTGTGAATTAATTACATTATGTTGACAGACATGTTTTTATATGCCTCTCTAGGAGCTCCCCAATTCCACTATGTATCTTAAATAAGCATCCTTTCAAACACAAATACACAAAGCTGGTTTCACCTAGATGTGTCTGACCACAATTCCCATCATCTAAATTCACAGCATAAAGGCATATGAAAACTGAGCTTAAAACAATCCTCTCTTACCAAGAGATGGGGAAAAGGCAAGGGCCAATAGACAAGGGCCACCTAAGTTGGCTGCTTCCTTTGAAGTAGCCTTCCACAACTTGGTGCCTTCCAGCATGTTAGACCAGAAAAGCCATTGTTCACAGCAAATCATGGGCGCTGCAGAGTGTCATGCTGGTAAACTTTATATAATACTGCAATCTCAGACAATCCTTCTTTATTGTTTGATCTGCTAAGCAAGGACATTGTTTCAGAATAAATTTTCACATATCTTCATGGTTTGTCTTGCACCAAATAAAAACAATTTAATCACTTCTAAAGCAAAAAAGCAAAGTGTGCTGCTTACATACCACCACATAGCGCTTAAAGCACTCTTGGGCAGTTCACAAGTTGATTATGCAGGCTACACATTGACCCCAGTGAGCTGGGTATTCATTTTACTGACCTCGGAAGGATAGAAGGCTGAATCAGTCTTGAGCCGGCTACCTGGGATTGAACCCCAGGTTGTGAGCATGGTTTTAACCACTGTACAATCAGACTCCTATATGTCTTCAGTAATATCCATAGGCTACCTAGATCAAATAGGCATTCCCATGACAACATCATACATCCATTAGGGCTGTGGCCATATGATCTGGTTATAGAAATTATTATTATCTATATGCATGTGTCTCCCAGTTACATTTGTATCTCAGGTCTTTTCCTAACACCTCAGGATGGTGTTTGTAAAGTAGGCTAGACTAAGAGAAAGCAACTAGCCTAAAATCACCCGATGAGGTTCATGGTTATTTGGAGACGAACCTGGAGCTCTCAGCTCCTGTTTTAACACCCTAATTCCTATGATACATTAATTTCTTCTTTAAACTGACCCTCAATTATACTTGAGACAAAAGTGGACATAAATAGATGAAAAGAAGAGTGGGTATTATCACACATGCAACCACAGAGCTGCACATGACATGGCAAAATCTTTCTTACCACTTAACAGAATGATATGAAAGACCAAACTATCCCATCCTAAGTTAGTTGGGTCATCTTCATGAGATCACTCTTAGTTGTTTTCCTAATTTAGATTCACCACATAACTGAAGCTACAGGGCTGTAATACCAATTTTCATAGTTTTCCAGTAACTCTGCATATAATCCAACCAGGACGGGTCCAGAGAAATAGAGTCAGCATGAATGTTTTTCTACCTTTGTGATGATTATCTTTAATATCTGAAAGGAGCATCAGTAATACACTTAGTATTCATATTCAGAAATGTTCCAAGCAAGTTGTTATGCCAAAAATAAACCAAAAACTTTATTTCACACTCTCAGTTGTGAAAAGCAAATTAAGTAAAGCATGCATTGTTCTGGAATAAGGGAAACGACAACAAATTCTCAGACTGTTACAAAACTGGCTAAAAGAATTTTGCTAATTAAATACTGAAAACCTCTTATTTATTCAAATATCATCCAGGGCCTTGGGATATATAAAACATTTCTATAATCAGAAGTTTACATGAGCTTCAATGCTCTTTACATAAGGTTGCAGTGATATAGGATTCACAGCTATGATTTTCAGATGAAAGAAGTTCTGTTATGCTTGAGAATGTGAAAGAGCGTGTACTTAACTGTGTAAACTTTCAAATTGAACTTCATAAGCCAAGCCTGATGGAGAAAGTTACAGTACTTTTCTGAATTACAAAATCCCCAGCCAATATGACCACTGTTGAGCATGGTTGTGGTAGCTACGCAAATCATGTCCAGGACTCTTTTATCACTAATATATAATGGGCCATTTGTTTTTTCTTTAGATTTTTCCTTGTTTTTGGGGGCAAGCGGGTGGACTTCAGCTCCCAAAAATCACCAGGATTTCCCCAGACAGAATTCTTGGAACAGACCCATACTTACAGACACCTACAAATACCTACATGTCCCTCACTTGGACCAGGGCCCAACTTACTGCTGTGGTGTTTCCTTTCAGGCTCTAAAATGGCATCTTCCAAAGCACAACAACTCCCAGGAAGCATCACAGCAGCTTCCCTTTTTTTTCTACAATACCCACACACAGCCTATGAGGTGGGCCTTAGTCTAAAAGAGCAAAATGTAAATGTCTGTAGGTGTGAGTCTGTGGACTGAAACATCCAGAATTCTGCCTGGGGAATTCTTGGAGAATTCCAGAAGTTGGAGTCCAAAAACGAAAAAAGAAGAATATTCCCTAATGGAAATCTTTACCTTCCTTCTGTCAATGCTCTTACAGTGATAACTGAAGAAAGGGAATGTGCCAGGACATGTTGAAGAAAGTATTGGATGGACTGACTCTCACACCCTCCCATTCCCCGACACACCCCAAGTGTGCAGAGGAATTATGTCAGCTCTGGAGCTGTCATCGTTACCAAGCCATCTTCTGCCTCGCTGATCTGAACCCAGTGGAGCTGGTTGTGCCTCCCCCATGGGGTTCCTCCTGCCTTGCCCTTGCTGGATGGTTCTCTTATTAGGTTCTACCACAGAAGAATTTCAAAGGACACATTAGGAGAGGAATGATGCAGCCAGACATGGGAAGAAGGAAATAAGAGAGAACTTGTATGAGGACATCATAAAAGAAGAGGAAAGGAACAAAGCAGGAGGAAAACATGGGCATGACAGATTAACTATGAACTCTCAGTGAGACAAAAAGATTGGGATATAATTCTAACAACTCTCCCTCCTTTCAGGAGGACTGAATTGTGGCTACATTTTACTGAATTGCAACCACCTGTGCAAAGTGTGAACTCTTGAATCAAAACATGCTACACAGAATGCCATATGTTTTGCACAAACATGCAGAATTACATTAAATTACAAAATGACCATTTTTCTTCCTGAACCCATATGATTTGCTTACTTATTTGTTTGTGTTATTTGCATCCAATGTTATTACCAAGTCACCCTCAAGGTGACTTAAAATTAAACTTACAAAACAAAACAAAACGAGAATATAGAACTACAAATCAATATGGTAAAACATTGTAAAAAGGGCAGGTGCATTAAAAGTCCAGATGAAAGAAAAGAATAAAATACCAGCAAAAACATATAAAGAGGACTCAAATAGTGTTAAAGGATATTACAGATACAGAAAAACAGTGCATATGTTATATATATGGGGGGGGGGGAAGGCACAAGGGATTTGGATGCCAAAATGGAAAAGGTATTGTCTCTGGCAGGTCCCAGTCTAATCACCAAAGACAGAGAACACCCTCTGCTCTATAAAGTCCAAGGGACTGATGTATCAGGCATTTCACACTGAACCCATCAGTGCAATATTCATCAAAGTTGCTTTGCCAACTTCCTTCTACAGTTGTCTTTCACACAGAATGGCCTTATGTTCTTTTTTACAGAAGACAATATTCTATTTAAAGATCTATAACAGTGGTTCCCAGCCTTGGGTAAGGCAGGTGTTCTTGGACTGTAATTCCCAGAAATCCTGGCCAGTACAGCTCGTGGTGAAAGGTTCTGGGAATTGCACTCCAAGAACACCTAAGTTACCCAAGGTTGGGAACCACTGGTCTATTAGAAGACTGCAATTTGTTTCAAGGTGCTTTTATGTGGTAGCCAGGATTACTTGTGACTGAGGCAGGAAAGGTGTCCATAGACCCTGTGCTGGTCCACAAACTTCCACTGTAAGTATTCCATCTGAATGCCATTTTAAAGCCAAAGAAGCACAAGGGAGAACAAGAATTTCTTTTACAATTTGCTTGATTCAAATTAAAATATATTTTTTGTTAACATGCATCCTCTTCTGCCCTTTTTGCAGGGGATGTTACACCTCCCCTTTTGGTAATGAGTAAGCTGTCTCTATTTTACAAAAGTCTAAAGCATTATAAAAGGAGTTCTTAATTTCAACATAGCATATATGGACCAAAAGCACAGTTCTACATCCATCAGCTCTGAAATAAATTATTCTGAATTCAATAGGGTGTATTCCCAGGGTACGTGGGTACAGAACTTCAGCCTGAGACTGCAGTCCTATACATATTGAGGAGCAAGCCCCACTGAACTAAGCTGGACTTACTTCCAAGTTTTGCTATGTAGGACCATGTCGCACCATGTGTTTATGTACTGTGTTTTTTAAAAATCATATAAATATATCACTGTCTAATGATTGAAAACTGAATCAATTCCCTTTTCCTGAAAACATGCTAGCACACATTACTTCAGAGTGGAATATTAAATTTAATGCTTTGATTAGCATTGACAATAAATCAATAATATAAAGGGGAAAACTAGGTCAACAAAAAACAGTAGTTGCCAAAAGGTACTGCCGATAGATACTGCCAAAAGAAGTGTCTATTGATCTTCCTTCTCCCAACTGGAAAATTTAATTCTAGTAAAGTGGTGCCCCATATAGCGAGGTTAATCCGTTCCGGATTAACCTTCGCTATGCGAAAACATCGCTGTACGGGGCAGGAAAAGCCTATTGGAACGCATTAAACTTAGTTTAATGCGTTCCAATAGGCGCCCAAACTTACCCCTCCAGCGATGTTTTCGCGGTCCGGCGGCCATTTTGGAGCCGCCAATCAGCTGATCGGCGGCTCCAAAATGGCCGCCGGATGACCCGAAATGGCCCCCCGCAGCATTTTCGCGACCTCGGTAAGCAAGGGGAGGGCGCGAAAACACTGACGGGGGCCATTTCGGGTCATCCGGCAGCCATTTTGGAGCCGCCGATCAGCTGATTGACGGCTCCAAAATGGCCGCCGGACGCCCCAATCATCGCAAAGCGAGTGCGGCGATTGGGGCAGCTCCGTATAGCGATCCCCAAAAAGGGATCACTATACGGATTCTTCGTTGTACGGTGCGCTCGTTAAGCAAGGCACCACTGTAATATACTATTGATATAGTTGCGCTCATGAGAAGAAAAGCAAAAGAAAGTTCCATGGTTGTCATTGCTCAATGTCACAAAAATTCAGAAAGAGAACATGGCAAGGCGTTAAAAGATTACAGAAGTGGACCTCATAAAAAGGGAATAATGGCAATGGGAGAGAAGCAGGGAGAAACCAACAGATGGCAAGTACGGTACTTCATCCAGCTATCAGTTCAAAATCCAAGGCAATGAGAGAAGCAAGGGATGCACCCTTATTCCAATTTTGAAAATGATAGCTACAAATTTAATTCTTTTTGTGATAACATATTACTTACAATGAACTACCAAGAAATTTCATATTTTGGAATGAACAGCAGATACATTTTAGAAAATACATTTTTATTCTGTTTTATCCATCCTCAGAGAAAATTTAACAACTCACATCACAATCCTATACAAGTCTGCTAAGAAATAATTCCCACTGAATTCACTGGGGCTTATTCCCAAGAAAACAGGTATAGGATTGCAGTCTCAGATAAAGGGCCCCCACAACACACACAATACGCTTACCAGTTAAGCTACCAGATGTTAGACAAGCCTGAAATACAAATGTTCATTGTCATCCGCTTCCATTCTCATCTTGAGTTCACGTGTTAGTAGGTGGTCTTCTACAGGAAGAATCCTGCTTGTAATGATCCGGATAATTCTTCAGAACTCCATTTTCCCCACAATAGCCAGAAGTAGTTCTAAAGACATCTGGAATAAGGACAAGGACCTTCTTACTCCAAAATTCAAGACAACAAGAAAAAAATATATAAAAATTATATCATAAAAATTAGCCAAAGTACTCTATGGGAAATGTAATTCAATTTTAAAAATAGAACATCAAGAACAACAAGGGTGAGTGGCAGTTTGATTATCTCAAGAGAGTTCATCCCCTGCATCTGGTATTTGTCTATGAACAAATAGCAGTACAAAGGGGTGAGGGAAACTACTTATCAACCAGGAGACATATGTGGCTACCCAAAACACCATACTTGTATTTGAAGAAAAGAAGGTCCAATTCTGCAAGGCCAGAGGATCAAGAGTATTTTAACTGCTTGACTATAACATTTAATTTGGAAACATATATAGATTTTTACGTATTTATTTAATGAGTCTGCCAGTTCATTAGAATTAAGTGAAAGCCAAGCTTCACTATCAACTGTTGCTGGACCAACATGGTATAGATTTTAACTGGCAGACTGAAAAGCTGAATGCCCTACCACCTAAAACTTCTTATCAAGGAGATAAAACATATTAAATATGAGGCCATTCAAATAAGAGGCCTGCCACTTCACTCTGAAATGATTCCATCCAGAAAACCTGTAATATATGATCTTACTGATCACGTTGCTTAGGTAAATTTTGCTTTAGAGTGCTGTATCTGTTGCTTGTAAAGACTGGATGCACACAAAACTCTGGTTTCTTTGGAGTGAAGTAAACCATGGTTTGCAATTCGAGGACTGGCCTCTGGATAAAGAATCAGTCTTGATCAGCTTTATCTCAACTTAATCAGATTTCAATATGCTTAGTATTATGTCTGATGTACATGAACCAGGGCACAGATTTAATTCTGTACTTTGGAAGCTCCTGTTTTTATTGGGGTTTTTAAAAGCAATTCTGGTCAGTTGTTGTGAAAAATGGATTATGTATCCCAAGGTCCAATATATTTATTTAGTTTAAAAAATTCTAAGGGAACTGAAATGAAGAAGTTACATAACACTAGACCTCTTCAGTTTCACTCAACTTCATAAAAAAAACACTGAAGTTCCTAGCCCTACTCACTCCATCATCTCTTTGCTCCCACATGAAGAATGGCTGAAATCCTGAGGAAATGTTCTTGTGTCTGTGTAAGCTCTGCATGAAGCAGAAACCTCTCTTCTTCAAACTCATCATTGCTCATATGAACAAAATAATGGCAGTAGTGGGTCTATGCACTCCACTCTGATCATGCTGACAACACTGGATAAAATAATACTGAAATATTGTTGTTATGTGCTGTCAAGTTGAAACCAATTTATAGTGATCCTAACGGGGTTTTCAAGGTAAGTGAGATATTTGAGTGGTTTTACCAGTTCCATTCTCCCAGTCTGTTTCTATGGTTAAGTGGGGATTCAAACCCTGTTCACCAGGGTCCCAGTCTATCACTCTATCCACTACAATGCACTGGGAACTCGTACTGAAATAGCTCTATATTATTAGTTGTTGTGGTTTTCTGTGGTTCCAACCCGACAACAAGAATTATACTGTAATTTGTGAGGCCATATAAACTATTTTTTTAAAAAATAAAACTTTAGTTGAAATAATTTTTTTAAAAAAAATAGTTTTTCATTTTATATATACAGTAGTTGAGTTTGTTGTACATTGATCCAATTTCTCTGTAAATTTCAAAATACATACTTGAACTATGGAAAGCATGATGGGGGAGTGGAATCTAGGTACATAAAAGAAAGGATTTGCCCAGATTGGTGTGTTCTGCAGATGATGCAGTAGACAACTGAAGAAGTCATGACAGAACAGGTAAGTCATGAATTGAGAAAGGAGATGCCTCCTTCCAAAATTCTGGGGAGAGATCCTCTCCCTGAACCACAAGTCAACCTTGCCTGGTAACCATTCACAATCTCTGTGAAACAGGACACACAGAAAGAAAAAAGAGAGTAGCAAGAGAGAAATGATGACTGAAAGCACCAATCACATCCACTGCAATAAAATTCTAAATAATTAACTCATGTCCACCCAAACCAGAAATTTTTGGATGTGCAGAGTGCACATCTGGTAACTAGTGGGACAGATACATATGTGTGGGTGTTCTAAGCTTGTAATTGAATAACTCATCCATATAATGGAATTTACAACTGCTCCATTCCTTTGTTCTTGATGCATCCCTTTCTTTGCATGAATAACAATGAAGGCATAAGGATGAATTAGTAATCAAAAAAGTAGTAAGACAGTATATTTATACTATCATCCATGGCCACTTTTTTCATTTTCACAAACCCCTAATGCTTAATTTCCAAGAATAATACACGTGGGATATTCCTAATAAAGCGATGGGGAGTTTGTGACCCACCAAGATGAACACAATCCCACAAGTGAAGTCTGCCAAGTCCTTGAGCACTCGTGGTCTTCGAGGTTCTTGACCACATCCCCAATTTTGCAGTCTCAGGAAACCAGGATAGCAAATCCAACAAGCCCCTGACAGGCCATAAGGCATAATTATCCACCTGTTCAATTTGATGGGCCCTGTGCGCTATCTTCTCTAACATCTTTTAAAAGCTTAGAGAAGTTAACTTTTTTAGACTACAACCCCCAGAATTCCCCAGTGCCCACACTGGCTGGGAATGCTGAAGAACTGTACTCCAAAAACATAACTTTTCCAAAGCATCATCATTCTTCAATCTGAGGTTTTGTTTCTGGAAAGTCCAGAAAAGGCCTGTTCTCTGAACAGCAGTCTCCAAAAAAGAAGAAAAAAGTTCTAAACTTGAAACAGAAAAACAACAAAACAAGTCAAATTAGAACATACTGAATTATGGGTGTTTGCCTGTACCCCCTTGAATGACAGACATTTTGGAAGAACAGTGTTTTTTCCTCTGGTGGTGAAGAAGCAAAGTTCCCTATCACACAGACACTCTTCTTTCTTCTTTCCTTTAGCCTCTCCCTGACCTGGACCCAACCAACCAAACTGCTCACCAACACAACCTACAAGAGAGGTGTAATATCTTGGCCTCAACTTCAGACTTATTCCTGTACCACAAATAGCACATAAAGGTATGCAAGGTTACCACACAAGGCAATATCCTACCACTCCCAATTTCATTTCCGAGTTACAAGCACATGCACTCTGTAATATGCAACAAATGTGCAAATGTCTATTTCACCATGTCTGGCAGAAAAATATCTGCTCAGAGAAACAGGCATATGTTAATCAGTCATACTTTAACACATATATATTGAGCACACATAATTTTCCACTTGGAAGTATTTTGTGGTGTGTGTAAGAAAAGAGACACATGTTCCCTTTTGTGTGGTCATCATATCCCTACATATCCAAAACTACTTGATGAGTGCTTCAAGGGATGATCATCACTTGATCGTATCTGTTTCCAGCTATGGTTAACAGTAGCATCTATTCGTGTTGGTGGGTCCAAAGGGACATAATATCAGGAGAGGTGATATACTTCCAGACAGCCAAGGATGAAAGCTTTGGCCTTCCTTCCTTTCTATAGGCAGATTTTCCCAAACAAGAACAGTTATAACAATAATAATTAAAAGCATTTAAAAAGGGCAATGACTGGAAACAAAAATCCCCTGCTTCAACCAAAGGAAAGTTTTCTGCCATAAGAAATAATTATGGCGTATTGACTTACAATGTTCTGTAATACTGAATCATCCTGGGTGAAATTCATGATATCTCTAATTTGGGGATGGCCAATACTGATATCACTGGATTGCAAATACCAGCTTTCACGTGCTGGCTAGCACTGATTGGAGGTGTGGTTTAATAACATCTAAAGGGCTATACTGTGCCTGCCTCTGCTCTAACCCAATGATCAATGCTGGTGAATCAAGTGGTTTTTTTTAATGTCCTGAATTATTAATGCATCAAAATCCTTATGCCTTCTATGTATCCTCTGCAACTTGTAGAAAAGTTAACCTAACAGGCAAATAGGACAAAGTTAGAGTCATTCACCCTGATCAATCTTTCTTTTCGAAATGCACATTTTCAATTGTACCCAACATTTCCTGCCACTGAGAGCTGCCCCATCCCCTAAAACACACACACACACACACACAAAACCAACACAGCAGATCGCTGTGTCCATGTGTGTGTTTCTCTAGTATGTGTAAATCTGCTTAAAGGCATGCAAAGGCATGGGGCAGCCCATCAGTGCATTCTATATGCATAAAGTTCAGGGTGCTGGCGTAAACAAGTATAATTTGAGTCACAGTTGCTGACACCAGAGACTCAACTTTTCACCAGAAGTCCATTAAGTCCTAAAATAGATCAGATGAAACTTATTACAGTCAAGTATATTAAATAAAAGAGGGTCCTACCAGTTGCATCATCAGCTTCTGTGTCTAGAAGAACATCTACTGAAGCCATGTCTGTGACTAGGAAGGAGCCCTTTATATCAAACACGCCTTGCTTGCTTGCTTGTTTGCTTGCTTGCTTGGACAAAATTCCTTTGGGACACTGACTCCTCTTTTGAGCAAATGGGCTCTTCCTAATGTCCTGACTGGCAGGAGAGATCAGTTCTTGTCAAGGTCCTTTTATGGCCTTTCCTACCATTCATCTTTCTCTTTCTCTTTATACAGTAAGTCCAGATCGTCACTGTGAGATTTTCTTCAACCATTTTGTAATGAGACAGACAGAACAGGAAGACACCAAAAGAATCCCCAAACCACCACCACATCCAAGTTGCCTTTAACTGTTTTCTTTGTAGAGAAGCAAAAGTGATCTTCCTGGAGAAAACATTGTCATCAGAAGGTCTCTTCGGTTCCTCCCTGACCTTATCCAGGTGGGACTTCCAGTCGGTGCCCAAGATTTTCACAATCGAAATGCCAGCATATGACCACGTTAATATGCAAGATTCCATTTTGACTCTGCAAATAGTCATATTGCCTTTATAATTAACATATTACAAATAAAAAGGATATATATGTAATATACACAATTATGATATGTAAAGGCATAAGAAGCAACAAATCCATATGAAACTCCTTGTGCTCACTCTCACCCTTTCTTTCACACATACAAGATGCTACTATTGAATCCTATGTATCTTTCTACGTCACACAATTTTACTGGCAATTCTATTGTTGCCTTCTTGAGCGATATTTTCTCAGGAACAAAGGCATGATATATATAAATATAACTGAAGAGCTTAGCCAATATACTGTTCAATATTCAAATGCATGGAATCCTGACCGTGGATGTTGTTGTGGTGATTTAACATGGTGCTGGTTGTGTGCAACTGGTGTCACATCACATCATCATGACAGCTTCTACAATTAGTTTCACATATGCATCAATATTGAGCCTGTGAAACCAGAGTTTATGAGAGTTATAGCCTACTTCGACACTTCAATAAGAAGCAAATCTCACATTCATTAGAACAAAGGGGATCTGTATTTTAAATGTTTCCCATTTCTTCAATAAGCTACAAAGTAATAGTGTTTTAATAAAAGAACACAGTTTTATTATTTTAGAAAACTTAATTAACCTAGGAATTTTTGTCATGTTGCTAGAATATACTTACCTAAAGAGGCAATTATTTCAGACTGACTGCCTGATTGAGAGAAAGACAGATATGGGAACCAGACCTTTTCTGCTCACCTAGTCTTCAGTTCAATCTATGCCTTTACCTGGGAGTGCTAAATCTTACAGATGTCACTTCTGAGCAGACATTCATACAATGGTGCTGTTTTCTAATTATAGTAGTAACGTTTTCACAGTCTACAAAGCTATTTTTCAAAATCATAATTCTGTCTTTCCTAATTATATATGATGATTCTCTTAATACAGTTTATCTGCTTCCTAGGTTGCTACAGTGAAAAGGCAAGAACCAGGAGAGAATGTCCATAAAGTCTGGTAAGAATAGCCTAGATAAAGTCATACTGTAGTTCTAAAAGTGGGGATGGGCAGGCTTTTTTTTTCAACACTAGGCTGGTCATCTCCCACGGCTATGGCATGCCCCTTTTTCTCTCACACATCTCAGTTAAGGCTCCTAATCAGAAAGACACTGGAAATACATGATCTATGTGTCACAAAAGGAAATCAGTGCATTCAGTACATAGAGTAAATATGTACTGAGAGCCGAGAGCTGCAGTTAATCCCAGCTTCCCAGTCAGCAGACCCAAGCAATACACATGCCTTTACACATACAGTACACAGTGTTTTTGATGTCTCTTATGTGGGAGAAAACGTGACTGTACTGTTCTTCTCTGGCAGTACCCTGCACCCCATATGCATTACAACAGGTAGGAGAATTTAATTTCCCGGCCTTTGTCCAATTTCACTGCCCTCCAAGTCAGGACAACTTCCTTACCACATTCAGATGAGCCTGGTTCATTCTAGAAAAGCAAGTTCAAAGAATCATTCACTCACACTCATTCTGCCCATACACCAGACCTGGGCAAAGTGCGGCCCGAGGGCCACATACGGCCCGTGAGCCATTCCTGTCCAGCCCGCCGGTTGTCGCTCCAGTCCAGTGTTCAAGCACTTGTTCAAGCCCAAGACAGACTGGATTTCTTTCACTGAACAAGTTGAACATCAAAACCATGTATAGCTTTTTGTCTAAAGTTGATCAGTTGCTTATCTTTAACATACTGCAAAAAACCTCTTTAGTATTTGTGAGGATTAACAAGTTTAAATTAAAAACAACCATAACATCACTGTTTCATTTTATTTTTAAGTAAAGTTGGTTCGGCCCCCGAACACAGTTCAGATTTTTCATGTGCCCCCCTATAGAAATTAATTGCTCACCCCTGCCATACACCATGGCCAGGGCCCAGTATCTTCATGCAACGTTGGTTGCAAAAGTAGTTGTGCTTTTCTGAAGTTTGCGCAAGGAGGCATACAGTGAATCCTTGCACAAGAGGTTCTCTTTTGCTTGCCTGAGGGTGAAGCATAATTCCACCCTGCAAACTGAGATGATCTCTGATTGGCCTGGGAGTGTGATGGAAACTCCCAGCTGGCTCTGAAATGTTGTAACAACCTCTTCCTGCTTCGGCTACCTCTCATAACTTGTGCCCTCCTCTATCTTCCTTGGATCTTTTATGACTATGCTGGAGTAGCTTTTTATTCTGCCATTGTTCAACAGGATCTCAACCCAGGACCCCTTGCATTTTTCTTCCCAGAACTGAAACAGATTAGATAAAGATGTATCGAGTAATTTGCACTCTGTCGGAGCTGGGTGGGTAACCCGTCACACCATGAGTACATCTAGCCCACTACTCTTTACTCTAGGCTTGAAGGCCCTGTACACATTCAAATGTTATTGGATTCCAATTCCCATGAGCCTTTGCCAAAATAACCAGTGGTGAAGTACTGTATACTGGGAGTAGTGGCTCATCAATGTATTAACACTGTTGCCAGACATTCCCCCAGACTGACAGTGACTCCACCAAAACTACGACCTCCAGCACTTCAGCTGAAATTCCTAGACATGGAAACTGGCATATTCTACTTGCAAAGCACCCACCCTCCAGCATGGGGGAAGCTGGATTTGGTGTGTCCAGAAAAATGCAGTGGTCCATTAAAAGCAGTAAACAATTATCTCTGTCCTCAGGAATACAAGTAAATACAGCACTACAATTTTTGTGCATCCATTTCACACACAAGGCAATTTCATATCTTAGAGTCATCCTAGAAAGAAAGCATTTCCATAGAGGAAATCATGATAATGATCCCACAGGTACGAGACGTTGCTGCATTTTATGGGGCTTATATATCCCAGGAAGCTGTAACCAACCAGTTTCTCTGTGTACACAGGTGCCACGAAACACCAAACATTGTCCCACACATGCCAATCCACATACAATTAGTGTGATGTTATCTGAAACAGGGAAGAAAACAGCAAGCTGTATTCATGACATGCATCCACTACTAGAATGGCATTCACCAGTGGAATAGATTCCCTGCTACACTTGCCAGCAACCCCGTCTTCTGTGGTGTACAACAGGCTTCACTAGGGAGGAGAAAAGTGCAAAATTCCCTTCTATGAATTAAAGCCAATGGCTGAAATCCTGTTGCTCACCACAGTAACTAGAATAGTGTGGCTTCCCACACCGAAGCAGCAGGAGTTTGGTGAGTCACCTCTCTGCAAATTCTACTGTTCAATAGGCCTACTCTAGTCATGACTTCCTGTGTTAAGCAACAGGATTTCGGATGATGCACATAGCATCCCTAGCTTTTAAAATGAATTACGTATTTGATTTGTTTAGGTAACCAAATCCTCCATTGGTGTTTGTCCCACGATATTGTTAATTAGACTTGTACCTTTGCACATATCTGCCTTCAAATACATTGTCCCAACTGAAAAAAACCCAACTACAACATACTGCAGTATAGAGGCACTTTAAATAATACAAGGACACTTCTTTTATTAAAACCGCCCAGAGTAGACCTTTGGTCTAGATGGGTGGGATAGAAATCCAATAAATAAATAAAAAGACAAAATTTCATGATTATTATTAGACTACAGATTCTCAAACCATTACTACATCCTACCCTAGCCCATGGCCACCACTGCAATGGCATGCAAATACAAGCCCTCTATGCATATTCCTCAGGATCTCTTTCCTTACCAGATTTTTTGCAAACAGCACAAGCATAATGAAAGTAACATCCCATGATCTGGTTGCAAGAAAATCCTGCAAGCCGTTTCATTAAGCGCACGAACCAGAGCTTCCCAGCACTGGAAGGGGGTGGGAAAACGTGGAAGCAAATTTGTGTCTGCTTTGCTGACGTAATTCCCTTGCACGTGTTTGCTCTGTGTGTGAGTGTGTGTGTGTGTGTGTGTCTGGCGCTGGTGCTGGTTGATTTTTTTCAATGAAAGTTTAAAAGGGGGGGGAGGTTGAGTGCATAGATTTAGTACACGTGCGCACCAGCTGGTCTGACATGATAAAAGCAGAATGACTCGGAAGAAGAGGTTCCCTGCCTGTCAAATCAATAATACATAAACTAAAGCAGATTTCCTCAATAGACCAGCACTGAGCTTATCCTATCCAAAACACAAACATACCCCAAATAACCCCACAATGCCTGAAATTTATTTAGCTCTCAGAGGGTCGCAATCTTTACTACAACTACTGTAGGAATCACCGAAGATAGGGACGAAAGCTGTCTGTATTGAATTCTTCAAGGCACTCAAACCTTCTTTCCACAAACACCGTAAAACTCCTGGAGTTGACACAGTCATATCATACCCATCCTTTAATTACACCGATCTTCACACACTGTATTGATCATTCAATATCATCTCATGACACAAACCAAATCACAGGCTGGTTTTCGAGCGCGTCCCCGTCAGGCGACCAGAGACTTCGCACAGGTCCCGAGTGGCACCATCCTAACCCCTCGACCACCACCACCACCACCCCCGCCTCTCCCTGGACTTCCTTGAAAAACCACCGCCGCCATCATCATCCCTGCTTTGCATGTCTTGCGCCAGAACCCATTTCGACTCCCGAGCCGGAGGTTTAAACAGCAGTTGCTAAAAATATACACGTCGGTTTGTGATCACTGATCTGAGGTGAAACCAGTGCAGCTCTTGGCGTCTGTCACAACCTGGAGTTGGTGCCTCGCGATGAGCCCCGGGCACAGAGAGCGAGAGCGCGCGCGCGCGCGCGAGAGAGAGCGACCCTTAATGACTGGGGCGCCATTCAAAGTTCTAAGGCTCACGCAAGGCGAGGAGGAAGCGCGGGAAGGCAAGGGCTCGGAAGGCTTGGCGCGTCCGCTCTTCGCGCGCCAGGAGCGCTTCAGCCCCCGCTCCGTCTCCAGTGCCAACGCGGCTCCCTTGCGCGCGCGCTCTCTCTCTCTCTCTCTCTCTCCCTTGCCTCTCCCCCCGCCCCGCTCGCGCTTGTTCACCTGCTCGGCTTTCCCAGAATCCTACTCGCCCCTTGCCCCGCACAATTCGACTTGAGCCTGGGAAAAAACCACGAAGGCGCGCGCCGCACCTCGGGGGCTGGCCGCGGCCAAGTCACCCTTACCCCGACTGCGGCGCGCGAGCCGCCCGGGGCGAAGACGCGGGAAGGGACCGGGGTGGGGGTGGGGCACACGTCCATCCGTCCAAGGGGAGGGAGAATCTCGCCTCCAGTGCGGCGCCTGAGAGGCGGGAAAGGGGGGGGGGGTTGTCATCTCGTGCAAATACCGTTCCTCCGGCGTCCCCACAACCCCGTTCTCCCTCTCAGCTTCCCCCGAGCCCCCTTCCCAGGTCCGTGTCAGGTGAGGCTTATTATTAATTTTTTTTTCCGGGGAGGAGGGAGGCTTTACATTGTGGCTTTGTCCCCCACCCGTTCCGCCGCTCCTTCCTCCGCCTGCCGATTCTCACCAGCGTTCCTCAGCTTCTTGTTCCTGTACACGGACAGGATGACCAGCAAGTTGCCCAGGATATCTACCACGATGGTGAAGATGAGCACGGCGGCCAAGGTGGTGGCCACCCAAGCGGGGCGGTCCAAGGTGAGCTGGTCCTGCGGCTCCGAGCCGTTGCGCGGCCCACTCCCGTTGGCCCGCATGGTGGGGGTGGTGCTGGTGCCGCCGCCGCCGGAGGAGCGCTTACTTTGCTGCCATCCCGGGGCAAAGTTGGGTGAGGGAGTGTGCCAGCGGCCAAGCCGCCCGGAGCGTCGACTTCGCGCGCAAAAAACGAGCGCGGCGGCGGAGTCCGGACTGCCGGGGAAGCTTTGCCCGCGCGCCCCGGGCTCGGCAGCGATGCCCACGGACTGACTGCTCCTGTGACTGCTGACGCCGGTCCCCTCCGTGCACCCTCGGCTATCGACGAGCGCTCTCCGTCCCCCCCTTGCCCGGACCGGGAAGTTTTCGCCTAAGTGTGCATGTGCCAGGGCGAGTTACTTTTATAGCATGCCCCCCCCTCCGCCTCTTCCTCCTCCTTTGCTCTCCTCGCCGCCCGCCCGCCCCGCTGCTACAGCTGCCGCCGCCATTCACATAAAGCCACCCCACTCCCCAAACAGCAGCACCCCCCTTCCACCCCCTCCCCTCCCCACAGCCGCCACTGTTGCCTCCAGGTGACATCTAGCGTCGGCGCCTGGCCTCCCCCTCCCCGGACACGTGCGCGGCGAGGGGATTCCAGCTGCCGCCGTGACGGCCGGCATAGCAACAGCGCCGCCACCAGGCCTTGGCCGGAACCAGAGCCTCCATTCACCCCCGGAGTTGTAAGCGTGAGCGCGTGTCTGCCTCTCGCGCGAGCCCCATTCATTTTTTTTCCACGCTTTTTCTCCCCATTCACTTGGCCGTTCATTCATTCTTTCGTTCATTGAAAAAAAAAAAGCGAAAAAGGCGGCCAGGTTCATTCACGGATTTGGCGACGGCAGGTTGTCGAGCAACCGTATTCTAGCCCTTTCCCCATTACTTGCCTGGTGGAAGCGGCGATAGTTATTATTTCTTTACTTTTCTTTTTTTTTAAAATGAAAAGTAACTTCCCATTCCGATCTGTTCGTTAGCGTTATGCGGAACCGGGAAAAGAAGAGAACGCAAGCAAACGAAAGGGGAAGAGAGAAGAGAGCCGGTCTGTTTGCTTTTAATCATGCTTAACAAGAGGATGACTTCTAAATACTGTAAACTCTAGACGGAGCTTTGATTGGAACAAGGGCTGGTTGGAATCAGAGCAAGAAGGATCTCATCTTGCTTCTGATCAGAAAGTGGGCTATAAAAAGATTCTCGCATACTTATTTGCTCAGCGTTGGGGGGGGGGGCTAAGGCACCTCAGGACCCGAATTCCCCCAGTGCGGCACGTGCAGCTGCCTCACAGACGAGGGGAGGGGCAGGAGGGGGAGAGAGAGAGAGGAGGACAGCAAGAAAGATGCCACGAAAAGACTGTCTAGTTTTTGCAAACGTTATTTTTGGCATGGGGAAAAAAAAGTAAACTCAGAGTCTCCCCGTCCCCGGTTATTTTCCCTAATGGTGATGAAATCGTTATTAGAACACACTTGGGTTGTTCCATCTCTGTTCTGCAAATTCGCATCTCCCACCAGGGAAGGACATCTCTTTGATCCAACCTGGTGGCAGAGGGTCTGTCTGGTAAACACATAAAGCAGCTGCTGGAGACGGGGGAACTGAGGAGGGGTCCCGCACAGAAGACCTGTCGGAGATGGAGCAGGGGTGATCTTGTGCATGGGATTGGCTTGCTCTCAGTTAGTTGATACTTTTCTTTGGCTTCCTATAATGATTGGCATAGGGGCTATCAACATTAGAACAGCATAGAGAGAAACATTTTCCCCTGCTGAAGGGGAATGCCAGCTGTGATTCTTCAAAAGTGTGTGTTGTTAAATGTTGCAACATTTCACATGGAAAACCTATTTACCTTGTTCAAATACTCTTTGTTCAAACAGCTGATATGTAATAGGCAGTGAAGTTAGTTTCTCTCTCTCTCTCTCACACACACACACACAAACACACATACACACACCCCATTTGAGATTTGTCTTAGAAAAATATAAAAACGGGTCTTAAACCTCCCAAGTTGTACAACAGTAGTTGAAAGAGGAGAATATTTGTTCATTTAAACCAATTTAGGAAAAAAAAACTCTGCTATTTTTCAAATGATATAAAATGCTCTGGATTGAGCAGTGAGGTCCCTGCCACTTTTGTGATTATATCATTTTGAAGCTCTTGAGCCTAAAGAATTAAAACTATCATTTTTATTATAAAAGAGGGAAGGAAATTAGATAATTATGAACTGAAGATAGATTTAACAAGCTGCAGAGCAAACAAACAGAAAACCCAGGAGGTGATTGACATTAAAAGAAGAAAGGTCTAAGAAGATGCAGAAGCTTCGTATTTGTTATAGCATTGGCACACCATTCCTTCAAAAAAAGAGAGACAGAGCTGGGCTAAAAATAGCATCCAGTGTTCCAACACGTGCCCTATGCTAGAAGGAAAGTTTTCTATTATTTGTATTCATCACAGATTCATAGGAATGTAGGACCAGAAAGAAATTGAAGGGTTTCTAGTGTATCACTGCACTGAGATGGAATTATCTGTGAGATGAGTACATCACTTTGATAAAGGACAGCTATTTTAAAACAACCTTTTCACAATTAAAACAGAGAAAGAAACTTTCAGTCATGTGCCTATTTATTTGGATTGATCCAGGGCTGAAAGCTTTTTTTCCCCTTCAAAATTATGATATTCTCAAGAACCACATCATATGCTACATGAAAAACGTGTCTCTAGACCTCAGAACAAATGATTGCTATGCAAGGTCTCTAACTGAAGCCCCTCCATTGAGATGTGACCACTAGGGGGAGATTAATAGACATGTGCACCACTATTAGAAATGCTACAAAATAGCAGTATTGGCTACAGTGAGCAAAACCAACCTAATCCATGAAGTTAGGTTGAATCTAATATTCCAAAGACAGTAGAAGAGCTTTTGATTTACACAGAACTCCTTCCTCTGGCTCAGCATTCAAGGAAAATAGTCCTGAAGGAGCGGATAGCTGTATTAGTATGTATGAGCAAAACCAATAGCCATGTGGTGCCATAAAAGCTAATGGGTTTCATTAGGTACATCTGATGGGGTGGTAAAAAGTCCATAAAAACCTATGTCAAATAAAACTTGTTAGTTTTTAGGGTGTCACTATACTCTCTTTTTAATTAATTATTGGAGGGTGCAGCCATCTAGCATAGTACCACCACCTCCCCAGCATGGAGGGGGAGCAGTGCAATCCATAGAAATTGGGGGTCATTCAAGATGCACATCAGCTGTCAAAAGTGGCACATTCATAATTCATTGTAGGCATCCTTTAGTCTTGAGAGACTGGTAACATGCTTTGTATGGAGGAAGCGGAACAGCATCTAGTGTGGCTGAGAAGGCCAATTTGAGAGTGACAATCCCTTCTACACTGAAATGGTAATTGCTACTTCCCGTGTTGTTTCAATGCTGTATGCGAAGCTGGAGTGTCCTCTCCAGAGCACGAAGCCTGGGTAAAATAATATGGAGGATAGGCTGTTACCCACAGAGCAAATTGCCCCTCCACGTCACTGAAGTAATCCAATGGAAAGGCAAAAGTCAATACAACTGGTTCCAGCGATGTTGCAGGAGTTGCCAGAATGACACAAACTGCCTCTGGGACTCCGGCTCTGGATTTTGCCTCGAGGTTAACTTCTGAAGCCTTTTCTATCAGTGGATATAGCCACAAGGCAGTGAAGGTTTGAAATCTGAGTTTTCCTTCTCCTAGATGGGCTGCCTTCCAAGGCTGATGAGCCCCACCTACCCAGCAAGGTGGCACAATAGAAATAGTAAAGGGGTTAGCTATTCATAATGGGGCAAAAATATTATGAGGGAAGGGAAGAGTGGAAATGTTAATGTTATTTGAGCTTTAATTGTTAGAATCCCACAACCAAAATGGTGGTCCAAAAAGGTAACTTCTTCAAGCAGGGATATTAGAAAGACTAGATTTCAGGACTGATGTTACCATTCTACCTGAGTTGCGGTGTCTTTGGAGTCCTTTGGGTATCTTTAAAGAAAAGAACGGCATTTAAATAAAAACACTAATAACTTTAAGATTGAGTATGTTGGCAGTCTCTTTCCCTTTCTGCCCTGCCCCTTGCCATCTTAAATAACATTGTTTTTATGTGTGGGCTAGCCTACTAAAGGTATTACTGTGTCATGGAAAATGGACTCAGGGCTTTATTTATTAGTCAGCGTGTTTGCCTCTGTGTTTTTCATAAGTTGAAGGCACTCATGTTGTTGTATGCTATAGAGGAAGATGAAACAGTTGTACTGGGAAGTAGGATGAGTTCCCAGCTTCAGGTATGGTTTGGGAGTAGGGACTGTAACGGCCTCCTTCTACCTCACCAAGGAAGGTTGCTACGTCACTCCACTGTTACTCTTCTGGTAGTCTGCCACCATCCATCCCCTGCAATAAGTATCTTCAGGCCGGAATGGATTTCAAACAAAATAACTAAAGTTTATTGATTGGTACATTAAGATTGGTATAACAAATAAATCAGGTAATCACATAAAGAAAGGCTCTAGCTCACACAGACTCATATCTCCACACAATCTGATCATTATCTCATCTCAACACTCACAGATCCTGATCTGCCCCTCACACACATTCACACCCCTATATATCCCAGCTCCTCCCCCTGATGTCCCGCCTTCCGACCACCATTGGATGTTAACACTCCAGCCTAAACCTTGAAGGACAGGTGACATCATAGCTGTTTGTAACAGGGACTATACCCCCTGTTCCGAGAATGGGTCCCCTACTTCTACCTACCAAAACTGCCACTGTGTGGATTCAGGGAGAGGCACTGGTCACTTCTTTGCTGTGGCAAAGCTGCGTGTGTTTACTATTAGAAGCAATTATCTGAATGGCACGTCTCTTTCAGAATGACAGAACTAGATCCTAAACAACTAGAGATGAAAACAGTTTGCCATGTTCTAGGAAGATCATTTTGTGTTCTGTGCCCAGAATCTTCCTGTTCACATAAGGCTTATGTAACTTGCTATGGCTAATTGCAGCAAATTGCTGTGATGCCAAGGCACTTCTCAATTGCACGTCAATTGGTTGTTTACCAGAAATGTACCTGGCACCGTGTCTATTAGCTACAATTAGCTGTGGCAAATTATGCAACCCACAGCAAATGCCAGTAGAACTTTTAACTTGTGCCCTCCTGCCATATCTAACCTGCAGGAGAAGACTTGCAAATAACGACAACACAATCTGGCTAGTAAAACTTTTCCTTTATTTTCTCCAAATTAACCATATCTAATACAGAGACAGGAAAAGTTTTTTTTTTAAAGAAAAATTGCTGCTGCCAAAATATTCTAAAATTGAGAAGAACTTTAGCTCAGTGATGCAGCATCCACTTTGTTGGCAGAAGTCCCAGGTTCAGTCACTGATCTCTCCAAGTGAAGACAGGTAAGTGCGTCATATTAAAAGCTTCCTTTCCCCCTCCTCAACATCCCAAAGCTCCCAGAGGCTTCCCCAGGACACAAGGGAGCCCCAGAACCCTGAAGGGGAAAGTATTCAATCCAATGGCAGGCTGAGGATGTCATTCTATTTGCACGGCATAAAGGTACCCCAATAGGATTTCAGCCACTGTTGAGAAGACTAAGCTAGGCCAATGGCAAATACTGAACCAGATGGGGTAGTATGCAGCAACTTCCTGTGTTCCCTATGCTCCAGCCAACGTAGTAGGTAGGGAATCTGGGTGTTGTAGTTTAGTTCAAACTTCCCATCACTGATATAATGTAATCTTACTTTGTAGAGAATATTGGGAGCAAAAGGAGGGGGGGGGAATAAGACTGGAAGTCAAGGACTGCAGTTCTCTTCATGTATATATCCTTTGTCCCACAATAACACATGAAATAGAATAGGAAAATGGAGATGAGTAATGTGCAGTCTCAGGGTCACATGTTCCCCCAGGGACAAAAAAAGCCTCCCAACAGCCGTTTGACTCCATAAAACTCAATCAATTTTTTTAGAAATGAGGGGTTTTTTTTCTTTTTATCGAGGGAGGATCAAAATGTCTCCTTGTTCCCTCTAGTGGGCATGGGAGTAATTTTTTCATGTTCTTTGTTTATTTTTTTAAATTTTCCAACAGATTTAAAAACATAGATATAGAGCACAATGCACATTTAAACAGTAAACATAAAGTGTAAGAATCTCTAATGGTTGAACAATAAACAAAGATAATCTAAATGCACAAAAGAGGGGGGAAAGCCTAAGGGTTAACATAGAAGAAATCTTGTATATTGGAATAATTATTCTGATGAGATCCTATTCATGACATCCCACTTTTTATTCATTTTCTGTTCCTTTACTGCGGGATTTTACTTTCCACCAATTATAAAATAAATTCCAGCTTAAATAAAAATATGATTCTTCTTGTCCCTTTAGCCTCTTAGTTAATCTATCCATTTCTGCTCTTTCTAATATTTTTTAAATTATATCATCATTTGGCGGATTTTCATTTTTCCAAACTTGTGCCCATAATAACCGAACTCCTGTCAAAACAGACTTTAGGTCCAATACAGAAGAAATCTGCTCCCTTGAAGTCTGCTACAGGCATGATCATCCAGGACCGAGCACAGCAGATGGAACACTGGGTGCAGCACTACTCTGAGCTGTATTCCAGAGAGAATGTAGTAATCAAAGAGTCATTAAATAACATTGAGTGCCTGCCTGTCTTAGAAAAGTTGGACAGCGAACCAACTTTAGCAGAAATAAAAGTGGCCTTGGATTCCCTCTCCTCCGGCAAGGCACCTGGGAAGGATAACATCCCTGTTGAAGTGCTGTAAAGAGATCATCACCACCAAGCTGTATTAAGTCTTTTGTCTTTGCTGGAGGGAAGGTGGAGTACAACAGGACATGAAGTATGCAAACATCATCACATTGTATAAGAAGAAAGCAGACAGGGGCGACTCCAATAACTACTGTTGCATCTCTCTTTTCACCGTTGTAGGGAAGCTTCTTGCCCGTGTTGTGCTGAAGAGACTCCAGGTACAGTATTTGCAGACAGAGTCTATCCGGAATTGCAGTGTGGATTTCGAGCTAATAGATCCACCACTGACATGGTATTCTCCCTCAGACAGTTGCAGGAGAAATGTAGGGAATAACAACAGCCACTCTTTGTGGCCTTCATGGATCTCACAAAGGCCTTTGATTTTCTTAGCAGGGATGGCCTTTTTAAAATCCTTCCCAAAATGAAGGGCACTGTAGTTTTTGATGGCTCAACATCAGATCCCTTTGACATTTGAAGCGGAGTGAAACAGGGCTGTGTCATCGCGCTGACCCTTTTTGGGATTTTTTTTAATTTTATTTATTTATTTATTTATTTTTGCTGTCATGCTGAAGCACACCTTTGAAATTGCAACAGAAAGTGTCTATCTCTGGACTAGATCAAATGGAAAGCTTTTTAATCTCTCTAGATTGACAGCAAGGACCAAAGTCCAGCTGAAATGCATGTGGGACTTCCTCTTCGCCGATGATGCAGCCATTGTTGCCCACTCTGCTCAAGACCTCCAACAACACATTAATCGTTTTAGCAAAGCCTACCAAGACTTTGGATTAACAATCAGCCTGAAGAAAACACAAGTCATAGGCCAGGGCGTGGACTCACCTCCCTCTATTATCATCTTCACGCAAGAATTAGAGGTTCTTCATGACTTTGTTTACCTTGGCTCAACAATCTCTGACACTCTCTCCCTAGATGTCGAGCTGGATAAATGCATTGGCAAAGCAGCTACCATGTTCTCTAGACTCAAAAAGAGAGTATGGCTTAATAAGAAGCTGGTGGTATGTACCAAGATCCAGGTCCATAGAGCCAGTGTCCTGAGCACACTCCTGTACTGCAGTGAGTCCTGGACCCTTTGTGCACGGCAGGAGAAGAAGCTGAACACGTTCCATATGCGTTGTCTCCGACACATTTTTGGTATCACCTGGCAGGACAAAGTTCCAAATAAAGTAGTCCTAGAACAAGCTGGAATTTTTAGCATGTATATGTTACTGAAACAGTGATGACTATGTTGGCTTGGGCATGTCTTGAGAATGGCTGATGGTCAGATTCCAAAACATCTCTTGTATGGAGAATTAGTGCAGGGAAATTGCCCCAGAAGGAGACCACAGCTGCAATACAAGGATTTCCTCAAGTGGGATCTGAAGGACTTAGGAATGGACCTCAAAAGATGGGAAACCTTGACATCTGAGCGTTCAGCCTGGAGGCAGGCGGTGCATCATGGCCTCTTCCAATTTGAAGAGACTCTTGTCCAGCAGGCCGAGGCAAAGAGGCAGTCCCGAAACCAGCAAAATCAGGGAGCTGGACAGGGGACAGATTGTATTTGTCTTCAGTGTGGAAGGAATTGTCACTCTCAAATTGGCCTTATCAGCTACACTAGATGCAGTTCCAAGTCCTCCATACAGAGCACGTCACCATGTTCTCTCAAGACTGAAGGATGCCTACTACTATGTAAAAACATGTAGTATTAAATAATAGCTTTGTATAACTACAGTGTTTGGTAGTAATCCTAACAAAAATATTTCCGCTTTAAATTCTATTTCCTGTTTTGACATGTGGATTTTAGCCCAATAAGTTTTTGCTTTATCACAAGTCCACTATACATGGTAATAACGTCCTTCATGATTTTTACATTTCCAACACTTGTTTGACATGTTTGGGAACATTTTTGCAAGTCTAGCTGGTGACAAGTGCCATCTATAAAACATTTTATATAAATTTTCTTTATAGGAAATTGCTAATGTTAACTTATAATTTTTTGCCTAAAGTTGTTGCCATTTTTCTAATTCCATATTATAGCCAAAGTTTTTAGACCATTTTAACATTGTATCTTTAAATTCTTCATCTTGTGTATCCCATTGCAGTAAGCATACAATTTTTGAATTTGTTTTTCTTTGATAGCAAGTAATATTTTGTCAAATGTTGTATATTCTTTATAAAAACCTTTCACCTTCTTATCTTAATTATAAATTGATTGTATTTGCATTTGAGGCCACCATGAAAAGACTAGTCCTTGGTTCTTGTGAGTGGGTTCTTGATAAGCCTTAGGCAGCTCCGAATTTGGCATGGGAATTGAAATGTCTGACTCATTTAAACCATTAACAGATTTATTCAAATTCAGCACAGGTGGGATAAACTTGATTCCAATCGTATAACTGTCCTTCAAACCTCATAGAATTATTTTAATAAACATCTCTTCTTAATACTGGCGAGCCGGGCCAAATCACTCCTTGTCCATTGGGTTCCTCATTGGGGTGCTCCTCACCGCGCAAATCGTGCCACAGCATGGGTGGCGAGCCCAGTCCCCCTCCGGCGGTGGTTTGTTGTAGATGGGATCTGGGTGCACCACCCTCCTCCAACAACCTCATCCCCTCGGA
Organism: Pogona vitticeps; assembly: GCF_051106095.1. NCBI lineage: Eukaryota > Metazoa > Chordata > Lepidosauria > Squamata > Agamidae > Pogona > Pogona vitticeps. Next base: position 62,952,690 of record NC_135787.1, read on the forward strand.
AAGACCACCACTGTCCATTCTGAAGTTTCAGTGATGGTCACTGTAGCGGACTGCAAAAAGGTGACATCATTCCTGCCTGTCAGTCCTGGTAGTGTAACTAACCAAGTTTTAAAATAATTTCTAAAAGGCAAAGCCCAGCGATTATTAACAGAAGTCCCTCACTCTGGACTGTGGCTTTTTAAAAAAGTGCCATAAGCAGCTATTCCAGCCTGGTGGCTTCCTCAAGAGACCTTCCCCAATGCCACAGTGACCAGAATATACAAGGATGTTAGCCTTAGAGAAACATGGGGTATTCAGGAGCTGGTCTTGACTGAGGACCTGTCTTTCAAGAGAGAGGCCCCTCCATGACAGAATCAGAAAGAAAGGGGAGAGCACACATTCAGCCATCTTTGGAACCGACAAGAGAGAATGGCAGCTAGCCTGAAACAGAGAAAGCATTAGATTCAGTGTAAGCGGCTGTTTGTCAATACACCCAGTTGTTCTATCTTCTGAATGATAGCCAGTCATTGAAATCTACTAATAGGTTGCAACTAGAGGAGGCCCATTGGGTCAATTCAATGGTTCTAGTCTGGTTGTGCCTTACAACTGGATTTCAGCCCATTTATGTCGAACAATATCCTATGGTCTTGCACTTTTTCGGTAATTTTTTGGCTGAAACTCTCATCAGCCTTACCTTAACAAGGTGAACTATGAGGAATAATAAGAGCTGAAATTCAGAACTTCCCCAAGCTACTATGCGGAGAAAGGCTGATTCAGGAATTATTGTGAGTTGGCTATCAGCTCCCTGTAGTATATATTGGGTATGTTAATTATTGTTTTTCTATCTGTAAACCCTGTTTTTAAAAGCACAAAAAATAAGCATCATTTTGAATATTGGGTGAATTGTGTAATATAGTTTTAGGGAAATTGTAGAGTCAAAGCTTGGAATGTTACTTTCAATAATTAACTACCAGTTAGAGTAGCAGGCTCTAAAGTAGTTAGTTACCATTATGGTTATCCTTCTGTTTTATACATTCACTTTTATTTTCTCAAAGGAAATTAAAACAGCTGGTTCTGCTTACTTAAAAAACAAACAAACCAGGAGGCTACAGGCTGCTGTACTGTGGTGTAGAAAATACTTCCTTCTCATCTACCTTGTTACAACCTCAACATTCACAGCACAGCATAAATCATAGCACTTAAACCACCTCTGTCTACCATCTAGTGAGGCCACTAATTCCCATAAAAGTAATTCAAAATGGCAGGAAGATGTGAAAAGAATAAAGTTATCCATAGTTATCATGGCAGTGTAGTGCAGTTATACCTTAGCTAACTGTTTGTGACTACTTACACCCAGGCTCTGCACACCCCTCCGTCAGGACCTGCTGGCTAGGCTAGATGATGAAAGATCAAAGCTGCTTCTGGCCAAGTCAGAGGAATATGGCAAACAGAAGTTGCAGTGAAACTATGTAAGAAGACATGGGAGTAATGAGCTAAGTTTTTAATATGTTTTCAGTATTGCCATGTCCTACCTTTCTTGTCATACGTATCTTTTTAGACAGCAAATACATCACATGGGCATACAATGTTTGCAGTTAGCAAATATTGTTACTCAAAACAAAGGCCAAAATAATTCATATTGTGTAGAAAGAGAAATAGTGAAGAAAGATGGGGGAGGAGGGGGAAAAATAATTTCATTTGGAATGTGTTGCTGGAAGCAAGCCTTTCAGATACCAAAGACAATCAATAAAGCAGAAAAGTGGGTGCTCAGTCAACTCAAGTCTGAACTCCCACTACAGCAAAAATGAGTAAACTGAGGTTATCCTAACTTGCACATGTAATGAAAATACAGAACTGATTGGAAAAGAAAATACTGCTGGGAAGTAGTGAGAGAGGCAGTAAGAGAAATGGAAGACTTAGCATGAGATGGGTTGACTCAGTAAGAGATTCCAGAAATGTTATTTTTCAAGACCTGAGCAAAAATTACTCAAAAGACAATATTGTTAGGAAAAGAGAACAACTTAATCTGAGATTTTGGTTTGCAAGATCTGAGCAGAGCTGTTAATGATAGGGTACTTGAGAGGCCATTACCTCATACATTCGCCAAACATCAGAAATGACTTGATGGCACAGAGCATCTTTGTTTTGTTTTAATTAGCAACTAATTGTATAGTGACAAGATGGGTGGAATGGCCACTTTGATGGGAGACTGTGATAAGGTAAAGGCACCAAAACTCACAAAGCATCCCCAGCTATAAAGTAAAAAAAAGGTGTAATTTCACAGCTTAAATGAATGAGCTGTTAAATATTTGTTTTGTATTCTTTTGTGTGTGTGTTTGTGTATATGTGACCTGCATGTATATATATTTTCTATATATATATTTAAATTTTAATATTCTTTTTGTGTCTCCATTATTAGAACCAGACACAGAATCCCTCTGCATGCATGATTCTAATAAGCCTATTTGGCCAGGAAGGAGTTAAACATTTAGCTAAGTGTCAACTAATTGGGTAATGATTGACAGGTTCAAAAGTTCAGATTCAGGAGACTGGACTCAGAAATCCTGAGATAATGTTTATTGAAAGTGCTAGAACTGCTGGAACTAGCTCAGTGGTTTAGGCATCAGAGGTTGAGAATTCAGTTCCCCATGGTCTCCTTTACAGTGGCTGGACTTAATAATCCATAGGGTCCCTTTCAGCTCTGCAATTCCAAGATTAATATTATTAAAACACAACTGCTATGTGTTTTACTAAGGTAAGGGGAAATATTTTGAATACGCCTTACAGAATTGTTTGCTAAATCACTGAAGATATATAGTGAATTGTCCACCCTACAGGAGGACTGTCACTGCATTGCTTTTTTTTAAAGCAAACCCCTTTTTTCACTCTTTAACATAATCCTGTCTTCTCACTCTGTTTCTTTGACCTTTCTCTCCAAATATCTCCCTCTCCCTAAATGTATATAGTGTTTCCTTTGACAAAGCCCCTGCTAGTGAGCTCGTACCACACATTCTCAATCTTATTACAAATTGGCTGTTTTCTCCTTTTGAAAGGCCTTTTTTGAGGATCAGTATTTCAGCCCCTGCAGCCTGGTTTCTTTCCAAAGAGGGGGGAAGCAGGTGGGCCAACCCTTCTCTTTCAAGCGAAGTAAGATTGGTATTTTCAGTTTGTATAATCTATTTTAAATCTGGGGACATTTAAGATCACCTACCTCTGAATAGGGAGTACAGTTTTACTTTTTAAAAATTGTAACTCATAAACCCTTTGCCCAAACATCCCTAAAGTTGGCACAGAGTAAGAGCAGACTGTCTGCTACAACCCTGTGAAATTTGTTCCTGTTCCAATTTCAAAGTTATAGTTTTTCAGCAGCTGCCCTCATTTTTAGTATTGTCATTTAGAATGTTGACTTGCTGCACAATAACATAGCTGCACCACAATGCAGCTAGAATATCTCTGGCAATGTAGCAGCTGCAGCACAGATTAGTTCTTCTTAAGTCTTCCAGATGTCCTCATGCTTCATTACTGGCAAGCGGCTGGCTAAAAACAAAAAGCAACATAGTACAGTCAACTTCCCAAATTAAAACAGCACCTGTACAGGACTATGAGGATCATCTCTCATCTGACACATAACATTCTCTGCTAGTATCTCAAGAAAAACACTAAGGATAAGAAATGCTATTGTGTTTTGAACAATATACTGAAAACAAGAGATGATTGGATAGCTTCAATTAATACTGGAAGATTGCTCGGAGAGTTGTGGTCACCCTCCCATTGGAGCTGGCTGATTCTACTACTAAATTCTCTGAACCCTTCAAAGAATATAAATGCCATTTCTAAAACTTGTCGCAATAAAAGAAAATTTGACTAGTGGCTTTCAGAGTCCACTCACTGTCAGTCACCAATATCTGTGGTAGGTTCCATTTCATTCTGGGTGTCCCCAGCACTACCTAGAAGTCTCACACGTTCTGCTCCATTGGTAGAGTAACAGTGTAGATGTTGACTGAGAGCATACCAGCATCTACCACCAGATCTGATTTGGAAAAGTTTAGATTTGTTACTTTGGTTGCATCACATTTCCCATTTCAGCAGTTATTTTCTAGGTCAGAATCTCTGTATTTTGTTCACTCTTGCTTTGAAACACAGCAGCTTTATTTCAAGCTGCAGATCATAGCTGGGGTCAAAACAGCTTACTTTATCTTTACTGATGAAGCACCAAAGTGTCAAACAGACCAATATAGATAAACCATCCTTAAAGCTGAAAGCTCATCAGTGTTGGACTGATTCAGGCAGACTTTCATATTTTTAAAAAAATCAGACTTCAGTGGAGTCCCAGGTTTAAGTTTTGAAATTCAATCACAAATCAAATCACACTCCAAACTCCAGGAGGTGAGGACTCCGGGACTCTCCTGTCCACATTCATTCTTTAGAGATTTTCCTCTTTAGTGACCAATCATCTGTAACAGTGGTTTCCAAACTTGGATATTCCAAGTGTTATTGGACTGCAATTCTGAGAAATCCTGGGCAGCACAGCTGGTGGTGAAGAATTCTGGCAATTGCAGGCCAAAAACATCTCGGTTACCCGAGGTTGGGAATCACTGCTCTAGAACATCTGTTTCTGTAATATCAGCCTTCCACCATTTGCTGTTCCCAGATGTATGGGGCCACACATTACCATGCTCCAGATGTTTTAGTGTACCTTGCTTCCTAGAGGCCACTGCACCTCTCCCTGCTGCTGCCACCAGGAAATGATGGTCTAGGAACCCAAGCATACATTTCAAGAAATTTACCATGACAGCTGCAATCATGTTAATGTTCAAGAGATAGTGACTGAGGCGGTGACTGAAAATCCAGATTTACAGAAAGTGCTTCTGGCCTGAAGAGCAACAAAGCATGCTGATCTGCAAATTAGGAGAACTGAGGTAAGCACTTGCGATGACTAGCACAGTCAATCAGCACTTACACAATGAATGCAGTGGCATGCAAGAGGTAACACCTAACTGGGACCTTTTTGAATGTTGGATCTGCTTTCTGGTGCCTCAGATATGATTCATAGGTGTAAAGTAGAACAAGAGCTCCCACATTTACACCAATAGCTATCAGGAAGCAGTTGTGCCTTTTCAAGCCTTTGGAAGCTACTACAGGTAGAGAATTCCTGTGGCGCCTTGTGCTCAGCTTAGACCTTGGAAACATTACCTTTTCAGATGACAACCTCCAGAAACCTCTCACAAGCCTGCTAAGAATTATGAGATTTCCAGCCCCAGGAAAAGGACATCCCACAAGCTCTGGTTGCTGCTGGTGGTTGTGTGTTGCATTCAAACAGGATTTGCTCTGTGCAAACATTTGCAACTGCTCTGAAAAGCTTTTAAGAGGGAGAAAGTATCAAGATGAGACATGTCATTCTGATTCTGACTGGGTTTCTTTTCTCCTATGTTACTTCTGCAACTTGCTTTCTGGTTTTGATTTTTTAAAAATAATAATAATGTCAAGTTTGTAATTGTAATTCCCCACTGTCACGCCATATGCACAACCATTTCATGCTTCTCTTAGAAGGAATCCAGCACCAAGCACAGTATTGTCTAAGCTTGTACAAGGATCCTTACCCCATGTCCTAAGGAATCACAGCCAAATCTGATGTTATAGAGCACAGCAATGGCATCATTCTTTTGAATAACCCTGGATTATCATCATTTCTCTGTTTGGACCTGAAACTGGGCTTTGCATTTAATTCTGACATTTGCCTCATGCATCTAAAAACAAATGCAAAAGAAAACCAAAGCAACATTCCAACCTTTATCAGCCAGGTGCTATACAACTGTGAAAAATCCCCATTTTTTGATCCTAGAACAGCAAATCTGTAGGAACAGATGGTGACTAGGAAGCCCAAGTAGGTCACTCTCAGCTAAGTTAACGTTTGTGCTAACCCAGTGTTTTCCCTGCAAGCATTTGCTCTGTTTTTCTGCTAACTGCCTTTAGTATTTTTTGGTACGGTAATTTCTGATCTGATGTTGCTGTTGAATGCATTTTATTTGATTTTATAATTACTTTCAGGCTGAAGCTCCATGGTAGTATCAAATAAAATCAGGGTTATAAATACTCCTTGTCATAATATGTTGGCTGACGTTGCCCTTATCTGATGAGAATGTTATTACGGCTTGGGGGATCTTTCCAGCTAGCAAGAAGTAGATCGGATCTAATCAAGAACAACAATGAGGAGTCAGTTACAGGGCTGTAAGAAGCATCTCACAGCAAGCTACCTTAGACGAGATCAGAGATTATTTGTCCATCAAACCCATTGGACAGTGAGAAATGAATGGGGGGGGTGCATTTCCAAAACATCTGGAGGTTCCCAGTTGTTCATCTCATGTCTACCCTGATTCCCAGTAGCTCTCCATGCTCTCAGCCAGAAGTCTCATCCTCTGCTACCAGTCCCTATGAGAACGGGTGCCAGCAGGACTGAATCTCACCTCGTGAATAAAATAGACAAACTTCAATACTTTTAAAAAGAACTTCAAAAAGAGGAAAGAAATATGGCAAAAATGGAAAACTTTTTCTTCCCTGGCCAGTGCTCCTTTTTCAGACCCCCGCATTGCCAGTCAAAGCTGAATGTGATATGGGTTGCTTCTTTCTTAAGTTGGATCCTTTGGGAGAGGACTCATGTTCCCTTCCCTCAACCAAGGCCCCTCAGTTTTGATTGAAAAGCAGTCTATGGGTGGCAGGGGGAAAGGGGGAGACTCACCAAAGTCTCTTCCCCAACATTGAGGGGAGGCCTCACAATCTGAAATGGCCTGGGACTCATCTGAGCTCTTGGAGGACCGGTCTGCTGTCTGGGCCTTTTGACTGGGAAATAATAGACTCAACCTGGCACTGAACCAGGTGCTCTGTGGCCTGTACTTTCTGCTCCTGGTGTTACTTTGCAGAGAGAATAAAGCTTCTCCACCTTCTGCTTCCAATTATATAGTCTATTTGCTTTCTGTTTTAGCTACCCAGGTAGCTAAACCAGTCTACTTCCTTAAAGTATTATCTTTGCAACAAACAAAATTGTGGCTTCATATAATTCCACACACACATTGTACCTTTATTGTTTCTGGCCACAGGCCTTTACAAAGGCACACTTAAATAAACACGATTAAAACAAAAGGATGCCCCAGGGTTCAATAAACCCGTTCTGGGAATGGCGGCATAGCGTATAATATCAAAGTCTCTATATTCAACATTTATGCAATATTATGAACCTTAACAAATCGAAGCCTCAACTTCTTAGCTGCCATCGCAAATTGTGCAACATAGTACATAATATACAGCTGTGTATCAGCGAGTTACTGAAACAGTGTTGGCTATTGGCTTGGGCATGTCGTGAGAATGGCTGATGATCGGATTCCAAAAGATCTCCTGTATGGAGAATTAATGCAGGGAAATTGCCCCAGAGGGAGACCACAGCTGCAGTACAAGGATATCTGCAAGCAGGATCTGAAGGCCTTAGGAATGGACCTCAGCAAATGGGAAACCTTGACATCTGAGTGTTCAGCCTGGAGGCAGGCATTGCATCACAGCCTCTCCCAATTTGAAGAGACACTTGTTCAGCAAGCCAAGGCAAAGAGGCAGTCCCGAAACCAGCAAAATCAGGGAGCTGGACAGGGGACAGATTGGATTTGTCTTCAGTGTGGAAGGGATTGTCACTCTTGAATTGGCCTTATCAGCCACACTAGATGCTGTTCCAAGACCTCTGTTCAGAGCACGTTACCTCTTGAGACTGAAGGATGCCATCAGGGATCAGCAAGTAGTCTTACTATTGTTTCCATTGAAGTAACGTTGGGATAGAGCTGAATAATGGGGGACAAAAATATTTCTCTGGTGTTTTCATAGAGAGGACAGAGTAATAAGTAGTGAGTTAGATCCTCAACCTGATTGCAACCATAGATACATTTCTGCTCCTCCTCTGGGATTCCTTTATACCTTTCTTCAAGACATGCTGTGGTCATCTGTCCAAATCTAAGTTCTGTGAATGCTCTGTGAATCTGAAGAAAAGTCAGTGACTCAAAGTAACATGGGGGTACCAGGTGGAAAAACAGGACCCGACAATAACAGCCCTGCCCTGACTGGCATCAAAGTTGAGAATCCAGTTTCTAAGGTCCTGGGGGCCTAGACTGAGGATTTTTTCCAGTGGGAGGTTATGGGTTAGCATAACCTCCCACTGGTAGCACTGTTGTGCTCATCCACCAAACTGTAGTTGTTCTAGCCAGCAGCACTTTGTCAAGGAGAGCTCCTCTAGGTTGTTCAGTCTGTGCCAGTACTGTATCTAAAATACGCCAGATCACTTTTAGCGGCAATTGAGGGAAGGCCCAACTCAGCTTTGAGATGAGCCAAGGGAATTCCCATGGGGTGCCCCAGTATCAGCCCCATGAATTTATTCTGTAAAATTTCCAGTTTTGGCTTAGCTGCTTCTCCCCATATTTCTGCCCCATCATTTGTGGTAAGATTTTGACAGCAAACATCTTGAGTGCAGGATTGATCAGTTGGCCACCTCTGCTATAAAAAAATCTTTTTAGTTGCTCTATCAATCTGGAACTCAATAATATAGTGGTATTTAGATGTTGTTTCCAAGGGAGTTTCTCATATAATTCAGCAAGTCACTCTCCTGCTTCATTTGAGTCATTTCTAGCTCAAATTTTCAAATAATGTTTGGTTCTACTTTATTTTCTACTTTTGTGTTCCATCAGTCATGATTATTAACATCATTCTGTTTTGATGTGTGATCAAATTTCTTCTGGATACTTGTATAGAATTTTTTTTCAGCATCTGTACTTTGTGTATAGGTTTGAATGAGGGTTATGTGGATATGCTTTCCATGAAGACTGATTAATACTATTTGGTCAGATGTTATGTTATAGCCCCAACTGCTTGTGCTATGTTTCATCTTATCGTATTGTTTATTCTGATTTTATTGTTGCTGTAGTAAAACACTGTGTAATTATTTGATTGAAATTGTCCTCCAATATATTTCATTCCTTATCTTATGGTTTTGAACTTACGTTGATTCCTACTTCTTCTGTCCCATGTATGAGCCATGCAGCATTAGACTTCCCTTTTGTCTCTGTTCACATCAGCAGCTAGAGAAGTTCTTCTTTTTAATCCAGTTGTTTTATTATCTACAGTGCTATTCATACTCATCCTTTGAAATTCGTCGATAGCCGACTGACCTGAGTGGGTTGTCTTGTAGCACTGTTTCATGTTTCCATTTAGAATGTCTAATCATAGGATTTTCATGGTACGAATATTCAGAAGTGCTTTACCATTGCCATCTTCTTAATATAAAAGTTCATTTCAGTGTCACAGATATTGTCTATGAAAGATTCTCCATCACAGCATCATCTTCCAATGCTACTGCTATGCAGTACAAGCCCTTCAAGATTTTATCATTCCCCATCAACACTGGAACTATCCATTCTCTTTTGCTGATGTGATTGTTTGTTCCCAAACAGGATGCATGCATCTTAGCCTGATGTCTCAGTTTTAACTTTTCCACTTTGGATGTCCCAGCTAGGAATTTGTACTTATAACAAAGTCTACTGTGCTGAAAATAATGCTTTCAGCTTTCTTGACACACTCAACCATCTAATCATATAAAGGTATGCATCCAAGAAGAGGTTAAGGTAACATAGAGCCATAATAAGGAACCACTTATAACTGTTTCCTGTGTAAAATTTTGTCAAGTTTTTAAAACCTGCCTAAGCTAGTCGCCATCACCACATGTTGTAAAAGCAACATCCATATAGTTGTGTGTCTGTCCTGAGTCTCCCAATCTTTGGTTAATTCTTTTTTTAGTTAGCAGAGATATAAAGTTTGGTTCCTTTTTTCGTTAGCAGAGCATAAACTTTGGTAGGGACATGGGAGAGGGCCTTCTCTTTTGCTACTATCAGACTTTGGAATTCCCTCCCACAGAAGGCCAGGCTGTCCCCATCTTTGCTGGCCTTCCACAAACAGGCAAAAACCTTTCTCTTCAAGCAGATTTTCCCTGGATGACTGGCTGCCTGAATAGGTTTTTTTAAATGGATTGTCTTGAATGGTGTTGCTGGTGTTACTTTTGTTTAACTTTTTTTAGTGTGGTATTTGTTTGATCCATTTTAATATTTATATTCTTACTCATGTTAGCTTTAAACATTGTTTTTAAAGCTGCCTTGGGTCCTTTTTTTGGGGACGTGGTGGCGCTGTGGGCTACAGTAAACCGCAGAAGCCTGTGCTGCAGGGTCAGAAGACCAAGCAGTCGTAAGATCGAATCCACGCGACGGAGTGAGCGCCCGTTGCTTGTCCTAGCTCCCGCCAACCTAGCGGTTCGAAAGCATGCAAATGCGAGTAGATAAATAGGTACCATCTCGGTGGGAAGGTAAACAGCATTCCGTGTCTAAATCACATTGGCCATGTGACCACGGAAAGATTGTCTCCGGACAAACGCTGGCTCTATGGCTTGAAGAGCGGGATGAGCGCCGCCCCCTAGAGTCGGACACGACTGGACAAAAATTGTCAAGGGGAACCTTTACCTTTACCTGGGTCCTTTTTAAGGAGAAAGGGAGAGTTAAATAAATAAATAAATAAATAAATAAATAAATAAATAAATAAATAAATAAATAAATAATAACACAAACTACTGCAGCACAGGGTAAATGTAGAGGAGAGTAGCTAAAACTCCAAGCTTACACCCAGCCCCTTTATTTTCACAATGAAAGTAGCCTTTTACATAAATTCAGTCTATAAGTAGCTTAAGTAGAAAAAGAGTTTTTTTTTACTTACAGTTGATTTTCAGTTACAATCAGAAGATTAAAATGATAAAATAAACTGCAGCTTCAAACATGTGGGAGGCTGAATCCATCATGGTCAGAAACAAGGAGCAGAGAGCTTACATGTATGTGACTTTCTCTCGATCTATTTTCTTCACTTTATACACAACATTTAAAAACCTCTGTTAAGGCTGTCTCAATCACATTTTTCCTAACTGTACGTCTTCTCCAGATATGTACTGTCTGGGTTCATGTTGCTCTGTCAGTTCTGTTTTCTGATCAATTTTGTCTCAAGGATAGTCATACAACTGTCATTGTTCTCTGGGGGATGGGGAGATGAAATGAAACATCCCATTAGTAGGAACAAATGTATTGAGGGCAATCTAGTCTCCTGCTGTCAATGACCCCCCTGCCCCACCCCTGCCACCCTGGGAAGCTGGAGGGAGGCTCTGCAGTATAAATGACTCTTCCCCACAACCCTGGCTGTTTCACTTGCTATTATTTTTTAAATCACTTCCTTGTTGTGGCAGCAGAAGTTTTATTTTTCAAAATATTGATGCATCCTACTTCCAGCAGCTGTGAACATATAGTCAGCAGCTGTTGAATGGAGACAGCATCAATATTTTGTCAAGATTCAGCTTTCTCATAATAGCAGCCGACATTTAAAGCCAGCCTGCTTTAAGGAGAGATCTTTCAAACGACAAGTCAAAAGCTGATGCTTCATACGATGAGTAATCACAGTGTGATTCTGCTCGTCTGAGAATCTCTATTCAGGCTTGTCCTTGTCCTCCTCTTCCTCCATCTTTTTCCTTTGCAAAGTACTCAGCTAGGGTATGATTCCCTCCCTCCCCCATGCTAAGGAAGAACAGCTACATGGAGACACTTCCCTGCCATTCTACTCCATGGACACACAAAAGTGGTACATTGTCTTGTGATATAGTGCATACAGTATTTCCTTGCAGATGATGTGAGGTGTATTCCCTGGCACCTGCGAGGAAAAACGAAGAAGGCGCTAGCAGGTTCAGTGGCACCAACATGTTGGAGAGGTTGTTGGCTTAAAAGGCCACTATACCTCCCTCACTATCTTAGCAGCTTTGACTCCTTCTCCCTCTCCCTAATGGCTCATTTCCTGTTCCTAACCACTTTCTACACTGCCAGAAGGAAATACATGGGCCCCATTTCCAGAGCACGAGGCAGTTATTTTGTGGGCTAATACTCCCAGAATCCCCCAGCATGCCTAGACACTGACTGCCCATGTTGGCTGGGGGATTCTGGGAGTTGTAGTCAAAAATGTAACTTAATATGTTTGTTCCTTAGAGGTTTTGAAGTTCACTGTCCATCTTCTTGAGCAACTTTTTGATCTTGGAATTCAAGTGAAAAATAAAATAGGTATAATAAGCCTAGCATTCTCAAGATCCATTGGAACAATGCAAATGCTTCTGGGGCACAATTGGAAATATCTGGAATCTTAAGCAAATTCCAGCATGGAGGGGAAGCACATGGGAGGTGGTGGCGGAGATGAAACATTTATGAAGGCATGTGCCTTTTATCTGTCTGCCAAGGTGATTTTTGCTCTACACATTCTGCAAGACCCAGGACTTTTAGAATCTCCTTTCCACTTCTGAATATTTCTAAGATTCAAAGCTGGCTTTTCCTTAATGACTGGTGGTCAGAGATTGATTTTTAAATGGATTGCTGTGCTCTCTTTTTTAAAATCTGTTTTAATATTGATATTATTTACCACTTATAATATGCTTGTTTAATTCTTTTTAAATATTTGTATATTTACTGTTTTTAGCATTTGAATGTTGTCTTTTTAATTATGTGAACTGCCTTGGGTCCCTTTTGAGGAGAAAGATGGGAAATGAATGAAAGAACGAACGAACGAATGAATGAATGGCAGCTAGTATGGCTGCTCTCTGGCATGATACTCTGTTGTTTGAAGCTGAAATAAGGTGCTCCACTGCTCCATGTTCTGTTTTCCTTTTCCATCTGACATTTAACATCCTACAGCTACTGCGTGTGTTCATTCCTAATCATCATCATCATCATCATCATCATCATCTTCTTCTTCTTCTTCTTCTTCTTCTTCTTCTTCTTCTTCTTCTTCTTCTTCTTCTTCTTCTTCTTCTTAGAACTGCAGAGCTGGAAGGGATCCTATGGCTCATTAAGTCCAGACCCTTTCAAGGAGGCACAATGGAGAATCCAACTCCCAACCTCTGGCTCCATGGCCAGATACTCTGAGGATACGGGTTTTGTAGTGCTAGTTTCCCAGGAGTTGAAGGTGTTTCATCTTGTTTAGAGACTGTTTGTTCCTGTGAAGAAGAGCCAAAGCCATTTCTCAGGACTGATAACCGCAACATTCCTTGCTAATGGTGTATCAGCCTGGGATGAGTGAAGGAGCTGTGGAAAATTACAAGTTGAGCATGGAGTTGCGGACAAAGGACTGTGTGTTGACTGGATACCATCATGGAGCAGAGACTCTGATATAAATTATAGAAGAGGGGGGTTAGTAGGTTGTTGGTGTGTGTGTGTGTAGGCTGGAGGAGGAGAAGAAGATGGACAACAGGTTTATAGCCTTCATTGACTGGTTGGAGATGTAAATCATGGGAACTTATAACAGCCTAGCAATTAAATAGTAAAGCTATTAATGAGTAAGTATTTTATTGTTTTATGGGAAAGTCTTACAGGAACTTACCTAATACCTAAATGCTTTGCATTTAACCAGCACAGTGGTGCCTCGACTTACAACCATCTTGACTTGCCACCAATCGAGTTACAACCAGCTCCGGTTGCAACAGTTTGCTTTGACTTGCAACCAGCAGTTTGAGATACAACCAGAAAAAAAGGCCTCTTTTCCCCATTGTTTCCTCCCTCCCTCCTTTTCTGCCCTTTTTTTAAACCTTAGAGGTCATCTTAGGTTTTTTTTTTAAAAAGTCTCCCCCTAGTGGGTGGATTAACAACTTTGCATTAGTTCCTATGGGAATTAATGTTTTGAGATACAACAAGCACCTTGAGATACAACCAGAAAATGGTCGGAATGGATTAATCGCTTTTCAATGTATTCCTATGAGAAATGGTGTGTTGAGTTACAACCAACTTGAGTTACATCCATCATCCGGAACAAATTAAGTTCACAACTCAAGGCACCACTGTACAATTGTATCAACTTGTATTTTCTTTGTTTTACAACTTTTTACTATTTTAAAATAAATACTCTATATTTTACCCTAGTGTGATTCCTGGGGGCAAGGGTAAGACGCTGGTATGCGAGGTTCAAAGTACACAGCTAAAGAGTTTTAAGTTCAAATAAGTGGGTAATTGGAAATCTAGGGATGGAAGCTTCCCCATAGTTGCCCACCCACCCACCTTCTAGATCTCATCCAGTCTAGAATAGAAAGGTGGTGGATGTTGAGAACCACAGTTGGCTGCTTCCGCTAGCGGAATGACTTCTCTAAGGAGACACATTCCTAACAGATACTAAACCACTGAGCCATCCAGCAGTTCTCTCCTTTGGCTGGTTTGAGAATAAGGGTACTCCTTTAGAATGTTTTGCTTTTCCTTGTCAAATGTATAGTTTTGCAAATTTTGGGATTCCCCCTTGCTGACGCGTCTCCCTCTTTTTTCTTTTTGGGCCATTTTTGACTCTGTTTCTCTCAGCATGCTTGAATTCACGTCTAGGGAAAACAAAAGCTTAAGAACAGAAGCAGGTTTTTTTTTGGGGGGGGGGAAGTAGAATGCTAAAGCATTGCATGTTTAGCATTTGTTTCCAGAATGATGCATCTTCAGACTAGGGTGGCCATTGCTCCATCACTGAAAAAACTGTGGCTAGGTGGCCACCTTGGGATACAGCAGTGAGAGAAGGATGGATTATAAATCAAAATAAATAAATAAGGCATGATGCTTAATAACTCCTTGAAATGCCCTATGCCTTGCATTTTCTGTAACTTACCAAAAAGGGATATCCAGAGAAAGAAAATAAGTTGAGGTCACTGTTAAAATAGCTGGGTAAGCAACAATCTATTATTTCAGAAGAATGATTTGAATGGTGCTTCCAGAATGTCTGCTATGGAACTGACCTCACAGTTCAGACAGAATTGACATGCTATGCCATGTCCTTCTAGCCATTCATCAGTAGTTATCAGTGTGTGTGTGTGGTTTGCCTCTTCTCTTACAAAATGCATGCTAAAGTTACAACTACAGTGGTGCCTCGCATGATGACGATAATCCGTTCCATTAAAATCGCTGTAAAGTGAAATCGTCGTCATTGGAATACATTGAAAACCACTTAATGCATTCCAATGGGGAAAATACCTGCTCGTTTTGCGAAAATCGCCCATAGAGAACCGCCGATCAGCTGTTCTAATTCACTATAATGAGAAGCTTCCGTCCGGAAAACACCCATTTTGCGAAGAGAAGGTGTCCATTTTGCGAAAGGAAGCCATTTTAAAAAGCCGGGAAAATCGTCGTCAAGCCAAAAAACTGTTCCCGAAGCAGGGATCAAATTGACATAAAGCAAAAAAAACCCATAGAAACATCATTTTGCGATCGCTATAGTGATCACAAAAAAGTCATTGTACAGCGATTTCGTCATCAAGCGGGGTCATTATCAAGCGGGGCACCACTGTAGAGAAAAGGTACAGTGGTGCCCCATTTAACGATTACCCCGCTCCACGACGAAATCGCTTAATGATGAGTTTTTTGCGATCGGGAAAATCCACTTGACGATGATCAGTTCCCTGCTTCGGGAACCAATTTTTTGCTTTACGACGATCAAAACAGCTGATCATCGGGTTTTCAAAATGGCCGCCCGCTGTTCAAAATGGCTCCCCGCTGTGTTTAGGGTGGATTTTTCGCTTTACAGGCACCGGAAAATGGCCACCCTATGGAGGATCTTCGCTGGACGCCGAGGTATTTCACCCATTGGAACGCATTGAGTGGTTTTCAGTGCATTTCAATGGGCTTTCTACTTTCGCTTGACAACGATTTCATTTTACAGTGATTTTGCTGGAACGGATTATCGATGTCAAGCGAGGCACCACTGTACAGGTAAAGGTAAAGGTTCAGGTTCCCTTTACCCCTGACAATTAAGTCCACTTGTGTCTGACTCTAGGCTCCAGTGTTCATCCCCGCTTGTAAGCTGAAGAGCTGGCGTTTGTCCACAGACACTTTCTGTGGTCATGTGGCTGGCATGACTAGACACAGAATACTGTTACCTTCCCACCAAGGTGGTACCTCTTCATCTACTTGTATTTGTATGCTTTCAAACTGCTAGGCTGGCAGGAGCTGGGACAAGCAATGGAAACTCACCTTGTTGCGTGTATTTGAATTGCAGACCTTTCGATCGAGGCATTGTATGCCACTAGTAGGACAGATGGGGTCAAAGAATATTAACAAGGCATGGCCACATTAGTCAAATGTTAATCAGGGCAGTCAATGATATTAAAGGATTTTCGACCGTAAACTGAAATTTGTTAGTAAATCTCTGTGAGGTAGAAGACACTGAACTTTTGAACCGCTAGAGTTTCTTGGGAAAGATGACGTACTCTTAAATCCTATTAGGAACTGACTCAGCACTCCATGGTCCAAAAACAGTACCTTAAATGATAGAGACTGATGCTGTTCAGATCTCCTGCTGTCATTGCCCTTGTCACTGAGCTGTCATTTGGCTGTGTATCTGCACATTGTAAACTGTTTAAATCATGTCCTGCAGTGTAAATATCCCAATCAAATGTTCAGCAGAAGGACTGCTAAGCTCAAGAAAAACTCAGCGTTCGGCTGTACTTGTCATTTCATTGACAACATGGAGATGTGTTACTCTCCCCCAAATCGATACATGCAGCATTAAAGTGGGCATTTCTTTTGTGAACACACTAAACTGTGTAAAAATCAGACTGACAAACAACAGCTGTCATACAGTATTTTTGTTTGAAAACTCCATTCAGCTGTTGCAACGAGAATATTATTTTGACTTATATGAGCCTTATCTGCTTCACCTGCAACATCAGGGAAATGGGTAACCTCTAGACACCAACAGAAAAACAATGTTTCTGTTGAAAAGATGGATATGCACAGATGAATGCATGTGGTGCACCTCTCACAGACACACCAGGTTTAAGGCATATTACTGCTTGAGACAGAGGAGCAAGTAATGCTACCTTGTCTAGTCAAGTCAATATGTGTAATACCCAAGACCAATCACTCTCAAATGCTTTGCACTTTCAACAGGACAGCTTGTGACAACATGTTCCTAAGAAAGGCCTTTTCTCTCTCAATTATGGCGAGCATTGCAGCAAAGGTCAGAGGGAAGAGGGAGGTTGTGTGAGGGGTGATAGATGATCTCAGCAGTCTCAGAAAATCCCAAGACTACCATCTCCCAGGGACTGAATTGATGCGCCTGCATTTTAACAACTACTAGCCCATTGTTGATGGGCTTTTCCTGAACCCTTAAACAATAACAACGTTTGTCCATCATGTTGTGCCTGACTCTCTGTAAGTCAACAATGCCTAAGGCAGATGATGAAAATGTGGTACTGTATACTTATAGACTGCCACGTTTGTGAGTGAATGTGACAGAACCTGCACCTATTCTACCCAGAAACATCAAGAAAAACATGATTGGCTGAAAGGAGAACCAATCTAGAGAAGGCAACAAGAGATATTTAAAACAAGAGAGGAGAGGTTTGGTCAGTTCAGAGAGACCAAAGAGTTACAGAGAAGCAGTTAAAGTGTATCTCAGGACAGGAGTGAGGGTTTCTAGGGGGCTATTTATTATACTTACTTTGTATATATGAGAACTTGTTCTAAAATGAAAAGTTGACACTGTTACCCCATGAAACTTCAAGCTCATGAGAGCACCTTGTAACCATTATGCTTACTAAATAAAGAATTTTGTTTTATGTTTCACTTTAAAACTGCTTGGCTCTTATGATTTGGGCTTAAACATAGCCCAGGCCAGGGAAAAAGACAAGGCAGAACAAGAAGTGATTAGCCAGATAGGGATGGTCACCAGTGTGTACCACAGAAAATGGGCAGACTTTTCACCATGTTTTGCATGCACAGTACCTCACCCATTTCACCATCTTCATAAAATAGAATGAGTTCATTCTTGAAGCACATGCAGTATGTGAGGGAACTCTTAGGTTCAAGTATATTTAAGTACTGTAGCAACAATCACGAGAAACCAAGTCTTGAAGACAAGTTTTGACAATGTACTTCTATACTGAAGGATGCTGACTTACTTTGTAGGAACCTGCTCTTAGGCCCATTCTAACAGTAGCCTGTGCTTCCCATGGGCAAAACTCACTTTTATGGCTACTGTGTATTTAGTTAAAAGATAAGAAGGAAGGAATTTGACTCAGAGGTGAGAGTGGGGAACAGAGGGAGAAATAGATAAAATGACAGAGGGTGAGGAACAGGACAAGTCAAAGGGGAGTGGAGAGGAGCACAGAGATTAGAAGGGAGAGGAGAAAAAAAGAGGAGGTCAGAGGGAAGAGCAATGATTGGAGGGGGGAAAGTATTTGCTAATTTTAAGGCATGAAATGTTTCCAGGAACAAAATGGCCATTTTAACAAATGAGCCCATGGAGAAACACGGCTTTCCTTACAATGGCACCTTTTGTGACTTACACTAGAGCCAATTAGGTTGTAACTGTTGGGGTTTGCTAAGCCCGTTGTTAGGTCTTATTTACAGATAAATGTGTGAAGGATGAAGAGAGGAACTGCTGGTCTTTGGACCTAGTTCAGTTTGCAAAGAGCCAGAATGGTCCCACTGAAGCCATGCTTCTCTTCAAAGCTTCGCCCTCGGAGCTGTGGAAATTGCTTCACTTGCATCTCGCCTTCCACCTGGTAAGACAAGCAGGCCATGCAGGAGTCCTTGAGATAACAATAACAGCACAAATCCTCACCTCACCCTGTTCATGTTTCCTGTTGGAAATTATACCCAGCAGAACAGGGAGTGTTTCTGCTCCTGTATCTGACATGTAGGCTACTCTTGTATCCTGTGGGAGACATGTAGGATTCTCTCTCCCTTTCTTCTCAGTGGGGAACATGAGCTGGCCAGAACAGGATCAAGTCCCACTGTTACTCTCTTCCATGAAAATCCCCCTTGAAATTTTGAATTTCAGATTTGGGCTAACAGGAGGATATTTTCTTCCTCCACTCACATTTCCCCATTGGGAAAATCTACTTGGGAGAATCACTGGAGACAGCAGAGTATTGTCCATGCAGACAGAAGCATGGGACTGTCTTTTAACAGAAAAAAAAGATGCTATCTGGAGACCAGGGCTGGATAGCATCAGAGGAGGAGAAGTGGCTTCCTGTAACATCATCCAGTCTGCCCATCTAGCCTCTAGGAGCAGTAGATATCTCCAACTTTGGTAGAAGGGTTCAACGTTAATCTGCAGTCCTATGTACCTGACTGGAGCAAATCTCAGGTGCTTTAATGGTACTTGCTACTCATGGCTTCTGCTACCAGCCCTTGCAAGAAAACTGATGAATTGAAAAAACAATTAACCACCTCTCCCACTGTCCATCAAGAAAATTTGATTTCATGAACAAATCATATGTTCCACTGGCTGAACCATACTGGCTGATACCAGCTCTGATTTTTTGGTTCAATAAGCCTGCACATTAGCTGAACTGCCCTGCCATTCTTGATGTTGGTTTTTGTGACCATTAATTACTTCTTGTGCTCCCTGGAGCTTTAGGTGGGGAAAATTCCATGCCCTTAAGCTGATCAAGAAATAACTTGTGTTTGCAAGTCATCTATATTAGTTACACGTCGCATGTCTTTTCACAATTTCTGTCATTCTATGTTAATGCTGATCTTATCTACAGCTACCTGGTTGACTGAGTTGACATACTGTGATGACTAATCAAGTGAGTGCCCATTTGAAGGTATGTGGAACACTTGATTTCAATCCCTTCTCATCACTGTATTTCAGATTTAAACAAGAGCTGCTCACTTGGCTTTTTTTGTTGCATTTGTATATGCACCTGTCCTACAGGTGAGTTCAAGGTGGCATACGTGGCTCTCCCTGCATTTGGCCCCCTCTCCTCTGTGGATGTCCATGCTCTCTTTTCTTCTGTGAACACTGGATTTATAACACGGTTGAGATTACCAGACACAAAAGAGGCTTTTTAGATCCGTCAGTATTTGCGTGCTGTTGTGCTTCTGGGTCATCCTGCCTCATCTGAAACTGATGAGACATCTCAGGAAGCTGCTTTTTCATTTGTCTGAAGAAGATGACAGAAGGGAAGGGCTGCTTATTCTGTCTCAAAATGATCTTTTCATCAGTTCTGGATCCCCAGACCTCCATGCTTGCATCACTAGACGTCTGCGAAGAAAACCATCCCTGGACATTTCTTTTTACCAGACTGTAGCATATAGTTAGCAGACTTTCTCTGGCTAGGAGAGCTTCCAGGAAAGGGTTATCTTTTTAAAAATCACACAATGGTTACTACCTCTTTTGTTTCATTTTACAGGATTGCTGGACTAGACAAGTTGCTAACTTCGAAATCTAAAGGTGATAACATATTTCCCCTCCAAAGATGTTGTCCTTCAAATCTTCCATATTTGCATAATCAAATGATGCTCCTGCCTATCTCCAACGACCAAGCACCACACAAAAGCAAGCTAGGATGAACAAGCAAGTTTAATGCTAGGAGTAAAAAGTCTATTTAGAAACTTTGTGGAGTTTCAATTCTAATGGCAAGCTTATTGCCATGTACATATTTACAAGACTAAATTTTTAGTTTGCTGCTGTTGCTATTGTGTTTTTTTTCCATCTCCCTTCCCCCCACTCGAAGGGGAAGGGGGAATATGGAAGAGCTGTACAATATTGTTAGTGGTAGGAACTTTCTAGCTGGAAGCACTCTGGATCTCTGGGTCTTTAGTCAGGTGGACATTGGAGTTTTCCCCAATAGTGCATAACTATGACAGAAAAGCTAGAGTGCTGAATAAATGCCTTCATCTCAATTAGTCATTAAAGGCACACAAACCCTGGCAGGAGCCAAAGCATAAGCTGGAGAAGGCAGCCTGCAGCCTTCCCTCTAAATGTTGTTTCATGGCAACTCCTGCCATTGCTTATCATTTTGCTCTGCTAGTTAGGGCTGAAATGCTGAAGTAGTCATGTCAAAACAGACATGACAACGAGCCTGTCATTATAACCGGAGATCCTTAAAGAGGTTAAATTCAAGAGATTAAAAGAGCTGTCATTAGAACTGGAGCTCCTTAAAGAGGTCAGATAACATAAAGATGGGGAATACTAAGTAGCCCCTACTTGTACTAAAGGGTGCCTAGTTTTATATGTAGTATTAATCTCAGAATATTTTTCTTTCCTTGTTTACCCATCAACACATTCTTATAAAGAACAAATGCCTGTTGCTGTACCTTGTCACTCTAAGTAAGACTCTATTGCAGAGCTTTGGCTAAATTCTTCTAGCTGCACAGCAGAAGTGCAGGAATTCACAGAGCTGAATAGCTTCATGTTCCCCAGAATAGAACACTCCTTTTTCCTTATTAACTGGTGCTTATACTCTCAATAATTCTCTTTGAGACATTAGTAGGAGAAAGAATAAAAGATTTCATTAATTACAATTGAACAGATCGAACAGCAAACTGATCAAATTGACTGGCTGCTTCAACGAGCTTCAACAAACTCTAGAGAGGGGAAAAGCCACAGATCATAGAGGTGGACCTTTCTTTGAAATCAGAGGCAGGACGGAACAATCCGTTACTGCTGGATAGAGTGACAGTCAACCCAGCCCAGAAAGGTCCCTTCCAGCCAAACCTACTAAAAGTAGCATGCAAAGTTGCAAAAACTCCAAGAAACTCCCTATGCAGTGTAAAATTATTGTAGGTGAGGACTAATGTTGCCAAATCTGTAATAAGCATGACCTTGATATCAAATTGGTATGGCTTGTTTAGAGACTGAACCCTGAGGGAGAAGTCATTGGCATTTTTGACATGTGATTGGAGAAGGAAGGTGGGAGTTGATTGACTTTTGGAAGGGGGCAGTGAATTGTTTTTCCTTCTCCAAACTTTGGTAAAAAAAAACCCTCAGTAATAAAGCCTGCCTGAGCTGATAAGAAGCCTTTCATACTAGAAAATCTGTAGAAAATATGTTTAGGGAGGGAATGGAGGGCATGTTCTGACAGAAGAATACACTTGAGAGGTTCCAAATAGCTTCAGGGTTAAAAAAGCAAACTGGAAAAAGAGTACATGCACATTCTGATGTATCTATGGGGAAGATCAGGCAGATGAAATCCTGCTTTTGCTCAAACAACATGAGGAGGCTTTAAAGAAATAAAATGAACTGCCTGGCATTTTCAAAATTCACTGTGAGATGCAATATGCAGAGGAAAATGGACCATTTTAAATTGCTTGATGTTCCCTAGCTGAGCCCTGGCAATGCTGGAAACATCATTCTTCCTAATGAGATATTTGGATGTACTGCAGAATTGTTCTGAGGGACAGCAATCTCCCAAGTATTTGAAGGAGAGGGATTCACCACAGAAAAAGTGTCTCACTTTTTATGTATACATCGTACACAAGGGAATAGTCACCACAGCACAGACCTATTATTCTGGCCTCAGCACCTATTCCTTTTTGGCAGTCTAGCCAGATGGCTTAACTGATATTGACCAGGTATGAGGCAAATTATACCTTCAGGTTTATTCAGTGATTTACACAGCAACTTAAAATATTTGACCAAAGAAGAAGAGAACAGAAAGTTGAAAGTAAACTGACATGAAGAAATGGGGGAATAAGGTAATAATGTGGTGTTATAATCAAAGGATATATTATGAGACATGATGCAGATTGTACAATGGCCCCAGGGGGAAAACATGACTCTCAATGAGGAGAAATGTGACTATGGAGTCCAGTGTACAGTATATGCTTTGGAGAGCACATCATTGATGGAGAGGATAAACGCCCCGAACCTAAGAAAGAAAGCAACTGTGATGTGTCCAATTCCACAATCAATCAGGAAAATCATCTGTTTCCGTAGATGATACATTTTCTTGGATGATTTCTGCCTCACCTGTCTGATCGTGTAACATGACTGAACAAACGGTTGACATTGTCTGTGAACTGAATCAGGAACAAGACATTCAGCAGATCACAAAAGGTTTGACTGTGGCATCAGTTCCACTTCAGATCCAAGGAGGACAAAGTATCATTTTGGCAGAAATGACTAGATAGGTTGCCTTGATTTGTGAAATAAAGAACAGGGTGAAATATTATTGAAAAAGGCAAGAATGAGCATACACAGAAACACTTATTTTGCTCATACTGGAAAAAAATGTTTAAAGGGGAAACAGACAAGATAATTTCCATATGGCATAAGCCTACACATAAGACAATTCACAAGACAGTGAGAGAGAATTCTTATCAGAGATAATAAGGGAAGGATGAGGACCCACCTGAGACTAAGCATTATCTCCAGAAGGGAAGATTGCTTGCGAGAATTTGAACACAATTGGTCCCAGCATTTGAAAAATTTAAAATACCATTAGGAAATGATTTTTGTGGAGAAGATGTGAGAGAATTCTTCATTTAGTACAGTGATTCTTAACCTTGGGCTACTCAGTTGTTTTTGGACTGCAACTCCCAGAAGCCTTCACCACCATCTGTGCTGGCTGGGGTTTCTGGGAGGTGCAGTTCAAAAAACACCTGAGTAACCAAGGTTAAGAACCACTGATTTAGTAGACCTGATTTGAGGTCATGCACCTTCATGGCCTGTTTCCAAGGAATAACTTGTATGCAGTTCTGGTCCTTTCTCAACACATTTCTGTCACTTGCATTGTGCACTTTTCCACAAGACAGAGACAGCAAAGAACAAGATTGCTCACATGGATGTAATCCCACAGACTTAAAATCCCTTGTAAATTCTTTAAATTATCTTGATGTTCCATGTCAATGGAGCTGTGAATGCATGGGTCACTGAAAGTTTTGGACAAGCAACTGAGCCTTACATGGCTGTATTTTATAAGCAGGTAGAATGCACAATCTCCGCCTTTAATAGAATCATGTTGGGTCAGATGTGTATGAGACAGAATGGCATCTCCAGGTGAGTCTGCTGTAAAAGCAACCACTATAAAAAGGTCCAATGGACTTAAAAACATTTCTTTAAAAAACTAAACAAATGAGAATGGAAATGAAATAAGAGCAACCTCACTAACTTCATAACATGAAGTATGAAGAGGCCTCCTTCTAGAAAAGTCCTACACCAGTCAATATATATAAAGATTTTTAAAGACTGGTTTCCTGAAATGTACATTGACTGTCTTGTTGATCTGACTGTCTTTTTTACTAGTCAATAAGACCTATTTTTTACTAGTCAGTGAGACTTAAATAAATCTTTTTTTTTTCTAGTCCACAGTAACTTGAGGACAGCTCTTATCTGTCATTAAATACATTGTTCAGAACAGTAAAGAAGTGTTTTCCACAAGATAAGGATCAGGTGTTCTGTGTTGCCCCAAACAAAAGAGTATAATTCATGACAGCAACCCCACAGTAAATAACATGTGATGGTGTCTTACACATGGATGTCTCTTTTCTTCTGAAGAAGGACTATCTAGCTTTTTTTCTGCCATCTTCTACCTTACAAGAATCACCTCATAACAACATGACTCTTACAGTTCCTCAGCACAGAACATGAAAACTGAGGAAGACTCTGAAATGCAAAATCTGAGGGCTGCAAAGAATGTCTTTTGTTTTAAGATGGTTTGGACAAGTGAAGAAACTTCATGGAGTGCAAAATCCAACAACACAGCTACTGTCAGCACCATGTCCTCAAAAGCACGTTGCACTAAAGCTCTGGCTAAAGCTCAGAAAACTTTACTGGAATACAACTCCCAAAATCTCACAGCCAGCCTGAGGGAATCTGGGAGTTTTACTTCACAGAAGTTAGTTTCTTCCAACACTGGTTTAAGCACACCTACTTTCTTCCTATAACATTACATGTTTTGTTTAAAATTTCACTTTAATGACTACTGCTCCGAATAGTTTTGGCCCTAGGTAACATAACCTTACGTAATTGGGAAATGTCCAAGAGCCATCTATTTTTTGTGTTTCAGTTTTGCTCCCCTCCCCTTCAGGTACAGCTGCCTATTACAATATCTTTCAAGTAGGGCCTTATACAGAAAGAGTACCCAGATGTAGAAATAGCTGCAGTTCCCTTCACAAGTTACAGAGGGGAAAAAATAACATAAAATCGAGAATCACCCTTGCAATTCTCAGGAAACTCCCTCCTCATGGCAACTCTTAAGGCAGGCCTTCAAAGAGATCTTTCGCACACTCCATGAGAGGATCAGTCATGATAATAATAATAATAAATTAATTAACTATTTGCAAAGAATTGGAACCTATCCTGACATCATACGGTGAAATTGAAATGGAATGCTTACATTCAGCCTAGGCTTTCTCCATTTCAACTATAGTGGCCAGAAAACTTTGCAAGGAGGAAACCTCTCCATCAAGCTAGATTTTTGAGAGAATCCAAGCAGACTCTTTTATCAATCTGTCTTGCTCTCTTATATTATTGTGCATAATGGATGAGTTCTCGTTATCTGTATGATGCACAGCTTGTTCTGGAATTCTCTGGTTCAATTTAACACCAAATTGCAATAAATGTGCTGGTGGAGGACAGAGGGAGACAATAAACTTTTTCTTACCAGAATTCTTTGATACAGGTTCATAAAATGCTTTGTGGTACAACCAATCATGGTAAAATAAAATCAATTACCGTATTTTTCGCTCCATAAGACGCACCTCTCCATAAGACGCACCAAATTTTTAGGAGAAGAAAACAGGGAAAAATAATCTGTTTTCTTCACTCCATAAGACGCACAGACTTTCCACCCCCCTATTTTGTGGGGGGAAAGTGCGTCTTATAGAGCGAAAAATACGGTAACATATGCCAGGCAATGCAGAACAATGAAAGGATGACTTCTGGATTACCCCTTAGATCTCATAATGCATGCATGAAGGAGTGTTTGCTATGACCTATAGATCTACTTCCAGTGTTTAAGAAAAAAGAAATAAACAAAAAAATCAATCTGAAACGCCTATTTTAAAAAATATCTCAAGAATGGGCCCATTTTTACACTGTGTTGTTTGTGTCCAGGATAAATCCTTGGCCCAGTATTCCAAATGGAACATTTTTGCCATGCCAGGTGATTACCACAGGTCCATTTCAGTGAAATGTCACTTATTACATGGAAAGTTATTGGCCATGAAACATATTTTCTATGTAGTTTAATTTTAGTTTAATTTCAGATTAAACTACATAGAAAATATGTTCTGCAGTTTAAACTAAAAAAACATCTTAAACTACAGAGTTTAACACGCCCTTTTTCATGCATCATTTAAGACCTTAGACCAAATCTCCAGTGGAGACAACATTGAAGTGCAATTGTCTCTGTCCTTTTCTTACTCAAGTTTCTCGTCCCCTCACTTCCCTGTATTTTCTCATCCACCTGCCTAGCTCTTCTTAGTTTAGGCTATATGTTCCTAAGGCATAAGGGACGTGGTGGTGCTGCGGATTAAACTGCAAAAGCCTCTGTGCTGCAAGGTTGGAAAACCAGCAGTCATAACATCAAATCCACATGACGGAGTGAGCTCCCGTCACTTGTCCCAGCTCCTGCCAACCTAGCAGTTCGAAAGCAGGTAAATGCGAGTAGATAAATAGGTACCACCACGGTGGGAAGGTAACGGCATTCCGTGTCTAGTCGCACTGACCACATGACCACGGAAACTGTCTATGGACAAACGCTGCCTCTATGGCTTGGAAATGGGGATGAGCACAGCCCCTTAGAGACAGACACGACTGGACTAAATGTCAAGGGGAACCTTTACATTTACCTCCTAAGGCATGGACCTATCATCCTCATGTCTCATTCTCACACACAAGGATGAGGAACAACATTATTCTCCTCATCATTAAGCAGTGAGGAATTTTCTGGGAGTCCACACATTGGGGAGAACAAAGTTTTTTAAAAAGCAATTTTTGTACAGTTGTGTAAAACTGGCAGGTTTTGTACAAAGTTGCACAGGTTTTGTAATTGTGTGAATTTTCTTTCTCTCTCTCTCCCTCTCTCTGTGTGTGTGTGTGTGCGTGCGCGCGTGTGTGACCATGCGCGCTTTGCTTCTCAAAGGGAAAGACACTTGGGACCTTTTGTTGCAAACTGCAGAGACCAAGAGTTCAGGGGTTTCTATGTAATGTAGCCCTTGTGGAGGTGAAGAGTGTCACAGGACTTTGGAAATCCTTATTGAATTTTTTCTCACATTGAGATGAACTAAGTCAACAATAATGAGGAATTTAGTAAGCATCCTTTCCATCATGTGAGTCGATACAATGAAGACCATGTACATTAACAGCACCATATCAGTCTCCATTGCCATATTCTCCATGTCTTACTCAGATATCAAGTAGTAACTGAAATGCCAGACTAACTATAAAAGATCTAAAGTTGTTGGATGAATGTCTATCAAATCACAGGTCTCCTAGTATTTTTTAAATATGGTGCTTCTTTGCAAGGAAATACAGCAATATTCATGAGCACACTAGCTATGGGTTTATGCACAAACTACTGAGCTTTAAAGCATTTTGGAACCTGAGATTATAAGCAGTCCCAAATAGATATCTTTAATACCAAAGAAAGAAAGAAAGAAAGAAAGAAAGAAAGAAAGAAAGAAAGAAAGAAAGAAAGAAAGAAAGAAAGAAAGAAAGAAAGAAAGAAAGAAAGAAAGAAAGAAAGAAAGAAAGAAAGAAAGAAAGAAAGAAAAGAAAAGAAAAGAAAAGAAAAGAAAAGAAAAGAAGTACTGTAATCAACATTTTTGGACACTATGTGGTCTCTTCAATTGGATACATCTTAAGGTCTTAGTACATCATAATCCAGCCTTACTAGCAAAACTTTTTTTTTAAATGAAGAGTGACAATTTATCCCTCTCTTTGAATGGATCCAGGAGAAGACAGTGATTAAAATTATACTAATTTATCTGTAGCTCCATGATCTCTCCAAATGTTTTTAAATAAGATTTTACCTTATTGAGACACATAAATGGGTTTTCTGTTAATTGATACAGCTGGATCTAAGGAGAATTTGAACAA
The DNA here is from genome assembly GCF_051106095.1 of Pogona vitticeps. Lineage (NCBI taxonomy): Eukaryota > Metazoa > Chordata > Lepidosauria > Squamata > Agamidae > Pogona > Pogona vitticeps. Next base: position 62,980,560 of record NC_135787.1, read on the forward strand.
ACTCATTGTGGCAGAAAACTTGGAAAATTTCTTTTAAAAAGTAATTAGTTATAGTTACATCATTCCAAGGCACTTAAAGTAGTTTCTGTTACAGTTACCTGTTTCTTAGATCTTCATTTCCCCATTTCTTGAAAGAAAGGCATTGCTTGCTGCCAGCATAGTGCCATCTTCTGAGGAGGTAGATGAAGTGCCTTATGGCTTCCTCATTACTCAGCAAAGAACTGAATCTGAAAGACACTGAAAATATGCTAGGTTCAACTGCAGGACTGAGAGAAGGGTCTTTAAGTGTTGCACAGTGTGTCCCTACTGAGGCAGGGAAGGTGATAAAGGAAGCGAAAGAGGGACAGGGCCCCCCACAGAAAGCCCCTTTGACATGAGGATGGGGACAGGTAGGACCCAAGGAAAGCAGAGCTCCATATTCAATTCTCCAAAAGAACCCCTCCGGTTTATGAGAATGGGATGATGTGCTTCTGTATCCATGATTCAAAACCGAGGAAATGGCCCAGTATTGCTGCAAAATATTGTACCTGCATTGCCAGCAGGAAAAAGAATGCTTTACACAGCAAAGGGGAGCCTGAATGTTGACAACACCAAATGGCAACAGTCAAGACGGTCTACAGGATACCGTCTTCTCCTCACTACCATTCACACTTGTTGAAAAAGACCCCTGACAATTGCTTTGGTTCTCCCAATATTTCTTGGTGAATGTGAAAAACTGAGAGGCTGTGGTGCAGCTCACTAAACACTGGGAGGTGTGGGTGCGAAACAAGCTTCTGAGCCCCTCAGAATGACTGCTCTATTATAAAACAAATTCAAAGAATCAAAAATGTTGTGTTTCTCAAGGATTCCCATAAGCAGATACCACTTAGCTTTCTTTGGCTTAACCATCAACTGCTTCTTTCCAGGAATCCTATGACTTGAAATGTCCTTCAAAGTGCTGCATGTCAAGAAGTTATGAGATATTTAATGGCCGTGTCATTGGCACAAACATTAATGTTATATTTATTAGTTAGTTCAGGAGTGGGAGGGAAGGGACATGATGGCACTGGGGGTTAAACCACAGAAGCCTCTGTGCTGTAAAGTCAGAAGACAGTCGTCGTAAGATCGAATCCACATGATGGAGTGAGCACCCGTCGATTGTCCCAGCTCCTGCCAACCTAGCAGTTCGAAAACATATAAAAATGCAAGTAGATAAATAGGTATCACCTCGGTGGGAAGGTAACGGTGTTCCGTGTCTAGTCACACTGACCATGTGACCATAGAAACTCTCTTTGGATAAACGCTGGCTCTATGGCTTGGAAATGGGGATGAGCACCGCACCCTAGAGCCAAACACGACTGGATTAATTGTCAAGGGGAACCTTTACCTTTACCTCAGGAGTGGGAGACTTTTGGCTCTCCATGTCTATTGGAGTTATAATACCTGTAATTCTCTACCACTGGCTATGCTGTGTGGGGATTCTTGGAGCTAGAGTCAAAATATTTGACTCAGTTGCAAGAATACTGCTGTTTTTCACACTGATTTTTTTTTTTACTACAGAAAAACACACTGAATTTTTTAACTGATGAAACAGAAAACACACAATGACTGCAAGGTTGTTTTTATTAGCAGAATTTCAAGTGCCTAAGAGAATACTATAGAGTCTATGGTGAAATTGGCAGGGGCTTGGAGGGGTGGGTACTGGATGACTATACACAGGTTAAATGGGTGAGCTACCGTATATTATTATATATTTTTAAATATAGCATTAAAAATATTTCCTCAGACAGGAACTAAGGATTTATGGCCATAAAGGATGCTTTCTTTTCACACTGAAGGCCATGGTAAAGTTAAACATGACAGACACCTGCCATGTGGGATGACTGGAGACATATTCTGATTGGCCAGAATGCTATGTTATGCAAATAGCTCTTTCAGAATTCTCAGAAGTTACAAAAAAACAGAATGATTTCAGAAGTTTCAGGGGTCAAAAAACAGTAATTAAAGGGTCTGAATTAGAGCCAGGAATGGCAGAATTCCTGTGGAAGAAGAGACAAGAGGTTAAAATGGAGTTTTTCTACCTAGGTATACAAATCTCATCTTATCAATGTTTTCATCTCTTTTCTATTAGCTGCAGATTGTGTCTTTACATGGGTAAACAGTGTTATTTTTTTAAAAAATCACAACTAGAAAACCCTTTGCCCAAACGTCCCCAAATTAGACACAGAGCGAGAACAGACTTTCTACTACATCTGTGTTGATTTTAGTGCTGATCTGAGGTCCAGTTTCATAGTTCAGAAGGGGTGTGGGTGGTCCTGATACTTTACTTATTTGTGTCCATCCTGGAGTAAGGGCTCTGATGACGGTTACTAAAAAACACATTAGAATGCTTCAGGATGTTGGCATACATGAATTCTCACATTCACCTTACCATCACCTCAGGAGCTGCAACAACTGTGAGAGGTAGTGAGTTCTCTAGCACTAGAGGTGTTCAAGAGACTGTTAGACAACTATCTGTCAGATAAAGATGGCTTTGGATTCCTGCATTGACTAGGGGGTTGGACTCAACGGCTTTATAGACCGCTTCCAACTCCATTATTCTATGACTCTATGATTCCATATTTCTTCTTGACCATTTTATGAGTCTATAGCTTCTGTATATTTTATACTACAAAACTACTGAAAGACAGTACAACAGAAAACTACAAAAGGAAAAGAGTTATCCATTGATAAGACACAATTACACTTAGTTATACCTTGATAACGGAAGTAGAAACCAGTTCCAAGTAACTAGTTATTTGCAATCATGTAATACTGATCTATTCTCAAAGACTTTTAATGGCTCATTAAGATATGTCAGCTTGTATTGCCCTTATTCTCCCCTTTTCATATTGCAATATAGACATCTTACATTGCAGCATGCTATTGTGTGCTCTAATATGCTCCCGTGCCAGAGTTCATGAAACAAACAGCCCAAATATGTACTGGCTAGTCATATTTGTATCCCATCTTTCCTCCTGTGAACTCAAAGCACTGTGCATGGTGCTCTCTGCCTCCTCACCAGATACTCTCAACAGCCCTGTGAGGTAGGTCATAGGTCTCAGGGCTGTTTTGATCTGAGCCTCTTTGCCCTTGCAGAAAGATGGCATGCGTGTACTCTTTATTCAGAACAGAGAGTACTCTGTCTCCTCCTTTTTCTTGCTTATTTTCTTCACTTGCTTTTCTGCACCACTCTTCATCAGTCTCTCCAAAATGCACAGATAATGAAGAAACAGAAACTAAAAAATTGGTAATTTGTCTCAGCATGGTGCAGAACAAGCGCAAAACGACCCTCCTCTGGAAATCTTATTATACCCCCATATCAGAAGCACAGTTAAGCTTTACTTGATGCCTGCCTTTTAAAACTCCCACAGGCCTCTTTGCAGTTAGAGAATCAAAAGCACATTAATGCCTCAGCCGTAAGCTGTGTTTGAAATACTTTAACCTTTGTATGGCAAGAATTAGTACAAACCCTTCTTTGCAAATTTTCCAACCAATTTTCTAGCAATTACTCGATCCATTGTCCAGTGGCAGAAGGATGAAATTGGTTGGTGGGAAGCAGCAGTTCTCTTAAGGCCATTCATCATGTGTTCTGACTTCCTGATACTTGCTTTTAAGTGTAACATATTAAGCTGTGTGTCTGAACAGTGGTGATGTTCTACACGATATGTACATTGATAAAACTTCCTTCTTGTAGTTTAACTCCCTCTCTTTTCCACAATGAGTGCATTTTGTTTTATTAAAAATGTGGGGCCCAGGAGGCTTTCTTCCACATCATTCTGAAATCAAGAACACAGCATCCTCTCATCTCATTCAGGTACCCCTATAACACACACACACACACACACACACACAAAAGTTATGAATAAATATGACCTGGTACTGGATTATTCAGTAGTAGATGAAGGCCCTGCTGTGTATCAGCTGCTAACTTTTCCAGATAAAGTGGCTTTTATTGTGACCAAGGGTGCTTGTGGAAGCACAATCTATCCATCTCTTACACTATTACTTCACCACCTTGTGCCCTTCTGGCCACATTGCCTTTTCATCCCTCAGTTCCTAGAAGCCCAGATATACGATCACTTTGCTGCTCGCAGAAAGTTAATCCAGGCAGAATCACACACCTGTGTTTTGCTCTTGTTGCTTCACTAACCTATGTTTGGTTGACTACAGCAGTGGTTCTTAACCTGGGTGCTATTGCCCCCCCAGGAGGCGATTTCATTTTTCAAGGGGGCAATGGAACGAAAAGGGGCAATCTGGGGGCGAAGGAATAGAAGGGAGTGATAGGGGGCAATGGAGCCCCTGCACCACCACCGCCATTGAGGAAATGATCATTGCCCCCCTCCCCGCGCTGCTGGATCCAGAGCACCTGGTGCTGGCAGCAGATATGGTGCCACCGGTGCTGCCAGATTCATAGCTATTGCACATAAGAAAATCACACATTTCAGGCGCTGAATGTGGTATTTAAACAGCAGATATTTGAATGGCTTCACTAACAGTCCCACACCTTTGCAGACTTCTAAGAATATCACACAGTTGGCTCAAATGTTCTGGCAAAGAGTAACCAGAAATAATTGCATCACCTAAATAGATGAGACAAGCAATCCACTGCAAAGCAGCAGGGACTAGTTCTATTAACCTCTGACAGGTGCTTGAAGTATTGTATAGGTCAAATGGAAAAACATTGAATTCAGAAAGGGCCCTGTGTGTTATATGTGCTCTTTTCTCTCTGCCCCTGGGTGCATTTCAGCTTCCTAATAGTCATTGACTAAGTCTAATGTAAAAAGTCACTGTGACATACTCAAGATATCTTCCACCCAAAGGAGTGATAAGTATAATCCTTTATAGGGCAGCTGTTTCAGTTGTCTATAATTAATACAAAACTTCATTCTGCCATCTTTTTCCAAACAAGAACCACAGGGACAGCTTAAGGACTGACAGATGTTTGATGTATGTCATTTCCCTCCTTCTCTGCATGGAAGTGCAGGGGTGCTCTTCTTGGGCCACATTTAACAGACTGACCCTGTGTCTGATGCTGTGCAAATTTGGTTCAGCCCATATGAGGAATCTCCATGGGTAAGATATATCTTCTCCTCTGACCTTTTGCTTTATCAATATCTGGTGTAAATGTCAGTTGCTGGACACCCTGAGCCTTTTTCCTTTCGTCTGTTTTTCCAGTTTTGTTTTGTATTACAGTCGTGCCCCACTTTACGATTGCCCCACATTACGACGAAACCGCATTATGACGACGTTTTTGCGATCACTTTTGCAATTGCAAAATGATGGTCTAAATAGGCTTTTTTTGCTTTATGATGATTGGTTTCCTGCTTCGGGAACCGATTCTTCATAAAACGACAATTTTCCTACAGCTGATCGGAAGTTTAAAAATGGCCTCTGGGTAAATAAAATGGTTCCCCGCTGTTTTCTGGGACGGATTCCTCGCCAGACAGCCACCGAAAATGGCTGCCCGATGGAGTATCTTCGCTGGACGGTGAGTTTTTAGCCCATTGGAACGCATTAAACGGGTTTTAATGCGTTTCAATGGGTTTTTTATTTTCGCATTATGACATTTTCGTTCTACAGCAATTTCACTGGAACGAATTAACGTTGTAATGCGAGGCACCACTGTATTTCCTTATCCTCAACAATTAGGAAAATTCTCCAGGTTTTGTGTTGTGATGTATAAGAGGAGGTTCTGGAGTTAGATTTACAATTTGTACCACAAGGGCTCTTGTTTGTTTTGTGAGTCCCTGAGTCAGTATCACTAGATATTTCAATTTCATGGCTCTAAATGTTTGATGTTCAATTTTCCCACTTTTCTAGATCACGATTTAGGTTCAGTTCACTAGTTAGGGCAAAGGTGTCATCAGTTTCAGATTTTGCACTTGTCAGCCAAATCTGGACCTCCCCTTGTCCTGCACGAGCAATGAAATTATCTCATGCTAACTTTGTCCTACATTTTAAGACGCCCGTTGGAATAAGCCTTTGGCAGCATACATTTTATACATTGCTTTCCATAGACTCTGAGGTCTATTCTTGCCCAGTCCTCATGAAACGGAGTCAAGCTGTTTTTTTCAGGCAGTAGCCATGTTTGCTGGGGGGTTTTATGGGAGTTAAATTCCCCCTTGCAAAAGTAATTTACCTATCTCTGCTTTTTCTGACCATTACACAAGTAATCATAGTTTTGGATGCCACAGAAAGTTTGCTCAGGCACATATCTTGATAACCCATGAGAGAATGAAAAGCAAAACTATCTCAAATGAAAGATAAGACTTGATATCATTCAGAATCAAATACATATAAGAGAGAGATGAAATCATGTTTACCCCATAAAGAGTTTACTTCCTTTAGGCTTTTTTCTTCAAGTATGTCAAGAACACAAGAAGTTTTAGATATATTGTTTCAAAGGTTATCAAACAGTATACAATCCTCAAAGATACCCTTTTAAAAAGGGTCCTAATTTGATTCTGCTGATTTGATCACCAGCTCGCTATTTTCTCCTTCATAGGATGAGCCTCAGATGAGTTCATATTTGCATGAATTATTGGCTGGGCATGTGCCTGTTCTGTTTACTTCCATTGAGCTGGCAGTGTGTGTTTTAGTTACACGATTTGGTTATTTTAGAAATGATCTGCAAGCAGCAGCCCAGAAAAGATGCTGTCACTGAAGCGCAAGGCAAATTTCAGTCCACTGGCATCAAAACTTATAATGAAGATGATAATAAAATGTGAATGCGAATAATGAGATGTGAATGAAAACCATTCTGATCGGGTGGGCGGGAATGACAAGAAAATACCTAGCTTGATGTCTGTTTGAGACAGAAAAGATAGAAAAGAGCTGCTCTGATGAATACAGAATAGTAAGTTATGAACGGAAATTATATTGAATTAAAGGAAAGAGAAAGAAACTGTTTCTTTTAAAGTGCATCCCAACTGAGCCATCAACGAATCCCTCCTCCAGATGTCTGGTAGCTCAGAATAAAATTAAACTGTCATCTACTCTCTTTTTTTGTAAAATTTCTTGCTGTCCTAATGGTAATTTAAATAACTTTTAAGACTGAATATGTAAGAATACATGGACAGGATCCAACTCTGTTTTAACTCTTAAACAGTACCAGTTTGAGTTTCCATTTTGTGATGGCAAAATTGTTATGGGAACTTTAGGGGAACTTAGTTTGCCCCAGCCTCCTGCCCATAAAGGTATCAGCTTGCAAAATGCATGGTCCCCCAGGTGATTAACACGACGGGTGTAGTGGTGAGAGATAATGGGACTTGTACTTCAGAACATTGGGTGGAGCCCAAGGTTGGGAAGTACGGAGGTGCAATTGACCAGAGAGTAGCAATAAACAGGCTATGTTAATTAGCGCCATCTGTCTTTCCATGTCCATTATTCTCTGTTTAAGGGCTGATTTTGCTTCATCCCATTGCATACTCAGAGAAGCCCATAACTTGCAATTTGTTTAGGACCGCTTTCAACCAATTTGATTGAAAATTGTCCTCTAGAAGTAAATGGGTTAATCCCTGTGAATGATAATTTATTTTAAGCCAGTACTGAAGGGAGGCTAGTGTAATTTTGGCTACCATTCTTAGTGAGCCTGCGCATTTGGGACACATCTTGGTACTTCAAGAATTGCTCTAAGGAATTTAGTCTGAACCTGCTCTATCGGGTCAAAGCAGCTAGATGGAGGCCCTATAAAGGTGCTGTAGAGCAGTGGTCCCCAACCTTGGGCCCCCAGATGTTCTTGAACTTCAACTCCCAGAAATCCTGGCCAACAGAGGTGGTGGTGAAGGCTTCTGGGAGTTGCAGTCCGTAACATCTGGAGGCCCAAGGTTGGGGACCACAGCCATAGAACATCTGGCTGACCACCTTTGCTGAAAGAGTTTTTGGGCTGCTGGAATATATCAACCCCCTTTTGAGTAGTAGATGGCATTTGCTGTTTTTCCCCCTTGGCTCATTGTATATGAGCCTTTCGGAGCTTCTAACACATGTGGTGGACGTGCAATAAGGCCAAGGAATTTTAGAAAATGATTCATGAAATGATAGAGAAAATTTTAGGGGTTAAAATTGCTTTGACACCAGAAAGCTCCTTACTGAATATATTTCCACCTATACTCGAAAAAAACAAGACCTACTTGACCTTACACCTGATAACGGCAGCTGGAATTGTATATGCCAGTAAGTGGAAGATGACAGAGATCCCAACAAAGAAGGAATTTATTGAGAGGATTTTGGAACTAGGAGAAATGGATATTTTGACAGATACATTAAATGACAGACTGGATAATAATAATAAATGGGAGCCTCTTTATACGTGGATGAAATCTACATCAATTTAAATAGAATAGATTAGATCAATACTATGTTAGAGAGTATTAAATTAAATGAATGGAATATATTGTAATAAATCACTCTGGTTGCAACAGATCAAAAAGTAGAAAAAATACAATAAAATATTTTTTAAAAGAGAATAAGGGAACCCTCTGAAGCTGCAGAAATGGCAATTCAGGGAGTTTCAAGTGGTCTCAGCAAAGATAACCTCTCCATCCCTTTCCTCCAGCTGCCAATTTCTGCTGGATCCTTCCCTGGTTCTTCTGTGAAAAAAAAACACACACCCTTCCATCCATGGAACATTCAAACTGGGTCCGAGCACTTGTTCAGAATTGTACTCTGCTCTAACACCAACCGTTGTAATGGGTTTTGGCAGAATTATGAACTGTCTTAGGAACACATGAAAAAAAAATCTGCAGAACAAAAATAAGAATGGAACTGCATTTCTAGCTCATGATTTCTAATTCATTCTGGAGATTAACACAGATCTTAATAAATGCTAATCACTGTACAAGCAAAGCATATACATTCAAGCTTATCAGGAATGAATTAATGTGAATTCAGTCATTTGGAAGACACCACACTGAATAATAAACTACAATATAACGTGCAATGTACTCCCCAAATATTCTCTGGATCACCCCAATGCTTATGTCCAAACTCCAAAGTGAGTGCTACCTATGAGCTGCTCTGGTGTGTTGCCTAGTACAAGAGCTTGCTTTGAGGAAACATGCTTTCAGGTGTGATGTATCAATAACTCATATTAGAAAACATGTAACATTTGTGTAATGTGTTACATTGTAATTTTGTAGTGCAACATCAGCATTTTCCCCATGCAAATGTAATTCACAAAACCCATGTATGGTAAGACTGAAAGCGGATTAGTATCAGAATGAATCCAGTTTACTGTAAAGGAATTAGCTTAGAGTCAAGAGAGAGGTTGGAGCAAAAGTTAAAGCAAATGTTAGGTAACTATGAGCACTATGGGTGTTTCTGTCTTCATATTTATGCATGACTGCAAACTTCAACAAAATGATTAATCAAACATACTGACACATGAGATTTTTCCAAATACTGTTAGCACATTGTGTTTAGAAAAATCTATTACTTACACCCATGACCAAATCAAAATTTAAGCACAGCGAACAAAACAAAACTTTCATAACTGTTCTTAAAAATTTCTTTAATGGAAATGCAAAATGCACAGGGAAATTCAATACCGTTGGAAATTGTGACTTTAGTTCAAATGGGCTTGCTTAGCAAAACTTTGTGCCCTGAAAGTTCAAAGTGAAAACAAACCTGATGCAAATCATGTATTGGAAAGAAATGGCAAACCACAATAGTTTGGAAAGGATATTTAATGCAAAATTCAGCCAGCCCAACACAGGGTAAAAAAGCATACATGAACCCACTCATTTGAACAGCCTTCACTACACTCAGCTGTGTTAGCCATGTAACTGACTGCCTCTGTAGATCCCAAACTGCTCTTGGAATGCTTCCTTTTAATAATGGGCTTCTTCCAATACCAGCTAAAAGCTAAGTCACAGTTGTCAAGTTATTCCTGTGAATTGTAGGGCAAGGAGGGAAACCCAATCTGGTCCTGTGGGCTTCCCTAGAGACCACGCTTCTCTCCCCATGACACCACCCAGGACTTCCCCAATTCCAGTATGTTCCCCCACCCTCCAGTCTAAAGGGTTGAAACATATACAACTGGTAGTAAGTTTACCCTAAAATATGACTGTGAGCTTTATAGCTGTTCTCATTTTTTCACAAACAGCCTTGCCTTGCCTTGTACTGTATAGCAGTGGTCCCCAACCTTGGGGCTCCAGATGTTCTTGGACTTCAGCTCCCAGATATCCTGGCCAGCAGAGGTGGTGGAGAAAGTTTTTGGGAGTTGTAGTCCAAGACATCTGGAGGCCCAAGGTTGGGGACCACTGCTGTATAGAATAACAACAAATTACTTTGATAGTGTTTTTGAAGCATTAGAAGGGCATGACAAGTATTATTTAAGTATGAGATAGCTAATTGATTGTGCCATCAAGTCAGTTCTGGGTTATGGCAAACCTTTCCAGGGATTTCTAAAATACTTAGAACTGGTTTACTATTCCCTTCTTCTGAAAGGTGCTCTGGAACAGTACAGCTTGTCCAAGGCTACACAGGCTGGCTCTTCTTCCAGAAAGCACACTGGGGAGTGGAACTCCTAGCCTCTGTCTCTGATGTGAGATAACGTAACTCACTGAGCTACCCAGCCAGCTAGGCTTCATTTACTGTGTTTTTAAAATGGAAAGGGCAGACAACCTACTACAGTATGTACATTTTTAAAATCAACTTGGAAAATGAAGTTCCTTATGATGCTTGTGATGTGCTTAATTCTTCCAGAGGACTAGCATTATGATTGTTTGGTGCAAGAATAACAACCCTGGGCAAATGCTTCACATGTTCTGTCCAGAGGCAGAAAGTCTTGTGATTGGCCCATTAGATTCCTGAAGCTCTATGCACATCGTAAGTATGATCATGTTTTCACTGGGAATCAAACAACACTGAGGTTCTTTTTCAAAAACTCATTGGTTCTTAAATATGAGGTCCCAGACATTCTCAGGCTGTAAATCCCAGAAGTCGCAATCATTGGCCGTACTAAGGCTTGAGGGAGTTATGATCTAAGAACAACTGGAGCCCTAAGTTTGTGAACCACTGGGAAAGAACTACACGACAAGCATTGAATAAACTAAAACCTGAGGATTGAGGCAGCAGTTGAAAGAAATAGAATTTCTTGGAATCATTATAAGTTGCTAACACATTAGTGACCTTTCAAGTAAATGCTGGAAACAATTATGTTCCAGGAGGAAAAAAAAGTAATTTTACTACAGTACTAAATTCAGTGCATTTAAACAGGAACCAGAGGAGTAAAATGTTATGTTCATCTTTAAACAGGAGCTCCATTCATTCTATCCAAGCTCCCCGAGTCATCCCAACCATTAAGCAGGCTCACAGTGCCACCTGGTGGACATGTGCTGCATAGTTTTAAGGATTACTTGTTTTACCCGTGCCACCCATTAAAGCAATGGAATCTGCAATATTAAACCTGTATATTAGAGATGAGATATAGAAGACAAAGCTGAATTATTTTATTAATAATTTATTGTCAGTAAGAAAGACTGGCTAATGGTAGATTTCAGTAAAAACCTTTACAAGACCATTGCATCACAAATATACAGACACTATAAAAACTGTGCCAAGGTGTGGTTTTGGTTCTAAACAGGTATGTGGTGGGCCCCAAAACACTTTTCAAGAAACGAAAAAATGTTTACTGCTCTAGAGTACAGAAACCCATGAAGGCCATTTCCACATTTTCTGCTGGGAAAATATCAGTCATCTTTTACAGCTGGAAATTATGTACACTTGGAAATGCCTGAATACACTGAAATGTATAAATGAAATGTCAAACACCCGTGATGATAAACAAAAATAGTGATATTTTACTTCATTCCTGAAGGTCATGAAACCTAGTAGATGCAGGGAGTTGTTTAGACGGCACATTAAACACCACTAAATCAGTGGAACTCAAATTTGGAAATTATCTACAAAAATCTAGTTAAAATTACTGAAATTAAAACTGTACATAAAAATTTACAAAAAAAGAGATATGATAAAAATGATTTGTTCTTGAAAGATATAAATACATATATCATGCTAAAATGAGGAAATGGTACGTGTTTTTGCTTTATTTCTTTAACATAGACAATGAAGATACAAAAAACACTGGGTGAGGGGAATGGCACAGCCAATGGGGGACCTGTGATCAGTCCAACTGTAGGAGGGTCAGGCAATGGAAAAATCAGTTAATAGGTTGAGATGAGCTATGTGGTCCAGTGCAGCCATGCCAGTTTTAGCTCACTGAAACAAAAGCACTCAAGCACTGCTAAGGGAGGAGGAGGGGCTCTCCAAGATTTCGCTAGAATCTTTTTTTTTTTTAAGTACATTAACATCCAGGCACTTTTATTGAGGAAGAGTGTCAGACTTCTGTGTGCTGCTGAGGATCAAGTGGAGGAATGACCACCTCTTCAAAATGTCCGTCGTCTCCACTCTCATAGTCACTCATCATGACTTCAGACTCCATTTCGCAGCATGCTGACACATCGGAGCATGAAGCCGTGGAAGCGTACACAGACATGGACATGTTGTCTACGGGGGGTGCTTCAAAGTCTCGAGTAGCGTACCCTACAGTGTAGGGAGCACAAGGTTCTCGGTAATTACTGGAGACTCCATTGGTTGTGTTTTGAGGTTCAGACATGTCTGAAGGATAGTGATGGGGAAGGTACTGGTTGAGGTTGAATCTTTGCCTGCTCCTCGCTGAAGACTCCAAACTACCAACACCAGACATGTTCCTGGATGGCTGTACTGAGTCAAACTGATCACTGTACTCTGGTGGCAATGGTGGCAGATCATCAGGCACTGGGAAGTCATCCGGGGGAGGTGGGAAGTCACTCTCGATGTCATAACCTCCTGGGTAGTAGTCTGCATCGATAGAATTTGGATCCGTGTACAAGGGTGCCGGCTCCTCAACCACCTCATAGGTTGGATATTCCTGTATGCCAGGCAGTTGGACATTGGGCATCCAGTCAGAGGTATCCCAGTGATAGCCTGCACCACAAAAACAAAAATGGGTTTCAGTATCTTCCCTGCAATGGGAAGTGGTGTGGATACACAGCACGAAGACAAGACAACCACCAATGATTAAGGGCACAAGCACAACTGAAGCAATCTGCCCCCAAGGTTAAGGAAGGCATTCAGTGTTACAACCACAGGTTCACAGTGTGTCATGCAGTAGATAGCTTATTATATTACCGAAGTCGGAATTAGCTGTAACGTCAACATAATTCACCCTAACAAAGAAGCTGATACACAAAGGCAGAAAATGGTTCTTTATTTGACTCAAGGTGTCCAGTAGCTTATCTGGTTCCACTAAAGTAGCTGAAGGACGGCAACCGATAACTCAGATCACTTCTTTTTAAATGAATGTACAATCTGTAAACATTTTAGTCTCCCACAGTCCCAATTGGAAGAAAGGCAAAAACTTGATTTAACCTGTATCTACTCAGAACAAAATCCCAATGAGGTCAATGGTACTTACTCTCAACTAAGAACCACAGAATTAGCTCACTTAACTCAATGGAACTAAAATAGCTGTGCTAAACCCGTTCCATCCACTCAATAGAAAGAGAAGGGAGACTTTTCTTTGGTCTGCATTTTCAGGCAAGCCAACCAAATTGTCACTTTTCTAATAACTGAACTGGAATAGTTATCCTCTGCATTATGCAGTTTTCTGAATTCCTTGATGGGGTTAAAGAAAGTATAATAGGGAAAACTGGTTCTAAAATGGGTATTTCAGGGAAAATTCATTTGGGCTGTTTTAAAAGTGCAGGGAATGGTACAGAAATGTAATAGAGTTAAGCCTGAACAGCAGACACGCAAAACTGATACACCAATCTGCCCATCAGTAGTCTGAAAGCACACTCAACTTCATGGAAATTGAGGCCAATAAACTGAGGGTTTGTAGCTCACGCAGCATGTTTAATGCTTGGTAGTAACGAGATTAATTACTGCCCATCAGCTTTATAGTAAGTATTAGAACTGGAAGTACAACTGAATATTGATTTGAAAAAAACAACAATGCTATTAGTAAAGACATTCAAGCATTCAAATGTGAAAACATAATGTCAAAAAATGTTAAGCCAACCATGCAAAATTGTTTTTGCGTTGTAAATCGAAAATATATTTTGTTGGAAACCGACTGGCCCAAACTCTAATGCATTACACTAAGTTTCTTGCTGTTGTCTAAAAAGGGGGCAGAACTGCAAAACCTTTTCAAGTGTAGTAAACTGCAGAAATCAATGTACAAACACACGGAGCAAACAACCAAGGGGAAGTTAGTGCTGGGGGCAAATATTAACAGGAACATCTCAGTGAATACCAATGCACAACTACATGCAGACGTCACCTCTTGAACTGCTCAGGTCAGGAACAGCAAAAGACTCTTAGGATGGCAAAATGAAAAAAAAAAGAAGAAGGAAGAAAATATGGGCAGTTAGGAACCAAACATTTCAAATACTTGTCATGCCCTAAAAGAGCAAAAACTTACATGATGGTTATGGTAATGACACAGAGCTATGCTGCTCTATTTTATCTATTATAGTTAAGAGAAGGTAACAATAGTTTAAAGCTGAGGTACTTAGGCGTTGCCCAGGACTGTAACCAAGTGGCCACATCACATATGCATTACACAAGTTCTCCTCAGTTTCAAAAGAGGTTTAATCAATATAAAGTGCTGACTGCACACGTTAGCTGAATGACTTGGGATCTTGAGCAAGAGCAGTGCCTGGATATGAGGATGGAGGTGCCTTAAGGTAACTTCTGAGCAAACAGCAGAGCTGCACACATCCTTGATTGGGTATGGATTACCTGGTATCTTTTAACACATGTATTTGTTTTGAATCCTTGTGGCTAAATTCTAGCATTTTCTGATTTTTTTTTAAAAGTTTAAACACAGTTTACAACTCAATGGGTTATATAAAAAAAGCATAGTTTAGATCAAGGATGGGAAACCAGGGATATAGATTTAAAAGCCCTTGCTAACAGATCTGCAGCCTCCTCTCCTCACCCCACAAAGCAATTTAGATATGGGGGAAAAACAGACACACGTTTTTGACAACAGAAGGTTCTTCTTCAATCTGATTCCAAGCCAATGGCTGCAAGTAATGGAAACAGTTACTCTTCTTGGCCTGTAATATGCAGAGTCCCTCAGAAAGCTCCAAGTCATGTTTGCTGATGGGTTCTGTGAGGTACAGTTTAGAAAAGTAACTGGCTAAAGGAACTTTGGGGTTGTAGTCCTCAAGGTGATTTTTCCTACCTTTGACTTGCAATGAGCGTGTGTGTGAGAGAGGCATCTGGGTAGTGAGAAAATTACAAACCATTATACTGTGGCCATTCCAGGCATGACAATTAAGACTTGGCAAATGCTTCTTTGACAAAAGCCTTGCATTGTAAGTCACACATGAATAATCATTATGCGTGGGAGACTGGTCTATGTATTTTGTCTTGAGAAGGTGTGTAGCAGACTGAGTGAATGCATTTGTTGTGTCGAATGAAAACAGCAACTTGATGTGTCTTTCTCCTTTCCGCATTTGGCCCTGCACGTTCTTTGCAGCAGGCCAACCCACTATGGCACTGAGCATGCTGAGCCCTCATCAGCCAATCCTACACTTAGGATTTTTTTAAAAAGTTCCTAACCTCTTTTTCTCCCCTTGCTGCAATTGTGAAAAACCTAGGATCCCTCCCCACCTGCCCAGTCTACTGAGATTTCCTCTTTCTTTGTGTATGTATACATGCATGGACATGCTTGTGCACAGACATCCGCACATTTTGGCTATGCAAGGATCCACACTCAAGAGAAGGAGACTGTTAGCATATGGGAAATATCTCTGCGTCCCTTTATTATGTATGGTCCTGACTTCAGTTCAGATTGCCTGCTGCAATGAAGCCAGTAGTCAAGCCTAAATCCATTACATGAAACTACTGCCTATTCTTTGTTTACCCACATTTCCACTTCTCTCTTCTTTTTCTGTTGGGTTGCTCTGGCATAAAATATTATCCTAAAAATACCTAGGGCTCATCATCTCCTGTTTTTATTCTATATGAATGGCATGAACTCCAGAACAAAATTTAACAGTAGGAGTCACAACTGTATCTTTTGGCAATTATTCAATGTAGAGTTAACCATAAAGACACCATGCACACAGAATGTTCCATTTCTTTGGTTTGTCCAGACCACCCCTGAAGGAACTATGAATATCCAATACACCTTTTTTGGTAGATAACTATACAAGGTGCCCTCATAGTCCATATGGCCATTGCAATCCTCAGGTGGACGACTGGGTCCCTCCAGATGTTGCTGAGCTGTAACAACTTTGGTCAGCACAGCATCTATGGAGAAGTACTGAGTTGTAATCCAACAACGTCAGGATGGCCCCAATTGCCCACACCCTGCCCTAATCAGCTAGCCAGGGCTTATTTGTAGAGTCTGGTCTCATGGCCAATTAAGGAACGGCCACCCACTTGCCACTACCTGACATTTCAGGAAAATGGGGAGATATTGTTTGATATCTCCACACAGTTAAGATAACTTTAAGGCGCTGGTATGCTGTAAGTGGTTGTCTCAACCAACGCACTAATACAAAGAGATGAACTTGTATATATAATAATACTACCTCGGTTTACAAACGCCTCGGTTAACGTAATTTTTGGTTTACGAACAAAAATTCATTGAAAATAATGCCTCTGTTTACAATTTTTTTCCACAATACAAAGCAAGTTTGCATTGCACCTGGGAGGTTTATAATGCCGCTCCAGTGCATGCATTCTTACGGGAAACAGTGTTTCAGTTTGCAATTTTTTTCCATTATGAAACATCCCAGAGAATGCATTAAATGCGTAAACCGAGGTATGCCAGTATAGTAGAACTAAAAACATTTTTGGTGCACATACATGACAGAAATACATGAATACTTCCCCCCTTTCAATTTTAGATTGTAGTATTCTTGTTATCATTGAAAAGAGAAACAAGAATTCTGAGCTAGCAAAATGTTACAGTATCACATTATTCCTCCTCCTGACAATTGTTCTTACTGCCTAGTGTGTCAAATAAATTTAATATACTGTATGTGAGTTGCCACATCTCTGTGTGCCTCTGTTCCTAGCCAAATGGGAGCTGTATGCTTCAACACAAGGCAAATGGAGAATGTTCTAGGTGAGTAGCAAACCCTTTGTCTACAGAGACATGGAAAGTCAATTCATCTTAGGATTGCCTGAGGGGGGACCTGAGGCCTTATGCTGATACAATAAGCTTGCAGTTTCCATTCTGAGGCATTAGTCTAACTCAGACCCAGACACTGCACATCTGGTCAGGAATTTCAAAACTATTCTGCTTCTCCTACCACTCTCTCAAATGGTTGCTTGTGTTTAATAGGTTAGTAGCCCAATAAAGGTATTGCCCACCCTTGTTTTTTAGAATTAGTGCAAGGATCAGACAGTTTTCTCCACCTACTTTATTGCTATTATGTAGCTTTTCCTGGATGTTTCACGTTCCGCACATCATTCAAAAATTGCTAAAAATCCTGTAAATTATGCATATTATCATCAAAATTATTAGAAGAAATAAGAACATGTCCTGGATGCTAGGGGCCATCCATTAAATTAATGGGAGAACAAAAATTTAAGTTAGAAACTGTCTAGAAAACACTTTGTTTTCATAATTCTTATAGATCTCCAGCTCTCCCTGATATCCTAGAAAACTTTCAACAGCTGTACTGACTCCATGTAGCGCTGATCCTGCCAATTGTCCCCTTTCCCTACTTTACTAGAAGGAAATATGCAACAACAGCTAGAATCCTATAGGTGTTCACATCAGACTTGCATAGCTGTAGCTAATAGATGAGGGACTCATCTGAGTGATATGCCTGATCAAGTGTCTAAGTATGCACTCAAGACATACCCCGGTACCTTGTCAATTAGCTGCAATTAGCCACAGTAAGTTACAGAAAACCTTTATAAATTGGATTCTGGTCAGTATTAACAGAATTATTTTCTTCCCATCTAGTTTGGAGTGCTTTTAATCTTTACTTTAAGTCAAGATCAAATTGATGTTTTGGGATCTAGATGGTAGTTCCCATATATTATGGAACATCAGTAAGGGTGTAAATTGTATTCCCTTATAATATACT
Source organism: Pogona vitticeps (assembly GCF_051106095.1). NCBI lineage: Eukaryota > Metazoa > Chordata > Lepidosauria > Squamata > Agamidae > Pogona > Pogona vitticeps. Next base: position 62,998,682 of record NC_135787.1, read on the forward strand.
GTTATACTTCTTAAGATTGCTGGATGCCCATCTGCTGTCAAAGAGCCACCAACAAAATCCTTTACAGTTTTGCATTGCCTGAGCCCTGCTGATGCAAGTTTCACAACAGCATCAACTCTCATTCATGAGACCTGAACAAATAAGGCTACACTAGTTTTAACTGCCTCTGTGGTTAGTTTCCTCATAGTAAAGTGACTATCTAGGAACCTTCTGCTGTAATTGTGGAGGCTCTACTAAGAAGCCAGAATACAGAACAATTGGAAGTTTGCCTCACACATGGAACCTCCAGTTACAACAAGATTTCTTTTTCAGACAATTACTTGAGTGTATACTCTTTACTAATGTCTAAATATGATTTCCATTTGTGATTATATGGAGCACATACAGCACACAGAGACACACCTGGCACCCTGCTAATAAAAAGGCAAATGGTAATAGGTGTGTGTGTATGACCGTGATTATGAGCACACTTGCATTATACTGTCTTATAATCATCTATTTATTAATACGTTACAAGAAGACAAAAACATGCAATGTTCTGCCCAGGCAGTAAATAAAAGTGAAAACTATATACCTTCTTTTCCCACCGAGTCAACAACAGCATTGACAAGGTGTATTACAGTCACTAGGGAAGCTTGTAAAAAGTATGGGAGGAGCAAATTAAAACAAAGAGAAAACAACAACCTATGATTAGCAACAGTTTCACATGGCATATTAAAAAACATGTCAAGAAAAACAAACTTCATGCTAACACATCCTTGTACAGTGGCATATAATCTAACTAATGAAACATTTCTACTGGTAGTAGGCATGTGTTGTTTACACTGGGTTACACTGGCAACTAGATCTTGGCACTATTAACACTGTTTTGACAAGACAGAAATATCCAAAGCCTTTGCCTCTTTGATCTGAACACACTCTGGCCCCCACAAATATAAACAGGCAGGTTGGACTAGTTTATAATGGCAGTGAGAATTTGAAATCAATTGTAAAGATGAACTTACATGCACATTAAGAAACAATAGGGCTCACTCTCACTCTTAGTACTGTACTTGGGAATGGACTTAGCGCATAGTGCTTGAACAGTATGTCAATTATGAATGGCGCATATGGATTTGCATGGCCATTTTTCAATAAACACAGATAAACAGGCCCAATTATTTGTGTGGTTTCTGCTGATGTCTTTGGGGGGGGGGCGAAACATACACAAAAGTGGACATAGATCATTCACTAACTGATCTGCTGTACATACTTTTTTTTTTTTTTTTTTTAAGTGTGAATTAGTCTTCAGTCATGTTCCATGGATCATCTTTAAGTCTACTGACAGGAAAACCTGATTTTTAAAGGACTGCAGAGGCTAGATCAAAATCCATGGAAACTATATATCCTACCTCAATTCCATGAAAGGAATCTGTTTTAAGAATGAACAGGCAAAATCTTGCTCACATAACTATTTACCACATAACCTGGATCAGGAACTTGAAGCACTTAAAAGTAAATTAAATCTTCCTATCTTCCTCCTTTTAGATTCCAGGGCTCCCTTTTACCCCTTTGGGAGCTTTGAAATGGTGGGGAACATTTTAATAGTAAAAAAATGCTGCCAGATTGCCACCTCCAGGATTGGGGCTGCTGGTAGCATCAATCTAATGGCAATTTCTTATTTACTGGAGCTTTATTTTCTAGTGGCTGAAATCCAGTATTAAACTGCGAGCAGAGTAGGCCCTTAGAATCAGTCAAGAACTGGTGAGTCAGCTCCTCCATAAATTCCAATGAGTCAATGGGCCTACTCCGGTAGCTAATTACTACTTGATTTTTACCTTTAAATTCTTATGTATTACTTCCTTGGTTATTAGCACTACTCCTTACCCCGCATCCATTGTGTGGCATGTTTGCATAAAATATAACTTCAAAAAGGAAAAGAAGAATAAATAGAATGTTGGCAGAGCTCCTAAGATGGAACTGCTTACAATAGTTCTGAGTGGTCTTACATGAAAGACAGCAAGTTGTGAGGGAAGCAAGCACCCGGTGTAGGATGGTGGGTAGAGAGCCAAGAATCTGAGACTAGGACATGCCATGCTAGCTGGAAGCTTCTGGGAATCACAGTTTCTGCTACTCCCCCAATTTTTTTCCCCAAGCTCTGGTATATACAGCAGTTCTGTGCTTCTTTTGGCCCCTAATGTAGGGTACAGGCTATCTTCATGGGATGAGGCAGAAATTGTAGAGGAAAGGGAATCACAAGGCACAGAAGCTGGAAGTAGGCTATACAGCAGAGATGGTAAGCAGATGTGGGGTATCTATATTCGTATACCTAGGGTACAAATAGAGGGACATGGTGGCGCTGTGGGCTAAACCGCAGAAGCCTGTGCTGCAGGGTCAGAAGACCAAGCAGTCGTAAGATCGAATCCACGCGATGGAGTGAGCACCCGTCGCTTGTCCCAGCTCCCGCCAACCTAGCGGTTCGAAAGCATGCAAATGCGAGTAGATAAATAGGGACCACCTCGGTGGGAAGGTAACAGCGTTCTGTGTCTAAGTTGCACTGGCCATGTGACCACGGAAGATTGTCTTCGGACAAAAAAAAACAACGCTGGCTCTATGGCTTGGAAACGGGGATGAGCACCGCCCCCTAGAGTTGAACACGACTAGACAAAAATTGTCAAGGGGAACCTTAACCTTTACCTTGGGTACAAATATGAATATCAGCACTAGAGGTGGCTGGGAAAACCAGATTCTCCCCGCAAACCGACAAGTCAACTCACTGCTTGCCGTGCGGCACACATGACATGGCTAGTTTTGATCTTGTGACACTAATTCTGGAAGTAGCCCGGTTGGCAAGTCCCCACTCCCCTGCACAGCTGACTGCTCAATAACTGCACGGGGAGACTCATCATCCCACCTCTTCGCTGGAGAGGGTGGTTGTGTGAAGAGACAGGGAAGGACTGGCCAGACTGCTTCTGTGATTGGTGCAATGAGAACATCGGCCATGAACGCCGCATGACAAGTGATGAGTGGATCTGCTGGTTGAGGGAGGGGGAAAGTCTGGCATCTGGGAAAATATCCCATGTCTAATGGTAAGCACAAACATGAAGTGGAAATTGGAATGTGGGGCTTGGGAGAAAAAAATTCCAAAAACTTGAGGAAAAGAGAGTCTAAGACATAGAGTAGAGCAAAAATTCACACAGAGCCTAGAGAGAGGAGGAGTTAAGTGTTATTGGAAGAAATGGAAAAATGAAAATGGCTGGCTGATCAACACAGAGAAAGAAGCAGGGCTATCTGGGTAAAAAAGCTAAGTTGTGATGAGAGGAATGATTTCAAATGATTGACTAAATTATTTCCTATATTTCTGTGGTTTTAATTAATCAATTAACAGAGACAGTGAACAAGTCAAATATCATGCTTACAGCCACACAATTATTTTCCAGTTATGATCTTCAATAATGGCTTTTCCTGTTTGCACTCCTTTCTTACCACACACAATATCATACTGATTTATTTGCAACTTGTGATCAACCACATAGAACAGAACAATAGATACTAGCTGATACAAAGTTAGAAGAAAAGGTATTTCAAAATACAGCTTCTATTTTACATTTTTTATTAAAGTTTCTTTCACCACATTGTGAAAATCACCAACTCACACATACAGACACACAACAAACACAGAAATTTCACTGAAAGTGCTAGTGACCAGCAAAACTTACTTTTTTCTGTAAAGTAATCAAAGGAAGTTTTACGTAAACATAAGTAACAGGTTATTACAGTGAAATCACTGGGCAGGGCATTTTAAATGAGCAGGAGTTATTGTGTGTTTTAAAACTGCCAATTATTCTTCTAGACTTTATAATGAAATAGTGACCAATAGGTTTTGCAGTTAATTTCAGTGGAATATTAAGTAAATACAGGCCAAATTATGACAAAGAGCAAGTTCATGGGAGTGCTTTTGATGGGGCAGGGTAATTTCTATAATGTTTCTCTCTTTCTTTTTCATAGAAATGTCATTAAAGAACAGGATCTGATTCTATGAGGTGGAATGTTTTCCATGCCTAGAGATTTGGCATACCCTTGCTCCTTATCATAGAATAAGCCACATTATCAACAAAGTTTCAATCATAGCCCTGTTGGACAACTTCCTTTGTTACTAAGATAATCAGACTTACAAGCAAGTCCCTCATACTCTGCTTTCACTCAGTACTGCTCTGATCCATATGGGAGCTGAGGCAGCAGCAGTGGGGGGAAAAAAGAGGAAACAAATAAAGCTGTAATCCAATTTTAAACATATTTAAGCCTCACATTATAAACTTCTAAAATGTTCAACACAATCATGAATATTTTACAAAGGATAATTTCATCTGAATATAATTAACTTTACATAAAAAATTAAACATTAATGTTGTCCAGTTTAAATGATTTATAGAGGCAGCCTGCAATATCTGCAACATGTACATTCGTATAGAATAAGAAATAGATGAACAATCAACAACCAGTTGCATTCCACTTACCATTATCATCACATGATTCTGACTGGAATGAGCTAAGGGACTGGACTTCAGACATGCTCTCTCTAGCACTGTAAGGCTGAGAAACCTTTTCTTCCAGAGGCTTCTTTGATAGACAGGAATCAAGGTCTACAACTTTAGCTAAAAGAATGAAAATTGCAAAATGAAGGAGATAATCAGAGTACATGTTTCTGCATTAAAATGAAATGAGAACTATGAAGGCTTGTCAAAACTTCACATTGATCCTCTAGTTAGCTAGGAAAATGAAATCTGGAAAAAATGTTGTAGTACTGTTCAGCTCCTCTAGCAAATCTTCTTTAGCGCTCCAGTCAACCTTGAACAGGCACCCTGTCGTATTAAGGCAACCCTAAGAGTGTGTGTAGGTTGGTGTGGGGATGGAAATACAACAGAAAAGAGGTAGAGGATGCCTTTCTCCCCACTTCTCCAAGGTTTTACTCTTGCTGAGCTATATGGCCTTAGAAGGGCTGGACCTGAGTCCATGATTACCAGCTCTGAAATCTCCATCTATGGCACAGAAGAAGGGAGGTATCTGATCTTACTGAAGCTAGTTATGATTATCAACAATGTCTGGACTTTTTGCACTTCTTATTCCCCCCATTCTCCTCCTGGCTAAGCATGCATATGAGTATGTGCCAGTTTTATGTATCTGTTCAAGTGGACTGTAACCCACAAAAGGTTATGCCAGATAAAAGCTCGTTGGTCTTCTAAAGTGTTGCAATATGTTTCTTTTTCATTTTAACCTCATGGGCAGACATTCTTCCCAATATATTTCTCCCCAGTGCTGGATACCCACTATCAAGCAATAAGGAGCCTGAGCGAGATATTTTTTTTTCATTTGATTTGCCCAGTCTCATTTTTCTCCACTGATAAACTATTATTCTGATGTCTGAACAGGTCTCAGACACAGATTAAACAGATACATATCCAAAGCCCCCCAGTTTCTTTCATCTCTTTTCTTCATCCCAGCATGGAAGTGAGAGCTGCCCACTGAAGATAGCAGAGAATACTAGGATTTTAGTGCGGTCATGACTGCATAGCATCATGTTCCCAACCTTCAAAAGGTACCTACAGGCATTCTTCTCTCTGGCATTTCATGTGGATCTGTTAAGTGGCCTTTCCAGACATGGGGATGACTGACTCTACAATGTTTTTATCTCTGTGCCCTCAGCCCCAGAAGCTCACAGGTCCTTACCAGCCATGTGTTTGTTACCGTTTTGTTTCGTATTGTGTATACCAGCTTTCATACTTCTGCTTACCCAAAGGAGTCTTCTGAGTATGTAGAAACCCAATTCTATTTTGGGATTGCCCCATTTCGCTTTCAAATATATAACTATTCTACCAGATGAATATGTCAAGAAACATGACAGATAAAAGAAGTATTTTGTTACCTGGTGTTTGGCTGGCACTTCAAATAATTACCAATGGCACTTCTATGAATCCACATCATTTGTTTCAAAGCACGACTCTCAATTATCCTACCAGCAAAATAATTTTCAGCACACACACAAAGAAAGAAAGGGCAGCTTACTGTCATAATCGAAATCCCAGCTAGGCTTCTGTATCGAGTCACTGTCAGATGGCGAGTTGGAGGGAGGAGGGGGAGGCAGATTAGGGGCTACACTGCAGACAGCCACAGCTTTCCTATGGCCATGGACAGAGTCTGGATTGAAGGTGCTAAACTCTGGATGTTCGGGAATGGTGGAACCCTCAAAGGAATTCCTGTCCAGATTGTTCCTGGAGTCACTTGGAATGCTCGGAGTATATGAGATGGGACGAACAGGCACCTGGGGTGGAATGTCAGAATAAATATTCTTATTCAGTTTTGAATCAAAGTAGGGTCTTTGCAAGAAGGGCGTTGTTGTTCCCATATGTTTGTCTTCAGGTTCTGGCTGGTTTTTCTTCTTCCTCCTCCTGATTACTTGGCGAGAGAAAACAAAGATCCCAACCAGTATGGAGACTCCCAATATAAAGATGATGATGCCAATGACTTCTGCTAAGCTAATATTCCAAGAAGTCGAAATGTATTTATTAAGAACCTCGGCACAATGTTTTCCTCCAAAACCATGGCTGCAGTTACAGTGATAAGCGCCATAGGTGTTCTCACAGACAGCACCGTTCAGACATGGGTTTTCTACGCATTCATCCACGTCAGTCAAGCACCTACAAGAAATGTTGAGAGATGAGGGACAGGGACCATTAACACCATACCTATAGTATACTACAAAGTAACAAACTATTAAATAGAATGGGAGAGTGCAATACACATTCACAACACAGCTTAAACAGTTTTGATTTTAGAATCTGGAGTGTCAGCTGCTAATTTCATTCCTTACTATTCATGAAGTTATTATTTCATGTGGGTTTTTTAAATCTTGCATTAGCAGGGCAGTACAGATGGTCAAGAGAAAGTAAGCAACAAGTAGGAGTAGCTGTTTTCAGTGCCACAGAGGATGTTCTAAGGCAGGGATGGAGAATATGTGGACCTTTCCAAAGGTTGCTAGACTGCAAGGCCCATCAACTCTAAACACTAGCCACATGGCAATAACTGAAGGAAGTTATAGGGAAAAACATATGGAAAGCCACATGTTCCTTACTATTTTCTGAAACGAATACCCATGTACGACTGCTAGAGCCGGTCACTATTTTTTTCATCTTTACAGGAGTAAGGAGGTGCCTCAGCTCTCACATGATCATTGCATAATTGAGTTGGAAGGGGCCAATATGGCCATTGAAACCAACCTCCTGCTCAGTGCAGGAATATAAATCAAAGTAGATATGAGAGATGGTATCTCAATCTTCTCTTGAATGCCTTCAGTGCTGGAGTGCTCATTACCTCCCAAAGTAATTTGTTCCATTGTCATACTGCTCCTAATATGCAATGTAGCATTAAGTAAGCACTGCAAGGGCATCCAGGCTTTTCTACCAATAGTTTATAGCTATCACTCTTTCTTTAATAAGGATCGCAAGCCTGGTTCCATAGACTGCAGCCAATATAAAAATCAGTACTTCAATCCATGCCTTCCAGATCCAGCAATTCTGGAATTCAAGGAATTTTGAGAGCTTCCATTGTTCCACTACTTGGACATTTTGGGAAAATCATTCAATCACATGAACACAAACATTTATGAAAAAATAACTCAAAATATTTCAAACCAAGCAGAGAAATGTTATTCATTAGAAAAGTCTCAGGTCAAAACTGCCCCCTTGTTTCCTACTCAAAGTGTTAGCAATCCTCTGTTCTAAGATGTAAACAAAAGGATTACTAAGCTTGTAAATATTCTTCCCTCTGGAGTGCAAAATCATGAGTACAAATCCTCTTCCTGATGAAAGAGAGATCTTAAAGGAAAGCTAATCACCGATTAATTTTTCTTTAGATCTGTTCTACTGAAACAATATTGCTTGAACGCTTAACATGCTGGCACCACGACAAACAAAGAAAATACCCAAGTATCTCTAATATATGTGTAGTACGAGTTTTTTATTTTTGTTTTTGCTTTGTACTTATTTTGGAACTTTTAAAGGGGTTAATCCGATTAGCAGAAAAACACACCACCAATGCATGATTGACTAAGTTTAGTGTCCATATAGCAGCAAAGCAGCTATGCAGCACTGGATGCCCAGCAGCTGTCTGGAGGCATGAGCAGCAAAGTGTTGTTGTACTCCTGTCCTGCTTATGATATTCGCAGAGGCAACTGGTTGGGCACAATGTGAACAAAATGCTGGACTAGGTAGGCCATATATAGCTTTGCTCCAGTAGGGCCCCTCTAAGGTCCTTTCTTCTGATTCAGTTAAGCACAGGTTCTCTCAACTTAAAAAAAAATAATTAAAGTTAGGAACCATCCTGACATGGAAGCTATCTTTTTACTTCTTCTTTTATTCTATCAGAGGTTGGACATCACTGAATCTCTAGACTTCATATACAACACTGCAGGAACTCTGAACAATGTTGTTGTGTTGCATCCAAACCAGTCTCCCAAGTTCTACAGTCACTACATTTTTCTGCCTCCTGCCCACCTTCCTCCTCCCCCCCCTGCCGCCATTAGAATGATGTGGACTCCCATTCTTTAACTATGAATGCTGTGCAGAACTATAATTTAAGGCCAGTTTTGACAGATACATTTATACTGCAGCCTACGACAGTAATACAAACCGACAATACTCCATGCAAAGTCTACTTCTAAGATTCAATGAATTTCCTCCCTTTTATTGCAACCATAATAGTATCTTCATAAAGATACACACACACACATGTATATGAATGGTACAAAGTTACTAACCTCTCACCATGAAAACCTGCCTCACATTCACAAACAGGTCCATCTAAGCTATCAATACATTTTCCACTATTTTTGCATGGGTTGTCTTTGCAGTATGGACCAATCTGACACCTAGAAGAATAGGAGAGATATTTTCAGTGATCTTCCACATAGTAAAAACATATATCTCAACAATGACTTCAAGTACCATCACCAACTTGTGTTTGTAATAGAACCTGGGAATGTTACTTTTCCAGTCTAAGGTTCACTAGCTATCATGACCACTGGCCATGTTGGTTGGAGGATTCTGGGAGTTTTACTTCAAAAAAGTTACTTTTCCAGCCACCAGTCCATAAATACATTGACAAACTTGTGGAACATGGTATCACAAGACAAAAAGATTCTTTTCAGAATATACTGGACATTATCTGGAACCCTCAATAAAAAATGTTCTCACATCAAATATCTTGGCTCTCACTTTACAAAATGTTATGTGTAAAACTTGCTCAAAGAATGCATGCCCAAACAGACTGTAGAGAAAAACAAAGGATGCTATGGAAAACGACAGCTTAGACACATAGTAAAGAAAATGTACCTCTGACCCGTATACAGGCCTCTGCACTGGCAGATGAAATCATCATTTACTGGAATACAGGTGCCACCATAAAGGCAAGGATTGGAAGCACATGGGTTGACACTTAGATCACAATGCGTTCCCATAAACAGAGCTGCACACTTACAATAATAACCTGCAAAGGAAAGCACACTTTAAAATCAACAACATGTATAAAACAAATGTTTCTATCATGCATGGAAAGATAATCTGTAGGGCTTTGTTAAAACCTAAACCTAATATATAAATGGCCACCATGTTCGTTTGAGCACACTAATGCACGGCATGAGTAGATTCACAAGGTGCCCTGAAGGTGAAACTACCAGATAGTCAGTAAATACATTCTCAGGACCACCAATAACTGTAACAATATATTATCTGTGCAAAAATTCCTGTTTCCTTAATCTGAAACACATAAATCCTATCCTGGTTTTCCAAAGATTAAAATCAAGATTGTGTGAAACTTTAGAAATAGCTAAGTACCTTAAAAAAAGTCATTAAACTAAAAAATAAATAAATAAAATAGAATAGTTTAAAAACTAGTCAATTAGTCACTTGCATAAATGAAAACATCACATCCTTCCACAAGAGTGTCTGTAGGGATGTTGCTTCATGGTTGGGGCTATGATTTCATATGGTTGCTGTCTAAAGAAATATAAGGCAATGGCAACATTATTTTAATGTGCACAGGCAATCTTAGTAAATCCATTTGTCCCCCTATAGTTAAGATAATTATTGAAAACAAGAGCTAATATGAATCTGGCACTGAGAGGGGCTTAGTATGGGCATACGTTTGCAATATAATGTGAGTGCATGGCAAAATGTACAACTGTGAATACAGTGGTGCCTCACTTTACAATGAAGTTTTTGCGATCGCAACGATGTTCCTATGGGGAAAATTCACTTAACAATTATCGGTTCCCTGCTTTGGGAACCGATTTTTCGTTAGACAACGATTTTAAAACAACTGATCGGCAGCTCTAAATTGGCTGCCCACTGTGCTTTAGGATGGATTCCTCGCTTTACAGGCACCGGAAAATGACTGCCCTATGGAGGATCTTCGCTGGACACTGAGGTATTTAGCACATTGGAACACATTGAACCAGTTTTCAATGCATTTCAATGGGGTTTTTAAATTTCACTTGACAAGGATTTCACTTAACAGCGATTTGAACGGAACAAATTATCATCAAGCGAGGCACCACTGTACTGGGGAAAGGATTTTGGATGGACCTCAAGGCATTTGCTCTTGAGAGTACTTTAGTTGATTTCGATAGTAAGTGACGACGACTTTCAACAGCACTTGTGGGCCACAACACAGAAAAAGGTGAGGCACAAGAAAGCTGAGCCGATGTTTTTTTTAAAAAAAGAGCAACACCTAAACCACATGAACATTTGCATTGGGCATCAAGAAGCAAGGGAAATCAAAGACAGCGTTCAGTCCAGTATAGGCTCAACTAGTTATCTCTGCTATATGTTCATATTCAGCCAGCAAATATGAAAGCAGTATTTACTGCATTACCTGAGCTAAGTGTTGCACAAAACCAAACATACCTCCACTGGGCAGTGGATTACAAATGCCCCCATTCTGACATGGACTACTTGAACAATCTTCTGCAGGACTCAGTAAACATCCGGGAGATACATCCACCGATTCTTCCATGTGTGCATAACTCCGGGGTTTGCTGTTCAGTGGCAGCTCCTGACCATTAAGTACAATGGAATCTATGCAGCCTCTGAAGCCATTGCTAACTTGTGGGCTCCTTCCATGTCTCACACTTTGTTGCCGAATGTGACCACCAAAAAAGACATGGTTGTCCAGGTTCAACGTCCTCAGAGTGCCAGGAGCAATACCAGATGCAGTGTGCACCCTGTCCAGAATTAGCTTGGCGTAATTTCCATTGACTTCAAGGGACACAGAATGCCACTGGCCATCATTGATCTGGATGCTCTGCACTGACACAATTCCTGGGCCGCTTCCACAGTCGAATTTATACTGCAGCTTCCCATGGTGGATCTACGTACAAATGAAAGACAGCACACACATGCATATTATACCAGCTCTTATTCCCAATAATGACTCAGAGTAGTATTATTTCCAGCTACCCCCACTGAGAGATGTATCTGCAGCATGCAGAACAAAGTCACTCTGCTTCTTCACCCACCAGTCTCTGGTGAGGAAAAGCAGCGGTCAGAGACATTTGCTCACACGACCACGTATTTGCTGCTATCCATTACAAGACAACTACGCCAGAATCACCTAGAGCAAAAAATATTTCTCATTCACATGAGTTGAAAGTTCCTGTTCAATAACATAAAGTGACAACACTGGCAACTGTTTCATTCATATATTTTGAACACATCTATGATGCTCATCTGTTGATATCATGGTAGGGAGGGGAATTTCTGGTTCATGAGCTTAATCCAGCCTGTCAAGGGCCTGCATCTGGCCTATTAAGGTTCTGGGGATGTCCCTCCTCCTTCTGAAGGTTTTCCTCCTTGAGTGAAAAAAGGTTGTTCCATGTCACTGTCTGAACAAAGGGGAGATGGCTACCGAGAGTGGGAAAAGATGATATCAGAGTGATTATGCTTTTGGGGTAGAGATTCCCACAATGTCTTCCAGTTTATGAGAGGTGGAGCACATCTGAACCTCTACTCGAATGTAAATATACTCTTAGTCCTAATTGTCTTGCTTTTTCTTCTTTCTTTCTTTCTTTCTTTCTTTCTTTCTTTCTTTCTTTCTTTCTTTCTTTCTTTCTTTCTTTTCTTTCTTTTTCTTTTTCTGCTTTTTGCACCTGTGATTTTGATCATTAGGAACTAGAGTAATTTCTCTGTGGCCAAAGACCTAGAACTTTTTTGGTCAACAAGAATGACTGATTTAGTTTTCAACACCTCAGTGGCTGCTGAACACATCTGTTTTTGTATATTTAATTTATTCTTCTCTTTCAGGTTACAACAAATGTGTTTTGCTGTGCTCCTTACTGTACAAACAGGAACTTGCAGCATAAGTGAGCAGCCATAGTAAGTAGAGTCTTCACTCTTCAAAAAGGCAGCACATATTTTGCTAATTATTGAGTGTCCTTCTGTTGTGCAAGCTAGGATGGTTCCTTTGACTGTTCAATCCTAAACTCTGTGTAAGTGCATGGAATTAAGTAAATCATTTTAAGCTCGTGACAATTTAGATGTAAATTAGATTTCTAAGTAAATCTGAAGTAATTTTTAGCTATAGTTTTAACTTAAAGGTTTATTTCTCTGTTTGCTTTTAGTATTTGGAGTTATATACCTCTAAAATGCTATAATCTGTTCCTCGGGCATACATGACAACTGCATGAGCCGAGTATGTTCTGAGCCTCATTGTGAGTTTCATTTCTTCCTTGTTTTCATTTTCCATGAGGCGATATTTTATGTAGCTGTTTCCAGTAAAAGTCATGGCTGGTCCCGCTAAAAGTTTAAAAAGAAAAGAAGAAGGCATGGGTCAAGTACAGTCATCTAACAGTCAGGTAAAAGGGAGGTTGGGAAGCAAACTTATTTTATGGAAAATATAGCTTTATATATATATTGTAGCAGAACAACAGATTTCAAAATGAAATATTCTGTTCAAAATGAAATATGCTGAGAACATAATTATCACATGTGTGCCTAAGCAAATTCTCCTCAGTCTAACAAAGAGAGTGTCATATCTTATTTCTAAATGTGGTAGTCCAGCATCATCTCTCTTCCATTTTGTACATACACACAGATATAATAAATGAACAAAACAAAACTCCATTTCTTGTGTGAGAAGGCAAAAGAGTTGTTTTGAGCTGATCCTTACCAGCACACTGAGCAGTATTTCCATGACAAACACAAGTGTATTTTCCTTCTCTAGGATCTCCTACACAGTCAGTACCTTCAGGGCACGGATTTCCCTCACAGACACTGTTCACAAGGGGGCAACTTCCTTCTGCAAAATAAACCGTAAGGACAAAAACTGATTTCCAGCTCTCCTGCTCCAAAACACAACCATTTTCAAATCAAGGACAATGAAGCCCAAAGCCCAAATTTTGCTTAGGAGCAACGGATGATAAAAAGATAGCTTTCTTAAAAGCAGGTGACAAGGAAACAAGCCAGGTACCAAGAAAGCACAATTGATATGGCATTTCTGAGCTCCTAAAATATCTGCTTCCGCTGGAATTGCTCATTTGACGCTGTGCTCTTTGTTGTCCCCCCCTCCCAACCTGATACTATCATTTTATGTTAGCTACCTCAATGAATCTGTACCTTTTATTTTTTTCAAACTCCTTATGGGCAGTAATCCACATTCTCAAGGACATACCATTTTTCAGCAAGACTGCTAGAACCCTCTCTCTTAAAGACTATAGCAAAGAATTATTGTGGTGCAATTGCTGAACAGAAATCAATCAAAAGACTATATGAGGGGGAGTGGCAGATAAGAAACTCTTAATTACTCAAGATATTCCTTAAAACATGGCAAGTAAAAATTAGCACTAAAAGGGTTTCCACTTTGCTTTCCCCCTTGCTTCTGAACCCTTCCTTCTTAAGACTGGGACCCTGAAGTGAGAAATGCACTGAAGTGGATTCTTGTATTTTCTGTTCAAGAGTACTTCCTAAATCCTTTTTGAAGACTTTATAGCATTCGTTTTATAGAGATTTTACAGCCCTCATTTTTCATCCTATCGTACACATTTTCCTTACCTTGACAAAGGCAAACTGCATTTCTCTGATGATGGGGTGTAACAAAACTCAGCCTGGCAGTACTGTGGGTGGACATGACGTTCTCATCCATGGTCACTTTTTCTTCACAAAACTTCCAAGGGCAATCCAGGCCCAAACAGAGCTTGTGGTAAACATTCAATATCCGCACACCGGAGATCTCTTCAAGGTCCGCCACAGAGGAGTTTATCTTGTGGAGCAGGGCTCGGACTGGATGTTGAGAGCTGCTAGACTTTTCAACAAACAGTAGGACATCAAGGTTGGATGGAGGGTCAGATGGTTGCAAGCTTATAATCTGTATATCATTTCTTCTGACTCCCAAGAAAGTCCTTAAAGCTCTTTGAAAATTACGCCAATAATCACCAATGAATTCCTCTGGAGCCAAGTTGGCAAAACGGACTGCTATGCTGTGGTTTAGGACTTCCTGTGTGATTTGTTTGATATGTACTGTAATAACAGCTGAAGTAGCAAATTTTCCATCTGTAACTGTCACATTCAAGAGATACTGCCCTACGTCTAGCTTCTTGTGGGCAATCAGCTTGCCACCTGTGCTAGAGACAGAGAACAGGGATTTCATCTCAGCATCCATGCTGTATGTCAAAGTGTCATAAACATCTTGGTCCGTTGCATGTACTTTCCCAATGACACCGCCAGAATATTCTTCTCCAAAGACCGTGATGAAGATTTCTAATGGCAGAATTGCTGGAGGATGGATGCTTTCTTCAATAACTCTAATGTCAACGTAAGTCAAAGATGATAACTGTGGTCTTCCATTATCAGCCACCTGGTGGGAAATGGTAAAGAAACAATGAGTTTTTGTGCCGTTTCATCAGCTAAATTCTTCATATGGTGAAGGTAATTATTAAATAGGTAAAGGTCTTGTGCCTCAGTGTAAATTTGATACTGGATGATTAATCCATGAAGAACTGTCATTTTTTTAAAATCACAATTTGGTTTCAAATTCTGGACTACGATCAAGAGCCCACACAGACCTCTCACTACAGCTACGATTTCTGAAGAGTCGTCTGTATGACAGATACTCTGGAAGGCACTTCCTATGGTCACAGATGAAAATTGGAAAACTCTAAATTTGTATGCATGGAATCACAATAACAGGTTGCTGTCTATATCCATTCTAAGTGATCAGTTACATATATGGAATCCCCTGGTTTATTTACAGCTATGGTTTACTACATTCATTATCCCGTTCCCCATCCATTAAAATAAGAGCCTCTGTATCTGCAGAGGTTCAATGTGTGTAACTGATTTTACAATAAAAAAGAACAAATGCCATCTTCAAAAACAGCATGATAAGTCTTTAAAATCATATATGTTGTTTTAGAAAAATGACACAGCACTTTAACACATACAATAAATGGCTATAGAAAAGGTTTGGCACTTAGATTTTTCAATCATGAATCTAATTTCACAATAAGACCAGATTTTCTAGTATATTTTGCAAAGACACCTTAGTTTCTGGACAACCATTCTTTGGCTAAAATCTTATCATGCATCTATGCTTGCCTAACTCAGTGCTGCATACACAGTACCTCTAACTGTGCCAAAGCGGAAGTGCTTATACATTTTGGCCACGGAGAAACACTCTGGATGGTAATGAAATATGCAAGGAAGGCAGTACCATTACCAAACAGCAGGTGGAGCATATGATGCATCTTTAAAAAACAGCTATTCCTTTTTAGGATTCAATGAGACACCCAACCACCAGTCCATTGCCTGTGCTGGTCTGTGGAATTGGCAGGACCGGGCTGCGGAGACAGATCTCCCACTGCCCCACATGCACTCCCCACCCACCCGCATGCATGGGTGCCCTGCCCACCTCTGAGCGTGGGCTGCCCATCCACACATGTGCCCCCCCGTAGAGTGTGCCCCGCCCACCCATGAGCATGGGAGTGCCCCACCCTCATGCACACAGATCCTGCCTCCTCAACTGGTTCACGGTTCGGAAGAGGTTGGGGACCATTATTGTACAGTGCTCATTCAGGCTTTTTCAGCTAAAATAAGAAAAATAATTAAGCTTCCTCCCCTGCCAGGCTGCCCTCCCCCAGTCTTGTCCCTCTCCTCAATCTGTTGTTAGACTGGTTGCTCCTGCAGAGGTAATTAGAGACAGGGTGTGGGGTAGTAAAGGACAATGCAACATTTTATAACCAAGTACAGTATCATCTCCCCCACCACCTTGCCGAATACTTCTGAAAAGGTTTCTAACAGGATTGTATATTCCAATGGTATATTCCAATTGAATTGTGTTACGCCAGTAAATTTACAAAAAGTTTGAGTAACAAACAAGATTTTTGGCCACGGAGAAATACTCTGGATGGTAATGAAATATGCAAGGAAGGCAGTACCATTACCAAACAGCAGGTGGAGCATGTGATGCATCTTTCTCCCCTTCTTCACAATTAAAAAACAGCTATTCCTTTTTAGGATTCAATGAGACACACAACAAACTATTCAACAAATGCACTTGATATCCATGTGAGTTATCAAATTACAATTTCCTAAACATGTTCCCAAACACTTCAACAAAAATCAGAAGGCCTCTATTTTGGGAGGAGGCAGGAATTTTCTCCACTCTCTCTGCCTCCAGGGTTCAACTTAAACTGGGTGAGGTTTTTGGCCTTTGATTTGGCACTTTCAGTTCTTCATGCTTGTGACTTAGATAAGGTTCCCATGAATAACAGCTGCTTCACTTGTTGAAATAAATGTGCATAGCATGCCCAATTATGAAAACCTCTTTGGTTCTATCGTGCTCTCCCCTGCCACTCATTGCAGCCATTAACAGATACATTATTCAGGCAATATGGATATGATATGGTATCCCGCGCCATAGTTAGTTCCAGCTCACCACCACATTGGAGCCAGATGTCTTGTTAGGTGCAGAACGGTCGATGTTGGGCCTGTTTTGCTCAATCAGTTAGAGCAGAGGTCCCCAACCTTGGGCCTCCAGATGTTTTTGGACTACACCTCCCAGAATCCTTCACCACCACCTCTGCTGGCCAGGATTTCTGGGAGCTGAAGTCCAAGAACATCTGGAGGCCCAAGGTTGGGGACCACTGATTAGAGGATGAACAGTAGAAGCTACTTAATACCTCCTACCTAATTTCTGGTTATAAATTACTCACTGATCCAACCAGTACAGAGGATTATATGAGGACTGTTCAGGTTTTGGGTTCACTAGTGAGTTCACTGCTCCAATATGACATTGTGCACTCTCTGTTGGCGACTGGCTGTCTGATCACAGAAAACAACACACATGTTTGTCCAAAGGAAGCATCATTTTTTGGTGTACAATTTTTTTTAGAGTGGTGGAGAGGGGAATTTATATGTTTCAATATAGCTGTGATATAGCCATAATGAAGCTACTCCAGATTAGAGAAACTGATATGCACATTTCAAATTATGGTATATCTTTGTAATATACAACAGTATTTGCAAGTGTAATACTTATAATGAACAGCAGCAGCAGCCAAAATATTCCAACATATTTCAAACATAGCTTTTCATACCTTAACATGAAGAAGATAATGGTCTTTCATTTTGCGTTTCAGTTGAATAGCAGTGGTAAGTACTCCTTGCTGGCTTATCTCAAAAGCATTGTCTTCATTTCCACTCACAATAGTGAAAAGGAAAGGCGGTCCATTGTGGGAGGAATCCTTGTCAGTAACTACTAGCTGCTGGACAGTAAACCCAATAGGCTTGTTTTCCTACAAAAAGGAGAAAGAAGCAGCAGATACTATAACATCTTTCCCCCTTTGTTATAATGTGATCAGGCTAGTTTGCACTCACCATTACCTCCTGGAAAGTTCCTTAGAAAGAATATTTCATTTTATAAATTTAGAATGTTGTCCCTAACGGGCAACATTTTGTTTTTTGCTGTTTGCTCTGCTATTCTATAAAGTGATCTTGCCATTAGCTCACTACATAGTCAACCTCAGTTGCTAGCTAATGTGTAAAGCTTGAAAATTTCCACATATTGCCGCTCAGCAAAATTCTGATGGAGCTGTGGAGACTTCCTTAAACAGAATTTTGGTACTCGACACTTGCACACACACCCCGCCCCCACTATGGCCTAGTTATCTACTGTATGCTACTAATCACTTCAGAACTACTTTGGAAAAACAAAGGAAACCATTTTACCATCCTCAAAGATACAGATACTTCCCTCTGTTTTTCTTTGCTACAGGGTTAGGGAGGATAATGAGCTGACCTATTAGGACAGTCCTTATGTACAAAATGACTGACAGCCCAAAGATCCAGGATTACTTCCTGACTGTGTCATAACCTCCTTGTGAAGCAAAGCTTTTAATCTCTCTGTCATTCCACTTCCTATCTGGTTAAAGGAGGACAAAGCTGTCTGTCTCCCATTCTTTGTCTGGATAGTTATGCTGTAGGCATTTATGTTGAGCTCAAAACCCTATCATGACCAAGGTCATTAACTCTGTGTTATATTGGCATTAACACTCCTGCTAGTTTTTGATGTGATGAACTCAAAAGTCAAATGTCATACACAATGGTTAGCAAAGTTAACCCCATAGTTCTCTTTTTTTGGATAAATCCAAGTGTGGTATACAAAGTAACATCAAAAATGGGCTTTTAAATATGAAAATCAAAACCAATGAGAAGGCTTGTAGTCTCTTTAACAAACCTACTCATAAGTTCATCTGTACTTTTAAAAAAATTTCAGGGGAATGGCCAGAATCCTGAAACTTGCCGCAAGTAATTATAGCTGATGATATGCTGGGGTGCATCTCAGTTGAGTGTTTGGTCTGACTAGACTACTAAGATGTGCCCCAGCCGCACTTAGCCTTGACAAGTCATGCCAACCTTAACTGAACATTGATATGATTTTGGTCAATTAATAAATCTGGAAAATTGGTGCCAACATTCTTCTTTCCTATTGCAAAATGATCTTCTTGCTATCTTTTTTATTTGGGGCTTGTTTCTATTTTTTGTTAAAGCTCATACTTATGCTTAAAATTATACATGCAACACTTTCTCTGTTACTTTAATTAAATTTACAGTGGACCCTCGACTTACAGACAGCTCGACTTACAGACTTTTCGAGTTACAGACTTCTCTGGCTGCAAAATTTAGATTCGACTTGCAGCTGGAGAATCGACTTACAGACCAGAAAAAAACCAAAATGGAACAAAAATAGAATAAAAACTGCCAGTTATGGGATTAATAGGTTTTCAATGCATTGTAGGTCAATGGAGATTCGACCTACCGACTTTTCGACTTGCAGCCACCGTTCCAATGCGGCTTAATTCCGTAAGTAGAGGGTCCACTGTAATTAAATTTAGCTCAATCTACACCTCTAATTTCGAAGTGTATCGGACAGTGCAAGGCCCCTTAGCAACTGAAGTGTAGACTTCAAATGACACTGTACAAACTTGCTGCTTGTTTAGTTTGTCTGTTTAGTTTTAGGAGTACAGACTAAGCTTAGATGTATACGTACATTTCAAACACAGCAAGACAAGCCCAATAAAAAGATTACCAATAACAAAAAAAAGCAGACACCCCTTCTTTTCTTCTCTGAGTTATTTGCACATTTTATGACACATGGGGAAGGGACAGATCAGTGGCCAACACAAATAGCAGTTAACCAACATAAACTAATATAGTTATTTCAGCCAGAAGTAACCACTGATAGTCAACTCCTCACCTACAGGATGACATAAAATGGTTAACAATTTTATATACTTCAGGACCTTGTCAACAATCACATTACCAAGCCATACTGAGAATGACTTTCCTGATGAACTATATTTCCTATAAAGGTTGCAGTTCTCTAGTAATACAGAAGCTACACAGTCCACTTCAATAATATAGTATGATAAATAGATTACCTGGATGATGATACTATAGTTCCCTTTTGAAAAGGCTGGTGCATTGTCATTTACATCAGACACATCAATATTGACTGTAGTGGTGTTGATCCTAGGTGGACTTCCATTGTCTGAGGCCTGAACTGTCAGAGTGTAACCTGAGATCTTTCAAGTAAAATATAGACAGGGATGGAGGGAGGGAGGGAGAGAGGGAGAGGGGTGAGAGAGAGAGAGAGAGAGAGAGAGAGAGAGAGAGAGAGAGAGAGAGAGAGAAGAAATAGAATTTTTAAGAAATTTCAGACAAAATAGGCAATGTTCTTTTCCAAAGAGAAAATTACAAAATATCATAAAGAGGATATTCTGCAGTGGTTGCAGTCATACATAAATGTTACACTGGCTGAAATCCAATGTCCGAAATTGCACTTGGCATAGTGCAAAGTTATGCCTTCAGAGGTTCTTAGGGAGCTATGCCTAGGCAATTTCATATGACTACACAATAAACCATGAAACTGAACACACTATTAACCACGCAATTGATCACCCACTGTCCATGCTATGACTTCCACCTTGGTGCAAATTTCCCAGTGGCTTATACAGCTTCAAGTTACACATACACTGTTACAGCCCTATTAAAACATCAACTATACCCCCTTCAGTAACAATCTACAATTCTGCTATTTTTCCAAGAGAGAACTACTTAAATTGGCTCAGTTCACACATTATGAACCTGAAATTCTTAAATCATTTATAGGAAAATACTACAGTTATGTTTCCTCGTCATGCATTTTCCTCTTTCCTTTAGCTGATTGCTGTACACAGAGAGAGCAGGCTAGCCTGATTCAATGGCGGTTTTCATTCCAGCAGCCTAGCTTCCATTCTGGTAGCAGTGGCGGTGGTGGCATGACAAGTTAGGGGTGTGATGGGGGTAGTAGGAAGGGGGTAGGCTGTGGGGGCAGAGAGAGTGGGGCCATTGAACAGCTGTTTGGAGGGACCATATGCGGAGAGAGAGCAAACTAGGCTGCTGGAATGGCAATTCCGGCAGCCTAGCTTGCTCTATGGGACAAATAAAAAGGATCATTTCATCACTTTGTATTTGTCAGAGCCTCTGGAACTGATGGATACAAAGCAACAAATATTACATGAATCAGCGATTTCTGACTAATATCATGATTCTTTTTTATTCATCCCCATGTCTAATAATCATATCTCCCAAAATAATGCTCCCTGGGTCTTAAAATTGTCCAAGGCCTTTCTCTTGGTCCTGTCACCTTTACAGGTATATTGGACAGGAACTCAAGAGCACACGTTTTTGGTGGTTGCTCCCAGGTTATGGAATGCCCTTCCAAGTAAGGCTAGGCTGGTCCCTCTCTTCTCTTTTTTCAGCAGCTACTGAAAATATTTTCATGTTTAATATCTAATTTTAAAATAGCTAGTTGCCCTACACCTGTGCTAATATATCCCTTTAAATGTGTTTTTAAATGCTTTTTCAATTCTTTATTTGTGATCACAATAATTCCTTATTTAATTCCTTGTTTAAATCACTGCTATTATATTATTTTTAAATTCTTTTTAAAATGATATATGAGTTGTCTTGAGTTCCATGGCAGTGAGAAAGGCAACAAAGAAATGTAATAATAAATAAATAAATAATTGGAGAAATCCAGGAAGTGGGTGAAAGAATCCCCACTTCATGAGAAAGAAGAGGAGAACATGTAAGCTTGAGGAATACTTCTGAATTCCCAAATCATAGTCTGAAGAACTGGGTTCAAGATGTCGGAACCCAGTCATGTCTTTTCTCACAAATGCCTCAGTACAATCATACGGTTGTTTCTTATACCTTTGGTCTACTTTAATTACATGATTACCACATTCACAACCATTAATTCTCAGCTACTTTTGATATTATCAACTCCAATAAAGGATTACTGATACAAGCAGAGCAACTGACTCTAACAAATGCTAACCATGCCACTACAAGGGGGAAAAAAGAAAAAAAAACATAACTAGTAGAAATGTAAAATCCAGTTATTTATAGGTACCTATGAAATAAGGACTCCCAAATCAGACACTATTTATTTATTTATTTATTTATTTATTTATTTATTTATTTATTTATTTATTTATTTATTAAATTTATACCCCACCCCTCTAGACCATGTCTACTCGAGGCGGCTTACAACATAAAAATAGATCAATATAAAAATATATGTAATCATAAAAATACAATTGCAGTATTAATTAAGTCAATTAATTTGAGAAAGGATTACCAAGATGGGATAGAATAAGAAAAGAAGAGATTAAAAAAACTTAGCTGACTGGAGGGAAGGCCTGCTTAAATAGCCAAGTTGTTAACTGGCTTTTAAAAACACCCAACGAGGGTGCCACCCGAATTTCTGTTGGAAGGGCGTTCCACAGCCAAGGAAGGCCTGGGTTTTTTTGTCACTAAAAAACTCTGGTCTCTTCTATTTCTTATTAGTTTAGTTTAATAACTGAAACACATGGGACATCATGGTGAAATGCTATTTGTCGGAGCGTGCCTCTCATCTCAAAAAGCAGAAACTTACCTTCTCTCGGTCAAGAGGTCTAGCCACTTTAACCTCACCCAAGGTTGGGTCAATTGTGAATGGGTTCCCTTGGTTGCCATCAATAATAGTGTAGCGAATGTGGTTATTTGAAGGCCCATCAGCATCGGCAGCTATAACCTAGAGGTTATTCACAATAGCGTTAGAGGGGCACTGACACATATTCAATGAGCTCAGTTTCTCAAAGTAACAATTCCAAAATTCAGAATACAAGGAGGGCTACCTAAACTAATTACTCATCTCTAATTTTCTTACACATCCACTTACAATGCAGAACATAATTTTCCAATACAATAATTTGTGTTTTCCAGTTTTTTTAAGCCTTCACTTTGAAATCACACTATTTTGAAAATGGTAACAATGAGACATCTGAAAAGTTATTTTTGGACTAATAATAATAATAACTGCATGCTGTCAAGTTGATTCCAACTTATGGTGATCCTTTCCATGGTTTTCTAGGTGAAGAATACAAAAAAGTGGTTTTAACATTTTCTTCCTCTGGGAACACTTTCAGACTGTGCAGCTTAAACTTGACTCCACAGGCTGACTGTTCTCTAGGAGGCACAGTGGGGAATTGAATTCCCAACCTCTGACTCCACAGCCGGATACTGTATATAGACCACTAAGCCATTTAGCCAACTTACAGTATAATAACTGTGTGCTGTCAAGTCAATTCTAACTCACAGCAACCCTTTTTGGAGTTGTCTAGATAGAGAGTACGCAGACGTGTACTCAGAATACTCCTTTCTTCTGGGGGCATCCTAGGACTGTGCAGTTTGCCCGAAGTCACACAGGTTGGCTCTTCTGGGATGCACAGTGGGGAACTGAACTCCCCAAGTCAGAAACCTAACTCACTCAGCTATCAAACCAGATATTTTTGGACTATACAACTCCTAGAATCCCCAGCATACACGGTGACTGCAACAGAACTCATGGCCAGCCCTAAATTCACAGAAATTACTGTACCAATCTATCTACCCATCTTTACTTATTTTACTTATTTGTATCATAGGATTATTATAAAAGGAATGACATTAAAGGAACCAGCATCCTTCCACTTCACCTACATGTGATCAGAAGTGGTTTTCATTCATCTGGGTGGAGAGGGAAGAGACTAGAAACATTAATTTTTTGGGACTGCCAAACCGGCTGGGGGATTCCGGGAGGTACAGTCAACCAACCAACCAACCATCTTCACTTATTTTATTCATTTGTATCATAGGATTATTATAAAAGGAATGACATTAAAGGAACCAGCATCCTTCCACTTCACCTACATGTGATCACTTAGAAGTGGTTTTCATTCATCTGGGTGGAGGGGGAAGAGCCTAGAAAAATTAATTTTTTGGGACTGCCAAACTGGCTGGGGGATTCCGGAAGGTTCGTCCGTCCGACCCACCCACCCACTCATTTTTCCAGTTGGTGGTATCAATCATACAACAATGCAATCTCCCCCATGGCATCTTTTTAAAATCACATTGATTTTTCTAAAATACAAACACCATATAAGAACATGTCACTGTTGGGGAAAGCAGATGTACATACTGTGATAACTGACTGTTCAACCTCAGCATCTTCACTGATTACTGCTGTATAAGTATCCTGACTGAATACTGGACTGTTGTCGTTGATGTCTGTTACATTTATATTTACTGTTACAACATCACTCAGTGAGGGAGTTCCTCCATCTGTGGCTTCCACGGTCAGATAATATTCAGGGAAGCTCTCATAATCAAGGCTTCCAATAATAAAAAGAGCACCTGCAATTTAAAAAAATAAAATAAAAATCACACATTAAAGTTTTCTATTAAGGCAAACTGGATAACAACTGCAGTTTCAAATCACTCAGTAAATTATTTCAGTGTCAGTAACTGCCTATGTTTTCAAATGTCTCTTTGTGCTCATGTTAATGCACCATTGCACCTCTTTGCTTGGTGGAGTGTGGACAATATCTGAAACATTTTTTTAATCCACATTTCCAGTTTTCTGAGTTTTCATGCTGTCTACATGAAATCAAGAGTATTTCAGCATGAGAATACACTTCGGTTGCTGCATTTCCACTATTGTGGCACAGTCTTTGGAAGGGAAAATGGTCCTGGTCTCTAGAATAAAATGACAACATTTTATTGTCATTTATTTATTCATTTTTATTTGCCCGTCCTACGACCACTCTAGGTGGCTTCCAATTTCCCTCCTTGCATTCAGAAATATGGTAAAGGTCGAGTTATTTAAAGTAGGTGTGTGCCACCAGAAAAGGGGAATGTAAACAGTACTGTACAGTTGAGAAAAAACAGATATGATAGGTGCCCCTCCAAGGAACTGGTCCTAATAACTAAAGGCAGGGGGAGAATGTCCTTCTTCCACTACGCAAAATGAACATCTCATGGTGAGTATAAATGTTCCTTTTTCCTATAGCAGAGGAGGACATCCTCAAGAGATGGGATTTACTAAAACCTTATGTCCTAGGGTGGGACCAAGGAGAGGTTCACCTACCCCCACAGGTATAAAAAAACCTGTTTGATTAAAGATTACCTGTTTTTGAATCAATACTGAATTTTCCATGTTCATTTCCACTAACTATAGAATAGGTGATTTCGGCATTGGCTTCAATATCGCGGCTAGCAGCATAAACCTGAAGAATCTCCATCCCAGTCATTGCAGCTTCTGATACAGTTGCACTGTATTCTCTGTACTCAAAGACAGGTGGATTGTCATTTATATCCAAGACAGAAACCACAAGAGTACCAGTAGAAGACAGTCTTCTTGGGGAGCCTTCATCTTCAGCTTTCAAAGTCAGAGAAAACACAGCCTGTAACTCCCGATCTAAAGGTTTTTCCAATCGAACAATCCCAGAGAATTCATCAATAGAGAACTGGCCCTCTGCAGAGTTTATTAGTGAGTAGTGAATTTTCCGATTTAATCCTACAATTTAAAAACAAAAACAAAGCTCTGATGTCTCAAAGTATATTCCTTCAGCAAGAACTCTGACTAGCCACATGCATGAAAGAGAAAAAAAAACATGACACTGAATCACCCATTTATTCCTTCACTGATTTCTGCTGGGGTCATCATCTACAGATTTGCAGACATCTGATGATTCCCTATTAAAAGATTACTCCTATTAAAGATCCCACACATTCAAAGAGCACTGGCTTCTACTCTGTATGAATGTGTTGATTTAGCACACACATGCTGCTCCAGGGTATGATGAATCTAGAAAAATCCCAGCTCGGATTTTATCATAATCCATAAACCATGATTGCAGGACTGATCTGAGTGATTATTTGACATCAAGAAGCAGCACTCCATCTCCAGGGATCAGCAAAAGCACATATCCACTCACTAGCAGTGAATGTTTTTCTCCATCTAAGAATCCCTAGAGCAGGACTTTTCATGTCTGTGGCCCAGAGAGGTGACAAGAAATGATGCTCAAGGCATTTGGAGAGCGTAAGGTTGTGGACAAATATCTTAAGGGTTAGATAGCTGTGATTTGTGAAACACACAGTCTAGCTGAATCTCTAATAACCATACTTTTTGATTTAGATGAGTATTGCATGCCCAGGAATTAAGCTATTTGAGGGTTAATCTGTGGGTTAAACACTATCTGAGGCCACAGCTAAACTGCGTATGTAAAAAAGACCGTAAAAAACAATACCTATGTTGAATCAGACTACAGTGGTGCCTCGCTTAATGATTACCTCGTTAAATGACAAAACTGCTTGACGATGAACTTTTTGTGATCGCTTTTGCGATTGCAGAACAATGTTCTAATAGGGAAAAATCGCTTAATGATGATCGGTTCCCTGCTTTGGGAACCGATTTTTCGCTAGATGACAATTTTAAAACAGCTGACTGGTGGCTCTAAAATGGCCACCCGCTGTGCAAAATGGCTCCCCGCTGTGATTTAGGACAGATTCCTCGCTTTACAGGCACTGAAAATGGCCGCCCCTATGGAGGATCTTTGCTGGACGCTGAGGTATTTAGCCCATTGGAACACATATTGGAACCAGTTTTCAATGCATTTCAATGGGCTTTTTCGTTTTGCTTGACGAGGATTTCGCTTAACAGTGATTTCAACGGAACGAATTATCCTCATCAAATGAGGCACCACTGTATATAATTCAGATCAAAGATTATCTAGTCCAGTATTCACGTATCACAGTAGCAAGCTAGATACCTCTGAGAACCCCAAACCAGCATGTGCATGAAACTGCATCTGTCTACTCCTGCTGCCCAGCTACCAGCTATTAGTTCTAAAAGGCACACCGCCTCTGAACTAATATATCTCTCACCTCATTAACAGGCCACTGAGAGCCTCATTCCCCCGAATCTGTCTGACCTCCTTTCAGAACCACCCAAGCTAGCTTCCTTTTTCTAGTTTCCTTCTTTCCCAACAACCCAGAGAAAGAAACTGAGCACAGAGCCTGGATCCTTTCTCTGGTTTGTTGCGAGAGAAATGAACCAGAGGAGAGTAGCTCCTTGATAAACAAACCACAGAGCAAAATTCCTTGCTTTGTTCAGCTGCTCTCAGTGCAAGCAGGAGCAATTAGGCAGCATGCATCAGCATCCTTTTGGCATCCCACAAAAGCCTGTGGACCACCAGATTATCATGTCACGTCGTTAATTGTGTTAATAAATTCTACAAATTGATTGCCAACTATGTAAATAAGTCCCACTGTCCTTCATTGGAGAACCATGCATCCTAGCAGCATGAGAGAAGAGGAAAATATTTGTATCTACTTACCTGAAATCTCCATAATTCTAGACACCTTTACCATGAATCCTCTTACCTGCCTGTCCCTCAAAGGTTAAAAAGTCCAAACATGCTAACCTTTCCTCACAGGGGAGTTGTTTCAGTCCCCCGATCACTTGGGATTGCCTTCTTCTCCAGCTTTGCAATATTCTTTTTGAAGTGTGGTAACTAGTAACCTAAGACACCTCACTCAGATTTCAGCACTAAAGCTGAATTAGCAATGATTCTCAATAAATCATACCAGCATCTGCATCGGTAGCTTGCACTCTTGTCAGCAGAGTTTTTGGCTCTGTGTTTTCAAAGACAGTGATAGAGTATGGATCCGCTGTAAACTCTGGGGTGTTATCATTCACATCTTCTATATTCAGAATAATATTAGCCTGGCAAAATCTTCCTCCTCCATCTGTAGCCTTGACTGCAAGCATGTAGACTGACTTCTGCTCATGGTCAAGTGTTGCTAATGTTTTCAGTTCACCTATTAATCAAACAACAAAAGCAAAGGAAATAAACAGTTTTAAAGCAAACAGCAACAAGAATACAGGAACCCACCCCCAAAAAAGTGTAAAGTCAATTTCTGGGCCAATATTTTGAGTTTTCTTTTTATATTAAGATACGTCAAATAGCAGCCAACAAAAGAACTCCTCGCCCCTCTGTAGTAAATTCTGCACCAACTGCTGACATTTACAACTTGCCTCGTAAAACTTAACTTCATGATGGACAAAAAATTGCAATTCTTTTGAGACGTCTATAGGAAGTGCACATTTATATATGACTGCAACTCCCTGAAACAGATTCAGAAAAACATGGCGTACAACAGGTCTAAGCGGGAGTAATCTGGAGTAGAAGAAATCCTGGGAAAGGCATAGAAGATTCAAGCTGGATGTGGAACATAGCAATGGAAGCCAAAGAAGAAGAACAGAAACCTTTTGAAATCTACTGGAGAGAAGAAGCTGGCAGATGAAAGCATAACTGTTGGTAGTGAAGAAGGAAT
The DNA here is from genome assembly GCF_051106095.1 of Pogona vitticeps. Lineage (NCBI taxonomy): Eukaryota > Metazoa > Chordata > Lepidosauria > Squamata > Agamidae > Pogona > Pogona vitticeps. The sequence goes on from NC_135787.1 coordinate 63,026,950, forward strand.
TATACACAGACTGAGGTGTCTGCATCACGCACACAGTCTGACACGACGTACACTGCCAAGGCTCTACCCTTAAGGACCCCTGATGTGGTCTGATGATGTACTCAGAATCTGCAAGAGAAATCTACTGCATTTTCCCTAAACCACAGTTTCTGAAATTCCATGTACCTGTGATTACTAAGCCCCATTTCAAGTCTTTGCTTCACATGTAGATTAAACACATAAACAGGGAGAAAGGTGCTAGCACTGCCCTTCCATAGCTCTTTCCAACTGTCCTCAATATGCAGATGGTGACAGTCTGAAACACTATTTTGTGAAAGGTCTCCACTGAAGTAGTAACCTGAGTTTTAAGGTTTCTAACTTATTCAGTGATGCTGCCCTACAGTGGAACCTCTCTGATCCGGACTGTCATCCTCTATGTGCTTGAAGACAAACTGGAGACAGATGGGAATCGATTAGCACATTCCTCCTTCTCATATCTTTAACCTGCATGCAAGACAAATGCTTGAATAAGACTCAAATTTGCATTAAAAATCACATCGGGCAAACCAATCCTTTATTTATTTATTTATTTATTTATTTATTTACTTACTTAATTTAATTTATTTAGTATCCCACCTATCTGGTATATGTCCTCGGGGAACAGTGGCACAGCAGCCCTCCTGATGCACTTCAAAATCCCAATGGCTCATATGCACCAGGGCAGAACGTATGTACACAATGACAGAGCACATGTGGGCATGTGCCAGCTCCAAACCCTGCCTGGAGGAATAGAATAGCTTAGGATCCAACGGGTCCCATGCTGGCTCCTTCCCAGCTGGCAAAGCCCCATTTGGGGACTTTCAGCTAAGGCAAATTCACATGCTAAATGTGGAGAAAGTACCTCAACCGATAAGGAGAAGATTTGTGTCTCTCTGTTCTGGTCACAAGACACCTAGCTTCTCCTACTTCCAGGAGCAGAACCACTAATGGTCATTTTCTCCCTGTCCAGGGACAACGGGGGCCCTCCTCCCTTGGGCTCCTACAGCAATCAACACAAAGTCCTGATTCCCCCACTTATCACAATTGATGGGTTAGGGCTGTAGGCACAGCTTATCAAATCCTTTTGATTTTTACCAGTGTCTGAGCTGAGTCTGAAGTCTTCTGCGCCAGCACCATGCAGAGTGTAAGCTATTTCTGCATTGGAACGAATATCTGCATCCGTGGCCAAGATCTGCATGATGAGTTTACCAGGCGGAGAATCCTCAGGAACAGTCTCTGTGTATAATGCCTAAAAAGTATTAGGGGGAAAATATATTAAGGAACTGCAAAGAAGAGTAGGATACAGAAAAAGGAAAAATGATTAGTTTCATCTGCTGAAGGATTTTAGATGAGAGAGGAAAACAACATGGAAGGATATAGTACTTAAGACTCAAAAAATAATGCCTTCCTTTTAGTATATCTCATTGTCTGGAGTTTTATTATGGTTCTTCTGAATTGCCAATGTACTGCATGCCAAGTTAGTAAGAGCTAGTTGCTGCCAGTGAAGCACTCACCACTTTGGTGACTCGGAAGCACTGTGACAATGTTTTAGATAACTTAATGCATAATTTAATATTTTTCATTGTTTCTTTAATTGTTTGTATAAAATGTTCCCCTTCTCCTTCATATGCTCCAGATGCCTTCAATTCTGAACTCAATGAAAACACAAGTGAGGATAGTTTCTGTCACGTCTCACACACAGAGGGCAGGTGGGAAATGACAGTGTTCTTGAGTAAATAGTTGCATTCATTTCTTCAGGCCTGCTCAAAGGATACTGGCGTATGAAGAGCATTAAAAGCTTTATCCATAAAGCCTACCCAACTGAAGGAGACCAGGCCAGGAAAGCTTAAATAAACTAGGAAGCAGTTTAGAACAGAAAAACAAACAAACAAAAAACACCTCATAGCACTTAAAGCACTCTCTGGTTTACAAGTTAATTATGGAGGCTAATACCCCCCCCCCCCCGCGAGCTGGCTACTCATTTTACAGACCTCGGAAGGATAGAAGGCTATCAACCTTGAACCAGCTACCTAGGATTGAACCCCGGGTCGTGAGCACAGTTTTGGATGCAGTACAGCAGTCTGACCACTGTGCCACGAGAATCCCTAGCTTAGTAAACTAGGAAGTAGTTCTAATTTCTCATTCTTGTAAATGGTTCTCATTCCATTCCACAAATGATTAATAAAATGTTTACATGCTAGCAACTTTGTTTGAATAAGTTTCAAGGGCATTCTAGGAAATATTTTTGATCTTCCTCCCTTTAAGGATATTAAGTGAAAAATATTGGTGGATGATGTACGTTTTCATGCTACACCAAATGTGCATTAAAATATGTTCTAGTACCTTTTCACAAACAGGGCTATTATCATTTGAATCAAGGACTTTAACCTCCACCATAGCTTTTGCTGCAAACATCCCATCAGTCGCTGTAATATTTAGAAGATAACTATCCTTGACTTCTCTGTCCAGAGGCTTTCGAACATACACTTTCCATTCATTCTGTAGATTTTCTACAGCAAATTGTCCCAATGGATCACCTCCTAATACAAAGTCATGCAATAAAAAGAGGCAAAATGAGATTGGATTCTGAAAAAAATTATACATAAATATAGGATTGTATATAAATGCACACACATATATACAAAACTCCTAAATACATTTCTGAATACATACAGTAATGTGCAGTAATACTGTACTTATTATTTAAAGATGGCAGAAAAATGTATGTTCTATTTATCTGTCTATTTAGACAGGTACAGATTAAAAAAAAGGTTTTTTATAATAAAATGTTTCAAGGGTTAGGCAAGAACTGCATTCTGGGATTGCACTGCTTGCATACAGAGGGGTGTTATTTGTGGGGGAAATCACATCCAATGCCTTCAGCTCTGAATGCTTGGCCAGTAAAGGAAGAAAATCTTAAATGTAAGAAATGAGGCACGTTCTATTACCACAGAAGAGCTCTACTGGCATTGGGACCTTCAAAAATATTTCCCTTGCCCCACCTATCCTCTTCATAGTGTAGACGATTACCAGCAATTAGTGTGAGCATCCAAACAAAATAATAATAGGTGAACTATGTAACTGAGGACCATATTATAGTTACATTAGTTGCTATAAGTTTCATGCAGGGGAGGTTGGTATGTAGTTTATGTAATATTTGTACTGAGCATTTCTACAAAGGTAGCGTAATTGATAAATCACACTGCTTGTTCAGTGAAAAATCATACTGCTTTTGTGAGTGAGAAATGGCCAATTTGCCCCATCAACCAAGCAGATAAGGCATATTAGAGAAAGTCAGTAGACAAAAGAGTTTCCTGCTGGAAGATACATGGTGCAGATTTCACAGCCAATATGTGGCTGCCATTTTCAGAGCTCCATTATATATTGTAGCATGTAGCTCTATCCTAAGGCTGGGCTTCTCTGCCCTGCTAGGAAAATGTGTCATTTTTAAAATTGCAATATGCTAAAGGACAGTAGTTTGCGGGGGTGGGGGTGGGGAGATTTCACATTTCATATCTAAATGGGAGAAGGGATAATAAAGCATTACATGTACAGGAATAATACTACAGTAGGACCCCCTATCCAAGGAAACGATAGTCCACGGTTTCACTTATCCAGTTTGCCATAGTCCTATACAAAACATACAAAGGTGCCTCCTTGTGGCCTTTGCCCCATCCTCTTGTATGTTGTATATAGGGTTCCCTTGTATCCACAGTTTCAGGCATCCAAGGTAAATTGGGGAACTGATGATTATTTAAAGTATCTAAGACCAAATAAATCTGATAACTTTTCTAAATATTTACCTGTAATGAAATAGCTGACTTGTCTGTTATTCTCTTCTGAATCAGCATCAGTGGTGCTTAATATAGCAACTACTCCTCCAGTTGGATCATCTTCACTGACTGTCCCTTTATAAATCTCTGCAGTAAAGCGTGGAGGATTGTCATTGACATCAGTTACAGAAACTTCTACAATGGCAGTATAAGATAACTGCATTTTTTCAGCCCTGTCAGATGCCACCACAGTAATTCTGTATTTCTGCTGCTTCTCATGATCAAGCTCTTTCAGAGTTGTAATCCAGCCTGTTTCCATGCTTATGGCAAAGGACTCTGTGACAGCAATGTCTTGTGTTGGGTCTAACCTGTAAGTAACCTGTCCATTTCTTCCAGAATCTTGGTCAAATGCTTTTACTTGGATGACTTTTGTTCCAGCTGGCATGTTTTCCACAATGTATGCTTCATATGGATTGGATTCTATGATTGGTTTATTGTCATTTGCATCTTTTATCTGAATGCTCACATCCACTGAAGACACAACTCTGTAACCTTCATTCACATAATGTGCTAGGATTGAAAACTGGTACCACTTAGTTGTCTCATGATCTAGGTTCTTCTCAACTTTTAGCCTTCCATTTTGCTTGTCTATCACAAAGTACTCATCTCTGTTACTTTCGGGGGTATTTCCTTTAACAAGAGTATATAACAAAGCCTGAGCATGCTCTGCTTGTATAGTATCAATCACGGTTCCAATGGGAATATCTTCTGAAAGAGTATAGGAATAAAATGGTTCTGAAAATTTTGGAAGAAGTACCTCAGGAGAGAGAATTCTTATATAGACAGGAACACGAGATTCTTTCTGTGGGGCTCCACCATCCTGTGCTCTAACAAAGAAAGCAAGAAACTCATTTTCTAAACCAATTAAACTTTCTTTTGTGGTTATTACCCCAGTCAAAAAATCAATTTCTAAATTCTCCTGAACATTTTCAGAATCTACTTCAATTGTGTAAGTGATGTCTGCATTTGTGCCTTCATCAGCATCAGAAGCTAAAACCTTGACAACAGATGTACCTCTTGGAACATCTGATCCAATATTTACTTCATACTCGGTTGCTCGGAACAAAGGAGCATTATCATTAACATCAGTAAGTATGACATTGACACTGCAGAAAGCTACTTTCCCTCCAAAATCTTTGGCCATTAATCTAATGAAGATTACTTTTTCTGCTGGAGTTTCACGATCCAGGATTTCTGAAGTAAATATCTGCCCTCTCTCATTAATATAAAATCTATCTTTTGCAAAATCGTTCACAATATGGTACGTGATAGATCCGTAGCTACCAGTATCTTTGTCAGCTGCTTTCACCTCTGTCACCAGGGTGTTCAATGGAGCATTTTCTGACAGTTCTACCTCATATTCATTCTGACCAAAAATGGGGCTATGCAGATTGGCTCCGATTACAGTTATGAGAACCTGAGCTGAACTTCTGAAGACCCCATCAGAAACACTGATATTGAGATGATAAAGAGGCTTCAGAGTCTGCTTATGTAGGTTTGAAAGGGTGATGACTCCAGTTTTGCTGCTGATGACAAAATTCATGTTGTCGTTGCCTGTTAATATGGAATACTCAAGCTTGTTTGTGTCTGAACTGTCTGCATCTGAAGCTTTGACACGAGTTACAAAGTGCCCACGGGGAGCCAATTCACTGATGCTAGCTTCATAGAGCAGCTGGTCAAATACTGGTGGGTTATCATTCAGATCTGTTACATCAACAGTTACAATAATGTCACTGCTTAGTGGAGGCATTCCACTGTCAATAGCTCTTACTAATAATATGTGTTGCCAAGACTGTTCATAATCCAAAGGCCTTGTTGTCAGAATGAGTCCGGTGTTGCTATCTATGTGGAAGTAATCATGACTCTTGCTGTCATTCTCTACCAAGTAATAAGAAACCCCTCTGTTTGTTCCAGAATCAGCATCTGTAGCGCAGACATGTACAACAGATGTTCCAATTATCGATGCCTCTGAAAGGGTAGCAGCATAAAATTGCTCTGTAAAGACAGGAGGATTATCATTGATGTCTTCAACTATTATGTCAACAAAGACATCAGCATGAGCCCCAGTTAAGGAATCAGTAGCACGTATACTCAGTTTGTAGGCAGGGTGGGCCTCAAAATCTAGAGGGGCAAAAGTATTGATCACTCCTGTATTGAAGTTGATGGAAAATTGATTGAAAGGATCACCATCTGTGATGCTGTAGAACACTTTGAGGCCTTCCGGGCTGTTGGCTTGTACATGAACAACAGGACTATGGATCTGGATATTTTCAGGTATCTCTGCACTATAGAAAGATTTTTCAAATACTGGCATGGCTTTATTCACAACTGTGACTGGAACTGTCACTTCAGCAGAAAAACTTGGTTCTCCTTCATCCGCTGCAACCACAATGAGAATATACTCTTTATTGAGGTTGTCTGGGTCAAACTGTTTCTTGAGTGAGATTTCACCATTGTTTCCGATTTGGAAATGATCATAGTTTTCTTTGAGGTAGTAATGCACATGTCCATTTCTACCAATATCTTTATCTACTGCAGTGACACGCCGAATAAGTTGGCCCACTTCAGTATCTATTTTTACACTGGCATAATATGGCAGATTGACAAAAACAGGGGCATTATCATTTATGTCTTCTACAGTGATCTTTACCACAACGTGTGCAATTATTGATGGCTTATGCTCTACTGTGACTTCTACCACAATGTCAAAAGACTCTTGCTGCTCACGATCAAATGGTATTCCTGTAGTTGAAAGGACTCCTGAAGTGTAGCTAATTTTGAATCTGCTGTCTGGGTTTAGAATATGATAAAACAAAGGCTCGTTTATTTGATTTCCAATGGGAGTGATCACAGCTATTGTCATTGCTTCTGTGGAATTCTCTTGGACCACAGCATTATAGAAACTGCGGGTGAACTTTAGCTGACTTGCTCTGCTCTCCTTCACATTAATTTTTATGGATGTGGTGCTGGAAAACTTGCCATCTGATGCCCTGACTGTCAATTCGTATCTGCTTCTTAACTGCGTTGTATTTTGTACAGTAATCTGCCCAGTCTTGGTATCGATTGAAAATTTTTCTCCAATGTTGCCTTCAGTGATAGAATACATTAGTCGTGAAAAGGCTTCTGAATCAGCATCTGTTGCATTTACCCTGACAACTTTCACTCCTTTATATACTGGCACCAGAATGGTCGCTTCGTACAGATCTTTGGAAAACACAGGAGGGCAATCGTTGATATCAATGACATAAATGGTAACGTTTGCAGCATATTCTGCAAATAAGCGTGGGGTCCCCATGTCTGACACTTGCACAGAAAAGCTAAATGTACTTCTCTCTTCATAGTCCAAGCCATTTACTGTACGAATGGCTCCAGTACTGGAATCAATGGCAAAATACTTATGGACAGATGGCTCCACAATCTGATAGATAAGCAAAGCATTTGATCCTTTGTCAGCATCTGTAGCTTGTATCACTAAAGGGACGTTTCTATCCGTTAGAACCACACTGTTAACTGAAGCTGTTTCACTTATGAGTCCCGTGTATTCTGTCTGCACAAAAGTTGGCGCGTTATCATTTTCATCCTGAAGATGCACAATCACAGTGGTGTTTGTGGACTGGCCAGCCATGTTAGTTCCCTGAACAGTTAGACTGTAAAAAGGCAATGTTTCAAAATCAAGAATCTTCTGAGAGGTGATGACACCAGAGTTTGGGTTGATAGTGAAGGCATCACCCACATTGCCATCTTTTATCTCATAAATCACAGATGACTGACTGTGCGCAACCACCATTCCAATGAAACTGCCAGTGCTGCAGCCTTCACTGACTTCTGTAGAGTATTCGCTTTTTGTGAATTTTGGCAATGCATTATCAGAGACTGTGACTGAAATGTGCACAGATGTCACTTCACTCAGTGCAGGGCTGCCTTTATCAGTTGCCCTCACCATCAAGGTGTATTCCTCCTGGCTGCTGCGATCCAATTCTTTTGCAGTAGTAATACTGCCTAGGATGGGATGTATATTAAAAGTATTTCCAATATTTCCTGTTACAGAAAATAAAAACAAGAAAGAGTAACAAATAACAGTTCTGGTAGGAGGAACTACAGATATTAACAGTGACACCGATGGAAGGTTAACATTATTTAGATAACCTGAGAACAGAAATGTATTCTACACCAGCTTCAAATTTCTGAATGCTATAATGCAAAAATGTCTGTAATAACATGCTATTTTTCACTCAGCTAACAAAAATTAAGAACAGCCCTGCCTTAACTAATTACTTCTTAGAACTAACAAGCTTTGGAAGCAGAAGGAAGTCCCTTTGTCCATGGCCAACACATAAATCCCGTGGAATGTTAAAGAGACAGAGAATTCCCAGCATCTGCTCTGAAAGTCCATAGGATTTCAAGAGATTAATAGACTTGAATTTTTATTTTATTTTATTTTGCAGGATATTAAGTTTGTGGCCTTATTGAAACACTGGGTTACATCTCTGCATCTAGCATATGAAACTACAAGTGAGTTTACTTGCAGTTCTTTAGAAGTTTCAGTGGAACCTTAATCAGTTGTTCATGAAAATGTTCTTTTATTATTTCTATATTATAGATACTACCATGGATTGGTTAAAAAAAACAACAACAGAACTCTTCCAAATTACTCCTAAAAATGTCAAGGAGTTGTACACTGCCTTAAAAATTGTTCTTAGGTAAATATGAACTTCAGTTTGACTGCTTAACAAAAGCAGGCATACACAAGCCTTTTAGCATGAAAACTAGAGCTGCACACTTCATAGGAATTCTAATTAAGTTAAGACAACAAATTAACAGGAACTGTATGTGTTAATACTTTAATTACAGATCATAGTAAAAACAGCTGTTATTAAAGTCATGAGCTCACTGTGAAGAAATTTTAGTAAAAACATTTAAATTATGTATTTGGGTAGGCAGCTGATATTATCTTTTTTCTTAGTGAAGGTCATAAACAGAGTGCCATTCTTAGAATACCCCATTACTAATCCTATAAACTATTACAAGCATTTAAAGAATGCTCATTTCATATGCTTTGCACTTCTGCCCTAATGTTTTAGCTGTACAATAGTTCAGAATATTAGAAAAACAAAGATGGGAAAGTTTAACATTTCCTCCCACAGTCTTTTGATAGTGAGAGAACGAGTGTGTGAGAACATGTGTATGCACAGACAAATTCTTCACTGGGAAGGAACAATTTCTATTATGTGCTATCTGCTGTGTCACGAATTCTTTCTGAGTCCCACTAATTTCAGTCTAGTTCCAGACTAAAATTAGCTCTACAGTTCCAAACTTCAAAGCTCTGTATATCTAAAGTTTGGGACACTTCTGAGACCTCTTTCTCCCAAACATCCTCCTCTGCTATTAGCAGGAGGGGTGTTGTTCTCTGTGTTCCCATGGTATAAAAGAAGTGACAGGCAACTGTGGCCAACCCAATGTTCCTAGATTTGATCTGCTAGCTAGGCCTGACTGGAGCTGCAGTCCAACAATACCTGTAGGGCCACTATTTTCCAACCCTGGTCTAAAGTGAAAGCACCATTTTCAGCGGTGGCACCTAAACTGTGGAAGTTTCTCAGAAAATTCCATCAGCCATATTCTATCAGGGCCCTTGGAACACAGTGAAGAAATATCTGCTCAGCTCACTGCTATTTCTTATATTCTAACACCCAAAATGTCATATTTTCTGATGGTCATTGTGAGTTTTCCGGGCTGTTTGGCCATGTTCTTCTTCCTAACATTTCGCCAGTCTCTCTGGCCAGGTTCTGTGCTCTGTTCATTAGGAAGAAAAACCTTAAGAACATGGCCAAACAGCCCGGAAAACCCACAACAACTATTGGATCCCGGCCATGAAAGCCTTCGAGAATACATTGTCATATTTTCTCTTTACACATCTGTCACCAGCCAACTACCTTTTTAAAAACACCTACAAATTTTACAGACCACAAATTTACCATTTCAAAAACAGCAATTTGATGAACTAGATGCAGGATGCTGTAATAATGTTTGTAAATTACACGTCTGATAGAGGATACATCCTGAAACTTATAAAAACACGCCAGCAACACTTAAGCCTGTGTAGACTGATCCATGTGTATACTTCGTTTTATAAATGTAGAATATTTCAAGAGATATCCCTCTATCAAAAGTGTAATTAGCCAAAAAGGGCTAACTTGGTTTTGTGGTTGATTTCTGCTTTCAAATTTTTGACTCAAAGTTTACAATACACTGTGCTAAAACCAATGGAAATGCAAAGAAACTCAAAGCAAAATGTTACTATAACAAACTAGATCTGACAAAGTCTACATACAAGTTGTATGACCATTTGTTTTATACTATATTTGAAACTAGCAGACGTATCTGGCTTTAGTAGTTCCACTCCCCACCACACCCTAGTGCTCCTCCCCACTTCTTCCCATGCTCCTATCTAATCAATCAATCAATCAATCAACCAATCTATTTATCTATCTATTGTGTGAGAGTTAACATACAGTGGTGCCCCGCTTGATGATGACCCCGCTTGATGACGAAGTCGCTTAACGATGGGTTTTTGCAATCGCTATAGCGATTGCAAAATGATGGTTTCAATGGTTTTTTTTTTGCTTCACGATGATTTGGACCCTGCTCCGCGAACCAATTGTTCACTAGATGACGATTAAAAACAGCTGATCGGCGGTTTGCAAATTGGCTCCCCACTGTCTTCCGGACCTATTTTTGCTACACAGGCATCGCAAAATGGCTGCCCTATGGAGGATCTTCACTGGACGAGCAGGTATTTCCCCCATTGGAATGCATTGACCGGTTTTCAATGCATTCCAATGGGGGTTTTTTCCTGCTTGACGACGATGTCGCTGTACATCGATTTTGCTGGAACGCATTATCGTCATCAAGCGGGGCACCACTGTATATATTAATGTTGGTCACTGCAGTACTCATAGGACAGAAATGTTGCTCCTTTGAACTAAAGCTCCCAGCAAGCACAGCCAGTAAAGATCAACTTATTTATGCCGGGAGATCATTAGCTTCCTTGCAAAACTTTTTTTCTAGCTTTGATAATTTCAGTTAAGAATATCCCAAATGCCAGGATTCCCCATCCAACATGGCCAGTCAATACAAAACCCACCCAATTATTTAAGTGATCCATTCAAAATTTTGTGTTTCTACCCCACCTGCTTCAAAGTTATTTTGAGACAAACACACAAACATTTGATTTTTTGTGTGAGAGTTAAATTAACATATGTTTGTCAAGAATGATTATCAAAAACCACTGGAACATACCTGATTCTATGGAGTACACAATTTCTGCATTTTCACCTTTATCCTTATCCAGTGCTGTGACTTGCAGAACCATGGATCCAACAGCTGCCGATTCATATACTCGACCTTTGTAGGAAGAACTGGTGAACCATGGTGCATGATCATTTGTGTCACTAACATTAATGATTATCCGAGCAAAGTTCCGCTTGACAGGAACATCTTGATCCCGCACCTAAAATGATTAGTACATTACAAAGAGTCAGCATGTTTGCTTACATAACTCATTGGAAAGAGACAGCTAGATATGAAAGTGAACCACTGCTTACTAGAGTTGGTAGGTATTCTAAATAGATGCAGTAGGAATCTACACTTCAATGCACACCTGATATAGGTCCACAATTCCTGATCAAGCCATTGGCACCTGGAGAAAAGGGTGCTTCTTTCTGTGGATCTTCTTAGCTAGATCCAGCAAGGAAATGTAGGTGGAGATGGATAAACCAAGTAGGAAGGAAATATTTCCTCCTCTTTCCTCTCCCTCTCCTCTTTTTTGGGGAAGTGTGCTGCTTAGCAAAGTGTCATAATCCCTTTCCTCAATAATAATCAACCAGACTTTGGTGACATTGAAAATTCAGTAACAAGTATTTCATGAGCACAATCTCAGCTGTCCTTATAACCACCCTGTCAGGTATATTGGTATGATTATCCCCCATCCTGCAACCATACAACTGAAGCTGGGAAACAGTAATTTGCCAAAGGTTACCCTTAAATAGGACTCAAAATGATGATTTTCCAGTTCACAGTCTCTCAGACTCATCAGGATCTCCGAAAGTCCCAGGCATATTCAGTAACACTGAAAGAGCATATTTTGTTTCAGCTAAAAAAACAAGGAACATGACTCTTTACCATCACTGTGAGAACATGCTGATGGATGACTTCATGATCTAATTTTTCAGAAGTATAAAGAGAGCCAGTTGCAGGATCCAGGCGAAACTTCTTAAGACTGATGGGATCCATGCTACTTTGCACAGTATAAATTAGTTTATTCTTCTCATCTCTATCTGACGCACTGACTTGCAGAATTTCTGTCTCTGGCACTGTGTCCTCTGGGATAATGACTTGGTATTCAGATGTAGAAAACTCGGGTCTGTGATCATTTGTATCTATTACTTTAATATAAACCTGTAACAATATAATTATAATGAAAATGTGATCATCTATAGGTAATCAGAAAGCAATATAGAATGCAAAAGTTATTGCACATACAAAAAGGTTTATAGAATTATGCATAACAAATACAGATTTATAATTTACAGAATGATGATTGAAGGATCTACACTTCAACACAAACCAACCTACCTAACCTACCCCATTCATTAGCACTTATTCTGAACTGGGAAGAGGCAACAAGTGGATGACTGACTACAAGGTTCAGTCCTGGGTCCAGTGCCCTCCAACAGTTTTATTAATGACTTGGACAAGGGGGTTCAGGGAATGCATATTAAATTTGCAAATGACACTAAATTTGTGAGCCCACTTTTGTAGATGCATGATAATTCAGAAATTGCATTAACAGAAAAAAGCTACATCCAGCTTTTAATACCAAGTATACTAGATCAATTCAATCCAGGGGACTTACCTAAATATTCACTCATGAAACCTCATTCATTCAATCTGTCTACTATAGTGAAGACTAACAGGATTTAGCCACAGTATTTACAAAGAATATTACCTGGGATCTGGAGCAGTATATCAGGTATGCCCAAATCTTTCAGCCCGCCCCACACAATGTTTCCTTCCTGCTAGCCTTTTAAACTAGAGGTCTCATTTTATACCATACACTGTTTCCAGAAAGTTTTGCAATGTAATAATTCAGTTGGGAAATTTATAATAATATAATAATTATCTTAGAACTGTAGAGCTGGAAGGGACCCTATGGATCATCAAGCCAGGGAGGTACAGTGGGGAATCAACCTTCCAACCTCTGGCTGTCCAGACAGATACTTAAACCACTGTTTATGAAAGACACATGCAAAACCTTCTTCTGCACATTTAAATTCTCTGCTGATTGGTGTTTTTTTTAAAAAAAATCCATGATGTAATGGATTGGAATTCCCAATTCTTAAGTTCAGTGAAACAAATTCAACATCATTTAGCACTCCTCTCCCAGTTACTTAGGGGCCTTAATGGTCTCTTTTTCAGAACTTTTGGTATATCATCTAAATTACTAAACTCACTGAAAGAAAACTGAAAAAGTGAATTTAAAATGATTACTGGAATGAAATACACTGAATGGGATGTCGCTACATGGGCAGTGATTTATTTATGACAGAACATTAGCACATCCAATAAACTTTTCCTTGGAAGAAACATTGATGAATCACTCATCTAAATGGAAGAATGTGAATTTATTTTCTTCAAAGAGGAATAACTTATGAGTGGTTAGTGTAAAGCATGGTCTTCAAATCCCATGAAGTACTAGTTCCCTTCTATCTGGCACTGGTTGGGTCTCATATCGAGTACTGTGTCCAGTTTTGGACACCACACTTTAAGAAGGATGCTGACAAACTGGAACAACTTCAGAGGAGAGCAACAAGGATGATCAGGGGACTGGAAACCAAGCCCTATGAAGAAAGACTGAAAGAACTGGCCATGTCTAGGAGAGATGGTAGCACTTTTCAAATACAGTGGTGCCTCACTTGACGAGGATAATCCGTTCCAGCAAAATGGCTGTAGAACAAAATTGTCGTCAAGCAAAAGTAAAAATCCCACTGAAATGCATTGAAAACCGGTTCAATGCATTCCAATGTGCAAAATACCTCAGCATCCAGTGAAGATCCTCCATAGGTCAGCCATTTTCCGGTGCCTGTAATGTGAGGAATCCATCCTAAAACACAGTGGGGAGCCAATTTTGCACAGCAGGTGGCCATTTTGAGGACCCAACGATCAGCTGTAAAGATCGTTGTTAAGCAAAAAATTGAAGCCTGCTTCAGGAACCGATCGTCGTAAAGCGGTTTTTCCCTATTAAAACATTGTTTTCTGAGAGCAAAAACTTCATCGTAAAGCGATTTCCTCATCTAACGAGGTAATCATCAAACGGGGCACCACTGTACTTGAAAGACTGTCATACAGAGGAAGGGCAGGATCTGTTTTCGATCATCCCAGAACGTAGGACACATAATAATGGGCCCAAGTTACAGGAAGCCAAATTTCAGTTGAATATATCAGAAGAAACCTCCTGTTAGACCAGTACAACAATGGAACCGATTACCATTTGAGTTAGTGCTCCAGTGTTGGAGGCACTCAAAAGATAATTAGACAACCATCTGTCAGACAGTTTGATATGAATTCCTACATAGAGCAGGAGGTTGGCTTTGATGGCCTTATTATAGACCCCTTGCAACTCTATTTATTCTATGATGATTTTTGCATCATGAAGAATTTCTCTGTGAAGAGAAACAACACATAGATGGTAGCAGATGGCCTTAAAAATATCTACTGCTTCTACTTACTGAAAAGTTGATAACCACAGCAGTAAATGCTAAGTTGATGAGGCTGTAAAATATCTGTTTCTCAGATAAATATCAACTGTAGCGCTCAAGCATGTTATTTTCCATTTTCCATGAATAATAATCTTCATTTAAGGTCAGAAAAAAGAAGAATGCTTGTCTTGAAAGCATTTGATTTTCTCGTCTCTTTCCTTTCTTAGACACCTTTAACACTGTCAAAATTATGACCAAAGACGCTGAATTTGTTTGTTCTCTTTGTGCATCATGCACTCAGCATTTAGTTGCACATTATGTCCTGACAGCAATTTTATTTACTTATATATATTCCAAACAAAGCTATTAAACAGTTTCATTAAAGAATGAAATGTTCCACAGATGCTTGTGGCCTGCAGCCAATGAAGCCTTCTAATGCAGCAGTTTTATACAATAGGTAATTTTTTCATAATGAGATACATGCATTTGGTTTACTATTTTAGCACAGACAACAATTGGACAACATGCCCCGATGCCAGTTAAATTGATGTAACACTAGAATTTTTTTTAGCAGTAATCAAGACTTGTTAAACAGTTTATTGTATTTCAAATGCTAAACCAAGTATTTTGTTACATGAACAATCTAGGGCAGCTTGCAGCAATTAAATAAATTTAGCACATTCTCTTCACATATCTATGTAATTTAGCTTATTTGTCCTTATTGTAGATTTCTAACAATTATATCTAATTACAGAATTCAACATGACTTCAATAGATTAACTGTTAAGAAAGGCACACATTCTTATTGAAAAACGTGCCTCTGATGTTTTTCAATAGAAGACTAAGATACTAATAACAAATGTTTATAATCTTATTACTGAATAGCTGTCATTATTTCAAATAGAGTAAGGCTCAATTAATTATTGACAGCAAAAATATCACTTTTCTTTAAGTAAATGATACGAAACAGGTCACAGGGGAAAAAAATAAAGTAAATCAATAGTTCAGAACACGTTAAATGTAAATATAAATTCTGTTTTTATTAGATTTAGTTAAATAATTTTTAATGCAGGCAGCAGGGTGAAAGTTGAAGGAGCTAGACCTAGATAGGGGACATGTCTAGACTGAACTCTAGAGCAGATCCTGCTCATATCAGAGGTTTTGTTATTTGTTCCAGTGGATACAGTTCTATTACTACTAACACAAAAATGCAGAATTCTAGCAGGTGTAGTTCAAGCTAACCCTTTCAAGTAGGAAACGGAAATTCCAAACAAAAACCAGTCAGTGCATTTTCCTGGAAAAGCCATGCCCACAACATCTTGCTCTTTATGCTAAAAAATGAGAAAATACATGAAACAGAACTAAAGTAGAGAAAACAGTCTGCCCATTTTGAAACCGAGAATACAGACACTAAGAAAATGCGTACTGATTGACAAAACCAGGGATCCAAATTCACACGTTTATAAATGCAGAATGTTTTTAGAAACTACCTGCTTTGCTATAATCAGTATCTCTATTGTATCTAAAATATTGTGTCCCCCTAAAATATAATCACCCCTTCCCCCAGGGTCATTTTTCCATCCAAACTGCCCCCATATTATTTACTGTCCAGGGTAGGTAACATAGAGAGAACCGTTCATGAAACAATGGTGTAGAGATGGTAGCACAGCACATGATACAAAACAAGGTTAATAATAACACAACACTTGAAATATATAAACAAAAGTTAAGGGAAAGTGGAAAGGTAATGGATGCAAATGAATAGAGACTGACAGTGCGGACAACAAGCTCCTGATTATTTCATATGTACTGTCCACAGAAGAAGGGACACTTCCTCTAGATTGGGGTGGGCAACTATAGAAGATCTGGGAGCTCCCCATTTTTTTAAATGAAGCCACCACAGTTCAACGATGTTTCCAGGGTCTGGCAGCCATTTTCGTGCCCTCGGTAAGCAAGGGCAGGGTGCGAAAACGCTGCGCGCAGCCATTTTGGGGCTTCCGGTGGCCATTTTGGAACCGCCAATCAGCTGTTCCCCCGACATTGCAATGCGAAGATCGGTAAGCGAAACGCTTACCGATCTTCATAATGCGAGTTTTGCCCATAGGGGCCATCAGTATGCGATCGCATTTGCGATCGCAAATACCTCATCGCTATGCGATTTCGTCGTTCTGCAGTGCGCTCGTTAAATGGACAACTGCACTCCTTGAAGGCTTCTGTGGGTAAAATCCATCCATTTTTGTATTACTGTAAATTATTGTAAGCCGCCCAGAGACCTCTGGGTAGAGTGGGCGGCATATAAATTAAATAAATAAATAAATAAAATAAATACATAAATTTTGGCGACAAAACCTGGGCGGAGGGTGGTAGGGGCCCAGGAGACCACACTGGAAGACCTGTTCATCTGCAAACAGCCTGTGGACCACACAATTTTCACGTATACTCTGACATGTTTTTCTAGCAGAAGTTTCTGATCAGTAAGACTAAGGATGGGACATGCAACATACAGTGGTACCTCGACTTACAAACGTCCCTACTTACGAACAGCTTTGGTCGCAACTTTTTACATCGACTTGCGAACGAAGCTTCCACTTACGAACAGAAACAGGCAGGGAAAAAAGGCGGGCAATTCAACTTTCTAACTATAGGTGGTGACGAGGCTGCTTCTTTGTGCTGTAGCTCTTTCAGCAGTTATAGGGTGTGTCGCAGTTGGAGGCTTGGGAGAGCCTCCTGCTTTGGAGTGAGCATGTTTGTGTGTCTGCAGGGAGGTAAGTTGCTGTTTTCTCCTGTAACAAAATATTCTGAGTGAGTTTTGGTGGCTCTGTTTCGGTGTGTGTGTGTGTGTGTGTGTGTGTGTGTGTGTGTGTGTGTGTGTGTGTGTGTGTGTGTGTGTGTGTGTGTGTGTGTGTGTGTGTGTGTGTGTGTGTGTGTGTGTGTGTGTTTTTCCCTTCTTAAACCTCAGCAACGGAGGTGGCTCTAGTGTCTGTTTTTTGAGGTTTTTTTCTTAAAGCCTCAGCAATGGAGCACCTTCCCCTGGGCTTGCTGTGCTCTTTTTATTTTTTTGGTTATTTTTTCCCTCTGAACAGCAAGGGGGGGAAGCCGTGGCTGCTGACCAGAGTGAGGGAAGCTCCGGAGGAGCAGGAGGCGGCGGGCGGGCAGGCAGGTGAGTGCTTCCTGGCCAGTCACTGGCGGCGGCCCAGTTCACTTCGGCTAGCCTTTTAAGACTCCCTTTCTCTCCTTGGGTTTTTTTTTTTCAGCCCCAGTGCGTTCCTATGGGGCTTGCAGTGTTTTTTTTTGGGGGGGGTATTTTTTTCCTTTGGCCAGAACAGATTAATCCATTTTTATTGCATTCCTATGGGAAATGGTGCTTCAACTTACGAACGTTTCGAGTTACGGAGACTGTTCCAATACGGATTAAGTTTGTAAGTCGAGGTACCACTGTACTGGCTGATATCATGTTGTGCAAGATAAGCAAATTAGTACATTTAGTTTTTTTCCTCTGGCAAATAAAGAGCTTCTGCCAGCAAAGAACAGATGGGAAGTTACTAATTTCCTTATACAGTGGTGCCTCGTATAACGAGTGCCCCGTTTAATGACGAATCCACATAGCGATGTGGATTTTGCGATTGCAAAAGCGATCGCATTGCGATGTTTTCTATGGGGGAAAATTGCAAAGCGATTTTTCCCCATAGGCCCCATTTCCCCCCAGCTGACCAGTGGGTGCTTCCAAGCGACCACGGTGGAGGCTTCCCCGGCGGTCGCTCCGAAGCCTGCGCCGCCCAGCTGGGGGGAGAAGGTTCGGAGCGCCCGCGGTGGACGATTCCCTGGAGGTTGCTCTGAAGCAGGCTTCAGAGCAACCTCCGGGAAAGCGTCCACTGCGGGCGCTTGGAAGTCAGCACCGCCCAGCTGGGGGCAGAAGGTTGGAGCGCCTGTGGTGGATGCTTCCCCGGAGGTTGCTCTGAAGCCTGCTTGAGAGCAACCTCAGGGGAAGCGTCCACTACGGGCGCTCGGAAGCCAGCACCGCCCAGCTGGGGGGAGAAGGTTGGAGCGCCCACAGTGGATGCTTCCCTGGAGGTTGCTCTGAAGAAGGCTTCAGAGCAACCTCCGGGGAAGCGTCCACCACGGGCACTCGGAAGCCAGCACCGCCCAGCTGGGGGAAAATGGCCACCCGCAGCGTTTTCGCACCTCGCTTACCAAGGCAGCGAAAATGGGAGCCGGATGAGGGAATTTTTCGCTTACCGGTGAGTTTTTCCCCAATAGGAATGCATTAGTTTAATGCGTTCCTATGGGTTCCGCCCCCCCCCCCCGCATAGCGAAGAATCTGGATAGTGACGTTAATCCTGGAACGGATTAATGTCGCTATGCGGGGCACCACTGTATTATGTAACAGGATTTTGGCCATTGTTTATCTCTTCCATTTTGTTCAATTTGCCACTGATGACACTGTTCAATTCATGCTGACAGGAAATTTATACAAATTTACAGTCACTCTAGGATAGCGTATTGGCCAAGAAACTGTGCTTTTTGACAAGGTTTTCTTTCCCCAGAATCAGTGGCACAAGGATAAAAATCATTATTCCGTACTAAAATTACCAGAATGCCATAGGCAGAATGGTCACTGGCTACACTGATTGAGGTATTCTGAGAGTTAAGGTCAGTGCCCCCCTCAACATTTCCATTGTTTATCTCTTCCATTTTGTTCAATTTGCCACTGATGACACTGTTCAATTCATGCTGACAGGAAATTTATACAAATTTACAGTCACTCTAGGATAGCGTATTGGCCAAGAAACTGTGCTTTTTGACAAGGTTTTCTTTCCCCAGAATCAGTGGCACAAGGATAAAAATCATTATTCCGTACTAAAATTACCAGAATGCCATAGGCAGAATGGTCACTGGCTACACTGATTGAGGTATTCTGAGAGTTAAGGTCAGTGCCCCCCTCAACATTTCCAAGAACTATTACATATAGACCTTTAGCATGAGAGCAATGATCCATGTGAGAATTCACTGTATGCATGGAGTCACCTCCCATATATATGCCATTTTGAAATGGCTTACATGTACTAGATCTGTCTTCTTTTTTTAACAGAAAGAACAGAAATAATACCATTTTTTCCAAATAGTATTTACTAACTTCAAAAGGTTCAAACAGCAAATTACTGCATGGAAATATAAATACTATGCAGTTAGACTACATCTATAATCTAAAACGAGTTGCCTTATATGAAAGTTGCTATTGCTGGGGTGTGGGGACTGATGGGTGGAGGGAACAGCAGTATTTTACAGAAGAGAATCCCTCAGAATTGGGTAGAAGTACCTTTAATAAGTGAAGCACTTCCAACTAGAGAAGATGGACTCTGGATCCAATTACTAAAACCACAATACGATCAGTTACAGCAGACATTTCTGAGATTTGTTCTTTCCATATTTATTATGTATTTATATACTTGGTGAATGCCTGCCAGATTTCATTCCTCTTTGAAAAGATTTACATAATCAGAGAAACTGAATGGCTACAGCTACCTGTTGGATTATCGTGGTGCCAAATACAGGTTTTCGTGGGAATCTATCAAGTGAACTTCATGTTTTTCTTTTCAAAAAATACACTGATAATTTTAAGTGATTTTTTTTCATTGAAAGAGTGCTAATTTTTAAGGTGCATACTTATGCGCTTATGACAGTTCTCATAATGCTCCTTCAAGAGAAAGCCTGAACTTTGGAGACAGAAATAATGAAACCAAGGCTATCATACTTTGGGCACATTGTGAGAACACAAGATTCGCTGGAGAATGCAATAATGCTGGGAAAAGTTGAAGGCAGCAGGAAAAGAGTAAGACTTAGATAGACTGACTTCATAAAAGGACCACAGCCTTCAGTTTACAAGATCTGAGTAGAGCTGTTGAGAACAGAAAATTTTGGAAGCCACTCATTCACAGGGTCACTATAAGGCAGAGGTGACTTGATAGCACATATCAACAATGCCCCTCCAAGGAGAATCAACCATGCTGATCCATGGCAACAAAGCCATTATAATACTTTTCACCTCCATGAACCGCATTTTTTCGGTAAAGGTAATGTATCTAAATCACCCATTTGAGACTAAGATTCTCAAAGGGGTCAGCTCATAACAACACGAACTGAAAATATCCTTCCACTTTATGGTGAGAAAATGACCTAAACTCAGAGGGAACAAAGAAGTTTGATAAAGATCGCAGATGCACCATTCCTGCAAACCAAGTGTCCCAGTGGGTGAACCCTGTGAGTCCTACTTTCAGTACAGTACAGTGCAAGACTTTGTTTTTTCTTTTTAAATTAAAAATGCAGAGAAAAATAACCAACAAAGAAAACATTAAAAGACCAACAAAGAAAACATAATTTTAAAAAGCTTTAAAAACAGAAAATGACATAAACACCAACTACATACATACATTTAGACTTAATGTGCTCTCCCCCCCCTGTGGGAACCATCTGGAGATATAACCAATTTTTCCTCTATTTACAGAGCCCCTTTCCCCTTCCAAAACTGCACTAACTCTTATGAAGGCTCATGGCTCTTGTTGAATCATTTGCCTTGATTCTTATGAACATAAACTCTAATATTCTTTTATCCCATAGATGCTTCCACACCTTGATATCTATTTCCTATCCCAAATCACATTCCCCTAATACTTTAAGAGATTCTTGTTGGTTCTCTGCATCTATCAACACCTTATTGTCTTATTTTCACCTGTTTTTTCTTTCTCTAATACCATGACTTCAAATCTCAGAAGGTCTCTGCATTTACCATTTATTTTTACCCAATCTTCAGTCCACTGCTCTAACTGAATAAGATTAAACCAACTTTCATTCCCCCCAAAACTGTTATTTCTTCCTTATTCAAACACAAGCATGTCATCTTCTTCTAGTTGCTGCACAATGGTGGAGGGCAGGCTTTTACTTAACTGGGGCTTATTTCTGGGGTAGGGATTATATTATGAGCATCCTGAAAAATTATACTAGGGCTTATTTCCAGGTTAGGTCTTATTTTGGGGGAAACAGGATATGTTCCAATTTAAAAAACGTGGTTTTTAAAAGAGCTTTTAAAAAAAACCCAATGCTCTCATTACTTTGTATAAAAATATTCTCAGGTTTTCCAACAATTTCCTGCAGTTCCAAGCATAACCATATTAAACTATTAACCTGAGATATACACAGGGCTTTGCTGCAACAATATTTACTATGGCTAGTCTTTCATTTTCTGTGTACACTGTAGTTTAATGAGCTCCTCCTTCTAATGTATCTTTTTAACATTTGAACATTATGTTATTTTTAAGCTGTTATTCAAAGTATACTTATATATAACCCTTCTTGCCCCCTCTTTCTCTACTGAACATTACAGTTACCGTATCCCATTGGTATTGAACCCTATTCCTTTTTTCAAATCACAGCCTACTAATAAATATATAACATAATTATGGCCAGAGGACAAATAAGGCAAGATAAAGCTACAAACTTTAAATACTTCATTGGAAATTCCATTACCTGAGTGCCAATAGTTCTAGTTCCATCTGTTGCTTCTACTGTCAGATTGTAATTTGATTTCTGTTCAGCATCAAGAGGCTTAGCAACAACTATGGTTCCGGTACCCTTGTCCACATCAAAGCGGCTGTCGGAGTTGCCACCTGCTCCAAGAAAGTGAATGAGACAGAAGTTCACAAAAGGCTGCTTTGATGTATCATTTCTTGATACACTCTGCTACAATGCTTACAGCAAACTTAAAACAAAATCAGCTATGATGTACTTGATGGTTTGCACTGGATATGTAACCTAGTTGCAATACTACAGATGGCCAGTAGGGACAAATACTTCAATGCTTCTCTCTCTATCCCTAACATTCTGATGAATGCCAAATATTGTGTTCTCAGGTATATCTTTCAAGCCTTGAATGTATTGGCATTTTTTCTTTGAAAAGCTGAATGTTTCTCTAGACTAGAATAGCCTTGCAAATAATCCCACAAATGTTACTAATCCACAAAAAAAGAAAACATAGTTATATGCGGGCAGATGGGTGAGTAAATCCATTTGCAGTGTGAAAGACAGACATCTGGAGGCTGAAAAACTTTCTCCCCTCAGAGGTAAGTCTTACTAGCCACAGACGAACAGACACAGGCATTTGCGAGTGTATATAAAACACACAACTGAGCAGAAGTAAAAGTTAATTCATTAAAAAATTTTATTTTCTTTTAAAATTTGTGTTTTGCTGCTTAAATAAAAGAATTTTGGGAAAGTATTGAAACTACCAAAGTACTAATGCTGGACTTATTTTAAATCAGTCTTACACAGAGCCAATGAAATTGTTTATGACATTATTCCCTTGATGGCAACGGGTAAATAATAGTGGTCGTGGTGGTGGTGGTGGTGCCATTGAGGTATTTCTAACTTATAGGTGTAGAGTCAGAAGGGGTCCAACATGCTACTGAGGAAGAGTGGAGGACAAGTACAAGTAGCTCCAGAGCTAAAGAAATGGTTGGGCCAAAGCCGAAAGCACACTCAGCTGCGGATGCACCTGAAGTGAAAGGAAAGTCCAATGTTGCAAAGAAAAATACTGCATAGGAACCTGGAATGTAAGATCTATGAACCTTGCTAAGCTGCATGTGGTCAAACAGGAGATGGCAAGAATAAACACTGACATCCTGGGCATTCAGTGAAGTAAAATGGATGAGAATGGGTGAATTCAATTCAGACAATTATCATATCTACTATTGTGGGCAAGAAGCCGTAGAAGAAATGGAATAGCCCTCATAGTCAACAAAAGAGTGGGAAAAGCTGCACTGGGATACAATCTCAAAAATGATAAAATGATTTCAATATGAAACCAAGGCAGACCTTTCAACATCACAGTCATCCAAGTTTATGCACCAACCACCAATGCGGAAGAGGCTGAAATTGACCAATTCTATGAAGACATACAACACCTTCTAGAACTGACACCAAAGAAAGATGTTCTAATTATAGGGGACTGGAATGCTAAAGTAGGGGGTCAAGAGATAAAAGGAACAATAGGTAAATTTGGCCTTGGTGTTCAAAACGAAGCACGGCAAAGGCTAACAGAGTTTTATCAAGAGAGCAAGCTGGTCATCACAAACATTCTTTTCCAACAACACAAGAGGCGACTCTACACATGGACATCGGCAGATGGGCAATACCCAAATCAGATTATGTTCTCTGCAGCCAACGATGGAGAAACTCTATACAGTCAGGAAAAACCAGACCTGGGGCTGATTGTGGCTCTTATCATCAGCTTCTTATAGCAAAACTCAAGTTTAAACTGAAGAAAGTAGGACAAACCACTAGGCTAGTTAGGTATAATCTAAACCAAATCCCTTAGGAATACACAGTGGAAGTGAAGCACAGATTTAAGGAACTCCAACAGGCAGTGTCACTTGGTATATCCAGATTCAACTTTTGACTGAGCCAAGAAATTCAGTGGGTGGCTTATCATTTCATCTCATAGGATTGTTATGAGAATGAAGTGTTGAAGAGTCAATTCATGTACACTATCTTAAGCTCACCAGATAAAATGTAGGATATAAATGTATTGGTAATATTACTAATATGATCACCACTAGTATGAAGAATAACAATAGTAATAGCAATAACACTACAAAAGCAAGCTGATCCCTCACAACTGGGTTAGTGGCATGGTAATACTGCTAGGAGTGCAGAGAGGTTAGTTTATATAATGTGAAGCCAGCTCAGAGGTTCATTTCTTTAGTCCTCACGCTACCTGTACTGAATCTATCACACCCTGATCTCCAACTTTGATCAGAGGAATTTCACTGTGCACCAGTTAAACTGAAGTGCTGCAGTCAAAACTCTGTATGTGTCCAAAGTTCGATCCTAATGTGCTCAAGTAGCTGGTTCAAGAAAGACTCAGCCTTCCATCCTTCTGAGGTTGGTAAATTGAATATCTAGTTTGCTGAGAGGAGGGGGCAATGTGTAGCCTACATAATTAAATTGTAAACCACCCAGAGAATACTTTAAGTGCTTTGGGGCAGTATATAAGCAACATACTTTGTTTTTGCATTGTTCAATGCAGGGATTACAACTTGTTGGCATTTTGATGGTGAGCAGAACCCCATCCATGGAATTCTTTCCCTGAAGTGGCATATATGGAGCTATACCTACTGAGTTTAGTGTCTTCAGAAAACCTTCTCCCCTCAGTTATCAGTGTGATTAGATTAGCCTATGTGGTAGAGTGGCTTGACCTGCATTTGGGAGATTCATGTTCAAGCTCCACTGAGCTATGTAGTCCACTAGGTAAACTTGGGCCAGTGATACCCTTTCAGCCTGACCTCCCTGATAGGGATGTTGTGAGGCAGAGAGGAGGAAGTTGGGAGGACGAGAACCATGCCTGTTGCCTTGAGCTCACTTAGTGAAAGATGAAACATAATTGCAACTGATTATTAAACTAATACTGTATTTGCTGGCGTAAAAGACTACTTTTTTGCCCTGAAGAACATGCCTCCAACTGGGGGGGGGGGTTCGTCTTATACACCGGGTGCACTTCAGTTGGGATAGACATAGCTGCCAATAGTGGCCTTCCGATGCTCGCCCGGTGCCCACAGTAGCCTCCTGATGCCTTCCCACCACATTCTATATACCGTCCAGTATCGTGCAGTATCCAGCGAGACAGGGGTGCCAACCTTTACGACGTGACCGGCCCGTTCTGCTCGGCAGGAAGCAGTGGCACTCCGGTCCGCCCCTTGTCTACGCAGAGTGCGCACTTGCGCACTAGTGCTGGTCACAGGGAGATGCAGGGGCGGGCCGGACACACTGCTGTCACGCTGCAGCCGTACAATGGTGACAATGAATAGCACCTTTTATTTGGTGTGTCAAAGGTGTGCGGAAGAGGGAGTAGTCTTATACGGCAAGTATATAACAAACTCTATATTTTGAGTGGAAATGTTGGGGGGTCGTCTTATATGCCCAGTAGTCTTATACGCCGGCAAATATGGTACTTTTTTTTGTACTTTTAGGATTGCTTATGATATTTTTACTCTATTTTCCAACTATACTGAATTGTTTTTCTATTCTTAGTCTCTTTCCTTTACATTCCTCAAATATACATTCCTTCATATTCCTTCACATTCCTGGGAGTTCTAAGCAAAGAAACAATAAATGTCACACCAGCATCCCTGCTATTGGCCCATCTATCCATCTAGAAATGCCCTAAGGTTCTCCTAATGGCAAATACATTTTGCAACTGCCACCATTAAAATGGTCTATGAAAGTCCGTCAGTCTGGGGCAGTGAAAGCACAAAAGGAACTGGTTTGGGCCAAAGCAAAACTAGGATTTCGAATCGGTGACTTGGTTTGAGTATGGTGCCAAGCAACAATAACAAAATAAAACACCTCCTCCCAGCCCCATAGAACAGGAACAACAGGAAAGGAAAGGAAAGGGAAGGAAAGGAACTACTTCTCATATGAGGGATTAGAATAATCTAAACCTGTACAGTTGTACATTCGATCTCATAATCCAAAAATCAATTATGTGATCTCAGCAGATACCTTCTGCTGTACAGTTCAGGTCACAAGCCATCTGAAAGATGTAAAACACTTCACTAGCAAGCTTGTCTCCTGGCACAGCCAAAAAGAAAGAAAGCATGGAAAGCAAGCACAGAAGAAAGATTCATGCTGTTAGTAACAGTAAATAAGGTGTAATAAGATACAGAAACTAACATTGTGATCAACATATACTCTTATCTATACATTATCAGTTTTCCCTTGCTAACAAAACACCCATATTCCCTCAAGTTCTTTCAGCATTTTCTTGCATTATTCCTCACTACTTAATCTGCACTAGTATCTAGCCTTAGGTAGACCACAGGCCCAGAATCCCCTAGCCAAACACAGCAGGCAGCCATACTGGCTAGAGATGCTGAGAATTGTAGTTCAAAGACCCCACATCCTCAGGTCAGTATCCTATTTGGATTTACAACCTGATTCCAAATCCTACTGATCATGGTTTGTACTGTAATCAGACCTTTTGGATGTCCAATATAGTGGCACGGGAGTTGCCAAGGCCCTCAAATATCCTACTGGGCTTCCTTCATCTGAAGTTACAACATAACCTGGTGCACTGAGGAAATTCTTCATTGGTTGATATGGTGCTAGAGAAGGGGCGGTATCTCTGCACTACAACAGGAATATTGTTAAAATATGACAGCAACAGGATAGCCCTATTCATCGAAAAGTTAAGATCAGTATGATCCTTTAACTATTCAAGAAAAATGGCAATGAACATTCTATGAAATATTTATCTCCCTCACACACACAGGAAATGCATTTATTTAAATCCCCCTTAGATTAGAATGGGATTAGAACTGTGTAAAAACAGCAGTCCAGATAATCAGTGGATAGTCTACAACATTCTTACCTGTAATATCAAACCAGAGTGGAGTACCAAGAGGTTCAACAGCTATTACACCAATCATGTGAGCTACTGGATCACTTTCCATGACAGTGAAAGAAAAAAATGATTCCTCAAAAACAATTGGATCTGGGGCTGGACGGGGTTTGGGGATCCATTCTATATGAAGACGAGCAGTTGCTGATTTTTGTGGGCGACCGTTATCCACAGCTTTGATCTAAGGATCAAAATACTAGGTTAGACATTTTAAATATATAAATAAAAACAGACGACACAGAAAACACAGAATACTGAAATCTGACAACATAAACAATTACATCAGAAGCCTAGAACACAATTAGCAGAGGTCTCCAAACCATTAAATTCATTTTGTAAGCTCAAGAGAATTTTGCAATGCTATTCTATTAAGTCCCACTGAGTTCAGTGGAGCTCACTCCTAGATAAACTGATATAAGATTATAGCCTCGCATGTGGTTATGTTCAAAGAGATTGACAAACTGGTTTTGGAACTGTCCACATTAAAAGGGAAAAGTAAGCTACAGTTAGCCCTTTGTATGAAGCTAAGATGCATTTTTTGGATCCAGGAATGGGTTATTCTTTTTTATTACCTTTAATCAACATTAATAATGCTACCATTCCCTCATGGGAAGGTTGCTCTAGCAAGAAGTGTGAGCTTCCAAGCTTGGAAATGATGAAGGACTCAATGTCCTGCAGATTCATGATTCTCAGGGATACAGGAGAGTATAACCACAGATGGGAATTTTGACTCAAGAATCGAGTGGGAAGATGGATGCCGCCCCACCACTAATGGTTTAAAAACCTCAGAAAGAGTACTGGGCTCTAAACATCTTCCTGTAGTCGTCTTACCCTCAAATCCCAACTAGAGATGGGGGGATTCATATTTGTAGATGAATACGAATATCCCCCCGCAGGTGAAAATAATGAGGGTCCGGCCGATGGAGCTGGACCGTCCACTCACTGTTTGGCCACTGCTGTGGGCACAGCAGCACCTTCCTATTGTGCTGTGCTCTGCAATGGATTAGCCACTCCTGGCTGGAGGTGGGATGACAAGCCTCTCTGCCAGGTCGCAGAACGGCTAATCCACTGCGGAGCACAGCGTGATAGGAAGGCGCTGCTGTGCCCACGGCAGTGGCTGAACGGTGAGAGGCCGGACCCTCGTTATTTCCACCTGCGGAAGGATATTCGTATTCATCTACTAATACAAATACCCCTATCGCTAATCCCAACTCATACTATGACTACTGTGTATGACCTCGAGTTCTGTGTGACTTTGTCTACGTGATATCCTCACCTGTCTTGCTGTTAGAATAAGACCAGTTAGGACCTGGACCATTACTTGATATTAGATTTGGAGCTCCCTGCTTGGAACTGACTCCTTGCCCACTAGACCTTGGCTTCTTCTTGGACTGTGATTTGCATGTACCTTTTTAGGATTTGAACTGAGTAACTTCATTAGCCTATGGTGGTATCTGCAACACAGGGCTTTGTCTTCTTGGAAACAGGATAAAAACCCATATGATTAACTTTATAAAGTGCCAAAGAGAAACCAAGCTCCTTCTTAATTCAGTGGCAATTTGATGTGCCTGAATATACAAACTTTCAAAGTCTTAAGTATCATTTATACTGCTAAAAGTGCAGTTAAAACTCTGAGCACACTGACAAGAGAAAAGAATATAGAACTAAAATCACAACTTACTGTAAGAATGTCATATTCTCCAGCTCCAGAATATTTCTTGGAAGAGACCACGCCGGTTATTGGGTCAATAAAAAATTTGCCCTGCTCGTCGCCATCCTCAATGGTGTAAGATATTTCTGCATTAGGCCCTTCATCTTTATCTGCAGCTACCACACGGTAGATTGGATCTCTTCTAGCAGTTCTCTCTCTCTCTGGTTTCTCACGTTCTGGCAATTTAATCTGATAGAACTTTTGCAAGAACTGAGGTCTATTATCATTTTCATCTAAGATCTTCACTACGACTCGGGCAAGGGTTGATTTGGGTGGCATGCCATTATCTGTCACTGTTACCTATGGATAACAATAAATAGTTAACAATAATAAATAAGGTTTCTGCCCAGAACAGTTCCAAGTACTGATGCCAGAATTGTCATAATCACTCAGAAAGGACTAAATGTTTGGAAAAATGAAAAAAAAAATGAGATGGAAGTATTCAACACATATCTTGATGATAACAATATTTGGTTTAGAAGGTGCAGAATAGAATTCCTCTTTAATTTCTTAAATATGTGAGTGGAGGACAAGAACAGAAGTTGAAGCCACTACTGTAATTATACTCTAATTATTTAGTCCACATATTTGAGAAACTCCTGTTGTCGAGCAACAAAACATATCTTAAGTACATTTTGTTGCTTGACAAGAGGGGTTTCTCGAATATTTGGACTAAAAGAAATTTTCACATTTAACATCAAAAATATCATTATGACGATAAGCAACATAAATATCTGAGTAAAAGTCAAATATTGGATTTTTAAAACAATAAATGTAGTTTATCAAGAAAAGAAAAAGAAAGGCAAATGTAATGATAGCCTTGTTTTTATCGCCATGATTCCAAGCCAATTTGTGCAAAGTCATACTACAAGCTGTTTTTTCCTTAAGGAAAATACTGCAGTTGCAAGTCTTTCACACATTCTCAAGCCCTTGTGAATATGCAATAATGTTTTAAGTGAAATTAGCTGACATAGCAACTTCATCATATACAGTATACACAAGAACACAAAGCAGATAATTATAGTGGCAAATGATTATCTGCCCATCTCTAGAGAAAAGCTCCTAGACCATCAAGAGATCTGAATCGATAGCATAATTTCAAAATCCACAGTAAGGCTTACTTACTGTGAAGGTGGGAAAGTGGGAACTGAATTCCTTTCCCTTCTATGAGCTACTACTCCATACAGGGCAAAGGGATTAAATTTGCTGCTTGCTTTCTCTGTTAGCTGCCGTCCCTTCCTCTCACTCTAATTTTATTTTTGTGTTCCTCTTAATTTCCACTCTCTTCTATTCTTGCCCCTCTTTATTGAATACATAGTCAAACAGTGGACAATTACTGTACCACTGGAAACTGATTTTTAAAAAATGAGCCTTCTGATTATTTTGAAGAAATATTTGGCCAACCCATCAGAGTAATTCAAACAAACAAGCATCCAGTCATCCAGAAAAAAATAAAAGGAAACTGCTGAACATTCTTCAGACACAATTGCTTAAATCTCTGTATGACATTGTCCTTTTGTCTTTTTTTACACACACACACACACACACACACACACACACACACACACACACACACACACACACACACACACACACACACACACACACACAGAGTGTGTTTCCATCGACAACAGTTAAATTAAACATTTGAGTCTAAATATCTAAAGATCTATAAGGCTGGCATACCACCACACCTTAAGATGTTGCACTGTCTGAATATTTGGTCTGTTGAAACTAAAGGTTTGGAGGATATGGTTACTAATAATGATAATTGATATTTTGAGTATTAAAGGTGGTGTCCCTCTGAATACAAGTTGTTGGTAAACATACCCAGAAGCACGTTATCGTTCTCCTGTTCTGCTTTTGGGTTTCTGACAGGCATCTGACTAGTCACTGTAGGAAAAGAGTGGCCTTTGGTATGATCCAACACAATTCTTCTCAAATTCTTGTGGTTTTAGTTCAAGGCCTTGAGACTACATCCATCAGATAAGATCTGCCATGCGGACGTAAAAACTTTGTGCAAATTTTTAATTACCCCCCCGCCCCCTCCTACAGCTCCCTCTGCCATATTACAAAGCCTGGATTCCTAGATGGGTTTTCTGGGGCACTGGAGACTGCAATGGGGAGAAAAATGAGGACAATCCTTTTGCATGAGTTGCCCTTTGCAAAGCCTGAGTATGGCCCAGTAGGCAAACTTTTGTTCATGTGGTGTAACATAAAGTTAGGCAAGTGGAAATTTGTCAAGTATTATGCCCAGCAATAAGGAATTATGCTATGCAATTGCACAATCGGTTGCATGTTCCTGGCACGACCTATTGTGCAATGAACCAACAGAAATGGTTTGAGGAGACTGCACTTCCACCTCGACACCAGCACAACTACTACAGGTACAACCTCAAGTTGCACATGCATAATTGCACATAGCTGAATTTTGGCCAGCGTATTTTTTAAAGAACTATGAACAAAGAACAGGTAAGAAATATTGGAGAACAAAGGGAAAAAAAGACATGTTCCCTGTCTTTTTATTAAATAATTAGGAACACTATTCTAGTGCAAATGCATGAACAAAATTGACCAATCTAAGCAGATAAAATGAGATATTACAGAATACAACTTCTTGTCTCAGAGGAAGGAATGGGGGGAAAGTGTCTTGAAATACGGAACAGCTGTTTTATTCATTTTTTAATTTTGCCAGCTGAAAATATTCAATAACATTTTATTAGATTTTTACCATGCCCTTCTTCCAGCTTTCTCAGGGGCATTTTAGCTACACAGAAGAAAAAAAAAAACCTAAGAGAAATGGTAGGTTGATGTGAATCATCCAAGACCACACAGAAAGTTGTAGGGCTGAGCAGGGATCTGAATTTATTACTTCCCACATGGAAATATGGCTGGAAAAAATTAAGCCTGGTTGCCCAATAGTGTTTCATTTTCCACTTCCCCAATTTAAAAAAGCTAGAAAAAGTATCCAGTTGGCTAATGATGTTCTACCTCCACCTGTCAGTTATCTGAGTCTAACGGCACTTAATAAACATGCCCCAATAAACAGATTTCTTGTTGGAGCAACAAAACCTGGCAGTATGCATGTACAACTCGCAGCCATTAGGAAGCCATCTGAAGCGGCAGTCCTATATGCATAATTAGGTTCCACTGAACTCAGTGGGCTTGACATCTGAATCAGAGCTTGGAAAACTAACGTTTTTGGACTAAAACTTGGAAAACTAATGTTTTTGGACTATAACTCTCAGAATTACATAGCCAGTTGGCTGGGTAGAATCTGATCTGGGAGGCATACCCCAAAGCAGGAACTCTGCTCTGAATCAACATTCTTTGAACTGCTTCATAAATCTAGTCCTAGTCAATCATTATTACAGCGGCTATAATTACAACTGGTAGAGAAGAGCATGCTTGCCCTACCCCTCTGTTTCTGTCTCATCTTCCACCTACACACACAGGATGACGAGTCTGAAAACCCCTAGAAAATCATCACCCATGGATAGTTATCCTCTCTTCTTCAGACTCATCACTGATTAAATTTAAGAGTGATGAAACCAGAAAGAGAGCCCGAGACAACTACTCTCATCTAACAGTGGTAAGTGTAGGTATTTTAATGATGACTGAAGCTCTTCTGAAGGCTTGACAATTTTTCAAGGGGAGCAGGTGAGTGGGAATAACCCCAAAGTGTCTTTTTTTTAAATCGAGGGGAAAGCTAACATTGAATTGGGGATTCTAAGAAGTAATAATATGTTGTATTTAAAAGCATGAAGCTGTTTAATGGTACCCTATAAAATCTAGGAAGGTCTTAATGGAAACAGAACACAACACATTTATTTTAGTTTCTATGCAAACAAGAGTGAAATGTAGGAAAAATTATAATAAGCGAACAAGGAATAAACTTGCCAGTCCATCTGGTCAACACTTTAATGCTTAATTAATTAGCCAGATGCAGAACATTTGGCTCAAGCTGCTTAAAATGCTGCCACAATTATATGAATATTCTCTGGATTTACTCCCAAAACCTTTTGGAAAAAAATTATATCAACATAAAACAATGGGGAAAAGACAAGTGAAACACTTCGTTAATAAATCCACTGGTAATGCTTTTCTCGATTTTTCATTCCCATGCTCAACTTAGTGTTTTACTGATCTGGGCAAAACGACTTTGTCATATGAAAAATGGAGGGGGGAAAAGCAAAGTGGAAGAACAGAGGGAGGGAACAATTAACATGGTTGAAAATAAATCAGTCCACTGTTCATCATTTGCACAACACCAAATTAGAAACGAGATTAACATAAAATCTGTACAAAGTACCAGACACATAGACAGTCACATTAAGTGGTGTTCATTGAAAACTCATTCTCCTCTTGCAGGGCACTGTAGCAAAGGACTTCCGTGACCTTAAGGGCCAGGTTCAGACATCATGTTCATCATAATGTAGAACACATAGTCATGATAAACACTAATAAGTTGGAGATCTATACTCAAAATTTGAGAAAGTTATTTTTTTGGACTACGCCTCCCATTAACCATGCTGGTTGGGGGGGATCTGGGAATTGTAGTCCAAATAAGAACCTTTTCTACTTCCACTTTTACCTTTCTCCTCCTCCATATACAAGAGAAGGAAAAAGTTTCTGCTTTGACTTCAAAACAAAGCATAGTTCCAAGTACAGTGGTGCCTCGCTTAACGAGTGCACCGTTTAATGAAAAATCCGTATAGCAATCCCTTTTTGGGGATCGCTATACGGATCAGCCCCAATCGCCGCACTCGCTTTGCGACGATTGGGGCTCCGGCGGCCATTTTGGAGCTGCCGAACAGCTGATCGGCGGCTCCAAAATGGCTGCCGCATGACCCGAAATGCCCCCCCCGCAGCGTTTTCGCGACCTCCGTAAGCAAGGGGAGGGCGCGAAAACGCTGATAGGGGCCATTTCGGGTCATCCGGCGGCCATTTTGGAGCCGCCGATCAGCTGATCGGCGGCTCCAAAATGGCCGCCGGACGCGAAAACATCGCTGGAGGGGTAAGTTTGCACACTTATTGGAACGCATTAAACTAAGTTTAATGCGTTCCAATAGGTTTTCCTTACCCGCACAGCGATGTTTTCGTATAGCGAAGGTTAATCCGGAACGGATTAACCTCGCTATACGGGGCACCACTGTACCTATAAAATCAGCTCTAGATTATTTACCCATTGTTAGCTGAAATAAACCAGAATACCAAACGAATTGATGCTTTGTTTGTTCAACTAACTGTGATTACAATGACTCGCAGTTCCAAGTTCATACATTTAAAAAGCCACTGTTCATTCTGAAGTGAACACAGATGTTCTCATTCTCCTTGTCTCACATGCAGATGAATAGAGAAAAGTAAGGCTCATGTGGGTTCATTTGCAAATAACAAAAGCCAGGAAGCTAAATCCCATAACCACTGGCCAGGTCAGTTGATTTTTCTAGCAACTGAAGCCCAACAACATCTGGAACCCAAGACTGAAAACCACTAGTTTAGATGATTTTTTTTAAAACAGCAGAGCCCCTGAAACTCTGGTCTCTGGTGAAACTCAGAGAAGCTCCTTGTCAGGACTCCCAAGAGTTGTAGCTGAAGAACATATGGAGTTCTGAATTTAAGGAGTCACTGGCTTAAATTAAAAGCTATGGATCAGATTTAGCACCAGGATGCTCTAAGAGTCACTAGAGGACTCTTGGAGCAGCCCTGGGTTCCCTCCAGTTACTCCCTGTACAATCAATCAAATCAATTGTAGAAGCTTGGGGAGAAGCAAATGTAATGTCTAGGACGTGGTCTGGATAATGTCAGTATATATGCACTATCAAGATACAGAGGGGGATATGCTAGCCTAAAGTCCTCCTAGTTTTTTAAAAATAGAAACAAAACATCCCTTGTGAAAAGCGCAAGGCCTGCTCTTTTTTTGGGGGGGGGGGAAATCAGCCCAACATCTTTCTTCCACACCTACCTGAAGCTGCATATGCAACTATATAATAAACAAGTAAGCAAGAACCAACTCTCAGCCTTTTTACATCAGTAGCAATGACACAGGAGAAGAAAATGGACAACGGGGAATTATTCAGATGATAAAAAGGCAAACAACTTCCACAGCACTTCTATATTTTTTTCAGAGTACAGAGAAGCTAATTTGTTCCTAACCCAGATGTGTACCTATGAGTGTAACAGCTTGTTCTCTAAGCCTTGGCCATGCTGGCTGGAATATTCTTGAAACTCAGCTAAACATTTCTCTCTAGTGCCCGTCGTCCTACTCCAACTGGAATCCAGGCTGAAACCCACCGGAGTCTTGGTGGCCAGCTACAACATGGCACAGGAAAGCAGGTGTGACAAAAGCCCAGTGTGCTCCAGCAGTGGAAGATGGATTTCCAGATCTTCTCCAGCAGAAGGCCCTCAACTTAAAGGATAATAAGTACTGCACAACACAGCCTGAGGCTGGCAACTTTAATATAGACTGGTTGTGGCCTTTTTGCAGCCCCTGCTGCCCCAACCTTTCCCAGCCTTCCACATACCCCTCCAAACATTTCCTCCATTAAAAAGAATGTGTACCACTGCTTTTCATATTTAGGCATATATTGTAGCTGGTATGGTTTCCCAGAGGATCCTGGGAGGGGAAAAAAGGCTCCCGGGTCTAATAACACTGCCTATCAATGATACAGATGTAGCATTGCAGAAATGGCTTAACAAGCTAGCAGGTAGATGAGAACACTGGAATTCATCAAGGACAGGTGAACTGTGAAGGAAGTCCCTCCCTTCAATGACGACAAAACAAAGTGTGCTACTTGGAAATGTTAAGTCCTCCCCTTCCTGTGAGAAGTCCTAACATCCATTCCACCCTTCTTCATTGCTACAGAAGGGAAAAAGAATAGCTCAGTTGTTTGGAAAAGGTATCTGATATTGGGTCAAAAAGGTGAATTTTGCCATCTGCAGTTACAGCTAGTTTTGATACTGGCACAGGCCTTCTCCCATACAAATTTCTGAATGATTTTTTTAAATTAAAACAATGGTTTAACAAGTTTCAGTTTAACAAAACTCCAGAGCAGTTCAAAATAATTGTAAACATGATCAGATTTTTTAAAAAGGGGAGTTGGAGAACCATGGTGGATACTCTCACCACATAAAAATGAACTAACAGACAGGTTATTTACACTAGGATTTCTCCACTGCTGACAGAATCCTTTCACAGTCCCCAGCAGTGAATCTGGTCCTCAGGAAGGTGAAGGGGATAAATAGATTAGTAGACTAGGACTCTACGAATCTGGGTTTGAATCCCTGCTCAGCCATGGAGATGCACTGGGGGAAGGGATAGAAATGATAAACAACAACAACAATGTACCTGCACATCAGTTCTGACATGGTGACACTTTCCAGAGTTTTCTTGGTAAAGAGTACCCCAAAGTGATTTACCATTCACTGAGCAATCCAGATCACTGAGTTATCCAGCCAGCTGGCACTGGTGGAACTGGTGAAGCCACTCCTTAAATACTTACCTTGAAATTGCTGTTAGGGCTGATGTAAGTCAGTTCTGTCTTAAGGGCAAGAAACACATGTATCCACATACAAAAAACCCATTTCACAATATATACATGTTAATAAGACAAATGTTCAAACAGAAATTCAGCAGCTTAATTTACCTCTAATATATGTTCCGCCTGCTGTTCTCGATCAAGCTTTCTTGATGTGGTTGTAATTAGACCTACAAATATAAGCAAGTAATTTATCAGTCCTTGTGCAGAAGAATAGGCAAAGTGTTCAAAGGTGAGTCAATAAACAGGAGTATATGCCAAGACTTTGGTAATAATGCCACCATTATTATGTTACATTTTGAACAATATTTTCAAGTCTGCTGTGAGTAAGAGTCAACACCGGGATTTTGAACTGGAAAGTATATACAACATGAGCTTCATTTACCTCTCAGCTACTGGTGCCAACAAGAATTTTTCTCTCTGTGCATGTGAGTTTGTGGTCACAAAATACATTAACTATATCAAGGTTCCAAAGAATTACACTGAGGGGATGGCATTTTGAATTCATCAGTGTACTCTTTCAGCAAGTTGAGAATGATCCTTGCGAGGCAGGATAAACTGATTAAAAAATTCTTTGGCTCAGAGTACCTTCATGTTCTCCTTCATGAAGCACAGTGAAGCACAGTGGAAGTGAGGCAACAAAAACCATTCCAAAGAAAAGTGGCTATCCAATGAGGCCTTACAAATAGCAGAGAAGAGAAGGGAAACAAAATGCAAGGGAGATAGGGAAAGTTACAGAAAATTGAATGCAGACGTCCAAAGAACAGCAAGGAGAGACAAGAGGGCCTTCTTAAATGAACAATGCAAAGAAATAGAGGAAAAGAATATAAAGGGAAAAACCAAAGATCTGTTCAAGAAGTTTGGAGATATTAAAGGAACTTTTATTCAAACATGGACATGATAAAAGACAAAAATGGTAGGGACCTCACAGAAGCAGAAGACATCAAGAAGAGGTGGCAAAGAGACAAACCTATCTATTTTGAAGGAAATCAACCCTGAGTGTTCACTGGAAGGACAAATCCTGAAGTTGAGGCTCCAATACTTTGGCCATCTCATGAGAAGACTCCCTGGAAAAGACCCTGATGTGGGGAAAATGTGAAGGCAGGAGAAGGAGATGACAGAGGACAAGATGGTTGGACAGTGTCATCGAAGCTACCAACATGAACTTGACCAAACTCTGGGAGGCAGTGGAAGACAGGACGGCCTGGTGTGCTCTGGTTCATGGGGTCATGGGCATGACTTAACGACTAAACAACAACAACCTTCATGTTGTTCCAGCTTTTTCAAACAGGGCTGAAAGAATAGTTAATGCATGGACTGAAGCAAGAAAGAAAAGAATGAGGATATTCACACAAATAATACATTCTCAGAAATAATACAGGACACAGTTTATGCTCTGAGTGGCCTGTTACTGAAATATAAAATCTACTCTTTCTGGAATATTTTAATAATTAAAGGTGAAAATGTTGTTCACCTTTGAACTTTGTTTCAGTTCTCTTTTCTTGCCAAAATATGTCAATGTTTGAACATGAAAACAAAATTTGCACATTTGCCCATCCTAAACATTCTAGCATTCACATAAATAGCACAAAAGAGAATCTTGAAGACTATGAAATGTGATGAAAACAAACTAAACTACTGCCAGAAAGTGCCTAGATATTTAGCAACTGGATGAGAGAATGAACATTAAGAAATTGAGGGAAAGTATTTTGATGCGCTGCGGGTTAAACCACAGAAGCCTCTGTGCAGCAAGGTCAGAAGACCAGCAGTCTTAAGATCGAATCCATGCGACAGAGTGAGCTCCTGTTGCTTGTCCCAGCTCCTGCCAGCCTAGCAGTTCTAAAGCATGTAAAACTGCAAGTAGATAAATAGGTACCACCACCATGGTAGAAAGGTAACGGCATTTCATGTCTAATTGTGCTGGCCACATGACCACAGAAACTGTCTTTGGACAAAGGCTGGCTCTATGGCTTAGAAACAGGGATAAGCACTGCGCCCTAGAGTCAGACATGACTGGACTAAATGTCAAGGGGAACCTTTACCTTTAATGAAAACTGCCAAAATGAGGACTACACGACTCTTCATAGATAATGACAAAATTAGACAAGAGAGAGAGAACATCTTGACTGAAAATGCACAGAAGACAGTGAGGCCAACCATGGATCACTTCAAATAAACAAGAGGACCATGTGCTTCAGTGCATTCCTTTAAAATCTTTCAGCACTGGTAGAATTTACACACACAAAAAAGAGAAATATTAGAGCTTCTATCACAGCCTTCCCATATGTATGCACAGGTAATAATACAGTTGTGTGAGGGCTGCACCATCTAGCTTGTTGGATAACAGAACCAACTTTAAGACACTTTGCAACTTTCAGCAGAACTTGGAATTGCTCAATACAAGAACAAAACTGAACAAGTAACAGCAGCCAAAATCTGACTGGATATTTACACCTATGAAAGAACTACAGAAACTGCTGCAGCTAACTGACAAAGCACAGGCTATACATGTCATTTGTGTGCCCAATGGAATGCCTGGTACATGCCTTTTACATGTCAAAAAGCTGCAATTAGCTATAGCAACTTCCATGATTCTTCACGCACGCATTTAGATACCCAGTAGGATCTGGTCTACTGGTAGATTTTGTGTGATCCTAGAGTCACCAGTAGAGGGTCTTTTGCTTTTCCCAGTCCACTCCATTGCAAGATTATAATGGTATTGTTTCACAGAAGCCTGTTTGCTGCTCGGTGGCAGCTGCCTGAAGTGGCTAAATATTTCCACACATGAAATTGCCCAACCTATATATTCTTCCAACTTTATATTCAGAAGAATCCTGTGAGGTATGTTCAAGAATGTGAGTGATTCATTCAAGTGAGTTCACAGCTCAGAGCAGATTTGCATCTGGAAGAGGATCTAAAATGTTTCTGCATGTACACATATTTTCAAATGGCCTTGAGATTTAAAAGAAGGCATAATTTACAGCAAATGATGCATCAAATGTTATGCTTCAAATATTAGCATAAGGTTTCACTTTCCACATAGATTACAAATCAACCTGATTTTCCTTTCTACTTACCTTTGTATAAGAATGTAATCAAGCATGTAATTTATGAAT
The DNA here is from genome assembly GCF_051106095.1 of Pogona vitticeps. NCBI lineage: Eukaryota > Metazoa > Chordata > Lepidosauria > Squamata > Agamidae > Pogona > Pogona vitticeps. The sequence continues at coordinate 63,066,368 of NC_135787.1, forward strand.
GTTATAATCAGTAAAAAGTTAATCAAACGAAACAGAGGCACCTTTGCCCCACTTTCACGTTACTTCCTCCAACTGCCCAACAGTCACTCTGTTTTGTCTGGATTGTGTCTCAGCCAGGAAACATTTGATCCCCCAAGCTCATCAAACACAGTGTAATGCAACTCCTTGCTCAAATCCCAGACCAAGAGAACCAGTTCATCAACTTTCCAAATCTGATCTGCCAACTCTACTTTGAAAAACCAGACTGCCATACCACTAATGTAAGCATGAGATGAGGGAACAAACAGTTTTCAATGCAAAGAGAGCTGACATTATAAGAGAAGAATTTTTCTTAAAAAGGGTTCCATTTTCTTTGTTGAAACAGAAAAAATACTTTGAAATCAAATCAGTAAATTTGCACCTTGAGGTGTAAGTAATTAAGACTGTTTGCTTACATATGCAGACCCAAAGGAATACAGAAACATTAATTAAATGCCACACCACATAAAGGAAAAAGCAATGAAGGCATAAATTGTGGCACTGTGAATGGGAACACGGTGAGTTATGGTAGTAAAAGGTTGTTTAACATGAACAATTCCAACAGACAATGCTATAGAGGTCATACATATACTACTACCCTGTTTCCCCGAAAATAAGACCTAACCTGAAAATAAGTCCTAGCATGATTTTTCACCTCTTCATGGATTGCTGCCTTGTTGTGGTGAAGGGGCTTGAGTAATTCAGAGAAACTACGGACTATGCTGTGCAGGGACACCCAAGACGAACAGGTCATAGTGGAGAGTTCTGACTAAACGCGATCCACCTGGAACAGGAACTGATGAGCCGCTCCAGTATCTTTGCCAAGAAAACCCCATGAACAGAAACAAAAGGCTAAAAGATATGACGCTAGAAAATGAGCCCCTCAGGTCAGAAGGCGTGCAACATGCTACTGAGGAAGAGTGGAGGACAAGTACAAGTAGCTCCAAAGCTAAAGAAATGGTTGGGCCAAAGCCAAAAGGACGCTCAGATGTGGACGCGCCTGGAAGAAAAAAGAAAGTCCAATGCTGTAAAGAAAAATACTGCACAGGAACCTGGAATGTAGATCTGTGAACCTTGCTAAGCTGCATTTGGTCAAACAGGAGATGGTAAGAATAAAAATTGACATCCTGGCCATTCAGTGAACTAAAATGGACAAGAATGGGCGAATTCAATTCAGATCATATCTACTATTGTGGGCAAGAATCCCGCAGAAGAAATGGAGTAGCCCTCATAATCAACAAAAGAGTGGGAAAAGCTGTACTGGGATATAATCTCAAAAATGATAGAATGATTTCAATACGAATCCAAGGCAGACCTTTCAACATCACAGTCATCCAAGTTTATGCACCAACCACTGATGCAGAAGAGGCAGAAATTAACCAATTCTATGAAGACTTAAAACACCTTCTAGAACTGACTCCAAAGAAAGATGTTCTTCTCATTATAGGGGACTGGAATGCTAAAGTAGGGAGTCAAGAGATAAAAGGAATAACAGGTACATTTGGCCTTGGAGTTCAAAATGAAGCAGGGCAAAGGCTAATAGAGTTTTGTCAAGAGAACAAGCTGGTCATCACAAAAACTCTTTTCCAACAACACAAGAGGCGACTCTACACATGGACATCACCAGATGGGCAATACTGAAATCAGATTGATTATGTTCTCTGCAGCCAAAGATGGAGAAGTTTTATACAGTCAGCAAAAACAAGACCTGGAGTTGATTGTGGCTCTCATCATCAGCTTCTTATATCAAAACTCAAGCTTAAACTGAAGAAAGTAGGAAAAACTACTGGGCTAGTCAGGTATAATCTAAACCAAATCCTTATGAATACACAGTGGAAGTGAAGCACAGATTTAAGGAACTTGATTTGGTGGACAGAGTGCCTGGATGGAGGCTCATAACACTATATAGGAGGCAGCAACAAAAACCATCCCAAAGAAAAGGAATGCAAGAAAGCAAAGCAGCTGTCTAACCAAGCCTTAGAAATAGCAGAAAAGAGAAGGGATACAAATTGCAAGAAAGATAGGGAAAGTTACATAAAATTAATAAGGGTGAAAGAGGAGAGTGCAAAAAAATGGTCTGAAGCTCAGCATCAAAAAAACTAAGATCATGGCCACTGGTCCCATCGCCTCCTGGCAAATAGAAGGGAGAGATATGGAGGTAGTGACAGATTTTACTTTCCTGGGCTCCATGATCACTGCAGATGGAGACAGCAACCACGAAATTAAAAGATGCCTGCTTCTTGGGAGGAAAACAATGACAAACCTAGACAATATCTCAAAAAGTAGAGACATCACTTTGGCAACAAAGGTCTGCATAGTTAAAGCTATGGTTTTTCCTATAGTGATGTATGTAAGTGGGAGCTGAACCATAAAGGAGGCCGACTGCTGAAGAATTGATGCTTTTGAATTGTGGTGCTGGAGGAGAGTCTTGAGAGTCCCCTGTACTGCAAAGAGATCAAACCTATCTGTTCTAAAGGAAATCAAACCTGAATGCTCACTGGAAGGACAGATCCTGAAACTGAGGCTCCAGTACTTTGGCCATCTCATGAGAAGAGAAGACTCTCTGGAAAAGACCCTGATGTTGGCAAAATGTGAAGGAAGAGGAGAAGGGGATGACAGAGGATGAGAGAGTTGGACAGTGAAGCTACTAACATGAATTTGACCAAACTCCGGGAGGCAGTGGAATCAGGAGGCCCTGACGTGCTCTGGTCCATGGGGTCACGAAGAATCGGACACAACTTAATGACTAAACAACAAATGATTTTTCAGGATGCTCGTAATATAAGCCCTACCCCCCAAAATATTGGAAGCATTTGATGGAAATAACTGTCAGCCCTATAGAGGATATCACAGCCACAGCAATATCTTGTTTTCATAATATGCCACTGGATATACACAGAGCCAAAGAGAGAGATTAAGAACAGTACAGACAGCTGCCTAATAGTAAAGCTGTGTCTGTTCTAGAATCCACATGTATACTTTAAAAGTAATTTGAGGATTGTAATCTTTATGCCCCACAGTCAGAGATGCATTCCCGCAGATCTTTCTTTGGCAAGGTGATTTAGAATGCTCTACTTTTTAAGTATGAGGAGTTCTATCAAGCTATTTGAAGTGAAGCTTAAATAAAATTATTTTATGTACTGCAATTTGAAAATTTGCAAGAAGGATCAACTCTGCAACTTGCAATAAAATTACAGTAATCAGGAAGCAAACAAATATTCATGGGATTCAGACCTGTTATTTTCACATAACTCCTTTAACGCCATTATTCTTAAAAGCAAGCATGGTTCATCTTAGTGGGGCCAACTTTGTTCATGCAACACAAGCCACCCTCCCCTTGATGCCAAAACCTAGCAGCAACAGGAGGGGAGAAAAGTCATTTAAGACAAAGATTTTATTTTCTTCTTCATTTAAATGCATTGTAGCTGTTTGTGGCTGAAAACTGGCAGCAAACCACTAAAACCCATTTAAAACAAGTGTCTGCTTGCTTTAAGTGGGGTTTCCCCTTTATGATGACAAATTTTGGCAGCAAATACCTATGACATATTTAAAACTAGCAAAAGAAAAATGACTCAGCCCCCTCCTCCCCCCAACCTTGTTTGCCACTGAAATACAAAGCTCTGATTTTGAGAGTGCTTTTGGGAGGGTACACAAATGCCCTTAGAGAACCACATGTAGTCCATTATCCCTGCTCTAAAGAATAATATTAATAAAAGTAGCAACAATAAGCAATACCATGTATCTAACTAGAAAAAAAGAGAGGGGACAGATTTGTCCAGCTAACAAACCCAGCAAATACAGTTGCATCATCCCTCGACATATTCTATCTCTCTGTATGTTCTTTAGTACTGCATGTGCTGGCTACTACATTAACTCACATCAAAAATTTCACAGAAACAGCCACTATGTTATCAGCAGCATGAAACATATTAAGAATGAATTTCACCCGATTATTGTGAGCACAGGTGTATGGCCATGTATGCTTGTAAGCCAGCTCAAAAAAAGCTACCTCTTTTGCAAGGATTATCTGATTAAGTGAGAGACAGCAGAAAGGGAAGATGTATTGAAACAGAAACTTCATGTTCAAAGAACAGCAACATACATGTTAGATGATAAATTCAAACATTTAATTAGCCTCACCCATTGTAAACAAATACTGAGAGTCAGTATAATGCAATGGTCATACCATTATTCTGCAACTAGAGTATCCTAGGTTTAAGTTTTTCTCTCGGTGGACTATGGACCTTGGGCCAGTCACACATTCTCAGCCTGACCACAGGCTTGTTGTGATGAGCAGAACAACATGCAGAAAACCATGTGAGGATCTAACACAAGACCACATTTTCACTCTTGCCTGCTCAAATAGCTATTAACAACAACAACGGTGTGCTGTCCAGTCAATTATGACTTTTCATAATTTTCCATGTAGAGAGTATTCCCTTCTTCAGGGGGTGCCCTGGGACGATGCAGCATGCCCAAGGTCACACAAGCTGGTTCTTCTCTTAGGTGGCACAGTGAGGAATCAAACTCCAATCTCTTTCTCTGAAGCCAGATATCTAAACCATTCAACTATATAGCTCTTCTATGACGACCCCCCAAATATTCTTACCTAGGAATTTGCTTCCAAACATGTAACAGAACCTTCAAAAATACACAGTAACGCTGCATGAGCCTACAACACATCTAAACAGATACGTAATGCCAAGCTCAGAAGGGAGCAGCTCTTGGTGAGCACCGCTTAGGGTTTCCAGCAAGGGGACTGGCACTTTGATCCCGTGCTGGGAAGTTAATACCTGAACCTGGCTTTTGTCTGCTCTACATCTTCCAGCTGGCTACATGCCTGAAAGGCAAACCGGCTTTGCTCAGGTACGCAGCTGCAGGCACTTATTTCCCCAATTTGGATGTAGAAGCAGCAAAAGTAAAGACAAATAGGAAGAGCGTGGAGTGAAGAATTTGAGACAGCACCCCTGTTCAAGCGTTCTTAAGTGTATTTATTCAAGGTGGGGAGGGAGGGATGCACTAGCCCTCCCCCTGCCACATTTCTTTTGCTTGTGTGAGAAGCAGTGAGTCTGAGGAAGAGATACTGCCATCCACAAAAATTCTCCATATGAAACATAACCCTGATTTGTTTGAAATTCAGCTTGTGCAGAGAGCCTCAGTGGACACAAGACTCAACTACTTTTGGAAAATGATGAGGAAAGGGTGGGGGCTAGTGCACTTGCCTCTTCTCATGTGCGGTAAATATGCTTACTAACACCTAAATAGGGCTACTACTTGATTGTCTGGTATGCTTGTTTGGCACCATGGCTGTAAAAGTAAGCCTGCACAATGACTGAAGATAAATTTTTAAAATATGTTTTTGTACTAAATATACCTTAATTCTAGATTTATTTATACATACCAAAACAGACTGCTCTTTGCTAGAAGAAAGCCTAGGTTGTTCAGAATCTTTTTATTTCTAAAATGCTTGAGACAACAGGCCGCAGGCAGCAGGCACACATGTGGCCACATGGGAGGTACTTGGAAGCAGTTATTTACAGAGAGTTCTGTGTCCAAATTTTAACATTCCTAGTACTGCAAATCACATATAATGAAAGGACACAATAAAGCATACATTGATTTCTTGTAAGAACATTTCTTTAAATATTTTTTTTTCTAGAACTATGTTTAAAATTGTTTTTCTGAACTAAAAATAATCATTTTAGCCTTTTTATTTAATAATGAATATGAAGCAAGTGAAACAGCTTGCTACTTACAGCAGATTTAATCTTAGTGAAAAGCAGAATTAAAATTTAGAACTATGTTCCTTAAAAAAAAAAACATTTAAAATTTTCAAGACATATTAAAATTCTTAGGTGCAGCAACTAATTACTACCTGCAATTTTACTTGCAACCAAACAATACAAGACAAGATAAACATGTCCACTTAGGGACTCACAGAGATTAAAGACAGAAATAATCCCAAATTTTTGAGCATGTAAATCCTATTATCTCCTGTAAGACTCATTAAACGTCTTAGTAAGCCTCTAGTCCTTCTTTTTTGCAGTACATATCACCTTCAGTGTCTTCTGAGACATATTAGAAGCCAAATAATAGGCAAAATCCATTCTGAACTCAGTTATAAAGAAATCCCGATTTTTGTTTGTTCAGGCTTCTTCTACCAGTTAGCTTTTTTAGCACCAAATGTGTACATTTTTGCTCCTAATCTTCCTTGGTTGTATAGGATAAATCTCAGCAGCTACCATATATTTTAACAAGTGCTAAAAATAACAAGATCATCTCAGGATTTGTAGCTTGATGACATCATTATTGTTATAACGCAAGCCCATTTTCCTTTTCATTTGAATCTAGGCAGACTGTGGAGAATCTGTATTGATGCCGGAAATAGTGAAGGACTAGATACAGACTAATACACTTCAACTGAATTTGGCCCAGACAAGACAAGAATTCATAACCAAACAGCCTGTCAATCAAGGAACAGAGTTCATGCCTGCTGAGATGGAGCTGTCCTACTTCTTGAAAATGCCAGGTTTACTTTGGGACCTTCCTTGACCCACTTACTATTGAAAGATGATAGTTATGGCCAGGAGTTCCATTCCCTGGAACCCACTCTATTCCCCTATAATGTTTCTGCTTGAAGCCCTGGAAAATGTTCTGAAAGTGGAAAATTTCTGATGTGAATGATCTATGATTCCTACTGTCTCTCAGTCACTGGTCATGCTTGCAGGGAGTGATGAAAGCTGCAATCTAACAATATATGGAGGGCCCCAAGTTCTCTAAACCTCTTCTACAGCAGATGATTCATTTCCTGATCAAGGGTGGGAAGCACACCACTCATGGACCACAGGTGTCTCCACAGCTGTTTTTCCAGGTCCTAAAGTCACTAGAACCCCCTTCCCCATCATCTTCAAAATACTTCTGGTCACTTTCAGTTTTACCAAGAGATGCTGGTACAACATGCGATGGGTCCAGAGGGATGGTAACTTAAGCCTCAATGGGCAAAATCCTGTTGTGAAACTTTGGACTTTGTGCAACTCAGATCAGGCACCAGAAATGCTTAACTTGCACTAAAAGCTGTCTACCTCTCAATTTTAGGTTCCAAGGCTCCATCAGATTCTCTTTTGTTCTGGGGAAGCTTTTTGGGGTTGGGGAGAGACTTCAAAAAAATCAAATATTGTCAACAGACTGCCACTATTAAGTTCAGAACTGCAGCTACTGATTCAGCTGCAATTGTTGATTTTTAAAAAACTCTCCATTGCCCACCCTGGATCTTATAAAGGCTTCTCCAGAGAAAATGGTGTCAAAGAGAGCCTAAGAACCTAGAACAAGAGGGATGAGAAGCTTTTAATTAGTGTAAGTTAAACTTTTCTGGCATCTGATCTGAGTTGCACTGGGTGCAAACATAGGCTACAGGGTTTTGCCCATTGATTTTTGTGAGTCCACTCTCTGTATAATCAATTATGCATCCACTCCATTTAGTACCCTTTATCAAAATCAGTAAGCCTATTAATGAAACAATCCAACCTCAAGGTAGGAGATAAATTCATTTAATTATTAAAGCAAAAGAAATTTCAGCCCACGGCTTAAACTATCCTGCTTGGCTATTGGCTCAGTCCTCATACACAGTGTGTATCAGTGTGATTATAATGGTATGAAACAGACTATATTGTTGGAGAAGATTATTTTACAGTTTGTTTGGTTTTACTTTGGTTTTGGTGTGTGCCTATTACTCTACCCTATGAGGTAGTAAGCAGGAAAGCAGAATGATAAAGATCAGAATGTAGTCTGACAGCCATTTTTACCTGTTTTGATGGCTTCATTGTTCAACATCAATATCACTACAAGTTTGGATATTCCCTTTCCCTGCCTCCCGAAAGGCTAATATTTGAACAAAATGATTCCACAGGGAAAGCTTTTCTAGATGGCTTTATTTTACTGAAAAGCTTTTGTTTGAAAATTGGTCTCAAATTATTTAGGATAGCAGTGATTTTTGAAAAACAGTATTATACAGACTTCCTGTCAATTACTAGGGGGTGGGGGAAGAAGGTTGTACCTAAGCAGATTAAACACACATGAAATTAAAAAAAACACAAGCTTTTCTTCAATTAGAAAACTGGGAAGTAGAGACAAGAAGTGGGGTGGGGTGAGAATAGGAGTATACTTTTCCGTCTGTACTTCTGTAAAAAAATTTTCCAAAAGTATCAGCAGATGCCATGGATTAACACAACTGATACCTGGTTCTTTCTTTGGAGGTTGACTCCAGGTCACATAGAGCAGAGGTTGTCAACCCCTGGTCTGCGGCCCGGTGCTGGTCCATGGCCTGAGCTGGACCGGCCATGAAGACAGACCTCCTGCATGCATTCCCTTCCCCACAGGTACTTTGCACAACCACACACATGGCAGCATGCATGCTCCCCCACCCCTTCATGCATGCGCCCAAGCACCCGCACAAAGGGGTGGGCAGGCGTACGGGTGTGCAGGTGCTTCTGCACATGTGTGAAAGGGTAGGGGAGCACTCACACCCCAAGAGCACACACATGCCCAAGTGTAGGGGGGTGCCCCACCTTCCTCAGAGGCTCAGCCAGTCCGCGGTCCCAAAAAGGTTGGGGACTGCTGACATAGGGGAAAGACACCACCCCACACTCCAGATTATTAAGGAAGAAATCAAAGCTCACATTATGAGAGGAATTTAAGCACTGGTTTGAAATGGAAAAAACACCTGTTGGCAGCTAGAGACAACCTAATGAGGATAGACTTTGCCATGTGGAGGCTGGACATACATTCCCAGGAGATGCATTACCTCTTTAGAGTAGGTATTCATGATAATAAAATATAGTCTAATGAAACTCATTACATCCACTAACACTGTCCCTCTCTTGCTGTTCCATGGGGAAATCAATGATACAGCCAGAAGAAACCTTGAATGGATCTCCAAAGACTGTGAGACTTTGGAAAATAAGGTAAAAGAATAAAGGGATATTTTCATCACTTCTTACTGTTGAAGGCCTAGGATTTAGCAATGAAAGCAGAACAGTGGAAGTGAGCAGCTAACTGCGCAGAAGATTATGTCAAGAAAGACTTGGTTTCATGTTCTGTGGCCCATAACATCCATATAAAAGACTCCATGCATTTCACAGAGACTGGGAAGAATGTACTTGCCAGAAACTTCATCACGTGGGCTTAAATATGGATAGGAGTGGAAAAAATTCAGAGTTAACAAATGAGCCACATACCAAGGATAAGAATATGGGTGGAAGAAGAAGAAGAAAGAGAGAATATGTGGAAGCCACTAATCTGCATGTAAATATGGCATGCAAAACTCATTGTCTTTATACACTACATTTATTCCTTCCGAACAAGTTGCTCAACATGAGTCCCAGCCTGATTATTTCCCATGTTCCATATACTGATTTTGATTTAATCTGAAAGGTACAACTAAGAATGAATGAAGACTCTGCAGAATGAGACTCATGGTTAGAGTATAGCAACAGAAGCTTTGTGTAATTTTCTGGACTTCTTTGGGGTGGGAATCACACAAGCTTTTTTGCAAGAAAACCTTGTAATTTGGGCAAATATATAAAGTACTGCTGCTAATGCTTAAAGCCCCTTGGTCTTGTTCTTGAAGTCTCAGGAGACCCCTTCCCACATTTTTGGAGGACCATAAAATTTGCAAGTATATCCTTACTGAAAAATATTCTTTATTATTGTTTATTCATTATTTATTGTATAGATACCCTGCCCTTATTTAAAATATTTATATGCCAGCTTTCTCTCAAAAGATCCAAAGCAGCTTACAGTATTTAAAAGAAATGAAGTTAAAAGGTAAATAATAAATTACTACAATATTAAAAAAAGAATTAAACAACTATCATATTAAAATACATAATAAGAACAATATTAAAAATACAAATAAAACACAGAATAAAAGGATACTTAAAAAAAAAAATCTCCTTGGTCAACCAGCCATTTCTCCTTTCTGCCAAAGAAAGGGCAATTAACAATAGCCACTGTTTAAAAACTAATATAGATTAAATAAATTGCCACCCAGAGTAGAACTTTGGCCTAGATGGGCGGGGTAGAAATCTAAATAAATAAATAAATAAATAAATAAATAAATAAATAAATAAATAAATAAATTCTTCTGGAGTAAAAATGAATGAGAAATATACTGATAAGAAAGCAGGTAAATGGAACTTTAGTTTTTTTCCACTGCTGACTCAAACATACTGCAGGAAATATAAAACCTTCACTAGTCAAACAATGGAGGCTTCCTTTGCAGTACAGTATGCTATTCTGCAACCACAGGTCCTTTTATTTCCTCACTAGGCAGTTTCCAGTGTTATCGGAAGTCTTTGGAAGTTGTCTGCAGTTGCAGCCACTTCCTATTTCACTTTGTTCTTTTTACAGATTACCCACCACAGTTGCCCTGAAGGGTCAGAATACTTGTAAGATGATAGCAGAAGTAAGCTTGACTATCTGCATTTTATGACTGGAGCATTCTAAAATTTTAATAGACGCTTGTAAACCTCATTGTGAAATTCCTGTACGCTCATTAACAACCATTTAATTCCTTTGTTTAAGATACTTTGAAGTCCTCATTAAATATATTGAGTACAGTTCAATAAGGGTGTCAGGCATTTTTAAAAAATAATAGTGCTAAAGTAAACAAAGAAAACATGAAATTGACTTCTTAATAGAAAAAGACAGACCAATGAGATCATATGCAATTATGAAACTATTTTCCTATCTGTAATTTTGGAAACAGATACGATGATAAAAACTGACAGATCTCCACAATGCAGCTCTTTCACGAATGATTTCGAAAAATCAGACGGACATCAACTAATGCAATACTTTTTCACAAATACCTCATCATTCTCATTTGATCTATGTGTATTTTAAATAGCCTGGCCATCAGAATTCTCAAAGTTTGGAAATTTATACACACTAGTATTTTGCTACATCAAATAAAACAGAAATTTTATTCTTTCACATGGCAGTTTGACTACTGCAATGTAGAGCTATCTTGAAAAAATGGTTCAGGAACTGCCACTATCTAGAATACTGCTACAGTATCATTTAAAAGAACTGGGAAGTCTCATCACATTCAAAGCCTTGAAAAGTTACAACTCCCGGCCAGAATGCCTAGCAGACAAAATAACATCAACTACTGCTACTACTACTTTTCCTAGCTTCAAGTCTACATTACACCTGTGCTTTATCAGCTGTTAGTGTTTCCTAGTCTATTTCCAGAACCAACATGAATAGATGGTTCCAACTCTAAAGCTCTAGATATCTTGAAATTGTGTTACCTAATAGACCACCTTTTCCTACATGCCCTTTCTCATACCTTAAGAGTCTCTTCAGAGGCCCTGCTCCTAAACACCCATACCAAATGAAGTGCACTAGAAAACACATCACTTGCTAAATGAAACGGCCTTCCCAGGGAGGTTAATCTACACAACCACTGTGATCTTTTCAACATTGAATGAAGAATTTTTTTGTTCACCAGAAGATTCACCAAGTTCTTCTTGCACAGTTGCATTATCAACAGCATAGTGTTTAAAGATGGATTCAAGTTAAGAAAGCACTGTAGATATTATATTTTGCACGCTGACTTCTATGACTCAGTACACAATGGCTATGGTGCTTTCTTAAATATCTATGATGATTTCTTAACTGTAAGCTTCCAAAGGTTATGCCATTAGCTGGCACAAATATACCAGAGGATTTTTGGTATGAAATCATGCTTTATTGACTGTCCCACTTGTATTGAATTAACTTGTTTGGAGGTTTCCTAACTCAATTTGTTAATCATTTAATCTATTTTGATAGTTTAGTTTTGTGCACTGCCCAGGAAACCTATCATGAGGACAGTTATTTGTTATGCATGTACTACAGGGAATATAGACCAGCAATGCTTCAGGTAAACAGAGAAATCTCTGCACCATTCAAGGGTTGGGTCTCTCTTTAGCACTGCTTTTACATGTAGCTTTGAACCAGGAATGTTTAATTACTGCTAAGTTAACCAATCTACATTTAAAGCAGATTCAGAGGCAGCTCCAAGGGGAATCAATCAAACCCTTTTGTTTGTGAGTTACAATCTAAGGGCTGTAGTCCCTAGGTAATTAGCAAAGCTCTCCTCCTCTCCACTTGAATTCAAGTAGCTCACATGGCTGAGCCATTACTAGTAGAGAAGCTTAAATTCCAGCCATTGTATTCAGATTTAACATGGTGTTCTCTTTCTAACAATGAAATAAGGTTGAGTGTTTTCCTTCTTCAAACTGTAGGGAGACAGAAAGATGCCAAATCCCTGAAAGGATCTGCATACACAAGCTTATGGATATTGACAACTGGTAGGAGACAAACCATACTGAGAAAGGAAAAACTGATATAATAAGTAACAATTTTTCAAACAACAAGTTTTCTAAAATGATGTTACCTATTTTTAAAAATTTAATCTGAACATTATATTATTATTTCATTTAACATTTTGCTTATTTCTTCTGGCCTGTTTAGAAACCATTAGAGTGTGTGTATGCATGAGATACAATCACCACCACCATCATCATCATCTTAGAACTGCAAAGCTGTAAGTGACCCTGTGGGTCAGCAAACTCAGCTGCTATTGATGGAGAATCAATAATACAGTAAATATAAAGTATTAATCTGGATATTTATTTGCAAATTAAATTATTTGCTTACTTGTGCATCCCTATATACAAGTCATTCAGCATTTGTGTGTGTGCGCGCACACACACACACACACACACACACACACACACACACACACACACACACACACACACACACACACACACACACACACACACACACACACACACACACACACACACACACCCCTGACAGAGAATGAGAGAGAAAGCAGGGCACTTCAAGTTCAAATATGCAAATGTCTCTACAAGGTTTCTTTCCTCCATCAAAGCAACAGCTTAAATCTCTAAGATAGAAAGAAACACGAGTAAGGAAACTACAAAAATACTATAGAGCACACCATCTTACCAATTTACACACTGATTTTTACACAAAATGCTTATAACAATCTCAAAACTAGCAGGCAACTATCAAACTAGTTTTCCAAGCAGAGCTCACAAATAGTGGGAAATGGTTATTCTCTTTCCTATATGGTGATATGTAAAAAAGAGGACACTCAAAACAATGAATATACTGCCAATTTCTTTGTGAAATTATAGGAGGGCCCTCTGACATAAACATCAGTTTTTTAAAAAAGGGCATCAAAGGATACACAATGCACTGCATATGTTACTTTAATCTGTTCCTTGAAAGATGAAGCACAAGGAAGTGAAACAAACTGTCTGGAAAGCTAATGAATGGGATAAATCTTTCTTTGAGACAGATGGGAGTTAAGGATCAAAACTATGAAACAGACAAATAACTATGTACTCTCAAGATTGAATGGGACCTGAAGTTTTTCTGATAATCTCGGCTAGGGTTTTCTTTATTCCTTGTCCTTCTATGATCTTATGCTCAGGGACAGACTATATAAGGCCATGAAGTATCTTAGTTTTCCTTTGCAAGGTGGCCCAATTTCTATTTCAAAATAAATATAAAATGTTAATACAAATATTTAATCTTTCTTAGGCGACTCCTGCTTCAGTCTCCAGATACTGTATTTAAAATGAATTTCCAGAGCTCAGATGGTTTGACAGCACATGAAAGTACATTATACTGCAAGCAGGTCCTGGAAAAAGAAGACATATGTTTTCTTTTTGTATGTTGAGTGAGCTGCACATACAGACTGAGGATTCCATGTTTGAATATTCCCATTCCAAGGCTACAGAACATTAGGACTTCTGAGAGAAAGCCACTAGCCCAAGCCTTACTTTTTAATTTGCTAGAAGATTTTATGTGGAAAACATCAAAATCTGATTCTCTACTTCCAAGCTTTGCATTCACAGTACAAGTTTACCTTGCTATTCAGATATGTAGACAGGCCCTGAAGGTACTCGTGAATTTTCTGTACATATACAAATCATAACTCAGAAATCACTTTTTCCCCTCTCTCATCTGTTGTGTTCTCATTTCTGTTTAAACATCTGGGAATCAGTGCTCTGCTGTAAACTTCAAGAGACAGCATCTGGGATTTACTTACCAGTTTTAGGATTCATGAAGAAGAATCCCTGTGGGTTTCCACTAGTAATCTTGTAGGTCAGTTTGTCATTAGAGCCTGAATCTTCATCGAAGGCTTCAATCTGAATGACTGACACATCCTTGGGTGAATTTTCCATGACTTCTGGGTAATAAACCGGCTGAGTAGTCTGTGGAGCATTGTCATTAACATTACCAACTTCTATGTAGATTTCAACGAAGGAAGACAGAGGAACGACGCCCTGGTCTGTTGCATAAATGGTTAGCCAGTAATGGGAAGTAGTCTCCCGGTCAAGCAAATCAGCAGTTGCTATTGTACCTGTTTATAAACATAAGGAAAAGAAAAGGCATTAACGTTGGTGCTGTATGCCTGATCACTATCAAATATGAAATCCTTCTGTCTTTTCCATGGCTCTTAAATATAGGTCAACATGAAACACCATCAACATTAAAAAACAAGAAACAAATAATCACAAATTATGGGAAGTTTTTTTGGGGGGGGGGAAACTGTAGTCTATCCACCAAATCATCCTGTGCATAACTGCCATTTTAATGTACATTCTCCATTCAAATAATATTTAATGACACCATATATAATATTTTCCATAAAGAGTGCTTAACTTCATTTATTCATGCCCTTAATATTCTTGCTCTAAATAGATTAGAAGTTGGTAACAAAGCAGAAATCAAATAAACACATCTTGGAAAAGCCTGAGCATAACACTTTTTAAAAAGTTCTGTTTTTGCTGAACTGTCATCAATAGCTTTTCCTTTTCCATACTGTTGTTGTTGTTGTTACAAATACTGCTATCCCCTCCCTAACAATAATAAACTTTCTCCATAAAGTACACTAGAACTAAAGGGATGAATGAGCTCAACATATTTAAGAATGTTTATTGTTATTAAGCAATTCAAGTTTCCATATGCCAATATCCTCTTTCATAGCTCCACCAGGGCAACAGGAGTGACACCACTGCAGTGTTAGAATGCCGCTCATTCAGCCTCCATCACCACAAGGAATGCTGGGGCTTGCAGTTCCCAAGAATCCTTAGAGGGAAACTCTTCTGTCCCCCCCCCCTTTCCCTTGTCCTATTAGGCAGGTTTGTGAAGACATGGCAAGGCAGTAAGTTGGCAACAGAAAAGACCAGGCACAGGAGACACCAAGAAGTGTTTGAGAGAGCCAAGGGTTGTTGGGCTCCTCCATTCATAAGAGGAGAGCTTTTTTTAAAAAAATTAGACAAACATACTCTAACCCTACCTCCCTCAACTTAAAAAAATAAAAAGAAAAATCCATCAACAATTTCCACACTTTGCTTCAAATGTTACCTAAAAAAATTAAGAACTACCACCAGATGTCACCATAGAAGCTTGTTTTTAAAAAATAACAGAATCTAGGCAATTTGGAAAACTATCAAGTCCCAGATTTTAAAAGCAGCAATTTCTATCATACACGCATACAATCACTTAATATACCCTTCAAACAAAAACATTTCTGTTTTATTGCAGGGAAATCTGCTAATGTCTGTAAAGCACAACAAAACCAGGATAATGAATGCAAAGCAAATTGTAATTTTATACTTTCCAACCTCTTTGACTTAATAATGACAGCTACAATTCAGCTACAATTTTCTTTAAAGACACATTACAATCACACACCATTACTGAATCACTGATATACCATTATGCTTCCAGGCTGTATGCCTGCTTTTAATGCTAAGGGCAGAAACACCCTTAATCACGAAGGTGCTATAAAAGAATAAGAGACTTCAGTAACAAAATGAACTCCATAAGTTATCTTTCATGGAACATCAGAAAATAACATCACTAGAGATGGGCACAAACCAGTGGCTTGTGCTGGTTCGTCTTTCGGACAAACAGGTAATCAGTGGTTCCCAGCCCTGCCTCTTCTGGTGGGCTCTGGTTTCCCTGACATGAAGCACTTATTCATGCCCATCTCTAAACATCACAGCTATGTACCTCAGCAGACTAGTGAGAAAATGAGTGTTTCAGCAATGCTCCTGTCATCTTTGTGAGACTGAGAATTTCTGGATAGACAGTAAGCTCAAGCCAGAGTTAGCAAATCTCCTGTGACCATGCTGGCTGAGGGACTTTGGAGGCTGTTCAAAATGTAACATTTCTAGTCTTTGGCTTACCCAATGGAGAATTGTTATTTGTTGCAGGACATAGAGATGCCTTCAAGGTGAAAAAACAAATATATAGGCATTGAGAAACCTCATGTTTGTCCCAGGTGGCACATCAAAGGAGAACTTGATTGCTGTGTAGGATGTGGTTATATAGGTACAGTACCAGATGCACCTATCAGACAGTGCCTGTGATGATTTTAAGCAGCACAGTTATCTTCTGTCATTCCCACCCTAAAATGGCTGTACCATGTTGTAAGCCAAAGCTCTGCCAGTCCAAATGAATCTTGCACAGGAACTGATTAATCCCAAGTAGTCTAGTAAAGACCCTGCCACAAGTATCCATGGAGTTATTCACACAGCAATATCAACCCAGCCTAAAGGTTTGCAATACAGTGGGGTCTTGACTTAAGAACGACTTGAGTTAAGAACATTTTGACTTAAGAACCGCTCTCATAGGAAAATATTGACTTGACTTACATACTTAGATTTGAGTTAAGAACTGAAAAAAAAACCATGTGGGAGGCAGGGAAAGTGCAAAATGTGAACTTTCAGTTAACTGTTGGCCAGTGAAAAGGGTGCCTGTCTGCTTCCTCACTCCTCCCAGCGTTTAGAGAGTGGATTGGGAGACAGTCTTCAGGCTGCCTGGTACTGTACTTGCCTGGACTGTATTTTCCCTGCCTTCCCTGAACCTTTCTTGACCTAAGAAAAAAAGAAACAAAATATCCCCCTCTAGTGGTCGAAGGCGGAATAGCAGCTTCCCATTAGTTTCTATGGACGGAAAAGAGCAGATACGGATTAAATGGTTTTCAATGCATTCCTATGGGAAATGCAGATTTGACTTGAGAACTTTTTGACTTGACAACCGCCTTCCAATACAGATTAAGTTCTCAAGTCAAGACCCCATTGTATGCACATATATCCTGCAGGATGATGTGTTAATACCCATTTTGCTCATTACTAATTGTGCTGAAAGTAATCATTTATATGTTTGCTGTATTTACAGTCTGCTTCTCCTCCAATGAGCTCAAAATGATAGGCTCAATTATTATCCTCTGCTTTTCATTCCCACAGCACAATCCTGTCATTTAAGAACATGGCCCAAAATCATGCACTAAGTTTCATGGCTCAGTAGAGACCAGAATATTGATCTTGTAAGCATATGGTCAACTCTAAAAACTATCCATACTAGCTAGGGGCCAAATTCCTTCATACACTGCAGGATAGCTTCCCCGTTTGGAAGATTCCATCCCATATAACTCTACCTGATGGTGGGATATCACACCATTATCTTACACCGTGAAAACACTTACATTGGGTCTACAGACACACATGGGAGGTACCTGGAAGCAGTTATTCACAGAGAGCTCTGTGTCCAAAGTTTAACATTCCTAACAATTACATACTGTATAATGAAAGGACACAAGAAAGCACACATTTATTTCTTGTGAGAACATCCCTTTAATTTTTTTCTAGAAATATGTTTAACATTTTTTTTCCAAATAACGCTACCAATGGGAAGAGTAGCTGTGTGCATTTAGCCTCAACTAACTACAGTCATATCTATCTTGTTCCACATTCTCAGTGCTTGTCTCAAAAAGGAACAAGCTAATGTTAACATACCTCTCCTTCTTTAAATGGGCAGACATAGTACAATTAAACTCTCCTGTTATATTTTACAGATTCCAGCTTCACTAGCTGAAAGAGGAATGCTGGAAACTATGTAAATTTCATTTCATTAAAAGGATGGGTCTACAAATATTCTCCTGTGCTTATCACAGTCAGCAGGATTCACACATATACATATCTGTGCCTTTATTTGGGGTTGGGCACCCAACTATTGAAAGGTTTAAATGAAAAACAGTTTTTTTTAAAGAAATCACTATTTTCTGAATGGGATTACTACATTTACTTCTATAAGTCACAGTTAATTTACAATTATGACAGAAATGTCCATGAACATTTGCCATTACTACAGCCTATGCAGAGATGATCTGCGGGCCAAACCACACACTCAAACCATCAATGTCGCCTCACAAAACAGACTAACATGGCTACTTTTTTAAAACTACTTTAACCAGTTGTAACTTTGTCTCAAGTAGCTAGGTCCTTTAAACCCATTAAGCCCAGAAAGAGGCTTTACACAAAATCCCAAGGAGTCCCAAAGTAACCCATTATACAAACCTTGCAAATTATGTACTAACCTAATCAAATGCTTCTTTGGTGAAAATGGGGAGGGGGCTTATGAGATGTTGCTTCTGTGTCCAAGAGGGCAACTTGAGACTCTAAAAATATTCTTGGGCTGCAATTTTCATCAGCCCCGAGTAGCATAACTACAGGTAAGGGATGATGGAGTTGCAGTCCAGTTATACCTAGAACACCAAACACTGTTCTAGATGGAAAACTAAGCAGAAAACCCCCTATGTACTAGGTCTTAAGGGAATCCACCATAGGGCATCTGGATGGAGTAGTTCCCTCATCCATGCTTCTACTGCCTCCACACAGAACTCTCAGAAAGAAAAACCCTCTTCAGGTGTTCAGAAAAATGCTCAAAGACTAAAGGTTGTAATGTCAGGTTGTACTGTCTGCACCTCCTGTGTACCTGGCCCCACCGCTTCAGTTCCAAGACATTACAACATGGAGTTGTGCAGTCTGAACACATGCTTTACTTATGTTCAACTGGTCCTCAACAACAGTTATCAGGGTCCTCAACAACAGTTAACATTCTTGCATAGCTGAAGAAGAATGAAAGGCCAAGCGCAAAGGAAGTAATGGGGGGGGGGGCTGGAGCCACAGAGCTTTCAGCCCTCACAGAATATTCTAAATGCATAAAGAGAGCTAAAGTCTTGAGGGCCAATTGTCAGAACAGCAGTGGTAAAACAGCAAATAGTCAAATCTGGACTGGGCAAATCTGGAAGGCCTGGGGGAGGGGCATTTGTGTCCCTGACATCTACAAAGTTCACATAAGACTCAGGAATGCACACACACCCCTTTAAACTAGAATTTCCTGGACATCCACTTCTAGTTTAATGGGGGGGGGGAGTGTCCAGAACTATTTTATGTAAAGACTGCAATTCTTACAAAAGTTCGAGAACAGAAAACACAGGTTAATTAATCTCCATTCCTTAAAATTTTCCGGTGCTGCTGGTGGTGGTGTGTTTGTGTGTTTGCTTTGCCATGAAAGGAATAAGAAATGCCAGTGGCAGGCTGCGTGAAATGCAGAAGCTGCACCTTGCCAATCTGATGGTAGTTCCAAAAGAATGTCTATCAAGAGCAGTAATACATAGCTGGAAGGAAACTCTAGCTTTTGATTCAGGCTGTTTGTCCACTGGGGTAGAGATACAAGCCTGCTGTATATACAGAAGAGATTAATAAACCACACAGCCATAAGGATTACAAGCGATGCCATCATGCTGATAACCAACACCTGCAATTACTACATGGCCTGGGTCTGAAACCATGCAAGGCTAGTCTTGAGTCAGGAGCTTTGCATCAAAATATGATCTTCTAGAATTGTTTTGATATGTAAATCATCAAATTCCCTCCCCCTTTCCAGCCTAAATATATAAATGTTAAATGAAAAGCCATACATTTGGGGGCTTTTATAATATAACAGCACTGTTTGCTCTCCCAGGTCTTATCTCATCTTTCCTCCCAATGCATGCACTCATACTCTTCCAGCCGTCTTTTTTAATTATTATTTTTAAGCTAAACAAGCAAGCTCCCTTGAACCTCCTTCTCCTGAGGCTCCACTCCTCTGATCATGCTCTTTGCACTTGTTCCAACTTGACTGCACTTGTTCCATTAATGATTACCATGATGAAGCCAGAGCTGACTAAGCTTCCATCGAGCAAAATGAATCATTCAGCTTTTTCTCTCTTGCTAAAGAAAACCACAACTAGCTAAACAAATATTTCTTCTATGCATGATGCTATTTGTAAATCTTATTCCAAGTCTGACAAACCAAGTTTAGAACTAATCTAGGAATTAATATTTAACAACAATAACAACAGTAACTGTTTCCTCTAGCTCCCATGCTCCTTAACGTTTTTTCTTTAATGCCACACAAAACACAGGTTTAATGAAGGGGTTGATCTCATGTTCACAACTCAAATGTGTGTGTGCGGGCTGCTCAGCTGCTAGAAAATCTTTAAAATTCTCACATCTTCCATATCATTTGTTTTGTTCTCATATGGAAGGGCTTGGAGCCTGCATACGTACAAGAGAAATAGTGAACAAGAAATGGCTGCTTTACTTCGTGGCAACTGGTAAATCTTCGTGTTTCTGGATATGGCTCCCAAAATATTTTTAAAAAATTCTTTTCCATCTCATTTGCCCCTACAATCTGACAGAGCCAAAGCCAGCATAGTTAGGAAAGGCTAACCTATAACACATGTGGTAGGACTTAATTTTGAGCTCAGCATATTGTCAGACACACCCATCCTCTTCTGCCTGAAGGAGGGGTGATGTCCGTCATAGTGGAGTCAAAATTTGGGTATCTACTAAAGTAAGTTAGGATTTGCTGACCCTGGATAGGAATCAGTCATAGCCATACAGAATCTGTCATTCTCTGAGGAAAACCCATTTATTTAATGTTTGATTGAATAAATTGAATAAATTCATTCCATGGTGATTTGCAAGCTCCAGAAAAGGAATCTAAGATGATTCAGAAGCTGCAGAATAGCAAATCCATTTGATTAGAAAGAATCATGGAAGTTATGAGAGTTGTGTTTCCTCTTCTAGGTAAATGGAAAAAAATATTTAAATTGGAGTGCTTAGTTCACAGCAGAGTTGAGCAATGTGGAGTCCTCCAGATATTATCTGGCTGCAACTGCCATCAGATCTAGACAGCAAAGCCTTTCATAAAGGACCATGGAAGCCAGACAACATATGGGTAATCACAAATTGCCTTCCACTTACATCTTGATTGTGCCTAAGAATGGACCATGCACAGTCTCTAATTTACAGTGAAATTCTTGCTAGGCATAAACGAATTCTGCTGTATTAGACTTCTGCATCAAAAATGACCTCCTAACCGTTCAATGTATTCACGAATGCTTTCACAGCCGGGATCCAATGGCCGGGATCTAAGAGCCCGAAAAACCTACAACAACCATAACCTCCTAACCCACTATCTGCATAACTATCTCTCCACCAAGGCTACACTCCATGCATCTGAATAGGTAGACTGAAGTCCAGAAAAGCTTATGTCAAACAGAACTTGCTGGTCTTCAAGGCACTATGAAACTGTTTTAGAACAAAGTGAAACTTTCCTCTATCCTCACCTATGAGTATAGACCTGAGGGGGCGGGGGGAGGGGAATAACAGCCTTATTCTTGTCATATAGCTTACAACATTTAAAGCCTTACCACAGAAATAATTGGCAATGCACTAAATATTTTGGCTACAGCCAAACAATTCACTAGTGATTAAGAAATGCGAAAGTGCTCAGTGTATGAGTAAAATGTCTCACATACCTCCCTTATAAACACCGGCATTTTGGTGTTTGAACATCAGCTGTGTGTTTAATGAATGGAACCCCCCCCCCCAAAAAAAAACACCAAAGTTCAGAGTTAACCAACACAGCAATGGTACAGAAAGAGATTAAATAGCAGAGATGATAAGAAATTATGTCCACAAGTAGTGCCTCACTTAACGATGTTAATTGGTTCAAAAAAACACATCGCTATGGGAAAACATCGCTAAGCGAAACACCATTTCCCATAGGAATGCACTGAAAACTGGTTAATCCGTTCCAATGGGAACGGATTACCGTCCTTAAGTGAAAATCGCCATAGGAAACATCGCTAAGCGAAACAATGTTTCCCACGTTGGAATGCATTGAAGCCTATTCAGTGCATTCCAATGATTTTGTGATGTTCGTTTTCACTATTTTTAAAGTGCCTTAAAATGTTCAAAAACTGTTTTAAATGCTTGGGATCGTTAGTGCACCTTGTAAAAACTTTGCAAACTTAATTTGGCTTTGTTCTGAGTCTTCATTAATTTTTGGTGAATTTTTTTTCTCCCCCATTGGAATGCATTGAACTCAAAAACGGACATTGTTAAGCAAAACAGGGGGACCTAAACTGTCATCGCTAAGCGAGGCAAGGTCCCGAACATCGCTATGCGAAATTTCCCCATAGGGAACATCGCTAAACGGAGCGCAAAATCACTCCAAAAACCTCATCGCTAAGCGAATACATAATTAAACGAGGCAACCGCTAAGCGAGGCACCACTGTATTTTTAACTCATAACAAATCAATCTTTACTACCAAAACAAAACAATTTGAAAAACTCTGAACAGTCTTGGTGCAGTATACAGATGGTAACTCTTCCCCCAACTAAATTAAGAATATAATCTAAAGTAATTATATAAATAAAAATAAGTTTATTAATTTTCTAAGGGCTGACAGCTTTTCAAATGCCAATTATACCCCATTAACGAACTGTAAAACTCCCAATTCCCAAGGATAATCCTCCTTAAGTGTGCTTATCCATGAGAACGCTCATTAATAATATTAATAACTCGGTAATGGAAATGAAACCTGCAATCATTTCTCAGCAATGCATGAAAATGAAGTTTAGCAGACCATGTCCTAGGAGTGACATTTGAAACAAAGCGAAAAAGTACTCTGGCTTTTTGGAATATGATGCTCAAAATCTGATTACAATTCTAATTAAACTGAATTATAGTAAGTCAATTTTAAAACAACAACAGGGGGAAAAACAATTTGTTGTTGTCCTGAAATGTAACACACCTTGGCTAGAATTCTGTTGTGCTTCTATGCAAAAGGTGTTACCTTTGAGAGGTGAATTGCCTTAAGTTTAGAAATCTCTGCAGACATTATCTTTTGCATGATTCGGCATGCAGCAGATAATGTCTACTGGGATTTCTCAAATTGAGGCAAATTGCCTCCAAAAGATATGCCCACCGCATAGCAGTGCAACAGGATTTAACCTGAAGTATGTCAAACAATGGATTATTATGTAACATATTATAACACAAGCTCCTGAATATATATTTAAACTTCAATTTTCTGTATATAGATTTGAACAGGCTATTTTCTGCATTAAACCTGTATCACAATTATTATTATTTTTTTAAAAAAAGGATTACATCTTTGATTTTCAAGAGAGAAATACTACGTGTAAATGACAACAACAAAAGCATTTGGCACAAGCAGCCTCATGCAAGTACTGTAGCATATTTTTCCATGTATAAAATGACACTTTTTCCTAAAATAATTAGAGGGAAAATTTAGTGTTGTCTTATACACAGAAGGCGGCAGAAGTGGAGGAGCAGCCGTGCTCGGCTGCCTCTCACAGCTGCTCATCGACTGCTGCCACCAGATCGCCTCCTTCAGTGCCACTCATGGTCTCCCTTCAAGCAAGGTACAAGACAGCGGCGTGAACTGGAGGTAAGCCCCAAAAGTGGCGCTGGAGGAGGTGATTGGGCAACGGCGGTGGGAGGCAATGGACAGCCATGAGATGCAGCCAAGCACAGCTGCTCCTTCGCCTCTGCCTCCAGCTGCCACCGCCGCCCAATCGCCTTTCTCCAGTGCCACTTGCAGGCTCACCTCCAGCTCACACCGCTGCCTTATCCCCTGCCCGAAAGGAGCCCGCGAGTGGCACTGGAGGAGGTGATTCAGTGGTGGTGGAAGCAGCAGGAGGTGGAGGCAAAGTAGCACCTGTGCTCAGCCGCCCCTTGCGGCTTCCCACTGACAGCTGCTACTGCTGCCATCCCACTGCCTTCTCCAGCACCACTTGTGGGGCTCACCTCCAGCTCACACCTTGTCCCCTGCCCAAAGGGAGCTCATGAATGGCACTGGAGGAGGTTTTGGTCGCAGCAGCTCCTCCCTCGCTTCTGCCTATGGAAAAGGGACAAAATTGGGGGTCGTCCTATACACTGGGAGTGTTATACACTAAAAAATATGGTAACTTGCTTATGCAGAGTTCCTTTTCTAGTTCAAATACAGTGGTTCCCCACTAGACGATTACCTCGCAAAATGGTTAATTTGCTAGACAATGAGTTTTTGTGATCGCTATAGCGCTTCACAAAACGGTGTTTCCTATGGGCAATTTTCGTTGGATGATGTTTCAGACCATGCTTCGCAAGACAGTTTTTTTTTTGCCCAGGACCGATTTTCGCAAGATGACGATTTTGACAGCTGAGTCCGCGACTCGCAAAACGGGTGTTTTCGGGACCATTTTTCGCAAGACAGCGATTTTTACAGCTGATCTGCGCTTCGCAAAACGGTTTCTCTATGGGCGATTTTC
Source organism: Pogona vitticeps (assembly GCF_051106095.1). Lineage (NCBI taxonomy): Eukaryota > Metazoa > Chordata > Lepidosauria > Squamata > Agamidae > Pogona > Pogona vitticeps. The sequence continues at coordinate 63,090,935 of NC_135787.1, forward strand.
GCAAAACGATGATGATTTTTCCCCACTGGAACGCATTAAACGGATTCCAATGTATTCCAATGGGGAACAACATTTCGCAAGACAATGTTTTCACTAAACAACGATTTTCGCTGAACAAATTAACATCGTCTTGTGGGCAATCACTGTATGTGGTCCAGACTAGACGTTTCTTAGTGACATCCTAACAGATAGACAACCCACAACAGAGAACAGAAAGATTTTGATATATACAATACCACTTCTTTTAGAACCTCCACCCAAGAAATGACAGGAAGCTGCCAAGAGCAATCCTTGTGATTAAAGATCAGCAAAACTATAAAATCTCAGTCTGTCCTTTGCTTTTAAACATGACCATCTCCATTAGATTCATAATTTAAAGGCAAAAAGAGGAAACATTTAGTGGTTATGACTGAGTAGTAGCATGTTGTTGAACATGCAAGTGAATAACTAGCCCAATACGAGCCTGGAAAATATGGAAACAACTGATCCTGGGCTTGATTGAGTGTCAAGTTGCATTCTTGCTTTCCTGCTTCTCTCTTCCTTTGTGCATCCTTGATTCTTTTTGTCTTGAATTCTTTAACCCCTTGTTTGACAGTGTTCCACCTGGCAATATTCAACGAAAGCTTTCTAATTCACATGGTTAATATTAAAAAATTTCAAGTCTCCAGTGTATACTTGAATCATTCCTTCTGTCCACTGTGCAGTTGAGAACCTGCAACAAGCTCTTTATAGAATATTCATTTTGGGAAACAATAATCTCACATCCTGATAACATGTCCAGACCACTGATGCTATTTCAAAATTGTAAAATTACTTGTCACCTGTTTTGTTCAATGATCTCAGTGTCATGGACTTCATTCATTCATTCATTCATTCATTCATTCATTCATTCATTCATTCATTCATTCATTCAATTTATATATCGCTCATCTGGCCAAGGCCACTTTATCCTGGCATTTGCATTGAGAATCCTCCAAAGACAGGTATGATGAAAATGGCTGAGCTTTTTTACACAAGAATTAATAGACAGTCCATGTTTCTGATTCATAAAGTACAGAGGACAGAACAACAGTTTTGTACACCTTCAGCTTAAGAGAAAGATTGATTCCATATCAATTTCACACAGAGGATCAAAATCTTCCAAAAGCAGCACTAGCTTTAAAGACTTATGAGGTCACTTCATCATCAATGAGAATGCAGTGCTGCCAAGATATGTGAACTTACACACTGCAATAAGGGCGTGTTCAAAACTGGTTTCTCAGAATGTACACCCAGAGCAGGTTGGTATATCACCACTGTCTTATCAGTATTGATCTTTGGGACAATATTGTTGCAGGTAGAAGAGAACAGATCACAACTTCTCTCTCTAAAGCGGGGTTGCATTAAGTGCATAGCCACCGGATAATAAAAAGCTCACATATTATGCAAAATGAGATTTTAATTATGGTCTGCATCCCACATACTGAACAGCTTCCCATCAGTACAACTGTGAGGATCAACACCAGTGTTTTCTTCCCTGTATGCATCTCAGAGTATCACAGAAAATACAAGAATGAAAAGAGCAGGAACACAGCCTTGTTTTACACAATTTGTAACAGGAAAAGGATCAGAAATTCCTGTCAACATCACCATCTTGGATACCAATATGAAATTCTCGAATGATGTGTGTGAATTTCTCAGGATATCCCAATTTCTTCATGATTTTCCATAAACCTCTGCATGCCACATGAAAGCTTTAGTCAAATCTATGAATGTTGCGTAGAGATTGACATGCTGCTCTTGACGCTATTTTTGTAGCTACTGAATGGCAAAATCATGTCAATAGTACCTCATTCCTTCTGGAAGCCCCACTAAGTTTCTGATAAGAGGCCTCTCTCCAAATGTCCTATGAGGTGATTCAGAAAGAATCTTGCCAGAATTTTCCCAGCAGTATTTAGAAGTGAGATGCCTTGGTGGCTGTCACAAAGTTGTCAGCTATGACAGATTGCCTCTCCTTTTAGAAAGGTGGAAAATTGTTGCATCGTTAAAGTCATGAGGGATTTTGCTTGTGTCCACATTTTTGGCACTGAGTTATATCCTAGCAGACAGACAACTTTCAATACAGCACAGAAAGAGTTTGACATATGCACTTCTTTTAGAAGCCCTACCCAGGTTATGATACAATGATATGAAGCTGCCATGAGCAATCCTTGTGATCAAAGGTCAGCAAAGCCATTATACAGTACTGTTTGGTTGGACTGTTGGGTGGAGAAACAGACAGCTGACTCATGGCTGATTTCCTTTGGTTTAAAAGTACAGTACAAGTATATAGATTCTGGACTATGATTCCCTGTCTAGCATGGTCACTGGTTATGCTGCCTGGGGGATCCAAGGAGTGGCAGTACAAAACCACAAATATGCACACCTCTAGTTCACAGTGTTTCTTACACTTTCAGTCTATGAAAGTTATGATGAAAAGTTCCTAGTTACAGTAATAAATCTGGCATCCCTAAATCCCTGACATCAGTTCAGAGACTAGGGAACACTGCCTTGACTGAACCTCATACACCAGAAGTCAACTTGCATTCTGTGAATTGTGGGTTATTTTCTGACCTATGAGAATTCCATTGTATTGAAGAATACACACATGCAAGATGTCCAAAGCTGTGGTTTTGTGCAGCAAATTCTACAAGTGTAGGCCCATTGAATCAGTGTGGATTTGATGGGTCCCATAAGTTTCAATGATTCAAATGAGCTTAGTCTAGTTACTTACTAGAGTAGGCCCATCTGAATCAATGGAACCTATGGAAGTGTTGACCCACCAGATGCACACTGATTCAATGGGCCTATTGTAGTACAACTTACTACAATAAGCAACAGAATTTCAGCCAATGTTTTTGTGGGCAGAATCAAGTGTGTTCCATCCCATACTCAAGGCCAGAAAACGCAAGGTAAAATAAAAGTAAAATAAACTTAGGTCAAACTAAGTAAATTACAGCTTTTTTATTTTAGAGTATTTCCTGATACCAATGAAATAAAACATTCCTCTGACAGAAGAAATTTCTGATTACCCTGAATGTGGTCAAACTATTAACAACCCAACTTCTGGCACATTTAGCATGGTGCATTTTCATTGTCCCAACATGCTGTAAGGGTAGGAACTGTTAAAAAGTACCCTTAATGACAGAAACAAATTTGATTGCTTTTTGTTTGTTTCCTTACAAGACTGTGCAAGGCAGGCAATCAATATTTGAGAAACCTGTTGCGCCAGAGGCGCTGGACACATAATGCCCACAGGGGCCCAGACATTATTCCTTGTACCTGTAGACCCCAGCAACTCCCAAATTATTTTTTTAATGGCTCTGAAAATCCTCTTTATTTCTCAAAGAGTTGTAGGGTAGAGCGCATTTTTGTTACTTTTGAGAGGGCTGAACCAATCAGGTACTTTCACTATATATATATATATATTGGCAGTAAAATGGCACAGAGGAACTTCTCCAGTTTAAAAAAAAAAACAACCCCATGTGAGCAAGAAAAGAAAGGGTGGTGAAAGTCAAGAAAGCAACCCTCCAAAATTCAGGCATGGGTGTTTGCAGTCTCCAGACCTCTGTGGTTGGCCACCAATAACCTACACTGTGGACTCACTGCTATGCACATTAAAATGGGGGGATTTTTACAGGTCATGCAAGATAAGGTAAATCTCAAATCATGTGTTATGATGGGCTTGCTGCTCTTTCCCAGCTAATGCCTTCCCATTTTCACTTTCCTCCCATATATTGGTGACATTTAAGGTTTGGTGCTAGCCAGTTTTGCTAATCTCCAAACGATGGTTTCCAAGTACACTATAAAATGTCTGAGGGGAGAGGAGGAGGGATTATGAATCCCTCTGGCTGGCATAATTCACAAATCATGATTTGGAGGATCAGAAATGTCCTATCAGACATGTCCTATTAAATTGCTTTTCTGTGCACGTTTTCACAACTTCTTGAAACCTTTCTTTCAACTTGGCATCTTAATTTTATCTGAAGGCTGATGCCTTAAGGATTTAAGAAGAAATTAATATTTTAAGGATAGAGATAAATTGAGGAATTACCTTAGGCTCCTAGAACTCCTAGCTGCAAAATATAAATTAAAATTGCAAGCTGTAGCACAGACTCAGAAACAAAACAAAACAATCCCTCAAATTAAATCTATTTAATTATTCCTTTTTTAAAAAGTCAAGTAGAAGCATGGTATAGTATATACCTCATGAGCTGATGAATCTAATATACATCTCTATCTTCATGTGCACTTATTGCAGCTATAATCCTATTTCTAGCCACCAACACATAATAATCATGTGCTGTCAAATCAATTCTGACTTATGACAATGCTTTTCAAGGGTTTCCAGGTAAAGACTACTCAGAAGTAGTTTACCATTCCCTTCTTCTGCAGTCTCTCTAGGAATGTGAATCTTGTCCAAGGACATACAGGATGGCTTTACTCATAGGAGGCACAGTGTGGAACTGAACACCCAACCTCTGGCTCTGCAGCCAAATATATAAATCATTGAGCTATCCAGTCAGCACATAATATAATGTTTTCAGACAAGTAATGATGAACTATTGTAAAACTATTATAAGTGTTATTGATCTAATGCCTGTGAACTATTTTGAACATTTAGGAAGAGCCTATGGAATATAAATTATTTTACTTCCTTCATTACTCATGATTAAACTGTTTCAGCTTCAGTTGAGCAAAATTAGTAACAGGCAATGTTTATGCATGTCTAACCAAAAGCAAACTGACCAATTTAATGGGACGTATCCAGATAAATATGAAAATAATGTAAGCATGAGGCCTGAATTCAGGTTGTAGTATTGCTAGAATCTATCCATTGAATCAACGGGATTAAATTAAATGTTGACTACCATTCAACAGTTGATTCAATTGGCCTAGGCTAGTTGGGACCAGCAACTGGATTTTGTTTGAACTAACATGAGATTAAGCCCCATTTAAAACAATGGGATTTACTATTGAAAAGATATGCACAGACATGAGCTGTTAAGTGAGACAATAAAGTCTGAGGTGGTCAGATCCATCTGTATGCAAATTCCTGACAGCTATGAAAGTCTTGTTGACCTTGGTACAGTTGTAGTACTCTAACCTAAATCACTTCCCAGAACTTTTGAAAGATAAAAGCAGGGTAACCTGTCCACCATAAACACCATCCTGTGCTCAGTGGAGGACAACATGATAAAACCTATGATAAATAAACTAATAAACAAGCAAATTGTAGGATTATATTCTTGAAATCTGTATCCCTTTATTATTCCAATTAAAATTGCATTTTATTTTTCAATCATAAATCAAGCAAATACACAACCAATTGTAATAACGAGTTATAACAATAATAAAAAACCCAACTCATGGTGTATAATCACAATTCTCCAAAAGAGAAATGAGGATAGATGGGCTAGTTTACTGCAACAAACTTAATGGCTGAAGATAATTTTAATCATAATTCCTCCCACTTCTGTTTACATTACACATTTATTGTTTTCTAATAATAAGTGTGAATGTTTTAAAAGAAAATACTGTAAATAAAAAGTAGGAGATATCAAGCCAGAACAACAGCTGAAAACAGCTGTTCTGTCTATGAAACACTGGACAACTGATAAAAGAGATATGAAAGGTAACAGTCTTGTGTATCTCTTTTATCTCTTCCCATCAACCTATCCTTCCATGCTGTGTCATATGTACCACAGAAAGCAAAGCAAAGACCAAACTAGACAGTAAGGGGAATGAGTGATCCCTCCAACTAACTCATTCTTCTAACTACAACAAGATTTCCTCAGAAATCTAAGCCTCACTAATTACACATAAAATTAAGTTATGTGCCTACTGGGGCAGAGCGGAGACAGCCTGTGTATCCTTGGGCAAAGTACACAGTACAAGAAAATACCCCAGAAAAAGGAACTGTAAAACATTTCTGAGTCCTCTGGAGCTAGAAAGTCCAGGCAAGGTTGCCATAAGTCATAATTAACTTGACAGCTTGCTATTATTTACTATTATTGTACAGTAATACCTTCCAATCAGCACTTACAAAACACTTCAGATACAAAACAAGGTAGGTGAACAACATTGTATAATATAATTTAGGTGAACATTATTATACAACACAAATTAGATGTATTTATCATTTGAAAGACCACTCCTGCAAAAAAATAATTAAGTGGTAAACATATTCTCTAATTTGAACCTAAGGGCAAACACCTGACCAAAGGCTACCTCTCCATCACTTTACTTACATAAGGAAGAGAGGAGAACCTCTATGCATGGAGACTCTTTATAGCATTAGGAACCCTGGTTTTCTCATGCTTATAATGGCATGAAGAGCCTTTTTGTGCAAAGGCAGTGCTCTGCTTCAGAAAGAGCCTTTTGTCTTGTCTCTACAAGACGAGAGAAATGTCAGAAAGGAGGGGAGCCAGGGTGTTTACCTTAAGTACTTTTACCTACTCACAGATTCCTACTTTTTAAATGTATGAGTTTCAAAACGTTCCTAAAGATGGATAGCCTCATTTTGCTTAGAATGTACGAGGCACCTCAAGACTTCTTGGACAGAACCCAGGATTCTTACTCCCTGAGCTGTTACAGAAACTCTCAGACTGAGAAGCCGATCATCAAGTTTGTTGTGCTGCAGCACCACACATGTAGTATCTATCTTCACCATCACTTAGTCTTACTCTGCCATCCCAGTCTATTTACATTATTGCCTGCCTACATCAGTAAGCCTGCTCAAAAAAGACGCTGGACGTAATACTATTGCTTAAAGTAAAGGTAAAGATGCCCTTTGACATTTAGTCCAGTTGCGTCCAACTCTAAGGCACGGTGCTCATCTCTGTCTCCAAGCCGTAGGGCCAGCATTTGTCCATAGACAGTTTCCATGGTCACATGGCCAGCGCGACTAGACACGGAACATTGTTATATTCCCACTGTGGTGGTACCTATTTATTTACTTGCATTTACATGCTTTCGAACTGCTAGGTTGGCAGGGGCTGGGACAAGCGATGGGAGCTCACTCCGTTACGTGGATTCGATCTTACAACTACTGGTCTTCTGACCTTGCAGCACAGAGGCTTCTGCAGTTTAACTCGCAGCACCACCACCAAATTGTAATTCTGAATCCATTGCTCTCTGGTAAACAAACTGTATCTCCCATAATTGACATGGGACACATGGCTTGGTAAGTGTGCATACCCTGAGAATAATGACGGAGACATTTTGCTTACCAGGGAGGAATGGACCAAAAGTTACAATTTGGCTTACTGTACACAACAGATTTTGGCCACTATCTCTAGTGCCAAGGTAGACAAATATGATATTTTGCATGTTGTTGACTGCAATGCCATCAGCCCTAGGTAGTTGAGGCAAAGGCTATGGACCACATCTGAAGGGCCACAAGTTGGCCAGCCCTGTGTTACAATAACTTAACTTTCAGAGTGGCTGTGAAGACAACATTGAAGGAGAGTGCTATGCATACAACATTGGGATATAAATGTACTAAAATGCATTTTGTATGTAGGAAACAATACCAAAAATGTAAAAATTAGGAGGAAAAGTCTAGACACAAAGACTGGTGTGAAAACTGAAGTGTAGATAATGTTCATTTGAGATGCCTATGTTTTTTTTTTAATTTTAAGATTGGAATGTGCCTCTGAATTTAGTTTGGAGGGGGGAAGCTCATTCAGCTTTCTGAGGTGTGAGAAACCCTAGTCTAAATCCATCATAAGATCTCTCTGTGTGGCGGTGGCTGGTTTAGCTTAGCTGTGTCAGCAGATTATTACAGAAAGTGAACAGAGTCTCAGATAAAGCATAGTTTCAGCCATAGTGCTTCAGTCAAACAACAGAGCTGCTTTTAGCAGGCATAGCTTTCAAACCATTTCAACCTGCAAGGGTGGAATTCCTGTCCTCTCTCCCCTGGACCTGAAGGAGCCAGGCTTCTCATACTTCTCAATCTTGGCCAGCAGAAGCACAAGCAAGCCCTTTGTCTGCCATTTGGCTAAAAGCATCCAGTCAGGATTATCAACAGAACTGAGTATTACTTGGGCCATCTGTATTCAAGAGGCCACAAAGTGGTACTACACGGGGTGTAGTGGATGTTTCAAATCCGCAAAAACAGTTGCCCTAAGAAGTGAAGCTGCAAAGTACATCCTGTAACAGAAACAAGGGGCTATTCATCACTGAAAAAGTCAGTTGAAGGTAGGAAAAAAAAGGTTTATCCTATAAAATCCTTGAAGCAGTCCTCTGCCAAAGAAGGAAAGGAATGCCTTATTAAAGAAAAAAACACTTCATCATGTTGAAATGTCAGTTTATACATTATATAAATAGAGAAGCATATCACATAGTGCACTGCAATCTGTAAAAAATAAAAAATGACAGCTCTATAATGGGCAAGCTGATGTATCTCCAAACATTCTGTGATTCCATTTTGGGAGGGAGGTAAAGGAGAATTTTTTTTCCTCATACTTGCTGGGGAAGTTAGAAAAAAAAAACCATAGTCTATTTGCTCAGGAACAAAGTACAGTACAATTAGCCAATAATATTTACATATGTTTAACCAGCAGTTTTAAGACTTAGTATCAAGAACACTGTCTTCTTGTACAGCTATATAGGAATGGTTTACCTTGTTTATTGATGCTAATTTATCAACAGCAGGAAACTGCTATCCTATAATAACTCTATCTATAAGGTTGACACAGAAGGAGAAAAATGGCCTACAAAAGCCTCTGAATTAATTGCTAATGGCTTGTCTTCAGTTTAAAGTTACTCCCTACTTTCCACAGAGCTTTCTAATCTGTGTTGGAACTGTGGGCTGCAGTCCTCTGTCAGGAAGGTATACTTAATCCCTTCGACTTCAACAGTACAAAGGGCATACAGCTAGGAGCTGGAGTACAATACTGGTACGGTAACCAAGCAACAATAACATTATTGCCTTCTGCATTAAAGATACATGTTTAAATTAACAATTCCTTCATTTGTCAGGAGAAGAATGAAATGTGTGAATGAAAAGATTTGGTTTAGTGAAGTGATATGGCTATTGACAGGTATTCACACAAATGTAGCAGCAGGACACATATTTCTGCAAGAGCGATGTTTGTGGCCCAGTGCTATTCTTTCAAACAGTTTTAGAAGTATCCTTTCAGAACAGCTCTGTGTTGTTAAAGCTACACATAATAAATGGCATCAACTCTTAAAATATGAAACGCAGAGCTTGCTGTACCACAGCAATGCCTAAGCTATCCTGCTTTGAGTGGGCAGTAGTAATACAAGGAGATGCTGTTAATTGTTCTGATTATCCTTGAGTATATATATATCCCACTATTCATTTTCTGCCACAAAATTCATGTTCCTATTGCCAATGAATTTAAGAATTCTGCACTGACAATTTCAAACAGCAGACATAAGTGGGTAGCATGTTTCATCACCACTTATTTTGCCAGACCCAGAGAAACCCCCCCCTTTTTTTTAAAAGCAAAGAAACTGTACAAGTATTGTATTGGAATTGGGATATAAGCACTGTGTTTACATGCATGGCACTGTTTCATAAAACTCTTAGAACCAACAATAGATGAATCCTATTCTTCAGTAAGAATAAATTGTTTTCTTTGCCATCTATCATCTCATTTAAGAACTGGGTTTATGGTTCTGCACTTGTGAGTTCAAAAAGGATTAACTGTCTTGCTTGTGTGATGCTCTGTGGGCAAGCTGGCTGAAAACAAAAATGAAAAGGCAGGAAGGGAACAGAAGATAGAAGGTAAACTGGTCTTGTGACATTCTAATACTATGGACTAGTTCGCCTGTACATATTTCACAACATGCAGACAGGAATGGAAACTGAGCTTTCACACAGTAAAGAGAACCTTCATAATACCTGATCATCACTACAGATGGGATTTTTTTATTTCATAACTACAAACCCCATAATTCTCCATTCTGGGAGGTCCACCTGACAGACAAACACCTAAATGTGCCTCACCTGGGAAAAAGGCCCAGCTAGAAGGCTCTGAGAATTAGCTAGGCCTAACTCTGCCCAAGCTGCCTGTCCTTGCCCCAAAGCTGGTTGGGAGCTTTCTGAATAGGGAGCAAGGTGGATCATGCCTACTTGAGCTTCAAAGACCTTCCCAGTTGAGGGCCTTCTCCCAGGTGAGCCACGTTTAGGTGTCTGTAGATTCCTTAATCATCAGGTGTCTGCCAATCCCTAATCATCACCTCAAGCACCATCTTCATTCCAGGGGAATCGGTTCACATGTTCAGGCGCTGCACCTCAGGTGATGCATGTAAAATGTATGAACCAGGTTTCCGGCATAACTGTATCTAAATCAGGAGAGGTCAGCCAATGGGTCCTTCATAAGCTGCTGGACAGTGATTCTTAAAATACCTCATCACTGGCTACAAAGGTTAGGAATTATGGGAGCTAAGGCTCAAAAACACCAGAAGCCCCACACATTACTGGGCACTGACACAAAGCCAAGCCAGGATTTTGCATTAAATGCAAACACCTGTGCAAACATGAGCAGAGCCTTGCACTTGTGCGCTCTTCTATTCTCTTCTCCCACACAGGCAAGAGGAGAATTCCTTCAAAGTTTTATTTCAATTACTCCTATTTCTGATATAAATCAGGCATCACGGTTTAGAGCAAATCCTAGTCAACAGCTAAACAGTCTAACAATCAATAGTCTTCTTCTGTCTTGTTTAACAAACAAGCTTGTTTTAAACTTCAGTTCTGTCTTTGCTCACAAAGATGAGCCAGAAATCTAAAGACAGTTTCAAAACTGGATCCTTGCTCAGCTGTAATACTCCACTGTGGTGTGCAGTTGAAGGAAAGGGCTCTCTTAGGCCTGCAGAGGGTAATGCTTGTAACAAAAAAAAAACTCAGCTTATTGTTAACAGGTAGACTCAGCCAATATCATGGTCCAAACATTTGGCTGGATGTGGTGATTCAGAACAAGTTTCCAGTTAGTGGACAACTGTTACCATGTGCTAGTGGTGAATGCTACGCTCCCCAATATACACATTCTCTTCTCCAAGCTTTTGTCCAGATTAGAGATGGGGGATTCATATTCGTCTGCTGGGGGAGACAAATACAAAGCCCGTCATCATAGCTTGCCAGTCTGATTAAACCCTCACCTGTTTCACTGGGTGTTCACTTAGCTTACAGCTAAGAGAGAAGAATGACAGCAGCATGTGCCATACTGGAAGCTGTACGTGGGACGCCCAATGGGGGTGGAGCTGGGGGAGACAAATATGAATGCCCCCATCTCTAGTCCAGACTGTCGAGATGACCTGCCTCTGCTACAATAAATGTATTATTTTATATATGCATTTATTTATGTCTATGCCTTTTTAAAATTTATGCATTTATTTAAAAGGTTTTTAAGGCTAGTATATTTAAGGGACCCCTTCCAGTTGAAATACCACTAGATCAGTGCAAATTAGATTGCAATCATAAACCTATTGATATGGAAATATAACCCATTTCAACTCTATGGGGCTTCTGAGTAAACCTGTATATCGGTGTATTACTAAAAAATGAAGCTAGGTAAGTTATGCATGACATATGGGACTGTTCCCATCTATCAGACATCTGCACAGTGAATAGATGATACCATGATGAATTGTCTCCAAATGAATGGACAGAAATGCAAGGCCATCATGGATTTGTGCCGCAGTGCATCTGCCATCTACACACAAGTAATTTCAAAGACACAATCTCATTACGCAGCTCCAGAAAATATATTTTAGAAGTTATTGTTTATAAAAACTGGGTAGTTTGAAGCTGGACTTGGAATTAGTAACATATTTTGAAACTAGAGAACAGAATGTTTTAGATGTACAAAGTTTCTTCTGTTTTGCTTCAGTCGAAGTATCAAAAGTCAGCCAAGCACATATTATTATTTTATAGGAACCATCTCCCCATTTTAACTCTGCTGAATAATCACTGGATACATTTTCTCCAGTGTAAGTCTCATGGATTTTATACTATTAATTTGTTAAAGACAAGTGCGGTGTGGTAGATAGTGTATCAGACCCGGACCACAGATCTGGGTTTAAATCTCCTCTCAGCCATGGAACACACTGCGGGTCAGGTGGAAAGTGTAAACCACAGAATGTTTTTAAAAGGAACATATTTCTTTCTTGAACAGATTGAAGTCTAGTACTACACTACACTGGTAGAAAAAGGGAGGTTAGGAGTTTGTTCAACCACAAAACTCAGTGAGGGTTTTTTTTTAAAAGTCATGCAATTAGAGTCCCTGATAGGGTTGTCTTAGAACTCAACATGTTACTTCCAGTTCAGAAAACCTTTTGGGACCAAAGCAGATGGTTCTTATTGTTATCTCAGTTTGTGGTTATTTTAATAGCTCTAGCTTTTCTCTGTTAACCAACCTGCTTGTGTGTCACTTTGGGGCAACTAATATGCTAGTTCTCAAAAGGAACAGTTCCAATTCGCTGAAGCTCCAATGTCAGGAAACTGCGAAAACTTTATATTGTATGCAGAAGAGGAGACTGAACTATCCTCGGCACTTGCAAAGATTTAGTGACCTATAAATATGAGCTTCTTACAGGAAAAACAAAATGGGCAGTGCCAGTGATATACAGCACAGCATTCATCCAAGAGTTTCAAGAAAACAGAAGACAGTACAGTAAGACCTAATATTAAAATAAGACAAAAGGGATCTTAAGTGCTTTTTAATGAAACATATCAACACTAGCTAATTCTGCTCAGTGCATTCTATAAAATGGTTAAGCTGTTTTCACAGAGGCTTCTGGTTTTAATGATACTCCCTAGCAGGTCTGGCACCCCACTCTATACTGATCATGCAATAACTGGAACCAATTCCAAGTGTCCACTAGATTGACAATACCCATGACACACTGTCCAAATCTTATTGCTTAGCATAGTAAATCACATTAGAATAGATCCAATGACTCAACTGGGTTATGACAAGTCGGCTTCTTCGTAACTTCCATTGATTCAAATAGGCTAACTTTAGTTGAATTTGGGTGAGAAGTGGCTAATTGATTTTAAAAAATGAGGCATGTTCTGGGATTTTCCCTTGATTGGTGTCTATTTGTGAATGGTAGTGAGTACAAGAAGGGATCTTGCAGATTTGATTGCTGACATTGGTGTCATTAATGTTTAGACTGACCTGTGCTATGTAAAGACTGGCATCCTTCTTCCTGCTGGCACCCCAGGAACAATGCTGCAAGGCAATGTTGGGCCACTTCCTGGTGTTCTGAATTGTAGATACAGATGCATCAGCCCACATCTATAAGCTCAAAGTGGTATATAAGATTCTCCTCTTAACTGTATCTTCACAACAGTCTTGTGAAGTAGATCAGACTCTGTGTGTGTGTGTGTGTGTGTGTGTGTGTGTGTGAGAGAGAGAGAGAGAGAGAGAGAGAGAGAGAGAGAGAGAGAGAGGGAGAGAGAGAGAGAGAAGGAGAAGGAGAGAGAGAGAGACAGAGAGAGAGAGAGAGAGAGAGAGAGAGAGAGAGAGCACTACCAAAGTCCATCTTGTGAGCTTCCTAGCTTAGTGGGGACTTGAATCTGGACCACTCAAGCCACAATCCAAAATCCCAACCAATACACTACACTGGCCCTATCACTGCTAGAAAAACCCTGTGTCTGAGACACTTCCCCAACATTGTGGGCAATACCAACTTGGGAGGATGAATGACCTGTCTCAGTATGAATCAAGTTTATGTACTCATATATTCAGCATACGGGCAGCTGCTCCCTGGAGCTCCTTTAACATCTATAAGTCAATTATTATTTGAACTATAATATCTAAAACACTGAACATAAATACACTGCACATTAAATACCAAATTTTGAAAATGTGGCTCCTGTGGATATAATGGACAAAGAGAGTATGGGTCGCCACTGCTGCCCATTTTAATGAAGATTATACTTATCATTTTGTTTCCTCACCAAAAAAATTAATATCATGATGCTGCTGCTGACTTATGCCTCATCCTTCCTCGTGAGATGCTAATGTCATGCATGGTAAGAAGTCCTAATTTTAATGTTTATGCATGTAACTCAACCCCTCTCAGAAATCTAACCTTTAACAACATCACAGCTTTATTAATTAAATAATGATAAACATTCCTGATAACATCACACTAATTCCTGTAACAAAATCAATAACACAAAAAGATGGTTGTTGTGGGTTTCTCAGGCTCTTTGGCCGTGTTCTGAAGGTTGTTCTTCCTAACGTTTCGCCAGTCTCTGTGGCCGGCATCTTCAGAGGACAGCACTCTGTGCTCTGGTCACCCCACAAGAACCATTAGATCCCGGCCGTGAAAGCCTTTGCGAATACAACACAAAAAGAGCTATCTGCTGACAGAGTGAAATTGTGAACCTGATTCAGTAACTAAGTAACCTAGGGCCAGTCACATGGTCTCTATCACATGTACTTCAGAGAGTTGCTATCAGGATAAGAGTTGGGAGGTGAGCTATATATCCTACCTATCTTGAGTCCTCAGGACAAAAAGCAGGATATAAATGTAACAAAACAGTACCTGGTATGTGAACCTGGCATGTCTACTGAAACTATTGTCTCATCAATAAAATATATTCTGCACTTATTTTATCTGCTTTACAATGAAATTAACAACCTTAATTTAACAGCACATTGCTAACTGTTTTGCTTATCTAATTGCTGCCTAAGCTCCTAGCAATCAAGATTTGTAGCCTAAGTGGAATAGCATTTGTTCATCATTAACTGTTCGGGACATTACAAAAGAAAAAAGAATTCATGCACACATTCCATTGCTATTTATAGTTACTCTGACACTTTTTTTTTTCTTTTCCATCTTCCCTTTCTTTCTTTCACTACAAGGGCACTTGCCTTGGTTTAAGCATTAAATTCCCAAAGAAATCTTTCACACTACAGCAGCCTGAGCTACAGCTTAAAAAGAGTAACACAGCAAACTGTGAATTTCATCTGCACACATCACTATATATCGCTAAAGCAAGTTTTAGAAAAGAGCTCTTACATAGCAACCTTGAGACTCCTGACTGTGGGTGTCTAGCATGGTGGGAAGATTACAGGTTTGTAAGAGGACAACCTGCCCCAGAATATGCTTGTGGGGGGAGGACTTTAAATTTAGCAATCCAGCATACAAGTTATGATAACCATCACTGGAGTTAAACAACCAAGAAACTTTGAGATAGTCATCTTTTGTTGTATTTATTTATTCATTCATTCATGTGATTTGCTGTATATCCCATCTTTCTGCCAGAACTGTAATCCAACAATGTGAAAAAAGCACCCCTCTCCAAAAAAATGGGGCAAAAACAAAACCACTATGAGACTACCATACTGGAAATATAAAACTATGATTTGTGACAAACCGCTAGACCAGGATCTGAAATCATGGTTTTATGTTAGTTTGAAAACCATAGTTTGAGCAAGGAGTGGCTTTACTGAACAAGTCCCAAATGAATGGAGACATCAGAAGACCACTACAGTGCATACAGTTATTAAAACTGGACTGCAGCTGCCTTCCAATACCATTGTTATTTATAGGTAGCTTGATCATAAAGATAGATGAATAGCTTTACTTGCATGATAAATTCAGTTCTGAATTGTAATTTTCTTTAAAAACTGGAAAAGAATACTCCAATGAACAGCAGGAGCCTAAATTTAATATCACCACCTCATCACTGGCAACCGACTACAGAGACCCCCAAAGTCCATTCCTAGCTGTACCACTCAGCAGAAGGAGGCGCCTAATAAGCATTCATTTCCCCCCCCCCCATCTAGTCGTGTCTGTTCTATGGAAAGCTGCCCTAACAACTCAGGTTCTAACACTCTGTTCTTCTACATCAATATGAAAAATATGGCTAGCTTAAAAGGGCCTCTGGCTGCTGCTGCTGCTGCTGCTGCTGCTGCTGCTGATGATGATGATGATGATGATTATTATTATTATTATTATTATTATTATTATTATTATAATTTGCTGGTTTTCACTACAATCCATAGATTTCCCTTTGTTTTGCTGTGGATCAATTAGGAGCGTGAGCGTATCCAAATTTATACACATTTTGGTAGTCTGATATCATTTTGTAACGGCTCCAGCCCACAGAATCTTTGATACCCAGTTGAGTGAGGCTACAAAGTTGCACTGGACTAAAAGTCCCCTCTGGTGTTACCTATTTGTGTGCATTCATTCCATGCAGATGGGAGCACTCCAGCCCCACCCCTTCTGTTTGTTCTGTAAGAGACAGCTTCAATTCCTTACACATAAAGGGTGGAAAGTCTCAGGAGGGAGACAGACCCATGGACCTTGGCACTTTCTCTCTTCAGATTTGCTCCCCTTCATGTGTAGAGGGTGATAAAACTGGGGATGAAGCTAGAGCACCCTCCTCTGTGTGTACTGAACAGGCACAAAATGGAAGTTTTCTGAATATATGTTCAGTGGCTTAGAAAACTACAAATCCCAAAATGCTACACCATGACACAACAGTTAAAATGGTATCAAACTCTGTATCTGTGTTCTGCAAGCACAATGCCTTAACAGTGTGGTTTTTAATAGTTGATTTTATCAGGAACACAGAAATATATAGTAGTTTTCATACATATGTTAAGCTGTGTGTGTTTTAAAAATGATATCTACTTATTCCTCTCAGAAATGAGGGGCAGTTTAGTTTTAAAAGTCAATCAATAAATGATACATTTGTAACACATGCACACACACCAGCCCAAAATCTTGGTTCTTCTTCCTTTGTCCATTAGCAAAGATAGACACAACACACAGCAAATAATCAGAATAAAACAGCCAACTCCAGAATAAAACAGCCAACTACTTTTCTGACCTAACAATAGTTCACGGCAGCTTTTCAAACAATGTATATAATAACCATGTTTCTATTCCTCCTTGCAGAATCAAAGCTGAAGAAAACAGCAGATATCTAAGGGGGGAAAAAAGCTTCAAACTCCTTGCCACCTCAGCAAGCTGAAGGAATAGGCTCCAGGGCTATACAACACACCCTATTAATGAAACTGTTGCAAAATTTCTGTCTGCCAGAGTTACATTTGACAAGTCAATTTCTACATAAAAAGGAACAAAAATGCATATTAGAAGCAGGTAGAAACTCTTAAACTGAAATGCCAACTACTGTTATAGTGAACAATCTAGCTAGGAAGCTATCTGTAACTTTTGGAAAATGTTTCAGCAATAATAAAACTAAAGCCTCTTATGCTTCTCTGTAAGCACTCACTGGAAAATATTTCATTGTAGGGCTGAAATACTTGCCATGGCCGATTTCAAATCTGTACCTTTTGCTCAGTACAGGCAACAGATGACAGATGAACTGTATGACATTATTTACATAGAAAAACCACAAGCATTTATCCCACCAGAAATAAGAACAGCCAGCAAGCTGCTTCAGCTTTCCAACCATGTAATCCTAGCAAAACCAATGTCCATGCTGTATTTTCTTGCCCAAGGGACAGATTGCCATTGAGGAGACCACCCAGAAGCTGCATGCCAGAAGCAGAAAATAAGGAAGTGGACGTGGCTATCCCACTTTTGTTACATTTGCCCCATTTTCTTTCAGCCCCTCCCTGCTTGGATAAGAACTTAAGCTCGACTCCAATATTCTGTTCATGCCGTTGTCAACCATTTTCCTATGGGAAGCCAACTAGCAGGATTTGAGCTAGTTGGACCTGTTGAGTTGTATTCCCCATCAACTGTTATACCAAGACATACTCTATCTGACAGTAAAAGTGATGCAGGGCTATCCTCACTAGCACTCATTGAACGCCCTAAAATCTAGGAATTTATTCAAACTGTTTTTAAAACCATTCACGCTGGCAGACATCAATAGAGTCCTGGCAATAAATTCCACAGTTTAATTACTCATTGTGTTAAGAGTTACTCCCTTTTCTCTGTCTTGAAACTCTGCCTGCAACACCTCAATGAAAGACTCCAGTTTCTAATATTATGAAAGAGGGAGATGTGCTTTCTTCTATTCACTTTCACTTAACTAATTATAAACATTGCAATCAAACCTGCCCTTATTAACCCCTTTAGCTTAAACAGCCTAAAATGTCCTAGGGCAGATTCTCCAAGTCCTCAATCCTTTTGGTTATGCTTCTCTTCACCTTTTCTAACTCTGCAATATCCTTTTTCACGTACAGACAAAAATGTACCTTTATTCCAGATGAGTTCCCAAGATAAGCTGAAGACTTTTCACCCCCACCGTTTGACACAGCAAGGCTGAAAATCAGGCCTGGTCTCCTCTGCAGCTTATTTGTGTGTGTTTTAAACCAGATGTATATTTTAAAACTCTCCATCCAATGCACAAGGGGCATATCATTTTCAGGGAACGGGTACACTTAGAGGCATGGGCTAGGAATGGCGGGCTAAAATAGATAACCATACAAGCCAGGGATTCCTCATCCCTGATATATATGTTTTCCCATGTGTACAATAAAATGTTTTGAAATGTGTAGCTTTCTCAGCTTACATCACAGATAATAAGAGAGCCCAATGTGGATGTGACTACTGCACTTTGTGGCAGCAGCGGCGGATCAGTGAGTGGACCGTCGCCCCCATGGCGCTGGACCCTCGTTATCACCACCTGTGCATGGATATTCATATTCGTATACGAATATCCCCATCTCTACTAACAATCAATACTTTAAAGAACAGGTTATATATGCATCTGCAACCTGGACTGACCCCAAAGGCAGCTCCACTGATGTTCACATATGGATGTTTAAGGATGCATGCATGTTGCCTGTGGCTTACATATTTTCTACAAGAAACACTGGTGTACATAAAAAAAGGGGCTCCAAGAGTCTCTCCCCCCCCCCCGGTTTGATATCTGATGGGTATATTTGATCAAGAAATGCTGCAACACCCAGCCACTCTGTTGTCTATTAAAACAGAGGTCCTCAATCTTTGGTCCTCCAGATGTTTTAGACATCAATAACCAAAAGATGAAGCCAGAATGGCCAGAGGTGAGAGATTCCTGGAGTTCACTCAAAAATGTCTGGAGTACAGACTATTTCAGCATAGTTTTTTGGCTCACTAAATCAGCCACCTGTTTGCTTCAGACCCAATTCAAGGTGCTGCTTATCTTCCAAAGACAGAATAAAGACCATAAGCTCTGAAAACTCCCAGGAGGACTTTACTCCGTCCTCACTGAAACCATCGCAATCCTGTGCAGAATTCTGCCATGGTAGACTGGAAAGGCTGAAAAGCATAGCTACCTGTATTGTACTTTCTATCTGATACAACTCCATCTCACCATAACACCGGACTGCTGCAAACAAGCACAAAACACTACTCTTTTTTAAAAAATGTGTTTGGATAGTTTTGCTTCACTTTTTAGCACATGCATTTTAAAAATCTATTGTGTATTATCTTTCTACTGGAGTGTTTTAAGGACAGTTTTAGGAAGATTGCTCATCTTGGACACTATAAGGCAAGAAGTATAAGAATTTTTTGTTAGCAGCAATAAATCATGCATTTGCCTCCTTATGGTGGGAGCACTGCACTTTGTTCCAAATATTTGCATATTCAGCACTTCCTGTCAGAAAGCAATATTTCCTTCTAGAAAATGAGCAAAACAGCCTAGCAGAGATATGTGTGTACAGATTTTAAATTCAAATAAAAAACCACTCCTCTGAATGGAATTCTCAATTTATTTTTCACAAGATACTGCTGACACTGAAATGTAAGCACGCTTTGCAGATACAAGTTGTCAGATGTTCCAACTCTAGTTGCAGCTTCAAATCATGTTGAATTACTTGGCTAAAAATAATTTAAAGACTACATGGAAATATTTCAAAATCTGAGTGTCACTTCCTTCAACAGGTAGAAGTGTGCCAAGCCTACTGTCGAACTATTCCTCTCTAGAATGTTTTCCATTCTTTCATGATTAAATTCTTAAAAACTGTAGAATTGTTTGAACATTTGAAATGAAAAAAGAGTAAGCATTATGTGATCATTTCTACCTCTCTTCGTTTACCTTAATACATACTTTAAAAGCTAAGCAAATATTTCAGAATGAAACTGATCTCCAATATGACAGCTGTATCAACAGTGATGTAACAAGGACTTCCTATAGCTTCTGACAATTATTTCCTTTAATTACTCTTTCTGCTTATTGTTTTTTTTTCAACATGAAAAAGGGGTGGGTGGGGGAGAGAGAGACCAGAGGATAGGATTCATCCATATATATTTCAGGAGATGAATCCTATTCACATTGAGAAGGAATTCTTGTTCCCAAATGGGACCGTTTCTCTAACCCAAGCTCAGTAAAAAGCTAGACACTCCCCAGATGAGCCTGTTTTCATCAGACAAAGCAATGATTCAGTCAATAGGGGTCATGGCTAAACAATGCTTGTTTTCAACAGCCAAAGAAACAGCTTTTATGTTGAAAACCCCATTTACTAATCAATAGAATGTTTCATCTGGTAGATATTTGAAGACAAGCACTACCACTCTCAATGGATGCTTCACACAGAAAACCAAACATTATTTAGAAGCAGACCAGCTTCTTCCTAAGCCTCCATTTCATGTTAAAAAAGCACATAAACACGGACACTGAATATTGCTCCACTTTTTTATATGAAGATCAATTTGGAAAGAAGCCCAAACCACCATTATCTCTAGTTTCTCCAATACAACATACTGTTACTAAAAATTCAGAAGATACTTGTTGTTCTGCTGAACATTCTTATATTTTCTTTTACAAGATCTCGCCACCCACCATAAAGTCTCAGTTGCTGAGACTAGCTACTATCATGGCATATCTCTTGTTTTATGGATTAGTTGTCTGATGTTATTCATTCAAGAAATCCATCTTTTACCACTTCTATGCTTAACTTTAATCTTCCTTTTAATGTGGTACCGCAGTATACTGTATTCGTCATGACAAATTATGTGCACAAGATATGAGTTTGTGTTTCTTAATAATCAACTACAGTAATTTCTTTTTGTTTTCCTATCCAATGAAGTACTCCTTTGTTCTTTATTTATTCATTCATTGAATGTAAAAGATTCTTTATATCCACATTTCAAAAGCATTTACTCCATGGAACATCTCTTTCTTAATGGCCCAAACCTCACAGCCATATAGAAGGGCTGATCATATTTTACTTTAATATCCTCAGTCTCAAAGGTGTTTGTTGCACATATTTTCCTCAATTTCAGAACAATAAGATCTCCCTTCATGAAATTTGGTGGTAAGGTTATGGCCACTATGCACAACCCTGTTTAAATTAATGATTATGTGCTTTAGCATAGCTTTACTTACATAAAAAAGTAGCACACATTGTGCCAGGAAGGGAGGAGAGAGCCAGTCATCATTCAAACATTAGGAGTCTAGCATGTCTATGGCTGTAAACAGTTTTCTAAGCTGTGACTATACCTAAAATAGCATGCAGAGATCATTCTGGGAACCAGATGACTTTTATATTCCAAAGCCATAATTTGTTCCTAGCATTCCTCCTGCAACTTCAAACATGTTTCTTCCAAGATCTGAAGCATCAGTGAGCTTCATGGCTAGATTTCCACTGTGAATTCAAGTATCCTTATTGCAAGTTTGACACACCACTCACTGTTCCATGTTGCCATTATTCAAGTCTCTGATAATCTGAGCTTGGAAACGTTACTTTTCTGAGTTATAACTTCTGAGTATCACCTAGCCAGCAGCATATCCACTGATCAAGCTGACAGCGAAATTCTGGAAGCTGTAGCAAAAAGCAAGGGAAAGCAAATTCTCTGAGCTTTGTGAGGAACCAGTGAAGAAATTCTATTCTTTTGTGTGGGTTTTTTGCACCTCCTCTATACATACTTAAGACACACCAAATTTATGGGGGATCTTCTCTCCCCCCCATTTCCGGATAAGAATAAAAATAAGCACTGGAAATTACACTACAAATCAACACAGTTCATTATTTCAAAAACATTACAGAATCAAATACATATATTTGGTAGTGTTGTAACAGTCCTCCATGTAAACTTTGAAGCTCTTAAAGTACCTAATATTCTTTTAAGATCACATCTTAGTGTGATGCTTAACTCTTTAGAAGAAAACAGTAGCAGACCACAGGCTTAACATAAAGAAATTATTATCAGAGTAAGGACATTCAATGTAGGGACACTTTTTCAAATGAAAGCAAATCCCAGATGACAATGAAGAAATATGTACAAATCTATACACGTATATACAAGCACACATATGAAAACAGACACTGGAAGTAGCAGATTGTTTCTCATTTCCTTCAGCAGACAGTGCAGAAAGGTTCCTCTCCATCCAAGACAAAAGTGAATATGCTGGTATTTTCTGCACTGAAGTAAATTCTCACACTGCTTTGGATTCCATGCAATAAGTAACCTGCACTACACAAAAGCTGATGCTACATAAAGTTTGTCAGTCTTTAAGCTAGCCTTATTGTTGCAAAAGACTGACATGGTTACCTGATCCCCCACCTCTATTTTGTTTTATACTCTCAGAACTGCAACAAATACAAGAATGTATATCTCCAGCAAATCCCCAAGGGCCACATTCACGCACAGCGGCAATTCAAAATTCTGGGGAACCCAGGGTTTGAACAAGCCAACTGAAGGCCATTTGCTCCCAAACTCCCTTCCAATATCAAGTTCACCAGGGAAGACACTAAAGGCAACCGGCTGGCTTTCCTGGACTGTGCTGTCATCATAGGATCCAATGGCAGCTTAGGAATAGAAATCTACAGAAAACTTACACACTCTGATCAAAACCTGCTGTTCGACTTTTATCACCCATTGCAACACAAACTAGGGGTCAACAGGATGCTAAACTGTGGACCAAGAAACATCCCCACCTCCCCAGAAGCCAAGAAGGAAGACAGACATCTGAAGACAGCCCTTAAGGCCTGTAGATATCCAAAATGGGTCTTTAACAAGGCAATGTCAAGACCCAGCAGGACAACTGAACAATCTGAGACCCACAGCTGATGGAAGAACTTGGTCATTCCTTACGTGGCGGGTGTGTCTGAAAAGCTCAAAAGGATTTTTGGCAAACACCACATACCCGTGCACTTCAAACCCACAAACACACTATGGCAGAGACTTGTCCACTCAAAAGATGGGACAACAAAACACAACAGGAGCAATATGGCATATGCACTCCAATGCAAAGAGGAGTGTTTGGCCATGCAAGTGCACATAGAAAATCCCTCACTCAACAGGGGTGCAGGCCTTAGATACAATCTGTCTCCTATTTATATGCCCTTTCATCAGTCCCCAGAAAGATCAGGACCACACCCACCAGAACCATCACTGTTAACAACTTGTTAAGGACTCATGACAATGAGTGGAGAAGGACTGCAGATGTGGGATTTCCACTCACCTTGTCCATTGTCCATCTAAGGAGCCTATTCCTTAGATAGAGAAAAACTAGTAAGGCTTCCCTTAGGAACCCATAAGACACCACTAATAGTCAGCAGATAGACCGTTCCAGTGATCAGAGCATGGTCAGATTGCTTCTTCAGCCAGGACAAAGCACATACCTTCATGCTCCAGGTATTTTGGACTATAACTCTCACAGTTCCATACCATTAGCCATGCTAGCTGGCACTCACATCTCAAATGCATGGAATCCCAAAAGGCTCCACAAGTTTGGTGGAAGGTAATACGTCCTTGCTATGTAAGCAGCAATTTCTTTAAAACATGATTAATATCTTGATTACTTTGGTTCTGGTGGAAAAATAAAATGCTAATTTATGTGTTTCTGATAGAAGCATCTGAACATTTCCCACAAATTGTAATAGTATAAGAAAGATCTTTACATACCTCGTGCTATACACAATCATTTTGTGAATCTAGTGGTTCTATGATATAATTGGAAGTGTGTGTGTCAAAGCAATCAAGGGGCCCAGCCTATTGCAAGTATTTATACAAATTTAGTCACAAAGTGTTAATTCTATGCACAACATAGGAGGGCCCTTTAAAATCAGAGGGGACCAAGTAATAAATTTAGTTGCTCCTCTCACCTAGAGTAGTCACTGAATCAACAGCTGAATGGAGGGTCAGCACTTATGTAAATCACATTGATTCAAGGGATTTACCAACTAGATTGAGGCCCAAGACAGTTACGTGGCTTTCTACAGCTACATTTGCACTAAAGAATAAATCAGGGTTTTAGTATTCTGATTTTGGATGACTAGCTGCAGCTCACTCAGTTCCTTTATCAACAGAAGAAGCTTTACACTGTTACAGGATCTCACCTGGTGTACAAAGCATTACTGTATATCCAAACTGCAAGTTTTCTAAGAATCTGGAATACAAAGCCAGAATTGACATTGAAAAAGACAAGACAAGTTTTCTTCAGATCATGTTAGCCCTACACTCTTTTTCTTGCTCAAGAATTCCTGATTGTTGATGCCACTCCCACAGTGGGAGGAACAGAGCAGAAGCAATCAAGTGGTGTGTATTGAGGGGGTGGGCTTTTAATGTGCCCAAAATGTGCAGTTCGAAACTGGTATTTGTACACTTGGAGAAACAGTTAGAAATAAACAGTTTAACAGAATCAGATAGGTTATGTCTGTTTTAAGAACTTGGACAACAGGCAGTGTCATATAGCATAGCATAGGCATCCTTCAGTCTCGAGAGACTATGGTAACATGCTCTGAATCGAGGAGTGTCCTCTCCAGAGCATGAAGCCCAGGTAAGGTACCCGGGTAAGCCCGGGTAAGGGGACCAAGTAATAAATTCAGTTGCTCCTCTCACCTAGAGTAGTCACTGAATCAACAGCTGAATGGAGGGTCAGCACTTATAATGTGATTCATATAAGGATTAAGAAGTGCTTGATTTTCACACCTAAATCAAATTACCAAGATGATTTTAAAGCAACTTTTTCTCTACCTTCACGAGCACTGAAATACTGCAATTTAACAGACATTACAGCAGCATCTAACCTGAAGATTTGTGTTTGGTTTTTTGGAGGTGGCGTCTGAAATGCAGATGTGCAGTAAGAAAATCAGCTTTAGAAACCCCTGTGTACCAGCATGCTGCCTTTTGAATAATGAACCAGGATTTTCAGGAATTCTGGCTTATTGTTTTTGTGTTTCATGGCCTATTTCCATATTACCCAAGCAATGCCCAGCTCTTTAACTTTGAATTAATATGAGAATTTCCAAGGCAACAACAAATGGTTTAATAACCAATGTTTTCTTTGCCCTTTTTTATTTCTTAAGCTTATACATCTTTATTGCAAATGAAATCCTACTGTGTTCAGTTAGAATTGCTATGTCCCATGCAAAGCATGGACTGCAATTTTCATGGCTGGTTCCACGTCACATTATTCTAAGGGGGCATTCTTTTCTTCCTTTCTTTCCTTCATTTTATTTATTCCTTACATCCATTCAAAACAGGATAACGGAACAATACCTATTGTATTACAATAGTAAATTTCTTATTCATAAACTCCTACCCCTTCATACATACATTATCTCTTTATCTTTTCACATAGTCTCTTCCTTGGCTCATTATTGCATTTTTATGCCTAGCTAATGTCACTTAATATAACCAGCAGTTCAACCCATTATCCTCTTGGTTTACTTTAAATTTTGATCACACTTCAGATTTCAACAGGGGATGTCATATCTTCATAAAGTTATCTTTTAAAATTTCCTCTCTGGATAATCTAATTCGATTAGTCAGTTTCACTCTAAGTGGACATTATGGAAGATCAACAAGGTAAGCTAGTGGTAGGACCATTGCTGTCAAGGCAGGTGTCAAGGCCAGCAAAAAAAAAATGCTGAAGATTACCCCAAATTTTAATGAAAACCTATCTTCAATAAGTTCTGAGCTGAGCAGGAAACCAATTTTACTACTGTTTACACACACACACACACACACACACACACACACACACACACACACACACACACACACCTTTATATACGTACATATCTTTGTACACACCCATATGCACAGACACAGCTTAGAAAATCCTACAAATTCTCCATGATCTGCTAGTAAAGTGAGTTTTCTCATGAAACAATTCACTTTACGTATGTCATGAAGGTTTTTTATCCTGCTTTAGTCTTGATACAAATATTTTATAAAGCATGAATTATATAATTTGAAAGCTATAATCTGCAAAAGTTTAATTAAAAGATCTTGAACTGTTTTGTCACAGTAATAGCGGATTTTAAATACTATTATACAGGTGGTACAAGAACCTATAGAACACCTCAAAAATGTATACAATTATCTAGTTAATGATAGCACCAGACATAATTTTCTATTTTAAATAAGAAATTAGGAAGAGTTTATTCCTTACAAGGCAAGTACTGACTATAGACAAAAACCTCCACATGATCTAATCCAAACTTTTTAAAAAAAGATACAGCAAACAATGTTCTTGCCAAGATTTTCACATCACAGACTGAAATCACTCAAATGATTCCTCATGATCCTACCTGCATTAACACAATCTGGCTAAGCAAGCCATCTGGATCTGTGCTGAATCAATGGCCTGCAGTTGGTAATCAGCCTGGCTCTGTAGGTTTCTTATGGGTATTAGTGAAGAAATGTAGCACACCTAATCTTGTTAAAATCTTACTAGACCAGTGTATGAAGACCTAGCTTATCTGTTACAGAATGGGCGTTCCAGCTATTTAAGACATTGAGCGTTTTCCTGACCCAAATCTCAATATATCCCAACAAGCTGGCTTTTGATATGATGCCAGTAGTCCTGAGGACACACATCTCAGTGTGTTGTGAATCTACACAAGGCAATGTGATTCCATCCATCTGATGCAACTGGTCCACATACTGGATGCAGTGCAACTAGAATATGTCACTCTAGCTTTGCAGAAGAGTGATCGTCTTATGAACAATGTAGACTACAGTATTTTGCCACAATACATTTCATTGCCTGGGACAGAAGACTATCCTAAAAAAAGGGGGGGGCACCTCAATATGCTCATCTGGACAATTTTTATTCCGGCTTGCTTACTTACTTCCTTTTAACTTATAGTCAAAGTGTCTGAAACCCAGGAACATTGTATGTAACTTTCAGGATAGCATGTCACATGTAACATGCAGATTTAGTTCTGTGTGAATTCTGCAACAAAACATGTCTCTGAGAGACTAAAATGTCCTGGTGCGTAAGGGTTGAATACTATCATGTCAGAGCCCATTAACCAGCCAATTTTGTATGAGACAAGAATGTAAAACTTTACTCAGAGAGCTCCATGTTCTAACTCTTTGCCATTTTTCAGCATCAGTAGAGAATATGGGGAAAACAAACACCATAGAACCACAATCATACACAGTACTGCATGAAGTCTGAAAGTCAGAACAACACTTGATTCAATTTCAATTTACTGTATAAGCCACATACAAATGTTCTCTCCCAGGATCAGCCCCCCATTTAGAGGGCAGCAATTAGCCTATTTCTTCTCTGTCCTCACTTTCCACATGTGGGAAGTGACAGATCTGTAGTAACATTCTTGCTCACATGTAGGTGCTACATGGAAACTAGGATCTGGTGGGGAGTTACATGCTTGCATGTAGAGTCCATAGGCAAGTAAGAATGTTTTCCCTGCACTTCCATGGCATAGAAAATTATGATGGTGAGGGAAGGTACTAGTGGCTCCCCTTCAAGAATGGTGAGCTGATACGGGCAGGGAGCCAGTGAAAAAGCCTTATGCAATGCAACCTTTTCCACATGGTATACTGGACTTAGATATTATTTTACACGTTTTTTTTTCTGTTCCCTCACTTTGCTTACCAAAGGCAAAGTGCTTCACATGGCTTGTTACAGTTCTGCTTTGTCTGCATAGAGGGTTGGGTAACAGCTGGCTGTGTTCAGCTTAATGCAAACAAACTGGTCTTGGTATTAGCTCCCTTCAACAACAACAACAACAAAATTGAATACACCCAAACAAACCGTTTGTCTCACATCCCTTTGCAACTACCAGAATAGTTCGTGAACCCTTAGAAATGACAATGGAAACATTGGGGGGGGGGGGTTGTCAATGGAATTTATTGAGCCCCTTCTCCTTGCATTTTGTACTAATGAAAATTAGGCTTTAAACAATAATCCCTGAAAATTGAATCTGCAACTCTCTCATGAAAGAATTATTTTCTTGGAGGAAAAAGAAAGAAGAACAACTACTACTTTGGAAACACCTTTGCCAAATATAACACAGCATATTTAGTTATGTACTTATGCATTTCAATTTAAAGTGACCATTTTCAGGTTTTTCCAGGTACAACTCAATGAGTTAGGCATCTGGCTGTAGAACCAGAGGTCAAGTTTGAACCTCCATTGTGCCTCCTAGGAGGAGGGCCAGCCTGTGTAGCCTTGGGCAAGCTCCACAGTGCCAGAGAACCTCCAGAAGTAGTGAATGGTGAACTACGTCTGAGTATACCTAGAAAGACTTGTCATAAGTCAGAAGTGACTTGTTGGCACATTATTATTATTATTATTATTATTATTATTATTATTATTATTATTATTATTATTATTATTATTATTATTATTATTATTATTATTATTATTATTATTATTATTATTATTATTATTATTATTATTACATATGCATCTGGTTATCATGGTTTGATGCTGAGGAAGTTGAACTGGCAAATCATAATGGGTTATTCTTCTGAGTAAATGTTTCCTGCTTATCTTAGGTCGATGACCTGATCTTTGCACTTAATCAAGAAGTATTTATGACTATTTATTGAACAACATGGACATTTACCTTTAACTACCGTCTCCCCTTCCTTCTCATTTATTTTGCTTCTCTCTCAGGGGAAGGATTCGTAACTCCTCCTCACCCCACCCATACAGTTCTTATACTGTACATCTGACATAAGCAATTTGGTTGCAACTTGACACAATTATCAGCATTAAAGTATCTAACAATAGTGGATTGTATATCATTTTTCTTTATTTAAGACACACAATCTGGTCCCCTGTTGAATATTCATGCACATAGAATTCGAACTGCCAAAGCTGCAATAGGAATCTGACGAATTGCCAGCTACAGTATGTGCCTGGTCACACAAAACTGGTATCTTTTCAGATAACTGTTGAAGTAGTAGTTGAAGCTCCATGTACACGTAAAACAGTGAAGAGGATGCTCCCGTAGTGTATCCTTTGGGAAACAGGCAACCAGGGTGGATTTGATTTAAATCAACATTATTTAAATTTTTAAAAAGATGATTAAAATCAATATTTTTAAGGGGAAAAAATCATTGACTTTTATCTACCCTGCAGGCAACTTATGGCATGGAGGGGGAAAGGTGGCACCTAACTTTGAAATCCTGGGAGTGACCTCCACCATCCACCACGAGCCACCCCTGCTCTGGGGCTCTATGAAAGCTCTTTCAGATATTAAGTAATGACACAGTATAGCAATCTGGTGTTCATTTTATTTAGTAAGCTATCTGAATAATGACAAATTTTGATTTAAGTTAGTAGTTTGAACTTAATCATTTTATGTATGACTTAAATAATTGACATCTATAACTGATTTCTATTCCCTTGATTTAAATCAATCCTCTCTGGTGTAGTTCTTATATCCTCTACTCAATAACCCAAACCAAGCCCTGAGGTAGTCCAAGAATATTTCCTTCCTGTGGACAGACACTAAATATCTTGAGATATGGAAATAAGAAAGTAGTGACTTTGGCTCTTGAGCGAGGCTGGAACTTCCTGTACAGGCTTGGGAAAGTTTGCTTTCTGTAACAACCTATCAATCTCCAATAATAACAGGTTCAACCAACATGACACATTTCAGAAATTCATGTCTCTTCTTTTTACTTAAATATAAACAAGAGACCACTTTCCACCACTCTACAGAAATAACAAGAAGCTTTTTCTGTGGCAATACTTCTGTTAAAACCAATGCTTTCCAATATCCATGACTTATGATCTGGTTTCACTTATTCAATTTTTTTTCTTTGATGCGAGGGGCGGGATGTTACATCATGGATTTCTACAAGTTGTTTTATTGTGCTTTATTCTGTATCTCATCTCACCACCTCTCTCTCTCTTTACTGAAAATAGGACTTAGATTTCATGTATTGTGAACCAAGTAAGTGGTAATTTATGAACAAAGTAACTGAACAAATTCTTACCTTTTTCTTCATCTATTTTGAAAACTCCAATGCCAGATCCATCCCTTATTGAGTATCTGATTTCACCATCTCTTCCTGCATCCTCATCATAAGCAGAGACAGTCATCACTAAAGTACCAAGTGGAACATCTTCATTTACAAAACCTTTATCCACAAAGCTAGGAAAATGTGGAGGATGAAGATTCTCATTTACATCGATCACTTCAATCTCAACGTAACAAGTGGAAGTCAATGAAATTGGTTTTCCTTTGTCTCTGGCTCGTACTGTTAGATTGTAGACTTGCTTCCTTTCGAAATCCAGCCCTTGTACAATGCGGACTGCACCACTAAGTTTATCTACATCAAAGCTTCCATCCCCGCCATCTAAAAGGCTGTATCGCACTTGGCTTGACTGGCCTAAATCAGGATCATAGGCTTCCAGCCATGTCACAATTGTACCTTCTGGAAGGTCTTCTCGAATTTTCACATGGTAGTTAGGTGGGAAAAATTTAGGAGGGTTATCATTGACATCTTCTAAAGATATCTTCAGCAGTACAGTTGAAGACAATTGCAGTTCTTCTTTAGACTGGTCCCTAGCCTCTATTCTCAGGAAATGCACAGCTCGATCTTCACGATCCAAGGGCCCCACCACCTTCACAATACCTGTCACAGTGTCTATAGAAAACTTATCTGTATCTGTAAGAAATGAATACCGCACTTCCCCATTAGTCCCTAAATCTCTGTCTATGGCTTCGATCTGAATTATTTCTGTATTCAGATCTATGTTTTCATTCACATCAACAAAATAGCTCTCCTGTAAAAATTCTGGGGAATTGTCATTGGCATCTAGAACTCTGACATCTAAAAGGCGCCAGCCAGACTTCTGCGGTATGCCAAGGTCATAAACTGTAATATTCAATGTATATTTATCTTTTAATTCTCGGTCAAGGGGAGATAAAATTTTTAGCATTCCTGTTTCCATACCAATCATGAAACTGCTATCATTATTGCCTCCAGAGATAGCATAGACCAGCTTTCCATTGAAGCCGGTGTCGTGATCAGTAGCATTCATAAATATGATGTCGGAACCTACAGGCTGATTTTCTTTTATTTCTATGCTACTGGGAAGATTAGTTCCAAAATGAGGTGCATGCAGATTCACAGAGTGAGTGTCAAAAAAAGCATCTTCAGTTTCACTACGTCCATGCAGCTTGTTTGCCTGCAGGAGTTTTTCTGCCAGCATTTTTGCTACCCCAGTCTCTTCACAATGCAAGCTTACTGGCTTGCGGCTGGCAACTACAGTCATGTTAATATATAAAGGTGTGGCAAAATGTTCTCCATCTGTAGCAGTTATTTTCAAGCTGTGGAAGGATGTCTTTGCACCTAGGCCATCTCCTAATGACTGTTTCAGAGACAGAACCCCAGAGTTTGGATTTAAAAGAAATAAACCTAATTCATTCCCAGACTCAACTTGGTATTGCACCAACCGGAGCTCATCGGCATCAATAGCAGACACAGTTGTTATTTGTTCTCCAACACTAAGTTCTCTGGGAACTGTTCCCTCACAATTTATTTTCTCAAACAGTGGGGTGTTATCATTCAAATTATTTAAAACTATAGTAACAGGGGCTTCAACTTCTCGGCGATATGGTGTGCCCCAGTCAGAAGCTCGAACTTTTAGTTTATAGACTCTTGGCATCAACTCATAATCCATGTTTTCAGAGGTACTGATAACACCAGTGAAGTGGTTTATCACAAAAGGAACAGGGCTTATGTTTGCAATACTGTATGTTACATAGCCATTTTCTCCTGCATCTACATCTTTTGCATTCACTGTCATGACACTGGTACCTACAGGAACATTCTCATCAAACGATGCTTGATATGAAGTCTGTGTAAACTCAGGAGAATGAGTATTCTCATCTATGACTTTGATGAGTACTTTTGTAGATGCTTTCCCGTCACTTGTCATGATATCAAATTCTAAATTTGCTGCATGTTGTGCTTTAATGGGATCTAGAGTAGTAATAAGACCAGTGTGAGGATTCAAGTTGAATCTGATTTTGCTCGGTGCATTTTTAAATACATATTTTAAGTGGGGATAGGCGGGCAAAGTTTTCACCATAATCACTGGGGTGTTTGGTACAGCAAACTCACTTATTTCTGCTTTATAAATGTCTCTTTCAAATTGGACTGGTCCAAACCTGAATTGGGGAGATGCTACATGAATCACCTTGAGAGAAGAAAACTTTGGAGGATTTCCTTTATCTTTAGCTTGCAGAGTAAGATTATAGCCAAACGGTTGGCCTTCCCAATCAATACTACCAACAGCTTTAATTTTATATTCTTTACCCCCAGGGAAAGTCCTCACAGCTTTGAACTGCTGCAGTGGATCACCGGCCACAATGCTTAGTGATGCCACTTCTCCATTGGATCCCTGATCCCTATCCTCAACAGTTATGATTGCATAGGTTGCATCCTTCTCCAGCTCAGAAGGAGCCAAAGCAAGGGCTGTGATCACTGGAGCATGTTCATTAGCCTGCTCTATGTGAACAGTCAACCTCGCCATACTACTGATACCGCTACTGCCATACAACTTCATTCCACGATCCACAGCCAGGATTTCCATCTCGTAAACTTTAGTTTCTGAGTAGTCCAGTCTGCCAGTCAAAACCACCACACCACTTGTCGGATGTATAGCAAACATATCTGTCCTCTCCTTAAAACTGTAATAAAACTCCCCATTGGTTCCGATATCTGCATCAGTTGCACTTACTCGTGCAACACTGGTCCTTATTGCTGTATTCTCGGGCAATGAAACACTGTAAGATGTTGGAGAAAACAAAGGCCGTAAGTCATTTGTATCCAATACTTGCACCCTAACTCTTGTTCGAGCTTCTTCATTTGTATTCTTCTCTATTGCTTTAACAGTTAATACATAATGGTCTTTCACTTCCCGGTTAAGTATAGCTGTATTCCCTCCCTTAGTCCGTATTCGTAAAAAACAAAAGTCTCCCAAAATATGCTCTTCAGCTTTGAACAAATTCTCACTGTCCCCAGAAACGATTTTGTATTTTATATCCCACAGGAAGTTTTTGATATAAATGCCCATTTTGACTGGATGTCCAACGTAAGTCTTAGCTGCTGAGTTTTCATATACGGTGGCGTTGTAATGAGCTTGAGTGAACTGCATTGGTAAGGTGTGATCCTGCCTCAGATCTCCTTCACAGTTTCCAAAATGCTGCACAAGCAGCACCAAGAACAGCAGCAACATGGTCAAATGGCTCTCCATGGAAGCAATATCCAAAAACCTGAAACAAAAAAGGAATATTAATCAGGGACCTTTTTTAAAATATTCCTTAAAGTATTGTCTGTCTCAAATCATTGAGAGTCCTCTCATGAATTTTAAACAGTCACATACTAGTTTGCACTTGGTTTGTGAAGAGTCCAAAGCACCAACAAAAATAGCATCAATGGAAACCCCAGTCTTTCTTCCTACAGTACTTGAATTCTAGACAGAGCATGCAGATCACTCCTGCAGCTGCACTGGACTTCCAAGTGCCCCATACTGTGACATCATCATGCAATACTTGTAGCCACAACAAAGGTCCAAGTATGTACAATTCTCTGCATGTACTGGAACAACCTAAAAAGGGTGAAAGAGTGATCCCACCCAAACAATACCATCTCAGAAGCATGGCTGAAGGACGGTGTACAGCATACATTTTCTTAAAAAAAAAAAAAAGTAAATGCATAAATCCAAGGATAAGGGAATTACATTTGTCCCAAACCATGCAATGAGACAAACGAACAAAGCAAAATCAAGCATTTTGTCTTTGCTCTGGCAGAAGCATATTCCATTCTCCTAAGAGTGTTGAATTTACTACAAATGGAGGGGTGGGGAGCAGCCTCTCTACCCCCAAAAAATTCATACTCACAAGAGTTTCAGCAAAGAGTGTGTTTTCAAAGGACTGCGGTAACAAGTAGAAATACTGTTTAAAAATATTATCAATTATATTAATGATTTCAGTGCCTAATAAATGTTCCTAATGCTAGCCCTAAATATAGCACTTGCTCCAGCAATGAGTGCTGTTCTTGGCCAATTCAATGTACATTAGTAGCAGCTTAAAATTCACTTATTGGCTCTCCCCATCAAACATTCATACATATTGAGAACCACTGACATTTATGGAATACTGTTGCACTGAAAGACTTTAAACTACACAATATTTTTCTGTTTCATGCCCCACACCTGCGCACAACCAAGCAAAAGGTGGTTCAATCTAAAGCAAACACACACTCAACTGCCAGCAGATCACAATGTATGCTTTCACATATCAGTGGCTTATCTGAAGAGAGCACATGGGTCAAGGCATCCAAAGCCTCCTTTTCTGATTAAGTAAACTCTTGTCATTTTGCTCCACCTGAATGCAAGATAACCAGGATGTGATTTCAGGCAACAATGTGTTGTGATGGAAACTCTATGGCAACACTGCAAGATCTGCAAGGAGAGCCTTCTGACTCACAAACAATGTCACTGGATATCGAAATCTGTTACTGTATCTGTAACCAGGGCAAGAGTGTGATGTATGCCCCCAGGGAGTAATCTTGTGTCTATGCCTATAAGGGAAGGAAGAATACATGTTTAACATCCAGGTTAGGCAGAAATGGATCAGTCTCACTATTCAGCAACCATGCCAAAGGCCTGAATAAAAGGCTGGGAACATTTCAAATATTATTTTATGTCCATGATATGGCATTTGGAATTATTTTACTTTCCTCTTGAAAAATCAAATTCTTAAAAAATCAAAAAGAAAACAAAAAAAAACCCTTCTGGTTTATGAATGTGGGATGTTGTGCTGCAAAAAGCCAAAAATGGCCTGATACTGCTGCACAATATCTTGCTCACATTGCCAGCAGGAAAAAGGATGCCTAGCTTTACATAGCAAAGAGCAGCCTGAATGATGACAACATCAATGGAAGAAGTCAAGATGGTCCAGAGGATACCCTCTTGCACTCACTATTATTCATGAAGTGACACCACACAAAATTCCAGAAGCTGACTTCTTTTTTATCAGTTTACTTCTCTCCCAAATGCAAAGCAATTATCAAGGCTGTGCTGCAACAAGTGTGAACAGAAGTAATGAAAGGGTCTAGTGGAAGAAAAGACAAAAGAAGACAAAGACAGAGAGTTATATATTACTGGACTTTCCCAGCATTTTTCAAGACAAACAAGACAAAGGAAAAGGCACCTGTAGTAAAACAAAAGAAAATAAAAAGGTAACAGGGATCATAGAGGGAGGAC
Source organism: Pogona vitticeps (assembly GCF_051106095.1). NCBI lineage: Eukaryota > Metazoa > Chordata > Lepidosauria > Squamata > Agamidae > Pogona > Pogona vitticeps. The sequence continues at coordinate 63,126,348 of NC_135787.1, forward strand.
ACGCTTCAGTGGTGATGACCTGCAAAGTGTGTACGGTGTTTGTCCTTTGCATATACATGCAACCAATGCAAACTAGCAGCACTGTTGGAAGAAAAAGTGAGAGAACTAGAGCAGCATGTGGACACAGTTAAGGCACAGACAGAACTCTCAAACACCAGCAGCAGCCAAGAGAGCTACTGGAGGTGGAAGAATAGTAAAGACAAAGCAGAGAAGGAAATTACTAGAGAACAAACAGAGTGGAGGAAGCACAATGGGAAAGGGGCCCCACTTAGGAGCAAAAGAAGAAGACACTCCTCACCAGTAGAACTGCAAAACGGAATTCAGATTCTTGAAGAAGAATCTAGTAGACATCATACAGAGGAGAACATATAGGAGACCCCACAGGAGGACATGTGAGTGTCCATCAAGAAGAGTCACTAAACCCACACCCTAAAAAAAAGAAGAGGAGTTGCAATAAGAAATGCCTACTGCATGGGACTGAAATATGCCAGGAAGAACTGTGGACTTGCCAGGTATGCTGTCTCCCTGGAGGATGGATCAGAAATGTGACAGAGGAATTGCCATAAAACCCATGGATGCACAGTCCTTTCCTTTCATCCATGTGGCAAAAAAGGATACAGCCATGAAAAAAAAAATCACATCAGATATTGAAGCTCTGGGAAGGAATCTCAAGGATAGTGTTCTCATCCATCTTACCAGTACTCAGAAGAGGAACAGAAAGGTAAAAAAAATATTCCAGATGCTCAGCTGGGTATGAAGGTGGTGCTGACATGAGAGATTGGGATTTTGGGACCATGGGTTACACTTCCTGGAAGATGGACTGCTGGCAAATGATGGGTTGCACCTCGCAAGGACTGGAAAGCATGCATTTGGCCACAGCATGAAGAATTTCATTAGGAAGCCTTTCAACTGAATTTGAAAGGAGATGGAGATGCAAACTCAGAGGAAAAGACAGATGAAGGCTTATGCACACTAGGAAGACCAGACCGAGCAGCTCTAATAAGGCCCAATAATAGTCTTCATTAAAATATAGAAAAGGCAGGCCACAAATCACACAATCTCTGGTGCCTCTATACAAATGGTAGGAGCATGAGGAACAAACAAGAACTGGAAATCTTAGGTCAGGGGAGTAAATATGATTTGATAGAGATAACTGAAACTTGGTGAGATGAATTAAATAGCATCTGGATTAAATTAATTGAGGCAAAAGAGAAAAAGAAAATGGTAGTTGGAATCTACTACCAATTGCCCAATAAAAAAGAAAGAAAAAAAATTAAAGAGGTGCAACATAGTAGTAATGAGAGATTTCAGCTATTCTGATATTTGTTAGGAGGCAAATTCTGCCAATTATGGCCCTCTCAAGAAATTCCTGGTTTGTGTGGTTGATAATTTTATCCTACGAAAAGTGAAGAAACAAACTAAATGATGCAAGAAGATTGAAGGGAAGTATGACAGCACTCTTCAGTACTTGAAAGACTGTTATATGGGGCAGGAGGCATGATTTGTTTTTAGTCATCTCATAGTGCAGGACACGTAGTAATGGACTCACGTTATATGAAGCCAGATTTCAGTTGAATATCAGGAAAAGCTTCCTATCTGTTACAGCAGTACAACAATGGAACTAATTACCTCAAGAGGTGATGGGTGCTCCAACAGTGGAGGCAAATTAAGCAAAAATTAGACAACTGTCTGTAGAATACTTTGATTTGGATTCCTGCATAGAGCAGCAGGTTGGACCTGATGACCTTATAGGTAAAAGGTTCCCCTTGACAATTTGTCCAGTTGTGTTCAACTCTAGATGGCGGTGCTCATCTCTGTTTAGAACCCATAGAGCTAGTGTTTGCCCAGAGACAATCCTCCATGGTCACGTGGTGAGCGTGACTAAACACGGAATGCCATTCACCTTCCCACCAAGGTGGTACCTATTTATCTACTCGCATTTTTGAATTTTCCATGCTTTTGAACTGCTAGGTTGGTGGGAGCTGAGACAAGTGACGGGGGCTCACTCCGTCGTGTGCAGGTCTTCTGACCTTGCAGTACGGAGGCTTCAACGGTTTAACCCGCAGCACCACCACATCCCTCCAGATGACCTTATAGGCCCCTTCCAACTCCATTATTCTATGATTTTCTGTGAATGGTCATTACTAAAATTACTGTGTTACTAAAAATACGATTACTAAATCAGGATATATACATCATAGTCTCATCACATATTAACAAATGTACAGGATAAAAAAAATCATTTTGCTTGAAGCTTCAAATATTTATTATACAAGAGGTAGGAGAAAGACTCCACCAGTACAGTACATTCCTTTATACTTTTATTTAGAGGTAAATCTTCCTGTATCCAATGAAGCTGAGCATCAGGTAAATGTGTATGGAGTTACAATCTATAATTACTCTCCCTCTTTGAAAGTGCATGTCTTTCAAAGTTTTAGGGTCATACTATTGGAGAAATTGCCACTAAAAAAGAAATTTAAAATGAAAAGAAACAAAGGAGGAAAAGAAAGAAAACAGAAAGATCAAGAACACAATCTAGCTGAAGTTAAACACTCTGAATCTCATTCACATCCCCATTTTGGAATTTGGCTAGCCAATGTCAGTCTAGACCTGCAGGGCATATTCTCAGCAGAAGACCAGGGCTGAAATTCTTTAGCCAGGACTGCACTCAACAGGGCTTACTTCTGAGTAGATATGCAAATGATCAGAAGCACAGATCTAAGCTTTTTGCTGGAATCACCAGAAATTCAACTCTGAATGGATTTTACCCCTAAGGTACAGTGTGGGTTTTTTTTTTCTTCTTTTAAAAACTGTTTCACAATAAATAATTCTTAGCTTACGGGCATTAAGTTCACACTCTGTCATTACATTCTTCATACAGGCTTCAACTTATACACACCTTCCCTCCAGGATATACAATATTAATCACCCTTTCCTCTTCCTCATGACAATTCTAGTAGAAAATCACAGCTCAAGTCCACAGTTAACACCTCTCTCCTTTCCAAGTCTTATTATTAAGGGAAACAATAATTACTCTTTACTTCCTCTCATTTTTCATCAGTTCACCCAGGTGACAAAAGAATGGGTTTCAAGACAGAGGAAGGGAAGCATATACTTCCTGATCCAATTAGGAAATAGGGTGCTACATTAACAAATGACTCCAGATCAACAGAGGAATAAAAGACACCCCCCTTATTCAAAACAACAGGGACTGAGGCTGCCCCAAAATCAAAGGCAGGAATTGCTTCTCAGTGGGTCTGTGCCACATGTCAAGGCCTAAATCCAGCTCACAGTCCCAACTATCACATACCCCTGAATCAAATGCAGAGGGGGGGGGGAAGAGTCAATCCTGAGGCAAATCCCATTGATCCAAGGGGTCTGCATGGGAAGATCCATCGGTCCCAGGCCCCCAAGTGGGGTGGATTCTCCCCAACAAAACTTTTAAGTTCCGTGCACCAGTTTTCCTCGCCCTCCCCATCTGGAAGGACTCCAATCCCCTCTCTCTTCCCACATTGTCCGGCAGGAGGACAATAGCGCTGCGCCGACCTCCTGCTGCAAGCGCCCCCCCTGCCTATTCGCCTCACGTCCTCGCCCTCCCCCCTCCCCACATCGGGCTTTTTCAAATAAGCCACAGACCGAGAGAAACCGGTCGGAAGGTGGGGAGGGAGAAAGAGCCCCACTCGCCTTCCCACACAAACCTGCCCACCTTCTTCACCTGAGAGGAAAACAGAGCCCTCCTGTCCGGTTGGAAGGACTCCGGCAGAAGTTTGGGGAGCTACTTTCGCCCCGGTTTCTCCTTCCCCCTCCCCCCCCTTTCTCCCCTCACCCCCGCCAGGGAGCAGCCGGAGCAGCTGTTTGGGGGGGGGAGACTCGAGAGCCCTCCCTTCCCAAACATGGTTCCCACAAAAAGTCTCTCTTGCGAGCCTCTCCTCGGTTCCTCACCTGCGCCTCCCCCTCAGCGCCTCCCCGACGGAGAAGGAGGCGGCTCTGCAAAGGGGAGAGAAAGAAGCCGCCTCAGCTCCCACGCCCGCATGGTGACCGGCGCCGGCTCTTTCTCTCGCCTGCTCGGCGGCTGGCTCGCTTGCTCTCTCCCGCCCCTTCGGTCCTTTTCTCTCTCACACACTAACTCCCCCCGCCCGCCCGCCTGCCCTCTCCCAGAGCAGCGCTCCCTGGGCCTCACGCTGCCTCTCCAATCCCCCAGATTCCTCCGCCAAAGCAAAGGGCGGCCGCCGCCGCCGCCACCAAACCGCCCTCCGGAACTAATTTCCCTGGCATGAAAAACTAAACCACACTTTTCAGCGGTTCCGCACAAGGCTCGCCCCACGACCTGGCTCCGGAGTGACTGGAGCCCCGCGGAGCAAACGCGCCACTATCTTTCTTTCCTTGGAGCTCCCTCTTGTCTTTTCGAAGGGAAGAAGAATGTTGGCCGGGTAGCTGCCGGGATGAAATGTGGAGGAAGATGGGGGGAAATGGGAGGGCTGAAGAAGGGGAAATCAGACTCGCCCACATGGAGGCGACCCATTTCGGAACCAGTCCCCCCCCCGATGAATTCATTGGGGGCAAAAGCCCCACCTAAGCTCCTCTCTCATACCGAAGGAGGAAGGACCCAGGGAAGCTGAGCTCCAACGCCAAGGGCTGCCAGGACACTGACCGGGGAGCGAGTCCCCTTTCAACTCCCCAAACAGATGTGCTCAGGACTCGGTTATTAATTTGTAATAAAGAGGCTTAGGATTCCGTTCCGGGTCCTGACCAGACAGACAGCGTGTCTCTAAATTCACCGATTCCACCCTTTCGCTTGGATTAAATAAATAGTTTCCCTCGGCGGCTCGAGTGATGTGATTTTAGTGCGTGAGGTCGAGGGCAACGTGGAGCCATTAGACGCGAGGGAGAACAAGGGAGCCTTTTATTTTGAAGAAAACCCTCCAAGTTACTCCAAAGTTTGCCCGCTCCGCGCCCGCCCGGCTTTCCGCAGAGACTTCTCTCGCCTGCTCCGCTTTTCAGGCTGGAATCGCATTCTAGTTTGCAGATAATGCCGCGAAGGACCTTAAAAGGAAGCCTCTGCGAACCAAAGCCGACCTCCCCCGGGACTGTAACAACCCACCCACCCCCAATACTATAAAAACTCGCAGTTCTACACAAAACACACACACACACTCCCCAGAGAGACGAGCCGCTTTGGCAAAAGCGAAGAAACCTTGGCCCGCCTTTGCCGCTGCCCTGGGTCGGAAGCGACCCCTCTCAAATCGGCGTCAATCCCAGCCTCGCACGGCTCCGTTCCCACCGCGACCCCTCACATTCCCTAACCCGAAATTAAAGGCGGGAAGGAAGGCAAAAGCACCGACTCGGGAGCCCCCCCGCCGAGAGCTCCAAAGGCAGTCGGGAATTAAGAACTGTTCTAACTTTGTAAACACGCACACACACACACACGGAGCCCTCCTCCAGGACGTCAATGTGCAAAGACCTCAAGGAAAAGCAGCCTCCCCCCTCGGGAGTGCCGCAGGCATAAAGACGTACCCTGGGCAGTGCCACGGGGGGGGGGGCTCCTCCTCACGAGTAACTACCCATAAGACGAGTTCCAGGGATGCTTGGGTGCAGGCGAAAGGCCGTGGCCCGATGTGCTCGTTTACTCGAGAGTAAGTTACTCTAGCCTCCCTGAATGGGACTCACCTGCCCGTGCAGCGCGATCCTAAACACGGTCAAGTCGCAGCTTCCCACTCGCCGCTGTGGCAAGGGCGCCACAGCCAAGTTAAGCCGCAGTGCTTTCCCGATTCAAATCGATGGGAGTGCACATATGGGCGTACTACAAGTCCCATTCTTTTGAATATGACCGGTGGCGTCGTACTCTGCGAGTCACACGCAACGTGGATGAGTTTAAGCGCGCCGAACCTCGTGGGATCGGTTTGCGCGTTACCCTCTACAGAGTGCACTTCGGATTTGAGCAGCCGAGCAAATCAGGATTGCCCAGGCGCCTTTCTTCTCCCTCCCCTTCCAACTCCCGCCGGAAAGAAAGAAGGGCGAACTTTTTGGCGGAGTTTCAAAGCTCAGCTACTTACTCTCAGGAGTAGGCATTTCCAAGTAGTGGCGACCCCAATGAATGGCTGCCCTTTCTCTGAGAGTCAGGGACTCCCCAATAACATCAGAAGAGACTCTTTTTTTCCTGGGGAAGACACCGGGCAAATGGGAGGGCTTTCAAATTCCATTTGCGAACCAATCTTGCTGACCCAACTGGATACCTGTACTGTATTTCACAGAGACCAGAAGGATCGCTGTTCTCCCACCCAAGCTATAAATGCCGCGGTGGGGAATCCTTCGCTTCGACGGCTGGTTTTTTTACCTGCACTTTTTTACGACTACCGTATGATGACGGCTAAAGTGCGCTCTTTGGCAGTGATGCTCCTGAAAACCCACCTGTATAATGAGCATCGCGTGTAGGGGGGCGGATAATACATCCAACCCAGTTTCCAACCGGTTGTCAAATATGAGGCGAAACCTCACGCCTCCAATTTCCAAAGCTCTCGCTCGGGGATAACATTTCTAGCAATGCCAGCCTGTGCGCGACTACTCAAGTGAGCGCCATTCTGTTCCATGGGGCTTAATCCCCACGAAATTCTGGCCATGCAATGCTATACACACTGATAGATTTGGAAATAAACCGGATGGAACGCAATGGGACTTACTTCGGAGCAAGCAGGCACAGCGAATCCACGAGCCTACTCCAAAGTAGACGTGGCTGGTTCTCCAGATTCCTAATGCAACTCGACCTCCTCTCTTTCGCATTGGTTGCACCGGGATCCTCACAGAACCAAATACCTCGTGGTATTCTGGAAAGAATTGTTGGGATCGAGCCGATTTGCCCTCACTCGCCTCAGCGGGACTAAAGGCATCATAGTAGCGGGGTCGGGTCCCGATCCCTCCTCACCCGTTAACTCAGAAGTCACGCTCCTTCCGCGTCCAGGGGCTTACCGAACTGCGAGGGTTAAGCCCGGGCTTGTCATCCTCTCTAGAGTGTGTTCAGAGGCAACCCCGTTTAAAAGCCCACAAGACAGGATTCCGGTTCCAACAGTGCAAGGATCGCAGCCGGATTCCTCACCCTACAAGGCCAGTCGGATTGCAAAGGCTCTTGCACGCCATTCCGTTGGGAACCTGCCGCTCTGTGCCGGTGCGGATCAGCGCAGGATTACCGATTAAAATGTTACGTTCCCAGCTTCGCCTCCCCTCCCGCAAATCATGGTTTCATTTCGAAGCGGTTTCCAGCATGCAAGGCATGGGTGAGGGGCAGGACCTGAAAGGATTCGGCCCACGTGAATAATTGAGCGGGCTGAATCATCACGATCAGGCACGTCTTTCAGTAGTTCCGGTTGCCAGCCCTTGCCTCCCCCCCAAAAAAAAACACATACGCAAACTTAATCGCTTTGAAAGAAGCCGCGTTCTTTCCGATCCAAACGCAGAGGCGAAAAGAGACTAACAAGATCAAGCAGGCGATCGGAAACGAATTTTTCTTTGCCACCTTTCTTTACTTTTCGTTTCCCACCTCCCCGCCACATTTTTAAAAAAAAAACTGAAACGCGTCTAAGCGCCTCCTGCAAGTGCTGAAGGCAGAGTTAACGTTGCATCTGAACGCTGCGATCAAAGGAGGCGAACTCGTTCCGCATTATAAACCGGATTTTCTCCCCATTCGCTCACGCACCCTGAACGCCTACCTCGACGGGTCTGGGGAGTTTGAAAAGATCGCCGAGCCGGGGAGAAGACCCACAAACCAGCCAATCTGAAAGCACTGAAAGGACAATGAAGTTACTGGGGAGAGGGGGGGGCGGCGAGGGAGAGAGCCAGCCCTCGTGTTGCCTCGTGTCTCCGGACAATGCTGAACTTGACTGCCTTCTCACCGGGCCAAGCGACGGATTCTCACGTTCTACCCCGATTCGGCCGCTAAAGGGCGCTGCGCCACAATACATCCTCGTGGCTTGCGCCGGTTCTCCTCCTCGCTCCCCCAAAAGCACCATTTCTAAAACAAGTTGCACTCGGCAATAAATGCAAAACCCCAGTAGCGTATCTTTGCAACACGGCTCCTTAAATCGCGTTTCTTCCTCCCCTCCCCCCCCTCAGCGAGGGTGCGGACTTCGATCCGGCCAGCCCGGTGTATCTCTCTCTTTCCCAAGGAGCGGGCAGCGCAGGGAGATGGGTTCTTTCATCTATTCGGAGAGAGGAACGTCTCCACCGCAATCTTTTTCTAAGCCTACCTTGAAAGTCCAAACACTCCCTCTGTGCTTTCATGCTAATCAACCGGGCTCACCGTCGGAGCCAGTCCAAGGCAACGGAGAATAAAATACAAGAATGAATCATCAACTCACCAGCCAGGCCAGCTGGGCGCAAGGTGGCTCGCTCGCTCTCCCCCCCGGCGAAACCCAATCCCCGTCACTTTCACTCCATGCCCGCCGACCGGAGTCCCCAAAAGGGGCATCCGGCATCAAAAGCCAACTTTGCCCCGCGTCGTCCAGCGCCCGGGCGAGCCAGCGCTTCTCTCCATCGCCAGATGGCCGCCGGCCCCTTTGAACCCATCCGGGGTGTTCCTTTCTTTCCTTTCAAACTTGCCGGAGGAAGGAGGGAAAAATCCAAGTTCGTCCAGACATGTCCAGGCAAAGAGTGCGCCTTGACTTGGGCGGCCGCCTTGGGGAGCGCAGGAGGCTGCGGCGGCTCACTGGCTCACTCCCCCTCCCCAATCGGCGGCGCCCTCCTCCCCCTCCCCTCCCTCCGTGGAGCTCGTCGGTTGGAGAGCACCGCCCACCCCCTCTCCCTCTCCCCCCCACCCCTCCAACCGCCGCCCTGGAGGGATTCTTCCACACCCAGGCGGCGGTGGCGGGCGCTGGGCGCTTCTGGCCGGGCCGATCTGCGTTCAGGGAAGGCGGAGAGGCTGCTGGCGCCGCCGCCGCCGCCGCGCGAGGTGGCGAAGCACCTGGACCCGAACTCCCTCCTCCTCCCTTCTTTCCTTCCGCGCCGGCAGGGCCGCCTCAGCTCCTGCTGGCGGCGAGGGGGCCGCTTGCGCAGCATGCGCACATTTGAGGGGACTGCAGAAAAGTAAGGCGCGACCCCCTTCTCCTGCGCAGGTCGGGGGGGGGGCGAGGAGGATGGTACACTGGCGGCGCTCAGCTCCTAGGCAAGTCCAGCCCCTCGCCGGCACGACCGCCTGGGAACCATCCGGCTAGACTCTGCGTTATGGCACTTTCCCGAACTTCCATTGGGAGGAATGGGCCAGGTGGGGAGAGAAAGAGGGAGAAAGAGGGCTGCTACGGTTGGCAAAGGCAGGTGCAGGCCTCTTGGCTCACAAGACAAATGTCGAAATCCAGGTTATGATATTGTGTATTTTAGACCTAGAAAAGGAGACAAGCTTTCAAGACTTCTGTACCCCTTCCTCAGGCAAAAATATTACAAAACGCAAGCAGGGGAGAAAGGGGGGGGCGTGACTTGATGTTAGAATAAGTCAAGTCTTGGTGCCTACACGTGTAGTGACCTGGTTGGGGAGGAAAAGGTTGCAGACTGTCAGAGAGATATTAAGTTTCAGGGCCACTGGCCTTGGCTTTTGGGGAATAAGGAGGTTAACGTTGAATCTTCATTTCGACAACAGGAGCTTTTAATTCCCCCCTCTATGTTCTGAAAATAGACACCAGCGTGCAGAGAGGAGAGTGGACTGACAAAACCCACAATGATAGATTGAGGTTTTTCAAGCATCTGCCAGAAGAGCCAGTAAAATCTACACCAGGATTGGGCTATTTTGTCTCTTTCAACTGTGATGCATCATTCCTGGGATTTTTGTGGTACACAACCAATGAGCGCCTTGTTTCTTGCTTAGACTGTCAATTTGGAGAAATTGGATGGAAAAGAAATGATTCTTTGGGAAGATACAACAGGGCTGTGTCTGGAAATGCAGGTCTGCAGTGGCAGGCTGCTTTGGACCTGCTATTCCCAACAGTGTCTGGGTGGCTTTCATCATATCTTGTGTAGAAACAAATAAATAAAATCTTAGGTTGGAGTTCTGCATTCCAGACATAGAAGAATCTGCCTGCCGTGTCTCTGTTTGATTCACAGGTCTGGCCATCTTTTCTTCCAATCAGCTACAGAAAGATTGAGAGCGAGAAGACGGGAGAGATTTATTCTGCCATATCAAAGTACTGGTGATAATGAGATTATATAATAATTATGACGTAGATACAGCCAAGTTGCCTTCTTTCACAAAGTGTCTAGTTGTGTTGCTGTATAAATTGCTCTTATACGTGGAGCAAATGGGGGGGGAGGGGTGTCACATGGCACTGTTGCTTCTACTCTGGAAGCATGTCCAGATCAGTGTTCTGTACAGGAAGATGGTCTCTCAAGACATATCATTTCATACCTGTATGCTCTGGAAACAAAGGTGGGTTTAGCTATAAGAGTGAGTGTGTTCCAGTTTCAGCTCAGAAGAAGAACACGCCTCTGCCATCAAGCAGTTTGGGAAACAGCACTGTGGATTCATGGCTGTTGATATGACAGATTACAAAGGACCAGGTTTTCGAAGCTGGAAGGAAGAACGGATGTCAACTCAACAAGAACAGACCATTCCCAGGATCTGTTTCATGTTACCATGAGTGTGTCCCTAACATGTACTATATATGCACATACTGTTGACGTCAAGCGGGTATGTCTGGCTGAAAGAAGCCAGCAACCTTTTGTAGCGGAGGTGTAGAATATGTGGCTCTCCAGATCATACAGCTGTGGAGCTAGAAGGAATCTATAGTTCATTTCATCCAACCTTCTGCCTGTGCGTAAATCCACAGCTGAAGCACCCGTACCAGATAGATTCCAAGGCTCTATTTAATGAAGTCCACCATCTTTTGATTGATGTCTGTCAAATTATTGGACTCCTTCTGTTCATCTGCCAAATTACATAAGAATATAAGAAGAGCACAGGAGAAAAATAGATACCCGTCTCCTGATACCGCTCCCCTGCATCTGGCATTTTGAGGTACCTTCCTTTTAAGCCTGGAGACTATACATTCCCATCATGGCTTGTAACCTGTGATGGACTTTTCCTCCAGGAATCTGTCAAATCCCCTTTTAAAGGCATCAAGGCCAGATGCCATCACCACATCCTGTGGCAAGGAGTTCCGCAGATTAACAACACGCTGAATAAAGGAATAATTTCTTTTGTCTGTTCTCACCCTCCCAACACTCAATCTAAGTGGATGAACCTTCGTTTTAGTATTGCGTGAAAGGGAAAAGAGCTTCCCTCTATCCACTTATTCACCCTCTGCATAATTTTATATGTCTCAGTCATGTCCCCCCTCAAGCATCTTTTCTCTAGACTAAAGAGCCCCAAATGCCTAAGGGGGGTGCCCCAGTCCAGACATCATTTTAGTCACTCTCTTCTGCACCTTTTCCAGTTCCACTATGTCTTTTTTGATGTGTGCCAACCAGAACTGTATGCAGTACTCCAGATGCAGCCTAGTCTGTGGAACTCCTTGTCATAGGATGTGGTGATGACATCTGGCCTAGATGCCTTTAAAAGTGGATTTGACAGATTTCTGGAAGAAAAGTCCATTGCAGGTTACAAGCCATGCATTATAATCTTGGCTGCTCTTTCTAGCAGTCAGTGATGAGGGATCATGGAAGTTTCAGCTCAGCAACATCTGGAAGGACAGATGTTCTCTCATCATATCTACCACTTCTGTGGTGCTACAGGTGTAAGTCTAAGCAGAGGAGGAATTTTTGAAATCTGGTTACCAAAATAAAACAAATAATCATTCAGGATCCAAAACCTGTGCTCCAACTTTGAAATCACCACTACAATCTGTATATGGTAGGTCTGTGTCCAGTTGCTGAACTTTACTATGCATGTACACATTCCTAACGTGTAGGGATCCATCAGTGAGACACAAACAACTCAAACTGAGAATGAAATATCTGTGAACCCAGGAATTTGTTTTGCACTCCAGAATTGGATGCCGCTTACTGGGTTGTGCCACACAAAAATACTCAAGTTTTCTTTATTTAACCAGTATAATTTATGATGTGTATCCCACTGGGAGTCATTTTGTTGCCATTATTTGCAAACAACAGAGAGTCAGAAATCCTTGTCAATTATGATAATATATCCAAAGACCTATCAGCAGAACTTAAAACTTCTGTGCCTGTTCCTGATCTTCATAATGCATGGGGACTCTTTGCTGCTTTATGGGGGTAACATCTTAAACTTCAGTTCCTAATATTCCTTAGCATTGACCATAACAGCTAGAATGATGAGAGTTGGGATTCCTGCATCATTTGGAAAACACTTGGTTCAGATTTATAATGTGCTTTAGCTGAAGATTTCCTTTGTTTATGTAACAAAAGAAAAGAATCTTTTCAGGGTCTTTTCTTCAATGGCCCCCATTTCTTGGAATTCACCTTTAAGAAGTTTAGTCAGAGAGCTGGCCTAACAGCTAACACTTACAAAGGACTTAGATTTTTTTTAAAAAATTCAAGCATTTGGGAATATGGATATGATAAATAACTGTAGGCTCAATGTTTTGTGTTTTATATGTATAATATTTTGTTAATATCAATGAAATAGTTTTATGTTCTTATTTTATATGTGTGGTTTTGTTTTTTTGTTTTTTGTTTTGTTTTAGACAACTGTAACAACCCCAGGGTGCCTGCATTGGAAAGGAATCGTAAGCCACTACTGCCTAGGAAACACTGAAAAGAGTCAACATAAGTCAGAATTGATTTGATGGCATACAATTATTATTTCACTTATCTTAGGTAATTTGAATTTAAAAGGACAAAACAGACAGGTCTCATAACAAACACAGGGATCTTTTTTTAAAATACCTATTACTTTCGTCATATATTTCTTATAGAAGCAAAATGTTTTTAAAAGAGTCAGCATTGTGAGCATAGTTTTTGAAGAATCACAAAACATGTTAACTGTTCTACAGCCTTCGGTCAGTTATCATTGAATCAGACTAGTCTTGCCTTTCCTAGTTAGGAGGAAATGGCACTTTAATGTACTTTTTAGTGCATCTTCAATTTGTTTCCAAAGCCAGACCTTTTCCCCCACCCAAATAAATTGTTTTTCCCTGCTGTTGTGATGCATTTAGATACCTTCCCCCTCCCAATTCATGGATTTTTGTCATCTAATGAAACAAGATAGATTTCCATTGCTTTAGAAAGTGTCTGGGGATCTGAAGGGATCATCCTTACTGCCATGGAAAGAAGAGGAACCTGATTTATTATATTCTTAGATCTACGGGAGTCGACAAGTGTTGGATGAGGTGGATCCGAAATGATGGATTTGGCGAACGAGAAGAAAATGATCTGGCTGGGCAACATGCCCTTCTGTGTCTGCTTTTCTGTTACTGCATCAGATTCATTATTACAAGGCTGCAATGAAAACTGACAGATGTGACAGTAATGTGACCTTAGATGATGGATTTGGGCAACGGTGGAGCTAGTTAGGGGGAAAAATGATCCAGTAGGACCAGAGCATTTTCCCTGCTCTGTTGGTAGCATGCCTCCAATTTGCTTCCAGTGAACAGATGTGATGTACATTTGGGGTCTTATCGGTCAGGGCGGAAGAGTGTCAAAGGCTAGATGGATAAAGAAATGAACAAATATGGAGACTGCCCTTTGTGCTACTCTTGTCTTATGTTATCTCCTTTCTCCGAATCCTCATATGTGGGCACAAACACACACGCACAAACGGACACACTCACACACTTCTTCCCTTCCTAAGCATTGGCATTTATCCCTTCCCTCTGTTAGTTTGAGCACATCTTTTTGTTTTCTTTTTTTAAAAAAAGGTCAGCAGTTGCAGTGGAAAACTCATTCTCTAAATAACTACTGTGTTTCCCCGAAAATAAGACAGGGTCTTACATTAATTTTTGCTCCAAAAATGCATTAGGGCTTATTTTCCAGGGATGTTTTATTTTACAGTCATGTCATCTTATGGTTGCTGCACAATGGTGGAGAGTGGGGTTTCGCTTAACTAGGGCTTATTTTTTGGGTAGGGCTTATATTATGAGCATCCTGAAAAATCATACTAGGGCTTATTTTCAGGGTAGGTCTTATTTTCAAGGAAACAGGGTACAGTAATTTCTACTTAGGCACCTTCTTCCCATGCTCTCCTGCCCCGCTTTGAGAAGCCATCATCCAAAGTGACACGGTACAACTGCTTTCCCCCACTGGGTGCCTTCTAGAGATCATCAGGATGACAATTCCCATTGCTCTCAGCCAGCACAGTCATGGCTGGAGCTGATGGGAGTTGTAGTCCCCCACCTCTAAAAGGCACTAGGGGCACCAGGTTGAGGAAAGTTGCTGTGCAGGATAGGATAGTTCTTGATGTAGTGGAGAGTGCAGAGGGTGGGCAATACAAGAGTCAGCATTGTAGATACCTGTAAAACGTGTTGCAGCTGCAATGCCCTTTGATACCCTCACAAGAAAGGAGCAGAGATGCGACTCCTGCGTACACAGTCCTTTGTTATCAAGGCGATTGCATATTCTGCAGATAGCAAGCCTGATTGGGAAGAAAAAGGAAGAGAGAGAGAGAGAAAAGGGAGCTTTGCAGAATGGATTGAGACCTTTTGCCACAGCTTCTGGTGCTAATTAGGACTGGAATACATCCTTCGGGACTGGAATACATAAATTATCCTGGCGGAGGCATTCCAGACTGAAAGGCAAACCAGAAGCTTGTTGTGCACAGGAGGAAATGGGCAAAGTGTATGCCAAGCACAGGCAAAACGTTGCTGGGACTGAAGATGCTGTTGAACTACAACTCCCATCAGCCCCAGCCAGTGGCGTGAATGCTGGGAGTTGAAGCCTTTTGCTAGCCTCCTGGTGTATGCCATGATGCATTTGTTGGCTTTTACGATGCTCCTGGAGTTGGTTGTTGGTGCAGAAGAACAGACATGGCGTCCCTGCATTGCCTTATGCACAAATGACTGAGAGGGATTGTTTGGCAGATTGTCTTCCACTTGCATCCCTCTGTGTTTCTCCACAGCTTCCTCCTCCTCCGTTTCGTACCAAAACAAATCCATTAAGGAGAAGATTATAAAACAGTATTTTCTGATGGGTTGTGCCAGGAACTTTCTATCTGGGATTACCTCCAATCGTGATTATACCTATAATTTAAAACCAGACAAGCAGTGCAGGCTTAACTCAAAGATGTGCTGGTTGTAGTGAGTTTGTGATGGGCAGGAGCTTCTTGTTCCAGCTCAGCTGACCTTATTGTGGTTGATCTCAGATCTGCTGGTACAGCTGGACCAGCTGGCACAACTGCTGGGCTGGCCGGAATCAGCCCGCAGAAGAGCAAGCAATAAGCAAAGAAGGGTAGAAGTGAGAAAGTTGTGATGGATGAAACTCCGTCTTGGCACAAGGTATTATGTTAGCACAAACATAATATAATACAATATAACCATTGTATAGAACTACTGTATTATATAGTTATTATGTTGGCACAAAGCTGGGCAAGGTTGAGTCCTAAATAATTGCCAAGCTCCCTTGGCTGGGGCATGGGGATTTGGCATCACTACAGCCTCAGATGGTTTAGTGTGAACATAGCCAGTCCTCAGCCATTGTGGCTAGTTAGGGTAATGCTCACAGTCATATTTAGATCCATTGAAATCAATGGGATGTAAGCTGACAATGACTATCTAATATTGAATTGCTTTCAATGGTCTGTTCTAACTTAACTAAGGGCTCCTCTTGATGAAACATTTGTTCTCCATTTTATACCTTAATTGATCTTATCAGTATTTTGCCATCCATCCACATGACATAAAGTTTGTATCGGTTCCAACAATGACCAAATCCATGACTTTCCAAGTATTTTTAAGTCCCTTCCTATGGCCTGGTTTAGGTTTTATCTCAGTTTGTCTGTTTGGGGGTAGAATTTACTGTTATGATGTTTGCCAGAGGAAGTTCATTTCTGCTGTCGGCATCCCTGTTGGAATCTTCCAGTTAGCTTCCAGTTACTGCAAACACACATGCAAAATGTTTCCAGGAGAGAAGTTAATGTAGGGAAAGAATTTTTTTTTAATTGAAAAGATCTGAAAAGACTTCCTGTAGTGAAGCTGCTTTTGGAGAACTGGTGTTAGACAAAGGTTTGGGTGCTGATCTTGTTTAGACACAAGACTGTTTGTTACCAAGTGGGAGTAAAAGGGAGGAATGCAGAGCTTGAACTTTTCACCTGTCTGGAAGAGCCCTAACTCAGGATCCATCCCTATACTTTCTTTGGTCCAAACATTAGGTTTGACTGAATGGCATTTGGGACACTGATTGCGTTCACAGTACAGTATAAGGAAACATACAGAATTTAGAATTGATAAAGAGGATTGAAAACATTGAGGGTTTTAGTTTAGCAGAGGGTTTAGTTTATTTTTTTTATTCTTTATTCTTTTTCTTCTTTTTCTATTTTTGTTTTTTGTAGGTTGGAATTCAAATAAAATTTGAAAAAAAAAAAGAAAAAAATTGTACCATAAAGGTGGTATGAGTTCAAAAAGACAAGGCCTTGCATATTTTTTTAAAAAAATATGTTGTAGCCGTTCCTCATGAGGGAGGTGCCCCAGCCCATTTTAGTTGCTCTCTTCTGCACCTTTTCCAGTTCCACTATGTCTTTTTGAGGTGCGGCAACCAGAACTGTATGCAATACTCCAGGTGCAACCTTACCAGGTATTATAATGCTGGCTGTCCTTTCTAGCAGAGTCAGTGATGAGGGATCATGGAAGTTTCAGCTCAGCAACATCTGGAAGGGCAGATGTTCTCTCATCATATCTACCACTTCTATGGTGCTACAGGTGTAAGTCTAAGCAGAGGAGGAATTTTTGAAATCTGTTTACCAAAATAAAACAAATAAGCATTCAGCATTATCTATAGCAGATGAGTCTTCTGAGTTCTTCCCATGCATTGGCTTTGATTTTACAACGCTTTAAGATTCAAAATTATTAGAATATTGGATTTAGATCAATGAAATTATAACATTGGCTGAGATGCTATGATGCCACAGAATGTTTACTGATGCACTAAAGTACTCAAATGAAAACTGAAGACAACTGAAGGAGAATGGATTGTGTGTTCTACTGCTAAAAACTATAAGGAAATAGAAGAAGCTTGATTTGTATATGCCTTCTTTTCTTCTTCAGTTCCATCATAACCTAGTATCCATCATTATATTGGGGAACTGAGCAGAAGTCCACACAGAAGAGTGTTATAGAAGTCCACAGAGAAGAGAGAACCATTTCATGGCTGAGGTGGGATTTAAACCCAGGCCTCCTAGGTCATCACTCTATCCCAATGGTTCTCAACCTTCAGTCTCCAGATGTTCTTGGACTAAAACTTCCAGAAGCCTTCACCACTAGCTGTGTTAGTCAGGATTTCTGGAAGTTGTAGTCCAAGAACATCTGGGGACCTAAGATGGAGAACCACTGCTCTATCCACTACACCACACTGGTATAATAGATCCTTATACAGCCTTTCTAAAATCAAGAAAAGTATTCATGAATCCAACTTCTCTGAACAACCTGAAGAATGGAAGTCAGGATACTGTCTTAAAATAAAGGTTAATCAGTTTTATTTCAAGGATGGAAGAAAAGTTGCACAAAGTCCCCTTTAATACATAAGTAGATAATTGTTTCACTAATGAGATTTTTCACGGACAACAGATACATACACAACATGGGATGCATTTCTTGGCTATCGGAAAATGAGGATGCCTGCAAAAGCAAACAGCCCTAACTACTGAACTAGATAATCTGTTTCCCTGCAAAACAAATAACTCCCACAGTGAGTTTATACTTACAGAAGTGCTTAGCAAAAATGAAAACTCTCTGCCCGTACAGCAGTTTAATTCTGAAAGTTCTTAGACATTTTTCGTGGGCATATCACTCAAAAGAATGTTCTGTGCTTCTGAAATCTCAGAGTACAATCTAGCCAAACATATATACTTCCAAGTCTCATTTATTTTGTTCAGAGAGATTTAAGCACACACTTAAATTCCCCACTGAAATTAATGGGGTTTTCACTAGTGCTTAACTCTAGCTGAAATGCAGCTTCAGAATTGATGAAAACCAAGCTGGGTATAAGACACAAGTTAGTCAGGTTTTTCTATTCAGTTTGAAAGCAATAGCATTCACCTCCTGGTAGTTAATTAAAAATCTGGAAATTGGGATAGACTCTCCTAAGCCTCTCCCAGAGCTTCTCACCTTCATACCTGTCCAAGATATTTTACTGTCTGAGGCAACACAGCAAACGTCATCCTCAGCTCACCTAAGTCAAAGCTAGCCAAGATATTTTGGCACACGAAACAACAAAATGACAACTGTTTGATTAACTTTTTCTTAAGTTTGTTTAAGATATTTATATTCTGCTCCGTATTCTAAGATATCATGGTCAAGTGCAACAATGAAAACAGTATGAAATAGTTCAATATTTTAAAAACATTAAAATGTTAAAAACCACATAATGCATTAAAACCGACAATAAAAAAGCCTCGTAGCCTGTTAAAGGCATGATCCTTCATCCCCAAAGGCCTTCTTGAATACTATTTTAAGCTGGTGCAGAAATGAGGTTTCCATCTGTCCTGATTCTGGATGTTTATTTTGCATGTATACGTTGTCTGGTAGTGATTTAAAAACAAAACAAAATAGAATTCTGCACAAGATCTGATCATGTGCTCATCTTCTCTAGCCTGGGACACAGCCTAGCCTGTGTCCCAGCACAAGATCTATATCAAACAACCCTTCATAACAGGCTGGGGAACCCACCACTTTCCAGATGTTATTCAACTCCATTTCCCATATTGCCTTCCAATTGCTATTGAACTCCAGTTACCATCAGCCCAGCCAGTCTGGCCGATACTGAGGCATTACGGGAGTAACAGTTTGTCAGCATCTGGACAGCTGAATGTTCCACAGTGCTGCAGTAATAAAACTCAGGGCTTATCACTTTTCTGCCACAGAAAAGACAAATTTGGTGGATCCCTGGAATTTTCCAGAGGCTGCATGATCGAACAAAATGAATTAAAATTAAAAGACTGAAACTGAACACAGCTGGAAATCCACCTCTAGTATTGAAAAACTGGCATTGTGTTATTGTTGTTGTTGTTGTGAAATGATGCAAAGGGCATGCACAACCAATTTAAAAATGAAATTGCAACTTCTGTAGGTTTCCAGACCCAGCAATACACTGGGTTTTGCTGTGTGTGTGTTTTTTTTCCAGAGGGAGGGGATTTGGCATCTGCAAAAACAGCCTTGGAGGGTTGTATACAACGCCTCCCTGGCTGTGTGTTGCCCACTCCTGCATGACAGCAAATTTTTCCCTCATGAGATTTCCCCTCTGCCTCAAACTGCATTATCACTGGAAACAAGTAAACACAGGGGAAAATAAGCCTGCTACCAAAGAAAGGGTTTCTTTACCCCTCCCTGCATTTATACATATAATTCTCCCTGCAAGCCTGTCTTAAGCAAATGCTTCTACAACCTTTCGCTGCATCTCAAATCATAACAAACCAGCATCCTGTCAGATAAACTGGGGAAGTGATTTATGGGGAAAGCAAAGACTGAAGGCAAGGGTCCTTTATGGCAAATACCATGGCAGCAACCCCTAGACATTCAAATCTAGGGAGCGCTGTCTGAGACGTATCACTGATAGTGCAGCTGTTGTGACAGAAAGGCTAGGAAGAAAAGAATTCTCTTTGACTGCAGGAACCTTTTTAGACATCAGAGCTTACAATTTGCTAAGGAACTGATTTGTTAAAGGCAGAACCAAGGGGGAACCTAACAGGGACCTTGGTTGAGCCTAACTTAGCTGTACTTGTCTAGCTTTGCCATTTGTTCCCTATTTCAATTAAGGAGTCCATGTTTAGCATTAATTCAGGGTATGATTGCATGGAGAAACACATTAAAATCTGGAGCGCTGTGATCTATTTCCTGGTGATCATATGAAACATGGGAAAATGCACTCCCTTGTCTGTGGCCAAGCTGGACCACTTTGGTCCAGTTGTGGGGCTTCTACTTTTGGGCGCCAGACTGGAGAATTTGCCTGGCAGACATAAAGCTTGATTTAAGGAAGATTGGTCCCATTAAAGTGACCCTTTTTGATATGCTCATGATGATGCTTTTGAAGCCATCCGATCACATCCTCATTGTACAAAGAATGGGGGAACCACACTTTGAAACAATGAAGAGATGAGAAGCCAACTGGCAAGCTACTTCTATGGAGACTTACAGGAGTCTCCCTACAACGTGTTTTTAAGACCAAACATATGTCACAGAAGAGAAAAGATAGTAACAAAGGGGACAGCTCCAAAGGATGGTGATGGTGAGCAGAGCATGCAAAAGCTTTTCTGACTACAACTCCCAGAATCCTCTCCACCAACTTGGTTATTCTGAAAGCTGTAGCCAAAAAAAGTAACATGACCATACTCTCTGGATGTGTTAAACATTTGTCAAAGCTGGCCCATCAGTCCTCACATTTTCAAGAGCCAAGCGCCCTGGAATCTTTCTAAGGTGGGACAACTCAAGACTAGCAGGCAATGAGTGAATAAATAATCTGTCATATTCTCTTCAATGGTAAAATGAGAATCACAGCCTTACAACCAACAGAAGAATAACAGTGATGAAAGTATATCAACAGAAGGAGCTACAATGTGATTACCGCGAAGGCAATGACAAAGTGGTAAATGAAATGTTACAAAATCAATCAAAGCATAAATTAATATATAGAAGCCCCTGTTTGGTGAATCTACAGATGGTAGGACAACCACTTTCAGACCAAAATTTGTTGAGCCCAAGTAGGTGAGGGTCCGACCACAGTGGCCCTTTTGGTGTGGGCTGGTCTAAATAGGGTCACTTGAGGTTGGGAGAAGATCAATATATCCGTTGGCATGATCCTCATATCCATATCTCCTCTCTTCTGGTAACTTCAAGGCTCCCAGGCTTGTTTGGGATTTCTTAAAAGCAGCTCTTATCCTGACCTGTCCTTTTTCTCTCCCAAGAGCTTCAGGCTAGGTTTCTGGGCCAGCAGAAGACCGCTTGTCCCATGTGGGACTTTAATTCATAATAAACATGCTGTGAATCAGGTTCCTGCATGTTTCCATTGTCAAATGGTCTTCCGATGTGTGTGGGTGTTGCAGCCAACTTTTAGTAGGTAATATTTGCCCCCCAAATCAGATGAACTTGATTTCCCCTAAACAGGGTCCTGCTCTTTGTTGCGCTGTGGAAGGGCAAAGGTTGGTGGGTAGAGTACTTTCACCACCTTTTGCAAACTGGGCATTTAGGGGGTTTGCAATTGAAGAGGAAAAGGGCTGGGTTGCTTTTAGTGCTGGGATTCAGCCCAATCCTTCTGTGTTTATTCAGAAGATAGTCCCTGTGTGGTCTTGGTCCTATGTATTTGCAAACCAGATGGTGGCTGAAGTTAACTTAGCAGCGTCAGGACAAGAATTGATTTTTTTGTCAATTCCCAGTGATCACATGCACTGGGAATGGCCTAAACTAGAGCACACCAACCTGCACCAAAAAGTAGTAGATGCTAGTAAGGGTGCCCTGGGGGGAAATTGATCTGTTGTGGGTCACTGGAAAAAAGAGAAAACCTACTCACCCCTGCAACACACCAAACAGTGGGACAAATGCCTGTTGGAACGAGCCTTGAGTTAGCTATAAACCTTCAATCTTGTATCCCTTCCAAACATACATTAAAATAAATTTGTGACAGTTTGGTATTGCTTGGGGCCATAAACGTTGCATCTGCAAATGGATCAACCACAAGTAGATGCAAGTCTTGTTGCTGTTGTTCCCTATATGTGTTTGTTCATTCGCATTCACCAGGACATTACCCACCACCACAACCTCTGGCTATATTCTTTTGAAGCTGGTGGGGAAGACCAAATGCTAGGGGTTTGTGGCAAGTAACAGCGTATAAGAAACATGATTATTTGGCCAGGAACTAGATCTTTTGCCTTTTGTTTCTGCTCATGGAGTTTTCTTGGTAAAGAGTGGCTTGCCAGTTCCTGCTCTAGGTGGATTGCATTTAGTCAGAACTCTCCACTATGACCTGTCTGTCTTGGGTGTCCCTCCACAGCATAGCCGATAGCTTCTCTGAAAGATCTTGATGTCCCAGACAACCCAGATAGTGTGGTTGCTGACCTTGAGCCAGACATCCTGGAGAGTGAAGTCAAGTGGGCATTAGAAAGCATGGCTAATAACAAGGCCAGTGGAGGGAATGGCATTCCAGTCAAACTATTCAAAATCTTAAATGATGATGCTGTTTAGGTGCTAAACTCAATGTGGACCAAGAACTCCCAGAAGTACAAGCTGGATTTCGAAGGGGCAGAGGAACTAGAGACCAAATTGCTAAATTGTGCTGGATGATGAAGAAAGCCAGAGAGTTCCAGAAAAACATCTACTTCTGCTTCATTGACTATGCAAAAGCCTTTGACTGTGTGGACCACAACAAACTATGGCAAGTTCTTAAAGAAATGAGAGTGCCTGACCACCTTGTCTATCTCCTGAGAAATCTATATGTGAGACAGGAAGCAACAGTTAGAACTGGATATGGAACAACACCAGCCACGAAATTAAAAGACACCTGCTTCTTAGGAGGAAAGTGATGAGAAATCTAGACAGCATCTTAAAAAACAGAGACGTCACCTTGCCGACAAAGGTCCGCATAGTTAAAGCTATGGTTTTTCCAGTAGCAATGTATGGAAGTGAGAGCTGCACCATAAAGAAGGCTGACCACCGAAGAATTGATGCTTTTGAATTGTGGTGTTGGAAGAGACTCTTGAGAGTCCCCTGGACTGCAAATAGAGAAAACCTATCCATTTTGAAGGAAATCAACCCTGAGTGCTCATCAGAAGGACAGATCCTGAAGCTAAGGCTCCAATACTTTGGCCATCTCATGAGAAGAGAAGACTCCCTGGAAAAGACCCTGATGTTGGGAAAGTGTGAAGGCAAGAGGAGAAGGGGATGACAGAGGACAAGATGGTTGGACAGTGTCATCAAAGCTATCAACATGAATTTGAGCCAACTCCGGGAGGCAGTGGAAGACAGGAGGGCCTGGCGTGCTCTGGTCCATGGGGTCACGAAGAGTCAGACACAACTTAATGACTACACAACAACAAAGGGGGGGATCTAAAAATAAACAGAGGAGACTGTTAACTATAAATTCACACAGTATGACAGTAGAAAATTACTGCAGGAATACAGAACTTTGGGTTTGTGGCTCCACAGAGCATTAAAATGCCACATCATTAACCAACACAGGTTTGGAGGAGATATAAAACAGAAGTTTTGTGGGTTTTTAAAAGCCTAGAACAGCTTAACTAGGATTGCAGTCTCTTTTTTAAAATGCCTGATCCTTTTTAGCACACAATCAGCTGATTATTCCAGAAGGAACTTGACTGCTCTGGAATATTAGGCCAAAGCTGCATGAGGAATTTAAATTGAGTTGAATTTGCAGCAACCTCTGTTGCTATACACAACACAAGCCCTGGTGAGATTTAAAATGGTGCCTAATACACACTATTTTAAACCACAGTAGGGCTTCCTCTGCAGTTGGCTGGGCCGGACAGTAGGAGTCAGGGAGCACAGTGGCAGCAGCAAGAGTGGCAGCAAGAGCCATGTTTGAAAGGTGGGGGACCCCTTCCTACTGCCACTGCTGCTGCCACTATGCTCCCTGGTCGCTGCCTCTGCCACCCAGCTGTCTGCCAGACAAGCAAGCCCTAAAGAACAGAAAGGGCTCTCTCGCCTTGACTGACCACAGAGGAAGCCCTCCTGTTTCTCCAGCTGGTTGGCAGTGGAGGGGCACCATCACACTTCTACGTCCTCCGTTTAAATGTGAGGAATTGCATTTCAACAAAGGACATACAGTGGTGCCCCGCATAGCGAGGTTAATCCATTCTGGATTAACTGTCGCTATGGGGAAACATCGCTATACGGAACGGAAAATGCCATAGAAATGCATTAAACTTAGTGTAATGCGTTCCTATGGCTCTTAAACTCACTGTTCTGCGAAGTTTCTCCATAGCGCCGCCATTTTCACGCCCTCGGTAAGCAAGGGCAGGGCACGAAAATGGTGTGGGCGGCCATGTTCTGCACCCGGTGGCCATTTTGGAACCGCCGATCAGCTGTTCCCAAAATGGCCACCGGGTGAAGAAATGATTGCGATGCGATGTTTAGCCTATCTAAACATCGCAATGCGATTGCATTAGCGACCCTAAAAATGGGTCGCTATGCGGATTCGTCGTTAAATGGTGCGCTCGTTAAGCGAGGCACCACTGTATATTTTAAGGAGGTCCATGCCTCTTTCCTTGTAAACCACAGTACACATTTTTGCAGAGGATTACAGTAGGTAAACACATAATTTAGGCCATGGTCTAATTTTGCCTAATCATTTGGGGAAGGGGGTAGCTCAGCCCACTTTATCTTCCTCCTCTCACAGTCTGGGACCCATATGATGACTATTTTCATTGTTTAAGACTTGCACCTCAACTGAAAATATTATAGGCAGAAAACTGTTAGTCCATATGCACCACCTCTGATTGGGTGAAGGATCTCCTTGGAAGCAACATGTCTCGGCAACAGCCGTGCGTTACAGCTGGGTTCCCTTAAAGCAAGTGAGAATACCATTAAGCTATTTGTATATCAAAAGGGATGTGGTGGCGCTGCAGGCTAAACTGCAGAAGCCTGTGCTGCAGGGTCAGAAGACCAGCAGTCGTAAGATCAAATCCACGCGACGGAGTGAGCCCCCGTCACTTGTCTTAGCGGTTTGAAAGCATGCAAATGCGAGTAGATTAATAGGGACCACCTCAGTAGGAAGGTAACAACGTTCCGTGTCTAAGTCGCACTGGCCATGTGACCACGGAAGATTGTCTTCGGACAAAATGCTGGCTCTATGGCTTGGAAACGGGGATGAGCACTGCCCCCTAGAGTCGAACACGACTAGACAAAAAAAATTGTCAAGGGGAACCTTTACCTTTACCTATTTGTATATCAAATAATACCCACAATGGAATTCCTTCTCCCATACCTCTTGGATGCACACAGCCACATGGCCAGAAAAGAGGAGTGAAGCTCAAGGTTCCTCTTTTTGAAGAATTAACTGCTGGTTCTTACTTAAGACTGCCCAGCTTTAGCACTCTCTCACTGAGAATATAAAAGAAAGTTACTGGCTGCATCCCATCTTGCTTTCTTTGAAAACATCTCTCATGATCCTAGAACTTAGGCCCACCTCTCTTCTCATATCTAAGTAAAGCTTTCTTGAAATCATCGATATTGAAGCTTCCCCTCCCAGCGCACAGCTCCTGCCTTACTAAATGATGGATTTGTACTACTTCGTTGCTTAACAATTGCACTGTGGAATGCACTTTTTATAGGGAAGAAATGTATGAAATTATCCTCTTAATGGAACGGATTTCTCAGTTTTACTGCATTCAAGAGATTCTGTCAACATATATTCATGACAACACCGAAGCAAAAATAAAAGAGTTTAATGGAAAAGATGTAAATTGCCTTTCCAAGTTTTATGTTACAGGAAACGAGTTTGTTTCACAACTTCTTTTGCATCTAGAGATCTTCAGTTAATCTGTAAGGCCACAATCCAAACCCAGTGAAATAAATGGAGGTGCACAAGATGATGCCTACTGTGCAGGATGTGATGTGGACTGAGCCCTAAGTTTTGAGGAAAGTTATTTCTCTTTTCCATTCCTCTTTTCCCAAAAGCCTTCAATTTACATTTTCAGATATTGTTGTTCAGCCCTTACTAATGCTACTGTGTCTTATTTTTATATTTGGTTTCTACACAATCTTTAGCATGTTATAGTACCTTAGATAAGGCTATTACCATGTAAATTAGACAGATAATGAACTCTTGCAGAAATATTCATTTAGAGTAATAACGTATATTAAATGGAATGTGCTGAATTTCCTTCTTTAAATGAGATCATATAAAGGTCAATGATTGTAAAATAAGAGCACATATCCAAGTAAGATCTAAGTAAAAATCAATACCAATCTACTTTATTTTCCCCCCACCATGTCTATTTAAAGCTGTCAGTCACATGAAATATTACCCATCCTTTTCTCACTGATAAGGGAGGGAGACATCCGTCATTTACCATCCCCCTTTTTTCATTTTGGCATCAGATAACTTTTAAGTGAAAAATAAAATATAGTACGGCTTTATATTTCAGAGCTTACAACTTTAGAGTTCCAAAAATTGAACTGGATTTATTCTTAGTACTTTAATTGACATAAACAGGCCAGCCATCCTATCCACAGAGAGTTTAATTCAGACTGGATGTGGAGACAGAATTAGTAAAAGGATTTCTGGAATAGAATAGAACAGAATAGAACAGAATAGAATAATCTTGTCTCTAAATGCTTTTTAGAAGAATCCACATCCAGTGAGTCTGTAGGTTGTCTTTCCTGAACAGCAACCTAGTGTTTTTCCTGAAAATGACACATGGCAGTATTTGAAACAGAAAGTACATCCAAAAGCAGATCATGCTACAACTTAGGAATCTGCTATTTAAAGTACAAAATCCTTGAGATTTTTCAGCCTTTTGTATATCTCTCTCCTCCCACCCCGAAAACCATAAGACTCATTTAAATATATTTAGGTCAGGCTATATATCTGCACCATGATTTAAGAGTAAAATCACTTGTTAAAGGAAATGGACATTGCCTGTGTTTACCTTGTTTTCCCTCCAGGCATGCAACCTTTAAAGCTCAATGCCTGTGTAATCAGGAGTATAAACGAAGACTTATGGTGTGATCGCAGGGGGGTCACATTTCCGGACCACTTGTGGAGTGGCTGAATGAAATCTATTTCCCAGCCATCACATGATGTATGGGGAATTGTGTTCCACCCCACTCCTAACACATGCCCAAGCTGGAGTTCTTTGGGTCCAGCTGTGGGGCTACTAATTTTTGGGGGCTGGGTTGTAAAGATTCCCCAACAGGTGGAACGGTCACTTTAAGGGAGAATGCCCAAAATTAAAGTGATCCTCCCTGGTGCAAGTGTACATGCACCTTTCCAGCTGTCTGATTGCACCCTGCGCTTACTTTCCTGGTAACCAGTCACAAAATTAAATGAACCTGATTTCCAACGTGGATTGAGAAAAGCTTCTACTAGGATAAACATGCCTTATTTTTACCTCTAAAAGAGCTCCTGTTGTTGATAACTGTGCCATCTCAGTTAAACCCCTAGATAGGGCTGAAATTCTTCTAATTCCAGCTCCACAATATAAATCCAAAATGGTGGGCTATGAGCATGACCCTTAGACTCATGTGCTTCTCTCTCTTCTTCTTCTTTGTAGTTACATGGGAAAGTTCCCTTTCTGATTACTGGATCTAGAGACCTTTTTATATTGCCAAAACCATTCAGACAAAGGAGAGTGGCAGGAAAGGTCTCATATAAAAACTGGAAGGCAAACAAAAATATTCCAGGTACAACACTCAGGGCTATGAAAGGTCAGAAAGATTATGTATTAAGGATCAAGCTTCCCATGGCCTTTTGTCAAAACATAGGTCATATGCTTTAACAAAGGGCAATGGAAGTTTTACCAGGTGAATTGGTGAAACTGAAAAAAAGACAATAGGTTTGGTATCTCCACATGAGAAATCTGATACCAACAAAACTCCTACTGGTTCTACAAGTTTGCAACCACCATCTTGTGACTTGACTAACTCTAGATCTTGAAGCCTCAACCAGGATAAATTTTAAACTTCTGTGTTACTCCTCTTCTCTCCCAAGCTTTGCAATGCCTAAAGAAGAGCACAGTAGATTTTCATGATCTAGTAAAGATATGACCCACCTTTGTTTCTTCAAAAACCTCAGGGCTGGTTCAAATCTTCACATGGGGGGTTTAAAACTAAAATAAAAATGGACAAAATCTAATTCAGTCAAGCAGAAGCAGGCCATTTTCTGAAGCCATTTTCAGTTTATACTCAGGTATAAACTGAAAGTGGGAGCTTCTGCTAATATTTAGTAATATGTTTTTCACTTAGACACAGAATTATACACAAATCTATTTTCCCCCAATTTTCCTTACAATTGCTGCAAGCTAGGTCACATTTGTATCATTTGTCAAAAATGAGTTTGCCCTGGCTGATATGCCACAGAAATGCCGCTCATGCACATTTACAGTCAGGAGTCTGTAATTCCTCTTTTACAAAGAACATTTCTGGCTTTTTTGGTGACAGACTGCACAGTCTTCAGGCTGAGCCTGTGAATAAGGGATGCAACAACAAAGCTAATGGAGTGTAGCAAACTAAAATATTGGCTATTAAAGAAGTATGGACAGAGAGGGAAGAGCTGTCAATGACAAGCTGAATGGGATCCTGACGTTGAGGGGGAAAAGCAAAGAAGACTGTAAGGAAAGAGAAGAGCTAAGTGGTATCTGGTTACTGACAGGAAGAACAAATGAAATTCCTAGGGACACATGAACATAATTGATATTTAGAAATGGCTGTTTACAATTTGTTGTTGTTTAGTCGTCAAGTTGTGTCCAACTCTTCATGACCCCATGGACCAGAACACACCAGGCCCTCCTGTCTTCCACCACCTCCCAGACTTTGGTCAAATTCATGTTGGTAGCGTCGATGACACTGTCCAGCCATCTTGTCCTCTGTCGTCCCCTTCTCCTCTTGCCTTCATCAGGGTCTTTCCCATTACTTTCCCAACATCAGGGGCTTTTCCAGGGAGTCCTCTCTTCTCATGAGATGGCCAAAGTATAGGAGCCTCAGCTTCAGAAACTGTCCTCCGTATCCTCCCCTTCTATTTGCCAGAAGGTGATGGGACCAATGGCCATGATCTTAGGTTTTTTATGTTGAGCTTCAGACCATTTTTGGCGCTGTCCTCTTTCACCCTCATTAAGAGGTTCTTTAATTTCTCCTCACTTTCTGCTATCAGAGTGGTATCATCTGCATATCGGAGATTGTTGATATTTCTTCCGGCAATCTTAATTCCGGCTTGGGATTCATCCAGTCCAGTCTTTCGAATGATGTATTCTGCATATAAGTTAAATATGCAGGGAGACAATATACAGCCTTGTCGTACTCCTTTCCCAATTTTGAACCAATCAGTTGTTCCATATCCAGTTCTGACTCTTGCTTCCTGACCCACATATAGATTTCCCAGGAGATAGATAAGGTGGTCAGGCACTCCCATTTCTTTAAGAACTTGCCATAGTTTGCTGTGGTCCACACAAAGGCTTTTGTGTAGTCAATGAAGCAGAAGTAGATGTTTTTCTGGAACTCTCTGGCTTTCTCCATATTCCAGCTCATGTTAGCAATTTGGTCTCTTGTTCTTCTGCCCCTTCGAAATCCAGCTTGTACCTCTGGGATTTCCCGGTCCCCATACTGCTGAAGCCTACCTTGTAGGATTTTGAGCATAACCTTGCTAGCATGGGAAATGAGTGCAATTGTACAGTAGTTGGAGCATTCTTTGGCGCTGCCTTTCTTTGGGATTGGGATGTAGACTCATCTTTTACAATCCTCTAGACACTGCTGAGTTTTCCAAACTTGCTAGCATATTGAATGTAGCAACAGCGTAATCTTTTAAGATTTTAAATAGTTCCATTGGAATGCCATCACCTCCACTGGCCTTGTTGTTAGCCATGCTTTCTAAGGCCCATTTGACTTCACTCTCCAGGATGTCTGGCTCAAGGTCAGCGATCACACTGTCTGGGTTGTCCGTGACATCCAGATCTTTCTGGTATAGGTCCTCTGTGTATTCTTGCCACCTCTTCTTGATGTCTTCTGCTTCTGTTAGGTCCCTCCCCTGTTTGTCCTTTATCTTGTCCATCTTTGCACAAAAGGTTCCTTTAATATCTCCAATTTTCCTGAACAGATCTCTGGTTTTTCCCTTTCTAATTTTTCCCTCTATTTCTTTGCACTGTTCGTTTAAGAAGGCATCTTGCCTCTCCTTGCTATTCTTTGGAAGTCTGCATTCAATTTTCTGTAGCTTTCCCTATCTCCATTGCATTTTGTTTCCCTTCTCTTCTCTGCTATTTGTAAGGCCTCGTTGGACAGCAACTTTGCTTTCTTGCAGTTCCTTTTCTTTGGGATGGTTTTTGTTGCTGCCTCCTATACAATGTTACGAGCCTCCATCCATAGTTCTTCAGGCACTCTGTCCACCAAATCTAGTTCCTTAAGAGATCTGGTTTAGATTATACCTGACTAGCCCAGTGTTTTTTCCTACCTTCTTCATTTTAAGCTTGAGTTTTGCTATGAGAAGCTGATGATCAGAGCCACAATCAGCTCCAGGTCTTGTTTTTGCTCACTGTATAGAGCTGGAGGAGGCTCTTGAGAGTCCGCTGGACTGCAAGGAGAACAAACCTATCAATTCTAAAGGAAATCAACCCTGAGTGCTCACTGGAAGGACAGATCCTGAAGCTGAGGCTCCAATACTCTGGCCATCTCATGAGAAGAGAGGACTCCCTGGAAAAGACCTTAATGTTGGGAAAGTGTGAAGGCAAGAGGAGAAGGGGACGACAGAGGATGAGATGGTTGGACAGTGTCATCAAAGCAACCAACATGAATCTGACCCAACTCCGGGAGGCAGTGGAAGATAGGAGGTCCTGGCGTGCTCTGGTCCATGGAGTCACGAAGAGTCAGACACGACTAAGCGACTAAACGAACGAACGAACGATAGAGCTTCTCCATCTTTGACTGCAGAGAACATAATCAATCTGATTTTGGTATTGCCCATCTGGTGATGTCCATGTGTAGAGTCACCTCTTGTGTGGAGCTTTTCCCACTCTTTTGTTGACTGTGAGGGCTACTCCATTTCTTCTACTACTTGTCCTCCACTCTTCCTCAGTAGCATGTTGGACACCTTCCAACCTGAGGGGCTCATCTTCCAGTATCATATCTTTTAGCCTTTTATTTCTGTCCATGGAGTTTTCTTGGCAAAGATACTGGAGTGGCTTGCCAGTTCCTGCTCCAGGTGGATCGTGTTTAGTCAGAACTCTCCACTATGACCTGTCCGTCTTGGGTGTCCCTGCATGGCATAGCTCATTGCTTCTCTGAATTACTCAAGCCCCTTCGTCACGACAAGGCAGCCATCTGTGAAGGTGCTGCTTACAATAGAACTTAATACAATGTAGCCTAAATGTTCTTTTACCACAGAACTAAATTTGCCTGCTTATGACAAAAGGATTTTCATAAGAAAGTAATAAAACCCCATTTTACTGTTGAATTTAAAAGTATATACGAGATAGGTAAACTCCTCTGACTCTGGCTAAAAAATTCAATCTTTTCTATACAGTACACTGTTTCTTAGCCTCCACATTTTTATTATTACCTTCCATATCAGATATTGTTCGTACTTGGAAGGAGTTTTAAGACTGTAGAGCAGTTCTGAGCTCAAAGGTTTCTTGCGTTGTGACTGTGGAGCTTAGTTTCAGAAAATATGCTTTGCCAACTCATTCCTTGGTGTTTCTTTTTGTCTGTCATGTATTTTGAATCATATATTATGGTGGTTAGCCACAGAAAAAAGCATTGAGAAAAATATCTGAATAACCCAGGAAAACTCTTATAACAATAAATTGTGTGGGTGGTTGATAAATGTTTTCTGTTACTATTCCAGTACAAAATCTGTTTGTATAACCCTGTACATTTCAGTCATATTTTTAATGTGATTAATTTTTGGTTTTTTAATGTTACCAAATAAATGTTGTGATCTGCAGCTTTGGCAAAAATGCCCCAGTCTCCCATTTAGAGCTAAGGTTATGGCTTTTGAGGGCAATTTCTCCTGCTAGAAGCTCATGCAAAGAAACCAAGGCCTTATCCGTCTTTATGGGAGGGATTTTTGCATCTTTCAGTTTATACAGCAGGGTTCAAGAAGACTCAAATCAAGGTGGAAAACCATTGCAGAGTTTTGAAGTTCTGCTTAAAATACACCTTTTGAATACAGTGGAAGTACAGAGATTCACAGAGGAGAATAGCTGCAAGTTCCCCAAATATTCCACTGCTTGCTAATTAACTGCATTTAATGTATCGAGAAGAAGTAAAGCAAAGAGAAACAAAGGAAAGTGAAAGAAAGTGTGTTGTTTATATTGCATCCCCTAGTGCCTGAGAAACTCTCTAGGTGGTTTACATTTAATTATATAGGCTATGCATGGTCCCCCACCCTCAGCAAGACAGATAATTTACCAACCTCAGAAGAATGGAAGGCTGAGTCAACTCCAAGCTGGCTACCTAAGCCTGTAGAGATCAAGTTCAAGTCATGAGAAGAGTCCTGACTGCAGTTTAACCACTGCACCATGAGACTCCTCTGTTCCTTACACTACAGGACACAGGTGGGAGATGGAGACATCAGGCATACTGCAACTCACAAGGGCAAGACACAGGTGGGCCTTGCCGAATGTGGCTGTAGTAGATGGCAGCCATGCAGCTCACAACATTCAAGAGGCTCTGAGGGTTATGCTGCAGAAATGCAAGGTCTGTTTGTCACAGACAATGGGCAAACATGGTGGTAGCACTGTAGGCTGGGAAGATGAAAGGTTGTGGTGTATGGCCAACACTCTTGCACTAGTAATTTGAGGTGCTTTGCAGAGCATGGAAGAAACATGCATCCCTAATATAACTGAGTGGACCAGAGAGGTGGCAGGGCATTTTCACCAGTGTCTGGGATAGTGAACTGTCATAGAAGAGGCAAGAAAAACTGGGATTGCCAGTACACCACATAATCCAAGATATGGAAACTTAATGGAACTTCATTTTCTATCTGCTTGAAAGAGTGGTTGAGTAGCAAAGGGCACTCCATGATTTGGCACTAAAGACTTCCAATGGTGTGGCTGCTCCCCTGGGCAAAGAAGAGTGGGACATTGTGTGTCAAATAGCTTTGAGAAGGCAATTCAGGTCCTTAGTGGGGAGACCACCATCCTTAGTCAGATGATCCCAATGTTCCCGAGCTTGGTGGGCAAGCTGGCTGGCTGGCTCAGTGAAGCCAGCCTAGTTAGCCTTGGGCATCCCCCCCCCCGAAAAACCATTTCTGAGTACTCTCTATCTAGAAAACCCTTAAAAAGAGTTGCCACAAGTCAAATTGGCTTGATGGCATGTAATTATCATTACTGCTATTGTTAAGGATAATGTAACGGAAGAAGCTCCCTTGCGTGATTTTCTAATTGAATGATATATCAGAAATCATGCCTAGATCTGAATCGAGCTAGAGGGGGTTTTGCCATCACGATCACATCTCTTTCCATGAGAAAAGGATACTCTTTTTCCTGAGGAGATGCATATCAGGAATTCAAGGTAGGTATGTGCAGCTTTAGAAAATCCATATTTTCTATCAATATTTCACCCCAGACTATGGAATGCTCTCCCCTTGGAGCCTTGATTAGCACCCACATTGGTATCCTTTCAGGGCCAAGTCAAAACACACTTATGTGTTAGTATCTTTGGGGGTAGAGGATCACACAGGTTTTAGTGCAATGGTTGTATGTTTAACTGTTTGAATTTTGTGTTTTAAATTGTTTGATTTTAAAATATTCTAATATCTTGTGTTTTAAAATTGTTTTATGCATCTCTGTAACTTACCCTGAGATCCTGTGTCACAGAACTGGCTATGAATGAATGAATGAATGAATGAATGAATGAATGAATGAATGAATGAATGAATGAATGAATGAATGAATTTAGTAACATATAATATAGATACAGCTATAGATATGGAAGCATTTGCATAACTTCATATTCCATACGTGGACATTTTTTTTAAAAAAATCATACCTATTGGTACTCAGAGTATTCCATCATCTTATCACTTGCAGTCACAGAGTTACACTATAATGTAGAATTTGCTGTGTGTAGATATGGCCACCATAAAATTCACATACTCAGATCTTCCACTTCATCTCCAAATGTTTTCTAAATTTACAAAAGTTTTGATTTGTTTTTGGACACAGCAGTTCAAACTCCAAGATACAATTATTGGGAGAGGGAGGTTTGAACCTTTGTCTGAGGTATTTAAATTTATCCGAAGATGTTTCATGTTTTAAAAATGAAATAAATCAAAGAAATGTTCTGCTACAACCTGGGCCTGCTTCCAGTATCCTTACCTGAGTGGACAGCTTTACTCTTGGGTAGAGCTGCTATTGCTGAACACAGGCAGTGTGAATGTGCTGTGTAAGGGGCTCATAGGGTTTTGTCATTTGGGAGCACAACCTTGATTCTAGTAGGTTCTGTTGTGTGGCTAAGAAGCATCTCCTTTAACCGGTGTTTGTGATGTTGTATGGGGCTTTATGTGGTAAGTGAGGCAGAGTGACAACTCTAATGTCCCTTTCCAAGTACAGTACATGATAGGATTATAGTGGTGCTGCCAGAGAAAATGAAGCACAGTCTGCTCATGTGGGATCAGATTGTTAGATATCACAATTGATAAGGCCTTGAAAATATGATAAATAGCCTGTCTTGCCTGCAAAAAGTATTTCACACCACCCCTATTTTTTTCCTCTCTCCCATGCCTGTTTTAATCACAAATTCATCAAGGAACAATTGTAGAGAATGAAATAGTAATCAGCACTAAGGCACATGAGGAAATTATACAAGATTACAAAGTATTTACTGGAAAATACCTGTGAGATTTTTGTCCTGCTTTGATGTCTGGCAACATTTAGTTTAATCTGCAGCCCTATTAAAATACATCCCTCTGACCATGTTGCCTTCACTCTCTTGTCCTCTTTCTTTGTTCCTACTCATTGCAAAACCATTGACTGCAAAAGGAAGGAAAAGGAAAAGAAAAAAGAAAAAAAAAGAAACACAAAAGGAAAATCCTCATATCAAAAACGGATGTGCTAATTGGCATCGAATGAAGCTTTAGTTCTTGTGGTCAAGAGAAATAAGGATTTACAGAACTCCATCAAATGTCCGAGAAAAGGTTTACTGGATGCTTGCTTTTTCTCCTGAAGAGGTGGCCTTCGCTGCTCCGTCGCTTCAGGTGAACAGCAGCATATTGCTGCAGTCATCAGGGTAGCAGGATCCTAGGGTTCAGATTGAATCCAGGGACAGTGAAGGTAAACCATCTTTTATTTTTTATGATGTGTTACTTATTGATCTGTATGTTACATTTATATCCCACCTTTCCTTTCAAGGCAACATCTCTCCTGCTTGCGAGACTATCTTTACAACAGCTCTGTGAGGTCAGGAAAACTGAGATTGGCTGCAGATGGCCTTCTGGACTCAGGAAGTTCTGGTCTCCAGTCCTTAGCTGAACATCCTCCCTCTTTGTCAGTGTGTAGTGTGCCTATGTCAGTTCAGTGGGACCTACTTCTGTATAACATTTTAGTGGGCACTAGTCAAACTCAGGCTAGGGTCACACCAGCAAATTGTTTCTCAGTTACTCCTCATGTGTTTCTACCCCTTTTTGAGGGGTTCACATGATGTACGGCCATTACAGAATCTTTTGTTCCCCTTCCATGCTACATCATCAAATCCAGTCCTCTGGGAGGCTACTACTATATTTGTGCCACATTTCATTGCGCAGTACAACCGACATTCCATAGAGTGTGTCCGACAAAACTGATTCATTTCATTTACATCTGGCA
This sequence comes from Pogona vitticeps, assembly GCF_051106095.1. Taxonomy (NCBI): domain Eukaryota; kingdom Metazoa; phylum Chordata; class Lepidosauria; order Squamata; family Agamidae; genus Pogona; species Pogona vitticeps. The sequence continues at coordinate 63,161,899 of NC_135787.1, forward strand.
CCACCAGTAGCTGTTGTTCAACTCCCTTATTTTTTTTTTAAAAAAATAATTTTCAAATGGGAATGTTGGTGTGTTGGTATACTTTTGCCAAAAGGGCTGTGGGTTCTCCACCATTGAGGGTAACGCAAGGCGGAAACAAGGGAAAATGCCCTAGATCAATATGTGGCTGCCAAGGGTGTTTTGCTGACATACTGATCTATTTTAAAACGGGGGGGGGGAGGGGAGCTGAGAAATGCACAAAAAGAGGAAGGCATATGCCCCACTGCAGGGGTAGATGAACGTACTGCATCCAATTGAACTTAAAAATGTGGAATGGTCAAAAATTGTATGAACCACTATCACGGCATATATGTCACATGACTCCAATGCTCAACTCTACATGAAGCAGAAGATGTGAGAAAAACGATGGCATTTCTCTAGTGTGACTGTTGCCTCACTCACATTTCGTCAACAAGGATATAGCAGCTGCTGAAGGATCTACTGAAGTGTTGTCAGAATCAGCTGCTTGTTGCAGATGCTTGGGTCTGTTTTATCTCTTGAAAATATTAACAAGGTACATGAAGACTACATTAGATTGGACTCAGGGTGGGACCAACAGAGACCAGCTGAATGGGCTTTTGGCTAAATCAGTCAATACTTTTTAAAGAGAAAGTAGGGTTTTGAAGGAAGCAGTAGCTTCATTAGCTGAGTCTTGAAAAAGAATCCTGAAGAAACAGGGAGATCAAGCTATCTGAGATAGCTGGGTTGAGGAAGTGGGAAAGAACATATCACATAATTTACACACCACTGGACAAACTCACACAAACTGATGGTGCTCATCCATGGCATCTGTTCCAACTTTTTGCTGAAATGGATAGAACTTGTACAGAGGGCAGCAGTTATGTGAGTCCTCTGTAATGGTGAGGGCTGGGATGAAGCATCACAAATGTACCACCTATCTTCTTTATTTTCATAGTTCCAAAAGCTCAGTTGTGGTGCTGCAGCTTTGACACATTCTCCCTTCTTCCAAAAACAGGTTACTCGCCTTGTATTGCTTTGACATATTCTCACTATGACAGCTCAGAGTGTGACAAAGTGACAGCCTGTTGGGAATTGGCATTAATACACATATATTCCTTTTAAAGCAATGATTTAAAGTATTATCATGCTTAACTAGCAGCCTTTGGCAACGGAAAAGCATATCAAGTAACACAGCTGTCAGCTGCACTTTGACCAAGCGAGACCAGCTGTTAACAGCCAACAACTAACAGCTCCTCAGTATTGCTAGTACTTATCAAGTGATTCAAATAGCTTGCACTTAATGGTTGAGCCAGACCTTGGTGGCAATTAATGTGGTATTGAGCGTCTATTTCCAAACTGGTGGCTCCTCCATAGCAAAGTCTACTGCCAAATGCAAGAGAAGTCCTGTTTTGCAATTGGAATCTCATCAGGAAGAGCAGGGAGGAGCACACTAACCAAGAGGGAGTACAGATGTTTTGGTGACTGAGGCTAAGGATGAGATGGCACCACCATCCCCAGATACCAAGTGAATTAGTGGAATTAGTGGATAAATCTTAACCTCAGCAGTGGGAATCGGGATAGCATCTCCTACTGCACTGGAAGGCAACATGCTATCTCTAAGAGTGAAACAGCAATCTATCTTGCTGCCAAACACCTTCTGGCATGAGTTTAAGGTGTTGCTCGATGACTTTTAAGGCCATAAATGGCTTCGGACTTGGCTATTTGAAGGAGCACCTCTCCTCGTATAAACATACCTGATCATTAAGATCTGCTGGGGAGGTCCTTCTCTGTGTCCCAACATTGAGAACAGTTTGTTATGTGGAAACACTGGGTTGTGTGTGTGTGTGTGTGTGTGTGTGTGTGTGTGTGTGTGTGTGTGTGTGTGTGTGTGTGTGTGTGTGTGTGTGTGTGTGTGTGTGTGTGTGTGTGTGTGTGTGTGTGTGTGTGTGTGTGTGTGTGTGTAGGGGGGTATTTGTGCGCTGTAGTATCCCAATTGTGGAATGCCTTGGAGGTTCAATTGACACCAACATTAGCATCATTTTGGGAGCAAGACAATATATACTTATTTATCAGAGCCTTTGAGGGTTGAGGATTGTGGTCTGCGTAAGTTTTAGTGCAATGTTTTTTAATTTTTAAAAAATAGTTAAATGTTTTCATTGTGTGCTGTTTGATTTTAAATTGTTGAAATTATCTTATGTTTTAAAATTGTTTTATACAGCATTGTAACCTGCCCTGAGTTGCTGTGACAGAGAGTGGGCTATAACTGTTTAAGTAAGTAAAATAAATAAATACGTGCTGCATCTTCTACAACCTCACCATTGCTCCCTGTCCTCTCACATCTCCTATCTGAGGAATCTTCTTCACTCTGCCTAATAACAGAGCTGGCTTTAATACTGGCTTAACTGCAGAACTGCCAGGGACTACAGTACTGTGCTTTACATGTATGTACTGCTTGTTATCTATCCACATTAGTGAACTGGGTTCCCAAGTGTATGAAGAGCCTGCAGGGGTAGTGAAAATGTTTCTCTTCAGAGTTTTACCCTCCACACAAGAATGGTGACAAAGCTGGGGAGGGCAAGTGTGTTTAAATAAATTGGACTCCCAAAAACTTGAATAAGAATGGCTGATCTAGACAGAATATCTTGTGTGTTCATAACGGTGTGTTTGAGACATACATGGGATTTGTGCATTCCCATTTTGGTGGTTTAACAAGAAGAGCTGGAAATAGCCATGAACTCTTCCTTGCCTCCCAAAGGAGAGCATGCGATTTTGGGCAGCAGAAGATGGCAAAGCTTTGTAAGGTTGAAAACCACAAACATACAGTAGCTGCAGGAGAAGCTGGATGGAGCTGAAGTAATTATGTTTAGAAGAAAGCCTTCCCCCCCTCCCTGCCTGAGCTTCTGTGATGGGTAGCTAGGCTAGATCCGAGCACATGAGAGCCTATAACCTCCTGAAGGAGATGTTCACCTACCCTTTCAGAGAAATGGCTGACTTTGCTGGCCTTAAAAAAAGGCAGTAGGATCTTACGTGGATGAAAGCCAAGGGAACTGCTTAGTGCACCTGAGCTAAGGAGCATAAACCAACTTCTTTTGCACTTAATGAGAACATCTTTAGAGCTAGTCTGAGTATAACAACACAATCCAAATTCACAGGTATGCCATCTGTAGTATTTTTTTTGGAATGGTCACAATCCTCTTGTGCTGGCACAGTTTCCTTGTGCTGGCTGATGTCACATCTGCATCTACCAATGCAGATCCTACTGCCTTTTTTAAAGGCCAGCAAAGTCACCACTTCTGTGGTGGTTCAGATCAGCCAGCAGAGGAGCCAAAAAACAAACAACAACAACAACATCATCAACAACAAGAAAACATAAGGGGAAGAACAGGGGACAAGGAACTGAGTTACACCAGAGCCAAACCCCTCCTAACTCATTCACTCACCCATTATTCTGACGCAAAATTAGCCCAGGATCAGAGTAGACCTCAGTAATTTTTAACATCCCTAGGTATCCCATAGTCTGTGAGAGGTTTCATGTCAGCACCACATTGGATGGCCTAGTGCCAGCTTAGCCAGCCCTCAGCCATTTTGACTAGTCAGGATCGTGCTCAAAGTCTTAGGATATTTGGAACTTGAAATTAACTTACATTTGATTACATTATCAGTCTTGGTACTTCATGGTTAATAGAAACAAAAACAAACAGATTTACTTAGAGTACATCTTTGTGTGTTTTCCTTTTATCTCTCTCTTTGGAGTACAGAAAATGGGGGAGGGAGGAAAGGTGGCTAGCAAAGGAAACAACAAGAAGGAAGGGGCAGTCTCTAGGACTTGCGGGTGATGGGGAGAACCCCACTACAGTGGTGCCTCGCAAGACGATGTTAATTCGTTCCATGAAAATCGCTGTCTTGCGAAAACATCGTCTTGCAAAATGAGGTTTCCCACTGGAATGCATTGAAATCTATTTAATGCGTTCCAATGGGGAAAAAACCATCTTGCGAAGCATCAGTCTAAAAAAAAAAACCAAAAACACCCCGTTTTGCGAAGCATAGATCCAAACATTGTCTTGCGAAAATCGTCCATAGGAAACACCATCTTGCAAATCGTAACAGCGATTGCAAAAGCCCATCGTCTTGCAGATTAATCGTCTCGCAAGGTAATCGTCTTGCGAGGCACCACTGTATAGTTAAATTTGTGCAGGAAGTCCTTGGGAACTAGAAACAAACAAAGCATGCTCCCCAGTAGCATTTAGTGTTAAAGAAGAAGGATGCAAGAATATAGATGTTTTTTTCTGCAACAGAAATCCCTGTATGTTAGTAGAAATGCAGCTGGCTGGAAAGATCAGTAAGTTAAGTATCTGGCTACGGAACCATAGGTTGGGAGTTTAATTTCCCACTGTGTTTCCAGGGAGAAGCGTCAGCCTGTGTGACCTTGGGCAAGCTGCACAATCTCAGGAAACCCCCAGAAGAAGAGAATGATAAATCACTTCTGAGTATTCTCTACCTAGAAAATCCTGCAAAGGTTCATTACAAGTCAGAATTGACTTAACGACACATGATGATTATTATTAGCAGAAGTGCTGTTGTGCTAGACCAGCACAATCTTCTTTTGTTGGCTAATTCCAGAGATATGCTGGCAGAAGGACCAGCCAACAGAAGAGCCAAAGCAGTGTAGGAGAAGGGACAGAGTATGGGAGAAATGGAGTTATGCCAGATGCACACTTCTTCCAGGGACACACCCACTGTGGTGGCAAAAAGTTGGGGTGAAGGTAGTCCTCATTAATTTCCAACATCCCAAGGCAGAGAGGGCTTCAGATTCAGCATGGCTTCCACTGCCCTCATGTCACCTGAGCTGGTGCTTGGGAGTATGGTTTTAAGAAGTAGCAACTATCTAGATTCTCTGGACTATTTGGAAGACAAAGAGTTCGAAGAGTGACAATCTCCAGTTACAGTGAATTTTTTTTGAAGCTGGATTGGCAAATTAAGAAAAGTTGAAATGAAAATTAATCAAAGGCTTGAACTTAGGGACAGTAAATGGAAGATGGTATTAGATCAGAGAGATAAGAAGTTTGGGGAATACTGTTCACAGAAGCAAAAATTGTTGGGTGATGAATTAAATGCAGTTATAAAGTAGAATAATTGCTTTGGGAAAATGTTAATGAACAGGATCAAAAAACTGAAGTGATAAAAGAAAGTCAAGAATAGCTAGTATAGGTGAAGGGAACCGATATCAAAGGAGTTGAGGGATTTAAAAATAAAGAATACAAGTTGGAGTTAGATAAAACTGATTTAAAATTATAGGAGGTACAACATGAAACACATAAGTACAGCTTGAAACTAAGAGGTATCCCAGAGAAAATAGTAACTGAAAAGTTAGGTGAATTTTCTTCCTACTAGTTTACAGACATATTTAGAACTAAAATGCCCTTCCAACTGTAGGAATAGAAACTTTAGTTGGACAGGAGCAACAAACAAAATGAATAAACAAAGAGATGTTTCAGTAACGACCTTTCAGACTTTAAAAACATTTAGATCACCTAATTTGGGAACAAATTCAAGTAAGGTATGCAACACTTTTACAGACAAAACAGGTAATTATAGTATAATAAATGTTTCTTTACATGAGCATGGTTATTCTTTTGTTAGTGTTTTCTTTTATTTGACCAGAGAAAAGAGCTGGGTATCGACACTGTATCTGAATGATCATGTCTTGTGGTTAAACAATATGGTTTCTATTCCAATTCAGTCTGGAACCTAATTCAGCAGTTTTGATTTGCCTCTGCTTTTGTTTGGACACATTTGGATCTAAATGTGAATCAAAATTCAGAAACCCAAAGTTTCATGCTACACGCAGGCTTATTGGGGTTTAACCTCAACAGTTAGGCCCAGAGATGGCAGTGCTAGCCAGCTTTGTTGTTTCACAGGGCTCTTGAGAGGTGTTGAGGGACTATGTTCTGCCATGTAAGCTCCCACCTAGGGAGTTCACATGGCAGAAAGGGGCCTCTTAAGTCCTAGTCAAACACTATCCATGATACCACAATGACTGCATTTAATGTAAGCTATAATATATTTAAACTTTATTTGTGTGTGATGCTTAACTATATTTTTGACATATGCAGGCGCGCACGCACACACAGAGAGAGTACTGAAACATGACGAGAGGAAATTAGATTGAAAGTAGCATCAGAAACCAAAACTTGATGTAAAGCAGAGTCAGAAGAGGGAGTATGAAGAGAGTAAGGAGGGAAATGCCATCGGCTGCCATTAAAATAATACTGAGATCAAAGCACGCACCCACCCAAATAAGTAATTACAGATTAAGGGAGGGTGGTCCTAGATTTGGAAAAGCTAGGTGAGGCCACAGTTGATATAAGGAAGAATGAAGGAAGGAGAAATACAAGCTACAGTAAACACAAAATTACCACAAGCTTCCAAAAAAGATCTCTCAACAACTTTCCTCCTGCTGAGAAATGAGAGAAAAAAAGAGTACACTCTTCATTATCCCTCCTCCCACCAAGCACTGTAATTGGAAAGTGCTGTTGAGATTTTTTTGCCCAGACTGGAAGTGAGATTGGTTAATGGATAGGGACCAACTCTGCTCCTCCCTGACATTTTCCGGTTACAGTGCTGTTTTGCCACATTATGGAGCCACACCTTGTCTGGCTTCCATTTACGGTTCCCCTTGCCTTTGATTTAAAGCCATGTTGACGAATCCAAGCTGGATTCATCTGAATTGACTTTTGGAGTGGTTCTAAATCAGTTGTACTGCTCACAGTGGTTTCACAGCATGTGAGACAGAATCAGAAAGGTTGCTCAGCCTTTCAGACAGGAGTTTGCTCTGTGGCTGTAATAGCATAGGTCAGCAGTTGTACCTGTGACACAATGGATCTACAAATACTCTTGCCTCAAGTAAAATGAAAACGATTGAAATCAAAGGGCACCCACAGGATGAATTGTTAACCATTATAGCAGTGGGTCAAAAGCAACTGCAGTGTTAAAAAGGATATTCACCAGATCTGAAACTTTGTAAGAAAGCAGTTCAAGAAGTACATTCTGGAAAACAAAATGTGTAACTCATCTTCAAGATGCCCTTTTCTTCCTTGTAGGTTTCATTTATCCTTCCAATACTCAGACAACCACAAGACAGAAACGTAATTAGCCAGGAATAGTTCTTTTTAACTGTTCTCCCTCAGGTTAAAATCTTGAAACATTTTCAGTAACAACTGCAAATAACTTATCTGACACGAAGCAAAACCAATGTGGTCTAAATGTAAGGTGGTTCACTCTACTGTTAAAGAAACACTATGTTTTACTATGGCAACTCTACAATTAACAAGTCAATATCTTGCTGTGTGGAATCAACCCATATCTTGTCACACACACTGATCATTTCCCTCTCCCAAGCTTTCTGCACATGCTGTGCTAAGGAAATGGAGATTCTGGTCTCAGACTAATTTGTGATATGATAGGGCATCCTTTGGCCTGCCACATGTTTTCGACTAAACCTCTCCCGTATTCTCTTACTATTGGCCATGGAGGCTAGGGCTTCTGAGATTTGTAGTCCAGAATATCTGGAGGGCTAAGGATCCTTCATCTCTAATTTGTGAACAAGTGTGCACTGATATTAAACCAGTTAATATACTCTGTTTATCCATTCTTTTTCTTGGACATTGTATTTAGAGTTGTTTTTACTAGTCAGGACAGGATCCACTGTATAATGAGAGTCAACACTATCAAAGTGGCAACTCTGAACTTAGTTCTTCCTCTTTTCTCTGCCAGGGGAAAAAAAAGGCTAGATCCATAGCCTCTCTCTTCCCTTCTAGGTCCCAGGATTGAATCTGTTATTTACAGTACATAGGTCCATTACCTACAGAGGTAATTTTATATGTCAGCCTCATTCTACATCATCCTGAAGGTGACTTAAGGAATTCCTTCCCATTAAAACCAACACAGGGAGAAATAGATACCTGTCTAGTAAAAAACACTCCACCTCCCACCCTCCCCTGCATTGGTCAGAAGGACCTTGGAACTGCGAGTTTGTTTGCCACTTTATTCCCTCCCCATGATTTAGAATTTTCTCTCTGTGATGCTGGAAACCTCAGACCAAAATAGTACAGTAATGGTACATATGGGCCATTTTGTAATAGATTTTATTTTCCGTGAATTGTCATGAGTTCTGTGTGAGACAGAATGGTAAACCCACTTCAAATCTGATTCTTGGTGTTTGCTTGAAAAATGACTTTGTAGAACGTTCTTATGGAATCCATGGCGAATACGCCTGGTTCCATGTCACATGCCACTAATTTTATCCATGACTGATGAGAAAAGGGCCAGTCATTCTAAATGTATATTTAAAAATATAACACATCAAAAAGAACCAGCAGCTTTGATCTCAGATATAATTGACTGCACATGAGGAAAAATTCATTCCTACAAATGACTGGTTCTCAGTTTTGCTGTAAACAATTGCGACACATGAATGGCTGATTGTTTCTTGGACGCAGAAAAACACAGGAACCTATGAACAACCTGCTAAGGAGAAAACAAATGCATAGAGTAAGTAATGCTATAACGATTATGTCCAGAGGTCAAACTAGGTGATACATTCTGCACATATTTGGAAATGGGGCTCCATTAAATGGTGGAAACAGATTAGCTGTTTGTTGTAGATGGAGTTGGGGATGGGGACCCCTGCCCATCTCAGGTGGTGAAAAGTCTTGTGTCAGCTTTGCACCAAAAAGAAAGAAAGAAAGAAAAAGAAAAGCAAAGAAACACACACACTCTCCTACACAATCATAGAATCAGAGGTGTGTGTAGTTAGAAGACACTGCAAGGCTTATCTAGTCTTACCTCCTGCCACTGCAGGAATCCAGAATTAAAGTATCCCCAGCAGAAGGCCACCAAAGCTATAGCTAAACACTTCCAAAAAAAGAAATTCCATCACCTTCCAAGGTAGTCCCTTCTACTGTTGAACATCTTATATCATTAGGAAATTCTTCCTCATATTTAGACAGAATCTCCATTCACTTAATTTGAATCCATTGGTTTGGGCCCAACCTTGTGTGAAACCTTTGCTCTTGTTTTTTCTGAAATGTGTCAATATTTATCCCCACCTCATGGGAAACTGCACATGGACATTTAAACTTACAGTATTAATCATTTGTCAATATGTGGTGATAGACAGTGAGAGGCATGAAGGTTTGAGAATTTCAAATCAAGATTCAGATTCAGATTTCAGATTCAACTGGAAGCCTTTTTAAATAGTCCAAGGTAAATGAATCTCTTTTCTAATTTTGGGGTTGGGATCCAAACCAAATCTTAAGGTCAATGCACACTCCAGGAATGTATTCACAGATCAGATTTGTGTCTTATTATTGTTTAGAGCTGCTACACCCAAAGCCATAATGATGTCCAACACCTAGTAGAACAGGAATAACTGGGTTGGGGTGGGAAGCCATCCAAGAAAATTGTTGTCGTCATTGTCATCATTATCGTTCAGCTATGTCATTACTAGAGTGTTTCCTTTTCCAAATTTCCACATTCTTTTTTGAAAACCACGGCCTGTTGGCTTTGCCTCATAATAACATTTCATAGTTTCTCCATTTTCAGTGAGAGTCCAAGTTTTGCATTTACATTGTTCTAGTAGCTTTGCAGCAGCCTGTCCTGGTTCCTCAACAGGGTCTGTTGAGCCCTGTAGCCCATTTGTCACCAGAGGCCTAGGGGCTATAGCATCTGACGTGGCCCTTGTTGACCTGGGCGATAACTGATCCGGTATGGATTTCTGTTTATTTCTTCTCATCCTAATTGATGGTTCCACACAGTTGGTCTGGCTTCTTAGCTCAGGCCTGTCTGGCTTGGGAAGCCCTTCAGCATAGCTCTCAACCTCACTGAAGCATGCAAGCCTCAACAAGGCCTGTGCCCATGGAGGGGATTAGTATTATTATTATAAACTGTGTCACACCTAATCTGTGAATATCTAAAGATTGCACAAACAGATTACAGAATTAAAAATGATAGAATGGCAAAATTAGTGCACTGGGCCCTATGCAAAAAAATATGACTTGCCAGCCTCCAAAAACCAGTGGGAACATCAGGTAGAGAAGTTGTCAGAAAATGAGGAAGACAAGATTTTGTGGGATTTCTGGATCCAAACTGATAGACACCTTGAACATAACATACCAGACATAGTGGTTATAGAACAAAGATCATTGACATTGCAATTCCTGGAGATGCCAGACTTGAAAATAAAGAACTGGAAAAACTAACAAAATACAGAGACCTGGCAATCAAAACATCTCGCCTCTGGAAGAAGCACACTTCAGTGGTCCTGGTAATCATCAGGGCTTTGGGAACAATATCAAGAAATTTCACACAGTACTATAAGCAGTTGCAGATCTCAGAAATCACACCATCAGAGATATAAAAAAATCAGCAATATTAGGAACAGCATAATACTGTGCCAGTATTTCACAGACACTTAGGTTTTTGGTTAAAACTTGTATCTGTTATGTAATACCAGTCAATGTTTTTATAATTTCGATTGACTGTGCCTGGTGTTTTTTCATCATCATCATCATCATCATCATCATCATCATCATCATCATCATCATCATCATCATCTTAAAACAGCAGATCTGGAAGGGACCCTATGGATCACAGAGTCCTGCCCCTGTCAAGGAGGCATAGTGGGGAATTGAACTCTGTAGATCTAAACCACTGAGATATCCAGCAGTTCAGTTCACTGAGTTATCCAGCATATCTGGTGCTCTACACCACTCTAAGCATAAGTTCATGGTCTTAGGTTTGGTCACTATTTGCCATCCATACAACTAAATAGTAGGAGACCCCTCCATTCAGCATCAAAAATAAGTATTTCATGTACAGCACCATTTATCTTTCAAGCTGGGTGTTTATTTGTTCTTCATTGTGCTCCTATCAAAAGGCTTTATGCAATCAGATGGAGGTCGAGAAACATCTGCCACAGTAGGTAACAAAGAACAACAAATGTTGTTGGTTAAAGAGAGAGTTAGGCTGACTGTTGGTTAGACAATCTTTTTGGCAGATAAAGCCACCTATATAATATTTCTGAACAGAAAATGCATTTGTCTTAAATGGGTTCCATTCCCAAATAAGTTTGAAATGGCAGTGGGGGATGGGGAGGAAATTTAATGGATAATTAATTTGCAATGAACCGTTTCACCAATGTTTAAATTATTAAAGGCTTTGCACAATGCTTTGAAGATATACCACACAGTATAATTGCTGTGTATTACCTTTTTTTTATTCTTTCGCCTCCCTGAAGGATTCATGCAAAGATTTTACCTTCCAAACAGGAAGTATATATAGGCCCTTTAAGTCATGAAATAATGTAATTGCTTTATAATTCTGCAAGTGGAGCCACTTAATTATAAAACACAATCCAGAGCCAAGAAGTAAAGGAAAAGGACTTCATTGGATTTACACATGGCTTGCTGTTACTCCCTCCATCTTAAAGAAAATAGACTAAGAAAGTTTTGAAGCAATGAATAAATAGTTCTTCAGAACCATTGTGCACATTAGATAAAGTGGAGCAAGGAGAGTCCTCTGTGTTAATTTTTGGGTGTGACTAGACAGCAATAGAATCAGGCCAACCAGGGTCCCTTTGGACTGATCTTTGCATCCAAAAGCAAGGACCAGGTGATTTGGGGGCAGAAAACCACAAGTGACCTTATTTAGCCCATTTCCCTCTGTGTCCTCTGCACTCTCCCACACTTTAAGGGAGTGGAAAAAAACTTTGATTTTATACATACATACATACATACATACATGCATACATACATACATACATACATACATACATACATACATACATACATACATACATACATACATACATACATACATACATACATACATACATATGTATATATGTGTGTATGTATAAATGTATGCATATATATATGTATGTATATATGTATACAGTATATGTATGTGTATACATACACACACACGTATGTATGTATGTATGTATGTATGTATGTATGTATGTATGTATGTATGTATGTATGTATGTATGTATGTATGTATGTACAGTATGTATGTAAGTGGCATGCTCCTGAATTTGTTTGACCCCCCAATTGATTCAGCATGAAGATGAAGATAGAAAACAGAATGATCCTATCTACAATTAACAAACAACAGCTTCTGCCAGGGATCCACAAAGATATGAGTAGGCATGGACAAAATCGGGATGGTTTGTGATCACCAGAATGCCATTTGATCACCAGAAAAAGGAGCAAAGCATCCCATTCCCAAAGTGGTCTAAACCATGTACAAAGTGCTGTCTGATTACAAACTTGCTTTTCTTTAATGGAACTCTTTAACACAAGGGTGGACAAGTGATGCTCCTACCCTCAAAATAAAACCCAAAGACTATCAAAAAATTTTTTACAGAGGCACATGGCGTATGAATAATAGAAAGTAGACCTTCATATACCTCTTCCTCTACCTTTCAGAAGGATCCTAATCCCTCAATAACCAGCGTTTTTCTTTTCAGCCTCCTGACAGAAGCTAAGAAAGAAGACCTAAGCTTGGGTCCCCTCACCTATCTATAGATAAGCCTCTGAAATGGCTGTAATCCGTGTGTGTGCTGAGGTGGAACCTGGTGCTACAAAATTTGATGCTATAATCCCATTTGTTCAAGAGATGAAATGTTCTGGGGTACGGCACTTACCCTGACTATGCAAAAGCCTTTGACTGTATGGACCACAGCAAACTATGGCAAGTTCTTAAAGAAATGGGAGTGCCTGACCACCTTATCTATCTCCTGAGAAACCTATATGTGGGACAGGAAGGAACAGTTAGAACTGGATATGGAACAACTGATTGGTTCAAACTTGGGAAAGGAGTACGACAAGGCTGTATATTGTCTCCCTGTTTATTTAACTTATATGCAGAATACCTCATGAGAAAAACTGGACTGGGGGAAGCTCAAGCTGGAATTAAGATTGTCAGAAGAAATATCAACAACGTCAGATATGCAGATGATATCACTCTGATGACAGAAAAGGAGGAGGAATTAAAGAACCTCATCATGAGGGTAAAAAAGGAGAGCGCAACAAATGGTCTGAAGCTCTACATAGAAAAAACCAAGGTCATGGCCATTGGTCCCATCACCTCCTGGCAAACAGAAAGGGAAGACACGGAGACAGTGACAGATTTTTCTTTCCTGGGCTCCATGATCACTGCAAATGGTGACAGCAGCCATGAAATTAAAAGACACCTGCTTCTTGAGATGAAAGTGATGACAAACCTAGACAACATCTTAAAAAGCAGAGACCTCACCTTACCGACAAAGGTCTGCATAGTCAAAGCCATGGTTTTTCCAGTAGCGATGTATGGAAGTGAGAACTGGACCACAAAGAAGGACAACTGCCAAAGAATTGATGCTTTTGGTGCTGGAGGAGACTGGAGAGTCCCCTGGACTGCAAGGAGATCAAACCTATCCATTTTGAAGGAAATCAACCCGAGTGCTCACTGGAAGGACAGATCCTGTGAGAAGAGAAGACTCGCTGGAAAAGACCCTGATGTTGGGAAAGAGAGAAGGCAAGAGGGACGACAGAGGACGAGATGGTTGGACAGTGTCATCGAAGCAACCAACATGAATTTGACCCAACTCCGGGAGGCAGTGGAAGACAGGAGGGCCTGGCGTGCTCTAGTCCATGGGGTCACGAAAAGTCAGACATGACTTAACGACTAAACAACAACAGCAGCACTTACCCAGTTTTAGCTACCCAGCTTTAGCTGCCTCACCAGAGGCTTATGGAATTTTACAACATTGGGGTTTACATACGGATGATATTCAGAGCAAGCCTAACTGGAAAATGAGCTCTACAGAAAACCACACCCCCTACCCCTCAACAAGCTCCTGCATCCCTCGTGTCCTACTCCCACTGAAAATTAACTCTGTTGTTTCTTAGGCTAGAACAGTTATTTGGGGTAACCTATGATTGTAAGAACAAAATCTTTAACTAATGCAATGTCTGAATATAACAACATGAGCTCCTCTCACCTGCAGGAGTATATAATTTTCTTTGCCTTGTTTGGTGATTGGTTTTCAGGACATATACACAGGGTTTATTTATTTATTTATTTTTGAAAGTCTGATTTCACATATGTTGAAAGACTGCCTCAGTTCCTTCTCTGCAACATTATCATGCTTTCACCTGTAATTACACATGATATCCAAGGTCTGCTTTTGACCTAAAAGGTACCCAGATTCCCACCATTTTTATTTCAACATTTAAGAGTTGTAGATGGAGAACGAGTGACAAGCACATCACCTTTCAGGGATTTCGTTCAACCAATCAAAAGACTTTAGGAAAAGGGCCTACCCATCAGTTCTCTATGGGACAGACTGCTTTTAGCAATTTGCAGATAAATCACCATGTTAGGGTGTGATCCAAGAATGGGATAAAGATTGCATTGGATAGCACTGAAAGGTCACTTGCTGGCTGTTTTCTTTAAAGTCATTCTTTAAAGTGACTCTTCCATCCAAATGCAATCAGGTCTCAATTGCACCAGTCTATACAAAAGGAAGGAAGGAAGGAAGGAAGGAAGGAAGGAAGGAAGGAAGGAAGGAAGGAAGGAAGGAAGGAAGGAAGGAAGGAAGGAAGAAGAAGGCAAAAGAACAGCCCTGGTGCTGGACCAAGAAGGTCTTGACTGGGCATGGAGAAGGGTCAACCTAGTTCACAGTGTTGTGTATATTGTCTGATTGCTGGCAAATGCAGTGAACCAGGCTGTGCCCTGGGCAAAAGGTAATCTAAAGAAGATTCAGACTGCTCTTCAGGGCTGTGACTACATAGGTAAATAGTACAAGATCAGTTGCGGAAGCAAAAAAGATGCATTTGAATTTTTAAAACTAATCACATAGGGCAATTTGAATCAGCTCAGCCCTTGTTTTTTTTTTATTTATGAAGCACCATTTTTCCCTGCCACTGGGTGTTTCTATTTTTTTCCCCCCAAGCTGGAGTGATTTGAAGGATGTTTTCCTCGTATGATCAGTTGTTTCATTTCCCAAAAGATGAGGTTGTTGGTGCTATTCTGGTGACCTACTAAGTTGGGTGTGATGTTTTGAACAGTGGGAACAGCCACCTGCACAATTTGCCCCCCCCGGAGTCACCCCAAACTACATATTTTAATTTAAAAAATTACTGAGTTTAGCGCTAGATCATTTTACCATATCAATATATTATTTTAGTGGTAGATCACCTTTGCATTATGAGAGAGAGAGAGAGAGAGAGAGAGAGAGAAATAGATATGAAATAGAAAACTCAGATGAACTGCAGCACACTGTTATGCTTCTGCACTATGTGTGTATGTGTTTGCACATTATGGAGAACTTTGGAAAACTGTCCCTTTTCCCCTAACACCATGCAACAGTTTTAACTATCCGTAGGCTTTACAATGAACCATGAAAGTTGAGCTGAAGATCAGCAGAGGGAGGGATCAAAGAAAGGGCTGTGGCACAAATCAAATCACATTGGCTTGAGGGACCAGTGTGGCCAATACTGTAGCACCAAAACAATCCGCAGTCTCCATGTGATCACGCAATCTGAACAGAAGTGTAAAATAGGCTGTAAAAGTATAAAATCACTCCAATTCAGCTTGCTAGCAGAGTCCCAGCCTCTCTTTTAGTGAAACCGAACCAAACCACAAGTATTATGGTACTTTTAAGGCTGAGATTTACTTCAGTGCAAGCTGTAGAGAATTACACTCCACTCCGTCAGATACATTATTTATCACTGATACAGTTACACGTCACTTGTAATTTCTCCATCAAAAGACCTGCCTTCTTTTCCAGGGCTACTGCTGGAATCGCCAACGTTTTAAAATGGATGCCTGTAGGCAGCAGCAGGAAAAAAAAAGATTTTGCTCTAGGGCTGCATAGTAACAATGGCTTAACAGTAGTGGTGGTTGGTGTTAGTGGCACAGAAGCCACATAGAAGCCAATGATGGGCAGCATCATGGGTGACAGCCCGCTGATACTTTCCTTCTACTCTAGTGGTCCCCAATTTTGTGACAGCAGATGTTCTGGGACTAAAAGTCCCAGAAGCCTTCACCACCAGCTGTGATGGCCAGGATTTCTGGGAGTTGTAGTCCAAGAACATCTAGGGACCCAAAGGCCGGGAACCACTGCTCCACTCCCTCTCCCTCCTCACACAGCCTGTGATACTGGCAGTTAACAGGAGGGGGGTCACAAACAGAGCCTCTGTCTCTGGTAGGAAGCAAAAAATAGTTGGATGAGATGAACCTGAGATGGAGCAGCGCCCCAATTGCCAGACACCACAGTCTAGCCTTCTATGCATGGCCAAGTTGATAATGTACCTAGCTCACACTGGATCCCTGCAAACAATGTGCAGGTGCCACACTTTTTAATTTGTTCCATGAAGCAGCAGACTACCCCCTTCTAATATATTCATCAAGCATTGATGGTGCTACATCCACCTACAGCCAATCAGGAATGGCTTTTGAACTTTGGATTCTGATGCTCACTCCCTTTTTCTCACTATTTACCAGCAGTGGAATTGTTGTTGGATACCAAGTTATAGATCTTTGCAACAGCATCCTCTCTTTGACATCCTAGAGTTCTGTATCTTTTTGAGTGTGTAGGGCCCCAAAGTAGCAATATCCTTTTATGGTTTGGCTACAGTTGCATTCACAGTGTATAATGGTCAATTTGAAAGAGCAGGTATCCATCATGACAAGCCATACCTTGGTACTTATGATAAAAAGAGTCCAAAAATGCAGGCAACCTGATCAGCAAATGAGGAGCAGGTCTCTTTTAATGTGAATGGCTCTTAATTATCTATTCAAGGCCAAAGCAGCCTCAAATACCATTCATCACAACAAGGAAAGCTTGCAACAATGTATTGTTTTTGTGATAATGCATTTCCTTCTCTGCTAATGTGAAGATTGCATTCGAGCTCAGAGAGAACAGAGAAGCATGGGTTGGCAGATGATATCATAGTCATTGCTCCTTGTAAAATCTGAGGGCCTACATCCTCTGAGCCATTGCAGTACTATATACAGTTTCCTCCATTTCTGCAGTACAGTGGACCCTTGACTTACAGACGGCTTGACTTACAGACTTTTTGAGTTACAGACTTCTCTGGCCGCAAAATTTAGGTTTGACTTGCAGCCTGAGATTTGACTTATAGACCAGAAAAAAACAAAAATGGAACAAAAACGGCCTGTTACTGGATTAATCAGTTTTCAATGCACTGTAGGTCAATGGAGACTTGACCTACAGACTTTTTGACTTGAGAACCACCTTCCAATACGGATTAAGTTCTCAGATCAAGACCCCACTGTAATTAAAACATAGTCCTCCAACAGCAAATGGCCCACTTTTGGATATATCTTTATTTTTGACTTATATTTCCTTTTTTTTTTTTAAACTCTTCAGTTTAAAAAGTTGCTTCCACTTATACATGTTTTTGGTTATTGTTATCCTAAAAATTGGATCTGAAGTGTTTCCTGCCGGGAGGTGAGTGGTATCCAAGATATATAGGAAATGAAGAACATTGTTGAAATTCCTTTGAACAAATAGATCTTTTCAGAGAGAGAAATCCTCTTGGTACATTAAAGAGAAGTAGCACATTACTAGTACATTCTGCTGCATTGTTTATCATTAGACCATCGTTGCCCCCATTCTTCTAATTAATGATATGCTTTACACACACAATTCAGCTTTTCATTTGTCCTTGCCCCCCCCCCAAATAACCTTGAGCATGTTGTGTCACAAAATGAATAAATGGCTTGACAAATGCTTCCAGACACAACTCTGGATCATTTATTTCACACTCACGTTTTAACATAGTTATCGGGTGGTATTTTCTTCACTGCAAGAAGCAAAGAAGGAATTATCCTCTAGTGACAGTAATAAAACTGTTAGAGGCTGCAAAAGCTACACATACACTAGTGAATAACTGCATCAATATCTTACAGAATAGGCTATTTCAGCCCTCCCTCCATTTCATAGCCTATTTCCATTTCTGAACAGGTGTTACTGTTTGCCATTTAATACTGTAATTATATCTATATAAGGATCTCTGAAGAGCTCAAGTTCAATACAGATTTGTTTCATTTCATTTCAATTTTCTGCAAAAACAATAACAAAAATGTCTTATAGCATCTTTAAGGCTCACTGATTGATTATGCTCCCAGTTTTCACAGACTACAGTCCACTTCAGCAGGTGCAACATAGTCCATGCAAGCTATTCCAGGAGTGCACCAAGTGTAGATTTGAGCCGGTATTTAATCCCCAAGGCTGTATGGCCATATCCCAAGATTCCTCAGCCAAAATGCTATCCCCTAGCCAAAAAATGGTGTATCACTGCCCTTGGAAGCATCTTGGAGCTGTGATCTACTTTTTGAATAGATCATATAGGACCACTGCACTGTTGATCACACATACATACAAAAATCCCATTAAAAAGCAGTTTCTCTCTCTCTCCTCCCCCCCAATGTTTTGCCATTTTTTATGGAACCTGAAGATTCCAGAGGTAAGGAAAAAATAAATAAAAATAACCCTGGCTCTTGGACCCACCAAAGTTGTCCACCCTGGTTTATGCCATTATATATTTATTGTTCTTTAATAAAACTGCTGGCAGGGCTGATATTTTCAAATGCGCTGAGAATGACTTTCCTCACAGTTGGAAGGATAAGTAAATGAGCCTATCTGGTGACTCTTTACAAGCAGGCTGGCTCATCTAAAAGAGATGATCCAAGTTTGAAGCTGTTTAGGGCTTTAAAAGTAGATCAACACTTCCAGCTGGGCCAAGGACCAACCTAGAAGGCCATGAAGCTGATGCAAGTAGAGAGTCATGTCCTCTTGGAAAACGAGCTGCAGCATTTGGGATGCTTTTCAACAGTAGTCCTCTGGCATATTTTGGTCACCTGACCTTGATGTCACTGTGGCATAGACTCATTCTCTGTAGTTATGGGTGTAGCTTTTCAGACAGAACACAACTAAGTACTAAGTGTATTCTTGAAGTACTAAGTCGTGAGATATGAAGATAAGCACCACATTATACTTCAGGGATTACCAAAGATTTTACTTGAGGTGAGATTGATTTCTGAGTTCTCTCTATCTCCCTCATTCAGTAACAAATACCTTGCCAACTCCAGCCATGAAACATGAGTCTCTTTGAGTTAGCCCACACCCTGAACTACTTAATTGGCGAAGAAAGCAAACAGTATATGTTTAGTCATGCTACAGTATGCCAGAATTGCATCAGATTTCTGCCTCCTTGAGGGTCAAACACAATCTCAGTTTCAACCTTGAAACAGACCTTTCTCTCTTTTCCACCTTTTTTTTGACTTTCTCAGTATTTTTAGTTGTGTGTCACTCTGTATGCATATATGTACATAAGTGTGTGCATGTAAACACATACGTATGAATGGTGCTTTTACGTTCAAGTCTTTCCTGACTGAGGAAATAGGTTTTAGAAACATAACATTTGAACAATTTGTATATCTTTTAAAAATATCTTTAATGCAATTAATACTACACAATAATATGACAACTAAAGAGACATAAACAAAATCTGCCTATGTGAGAGCCCAGTTGACTCAAAAGGCTAAATTTCTACACATCCTTGTATGCAGGTTGTCTTTCAAAAGCTGTCTGTGTCATGAAATTTCTTTTTATGTTGCCCTTCCCATGGAAAAGGTCTCACAGTGTCTGCTACATTTCCTGTTGAAGAGAACAGTACCTATCCCCATTTTGTTGTTGTACCGTTTCAATTCTGCAAGCTCATCTAGGTTAGTAATGACTGAAAATCAGGATTTCCCCATCGTTCTGAATGTGTGGTTAGATCAGCACTCAAAGTTGCACACCCTGACCCCATGCAAACACATCTGTGAGGATATGCCTATGACGTTCCCACACTGAGGATGCGTAGGAATGTCATAGGCATGACTGCATCCAAATTAGCAATGACCAAGTTAGTAATTTAACTGCCTTGGTCACCCTGTACGAAGACCTTTGCCAGAGAGAGACAGGGGAAGTGCGACTCTGTTGATATTCCTTGACCTCTCAGCAGCTTTCGACACCATCGACCACGGTGTCCTTCTGGATAGGCTGGCTGGATTGGGAGTTGGGGGCACCGCTTTACGGTGGTTCTGCTCCTTCCTGGCTGACCGTGTCCAGAAGGTGGTGCTGGGGGACAGTTGCTCTGCCCCATGGTGTTTATGTCATGGGGTTCCTCAGGGCTCAGTACTGTCCCTCATGCTGTTCAACATCTACATGAAACCGTTGGGAGAGGTTATCAGGAGGTTTGGGCTGAGGAGTCAGCAATATGCTGATGATACTCAGCTCTACCTCTCGTTTTCCACCAATCCAGGTGAGGCGGTTTCTGTGCTAAATCCATATCTGGACCTGATAATGGACTGGATGAGGGTTAATAAATTGAAACTCAATCCAGACAAGACGGAAGTGCTGTTAGTGGGTGCTTCGCTGGACAGGCTGGAGGGCCATTTCCCTGACCTGAATGGGGTTACGCTTCCCCTAAGGGACAGGGTCCACGGCTTTGGGGTGCTCCTGGACCCCAGTCTAACACTGGAAGCCCAGGTGGACTCGGTGGCCAGAGGCGCCTTCCTTCAGCTGCGGAAATTATATCAGCTACAGCCCTACCTGGACGAGCGGAGTCTCATGACAGGTACACATGCACTGGTAACATCTCACATAAATTACTGCAATGCGCTCTATATGGGGCTGCCTTTGAAGACGGTCCAGCGATTGCAGCTGGTCCAGAATCAAGCTGCGCGGCTGGTGAGTGGTGCGGCCGCCAGGGAACATATCAAGCCAATTCTCTTTAAGTTACATTGGCTACCAGTTGCTGCCTGAGCCCAATTCAAAGTGCTTGTTTTGAAATATAAAGCCCTAAACGGTTTGGGCCCTGGATACCTGAAGGACCGCTTCCTTCCATATGAACCTACCCGGCAGTTAAGATCTAGCCAGGGGTCCCTTTTGAAAGAGCTGTCCCTCAAGGAGATAAGATGGAGGGCTTGTAGAGAAAGGGCCTTTTCGGCAGCTGCCCCCAGACTATGGAATGCCCTCCCGACTGAGATTCGTCTGGTGCTGACGCTGATGACATTTCGGCGCCAGGCCAAAACCTTCCTGTTCCAGAAGGCTTTTAATCGAAATAATATCAGCTGTGGGTCTGATGGCAATTTTTAGAGTATATATATTTAATTGCATTTTAATTATTTTGCCCTTTTATTTTGCCTTTTCATTGTATTTTAAATGTTGTAAGCTGCCCAGAGAACTTCGGGTAGTGTGGGCGGCATATAAGTTAAATAAATAAATAAATAAATAAATAAATAAATAAGGACTCAGCAAAAGATGGTGCACAGCCTTAATGGAAACAAAAGCCACTTGATGAGCTTTCTGTGCAATATAAAGAAGAGCTGACAGCAAGTTAGACCATTATTAATACAGACACTGAAAGTGGAGGGGCAGTGAGTAGTGCCTCTCCTGAGATCCAGAGTAATCTGAAGAAAATAACAAACAGATAAGGAACAGAGCCATGAAGAGGAGAGAAAAGATGGATGCAAGGGAGATGATGGATGCACCCAGTTTGAGCATCCACCAAACTTTAGCTAGAAGCTCCCAGTTCAGCCATATGAAGAACAAACAATTGAGCTTAAAAAATTAACAACTCTTAACGGTCACATTGCTTATTTCTGGTGTGAGCCATAGTCCCATCTCAATCTCCAGCATATTTCAGGTGGAGGGGTCACTTTTCAGTATGGTTAGGCAGCACTGTCATGCTAGTCACTGGGCAGTCCTCTACTGATAGCTTCATTGGGAGGTGAAGTTCTGTTTGGGACAGGAAAGCAGAAGAGAGATTCAAGCTCAGAAAAGCTGAATTTGAACATTTTGACTTTGACCCTAGAAACAGGGATTCTGCTAGAAGCGGTTCACAAGTTAACAGCTGATGTGCCAAGAGAGGAACGTAAGCATATGAGAAATGTATACAATTAATTAGTTACATCAGTTAATTATGAACTATTCAGATGAGAAATGAAGAGAAATCAAATGGATCATCAAGACCAGAGGCAGAAAGAAGCTTGACTAGAACAGAAGAGCAAGTGAGAAGCTTTAAAGGAAGCGCATTATAGAAATAAGAGGATCCAGGAGGAAAAAAGAAAACCTTAACAATAAAAATGGACTCAGTGAATAAAATGGTTAAAGACAGGATATAATTGGTACAAAACGGCAGGAGAATATTAATGATCAAAAATCAGTAATCATTAAAGAAAATGTAGATAAGATGTTTCATAGATTATATATGATTTACTGATGATACACAGTGCTAACAAAATTCTAAAAAAGATTCAAAATATTTTTAAATAGTGTGGGAAACAAAACACAAGAGGAGACTTTTATTATGTTTGGTGGATATATTGGGAATAATTTCATAATTAGACTTGAAAAGCCTGGAAAGCATAGACAAAAAAAGAATGTGAAGGTCCAACTAGGGAAAAGATAGATTAGCAAATATAGTAATACTGCAAAATTTGTTGTTTTTTTCTTTTTATCTTTCTAGTATGATTGTATAAGTTGATGTAAATGCACTATCTCACTCTCCGGAATTTTACCTTTCCTTATCCACACCTACCCCTCCAACCCTAAATCACCTTACCCAATATCCTACCCCCATTGAGAAGAATTAAAAAAAATTAAATTAATTATTAACTATTAATAAATAAGTGATTATTTCAGGCATTACATTTAAAAATGAATTTTAAATTGCTAAAACATGGCCAATGTCGATTACCCCCTTAGTAGTTAATTTTGAATAGCATGAAACATTAAGTGTTGCTTAAAAGATAACATTGCTGGCATTTAATGGTTAAAATAAGGCATTTTCTATTCATTGCGGATATTTTTAATGAATTAAAGATAATAAAATAAAATCTTTTGAGTTTTCCCCCCAGAATTGTGGATAATTCCAATTTTAAAAGCGGTTTTCCGTGTGAGAGAGGAGACTCTGGGATTTAGAGACAAGACTCCCTGGCCTGCGGAACTAATTGTGTGGTTCTTTGAATCCTTCCTATTGATTCTGAAGAGCACATTCTTATTTTCCATGCTGAACCTCTGGGGAGTTGGAGCTCCTCTGAGATCTAGCACCACAACAGTTTTGTAAATACAGTGGTGCCCTGCATAGCGAGGTTAATCCGTTCGCTATGGGGAAACATTGCTATACGGAACCGAAAACGCCATAGAAACTCATTAAACTTAGTTTAATGCATTCCTATGGCTCCTAAACTCACCGTTGTGTGAAGTTTCCCCATAGCGCCGCCATTTTTGCACCTTCAGTAAGTGAGGGCAGGGCGTAAAAATGCTGCGTGCGGCCATTTTGGGCATCCGGTGGCCATTTTGGAACAGCCGATCAGCTGTTTTAAAAAAATCGCTATGCGAAAATCGGTAAGCGAAACGCTTACCAATCGTCACAAAGCAATTTTTTCCCTATCTAAACATCGCAATGCGATCACTTTTGCGATCGCAATTGCAACGTCGCTATGCAGATTAGTTGTTAAACGGTGCGCTCGTTAAGCGAGGCACCACTGCAAATGCACAAATAACACTATGAGAATCATTAGCTGGAGACTCATTCAGTCCAATAGTCAGCTGAAGGGATGTTACTTGATATAGTTTATGAAGACATGCAACAAAGTGAAATAATAATATGTCAGCTCACTGAAGAGTCTAGAAAGTCAAAGGAGGCATTTTTTGTCATTAGGTCATACGATGATTCTCTCCTTATCCTCCAGAGAAATCTAACATTACTTATTGAGTTTTCTCCAAATACAGAAGATGTTTTATTTGCATTTTCTCTTGAGAGGGTTTGGACTTTGGCTTTAGTCAGAAGTAACATCTGAGTGAGGATATCCAGTGTGGTTTAATGGACAGAACAACAGGGATGGGCTCTGGAGGCTTGGGTTCAAAACCCCTCTCTAAGCCATAGAAATTCACTGGGGCAATGGAACTGGTAAAGCCACTCATTAGATGTCCCACTTAGTTTGAAAGTCCTATTAGGAACACTATAAGTTAGTTCTGACTTGACAGTACATAGAAAAAAAACCTGTTGATTTTTAAAAAAAATACACATGGCCAAGTAATGTTACATCTTGAGAGCTTCAAAAAATACTTTTGTGTTTTGTGCCACAACTGGCAGCTGTTTCCATGACAATAACAACACTCTTTCTAGGGGAAATTGTAACATACATACAGAATACAATTCTCATAGACACCATAAAGTTTTCTGAGGTACATATAATGAGTTCAGAGCAATGCCAAACCTAACTACCTGCATACATTAATTGCATTTGATTCTTCAATCCTTCCTCACCCCCTATGTCTCTGTAGTTCTTCTACTTTCTATGGCATCCTCATCTTTCTTGCTCTTTGGTACTAGGTGAAGGTATTAATGCCTCCTGTGAGCAAAATTATTTGGGTTAAGCACCTGAGACAAATCACCCACACTATAGCCAAATAGCTGCAATTCATTTTCCTGCAGATCTTTAGAACTTTGTTCCTTTCATGTTTTTCTGCAGACTCATCTTCTAGGAATATACCTCCCAAGGTGCTGAGGGAAAGGCAGGGGATAGAGGAAAAAGCAATGTTTAGAAAAGAAAAAAGAAAAAAGGGGGAGAGCAAGAGCGAGAGTGAGAGGAAGAGAATGGTCTTCATCATTTAAAAAAAAGGTTTTTTGGTCTGGAATTTTGTTGAGTTTGTCATTTTTATCAGGAACAAGCTACAAAATTCCATCTGCCAAACTGACAGGCAGACCCTTTACAGCTTTTTTGACAAAGATACCTTGGATCAGCAATTTCTCCTATTCCCACTCTCTGGAAATCAAGAATACTCTCCTTATTATGCAGAAGATAGATAACGACTCAAATCCAGTAGTAAACTGCAACTAAAGGAGACCCACTGAATCAGTGGAAGTTATGGAGTAGCTCACTCCCCCACTCCCCAGTGATTCAAAGAGCCTAATCTAGTTGTGACTTTTCTGGATTTCAGCCAATATCCGATACATTTCAGCATGTCACATTTCTACAAAAGGTGACAACAAAATTTTTTCCAAAGCAGCCATATTTGGTTTTCCTTTTAAGAGAGAATTGCCTCAATATGAATTACTAACTATTCTCCAGATCCTACGAGTTTGATAAAGACATAGTTAAAATTGCGATATTAAGAACATCTTTTTTTCCACATGTGCTTGACATATTCATTTAAAAGCATGGAATTTCAATTTTCTCCCCTTGTTGATGGTGCTCTTGCCAGCTGCAAATATCCAGGTAATCATTATGATTTTCTGGAGGAATAATATCTGCCTATTTTTCCTATGAAGAGTTGTGACAGGATTCATGCTGACTTCAATGAGATTCAAACTGACTTTCGGTTTCCTCTTCTCTCTCCTTCTACTTGCTCTACGAGGCTACATCTTACGCTTTTAAAATAAATGTTTCCTGGGGATTTGTGATAATATAATCTTGTCTTTGCTGCCAGAATCTTTCATGTTCATATTTACATGCCTTTACCATCTTGCCTTTTCTAAGTGTCTCTCACTGGCAAAGAATGCTCACATAAACATTCCATTCCTGCAAGAAGCTTCTTTCTAGAATGGAGCACCCCAAACTTAAAATAACAGCTGTCCAACCTTCACCTTGATGATAGAATTCATTAATATGCACCCCTCCCCCACTGACTTGCTTTCAGCTTTATGTAGATCCTCACAGATGAACTCAGCTGAACGAGAAAGGCATGTAATTTTTCCCGGTAGGTATATAAGTGGAGAAAGGAAAGGTAGAAATCTCATTCCTTCCTAAGTGTTATATGTTTACCTAACCTGTTAGGAATGTGAAAGAAAAGCATGTTTAATAATTCACTTTTTTCATCTCTCTGGCAGCTGCCTTCATCAAAGGGGATCAGTCACCCGGTTTGATGTTCTTATTGACCAAGATTCAATCTGCATAGATGTGATCCTTTAACAAACAGCTCAGATTATTCCTCCCCAGTTGCTCTTAGGTGCTTTATTTCTATTCCTGTATGAAGAGAGAAATGAAATAAGTGAGAAAATATTTTAAAATCTGTAGTATCAATATACATTTGGCATGACAGAGCCTATGCCCTTTTACTGACATACACAAGATTATAGTCTTGTTAAATAATGCCATCTTCCAGATGTGATCAAGCTGTTATTTGAATGGGATCTGTGCAATTTGCTCGGGAAATATTATATCCCCCATCCACACCCCGCCTATCTATGTTTAAATGAAATACAAGTCATGAAGGAGTAATTCACCCAGAAGCATGAATATGCCACATCAAGAATAACTGCAAGTGACTTATTCAGGAATCACAGACAAGTTGGCTTGTGGGTTACTGCATATGAATGCTACATAAAATCAGCAACATTTAAATTATGCAGAAAGATACCAAGTCATTCCTGCAATTATTTTCTATGTGAAATATGCTCCTTGCTCTCTCTCCTAACCATCCATAACAAAGCATGTCACAAATATTTTACTAACAAAATGTATATCTGTAGGTTTGCTTAATCTCTATTACAAATATAATAAAACAATACCTTTTATCCCTGTTTCCCACAGCTTTTATATTTTTGTAGTTGAAATTTCAAAATGGAGTGCTAAACTGTTCTATGACATGTTTAAAACCCAAAGTTGATTCCAAATAATATTTTTTCCTCATTTTTTTCATGGTTGTTTTTCATGGTTGTTTTGAACCTCTGGTAAAATTCTCTTTTGCTACACAGTACTTCAGAGATCCACAGAGAAGAACAGCTACAAGTTCTCCAGAGTCCACCCCTTTCTCATTAACTGGCACTTAATAACTCACTGTGAGATATTTTTAAAAATTCTTTACAGTTACTTGAAATTATAGGCTTGTGTATACTGCTTTCCTTACTACACATAACTTAGCAACCAACTGAACAGATCAGCAGCAACAAACAAGCTGCCACCAACCAATGGAAGAGAGGGAAAGAACACTCAGCAGAGAAGTGTGGACTTTATTTGAATTTAAAAAGCTGGAAGGAATGATTGGTTATTACTGGAGAGACAGACAATCACACTGGTCAGAAAAGTCCCTCCCAGTCACTCAGACTACAGATAGTACATGAGGTTGAAAATAAAACTCCAACAACATTGGTTATATGAAAACTAAATGTTCAAATATTATCACAAGTATAAGATGACTTGCATAGTTGTGCACAATGCATTTTCAAAGTCTTCCTTCAATTCTGCCAATCAGGAAAAAGGTCTCTCAGTATGCTTTAGCCTCGTGTGGGTGTGGGACTAAGACTGCTTTAGTCACCGTGGTAGGTACTTATGGGAGGAAACAATTGTTTTAGCTTGCCTAGACCTTTTAACATCACTCTACCACTGGCCGTGCCATGCTTAGGGAATACCTGGCTAAGCTGGCATTGGGGGCACTCTATTACAGTGGTTCTGACTCTTCCTCTCAGGACATTTGCAGAAATGGTATTGGAGAGCACTGCTGGCAATCATCGCCTTCCTTCCTTCCTTCCTTCCTTCCTTCCTTCCTTCCTTCCTTCCTTCCTTCCTTCCTTCCTTCCTTCCTTCCTTCCTTCCTTCCTTCCTTCCTTCCTTCCTTCCTTCCTTCCTTCCACTGAACACTTATTTAACAATTTATTTAATGTATTCTATATTGCACTCTTGTGCGCCTCCTCTCTAATACTCAAGACGATTAGCGGCGACAAGATATGATAACAAGAAATACAATTAAAATAAAAATGAATCAAAAGCAAATTAAAATGGAAGAATAAAGAGAAACAACATCAGTTAACCAGTTAGACCCCTCAAAACAAAAACAAAACACAACTCACCAAGTTAAACTGCTAAATTATGGCCCAAATAGTTTGTTCATTGACTACATTGTTTAGAGCAATGCTTTTTTAAATGAAAAATACATTTTTTCTCACAGGATATAGGAATGCATCACATTCTCACTAACGTACCCTGCCGTTAATTGTGATTGGTCATGGGAAAGTAAATATGATTTGATTTGCAAGCCTGATTGATGAGATATGAAGAGGAGACTGTGAGTAGATGTATAAAAAGACCCATGGACATGGGGTAAATCATGCAATTGTATGTATCTTGTGAAGAGGCAGAGTTGCACCACAATCACAGTCCCCCACCTGAACCATCCTACTGGGGAAGGAGAGAAAGAGAAGTGTTGCCCAAACTGAAAAGGAACCCTGGGGAGGTCAACAGATAATACTTACCAAGGCTGGTAAAATCCCAGCAGCATGATAGGAGGACCGCTATGATCCACAACCCCACAGAGAAGGAGGACCCAAGACCAACTAGCTTGTTTCCAGTGCAGCGTTATGAGCCCTCCATGTTGTGCCACCCCTTCCTTGCCTCTCTTACAGTCCCAAATCATCTCAGATGTAGCAAAAATAGGAACCTAGGATAAAGGTGACTCTCCAGGTGTTGCGGTTCATAGTTTGTCTGAAGGAAGAAGAAGTGAAAGGACTGTGTAGTCTTCATGTGCAAGTTTAACCCTGTTTGTCAAAGTTCATGATTCTAACCTAAGTTCAATAAACCATGTTCTTTTGCACCCTCCGTCTGGTTCTCTTCTGGATCAAATGATAGAAGAGGGAAGAGTCCTTTCCCTGGGTGGGGGTCGACAGGAGGGATCACTGTGACCAAAAGTGCCCTCTTGTGAAATCTGTCTACATTTTTCCAAGAGTACCCAAAATGACATACAAACACTGGAGTCAACAAGCTTACAGTTATTTGACTGGTATATTCTAGACTGGTGCTTACTCTACAAAACATTGTATTTATTTCCCCCATTTCGTTTTATGTCTATCTCACCTTTCTCCCAGTTCAAGGATTCAAGGCTGCTTATTAAACTACAGTGTGAGAAGGAATGCACAGGGGAGCTGTCCTTTTGCTGGCAGACAAAATGAGACATGAATAAGCAATAAATTAACACACTACAATCCAGTTAAACAGAAAACAATATTAAAAACCTGATAAAATAATTGACACACCCACACCAAAAAAAGAATTCTAAAAAAAAAGGAAAACTCAGCATCCCTATTACAAAGACCTTCTCCTGCAGCCTAACGAGTGGCCAAACCTTGCCCAAAGAAAAAGGCCTTTGTCTGCCTATGGAAGGACAAGCAAGATGGGCACAAGACTAGTCTCCCATGGAAGGGAATGCCACAGCTTTGAAAAAGCCCTCCCTCAAGTCCTCCCCCCCCCCTTGGTGCCTCTGAGGGTGGCATCACTGAGAAAAGAGCCTCCACTGAAGAAACCTGAAGAGACTCATATGGACAGATGTGATTCTTCAGACAGCATGTGAGATAGTAGGGTTAAACCTGTCAATGAATTCCAATCCATCAACCTCACACTCTATCCACCTCACTAAATGTTACTTAAGTACAGTGACTTTGGGTCAGAAATCAGATATTTTCTGTATGCAAAGGAATGCACCTGGATCTTCTGACTTTCATTTCCATTTATTGGCAGACACGTTTGTAATAGTGAAAGTTGATGCCAATGTCCTACAAAAATGATTTAAACAATACCAGCACTGAAAAATCTCTCCTCTGGGTGTGCTGCCATTTAGCTGGCAGACAACGTTCCAGATCAACTTACCCTTTGAAAAACCATCTGTGTGTTTGTCATGGAAGCACTTACTCTCGCTGTGGAACAGTCTGGGGGCACCTTCTAGGATGAATAGCTAGCTTGAGCAAAGGAATGGGCAGACATATTGGGTCTCATTACGTGACGCGGGTGGAGCATGCACTTCAAGTAACTAGAAGGCCCTGGCAGCTCTTAATGGCCCCAAATGGTGGTGGTGAGCAGTATCCCTCCTTCTTTGGTTCACCAAAGCCCCATGCTGAGAAGTCCATTTCAACTGCACATTGTAGGAGAAGGTCAGTCATATACAGTATATGCAAGTAAGCAGGGCAGGGCACAATAGCAATTTTGATTATCTACAATATGTTGGCTGTGGAGAAATGGATTTCATTATACTGAAACCCAGGATCATACAATGAAGCTTAATGGTGGAAGATTAAGGAGATAGGTAGAAAATATACACTGGCTGGAGGATTGTTGGAAACCTGGTTTTCCCCTCAAAACATTTCTAAGCCCTGGGCTAGACAGGTCATTGATTATCCAGAACAGCTTTCCTTGAAGCTTGCCTCATATTACTACTATGCTTCCAAAGACCTTCCAAAGGTGTCTTCAAATACACCTTAAAACCCAGCTTGGAAACTACTGAGCAATACTGTCAATGGAAGAAGGATGTGAACCTTAATCTAACAGCAACAGTTCTGGAAGAGAGCTTTGCAGATACCCTGGACAAACAAGTTGGTTCTAGAGCAAATCAAGCCTGAACTGTCTCTAGAAGCAAAACAGATGAAACTGAGGTTGTCATTTGTTGGTCAGATAAGATTCACTGGAAAAGACACTCATGTCAGAGAAAAAAGAACAAACAAAAAAAACCTAGAATAAAAACACAAAAATGTTGAGGCATTGTAACTACTAACTGTTGTTCTTCAATATGACCTTTCGTGGATCAAATCTACTTCCTCGGACACTGAGGAAAGACAATAATGCTAGGAGGAATTGAAAGCAGCAACTACGAAAAGAGGAAGACCAATTATGAGAATGGATTGACTCAATAAAGAAAACCTTGTAAGAGCTCAGTAGGCTATTAATGACAGACATTTTGGAGGATATTCATTCATAGGGTCTCCATAAGCCAGAAATAATTTCTTTGTTCATATTGGAAACAATCAAATGGTGTTTCCAGAGTGACCACACACAACAACAACAACAATCATTTCCCATAGTGTTGATGCTTTCTGCTTTCATGCTACAACTGTATTTCTTTTCCTTGATAAAAATAGATTGCAGAATAAGCCATTGTACCACTGCTGCAATGTGTTTTAAGCTGTTTGTAATTCCTGTTCTTGTTTTACTTTTGAGTTTCAACTACCGCCATGATCACCGAGACATTTAATGACTGGATGTAATGCATAGGGTCAAACTCATTTCGCTTCACATATGCCAATAGCCCAAATAGCTTGATTTCAGCTACAAGATTTAGAGCAGTAAAGAATATTTGGTTTGCTCAGATTGCTTCACTAAGCAACATAATTCAATATTGATGAAGCATTACAGCCTCTGTGCATCAGGAGTTTGATTATGACACTGTTTGTTAAAATATTAAAGCACGCAATAAAACAGATATATGTCTACTGTCCCAAAACAATTTACTCAACTGAATGAGCATTTTCTTGCCACTAAAATCCAAAGTACACTCATAATCCATTTATGAGGTGTTAATTTTATGTTTGATCTTGTAGTTTGTGAAGAACAGCACTATTTTTTAAATTTGTAGACATTTAATTGACAGTTTACTGAAGATGTGAAATTTTATATGTATCTATTGTTCAAATAAAGGCGCACAGAAAAAGTAACCTTGAAAAAGAAAGTTCTTTTAAAAATAAGGTTTCAACAACAGTTTATTAAGAGCAGCTGCAAAACAGTCAGCCAGCTCTTCAGGCAAGTCTGGAAGTAATGTTATTGTATGCTAACACTGCCTTGCAAAGGAATTACATTCATGCCTGATGGTTGAGCTATGGGAAAGAATCAAGACTGTATTGAAATAAGTAGAACATATTTATATTGCAATGTGTTAATATGACCAGAGAAGGCATTTGCAAGTCCTATAATTTGCAGCCTCTGTACCAGTACCTTGGTGGACCAGATCCTTTATTTTACAAATCTTTATTCCTCCAGGCATTGCAGAATGTTAGTCATAACAATGATGCTTATCCAGATTCAGAGCTACAAGCCCCTGTGTTTACAGAAAGTGCAAGGACAATAGAAATTCCTATTGTAATTTTTTTTTTTGGTGCACCAGGCCCTTCGACCTCTAGATCCAGTAGAAAGAATTGTTTATAGTCTGATGGAAAAGTTAAACAAATGAAAGAATTATAAATATAGGAAGACAGGAGACACAGACATTGTCATTCAACTCATCATCACAGGAACATAATCCCATGCTATGTCATACATACCAAATACCAACAACACAGATACTGGGCAGCAGACATCAAAAAGCCCCAGGTATGTAGCAGTGCAGTAGCAGGATTCATTTCCAGCAGCTGGCAACACAATCATCATGAGTTTTCCTTCATAGATGCAAACTGGCACAAAACTGGTTGGGCTGTGTGAGCATTTACAATTATTTTGTGCATGTTCTTGATATGCTTAGAGGCTTAAAAACTCATTTTCTTTAGTACAGTATATTTTATTCTTCACTGTAGTATTGTTAGAAATGTATTCCATGCTTTTTTAAGGCTGTAGGCTCCTACATTCTCATTGTTCTTTTTTACTCTTAATAAATACTGGTATTTGGATTGATTCTATCTTAAGTATTACCTGCAAGTTAAGAGTAGTTTTCATATATTTTTAAAGCTTTTGTGCATATCGTTTTTCTCATAACTGTAAGAATGTTTTCAATGCATAACAACTTAGTGCTTTTTGAAGTATTTTGTGCTTATGGAACATAGAAGCAATGTGGAAAAAGAAAGCTTGTAGAATTGGACAAGCCTGGTGTTGCTTGGAGTAATTGCAACAACCAAAAGACTTGTATGTTGATACCTGGATGAATTTTGATATGATTGGAAATGGCTGTCTGAATTCATTCTGGAATTAACCCTTGAAATGGGATAAATGCCAGCTGTGAGGAATACAGCCTTCTGATTTTTCCCTAGAGATCATTGACGTTTTGCAAAGCTCTTAGGGAGACGTTGAGGCATCTGACTGCTATTTGGGGCTCCATAAGAGCAGGACAATATTAAATTGAAGAATCCTTGAGTGTTTCTTCAAGTATGAATTTCCATTTTAGGGCTGAATCCCCCCCCCATGATTACAGGATTTAGGGGGATTATAAAGTGTATACAATAGAGTCTGGGTCCACAGGCTTGGCAAAGGATACTAAAAAGGAATGGACTGTTGGAGGTGACTCAATAAAACTCAGCTTACATTGAAGACGCTTGTGCATGGCGGTGGGGCGAATGAGAGAGAGGGATTGTACGAAGTTTCCTAGACTGTCCTAGTGGAGATGGGTGACTCCATTGTCTGGCACATGCTGACATTTCTTCAACCTAGACTGATATTTTTAGGATCAGTGTCACTTCATTTTTCTCTCCCTTTCTTTTTGAAGCTGTTTTGAAGAGGGGGACAATATTAGAGAGTCATTACTCTCTGCATCTCCACTGCAGTCTGCTAGGAACAGGATTCCTATCCTTTTTTTCTGTCTCAAGTCTGTGATTCCTTTCCAAATGTGAAGTGTCCTCCACTAAGCATTGTGCCTCAATGCCTGAATCTGTAAGTTAATTCAGCTGCAGCTTGCTTAGCTAAGCTGAAAAATCAAACACACACACCCCTCCCTGTCTTAAAATGTGCCTTTTGAGGACACACAAGAAAGGGTGTCCCTTCCCTCATATCCTTTCTGCATCTCCTTCTGCTCTTTCTCCGGTCATGTTTAGTAAGGCCAAATGGAGGTGACTATACTCCATTTGGCCTTATGGAGAGGAAGGGAGGAGATATATGACTGCAGCTTTTGGCGACAACCACAAGCCAACCTTAAAATGCTGTTCCAGCCAGGATTGCTCTCCAGCAAGCCATGAGATACCAGTGGTGTTTGATAGCATGCAGCAGGATTGGGCAGAAGGGAGCATGCCACAATAAGTCATTCCATATGAACTCTATATGCTAATGTTTAAAAAATGAAAAACAAACAAATACACCATAAACCCTTTGAAGAACAAGAAAGAAGGATGTGATCCTGACTCGCGTGCTTGTTAATTTGGAATCACTTCACAAAGAAAATCTCCTCAAAGGCAAATCAGTCTAAATCACTTCATTCAACTTCAAAAGGTCGAGACCTAATGCAAACAAATGTATGAACTACACAGCCTAGCAAGTTGAGAACGCAACGCTTGCTTGCATTTTCACCCCATTGTGCAAAGTGTGAAGTAAGTGAAAGCGATTTGCTAGACCACAAACATCTTAGCACCAGATGATGGGACTCAAATTAGGAGAGAAACAGAGAGGTGGGAGAGGGGATAATAGTTTGCTTCACCATCTATAATGGGGGGGGGGGGGGGTGCAATATAGTATTTCCCCTCCCTTTTAAAAATATGTATTCCCAGACTTTAAAAAAAATGCTGTATGTTGGCTGACGTCACAGTGATGAAGCTATGGGCCGATTTAGGTAAATAGGCTTAGACCATATGCTTACTTATAAAATCTGTCAGTGATGTTACAAATGGAAGATAGATTACTGGACGTATTTTACATAAGGCTTATGTTAGTAGCAGCTATTAGTGAGCCAATGGTCTCAGATGTGGGACTGTAGTTACTTTTGAACAAAATGTCTTATCGTTAAGAAAAAGAGGAAGGAAGGAAGGAAGGAAGGAAGGAAGGAAGGAAGGAAGGAAGGAAGGAAGGAAGGAAGGAAGGGAAACACAGACTAGTTTAGATAGCAGTTTTTATGCTGGCAGTATACTATAAGTCACATGTAAAAGATGAGAAAATAAACAGTGGGAAACCAGTGATCACTATTAACTATTGTACTTCCATCTGTGTGGTTGTGGATGGAGAAACTCTGCTAGCATTTAAAAGGTATGAGATCTAGGGTTATCAACAACTGTGCCGCTTCATATATCCCAATACAGAAGATGAGGTGCTGGTAAATGTATTTCCAGCTGATTCTTATATAGCCTCACTAATGGAAGCCAGATTATGAGATGTATTAGACATGGGGCTTAGATGCTAATAGCTATGGAGCTGTGTCTTGATCCCAGGGAACTTTACAGAAAATGGTTCCATTAATTTCAATGGAAATAGGATCAGGCCAAGACCAAATAGCTTCCACTAGCCTGCATTAGACCAGATTTCCTTTTAAAATGCAACATTTCCCATCATATGTTGCAAATTCAGTGACCTTTGCCTTTCATGTATATACACACAAATACCATCCCCTGTACAATTAAGCTTCACTTCAGTTGAGTAAATTATTTGCTCAAAATCCAGACCCTTTTCAAAGGAGTGTAAAGAGAGATATTCGAGGGCTATAACATTCCTACATGGATGTAACTACTCTTTTGGAAATTGCAGGCCTAGACTGATATGATGATGATAATAATACTCTCAGAACTGCAGAGCTGGAAGGGACCCTATGGACCATCCAGTCCGGTCCCTGTCAAAGAGGCATTGTAGGGAATAGAACTCTCAACCTCTGGTTCTGCAGCCGGAGACCTAAACCACTGAGCTAACTAGCTGTTCTGATATAGTCTCAAGAAGTACTAAAGAAATAAAAATGGAATGTCCTATAGGTGCAAGTAGACACTGTTAATATACATAGCTACACAAACATTTCATCCTTTAGTACACAATGTGCGTCTGTACAAAACCTAATTTCTCTCCTCCCTAGTGTGGTGACTCACATATCGGCAACAAGGAGGAGAAAAGAGGTCACTTCCTTGCAAAAAAAATTCATATACCCAGTTATACATACAAGTGCAAACTTAGAAATGATTTTTACAATTAAAACAGAATTGTAACAGATGGGGAACCCTGATGGGAAACCCTGACAGCTGAGGGGATCTGACAGTCAATACCTGTGAATGTTCCACTGATTCAGCGGACCTATGCTTGTAACTTATTGTGCTGAGTGACAGGATTTCAACAAGTATTTAGTATTAGCAGGGTACAAGACTTGGTTTTGAAATATTTTAATGTGTACAGCCTTGTTGTCAAACCTGTTGTGGACTGTGTTATCTTCCTGGATTGGGCCTCAAGCTGCCAAACTGAAATTATCAAAAGGGTTGTTGTATGGATCTGCTGGCTAGGAGACGTCCCTTAGTTTTTAGCCATGTTGTCTGGAAGACTGCGATCGGTAGTCTGAAAAAGTAACTTTCCTGTGCTCTAGATTGTCTTATGTGCTGAGCACCATTCCTGAAATAATACCAGAAGAGATTATGCACTTGTGGCGTTAATGTTCAGCAGATCAGACTTGGAAAGCTCTACGTTTGTGCACATTCTTTCCTGTTAATGCCCTGTTCTTGACTCAATTCTCATTAAAAACGAGGTGTGAAACAAGGAAACTTAAAAAAAAGGAGTGAGCAAGCAAAAATCCCATTGATTTGAGAGATCTAGATTATCACATCTCCTGATCAAGCAGACATTCCCTTGGCTTGTTACCTTCTCTATCCGTGATTCTGTTGTTGCTGTTGGTTTCCTGGAAATGTTTGGTGTTCGTGGAGAAATACCAGCCACATCTAAAAAATGTCACTTGCTTCTAAATTTGCAGGAGGCAGCTTTGGTTCCAGGTTATTCTCTTTAATGACTGGTGCTGTACCTTGTATAGATACAGTGCAGGTGAAGCAAGTCAGATTTACAGGTGGCATTATAAACAACACCCATGTAGAGAGCACTCAGCTTCATTAGAAGGCATTTTCCTTTATTCTGATTAGGGAGAGAATTGGCTATACCCTCATCCAAACACTTTCAGAGAAAGTTTGCAAATACTGACCCAAGTCTGAACTGAGCAGAAATGAATTTCCCATCACTAGTAATTTACCGTTTTCATTGCCACAGGTCCCAGTGTCAAAGACAAGTCACTTTTTAAGGATGAACAATGGTTTGTATTCTTGACAGCAGGCGCTGCTGCAGAAAAGGTAACAGACGGGTGGCAGTGCCTGTGGCTGCCTCTCCCACATGCGTTCCAAATCCTTCGCTTTTGATCACTGGGAACTATGGAAGCTAGGAAGATGTATGTCAATTGTGAGGTATGAACAAAAACAGCTCACAAGATGAACTAAGAGAGCCTTGCAAGAGAAGATTTCCACTCAGTTGTGTGGAAACCCAACCAGTGCAAGCACAGCTGTACAAAAGTTCCTTCTTGCCCCTGCTGAGCACAGCCGTGGTGATCAAATGGCGGTATGGAGGCTAGGATGCCAATTGCCCAGACAAATGTCAGAGAGACTTTTTGGACCACCTCAGAGCAGAGCTGTGTTTGTCTATCACAGCAAATTTAGAAAAATAGAAGAAATCTTGTGCCACCTTAAAAGACTATCCAGTTTGACTTGGCATACGTTTTCATGGACTGCAGCCCATATTTTTCAGACTGCGTCTAAAGAATGTGCCTGCAATTCACAAAAGGTTATGCCAGGCAGAA
The DNA here is from genome assembly GCF_051106095.1 of Pogona vitticeps. Lineage (NCBI taxonomy): Eukaryota > Metazoa > Chordata > Lepidosauria > Squamata > Agamidae > Pogona > Pogona vitticeps. The sequence goes on from NC_135787.1 coordinate 63,199,214, forward strand.
CTACTTTGTCTTTCAGGAGTCACAAGAAGCTTTGTTATTCTTTAGATTACATCACCCAGAATTCCCAGTGGCCACATTCGCTGTGGATTCTGGAAGTTGCAGTCAAAATAATATGTTACTGTGACAACCCCAGACCTACTGGAGTATGCCACACTATAATTATGCTGCCACCAACCATTCCCTATAAGAAGTCACACAGACCAGGAATGGATTTTTAACAAACAAAAGAACAAGGTTTATTTAAATAACAAACAGGGTAAATAAAAAGATCAAGTAAATAAGATACTGTAACGTGGCATAGACCCAACCATATACATATAACAAATTGGTTCACACAGAACACTTCAAAGTAAAGCACAGACCCTGAACCTATCAGTTCTGGCTACCCAGATAGAAACCTGAACCTATCAGGTATGTACTAACTGACACACAGTTGTACTCAGTCTGACACACAGACTCCCACTCCAGCTTCTAAACTTCTCCACACAAGCTCCACATATATATACAGTACAGCTCCTCCCCCATGATGTCCCGCCTTCCACTCCCCATAGGATGGAACTTTCCCTCCAAACCCATGACAGACAGGTACCATCAGTGCTGTATGTAACAGTTACTCTGTGCAACATCCAAAGTTCCATCAGCAGCTTTGATTAGTTTGGAAAGAAAGAAGGCTGTTGTGCCAACATAAATGACCAAAAGGAACCAATTGATTAATTTACTCGCATGTTCATCGTACTTACAATGCCAATATCCATCTAATGAGTTTGGCTCAAAACAAGATCTTCAAGCTTCTGCTTGTCAAACATGCTGAAAGACAGTCACCAAAGCTTTATGGCTGAAAGGGGATTTAATCCCAATATCCACAATGTTACACATGTTTTCCTATAATTTCTCTAATTATTTATTTATTTATTTATTTATTTATTTATTTATTTATTTATTTATTTATTTATTTATTTATTTATTTATTTATTCAATTTATATGCCGCCCACACTACCCAGAGGTCTCTGGGCAGCTTACAAAGGATTAACTGCACTGAAGTGGGCCATAGTTCTGCAAAACAGCACATTTTTTTTTAAAATGCTGGTATTGTATTCTACTAGGAAGGGAATTTGGGAGATGGTAACATCTGATGGTATCACATCAAGACAGGTGGAATGTGGTGAAGGTAGCAAAAGTCAAATTACAGAAGCAAGGTTGGATCAATTGGGTAAAATCCAGGCAAGACTGGCAAAGTCAAAGGAGGGCAGACAAAGGGTGTGATCAGATGGCTGCAAAGGCGTGTGCATGATTAAACAGGAAAGGGTTACTTTAGCAGGAGCAATCTAAGTGACCCCTCTACCTGCCAGGGTATTGCTTCAGACTGCCCCCCCCCCAAAATTGATGCCCTACAACTGGACTAAAAAGGTCCAGTTTGGGCACTGGGGTTGTACTGGAGTGCATTTACCTGTGCATTGTGCGATCTCCGGGAAATAGATTGCACTGTATCATTGTAGAAACAGCCCACATTGCAATCTGTTTTCCTGCATGATGCCACCCAAAGTCAAAGCAGATATCCTCACAAAAAAGCTTAAGAAAACAAGACCATGGATCAATCCCAATTAGCCCTTTGGCTGAAACACTGCCTTATTAGGCTAATGATAAGATGGTCATTAACAGAGAGCTTAAGTCAATTGATGACTTGTATAGGCTAATAAGACCTGTAGCAGATAGAGCCCCACCCTCTGGGTGTAGTAGGCTGGACCGTGATAGAGTGATCATCTCACGGTGGTATCTTAGACTTCTCAGTCTCTGAGGAGATGGAGATTCTGCTAGGAATTGATCCTCTGAATGAGAACATAGTGGCCGGGTTCTGGCTAGAAAGGCCCTGAATAAGATACTTTTCTTAACAGGTATTTTATTCAGCTTCATGCTCTGCTGAATACTGGAAAGTGTGATGCCCGGGGTTTCTGTGTAGGGGAAAATATCCCAGTTCAGTCCTTGGCATATTCAAGTAGAGGATATCCTGAGACCCCCAGGAGCTACTGCCAATGGATGTAAATACTGCTGAGCTAGATGGGTCAGAAATGTCTGGTGTGCTATAAGGCAGCATCCTTTCAGCTCCACAGTAATCAGAGGAGACTGGGTTATGAAGAGGGCTGTGGCCCAGCTGCAGCGCCCAATAAGGCAAAGCAGAGCTATTTGTAGTACCCCAGAATAGACATAGGATAGTTCAAAAAGCATGCAGCCCATGCTGAGGTCAGTTATAGCACTCCTAAAAACCACTGAAGTTTTCTCTGGCAGTTCCGGGGTTAACAGTGCTAATATTTGCACAAAAATGCTTGTCACCAGTTGCTGCACCAAAAGAAAGAAGTACCACAGCAGAAAGAAAGTGGCAGCTGAAAGCCCCCAAACCTCTCCTGGAAACTCCTGTGCCCTGGGAAAGTGCTTGGGTTGACCTCCCACACTCTCTTTATTCCCCATCCACTCCACTGAGCAGCTGTTTTACATCTAAGCATGGCAAGGGAAGGGGTTACATTACTTTTTGGTCTGGATACGATCTGGAGTTTTCTTGTTTCCTCTCTTAGGTAGCTACACTGAATCTTCACTATCCTCAGGACTCAGTGTGGTTTGAATGTTGGATGGATGACTAAATCCATTGGGCATGCTACGATTATGTACTTTGAAGTAGTGCTAGGAACTATCTTTCTACCCTCCACTGCTGTCTTCTATTTTTAAAAGTTTTTAAAATGCCTGATGCTTCCCTATATTTGCAGAACCATTTCTGTTTTTGCTGGGGAAGTCCTTGCATATGTTTCAGAGTGGGTGGTGGTGACCAAACATGCAGAACTGTGATTCAGGCTAGGCAGCGGGTGGGTAGGGTTGGCTAAGCCAAGCTACTGATCAGGACACCATGGGGAGATCTTCCACTCGGCATACACAAGCGTTCTTAGAGAATGGCTCTATGCCTTTCTGCAGCAGAAGGAAGGGAAAAGCATAGCACATCTACATCCCAATCGGAGCCCTTTACTTTCCACAGTTTCAGGGAATTTCCTCCCAATCTGGAAACATATAAATACATGCAACTATCTGTTGAGGTCACCTCCAAATTAGCTCAGGGCAGGTCAGTCCCAATGTGTACTGAAGATATTTGGATACAAATAGGATTAGATGGTATTCACATAGCCTAGTTATGAGTAATGAAAATATGTTTGCAAAGTACAGTATACCTCTGCAGAGGATCTTGTGCTTCAAGTTTGTTTTCCAGTCCTTCTGAATCAGCAGATGGCTTGCATCACAATCATGGATAGAATTTATTCAATCTAATTGTGCCACAATCCAATGCACAATTAAGCACTCCAAAGACACTGGGTTTCAACAGGCTTAAGCATGCTTAACTCTGTCTTGAAGTAAAGCCTTGGATTTAACTGGGAGATATATTATTATTGTCGTATGATTCCTTGCTCACTGCTTTCTAAAATGGTGTCATAGTCACTTAAGGAAAAGCATGCTTTTGGACTGAATGTTCTATTTTTTAAAAAAAAATGGCCAAAGAAGGAAAAAAACCCAGTATTCTCTGGTTAATGACTCACAGAATTTGATCTGATTAGGACAGTTCACAATATTATTCACATTATTTAATCTTTATTATGAGAGTATGGAGCCTATATAGTATGTATACAGAACTTGCAATGCAAGCCTGTGTTCCAGAAACAGTTGACTGAATGCAGTGGAGATATCAGAAATGCACCTTTGACCTTGGAGAGGTGACTGTTTTTTTGCCCTTGAGTTTATTTATTTTGGAACTTTCATTTCTTCCTCTATAGCCATTGCAGTCTATGAGAACAGATGCAGAGAGATTGAAAAAAAAAAGAGAGAGAGAATCTGATGTGTAGGGATGGGAATCGATTAGAGATGAGATATTCGTATTCAACTCCTGGGGGAGACAAATACAAATATTACCGCAACAGGTGTCCAGGCCCTTTAGACCCACCCCCCAGAACTGGCTGGTCCACTTACTGCTTGTGGCAAGGTGCGCACAGCCATTGTCGTTCGTGCCACACCAACAGCGGAAGTAGCCCTGCCAGACCTTCCACACCTCCCTGCTCTGCTAACCACTCAGCAGATGAGCAGAGAGACTCAACATCCCACCTCCTCACCAGAGTGGTCAGCAGCACAGGGAGGTGAGGAAGCACTCCCAAGATTGGCGTGGAATGAATGACAACAGCCACACACACTGCGCTGTGAGTGGTAAGTGGACCAGCCATTTCTGGGGGGGGGTGTCCAAAAGGTGGCAATATTTGCACTCTGCAACTGTCCCATCTCTAGACTAGATTTCTTGAGTTAATTGTCCAAAGCTGTCTTAGCTGAGGAGCGTCCCCCAGATAATGGGCCAAAGTAGAGTGCTTCTTGGAACATCTAGTTCAAAGACCATATGATCCTTCTGGAGAAATCGATGTCAGATAGCTCAGTGGTTTAGGTATCTGGCTGCAGAGCCGGACGTTGAAAGTTCAATTTCCTACTGTGCCTCCTTGACAGGGGCTGGATTTGGTGACCCCTGTAGGGTCCCTTCCACCTCTGCAGTTCTAAAAATGATAATGTTGTTAATGATGATGATCTAAATCCAAACACTGTGGAATAGTACACAGCCAATCTGTGAAATCTTGGACCTTCTGGGGAGTTGCCAGTAAAACCCTTCACTGAAGTCATGGATAACCTGCACTTTGAATAAGTGGTGGAAGCCAAGCAGATACTTATTCCTAGGGAGGTTATACACTTAAAAGTGTGGGCTTGCCAAGTTGCCTAAGGAAAAGGGCTTTGTATGAGTAGCTGCATATTTGTGAGCAAGACATTGTGTGTAACCAAATCATTCATCAAGTGACATGTATGATCTGCAACTCACTAATCAGCCTCAGCTGGCACAATCTTTTATTGAGTATGACAGGAGCTGAAATTCACTGAGCACAGAGGGGGATTCAGTTTTCCCTCCTTAGTCTTAAGATGTAGATATCCCCAGGTTTCTTACATACATCTGTACATAAGAAAGTAACATCACATTCAGCAGCTGAGAGGATATAGTTCCTCAACTGATGGAATTCCATGGAGCTTCATCTTTGTGCAATTTTACTTGCAAATGAGCAATTAAAACAAGCTAATTTGCAAGGTTTAGGGTGTATGAAGAGTTGTGCCAGCATAGGTGTCTTTTAACAATTGGGTGAGCTCTGTTACTAAATGTGAAATTCCTTGTCTCGTCATATACATCACATTATGCATGTGTTTAAGGAAAAAAATTGAATTGTGAGCATACAGAAGAAGAATTTTGGTTGTTATAATACATACTGGTCTATTTTTCATAGTATCTGTCTTTTTCTGACTAATAAAGATCACCTCTTTATTACTTATTCCAAGAATAGAAAACTTATAAAGTACACAATTACCTATACAACATGTTTAGTTTTCTTTTTGTTTAGCACATATCAACGTCTCTTTAAAAACAAAATTTTAAGAAACCCAACAACTTTCAACGTGACAAGTCATTGAACCATAAGGGTGGGCAAGCCAGAGGTAGATGTGACATATGCAAGAAAATGAAGAAACAAAACATTTCAGCTACTAATTGACAAGATCCATACTTTTAAACTGAGTCTTATAATGTAATCTCCACTGATGAGCAAAGATACATGTGATGGAACAGGTGCAAAGAAAATAATTACATGCCAGGGTATATTTCTGCAGCTGAAGGATAATGATGAGTTCTAGTCATGTGTTGAAAACAAAATGTGAATAATATGTCTAGTGGAAAAAATTACAAATGGCAAATTTAAATAGTATATTCAAATTAGTGCTGCCCTAATAGTCTTAACTTTCTATTCCTGAGGTGAGTAAGAATCGGCAGTTTCAGGATGGTGTTTTGAGAAATTTATTTCCCTTTTACAGACTTGTTTTGCACCATTTCCCCCCCCCCCTTTCTTTTGGGGCATGTGTGCCCTTCCAGATCTTGTCGGAATGCAACTCCCATCAGACCTAGCCAGCATAGCTGATGACATGGATTTGTGGGAGCTGCAGTCCTGCAATGCTTGGGATAGACATTCCAAATCACTTCTATGAAACGATGTCCTTGCCCCCTTACGCTTCTCTTCCCCCTCCTTTTCCTAGGTTTGTCACATGAGTTATCTCATCCAGTGAGAGATAATGCACTGAATATGATAATGCTCAGTTCTGTGTGTTTAGTCAGAACTGAGCACCCGTTTGTTTAGATGGGATTGCAAAGGTTTTCAATCTGGTTTGGGATAACACTGTGGAAGTCAGCGACTTCCCTTCTTGTCATATGTGCTGTATGGAAGATTGCCTCCTTCTCCTGCTGCTGGTGATGGTGGAGCCTTTTTTTTTTTTTTTTGGCTTTTCCTGGCTCTCGGTTGCCATATTATCTGCTAGCAGTGTTTTACCTAGATACCGGGCCCATTTATCCAGAATGCCTTTGTACCTATTTCTACAATCAGCTGGCTTAGAACCAGTTCCATGTTCTCCCTCAGTTTTTGCCTGCCCTGCCTCTATGACATCACAAGGCCACACCTTCTGGTCTTAGGTGCTGACTAGAAATGGGGATATTTGTATTGGAAACGAATATGAATATACCCATCCCAGGAGCACCTAATGTGGGTCTGGCCCTCGGAACCAGCCCGTCTACACATGGGCTGCCATGCTGCCAGCCTCCTGCTCTTCTTGCTAATCATGGAAGTAGCACTGCCATCTCCTGGCTCAGCCGGCCACTCCAGGCAGGGGGTGGGAGGACAAGTCTCCCCGCATGGCTGCTGAGTGGCCAGAAAATCAGGGAGACAGCAGAGGTACTTCTGCAATTGGCAAGAAGAGTGGGAGACTGGCAGCATGGCAACACATGAGTGGATGGGCCAGTTCCAAGGGCTGGACTCATATTAGGTGCACCTGGGATGGGGATATTCATATTCATGAGATATTTTACTTTCTTGGGCTCCGTGATCACTGCAGATGGTGACAGCAGCCATGAAATTAAAAGATGCCTGCTTCTTGGGAGGAAAGCGATGACAAACCTCGACAGCATCTTAAAAAGCAGAGACATCACCTTGCTGACAAAGGTCCGCATAGTCCAAGCTATGGAAATGAGAGCTGGACCATAAAGAAAGCTGACCGCCGAAGAATTGATGCTTTTGAATTGTGGTGCTGGAGGAGACTCTTGAGAGTCTCCTGGACTGCAAGGAGAACAAACATATCCATTTTGAAAGAAATCAACCCGAGTGCTCACAGGAAGGACAGATACTGAAGCTGAGGCTCCAATAGTTTGGCCAACTCATGAGAAGAGAAAACTCCGTGGAAAAGATCCTGATGTTGGGAAAGTGTGAAGGCAAGAGGAGAAGGGGCCGACAGAGGATGAGATGAATGGACAGTGTCATTGAAGCTACCAACATGAATTTGACCCAGCTCTGGGAGGCAGTGGAAGACAGGAAGACCTGGCGTGCTCTGGTCCATGGGGTCACAAAGAGTTGGACACAACTTAATGACTAAACAACAACAACGTGAATACAAATATCCCCATCTCTAATACTGACCCTTACATCTGAAGGAATCAGATGTTCTCTGTCAGCCCTACAAGTTCTTGGTCATACTGGCTAAGTAATTTTGTACTCCAAAAATGTCTCCCAAGAACTGGTTAGATAAAGCAAACTGTAGTGAAATTGAGATATTTCTTGGTAGTTGCAGTATCATCCTCTGCCTAATTCCTAGGGTGCAACACAGTAGAGACGATACCCCTTCTTTCATAAGTTACTGTGCTTTGTCAAATAGTAAGTGCTCAAGTCTCTTCAGAGTGTTTGGTCCAATCCTGGAAGTGATCAGAAAGTGCATGGAATTAGTACCTCCTTAGACTGCCAAAGCTAACCAGGCTTGGTCATATATTAAAAGGAAGGTGCTGTTACCTTTTTGCATTAAACTGTAGCTTTCTTTCAGGGTTCTGGTGGGCAGAAAAGCAATTTCTAACCACTTCTGATAAATAATAAGTAAACACTAAGCTACAGATAGGAAATCTGCTTGGGCAGGGGCTCTTCAGAAGATGGTGTACAATAAACTGCAGAAAGAGTGTGGTGCAATAGATGGACTGAAACTTGTGAGACCCAGCTTCATCCTTAAAGAACCAAGAAAAGCACTGGGTGATCTGGGGCCAGTCCCTCTCTCTCAGCCTGGCCTACCTTACAGGGCTTGTTTTGAGATCAAGGTGGGAAAGAGGGGAAGGGCAGGAGCTCCTTTGAGCTTATTGGAGGAAAGCCACTGCTGTGTTGCTTGTCCAAATGTAGTTGCTGGAACTTATTTAGAAAATAAGAAGGTGTGACATTTCAGAGAAACAGACTTAAAAAAAAATCTTCAAAGAGAAATGCATCCTGAAACAACTATAAATCTTCATTTCTAAAAGTGCTTCATCTCGCCGAGGGAAAATATATAGTGCTGATAAGGGAGAAAGAGCTGACTACTATTTAGAGTTCTCCTAATGAAAAATATTAATTTTCTGATAATACTCCTTTTTTTTCACTGTAGAGTTGCACACACATATGGCTAAATGCTACTTTGATATATAAATGCTCAGCTTTCCTGATTTATCAGAAGGCTTTATGGACTGTATTTAATAGGATCCAATAAGGCATAATTAAAAAAAAACATGGTGTAGGTGGTGGGAATGGTTAGAACTGCATTACGAAATGTTTTATTCTTCAAAAGGTTACTTTTCTTGACTAATATATTTAGTCCCCTGATGCTGAATTAATCTCATCTCAAAACCCTTTAGGTTGCCATTTCACATTAATCCTATGATGTTTGTGTGCAAATTATCACAATTTTTTTTATTTGTTCCCATCTCTACTGCACATGTACCAGAGTCCAGCATGATTGTGAAAAATAGTGTTGGGCCTTATCTTGGTGAGCCAAATCTGGAGGGGAGCCTTGGAAAGGCACCACTTACTACGTAGTCATTCAGAACAATAATTTTTCCAGTCAAGAAAAGAGCTAGGAGTCTAGTCATTGAGTGCTACTCTGAAGAGAATGTCCAAGGGGATTGGCTTGTGGGGAGAAGTAGTTATTTTCCTTCTGGACCTTGTCTTGATAAGCTCAAGAGCAGCCTTGGACAAAATGAGAATGGGGCTTGATGAAGTTACTTCTTTGACTATGCAACCTTTTATTTGTTCGCAACTACAAGTCCCAGAGTTCATTAGTTTTTGTTGGCATTTCCTGAAGGAACCAAGAGGCACAAGAGGAACCAAGAGGTTAAGTCATCCCAATGACAGCAGGAGAGCAAGCAGTATAATATTCGACAACGAGACCCCATGGCCAGTGAGAACCAGTGCTTTTGCCATGATTTATAATCCTCAGAATATGTTTTCATGAAGGAATTAGACCTCTGGTCTCTGAACATATTAAAGAACTGGCATTAAGTCCCAGGGCCATGGTACAATGTCTGACAGGCTGTAAATACAGGTTAGGCAACAAGAAACATGAATTTAAACAGGCCAAAATTGGGAGGTGGGTGGTGGTCCTGGCCTCAGAGAAATGATGCTTGGGCTGTGCTTGGGCTCCAGCCAAAGATATCTTGCTTCCTGAGATAAAGGACAATTTGGAATCTCCTACGTTGTGCCACATGTAGATGCTATCTGGTTTGTTACTTCAATTTTACTTCAGTACTAGTGATGAGATCACATCTAACCCCACATATGGGGGTGCCAGGCCATTTTAGGTAACAATTATTAGGCAAAAATTAATTGACAGAGTATTCTAAACTTTAAAATGTTATATTTCTAAACCAGTCTGTATTATATATGGGTTTATATACGCCCTATGGAAATGTTTGGAAACCACTGATTTAAGGGAAGTGAAGAAGAGGAAGATATCCAGAAGAGGGAGAAGGAAAGGGGAGGAATTCAAATGGGCATTGAGGGAAATTGAGGCCAGGTCAAAGCACACATGCAACACTTGTGGGCCTGAACCAGGCCCAAATCATTATTTATTTATTTATTTATTTATTTATTTATTTATTTATTTATTTATTTATTTATTTATTTATTTATTTGATTTATACCCCGCCCATCTGATTAGTGGAGATTAGGAATGAAGGAAGATAGGTAGGAACCTAAATCTCAAAATCCCTGGCTTAAAAGGCAAAATTGTTGGGAGTTTTACAATCTAGCATGATACCTGCAGTTTGTGTGGCTGGGGAGGGATGTTTCTGGGTTGGGATGACTGTCAATCTACCCAGCACTAACCAATCATTGCTTCCCTCTTCTGAATTCAAAAGAGAGACCTGCCTCTCCATTGAGCATTCCTTTCTCACTCTTTTATCTCTTGAATGCAGTTGTTGTAAATTTGCTGTTGATCATAAGTACATAATTTTTTTTTATTCTTTCTCCTACAAAAGCTTCAGAGTGAGTTATTAAGACCTTAAGTGCCAGTTAATAAAAAAGGGGTGGACTCTAGGGAACTTGAAACTATTCTCCTCTGTGAGTCTCTGTACTTCTATAGCAGGAGTCTCCAAACTTTTCACCGCGAGGGCCACATAATATACAGTGGTGCCTTGCTTAGCGATGTTAATTTGTTCTGAAAAAAATTGCTGCTAAGCGATTTCATCGCTAAGCGAAATGTGGTTTCCCATTGAAATGCATTGAAAACCAGATAATCTGTTCCAATAGGAACGAATTGCCTTCCTTAAGCGAAAATCACCATAGGAAACATCGCTAAGCGAAACGCGGTTCCCCAGTTGAAATGCATTGAAACCTATTCAATGCATCTCAATGGGGGAAAAAATACAACGACAAATTAAAAAAGAGTCAAAACAAAGTCAAATTTGGTTAACAAAGGGTTTATTAAGTGCACTTTATGATTTCAAATATTTTAAACAGTAAACTTTAACTTTATAAATAACAGAAATACATTTAAAAAACAGCAAACATGAGGCTGTTTAAATCATCGTTAAGTGAAACAGGGGACCCAAAATTTAATCGCTATGCGAAGCATGGTCCCAACCATCGCTAAGCGAAAATTGCCCATAGGGACCATCGCTAAACGAAGCGCAAAAATGCTCCGAAAAAGTCATCGCTAAGCGATTTCGTCACTAAACGGAGCACCTGTTAAGCGAGGCACCACTGTATTTTCCATATTTTTAAAGGCTGAAGGAGTGTGCCTGCCTGAACTCCCTCCTGCACACCCGCCCACATGCACGCACGCACACATGCATGCACACACAGGCCAGATAAAAAGGCAAGGTGGGCCAGATGTGGCCCGTGGGCCGTATTTTGGAGATTCCTGTTCTGAAGTACAGCATAAGGAATTTTTACTGGAAATTCAAAACTCTGCAACGAAAGTCAGGGCAAAGCAATTGATGCCTGAGGCAGTTCCCTCATTTTGCTTAATAGTAAGGCCAGCCTTGGCTCAGGTATCAATCTCCTTTTCAATGGTGTCAGATTTTAATAAGGGCCTTATAGGAGCAGCAACTTATTTTTCTGCAGGCTTTTTTTTATTTCCACGCAGCATTCCACAGTCCTGTCTCTTTCTATTCCTTTTGATTGCCTGTAAAGAATGCAGATAAGATGATGAGCTCACTCTCCTTGCATGTACTTTAACCTGCGAAGGTTTAAGTTAAGGATACTCACATTTAAAAACTTGCAGACCCTCCTCATTGTGGATGTTTGTATGACAAGAGAGTCTAGTGGTATCCAGTTCAATTTGGAATGAGGTGGGGTGGAGGAAACAGCCATTCAGAGATTGAGGGATGAGCACAGCTGATGTCTCCTGCTTGTGTATCACCCATTAAAAAAATCCAGTGGGCCCAAGAGAGAGCTTAGATTTTATTTGAGGCTAACCTTGTTATCTCTGATTTCAGTGCAAGCCATTTTACACAAATGAAAGGAAATGAATGGAGGGAAGCAAGAAATGCCTAAATAACTTCCGTCTCAGGACTGGAATTTGAAATGTGCATATTTTTCCATCTCTGGCTTTGGAGGGAGAAGACAAGTCTCTTAGTGTTGCCCCGCTGAGTATAAAAAATATTTTTTTAAAAGCACGACAATAGCCTCTGTCATTCTTCATTTCCCAAATTTTACAGTGTTCTGTCAACCTATAGCAACTGCAAATCGGCAGCTCCTTATGTCCCTTATATTTGTAATGCCAAATCCCCAAGGAATGTTCAACCCTGACCGGATAGGATTAGCAATACAATAAAGTCATTTATGTCCAAATGTGTGGAAAAGCCAACATTTGTTGGAAGAATAATTTTTACTATCCCGTGGGTAGCATCTGTTCCCCCACAAGAGGCATACCTTCCTGTTTGCCTCTTTCAGGATTATCCAATAATACTGAGCGCAATCCAGCCAAGATTAAAGGACTTGAAGGCTACAAAGCTAAGTGTGCTTAATATGAAGTAACACCTGTTAGGTTTTGGGAAACTTTTTTGTTTTTATTTGTTTTTGAGAAAAATATATATGAATAATGCTCCATGTCCTAGAGATTTCAGTGGGGCAGTTAATTATATGTTTAATTTTGGCCAACATGGAAGGAGATGGTTGAAGATTGTGAGTTACTTTCTTGAAAATCAGAATTAATCAAAATTAAGCATGGGGGAAACTGACAGGCTTACAATAGTTGCAAGGTGCATCCTTTTGACTAGATAATGCTCATTTTTGGATCCATGCACAGCTGATGAGCAATCCAAATATGCTTGTGATTCCTTCATTTGTGTATGATTTCTGACTTCAGTCTTTATTTATTTAAATGATTTACATGCCATCTTTCTCCCCATAGGCAGCTCACAACAGATAAAACAACCCATTTAAAAACACTATATCAACATCGCATTTAAAAACGATTAAACAGGCACCAAGTTTTTTTTTAAAATCAAGTATAAAAACCATTTAAGAACATTTTTCTAAAAAACTATAAGTTGGAAACCAGAGATAACTTACTGTTTAAAAGGCCTGCCTGGCCACAGAAGGACAAAAAGGAGGGGGCCAACCGGGCATCCCAGGGCAGTCCGTTGGATGCTGATGCAGCATGTTCTGTTCAGGAGAATCTCAATGGCATGTTGGCCGTGGATTTCAGAGGGAGAGGTTTTCCATGCTTCTGTCCTGAGCAGATGTTCAATTTTCCAAAACAAGATGCATTTTATTATTTATTTATTTTTTCAAAACATACAAACAGGTATAGCAAATGTACATTTCCTTCGTGAGATTTTTCAGGAAGCTTTCTTTATAGTGTCACTTTCCTAATCTAATCTTGCATTTAGCCACCAGACCACCAGAAAATGTTAAAATATGAAGCTATCTTCAACTAAGAATATGATAAATATGGGAAATGCTCCAGGGTCTGAATGGTCAGATTCATATTCTTTTTAATTTATATAAAATGTTTTGCTCCTCTAAGCTGCAGTCTTTTCCTCCTCTGCTGGGGCTTCTACTTTTTTGGAATCAAAAGCATTTGCATTGACTCAGTGTGATCACCTGAACTGATATGGAGGGATTTGAACCCTTTCTATCAGAAGCCATTCCAGCCAGCTACACTAGCAGTGAGAGAGGCAGAGCTATGGGAAAACTGGCTGCCATTTGAATCTTCTCCTTCCTCACACTTGGCACCTGGATCTGCTTTCATCTTCCTTTCCGATTCTCTTTCTTCCCCACCTTTTTCTTGCAAGCCATCCCTGAACTTCCCAGGCACTTCAGAAAGATAATTGTCCACCATTGCACAGAGTCCAAGGAAATAGTAGAAGGTGGTATGTTCTTCTCATACAATGAGAAGAAACCTTTTGGTAGCCCTTCCCAAAAGTGTGTCCATTGTGTATGTTGGACTCCAATTTCCATCAACTGTAGCCATCACAACCAATGCTGTATGGGCTGGCTGAATGGGATGAGAGCTGTAATATAAGAAATCAGGAGGAAACCAGGTTTGTGAACACAGCATTAAGGGATGTGGAAAGAAAGAAGCTCTCTCTGGACCCTGCCCAACCACATCCTGCCATTACTAGACCACACCAGATGTTTAGGCTATAGCATTACATCAGGCAAATCACGGGAAGAGCAGATGTATTGTTAGTCAAAAGTTTTAAGATGATTTGTAAGTCAATAAATGCTTTTCAATTTGTAAAATCAATGTACTGTGCAGAACTTACCTGGAACATGGAACACTCACAGTTTTAAGCTTTTAACCCAGACTAGAATGTAATATACATGAAAATCTATTTTGGTTTTGTCCAGTTCACTCTATACTGGTTGTGTTTCCAACTTCTGTTTCCTGTCAACAGCATAGAATAAGGGCATCCCTCCAGGCCCACATTCAGCCACACCATAATCAAGATTTCTTTTTTAAAGTTGCCTAGGAAAGAAAAAAGAAGCCAAACATTTTTGTCCTTAATGAGCAGCATATTTTAATGAAGAAAAGCTCTACATCATCACTTAAAACAGTCAGTCTCTTGAACAAAGATGTCTATGAATACTAAAGCTAAAAAAAGTAGTAATAAATAGAAAAGGAAGACATAGTGGGAGGTCATGAAACCAATTTGTGTGATTAGTGCATGGAAAGGCTGGGAAGAGGAGATAGGCATGGAGAATAAAAAAGGGGTGCTTAAAACAAAAAGAAAAATCTTGTGTGTGGTGGTGGTGGTGGGAAATCCTTGATTCATCGGATAAACCAAACTGAATGATTGGGCTCAGGTGGGTGAAGGCCAAGTTGTGGGGCACAGAGAGCTCTGTTCTGTAAGGGTCAGACTAGAGAAAAATACTGTATTTTTCGCTCCATAAGACACACCTTTCCATAAGACGCACCAATTTTTAGGAGAAGAAAACAGGAAAATATAATCTGTTTTCTTCGCTCCATAAGACACACCTCCACCCCTCTGTTTTGTGGGGGGAAAAGTGCATCTTATGGTGCGAAAAATACGGTAATAAGTTCACATTTGGAAGCTGATAGCACATTGGTCCTCCAGTTCCTGAAGCTACACTCCTGAGGATTCAGACATACAAATTATCTCTAGTCAAGATTCTGGTCAGAATAGAAGTGTCCACACAGATCACTCCGCCACCCTGCCCGGGCTTTCCTGGTGTGGGTGATTTCCAGGAGGACCAAGTGTGCTGCTGTCTGGGGAAAATCTTCCAGTCTGGTCCCCTCCCAACATTGTGACCCATCCTGACCCTTCCATGCTCCTGGGGGCTACCAAAAATCACAAGGGTGCTCACTTAAGCCAAAAGGCAACCTTGGAATACCAAAATGCATATCCACAAATGATCAGGAACCAAAGGCAAGGGAGACTTCAATAGTACCACTAATCCCCTTCTTCTCAGAATAACCAAACTGTTGGAAAAGCAATTATTGTTTTAGTAAAGATGTTGCAAACAAAAATAAAGATTCAAAACCAAATTCAAAACTTCAAGAAAAATCAGAGAAATGTGAAGCAAATCCACACCCAAAAGTTTAAGAGTCTAAACAATTCTGGAATAATCCCCACAAAAAACAAGAAAACTAGCTACACTATATTAACACTTATAGTACAGTCAGGTTGAAGCATAATTCCAGAACATACACAGAGTGCAGCAGAGCAACAAACAAGTGTAATATTTTCCTGAGAGAGAGTAAGCTAAGATGCTCCCTTGTCTGAGCTATTTTTATACCCATCATCTACCTTTCTCAATCTTTCGATGCAATCCCACCAATCAGATCCCAAGAAACCAGTTTCTCTGAATTATAGTACAATATCAGGCGAGGAAGAGTACTTTGGACTTTGGTTCCTGCCAGATAACATCCATCTGCGAATTGTCTCCTAGTTAACAGGCAATTGTTTCCCCTCCCTTCCAGTTCTCTTTATGGCACCAAGGGAACAGGCCTGCATTTTGCAGGGCAACTGGAGCTGATTAACCCCCTTTTGGCCAGTCCATTCACAACTCTTGCTAACCAATTAATCTATGTTGGTTAGAAATGTACATAAAAGAGAGTAAGCCAGTTTGCAAGATATGGAGGTGAGAAAAGCTTAGCTCCACTTCTAAATGTTGGCTGAGCATCTTGCCTGATTTGAAGAAGAATGGCTAGCAGCCTTATGGAAAAAAGCTACAGTATTTCTCTGTGTGTGCGTGTTTGTGCACACATGCTCCTACTATCCCAGGATCTTTTGCCTGAGGCAGTTGCCTCACTCTTCCTCAAACAGAATGGGTGGCCCTGCAGTACAGATTGCATTAAATATACAGAACCCAGCTCTGCATGTTTGTGTGTGTGTTTTAAAACAAAGCACAATTGATGTAAAAGTAAGCTCACTAGGAGGGAAGGATGACTCCTCCTATCCCCTGCTGCTATTTTGATAAGGATCCATCTCTCCCCTGATGCCGATTAGTTTTGAGGGGCAAATGCTGACTTTGGAATCAGTGAGAGCTTTCTGCCTCCCCCTAAATGTTATGAGGATGATCTCTGTCGGGGGAAAGTAAATCCCCTCTCCTCTTGTATTAGAGTCCCAATAAAAAAGGGCACCCCATTTATGTTAAAGGGTGTAATAAAGCACTCTGGCCCTCATGTTTGAGTAGAAATGTATAGAACTGTTTGGTAGGTTAGGTGGAATCTAAAACTTTCATTCATGTTTGGATCTTTAGAGCCCAGAATCTTTATATCCAAGCTATTTAAGAACCAGTCAGTGCAATGGTGTATGGCTTCCAGAAAGCAATGGATCCACAGTGTTGCCAGCATCGGTTTGATATGCCTTCATTGGTAGCTGGCATTGCAACCCTGACAGGAAAAACCTTGGGCTTGGCAAGAGAGGTCTGTTTCAAAGTGTGCCAAGCTAATATGTCCTCAGCTGTTGTAAGGTCGGCTGGCTTTGTTTGTGGATAATAGAATTGACAATATAATACATTGTCTGGAATGAGGTAGAAAAGGGAAAGATCGAAAACTGATTTGCTCAGGAGTGCTTGGCTACAGTCACAAATACCAGATAGCTTTAAACTTCCAGAGCTTTCCATTCTTACCAAAGTGTGAAGTGCCCTCATTCAGAGTTCCAGCCAGCCAGCCATGTATTTGTCCAGGTTATTTCATTTTATTTTGTCTCTTAATCACCCCCCCCCGGACCATGAAAGTCAGCATTCTGTTGCCACTAAGGGTGCTCAGTCTTCATTGACATGTTCTGGGCTGACAATTAGGTTCCTCTCTTGTGTATTTCTACAAAGCACACAGGTTCCCCCAATAGGCTGATTTCTCTTTCTTTGTTTGTTTCATCTCCATTAATGCCAACACAAGAAGGATGATATTGCTGTAGTCTATATGACATGACAGAGCTTTCTTCAAAAGAGTTGGCTATGCTATTATAAAACTATAATGCACAGATTCCCTGTTGGATTAACAATGAGTATAAGCATGAGATGGAATGGGTTTTAAGATGGTAGAAGAGAAGCACATACTGCTAGGGTTGCCAGTTGCCTAGTATCTCCTTCCATGAGATTTTGATGCCAAAACCTGATGCCAGGAGGGAAACCAAACATTCATTGATAATAAGTTGTTGATGACCAGGGGGCTAACAGCTTTAATCAGGGCAGACCTACGCATTATTGTCAAACAGGAAAATAACAAAGGGGCTGTTTCAGTAAAGCAGGTAATATGAAGGAGGAACTGCTGATGCTACTTCAAATGCCCCTTTCCCAGCATTGGGTTTAGAGACAGGGTATCAATGAAAATCAGCTAGGGGGATTGAAGTTTGGGGAGGATGGCATCAAGTGACAAAAGGCTTCAGCAGTACTCTTCCTCCAGCTGTGTTATTGTTATTTGATAGCATGTTGAAGACACCAGCATGCTGTCACTACATGCAGTTTTGCCTTCAGGGGTGTGAGCATTTCGGCTTGCTTCAGTCTAATACTAACAATCAGAAATGTGTGAAAAATTCAATCCCTTACATTTTCCGTTATGAGTTTAACTTATCCACAGAAACGGACACAATTTGCTGTTGAAAATCTATCCATTTGGGGGCTTTCCTTTTCATAAAAGGGAAAGAAATTGTCTCTTGACATGCACACACTTGAAAAATAAAACCATCTGAACATTTCTAACAAGCACACAAATATGTTTTAGGTCAGCAGAATCATGTGCCTATTAATCCATCAAGTTGAAAAGAAATGCATGAAAATATGTACAGATTTTTCCCATAAAAACAAACAAGTCTCTTCATGGAATTGGCATGGAACAGAACTAGGGGAGGCTGAAGAAGTAGTCTGCAAAAATAGATTTGACACGATCTAGTCATTAGTTTTAGGTGTGTGTGTGTGTGTGTGTATGTGTGTGTGTGTACACACACATATGCACATAGGCCAAAAGACACAAAGCATAAACATTTAGTAGGCATCCTTCAGTCTCGAGAGACTGTGGTAACATGCTCTGAATAGAGGTCTTAGAAAGGTGTCTTGTGTGGCTGAGGAGGCCAATATGAGAGTGACAATCCCTTCCACACTGAAGACAATTACAATCTGTACCCTGTCCAGCTCCCTGATTTTGCTGATTTCAGGACTGCTTCTTTGCCTTGGCCTGCTGGACAAGGGTCTCTTCAAACTAGGAGAGGCCATGATGCACCACCTGCCTCCAGGCTGAACGCTCAGATGTCAATGTTTCCCATCTGTTGAGGTCCATTCCTAAGGCCTTCAGATCCCGCTTGCAGATACCTTTGTATTGCAGCTGTGGTCTCGCTCTGGGGCACTTTCCCTGCACTAATTCTCCATACAGGAGATCTTTTGGAATCTGACCATCAGCCATTCTCACGACATGCCCAAGCCAAAGTAAACGTCGCTGTTTCAGTAATGTATATATGCTAAAAATTCCAGCTCATTCTAGGACTTCGTGTGCCTTGTGGCACAGTGGTTAAACTGCTGTACTTTATCCAAAACTGTACTAAGAGCCTCATGACGCAGAGGTTAAACTGCTGTACTGCTGCCAAAACTGTGCTCACGACTTGGAGTTCAATCCCAGATAGCCGGCTCAAGGTTGACTCAGTCTTTCTATCCTTTCAAGGTTGGTAAAATGAGTACCCAGCTCACCGGGGGGGGGGGCAATGTGTAGTCTGCATAATTAACCTGTAAACCGCCCAAAGAGTGCTTGAAGAGCTATGGGGTGGTATATAAGCAGCATGCCTTGCTTTTTCCTTTTACTTTATTTGGAACTTTGTCCTGCCAAGTGATATCAAAAATGCATCGGAGACAACCCATATGGAACGTGTTCAACGTCCTCTTCTGCCATGCATAAAAAGCCTAGGACTCACTGCAGTAGAAGAGTGTACTCAGGACACGGGCTCTATAGACTTGGATCTTGGTATATGCCATCAGCTTCTTATTAAGTAATACTTTCTTTGTGAGTCTAGAGAACATGGTAGCTGCTTTGCCAATACGTTTATCCAGCTTGATATCTAGGGAGAGACTGTCAGAGATTGTTGAGCCAAGGTACACGAAATCATGAACAACCTCCAATTCTTGTGTAGAGATGGTAATAGAGGGAGGGAGTCCACGCCCATGACTTGTGTTTTCTTCAAGCTGATTGTTAATCCAAAATCCTGGCAGGAAACGATTCATACGTCGTTGGAGCTCTTCAACAGAATGTGCGACAACAGCTGCATCATCGGCGAAAAGGAAGTCCCGCATGCATTTCAGCTGGACTTTGGTCACAAAGCATAATCATTTACAGGCACAATTATAAGTATAGCTAGTAAGGAAAAAAAACAAGGCCAAGCAAAGTATGAATCTATGATTAAAATCGTGGGCATAATTTTAGTGGTGTTATTCAAGGTTTGCCTAACTTTCCATGGCTAACTACAGCTAATTGACAAGGTACTGGGGCATGAATTGGTCACATACCTGGTCATGCACTTGACTGCCAGGGCCACTTTATTCAGAGGGCAAAGTGGGCATTTGCCCAGGGCCCACTGACTGTAAGGGCCCACATGAAGAGGGGGGGGTTTTCCCCTCCTCTGTAATGGTGTTGTGCAGCCCGCGCAGCCTGCTGCTTGCTGAGCCTTGTCTTCTGTGTGTTGAAGTCATGTGATAGGCGCATGATGCATGACCTCATGTCATTTGAGCACTGGTGGCATGCACAGTCTTTTATCTCGCCACTTGCATCATTGAGGGCCCTGGCCTGGAGGAGCTGATAGTGGCAGGCACAGCACTGAGAGACTGTTTCAGGGGCAAACATAGCAGAGAGAGGCTGTTTTGGGAGCTGATGACAGAGAGAGGCTGTTGTGGGGGCTAAAATGCTACAGAGATGCTGTTTGGGGTCTAAGATGGCACAGGCAAGCTGTCTGAAGGAACAGAAGGCACTGGGATGAGGTAGAAGGTTTATGCATTTACTGCTCATTTGAATGTTACACAAAGTTTATGCATTCACTGCTCATTGGCATGATACATCAAATTTATGTATGTACTGCTCATTGGCATGATATACCAAGTCCATGTGTTTACTGCTCATTGGCACAATATACTAAGTTTAAGCAGCAGCACGCTTTATGCATTAAAATTGTATGTTTGTAAAATTCTCCTTCTGTCATAGGAGAATATCTTACCTGCCAGTGGACCAAGCCTTCAGCTTGGAGAACCTTCTGAGTACTGATGGTCACATACTTATTTCATCTATTTCATCTTGTAAGTGCTCTATCCTTTCTTGGTATGAATGTTGAATTTTTCATTCTTAAAACGTGTCATCATATTTCTGTTGAAACTGTTCTTTTGAATAAACTTTAAAAAACTTAACTGAGCTCTTGTTTGTGTCTGTAAAATTCTCAGAGGTAGGGCTGATGTTTCAGACTTGTAATTTGTGGGAGGGATGTAGTAATACCTCTGGGTCAATAATTCCGCCAAACTATGGGGTAATCCGGGGTCTAGTTCCAAAAATACATTTCTTAAATATCTTATGGCAGAAAGAGATTCAGTCGAACAGCCTCAAAGACAGACTGGAGAATCCATTTGGGATCTGCTTTCCCTAAGACCACCTGATCTGTATGACAATATGATGGACATTTGACAGGCACCAGTAGTCTTTATGAACTGTTAATCTTGCCACTTCCTTCCTTTTACCCCCTTGTCTCGTGTGGATTCAGGACAGTTTGCCACACAGCTAAGCATCATGCAGTGGGATGGGCCCAATGGGCTATCTCCTAGCACTGCAAGGTCAACCCTGTCGTAGGTTCTCAAGGAAATTTCTATCTCCCAAGCCAAGGTGGATCAATAATGTTGCCCTTCTATTATTTCCGCAACATCTTACAAGAAATAACTCAAACTGATGCTCTGAAATGAATGCAATACCTGCAATCAATTAAGCTGTCTGATGACATCTTGCTGTTAGTCATTTTGTTTTATGGATAACAGAAAATGAGCATCAGACTGAGATCCTGTTGTTTATTGAATATGTGTTGCAAATCATTTGCAAGTGCAAGAGACAATGCCAGATCACATCACTGGTGTGATTTATAATTCTATAAGCCAGATTTCCAATTAAGTATCTAATGATGCCTTAATTACTGAAATTAATACAGAGGACTAAATTAGATACACCCAAGGGCTCTCATGTATCTAGCAGGTCTGCTTGAGGGTTTTATTTAATTGACCATGTTCTGCCATGCTGCAGTCTTTGAACTCACTGTTTTTTTTTTTTGGATTGTGGCCTCACCAATAGAAGCAAGTGTTGCCCAAGAGAACACAAAGAGCAAATGGCCTGTATACCCTGTTAAAAAGCCAAAAAAAAAAAGTATTATTATTAAACAACAGCAACAATAACATACAGACAAGAGCAGGTCAACTGTTTTCAGAAACCATGTGGAAATTGCTATAAAATCCTTCCATGGGGCAACTTTTGTCAAGTAGAACAATTCACTACATGTACACTTGGCAGTTTTCATTCTGAGGCCCAAAGTAGAAGATATAATCAGCATGTTGTTAGAACCTAAGCTCTGAAAAGTGATAAAAAAAAATGGCTGATTACCTTAGCATGAGCTTGCTTCACTCCATACTTTATAAATTAGCTGGTTTTTGCTTGTAATTGGTTACCAGGAGGTAAACATGGGTTTCATTTGCAAGTCTGATTGGGCTTTGAAAGAACTGTGTGCCCAGATGGAAATACTTGCCATAGCAGGAAATGCACATTTATCTTCACTAATGATTTGATCCCATAATTGAGAACTCCCTGGAAGAAAAGTGGACATGGTGAAAGCTACCAGATTGTGTGATGCCAGTTCTCACATAATTTACTTGGTGGCTGTAAAGGTGGTGCTTAGGCTATGGCACTTATACATATGTACTTGAACTCAGTAGAAGAGAGAATGGGGCCTTATGGCCAAGCTGGTTGTTCCGTATATTGAACTCCTTTGATATAGACAGTAGGCATGCTTCATGCAGAACCTCAGATATTCTGCATCCCACCAGCCATCCTAAAAACTAAAGGTACAAGGTTGCATAACCAGGGCAATTCCCCCACGAACCTACCATCACACAGGGCAGTCATCGCTGAGTGAATGTATAGTGGCCCCTTTTAACCAAATGAAATAGTTTAGGATCAAACCATTCTAAGTGCACTCATGAAAAACACAAACTAGTCATCATTCTATTCCTTCTTTTACAAACATTGCTTTAGGAATCGCTTCTAAATGATGATCATTCTTACCTTGTTGAATGGAAGCACTTATTCTCCTTAATGAACGAATGTGTCAGGCTGATTTCTATCTCTGTATAAACATCAAAAGAGCTGTGCTGGTACAGACCAAAGACTTACCAGCCCCAGCATTCTAGCTCAGCAGATGTTTCTGGAAAACCCAGGAGCAAGACTTGGGTGCAAACAGCACCTCCAGACTGTGTTCGCCAGGAACTGTTTACAGTTTGCTTCAGATCCCGGAGGTAACATATCAACATTCATAGCCCGATCCTCCATGAATTTGTTTGATCTCCTTTTGAAGTGGTAAAGGTGATGTCATCACTATATCTTGTGAAGGCAAATTCCAAAATCTTAATGTTACTTTTAACTGTTAGAACTCTCCCACCCTTTAGGAAATCATTTACTAAAAGCTAGTATGCATATTATCCTTAAGATAG
Organism: Pogona vitticeps; assembly: GCF_051106095.1. Classification (NCBI taxonomy): domain Eukaryota; kingdom Metazoa; phylum Chordata; class Lepidosauria; order Squamata; family Agamidae; genus Pogona; species Pogona vitticeps. The sequence goes on from NC_135787.1 coordinate 63,222,272, forward strand.
CTGGGCTTTCCTAGCACTCTGTCAAGTAGTGAGGAGAATACAACCACTTCCTTTATTTCCAAAATTCCAGATAAGTTAAGGGATAGTGGCAAATTTCTCCCAATTAGCTGGCAAGAAAATGCAGGTGACCATTATGGGAAATAGTTATGTGCATACCAAGGCAAGTTATTATCACTCGTTAGATGATAACACCTATGCTCCATCTGTGCACATACTTAAATAGTTCTAGTAGGATGTATGTGTTATGTGTCTTCAAGCTGCTTCAGGTTTATGGTGACCTTAATAGGATTTTCTAGATATGTGAGACATTCAAAGAGTGGTTTCCTATTGCCAGCCCCAGTGGGTTTCCATGGCTGAGCATGGATTTGAACCCACATCTCCCAAGTCCTACTCTGCCATTCCGTCTACAATGCCCGACAGGCTTTCTTTTGTTCAGGTTAAATAATTGTCATGAAAAGCAGCTACCATGCACCTCCTCACCTCCTCCCCCTCAGCATTCAAGAGGACCAGGCATCATAGTAATCCCTGGCACGGAGCTGGGCTAGGAAACTAGGGTGACAGAATGCAGATTTACCAGATTCCTGCCACAAGGTAGGAGACACAAACTAGGCAGCTTGGTGGTGGTGGTGGCTTCTGAAATTGTTTCTGAGCCTGGTTGCTCTGGTTTTGGCTGAGGTCAGGAGTGCTTTTGCACAGTTACAACTAGTGTTCAAGCTGCTGTTCCTGGACAGGTCTGATATGGTCACAGTTACAGCTCAGCTGGATTATTGTAACATACTCTATGTGGGGCTGCTTTTGGAAAGTGCTCTGAAACTTCAGCAGATCCAAAACTATGCAGCCAGATTGGTAACCAGAGCTGGTTACAAGGATCATATAGCCCCTCTGTTATACAGTGATTCCTTGACTTATGAACTTAATCCATATTGGGATGGTGTTCGTAAGTCAAAGCACCATTTCCCATAGGAATGCATTGAAAACCATTTAATCTGTTTTTCGTTCTTAAGTAGAGGCATTAGTTCCCATAGGAACTAACGCAAAGCCGGTTAATCCACACTCTACCACTAGAGGGAGCATTTTTAATTTTTTGTTCTTTTGACCTAAGAAGAACTTAGGTCAAAAAAGGGGGGGTAGGAAAGGAGGGAGGGGGAGGGTACATCTTCTAAACAGAAAACCTTTCTTAAAAAGCAGCTTTTCAACAAAAACAAGCCAAGCACCTTTTAGATAAAAAAAAAGGGCAGGAAAGGAGGGAGGGGGAGAAGGGAGCACCTTCTAAACAGAAAACCTTTTTTAAAAAGCAGCTTTCCAACAAAACCAAAGCAAGCCAAGCACCATCTAGGTAAAAAAAAGAGCAGGAAAGGAGGGAGGGAACACCTTCTTAACACAACACCTTGAAAAGCACCTTTTAAGCCAAGATAAGACAAACCAAACACCTTTTAGGTAAAAAGGGGGCAGGAAAGGAGGGAGGGAGGGGAGTCGTGGGAGGGAGGGAGGGGAGTGGTGGGAGGGAACAATGGGGAAAAAAGGAAAGGAAAGGAAAGGAAAGGAAAGGAAAGGAAAGGAAGGAAGGAAGGAAGGAAGGAAGGAAGGAAGGAAGGAAGGAAGGAAGGAAGGAAGGAAGGAAGGAAGGAAGGAAGGAAGGAAGGAAGGAAGGAAGGAAGGAAGGAAGGAAGGAAGGAAGGAAGGAAGGAAGAAAGAAAGAAAGAAAGAAAGAAAGAAAGAAAGAAAGAAAGAAAGAAAGAAAGAAAGAAAGAAAGAAAGAAAGAAAGAAAGAAAGAAAGAAAGAAAGAAAGAAAGAAAGAAAGAAAGAAGGTCATCACTGGGTCACACAGACCCCTCAGACAAAGGTTTGTGCTTTTAAGCACAAAAAGAGAGAAGACAGAGAGAGAGAAGACAGTGGGGGGAGAGAGAGAGTTTGGAGGCTGCAGAAGAGGTGTTGTGTTGGGGGGGGACTTGACCCTGATGAAATCCTCTTCAATATCATCCACCAAGGATGGGGAGAGGGTGTGCCAGGGCATTCTCCATCAGACAAAGGCATCTCTCTGGAAGCTGGTTGTCAGAAAGATATTTCTTGACAGTGGGTGCAAACACTTCATAGAGCCATTCCATAAGCAGTTGCCTTGTCATCCAAGCTCTTGAGTTGGCCCTCCACATGACAGGCAGTGTGGCCTTGTTAACTTTCTCTTGCTGGAATGGGCGAAGAGTCTGGGAGTGGTGCACCAGCAGAGGCTTGCTCTTCAGATCGCTGGTGGCATTGGCACAGAACAAAAGGGTCAATCTGTCCTTCATGGGTTTGTGGCCTGGCATTTTCTCTTCCTTCTAGGTGATGTAGGTTCTTCTGGGCATCTTCTTCCAGAACAGCCCTGTCTCATCACAGTTGAAGACTTGCTGGGGGAGGTAGTCTTCTTCCTTGATGAATTCAGCAAAGTACAACTTGAAGGCTTCTGCAGCATCATGGTCAGAACTTGCAGCCTCCCCATGTCTTGTAACACAGAGGATGCCACTTCTCTTTTGGAACTTCTGAAACCACCCCCTGCTGGCACTGAATTCTTCTTGTGCTGCACTCCCAGAGGGGTTTCTTTCCATTAAATCATGGTGCAGCTTCCTTGCTTTTTCACAGATCATGGATTTACTGATGCTGTCCACTTCCAGCTGTTTCTCGTTGATCCAGACCAGTAAAAGTTTTTCCACTTCTTCCATCAGGGGTGGCCTGTTCTTTATTATAATTGTGATTCCTTTTGCCACATCAATGTCTTTCAAGACATCTTTCTTTTTTAAGATGCTTCCAATTGTTGACTTTGGCATCTTGTATTCCACAGCCAGGTCCATCACATGCATGCCCTGTTCATGCTTTTTGATTATTTCCTTTTTCATTTCAATGGAGATGATTTATTTTTTGGCTTCGCTCTGTTCTTTCTTTGAAGCCACGACTATGGATCAGCTCACCAAAGTGTACAAAGTACCGTACCAGACAATACCAGGCAATACCAGACTGTCTCCCTATCCACTCACTTAACCGCTGGGACGAGTGAGGTAGCACACAAGCAGCCTCTTCGCTGGCCAATGGTCAACTGAAAGTTCAAATTTCCTGTTTCCCTCACCTCCTCGTGTTTTTTTTGGTTAGCAAGTCGAGGCTCCGTTGGCAAGTTGAACCAAATTTTTGCGAACGGAGCCATTCGTAACTCAAATTGTTCGCAAGTAGGGACGTTCGTAAGTCGAGGTACCACTGTACCAGCTCCACTGGTTGCCGATCTGTTTCTGGTCACAAATCAAAATTGCTGGTTTTAAACTATAAAACACTAAAGGTCTTGAGTTCAGGCTATCTCAAAAAAATGTGTTTCCATTTGTAAGCCTGCCAGGGTGTTAAGATCATTGGGAAGGCATTTCTTTGGGCCCCACCACCCACACAGGTGCACTTGGTGGGGACATGGAAGAGGGCCTCCTTTGTCGCTGCTCCCAGACTTTTGATCTCCCTCCCATAGGAGGCCAGGCTGGCCCCATCTTTGCTGTCCTTCCACAAGTAGGTGAATTTATTTAAAATATTTTCAGCATGCCTTTTTCCTTAAAGAGGACCCAAGGTGGTTAACATAATTAAAAGACAATATTTAAAGCTAAAAACAGTAAGTATATAAATATTAAACTGGCTCAGACAAATACTGTGTAAAAGCAACACCAAAAACACATTCAAAACAGCTTTTCCTTTGTGACTGGCCGTCTAGGAGACAGTGATATTTTGTTGCTTCAAAAACTGCTTTTACCTAACAATTTTAATACAACTTTAATTCTTCTTTAATATTTGAATAATTTACTGGTTTTTAGCTTTCAATATTGTGTTTTTAATTATGTAATCCACCTTGGGTGCTTTTTTAGGAGAAAAGCAGGATAAAAATAGCTTCAATAAAATAAATAAAATTAAATAAACGGGATAAATCCTGACTTATTTTGGCTTCATGCAGTAAATAAAAGAAGAATTTTTCGTCTCACTGTGAGATTTTGTTCTTGGGGAAATTCTGGACATTTCCAAAACTGTTTTTTGCACTTTTAGCAAATATGCATAATTTAAAACTGTGGTAACTGTTGTTTTGATGCTTTCAGACTAGTAAAAGTAGCACTGGAGAAGTTGTTTGCATCTTTGTGTTAAATTACCCTGTCCTTTTGTGCTAGTGTGTAGTGAGCTTAAGGGAAAGATGCCAGGAGATACTTTTCCATGAATTGTGAAAAAGTTAAGGAGGAAGAATACCCTTGAAATCCAAGTCTATTCTTCCCCAAAGAAAAACAGTCATTCAATGTTATTTTTGTAAAGCATGCCACCAAAAATGGTCTAAAGTCCTGTTGCTATATAATTGCTAATCTAAGCAAGTAAAAGAATTGTAATACTTCAGCCATTCTAATTGCAGATGCAAAGGTAATGAATGAGATACAGGAGCAAACAGCCCATGAAAAATTCAAATGAGCTCTTTTAATGATGTCTATATCTACTAATAATTAAAATAAGTAAGCTGATGAGTGAATGTTCAGTGATACGAGGACCCTGCATCATCAGAAGATATTCTATAATTCCCAAATGGACTACCATTGCATGCGAATCTGACAAGCTTCCAAACCCAGAGATTTTTACAATGCACGAGAATTCAAACCTTTTCTTTATACTACACTTCTCCAAGTGGCAGCCCTTCAAATGTACTAAATATAGCTCCCAGAACCACTGGTTGGTTTTAATGGTTGTGCTGGGTTTATGGCCCATATGTCAGGTTCAGGAAGACTGTTCTATATAATGCCATTATCAAGGCTCCCAATCCAGGACCTAGAAAAAAGTATGTAGATCCTTTTCAGTCACTATAAACAAGAATATTCTAGTGTTTTGCATGCTGTAGAGTTGGAAATCAGCTTCTGTTCAGTGAAGATTACTGCTACAGGCTAATGCTTCGAATTGGCTTTGTATGTGGGTTGGTTGGATTCATGTTCAACATCCAGGTTGCTCATGTACATTCCTAAGGGTTGATGAGGCTGGTCCAGGTACTTACAATATAACATCAACTGGCTGACAGGGTAAACATCAAGTAATATGTTTTGTACTTAACACCTGCAAATTGAAACTGTTTTTCAGAGAGGATAATTGTTTTAAGATTGCTTTATGGGATGGTGTAGGCACATTCTAAGTTTCCACTTTTCATCTCCAATCTAATTTATAAGGGGCAATGCACATGCACACAAAAGCTTGGTATGCATAAAACTCTCGGTAAATTTTCAATTAAAAATTGTCTGCAAACTGCCAGTGATTGATTTTGTTGAAAAGAAATTAATTAGTCCACTGTGTTCTTGACAAATAATAGATTAAAAGAACAATGGGTCTGAGGTGGTAGGAAGAAAAATAAAAACAACTTGATGGGTGAGAATATTTCAGAAGAGTCGGCAGACATGCTCATAAGCTCAACAGCTTTGGCCCAGCATAGAAAAAACAGGTTGCCCCAAAGTAGACAAAAAAGAGAGGTTACTTACATGTAACTCTGGTTCTTTAAGTAGTCATCTGTGAGTTCACACAATAGGGTATACTGCACCTCTGCAGAGAGTCTTGGAAATTTCTAGAGCTTTTGCACATGTTTGCTAGGATGTCCCTCCCATCGTGCATGCCCTGCTCATGGCATAGAGTGCCTGAGTTCCAGAGAACAGTCTGCTCAACATATAGTAGGCGTATGTGATGGACAGAGGGGAGGATGGGCGAGAAGTGTGAATTCACAGATAACCACTTGAAGAACCAGAGTTACAGGTAAGTAACCTCTCTTTCTTCTTCATGGTCTCTGTGAATGCACACAATAGGCAGATTAGCAAACTGACTTACCATGGCCAAATGAGGCATCAGCCATGGCTCAGACATCCAGATGGTAATGGGCAGCAAATGTAGAGGGTGTAGCCCAGGTGGCCACTTTACAAACATCCATCAAGTCCACTTCTCTAAGAAATGCCGTGGATGTCGCCACGGCTCTGGTAGAATGTGCCAAAACTGGACCTGGCAAGGGTTCATGGGCAAAGTCATATATCAGATGAATGGTAGAGACAATTCATTTGAAAATAGATTGAGAGGTGACTGGAGAACTTTTAGAAAGGCCGTGGCAACTGATGAAGAGCCTCCTGGACTTCCGAATGGAAGCAGTGCAGGAGATGTAGAATGCCAAAGCCCATTGAACATCTAAAGAGTGTAATGAGCATTCCGTGTTGTTAATAGGTGAAGGGAAGAATGTAGGCAGAATAATGGGCTGCCATAAATGAAAGTCAGATACCACCTTTGGAAGGAACGTCAGGTCAGGGTAGAGTGTGACCATGTTAGGGTGGAATTGTAGGAAAGGAGGGTCAACGCGGAGAGTGGAGAGCTCACTGGCCCTATGGGCTGAAGGGATAGCAACAAGGAAAACTGTTTTCAAAGCCAAGAGTCTTTCCATTGCCATTGCTAACAGCTCAAACAGTAGTCACGCTAGGCGATTAAGAAGAAGCTGAAGTGACCATTGAGGAGTAGGTGGTCTGCATGAAGGGCAAATATTCTGTAGGCCACGTAAAACATTTTTGTATGTGGGTTGTCTGAACAACGATACAGAGCCCGTGTCCTGAGTTGATGAGCGACTATTGCTGCAATAGAAACCTTCAGAGTAGAGTAGAAGGAAAGCAAGAACAGCGTCTAGAGTCATTGAGGTGACAGGTAATTTATGGGAGGATGCGGATTTAGAAAAGAAGTTCTATTTGTAAGTATACAAAATATTGGCGACATAGAGAGTGAAACATATTGTCGTCCACGGTCCATTTGTGGCTGCATGTGTGGAGTCTGCTGAGATGATCTGTATGGAAGTTGTCCTCTGTGGAAATGTGGACTGCTATCGGTAAATGTAGCAGACATAGCACCATTCCCACAGCTGCACTGTGAGGTAGAGGAGAGATAGGGAGTGTGTTCCTCCCTCATTTGTTGATGTAGAATAAGACTGTGGTGTTGTTGGTAGCTACCTGATCTAAAGGAAATCAACCCTGAGTGCTCACTGGAAGGACAGATCCTGAAGCTGAGGCTCCAATACTTTGGCCATCTCATGAGAAGACTCCTTAGAAAAGACCTTGATGTTAGGAGAGTGTGAAGGCAAGAGGAGAAGGGGACAACAGAGGATGAGATGGTTGGACAGTGTTATCGGAGGTACCAGAATGAATTTGACACAACACAGTGGAAGATAGGAGGGCCTGGCGTGCTCTGGTCCATGGGGTCACGAAGAGTTGGACACAACTGAACGACTAAACGACCTGAACCCCACATCCTGTGAGAAGGCTTTTGAACACACAGAATGCTTTGATGACTGCAAGAAGTTCCAAATGGTTGACATGAAGTTGTGCTTCCACGGGGGACTACAGGTGGTGTATGGTAGTGTCTTCTCAGTAGCCCATCCCACCCCCAGCTTGTAGAGCTAGCATCTGTGGTAACTTGAACAGACAAACAGAGACGGGCAAAATGGGATGCCATTCTCATAAAATCCATATATGCTAACTTAAATGCATAAATGTCAATTTAAAAGTAATTCTTATAACTTAAATAGAAGGGCGAACAAAACACAATGTTCTTTGGCAATGAAAGCACCTTCATCCCCTACTGTGAAATCTCAAGCTACTGCCCACCCCTAGCTGACCAGTGACTTCATCAAAATGAAATGAAAGTAATGAAATTTAATCAAAATGCAGGAGAAAATTGGATATGTGATCATTATGTGTGCAGATATTTGACTCCATTACTGTTAAGGTGACAGTATTCCACAGTATTCTACTTTATCATTTGATGAAATCAATTTTCTGTGACTCTGTGGTTCAATTTCTGACAACAAATATGTGGGAAAATACTGATCAAGACAGCTCTTTTGAGATGCTTTCCTGCTTGGCTGACACTCTTAAAAAAATCCAGGCTAATTAAGCATCCAATCAGTACTTCTTCTGTGATTTTTTTATGGTTACAGTTTTTAACTTCTTGGTCCGTTTAAAAATCCTTGATGTGCTAAGTATATGCTAAGCAATGATCACTTTTTATATTGGGATAATTTAAAAATAGTTTAAAGCCTGCTCAAGAGAATTTTTAATATGACTGAACCCCAACCGTTTCTATAGTTGGCCACAGGATATCTCATGAAAAACTACAAAGAGCCTCTTATATTCTAATGCACACAATGCTCTCTCTCTCTCTCTCTTTCTGTATTGAAAGCTCCCAAAAGATTATACTGTACTAAGGCCAAAATCCATATTGAACAGATCTTACTCCAGGACTCCCCTTCTGACCTTCAGTGTGCAGAATCCAGGATCTTTGGGAAGACATTGACATATTCATTTGTATACCTGAGGCCCTCTTTAGAACTTTGGACCAGCATGCAAAAATGGAAGATGGAGTTGCTGCCACAATGAACATTACTCAATGAACATTACAGTGATGTAAACAGAGTTGACCTTTGCCTACTAGAGGATAGGGTATTGTAGGAGAGCAAAAGAGACCAGGTGGTATTAGAGAGCGGATGGAAAAAGAAAAGGATCAAGAGAAATGCATCCACACAAAGCAGTGATACAAAAGGTGGAATGAAAAGGTTTGGGCACAAAAGATGGGAGAAGAGGCCAATGCTCTTCTCTCATATATTTAGGCTTTTGATGGTAAAAAATGCACTGGGAAAAAGTGGTGGGAATCCATCCTCCCCCATTGCAGAAAAGCTTTCAAAGGCAGATCCAGATATATTTTTAGAAAACTGAATATATGAGTGTGTTTAGAGGACGACAACTAAGCAAGAGGTGTCCGGAAAACATGAGGAATAGTTAAAAGACCTGGTAATTATACTTCCGGATGAGATACTGTAGCTCTCTTCAAATATCTGACAGGCTGTCTGGTAAAAGATGGAGGAGATGGTTCTCTCTTCGAAAAGGCAAGACTAGAATCAATGAACCAGAATGGAGATTTTGGCTAAACAGACAGAGATGCAGTCATTGTATCCTGTATTGCAGATCCTGGATGGAGACAGGTGGAACTAGATGACCTGTAGAGTCTCTTCTATTTCTTTGAGTTTAAGCATGGGCATGTTTAATATGAAAACTGACTGAAGGTTGATATCATGTTGACTAATTCAACACTGAAGTCAAAGCCTCTCTCTGTAAAGAGTGAGCTTTTTGCTCACTACTGTATTAGCATCAATTGGGGCACCACCATGGATCGCATGCCTTTTTTCCTTTGCATAATGCTTCCATTGAAACAGATGTTCCTGTGCTGAAGATTTAGAGCAACCTGCATGAAGAGCAATGCACTCTCTTTTGAGGCATTTGTAGCTGTCATTTGGCTGTTCAAGACTTATGAATGGCAGTATTGTTGCAAACAGCTGTAGCATGAAGACATTTCAGCTAGACATTAATGCCTGTGGCGTTTACTGCTCAAAATGTTTCAAATGCTGAAATTACAATTTGTAGAAGTCCCCCCCCCGCCTTTTTAAGATGCTGCCTGAGCAGCTTATTTAGCTCTCTGCTTTGCCATTTATGGGCTGATCCTGAAGTAATGTTCACTGTGTTTAACCCCAACCAATCTGAAAGAAAAGATGAAGGAAAGCAGTTCATACAGACTGTTTTCATCTTACAGCAAGAGTCCCATAACTTCTGCATTGAGAGAATACACAGCAATTAGAGGATTCTCCCTGAATAATCATTATTGCTGTTCTGCTGGCTATCATTTCCCTGGCAAAATTAATTGTCACATTTATGCCAGCTTAATGAAAATGCAAGGAGAAAACTCTGCATGCCACTAATTATTTATTTCTTTACAGTATCTGATTAGGTAGGTCTTGGATGTAATATAATGTATTTTGTATATTTTTGAGTTTGTTGCTACTTAAAATAAAGCAAAACTGGTTCCATAAGGAAGCACCGTCCTTTCTTGGTCATCAGAAGACAGTTTTCTTGAGCCTCCTGTCTTCTGAGCCTTAGCAGTAGGTGTCTGTGCTGTGGAATTTATAGCTGCAGCTCATTAGTGCTGAAACGCTACAAGTGAGATGCACTTGGATGAAGAAAGGTCTCTTTTCTCCTGCAATGCAACTGCTTGCCTGGAAGTGATGCCAATGACACTCTCTTAATTATATGCACGAGTAGGGTCCATCAGACAACTCATGGAAACCCAAGTTGCTGGACACAGAAAGGATCCATTGTTGTGCATTGGTTTACTTTATTTATGAATTAAACTTGTTGTTTGATTTTTTTTCTCCAGAGGAGTTTAGAGGGGTTCACAGTGAAATTCCCATAGGATGTGGAAAAAATCTCACCATTGGCAAGAATTTAGGTGATACTTCTCATTTCCACATGGCGAGGTACTGAGGATTCCCTACTCTTGAGAGTCTTGCTTCCAATTTGAGACTGAAATACAGAATGGAGTTTTTTTCCTCCCTCCCCCCCCATTCTGGCTTCCATAATATGTGCAAAATAGGGTCCAGTCTTTGCAAATGAGTATTCTTCTCTCATGCAAAAACCACTCTCAGTAATGCACACAATTTCTCCAGAACACAGAAAATAATAAGAAACATCTTACTGTAAAGTTTTTCTTTTAAAAAAAAGTTTATTGCAAAATATAATCATGCTACAGAAAATAAAACTAATATTGATATCCAAGTATTATAGGCAAAAAAGATAAAATACAAACCAATTAGTATTGACATTCTTAGTTCATGGGCATCTACAGTTCCAAGCCATTCATAGGGCCAGGTCTAATTAGCCAGCATAGTGCTGACTGTACTTCATGTCTTCAGACTGTTCCCAATGCCATCTGGGCCTTGCTCTTCAAAACTGGCCAGTGTAATGAGATGCATGTATAATTAGAAGTTCATTTGATATCTCTGAGTCTCCAGCTTTATTCTTACCAGTAGTTTAGCAGAGCCAGGGCTCATAGGGTTGACCTAGGACAACCTAAACAGATTGGAGAACTGGGCCAGAACAAACAAAATGAGTTTTGGTATTAAAAATGTACATGTCAAGTTCCATTTTCAGGCAAGAAAAGAGCAGCTGCACAGATAATATGAGACAGTGGCAGCCCCCGTAAAAAGGATCTTGAAGTCTTAATAACTCAGAAGCTAAACACTCAATTAAATTTATTAATTAAACTTAATTATTTAATTAACTATTGCAATGCTCTCTGTATGGAACTACGCTTGAAGGAGGTTCACAAACTGCAGCAGGTGCAAAATACAGTGGCCAGGCTAACATTGGGGACATCAAGATACGATGTTTCCCATGTCCTCACCCAGTGTCCTTGCACTGGCTGCAAGTATGGTTTATGAGTCCAGTTCAAGGCATTAATGTTGACGTACAAAGCCCAGAATGGTTTGGGATCTTGCTACCTGCCAGAGTACCATTCTCTCAAATCCATGACCCACCCACCCACGCACCCCAGTCTCTGATGTTACAATGGTCACCCTGAGAGAGTCCTGGAAGTCTACAACTAGGAACTGGGCCTTCTCTGTGGTGACCACCTCACTATGGAAAACATTACTGGTGGAGGTGCATCAGTCTCTCTCCTCCTCCCCCCCCCCCCCCGTGCTTAGAATACAAATAAAAAAACGCTTCAGCCAGGCTTTTGAGAATATTCTTCTTATTCAATTATTATTTCACTCTTTAATTGTTTAATTTATGTTTTTGTTGCCACCGTCTTGAGATCTGTGTATGTCTGTTTACGTGGTTGGGCTATAGGACTGGGAGTTTTCTTTTTCTCTTTCCATTTTATGTTTATATTTTGTTGTAAGGTGTTGGTGTTAACCTTTACTGATCTAAAAATTTGTTCACCCAAAATTGCTTCAACCAAAACCATTTTCCTCCCCATAGATAAATAATATAAGAGCGTCTATTAATTTCCCCCAAGGAGTGGTTACTGAGTAGGAGTGTGACTTGCAAAATCCAACCTGTATTTTCCACTAAGCCATGTGTGACCTTACATTGTAATGCTAAAGCAAAGAGGAGATGAGTTGTGAGCTCCTTGGGGGAAAAGCAAAATATAAATATTACTACTAACAATAACTCAGCATAGTCTGTATGGAACAAGAGTTTGTGGTGCTTCCAGATGGATAACTCCTATCAATTACTAGGCTATTCTGCCTTTCCTTCCAGAACTGACTTTTCTGTGGAAAATATGAGGCAGCCACAAATGGAATATGTTGTCATCTGGACCCCTCACAGAACTACCTGTTTGAGGTAGACTCTTGCACAAGGAAGTATGTTGTGTGTCTGTATGTACATGCATGTTGTATCCTTGACAATACAGCAGCCGCCTGACTCTGGCTGATGTCGAAGTGGTTTCTTTAGTTATCCATTCAATGGGAATAGGATAGGAAAGATAGTGGATAGGAAAGACCACTGAATTTTAAAGAATACAACAAAATTTCAGGTGCATACATGCACACAGAAGGGCATATTCAAAGTTTTAAGAACTGAAAGGCTAGTCAATCATTATTGTTGGAATGTCTGTTCAAAGAAAGAAACTTCTCCTCTCTCTCTCTCTCTCTCTCAGTAATGTTCATTCAGAGAAGAAATTATGGGCAAGAAATATGTGGTCTATGGCACCAAAGGGAAATGCATGGATTTTTTTGAAATTACAGCCATTTATAATTTATCTTCCCAAACACCCTTTGAAATTCATAGGAATGTTGTCAGACTGAAGGTCACTTCTCATGTTACGCTGTTAGATTCAGGTTTCATTCCTGTACCTGCATGCATATAGTTGTATCAAACATTTCACACAAATGAGTAATGCATAAGCTGGCTCCACCAGATTCCTAAACTTGCAGATGCCTAGCAATCTGTTCAGGAGGTCCTTCAGGGGAGGTAGATCATGAGCCGTAGGAATCTCTCATGGGAAGCAGACCACTTTTAAAAGTTTCAGTCAGGAAGGAAGAATAATTTCAAAATCAGAAAAGGTTGCACTGATTACTTCTATTCAGTCCTGCAAAACTAATAGCCTCCTAAGAATATCAGATTTTAAGGAAAGTTTCGAATCACCCATACACTATGTCTTGCAATATTTCCTGGAGCACATTCCTTTATTCCAAAATGGATTTCCATTTGCAATAATAATTATAGTGAAGTTGTCTGAGAGGCAAGATAATCTGTGTCTGTCTCTGTCTACATGAATTTTCTGGCAAATCCGCAGGGGATCAGCATAGTATTCCTGGCTTCAGTGCATACTTTAGAATTATTCCCCACGCCCAATTTCTGATTGCAAGCAGCCATGACTGCAATGACCACATCCATGTCTATTGCCAGACAATTGGAGGATCGTGCTTGCTTTCTCATTACCCTGCTGACAAGGGAATCAGACCATTCTTTGTCTTCTCTTTCATAGTTCCACACAGAAGCAGAGGCACAGCATAGATTTTGTGTTCATAAGGAATCTAAACTGATCAGATCGCACCAAAAGTACTTAAGGACACTGTTCATACAAAACGAGTTACATTGATTTAACATTCAACTTCTAGTCTCTTAAGGTGAGATCGGCCCACATTGTTTTATTCTTACTTCTATAATTCAGTTCTTTATTTCAGTCTGCAACTAATTTCCTGACACACTAAGGATGGGATATTCAAATTTTTGGATTACAGCTCCCACAATTCTCTATTCTGAAAGTTTCACCTGAGACACAGATACCTGGCTCACCTGGAAGAAAGGCCTGAACTGGCAAATTCTGGGGCTTAGCTCCACCTAGTTTCTCGTTCAGAAAGAAAGCCCCCAACTAGCACAGAGATAGGAAACGTGGGTGGAATTAGGCATAGTTAGGCCTGAAAGCCATCCACTTTCAGCTTTTCTCATGGGTGAATCACATTTTGGTGTCTGTAAGATGCCTGTCCTGTCAGGTAGAACTCCCAAAATGGGTTTGTAGTGACAAAGAAGAAGAAGAAGAAAATGAAACATCCCTAGCAGCCACAATGAAGCAAGTAAGAGATTTTAAAAGGGCAATAGGACGGTATTCTTTGTTTCCTTCTTTAAAAGAGAAATGGAACCTCTTCTTTTTTCACACTTCCTGGGGTTTAGCTCCATACTTTCCCCTTTCTCCACTCCCTATCTCCTATCTAGCAGCACAGAAAGTAGGTTGATTCAAGAAAAAACAATGACCCAGCTCTGCCTCATAGGCAATTAACAAGTACTTCCTCCACTCTGGAAACACATTCAGTTAGTATTTCCATATTTGTCTGAAGGCAGTGCACATCCCTAATAAGGAATATACAAAATCATTATACAGAAGGCCGGATGATTACTTGTATTGTTTTACTCTAGGAGGAGTTTCAACCTGCTGATGAGCAACAATAAAGATTAGAGGTTATATCTTGATTTAGGCAGGGACACTGGACTGGCTGAAGACGCTGTTACCCAATTTCGAGTAAGCCGTTCCCTGTGGAGTTAATTCCTTACTTTGGGTTCACTTTCCTTTTAAAAGAAGGAAAGGATATTTCCCTGAGTTCACTTCTCCCCATATTCCAGAGTCCCTTACTCTGACTGGACTGACACTAAGGTGGCCTGCTCTGTTAGGATTAGATATGCGGTGAAACACCACTGAGGTAATCCAGATTGTTAACTGTAATTTAGGAATGGAATTTTATTTTTATAGAATGGAATTTACTTCTTCTTAGATGTGGGATTTTCAGAGCTACACGATTACTGTTGTGTTGCAAGGGTCCATAAATAGAGGTGTGTGAGAATCAACACCTAAGTCACGTTAAACACCCAATAGCTGGAGCTGAGTTTGGAATGTGCAGAGAGGACAATCAGAGACAAGAGTCAGTCATTACTGTATGCGATCAGTAATGTCCCTAATTATCTAACAGGACCAAAAGGGAGTAAACAAGAGCAGGTCTGCTGCAAACAAAACCAACAGGCAGAAGTTCAGGCAGACATGATGCAATTAGGGTTGGAGTAGAATGGGTTTGTCTAAGCTGGTGGCATTTATTCACTTTTGTCTGGGACCCTTCCTTCTCTGACTTAACTCTAATCAGTTATTTACTGCAGGAGTCTGACCTTGAGAATACCCAGGCTAACTTCCTTGCTTTTTCTGTCCTGACACCTGGGGGTCTCTAGAGCTGTGAGATTTTTCACTCATCAAACTGTCCATCATCTCTTGTAAAGACTGGGCCCTCCTGGCAGGGCCAACTTGAGTAAAAATAAATAAATAAAAGGGCACTGTGCAGTAGGTGTCTGCCACACTACACTGCCTATAGGAACAGCAATAGAAAACAAACTATTAGCAAGTAGAAAAATGTGGTTTGCTTAATGGCACAATGATACAAAGGGAGTGCTGGGGAGATACCCAGAAATCTGTGTACAAATCAGAATCAGAGCGATGTATATTACATTAAAAGCACACCACAGCAGTCACTGATTTTCATGGAAGAATTAAGGCAACAAAATTACACCCTATTTTTCACAACAATGTTTAGAAAAAAGGTCAATATTTAACCATACATCTTGGATTCCCCCCCCCCCAAAAAAAACCACTACATTTTTATTCAGTAAAACTAAAAATATTTGTATCGGTGAAGCTCATTAACATTTACCATGAAACATAATCACTGACATAGTGTAATAATTTGCTCAAGCTCAGTGAGATGGGGTTACAGTAATTATTTCTGTTTGTTTCAAAATTAATTATTTTTTGTTTGCATCTGCAGGGGTTACTCGGAATATTCAAGATGCTGCTGCCTGCTAGAGCTCTAGGCATCTCAGGACTGGCATCCAGCTCTTAACTTTCTCAAAAATTATTCACAGATAATAAAATAGTAGAATCTCTACTGTTGGAACTAAGCATAAATAATGATGCTCCTCAACTTTGTGGTGCATTCTTTAAAGTGCCAGCTTGTTGCACTTGCTATAAAGACAGGCAATAGCAATAAGGTGCAGTTCTGTCTCTTTTAATGATTTGTAAGCCGCCTGGGGTCCTGTTGCTGAGAGAAAGGTGCCATAGAAGTGCAGTAAATAAATACAGGTACAGATACATCCCACTGAATGGCTCTGTCTGGTGATAAACAGAATTGTGGCAACCAATGTCCAGTCCTCTGCCCTTGGAACAGAAAGATTGCTAGTAGCCACAGTGGTTGTGTTGTCACGAGTATTCATGACTGCCGAGTAGTCACAGTGGCTAAACAAGACCAGCATATGACTGAATATAAAGACCAAACATATGATACAAGTAACCATCATTAGGGCTGAAATCACATTAGTTTTTCAGAGATGTCAGGGGTCCATGTCTCTGTATAGTTCCCAGATACAATGAGAAACTGAAGTGAGCTAATTTGTAAGATAGGGGAGGTAAGAAAATGTCCTGCTGTCACTTTCAGTACTTGAGGAATTAGCTCTTCTAATAAAGCATCATCTGGTAGGTGGGAGTTAGAACATTACAGAAAAAAATGTGTTGCTTTATTCCTACACCTGGACAGCCACATTGCCATTACAGTGGTGCCTTGCATGACGATTGCCTCACGGGACGGTTAATCCGCAAGACGATGGGTTTTTGTGATTGCTGTTGTGCTTTGCAAGACGGTTTTTCCTATGGACGATTTTCTCAAGACGATGTTTGGGTCTATGCTTCGCAAGACTTTTTTTTAGACCGATGCTTTGCAAGATGGTTCCCCCCCCCCCATTGGAATGCATTAAATAGATTTCAATGCATTCCAATGGAGAACCGCGTTTCGCAAGATGATGTTTTCGCAAGACAGCGATTTTTGTGGAATGAATTGACATCGTCTTGCGAGGCACTACTGTATTATTATTTCAAATGAGCAAGTAACTTGCAGCATTGTGCATTAATACAAGTTGCACTGATGTTAGCAACAGCTCAGAAAAATACAGGGCAATACATTATGGTTCAGGCTACTTCTGATATTGCAGTTTTAAATATAAAAATACAAAAGGCCCAAAAATACATACCTTGCCAGTTAGAATTCATAAAAAATGCATCAAATATGAAAACTTGGGTTCCTGACTGTGGTTCCTGTGATTATCGCAGTTTAGAGCAGTGGTTCTTAACCTTGGGTTACTCAAGTGTTTTTGGACTGCAACTCCCAGAAGCCTTCACCACCAGCTGTGCTGGTTGGGGTTTCTGGGAGTTGCAGTTCAAAAACACCTGAGTAACCCAAGGTTAAGAACCACTGGTTTAGAGTAAAAAAGGTGATTATGGCCATCCCAAACAATCAAATTGCAGTGATTGGGCTTAACTAACTGGCTTGAGTTCAACAAACCCTTATGGGCTTGCATGTGCTGCCTGTCCCTCAGTATCCCATCGAGGTCTATGGACAGACCAGGGTGATCTATGGAAAATCCCCCTTCTTCTGCTAACCAAATGGCACAGAGCCACAATCCTGTGATGGAAACACAGGCAGCTACATACGTTTGTATATCCTTCTTTTCTCCAAGAGGCAAAGTATTCACACAGCAACTTGCAACAGAGAATGATATTTTGACTTAGATGGGAATCCCCCCTATTTTCAGTATCTAATTTCTTGCTCCTTTCCAGGACAGCAAACTGAAACATTCTGTGGGTGGTTGTATGATCTTGTGTTATGCTTCTCCAATTTTACAGCATTTAGCCTGGCAGGCTCACACAGCAGTTGCACGAGGCAGACTGAATATTTGCTAAGCACTTTATCAGTTTTTAAAAATTATTTTATTTTTCATTTTTTATTGTATTCCTTTTAAAAAAATGTCAAACCACCACCACCACCACCACTACTACTACTACTACTACTACTACTACTACTACTACTACTACTACTACTACTACTACTACTACTACTGATGTGCCATCAAGTCAATTCTGACTTGTGGTGACCCTTCGGCATTTTCCAGGTAGAGAGTACTCAGAAGTGGTTTACTATTTCCTTTTTCTGGCAACACCCTGGGACTGTGCAGCTTGCCCAAGGTCACACAGGCTGCCTTTATTCATAAGAGGCACAGTGGGGAATCAACTCCCAACCAATTCACTGAGCTACCCAGCCAATACTATCTACTTATCATTTCAGAACTCGTTGAATTGGGGTTTCTGCTAGAGTTAAACTGGCACTGTCCAAAGAAGAACACACTCCAGTTTCTTTTCTTGGCCATCCAAACTGCCATTCCTGCTTGGCCAATGGCCACATGAATCCACCACATACAAGTAAAATATTGCTTTCATTTTGAAAAAAGAACACAACAATACATAACAGTAACTCTTTGTCCTTGTTTCATGACAAACTAAATGGTAGAAATAAATAACCCTAAAGGAAAATTGCTCCTCAGAGAACTGAGGTCCGTGTTGTACAATTTGTACTTGTTTCACAGGTGGAACAAATGTAGACTGAGTCTCTGAGATCCAGACAACAGACAACAAACCTAAATGGAGACACTTGCTTATAATGCCCTCAAGAACAGTGTTTGACGTATGACATTTCCCCCCCTCTTGGGAAATGCTGAAGAAAACAACATTTAAAAACCTAACAGCCCAGAAATTTCACGCTGTATTTATTGTTTAGAATGTTGTGGATAGTTATGCCCTCTCAGGCGACGTAACTGTGTAGACAGGCTTAGAAGAAGTGTATAGTTTCTTTATTCCTCTTGTAAACAATGTCTTACTGATATATTTTGAGCAGGCAGGTGATGTCTCTGGTGATGTGAGGAGAGCAGAACACCCTGAGGCACTCCTGTGATTAACCAGGAACAATCTATTTAGTTACACACATTCTTTGGAAAGATCTTCCTCAGAAGGATCAAGGGCAGAAATTCATGAAATATACCATCTTACATAGAATATATCTTTGGCTACTAAAAAAGGTATTATCTGGTGTGACAAGAAAGGCAGCACAATTTATTTATATAAAATTATTTGAAAGTTCAGCTGAGCTTTTCTATTAACTCCTTCCCTTCACCAATAATTTGTAGACCTCTCCCTCCCCACTGCCCCTGGTTTAGATCCCCTACAGCTGCCTCCTTTGGTTACAAATGGGTGGAGAGAAACAGGTCCAATCACTGATTGACATTCTTCAGGCCCTGGGTTCTTAGTATGTTGCCAGCTTCAGTTCTGAGACATGTAAGGATGGGTGGAAGGGAAGAACAATCCTTATGTTTAAACGTAGTTTTTCAAACTATCCATGACTACTCCTTTCAGGTTGGTGCTTGCAAAGGAAATAGCACTATCCTGACCTATATATATTACATAAGTTCTAGAAATGGAATCTCTTTAGACATTTAGTGGTTGATAATGTGGCAGGCAGAAGAACTCTCTCAAGACTGTGTCTGGATTTGCAGAACTGAAAGTATTAAGATTGCTTTACTCAGTTGGTAAATCAGTATCTATTACTCACTTGACCCTAAGTGTCAATTACAGCTCTGTGGGAAGTCAGAAAGGTCTCAAGGCATCACTTAAAAGGCAGAATTTGTCTTGTTAAGCTTAACAAGAACTAAAGAGAGCAAGGAGAGACTAAACTGGAGACTAAATGAGTCTTCTTGGAATAGTTACTGAGAGAAATTAGACTTTGTATCTAGACTGTTTGTCAGTCCACTTGGTTTAAGGGCGAGGAGAAGGGCATCACTCTGTTTGAGAGAGCAACATGTGGGTTTTCCAGTTGTTGTCATGCTACAGCCCTAGCTAGTGAAGGCCAATGGGAAGACTGATCCAGTGAGAGCTAATGAGAATTGCAATCCTGCAGCATTTAGATGGTCATGTTGCTCAGTTGGCTGGTTTTTCGAAATTTGGCACAAAGATAAATAATGGCCAAAATATGTAAGCCTGAATTACTTGGATGTTTGCATTTCTTGGCAAAAGGTGGTATTTTGCACAGGATGTTTTTCAAAATAGCACTCTGAGAGTAAGAAGAGAAGTTTTTTCCAATGACAAATAAAGAAAGACCCATCCTCCTTTTTTTTTTGGCAAAACACTTGCCGAGAGAAGGGGAGACTTGATCTTTCTTTGACTTATGCAGACTGATGCAGACACTGATACCCAGTGATGTGTGGCACCCAGTTTATCTCCTCTTCCAGCAAGAGCAGCAGTAGAAGGAACTATTTGCATTGTACTCTGGGAGGTTGGTTGCCTGCTTCAAAATGGTTGCAGAAGTCATTTGGGGGTGAGGTCATCCTCAAGATAATGGTGCTGCCTCTTCCGTCCTGTCCTCTGCTAAAAGAGATGGTAGGGAATCTTGCATACTCCATGACCAGCACCATAAAAGCGACAGCCTGTAGTACCGTGGAATTAGATGACACAGCCGTTCCCTCTTCCAGGAAGATGGTGAACAGTGCCCTGCGTGAGGGAAGAGTATGTCAATTGGCAAACAGTTTGGGTGCCTTCCTTTAAAGATGTTAGTAATAAAGAACAACAATAAAGGCAACTGTTTCCTGCCCTTTCTGCATTTAACCTCCCTTCTAGAAAGAATCCATTTCAAGATTATAAGAGTCGTGAGACTGCTATGTGATTGTAGTTGGTGATTCTTGGTGTGGTTTTATATTTATTTATTTATTTATTTATTTATTTATTTATTTATTTATTTATTTATTTATTTATTTATTTATATTTATTTATTTATTTATTTATTTCATTTTATTTTTACACTGTTTCATTTTGTGAAAACTCAGTATTCTAGGTGGTTGTGCAAACAGAAACCATCCCCTCACTACCCACATCACCTCCAGAAACAGATAAAACAACCCCAAACAAATAAAAACTCAAACCAATGACTAAATGATGGTGACTATCTTCTAATATAACGAAGCTAAGCTATGGCCCAGATAACTCCCTAAGAGGAAGAATGTTCTCAGTGGCTTCTTTAAACAGCTCATTTTCTACTAGCGTCTTAAAATTCTGAAGGAAAGAGACCTGCCAGATCTCCAATGAGAAAGTGGTCCAGAGTTGTGGGATCAACATTGAGAAGACCTAATTCCTGGTGGAAACCTTCCTTGTCTCCCTCAGCATTACCATCAGTAAAAACAAGGCATGGGGGCGGAACTGGGTGGAACAAGCAGTGGTCCTTTGGGAGCAACACTCCCAGAGATATTTTGCCCATGAATGCTTGAGGAATTAGACTGTGACAGAGACTTGTACAGACCAGAGATGGAGACTCGAACCACAGGACTCACATCGAGTTGGACTTAAGTTGCACCGGTGACTAGACTTGGCTTTTCTTTTTAATGACTTGGACTCAATTCATGACTCAGAACTCATTAACCCCTCCCTTTCTTTGGGGGGAAAAGGTTGTTTTTATTTGGGAATCGGACTTGGGGCTTGGGACTCAGGACTCGGTACCAAAGACTTGAACATGGACCCAAAGACTTGCCAACATCCCTGGTACAAACTGGCCCAACTTTCCCATAGCTTCATCACATGCAGGGAGATTTTGTATGGGAAATGTCCAGAGGCAAACTATGTCATCAATAGTTCAAGACTGCAGTCCATACCATCAAGTATTCTTCTGTATAGTCAGTACCATCACTGTTCTTCTGTATCTGCAGGTCATCTTCCATGTATAGAGAATGACCTCCAAAAACATCTTACAGGAGCTGTTCCTTGCCCTGTTCCTCCTGCCTTTGTCTTCTCGGGTTCACTGATCCAGCCCTCTAGCTGCACTGATCCTCTAATTTGCTTCCCTTTCTACAACAACATTTGTTGAGTGCCTTCTGAGGGCTTTACTTCATTTACTTTTTTGATCAGTGATTTTGCTTCATTGTGGGGTTTGACATCTCACCCTGTATCTGGCAAAGAGAAGAAGGAAAATACTGTACCAGAGCTACAGAGCTCATCACAGTGAAGCAAAGTTGCATTCTTTCCCTTGGCCAGATAGAATATAGGCACAGCAATATTTTTGTTTAAATAGGCTTACAGTAATTCCTTTGTTTCATCATGCTGAAGAAATGAAGGAGGTCCCTGTGATGCTGGACATGTAGTGTGTGGTTGGTACCACTGACAGTATTGTGCCCATCTTCAACAAAATTAAAAGATTCCACTGTAACTCAAGTACAATATTCATTTTTAAAAATTGTAGGCAAAACTTCCCATGGGAACTCTAATAGTCATATGATATTGTCATGCTTCTGGTTGCTGTATCAGTATTATTTTTTCCAAAGTTTAACTGATTTGATACAACTGGAGAGATAAAGGACAATATTGATTTTAGAAATCTGATTCCTTTTAAATAAACTCTAGGCACAAAAAATTGCAAAGCTACATCACAGTCAATGAGAATCTTCCTGTTAATTTAGACAGTACAAACAGGATCACACCCGAAGCCTTTAATTTTCCTAAGGCCTTCTGATCTGCAAATAAATTGAATTCAGGACCTAACCCATATACTTGTTTATGTATTTAAAAAAACTTCTGTGTCAATCCTTCATCACCAAAGGAGATCTCCAGGTGGTGCACATGAAGTTATGAAAGCAATGTGATATAACAGCAGTAATATTAATCAAAGACATATAAATTATAGAGCAAGGTATTGGCAGAACATGGAATTTATTGGCTTAAAAAACTTCTAACCACACAGCAGAAAAAATCAGGGATCTACAGAGCAGAATTAGCTTTAAATCTCCCCTCAGTAGGCCACCCTTTATTGCTTAGTTCTCAACTGGCACTTACTGCCACAATAACTCACTCAAGGCACTGGTAAGAGAATGAATAAAAGGTTTCCGTTTTACTCACATTTCTAAATAGATCAAAACAAACAACATTCTGTAGAAAAAAATAGTGACTATACACGAAAAGAGCTTAACTGATTAACTAGCTTCATGCTGACTTTATGACAAACTGACTAATTACATTCTGTCTACAAACTGTAGACTTTAAAGAGCAGGAAAAGAATCCCCAAGTAGAAAGGTGTGGCTCTCTTCAAACTCTCAGGCAGAGAGAGAACAATTGGATGCTACCAAATTGATTGACAGTAACCTCAGTCCAGAAAGGTCCCTCCCAGCGAAAACTTCTTAAAGGCAACATATAAGGGTGAATAATTCCAACACAAGCAATCAGTCATCATCATCATCATCATCATCATCATCCCAATCTAAATTAAATTTTAACATTTCAATGTTCTGCTCAATAAGAATGATTATACTGGCATCCTAAAGAATATTGAGTTAGCATCAGTTGCTATCTTGCTTGAGAAAATTGAGGCAGCAATACAAAGAAATTATTTCTATCATCAGTGCATAATACATTTCTGCCAATGATGATACATACGGAATAGTGTCCTATAAAGATTACAATGTCTGGGAATGTTCAACTTGGACTCCATTATGCGTTACCTTCCTAAATAGTATGTAATATTTTGGCACTGAATTAATATTAAGATTTATTTTCTATAATACAGTAATGGTAGAGACTGATTTAAAGTCAGAATATTTATGAAACTCATTGTCCAGCTTTAAATGGCCTTTTTTTTTCAAAAACTAATTTAGCCTATCATTTTAGAGATGAACGATCATACTGCTTTCCACTCTAATATAACGAAATATTATCAATAGAAAGATGGACAATGTGTTTTGTTAAACATTTTGACTTCAGGTCAATTCTTTGTGTATTTCCAATTCTTCTTATGTACCTGAATTATATTTGTGATAGAATGATAGTTGTGGGGACGTGGTGGCACTGTGGGCTAAACCGCAGAAGCCTGTGGTGCAGGGTCAGAAGACCAAGCAGTCATAAGTAACTGTGGTAACTTCTCTAACATATCCTGGTTAAAACCCAGAGGTTTGTAATCTATAATACTGAACATCAAGATCAAGGTTTTGTCCTTCTTCTCCACAGCAGGTTTATGTTTTCCCTGAACTCACAGATGATGCCTATATTCTAGTTTGAGAGCTGTATCATCCCTGTAAAACTCCACATGTGACATTGTACTGGGGTGACAAAGGTCCCTAGGACTGCAGCCCCACACACTCTGATTTAGCAAGGAAGTGAAGAAATGATAAGAGCAAACAACTAATGGTTTTCAGAGGAAAACTGCACAATAATCTTATTTAGAAGGGGGAAAATGAGTTACAGGGTAAACTCCACAGGTTAAACTAGAGCTGTATACACAGGCTCTCTTTTTCTATCTCTTTGTGTATGTGTAGTCTACCACCAAAGGGACTGGAAGGGCTATATCACCATAGGGCTCTTGGTGGTACAGCCAGGGCTCAGGAAGTCTTGTTGGGGGATTCTGGAAGTGGTAATGCGAAAGAGAATATACCCAATTTCTGTGTAGAGCCCATGCTTTGTAAGGAGAATGTCCTGGTTTCAATGCTCACAATTTCCAAGCAGGGCTGAGAAACATTCTTTTCTAACACCCTGGGGAGTCGCTGCTTGTCAACGTAGATAGTACCAAATGAAGTGAACCAGTCATCCGACTCATTAAAAGTATAGTCACTCATTAGAAGGTACTGACTCATTCCCATGTTCCTTTGATGAATCAGGGCTGTTACTAGGGTGGAGCAACTAGGACTCTGGCTGAAGGCACAAGAATTTAGAAAGCATGAAATTCTAGAGATGAATCTATTAATGAGTGTTAGGAACTTAAATGGCAACACTTGTTGGCCCTGTTTTCTCTTCAGACCACCACCACCCTTGACAGCATAGACATTCCTTCTCTCTCTTTTTTTTGGGGGGTGGGGGGGTGGGGTGGGGTGGGGGGAATACCAAATTCTGCTCCCCCTTTTTCATATTGACTCAGATCCATGCCTCTAGGCAGAGTAGGCAGAAGAAAGTACTATATTCCTTGGGTGTCAGAATTGCTAGCAATTTGTGTTTGAGGAGACACAAAGCATCGGGGAATCCATTCAGGTCTAAAGAACTCTTGTCTATCCAAGGCCAGTTTATTGCCACTGTACAAATGATTTCAAAATTGTATAGCAAATGATTTGTAATTAAACACACACAGAGAGAGAGAGAGAGAGAGAGAGAGAGAGATTGCTAATATTGCTTTCTGCAGAACAGCATGCCAGGAAGATACTCAGAAGGATCCAGTCACCAAAATCTTGTCATGGGAAATCTGTGGGTGTCAGGACAATAGCTTGCATGGCTTTCTCTTCTGCCTTTCAATCTCATTTGGCAGGACGTGCAATCATGTACTCCATGACTAGATGGAATGAGTGGAAATGGACACTGGGCAGCAGAGACAGGGAAAAATTGAGGTTGGCTTCTAGTGGAAAAAATGTGCATTTGTGGATGTGTAAAGATATGTGTTTGGTGGGAATGGATGTATGTATGAAGCCAGTGAGGAAAGGGCTTGCAGCCCCATGCACCTTCCCCCTATGCGATGGGAGCATATAGATTGTTTTGAGAACAATAATGTCAGTAGAGTCTGTTGACCATGGAACTGCTCTACCAAGAAAAGCCTCTGTCCTCAGCTTTTATAAGTTGTGCCTTACTGGGTCCTTACAATCCAAGCTACATATTTACAAAGCATCTGCTGCTGTAGCAGTCAAAGCTGAGCAATTTTCCTTTGCTTTGTCAGGGCAGATTTCTATAAAGTTTGTCTCTATCCTACAGTCACTCTTGTGCTCTCTATAAATGTACAACATGCCATAATTATAACAATTTATAGTTCGAGTGGGCTTTCTGACATTTTTGGATAATGGGGAAAAATGAATAGGCATTTCCGTAATAATTCTTAACTGTTCTTCCTCCCATTTTAGAGACAATGTTGTAGTGGAGGATCTTACTTTAATAACACTGAATGCAACGTGATCCTTTTGCAGGATTATAGTTTGCTTCTCAGGTTCTGTGCATAGTTTTCTACAAGCACTTCAAATGCCTTAAAAAGCAAAACAGACACAAACATGCACACAAGAAGAGGATGATATGATTATTAAAGGAGATGTACACCCCTCCATATTTCAGATTTTTAAAAGTCCATGGAAAAAAGCAGCCATTTTTTTAACAACGTGTGGACAAAGTTATACTGCACCACAAAGTCTGACTAATCTTCCTAGGACTGCAGTGACAGTGTGGACAAACAAAGATAGTGTTTCTGTGAAGCATTTCTGAGGAATCAGAAAAAGGTCACAGGCTTTTTACTGATGAAGCTTTTTAAGGATCTTTGAAATTTACAGGAAATCAGTTCTTATTAAAATGTATATAAGCGACTAGGTAAAATGCATTTCTCCTAAGTGTAGCATCTATTTTTTTAAAGTCCTATCGATGTCATTGAGATTTAATAATAATCAGTTCTGTTGAGTCAGTTCTGAGTTACAGCAACCCTTTTCAAGGTTTTCTAGGTAGAGAGTATTCAGGAGTGGTTTAACATTCCCTTCATCTGAGAACAACCTGGGACTGTGCAGGTCGCCCTAATTTACTGCCTTATCAATTTGTTTAAGCACTGAAACTATTCAAACCAGAGCCGTCTTTTTACTAGTCTATCTACAGAAACATCACGAAGTGAAGAATTTAATGCAACCTGGCCAGCCAGAGTGAAGTGATAGTTGTAGGAACAAAAAACCTAAGACAGCACCTCCTGCTACATTGCAATGTTGTGGGACACTAAAAAAATAAATCACCAGAACAAAGTTTAAAGGGCTCGGACAATGAGACAGAAAAATGGAAACCTCTTTCACAGGGCAATAAAACTTTTAGGAAACAAAAGTACACCTTATGGCATAGTAATCACCTTCTTCCTGAAGGTGGGCACTGCGATGGTGTCCCTCATACATGCTACGGAGCTTATAAAGAAGAAGCTGTATTTTAACTTCTTCTGTAGCAACTTTCAAAGACATGCTACAGGCAATGCAACATGGAGACAGAGGGCACCACCATGCTGGCAGAATGGCTCACTATTTGGAACACTTTTGGTGCTATTTGATTTATCGTGTCCACACATGTTTTGTCTTAGAAGAACACATTCTGACCCTTTTTAGAGCTGCCCCACTCCTTTTTGGCACAGTAGTAGACCTATAGGTTGTGTTGTGGGGGTTTTTTTGGCGTAATTCAGAACTTTAACCTGTCCTGTAGCCCATGTGGACGGTTAGTCCACACCAAATTAAAGTTGTGGGTGGTGTTATCTGAGGTGACAACCTTGTCACATGTTTGGTGGGTTGTGGCCTTCAAAAGGATGACGGAGAACCTATTGATGTGGTTCTATTCAAAATAAATGAGATACACTGGCAATATTATGTGTACCATGCTAGGTTGTTCCATTGTGGTTTCACTATGTCACTTTATTTAATTAATAAAAGAGGAAAGTTGCCATGATAACCATGGCAAAAGGTGGGGTAGGTCGCGGGAAGGGAAGTGTCATTAATTGGAAGGGGAACAAATTGGGTGACCAAAAGACCTGTCTGGGCCACAAGACAAAAATGTTGATCAGTGTGACTGGAAGGATCACTCAAAAGAGAGAGAAAATAAATTGCTCTAAAAATAAGAACCTTTTAAGTGTGAACCTGACTGCTCCAGCTTCCTCTGTATCTCTCAAAATACAGGAAAACGAGCTTGTCACAAACCTAGATGCCATATTTACCTTGCTCCCATATTTATGCTTGCAGCACCATCGATGACCCCAACATCAGCTTCAGTATCAGAGGTCAAATTACTTGTTTATCCTTTAATATAATTTATCCCCTCTTCTGCCAGAACTGCCCTTCTGCTTTCTGCACAAGACAGACAGGACAATCTCTGCCAAAAGAATGAATGTACACAAATCTGACATAATTTTCATCATAGTCTTAGAACTACAGAACCGGATGGGACCTTATGGATCTTTCAGTCCAGCCTCTGTCAAAATATTAATAGGAATGCACATCCCCGGGATTAATATGTTTTTCACTGATTTTTTTTCAGAGATATGTGCTTCTTCAATTACACTTGCAAATTAGGCCCGTACTTCTTTTCTACTGACAGATCACAAAACAGCACACACCAAATGCAAGATATGTAGTTGAAGAAAAGCAGACATAAGGAACACTACTTCTAAATCTAAGTATACTGACTAGTTTGACTCTCTTCCTCTGCTCAGACCCTATTCAGAGACAAAGCACAGTGCCTGATAGCCATCTGAAAGACAGCACTGGAAAGTAGCAAAAGCAGACATGGGAATCAAATCTCCCGATCCCTTATTTTTCTATTTCTGAGGTAAAATTTGCTGGTTAGTATATGGAAGAAAGCCGATACTTTGCTAGCTGCCTCTGTTTGCTTTCTAAAACTAAAAACCTGCAATGTTAAAAAAGAGAGAGAGAGAGTAAACGTCAATGTATCATCTACAAGATAAAGAACTCTTTCTAAAACAAACTGTAAGAATTGCAAATATTCTTAGAGATTATGGTGTTTCTTGGGGCTTGCTCAGTGTACACACACTGACACGCAAATACACATAACACAAAATCAAAAGTACACAATTAAAATGAAAAGGAAAGCACTGGGGAGGCCATAACCTTGTAAAAGAAGAGCATTAAGGAAGAATAGATATATGAAAGTTAAATGATCGGATTACATTTACTAAAGGATAAAAATGCATTTATGTTTGGATCAGTGTGATAGAAATAGAAGGATATAGTGGCTAATGCCAGACAGCTTGAGAGGGAAAGCTGTGCCAATAAAAAGGAAAGGACGCACGAAAAAGTGCAAAAAGATAATTTAGGGAAGGAATGTTAAAAAGCACAAAATACATTGGGCAGGTTAAAAACCTGACCAATTTTATTGAATGTGTGTCTTTGCACACACACAGACACACTCTCACACACAGACACACACACTCATTCATATATAGATATGCATTTGCATATTTACAAGTACAATTAATACTTTTATCAGGCCAACTCAAAGCTCACAAGACAATGTGCAAATTTTTGAGTTTTTCCAGAACTCTTTAGATTTAGAAGTAAACAATGAGCCCCACAAAAAAGAAGGTCCAGATGGAAAGTGAAATGACAACTGATATTGGCCAAAATCCTACATGCACCCAGCTAGACATTGTGCCTGTGATAGTTCTGCAATGGCCGAGACAGAAGTGCAGATTCCCAAAGCACTTTTGTCAGAGCATCACACAATCAGTCCTGCTGGGGATGTGCAACTGATTGTGCAATTGCATGACACAATCCCTTGTTGCCTGTATAGCACCCAGTGCATTTACACCGGCATAACTTTTCATTATTTATTTATTTTGTAACATTTGTGAGCCATCTTTCTTCTCGCGAGGGGACCCATGATGGCTCACAATGTTAAAACAAGTACAGTGGTGCCTTGATTTAAGACATAAGACATAAGACATAAGAAATTTATTTGTCATTGCGCTCACAAGTGGGTGCAACGAAATGAGGTGCTCTTCCCCAAGGTAAAACTGGACAACACTACAAAAAAAAGTTAAAATATACACAACTTTCACCATCCAAATATAGATACCCCGTTTTCTCTCAGCAATTAAAATTCCACCAAAAACCTATGGCCCCGCATTTAAACTCAATACTGCACTTGGGTAAAAACTGTTCTTGAATCTGCTTGTCCTTTATGAGTTTAATTCAATTTATGAACTTAATCTGTCCCAGAAGATGTTCGTAAGTCAAAATGTTCATAAGTCAAATCAGCATTTCCTGTAGGAATGCATTGAAACCCAATTAATCCATTCTGGCTGTTTTTTGTTCTTATGGCGAGGCACGGTTTGTAAGTCGAAGTATTAGTTTCCATAGGAACTAATGCAAAACCAGTTAATCCATCCTCTACCACTAGGGGGAGAATTTTTCTTCTTTTAACATAAGATGAACTTAGGTTTTAGAAAGGGCAGGAAAGGAGGGAGGGAGGGAACAATGGGGAAAAGAGGAAAGAAAGAAAGAAGGCCATCACTGGGGCACACAGACCCCTCAGACAAAGGTTTGTGCTTTTAAGCATAAAAAGAGAAGGCAGAGAGAGAGAGAAGACAATGGGGGGGGGGAGAGTTTGGAGTCTAAAACACATTTTAAACCCACACATGCTAAACCCACACATTTAAACCCACACATTTTACAACAACACATTTTAAACCCAGCAACTTTTAAACAAAACACATAGCCGTTGTCTAGAGGGGTGGGGTAAAAATCGAATAAATAAATAAATAAATAAATAAATAAATAAATAAATAAATAAATAAATAAATAAATAAATAAATAAATAAATAAATAAATAAATTTTAAAACAAACCAAGCAACTTTTAGACAAAACACATTTTAAACCAAACCAAGCACCCTTTAAACCCACTCACCAACCCCTTTTAAAACAGAGAGGTCACTTAGCTTTAGAGCCCAACAGCCAGACAGACCTTTGCAAACAGTTTTCTGATTTTAAAACCAACACCCAGCACAGAAACATAACCCCCCCATCAAGCCATCTAGCCCAACCCCAAGCTTCAAACCCCCTGTACAGTAAAACAGTGTACTCACCCAGAACAGGCAGCTTCTCTGTTTTAAAAAAGAAAGTCAAAAATCCAAAAATAAAAAAGCAAAAAATAGTCCGTACAGTACAGTACCATCCAGTACAGTACCAGGCGGTAGGCAGTCTAAAGTCTCTCTCCATATCCACACTCTCTAACCACTGGGATGAGCGAGGTAGCAAACAAGCAGCCTCTTCGGTAGCCAACGGTTAACTGAAAGTTCAAATTTCCCACCTTCCCCGTGTTTTATTTTTTCGTTCTTAAGTCAAAGCTCCAATCACAAGTCAAAGCAAAATTTTGTGAACGGAGCTGTTCGTAACTCAAAATGTTCATAGGTTGGGACATTTGTAAGTCAAGGCACCACTGTAACGCTAAAATGCAATAAATTACAGATTAAAAAGCATTTAAACTCTAATAATATTTTTAAAACTCCATTAATTAATTGAAAACATTTTAAACTTTAAAAACCAACTTAGAAGAATAGAAAACCAGGATCCAGGGATTCAGTTAAAGTTAGTAAATGTCTGCTGAAGAAGCAGGTCTTCAACTGTTGGCATAAGGGTAAAAGGGAGTGGGCCAATGGATATGGGCCACTGAAGACAGGGTTTGCATCTAAACATTCTTAAAATAGAATATGGGAATAGGGAGGTAGCAGGTGTTCAGTTCAGCTCTACCAACTCCTATGAAGGTTACACCTAAGATTGTCCCTTGGGCTCCTGGAGTCACGATATGTGCCTAAATGTCTTGTCTACAATTCAAGCAGTTCTTGGATAGTCTGAGAGACCATCTGAAATGATGATAGCACCTGCTAAAGCCTAATTTGAATGTCTGTAACTTTACAGCACAGGAAGAGGTAAGGCAACATCAGCATCTGTAAAGATGGATCCTAACCCTTGCTGAAGCAGCTAGCGTTCTGCTATTCCTATTGGATGATCCACATACTAACCTGAACTTCACAATTGAGCTCAGTGGTTTAGGCATCTGGCTACAAAGCCAGCAATTGGGAGTCAGATTCTCCACTGTGCCTCTTTGACATGGGCTGGACTTGATGATCCATAGGGTCCCTTCCAGCTCTGCAGTTCTAAGATGATCTATTCTTGTTAATGATCTCTAATGCATACGGCTACTCCTGATAAGATGCTGTTTCAACTCCCGTACGTAGCAGTAAATGCCTACTAAATTGGGAACTGTTGGAGCAGGAAGTCAGGAGTGGAGTGGTGTTTTGTGCCTCTGTGTACACTTACAGGCATCCACCTTAGAATAAGGATGTTTTTGCTCGGTGCTCATAAAATTAGCACCTGGAGATTTAACAATTCTCCCAAAGGCAAACTAGAGAGTGTGATTGACCAGGGATGGGTACTTAAAAATGGGGAACATTTCTGATAAACAAAGAATGTTGGTGCATATGATATTTGCTGCCATGAGGGAAATCATTAGAGCATGCAGGAGCGGGAAGCATGAATGCCCAGGAACAGTCCTCAAGGCTTATGAAAAAAATAATCATTGAATACTAATAAATCGTATATGAAAATATTTTTATAAAAGAGCCTCAAAGCACTGACTGTCAAATATTATCAAGTCTGAATGCTGGTAAATATGCCCATGTGACTGCAAGATCTTGTCCTCATGAAGAACAGATGAGCAACCAAGATATGAGCTCTTCATACTGTGAGTGGGGAAATCACAGGCTTGAATGTGGCCAGGAAGACAGAACAAAATCTAGGCTAAGCAAGAACGTAAGGGGGTTGACAGATTTCCAGTCTCCTTTGAAATCAGAGTGGTGGGAACACTGGATATTATTTAAACTGCCTCTGTAGTTATCCTTATATGGTTTTGTAAATAAACATAAATATTATAAACAGTGAGTACACCTCTCAAGCGTTGGTCTCACATTCATGGAGCTTTCTGAGTAGCAGGGACTAAGACACTCAATGCCATCTCTCTCAGACTTTTCTGTTCCCTTTGAGCTTAGATAGAATCTTCATCAGAGTAACTGGGAGACAAAATGATTTTCCAAGGAACAATATATCATTAAGTTATCACTACAGAAACACAAAACTTTTGTGGACGGTTTGGTTTTCAATTGATAATTAAGAGTTATTAACTTTATAAGGGAGCCACTCCTTCTTTGTTGATATGGACCACAGCAGTCTGTGTCTTTGGACACTCTTGAAGGTTAGTTGAATATAGAAACTTATGTGAACTGCATTTGTGCCTTCACATCTACTGTTACTCCACTGCTCATGTTTCCATAAATTAACATAATCTTGGGAACCAAGCTGGTGATCACATTATACATGGCAAGTATCCTCCTGCATCATGATAAAAGTTTCTGTATGTTCTCAGTTAAACAACAGAGAATCTTGTAGCAGCTTACAAGACTGACAGGTTTTCTGTGAATTTCAGCATATGACAGTATAAGCATCTGACAAAGTGGTTGCATTCTATGAAAACTTTTCCCAAATAAAAAACAATAAAGTGCAGCAGATGCACATACTTTTCAAAATACATAGTGTATTCTCCAGGGAGCAGTGGCCATACAGGATGTCCATCTGCTCTCTGTTCTTAACTGCCAAAGTGTTCTTTTGTAGCTACAAATACACTTGTCCAAATCACACCTTATGGTGCTTCACACATTATGTGGAGACAAAAAAATGAACACTGTTCAAAGTTGGTGGGCAACTTGGATCCACAGTCAACCTGGATCCACAGTGGTAATCTGCAGTGTAGTCTCAACAGTTTGACATGGTATATGTGAAGCCACATACAGTGCTTTGGAGAGTTGTGCTGTATCCAAAGTGGAATTGCCACTTTGTAGCTGCATTTAGCTGGGTGGTGTAATAACCCAAATTAGCCAGATTATTTTGGAACATGAGGCAAGATATCCTGCAAGCATCTCCATGCCTGGCAGGAAATGTACAACAATAACAAAGTAAACACGTAACCATTTGCTGCTCTTTCATGACACCCAAAATCTGCGTCCTGAATTGTAATCTCACTCTGCCTAATGGTTGGGCCTGCCTAAGTACTTCGTTCGTTTAGTCATCATGTCGTGTCCGACTCTTCGTGACCTCATGGACCAGAGCACGCCAGGCCCTCCTATCTTCCACTGCCTCCCGGAGTTGTGTCAAATTCATGTTGGTTACTTCGCAGACACTATCCAGCCATCTCATCCTCGGTCGTCCCCTTCTCCTCTTGCCGTCACACTTTCCTAACATCAAGGTTTTTTCCAAGGAGTCTTTTCTTCTCATGAGATGGCCAAAGTACTGGAGCCTCAGCTTCAGTACTGGAGCCTCAGTACTTCAGTTCCTATAAAAAAGCCTGTTTGAACTGTGATCTAGCACCTGGTACAGCACAGCCTAGACAGCATTGCACCATACGATCTGTGTTCTGCCCATGTCCCTGACCATTTTGGAAATCTTATCTGAGAGACCAATTAATAGAAACAAAATGGGGTGGTAAAGATTCCAGGCCTGGGTTCTTTATTGTTGGTCTTTCTCTGGGCTGAGAAATAGAAGGGACGCTGCATTTCCTTTTTTCCTGTCTACCAAAAAGCACAATTATATGTGTTAAACACTGGTTTCTTGCTCTATTATATGACCTGTTGGTCACTGGAAGGAACCACAGACAGTTCCAGCTGGAGTATCCATACAACAGTCTCCTCAGTTTGGGAAACCAAGTATACCTAGCTAGTACAAAACTGTCAGAATGGTGCTGTCCCTTAGCTTGGACAAATAGTTTGCTGGGTCAGTGGTTTCCCATTCTTTGCCATGTCAAGTTGAAACCAGATCAGAAGAGCAGTGAGGGGCCCTTGTGATGTCATAGAGCCAGGTTTCCTGTAATGGAACAGGGGGTGCTATTCTTGTGTAAGAATAGCAAAATGACGCATGTGTTTATGTGCCCTTGGTCTCACACCCTTGCCTAGCTCAACATGGTGAAGTGGGCCTAGGTGCATGCACCCGCTAGCTACCTTCCTAGTCCTCTCCCCTCAGTCCTTAACTTCCCGTGTCCCAATGCAACACACATTACCAAAACAAACAAACAAACAAAGAAAAATCACTTTGAACTGGTGAGCCAGTCTTGGTACCAGTTGGGAATTAGCGGAGATAGGAGCCACCATGTATACCAAAAACAAAGTTTCTCTTCCTCCAGCATTGCTTGTCCTCAGCTTTATTTTCTTGGCTGGAGACCAAGAAAAGAACAGCAGTTGCCTTGGGCTTTCACTGGTGCCATGAGAGCTGGCAACCCTATGATGAGGAGGCTGTCTACATTTGTGCCTTTGACAACCTCTCAAAACAAAAACAGACCAAACAAAAGAAAAATGTGACTTTCAATAAGTCCTCTCTGATTTATCAATTGAATGGACATTAATATACCCTAATCTGCATTCCTTCCTCCTGACAAAATGCATTGTGTCATCCCATAGCTAATAGCACAAGTGAAATTTGAACAAAAATCCCCAACAGCTACTCCTGTCCTTTCCTGTGGTATCTTCTATGGGCTTCTCTTCATGAAGAGCCTACAAAAATCCAGTTCAGGAATGGGTTAATCTGAGATATTGGAATGAAGAGAGCTACTCTGCACCTGTCCTTGTGAAGGACAGTCTGAAGACATGTGGAGACTCACCACAACAATCAGAAACCCTGATTTCTCAAGATCCCCATTTGCAGTGATCGGCTCAATATATAGCTTCCCTCTTCAGAGAGTCCATCTTTTTGTAGAGACAGTAATGGACAGGGAATAAACTAACAATTCTCTATCAGCTCAAGTATTCCAATGAAATGCCTGAATAGGGCTTCTACCTTGAATTTACTGAAGTACAAAAGTGGTTATCCTTTTTCATTATTGGTTCTTGAATTTACGGCAAGAAAGGATTGTTTCTGCAAACTCTGAAGCTGAAGGCTTTGCAGATATATACAATGGTGCCTCGCTTAACAGGTGCTCTGTTTAGCGACAAAATCGCTTAGCGATGACTTTTTTGGAGCGTTTTTGCGCTTCGTTTAGCAATGGTCCCTATGGGTGATTTTTGCTTAGCAATGGTTGGGACCATGCTTTGCATAGCGATTACATTTTGGGTCCCCTGTTTTGCTTAACAATGGTTTAAACAGCCTCATGTTTGCTGTTTTTTAAATGTTTTTCTGTTATTTATAAAGTTAAAATTTACTGTTTAAAATGTTTGAAATCATAAAGTGCACTTAATAAACCCTTTGTTAACCAAATTTGACTTTGTTCTAACTCTTTTTTAATTTGTTGTTGTATTTTTTTTCCCCATTGAGATGCATTGAATAGGTTTCAATGCATTTCAATTGGGGAACCGCGTTTCGCTTAGCGATGTTTCCTATGGTGATTTTCACTTAAGGACGGCAATTCGTTCCTATTGGAACAGATTATCTGGTTTTCAATGCATTTCAATGGGAAACCGCATTTCGCTTAGCGATGAAATCGCTTAGCAGCGATTTTTTTGGAGCAAATTAACATCACTAAGCAAGGCACCACTGTATATGTATATGTATATGTATATGTATATGTATATGTATATGTATATGTATATGTATATGTATATGTATATGTATATGTATCTATCTGTCTGTCTGTCTGTCTGTCTGTCTATCTATCTATACATACATACACACACACGTGTGTGCGCGCATGCACACGCACACACACACACACACACACACACACTTTCCCCCTTCAAATGCCAGCCCTCCATGCTACATCACAAATGGCTGTTTAAAGCAAGTATGTCATGCCATATGGGGAATCTTCTGTTCAAGAGACTCAGGAATCAGGTCCAAAATTGCCTTGTGTACATGAGATTAGAGATGTAAAAAAAAAAAAAACCTCAGTTCTAATTTTGCTGGGTTTCTCCACATTGCACTAGCATTTTCTTCTTTTCATAGTCCCACATTGGGTTGTGAAGCTTTGTTTTGAACCACAGAGATTCTTTTAGGATGAATTTTAACATGTATACCCAGTGTGAAGTAGTGGATAGAGTGACAGCTTAGTATTCAGGTGGTCTGGGTTCAAATCCCTGCTCCACCATGGAAACTCACAGAAGAAGTGGAACTTGCAAAGCCACTTAAACATCTCACTTACCTTGAAAGCCCTATTAATGTCACTGTGAGCTGGTTCCGACTTGACAGCCCGCAACAATTTTCACATGAACTCGTGCTACTGGCCTTGATGGGGATCGACACACACCCTACTTTACACATCTTTCTTACTTATTTTTCAGATTTTTTGTTTTTTGCATTTCCTCCATTGACGAGAGCATGTTTCTGAATATATTTCAACCATATACATTTGTGTTGTAGTTGTATATTATGTGCTATTAAGTCAGAACTGACTTAAATTGAGCCTAATAGGGTTTCCAAGGTTAGTGAGATATTTAAGGAATGGTTTTACCAGTTCTAGCCCTTCAGTGAGTTTCCATGGATTGGGCCACATGGATTGCTGTATGCCCCTCCCACACTTTGCATTGTTTCTTGATGCAAAATGGGTGACCAACTCATTATCCCATTTTCCCCATCAGTAAATTTCTGCTGCTGAAGACAGACAGTTTAGCTAGTCATCCATTTCTTTACTCTGCATCTTCCTGGTTCCTTGCTCTGTCACCACTCTTACAATACCAATAGCCCATATTTACTGGGAAGTAAATACAATAGTAATAATTGTAGCAATCCCCTTCAAATTGCAATAATTGAGCAATTGCAATAATTTCGCAATATTACTGCAGTATTAACTGACTTGTACTAATAACTGAAGCTTACGGACCTTGTTGCCACTTACGCTCAGGATTCAAAGATCTACAGAGCACAGAAAGATCCTCAGAACACAGAAATGTTACTGTTTGGGGGTATGGCCACTCCTTGTTCCAGAAACATAGTCCAATAACAACAATTGCAAGCTTTTATTTACATACAATCAAGGTCTTGCAGGTAAAGTAGAAACAAGGGATTGTGCTTAAGAGCATAGTGCTTATCATATATCTCAATCCAGTTTTTCAATGTCCCTAATTTCTGAAAGTAGTTGTACATAAGCTGCTTTTGTAGAAACAAAACAAAATACCCGACTTGGGTAAGATGAAACTAGTTTCTCAGTTCTTGAGATCCTCGCCAATATGTACAGCTTGCTCTACTGATCATGGGCACAGCAGGTGCAAGACACTGGTACACCCAAGCAGCTCCTGGTGGTCTACCCTGTCTCTCAGGAAGGCCCATTGCTGGGTCATTTGTTTAGCTAGAAAGGGAGAAAACAAATCACACTCTGAGTTTTAATTCCAGTGGCAGTCTCACATTGTTGGGACTTCTCAGTCTAGCAAAATCAGTCTTTTGTTTGTGCTGGGTGGGGTGGGAAGGGACCTGACAAACCTTATGAGTCTGCATTAAGGAGATGATAAATATTTACAAATAAACATTGATTTGCTACAAGGAAGAGATGGTAAAAGAAGATGCTCAAGCATTCCTTTTTGTAATGCAACAGGGTAAAATACAAGAGCCATCGATCCATCCACACAAGTAAGTAATGCAGTGCAAATACAAACTGTTATTTTACAGCAGCTTTTACTCAACATGTCCCAAGGTGCTTTCCTCCCTGTCAATAAATGAAACAACAAAGCTGCAATTGAACTGGATCAGCCGGAGAAAATAGATATTTCTTTTAACTGGCTTTAAATACTGGCAGCCAGATCCTTGGGCCTGGCCAAGAATGGAAGATGTGCACTGGAGTCTTAAAGAAACAAAACACACCACACCTTACTTACATTTTCCCCATAGAAAGACGACTGGCAAGTGGGCTGTCTATGAAGGTCATTTGATGGTACTAATTAACTTTTCTGAACCTACAATATGATGTCAAAAAGAGCAGGTTGAGGCTAATGAGAAAGTAATTCTATCTTTCCTCAGTGAGCTTATCTGCTTTCTCTGCTCTCCTGCTTTCATACCTATACATGTGGAAATACAAGAGTGAGCATGATCTTGATCTCGGGGTCCACTGGTACATCCTTACACTTCATGAACTTTTCTAGTTCCTCCACTGCTGCCCTTCCAAGTCTCATTCTTCTGATTTCTTGGCTGTATCCTACATTTAGATGGATGACTGAAACAAGGTATACAAAATCTCTATTTCAATTCCTTCCCATTCATAACCCTCCTCAAAACCTTTGAGCTGAAAATGAAAGGCAACTTCATGAGATGTAGGTCGCATGGTGTTACTCAGAAGTTAGTGAGAACTGGCTTAGTGGTGAGGTGCATGAGACTACCAAAAATAAACAAAATGAACACATCACTAACTCAAGTTTCTGTTGCTAATGTTTCCAATGTTTTTGCTGCCACTGTTGCTACCAATAATTGGTAGCAACTGTGAGGACCCTGTAGGGCAAGGGGCCCCCAACTCCCAGTCCACAGCCCGGTGGTGGTCTGTGGCCTTGGCAGGATCAGGATGCGGAGACAGATCTCCTGCCCCCCCGCACACCCACCCGCATGCACGGCCCATCCACCTGCATGCACGGGTGCCCTGCCCATCAGCGCATGCAAGTGAGCGCACCCTGCCCAGCCACGAGTGCACTCTGCCTTTCCACGCAAGTGTGTCCCACCCACAGATGAGCACGGGGGGTCTCCCTGCACACCAACCCCACCCCCCAACTGGTCCATGGTTTGGAAAAGGTTGGAGACAGCTGCTATATGGCCCTCTGGCATGCTACAGCTCTGTCTGTCTGCATGACAGAAAATCCCCTCCTCTTGTGGAAGGGGAAGTCCCATACATTGTGGTCTTGTGACAGAGGAATCCATTTTCATGAACACGAGCTGTGCTCTTCTAGTGATGGCAAGCAGGTGACATGTGTAATGGATCTGAGAACTTCCAATGGCCTATAGTCCCTTTGTTGTTTACCCTTACCTTCAGCACCAGAGATGGGGGTATTTGTATCCGTATATGAATACAAATACAAATATCCCTGCACAGCTGGACTTAACGAGGGTCTGGCCCCTGGGGCTGGATCATCCACTCATGCATCTGGCGGTGGCAACCTTTCTCTTCCTTCCAATCACCCCTGGAGTGCCGCTCTCTTCCTACCTGGCTAGCGACTCCTCAGCCTTGCAGAGAGACTTGTCCTCCCTTCCATTGCCAGGAGCAGCTAGCCAGGAGGGGCTCCAGGAGTGATTGGAAGGAACAGCAAGGCTGTCACCACCGCCGGAAGCATGAGTGGACCCTCATTAAATCCAGCTGCGTGGGGCTATTCATATTTGTGCACGTATACCCCCATTTCTACTCCCCACCTAAAAATCTTACCACAAAGCTAAGCATGGTTAATTGAACAGAAAACACTGAAAGGGGTGGATTTTGCACTGGACTGTGGCCGAAGAGTGAATATCTGAACAGAAGCCTAATTTTATGTAGAGAGCCCATAGCCCTTTCTTGTGGTTATTGTATTCTTTAGAACTCTATGCATGCTGACAGTTTAATATAAGTAACAGTATTCTAAATTTATTCCATTATCAGGTCATTTTAATGGAATTAGGCATTTATAAAACAAAGCAATGAAACATACCTCAGAAAATATACAATATATCAAAGCATTTACAGTGAAGCTGTAAAATTGTTATCATCTCCACTTCATTAATATGCAAGTCATAAACAAGCCACATCTTGATTTAAGCAAACAAGCTGTAAAAGAATGAAAAACAGCATAATAAAATTCATAAACAATAGGAAAGGAACTATTGTCAGGTATCTGGGGTAAAGTATGCAGTTACAAAAATAAACATTTTAAAATGTGTGCTCCGAATGAAATTATTCGTAAAACGTATTGTCTAATAAAATACATGTAGTATAAAAATAACAAAATGAGATATGCTTAAATCGGTATAGGACAAGTGCCAGCAGCCACCTCTATCCTGTAAAACAGGGGTGGGCCAAATGGAACACCCATAACTGCAACTCCCACCAGTCCTGTCAGACAGCTGAGTTCAGAGTGAGCATGACTATTAGGAGGGAGTCCAGCAAGAGTCAATACATACATACATACATACATACATACATACATACATACATACATACATACATACATACATACATACATACATACATACATACACATACACGTACACGTACACACATACACACCAGAAGGGATGAAAGCATGAAAGGACACACACCTAT
This sequence comes from Pogona vitticeps, assembly GCF_051106095.1. Classification (NCBI taxonomy): domain Eukaryota; kingdom Metazoa; phylum Chordata; class Lepidosauria; order Squamata; family Agamidae; genus Pogona; species Pogona vitticeps. The sequence continues at coordinate 63,262,756 of NC_135787.1, forward strand.
CAAAGACATTTATTGTACACTGTGTATTGATTGTATTATATATATTGTACAATGGTGAGTTGTAGTTCTTTGGGAGGCACCTTCTATAGATCCAAATTGGCAGTGAAACTATAACTTATATGCCCAAGATGGCTTGGCTTCCATTAATTGGCCAACTGTTCCTGCTGTCATGTGACCAACCAAAAGGGGAGGAGCTCTCCTGGGTGTGGACCAGGTGAGCTCTATAGAGGAGAACTTCCAAAGGACTGAGACTCTAGGAAGAACAGCAGTATCTTTCTCCTTTTTTAAAAATCAAAACTGGAAGACAATGGTGGAAGCGACAGCATCAGTGATAAGCCTTCTCTTAAGTTTCTCCATGCAAAATCTAGAGATCTACAGATTTGTTTGTGGGCTGCAAGTTCCAAAACTCTGCTTAGAAATTCTTGGACAATTTGTTTTGATTTTTTTGCAACCACACATGCTGCCTCTAATTAGCATAACTGGAAGGGATCTTTTTGTGGTGGGGTGACTGTCAATCTATTCAGCACTAACCAATAGTTCCCTATGGCCTGTGAGTGCAGAGAGCCCTACCTCTCTGCTGAGTGTTTTCCCCTCTCTGGAGTCTTTTGAAGTCTGTTGCTGAAAGTGATCATGTTTGTTTGTTGTTGATCTGTAACTGTATGTGCCAGTTAATGAGAAAAGCAGTGGACTACTTTGGGCAACCTAAAGCAATTCTAATTTGTGAATCCCTGCATTTCTGGCTAGAAGAATTTAACTAAAGTTCAAAATTCTGCAACAGAATTATGGGCCTTGTAGTCCAAATACCCCAAATAGCACACCTCTAGTTTCTGAGGCTACTAACTTGTCCATCAGTCCTCATTAAATTAGTTGGGCTCCAGGCTTCAGAAGAAGAATCAGGGAAGTCTTCCATGGGTTTCCTGGAAGAAAATAAAATTCATGATAAGCAATGCTAGATGAGAAGAGAGTTTGCTTCTTGTATGTAAGGAGGCTTTAAAGCCTTGGCATCTTTGCCCCTTCCATTCCTAGTTGGTGCCAGCAGCTCAACATTAAAGTATTCATAATCCTTGTTTGTCTTGTCTCTGTGACATCATAAAGGTCCATCCCTGGTTTCAGGTTTTGGTCCTGAAATCATGGGGAATGGCTGCTAGCCTTCTTGAAGGATTAAGGAAGAGAGCAGATGGAGAGTTTAATTGTACCAACTAAAGAGAAACAAGTCCAAACAGTAGGACTCCTACTGTACAGGAGACAACAGATGTTGGGTACCTTCTGTTTGCTCTGTGACATAGACTATAATATGATTTGGTTCTCCTGTGATGCTTATCACAAAGACTATTTAGATGTGTTCCAGAGAAAGCACACCATCCATGAGACCTTTATTGTATAGCTCACTCTGTATGATGAAAGTAGAGATATTCCACAAATTTCAGGCAATAAAGATGCGAAGAAAAACAGACAGGGTTTCAGTACAGATGCTACAGTATATTGCTTCTCAAGACTTCACCAAGACTTCACCAAAGAATTATAGTTTGCCACATAATGCCTATAGAACTATATTTCCCAGGATTCCCCATGTCGAAGACACAATTTTCTTAAGTTTCTTAGAGTGAAGGAATGATTGTTAAACCAGTTTATGGATTGTATCCAAAGGACTTTACCTCACTCATAGAAAAATCTTGGAGATTAAGGACACTTCTGTTAACAGATTAACAAGGGAGGCAATTTTTTTTATTCTCCTAACCTATAGTTCACCCCCCTCACACACATGTAAGAAGGCCCCCTCAACCCTCCAGAGTAGGTTCTGCAGAGTCATGGGGAATTTAGGAAAAAGGCCTAAACATTTCCTTTTCTTTCACTGCACGGTTGGAAGCCTCTTCTGGCTCAAAAATGTTTGGTCAATGAAGTGTTTAGAATCCCAAAAAGACAGAGTAGGTTCCTCTTTAGAGATGAAAAAAGCTATGGTGAACATGTGAGCAAAGGCAGAAAAGAATGAAATTGAGAGGGAAAGACATCAGCATGTTTGAGTTTGAGACAGAAAGGAAGCCAAGCAAACATTTTCAATTATATCTGTTATTCAGAACAGAATCTGTTAGGATAGCAGGATGTAAGTCTTTGAGGCTTTTTTTGAGGCCGATTGCTACCATCTGTTTTTTTTTTTAATATGAAGAATACAGTACTTGAATGCATCATCCACTGCAGTAAAGAATAATATGTCCACGATGATTGTCCTTATCATGTGGTATTGCTGAGCTAATCACAGTTGAAATGTAAAGTAAAAACAAATTAATAGTCAAACAAGTAGAATAAAAGAAGTGTGTGTTTGGGGAATGCACCGCAAATCAAAATATAACTTCTAAGCCCTTGTGGTTAGAAAGTGTATTGTACATATTAAACTACAGTATGGAAAACATTACATTTTAAAGGATTTAGTAGCAAGGTCCCTCCCCAAAGAAGTTAGTTATAATTGCTGTTTTTAAAAATTAAAACATAATTTCCTTATTTTTCAACATAGGTGCTTTTAGTTACTTTTGGGGGGGTGGAAATCAGCATCCTATGAGCTACTGGCTTGTGATATAAAACACACCTAAGTAATGAGGCCACATTCCAGGTGTAACTTAATAATAACAAAAACCCAGTTACAGTAACACTTCAAATGCAGTGAAATTATCTTCCATTATCTTCTAATCATAATGTAAGTTACTCTGAACTGAAGAAGCCACTTGGATGAGTAGCGAAAAGTTTCAGCCTAGTAAGAAAGAACTCCAGTTGCCATGACTCAACTTCCAGATAACCTCATCTGGATGACTGAGGCTCTTCACAGACAATCTTCATCTTACTCTTTCATTGTTAGAAAAAGGACTTAATTACAAACAATTCTTTATTTCTAACAAGTTACCTCCACACTCCACATGGCACATCAAATATTGCTGATGCTTCTCTGTCACCCAATCTTCAACATAAACCACCCTTGCCAGCTGTCTCAGATAATCATTTAGAAATGGCACAAATAAATCATGATCAGGTGACAGCAGCAACATCTTCCAAGCTGTTGTCAATTAAAAGGAAGATAAAAATTCCTTTCCTATTAGATGAGCAAGTTAGATCATTGTGTGCCTTTAAAAAAATCTTGTGTTCCAAATATTTCTCTTGCTGAGCTCAGAAAGTCTAGCTGAAGGAGAATGTGCATATAAAGGATTTGGCAAATGCATAGATTTTGGAAATCTGATGTTAACTCCCGTATGAGACTCAGCAAAGGATAATTTTAGATAAGCATACCTCTGAAGGGTGTATCTTTCTAATCGTATGCATATTCCTCCTGAATTTCAACAGTACGAGTTTTTTCCCCTTCTGTGCCAGTTTTCACTCCTCAGTATCTGACACCAGCTGTAATTTTTTTTTGCTTGTTTCTTAACAATTCTCAGATTCAATGTAAGAAATGTAATAAAGGTGTTTTTAAAAGTGCCATAGTGTAACTCCATGTATAATGAGTTTAAGCACATAATTATGGCTACTTAATTATTTTGCTGGAGGATGATGTGCTAAGAGTTAAGGGAGTTAGTTCTGAACATGGAATCCTTGATTTTATAATATATTTTAGAAATTCTATTGAGGACCCTCCCCTTCCCCTCCCCCTCCCCTTGTTTTAATAACATTAATATTAGCAGTACCCTTTCTAGGTTCCTTTCTGGTAATGATCCAGTGCTCCTTTTCTGGTAAGAATGAAGGGTAATCTTCCATCTAGCAGAACTCCTCTCATTTCACATCTCCCCATCCAGAAACAGTTCAGAAAGGTACCTATTTCACCGTTGTGCTGTGGGTTGCAAAAATGCATGTCTTTGGGTTGACAGTTTCCCAAAGAGGTTGCTTTTTTGGGTTTGTTGTTGTTGTTTTGGCTATGACTCCTTTACCTACAACAAGATGCCAACCCTGATTATCAATCATACAAGCCAAAACATGGCTGTGCATGCTTTGGTCTGACGTAAGTTATGGACAAAGTTGCAGTATATTATACACTTAACCTGGAAACAGGTTTTATTGAACACATCTGGGCTTGCATCTGAGTAGATGTGTGTAGGAATGGCTGAAAATTCAGCAAACTTGACTTCCAGGTGAAGACAACCAGGAATTCAGTCCTAACTGAACTTCCAAACATATCTCTTTTTTATGATAATCACATCTCAAGTTTTCCTATTCTGTAAAGCTGATTTCTGTGTCAAATTTCACCACCTGAACAAAGAATCTTTCATGTTTACTCAAGAAGTGTGTGTACCAAATGATGAGCACTGTTCAGGCAATAAACCTAAAAGTGTAGTGAATGCACAGACAGAAAACACAGCTAGTCATGCTGGCCTGTCACCCTACACAACAGTGTTGCCCAAGCTTTTCTCTTTGCATTCAGCCTTTGCTAGGTTGAATGGCAAGATCTACTTATCTTTGCCTGAACATGAGTAGACCTCTCTGTGCATTTGTGGACCTTGCTCTATAGTGGTGAGCTCCAACCTGACCTCCACACATGCTTCATGTGAAAGTATGTGTACAGCATACACTGCACAATTACATGGGTTCAGTATTATCTCCACAAAATTGGAAACACTGGAAAAGCTGAAAGATGTACATGATGGACAAAACTCTTCAGAATAGGCAGCAGATAGCTCAAAGTCCTTCTTCGTTGTTGCGTAACATATTTCTGCTAACATATGCACATCCAAGAGAGGCAGAAAACCTTGGAATAGGATCTTAAAGCATGGACACAGATGTGATCCATTGATATTTGTGTTTTAAGCCAGTTAGGGCCTTAAATGCAAGTGTCAGCAGCCTGAATTGGGTCCAGAAGGTATAAGAAGCATTTTTGAGTGGACAGTTCTGGTTTGTATATTTATTTATTTATTTATTTATTTGATTTTTACCCCGCCCCTCTAGACCATGTCTACTATATTATACCATTTTTTAAAGAAAGTGATATAATACATAGAAACCAGGTGTTACCTATCAAAATTGTGGTGGTCAACTTCTGTACCAGCTAAAATTCCTGAATTATCTCTAAGGATAGCCTCTTGAATTGCAACAATCCTAGCTTACTGGGCAGGTGGAGGGCAGCCACATATATGCGCATAATTCTCATTGTAGCTTGTAAGTCACTGAATTGTTTACTACTATGTCCAACATGCCTCTACTTGGAAATCTGATAGCTGGCAAAAAGATATTTTGTGCCACTGAGATCAACTGGGCCTCTCGAGATAAAAATCAAATCTGGGCATATCTCTAAAACACACACCTGCTCCTTCAAGGAGAAAACAAGTTCATCTGGAATGGGGAAAAATATAGAGTATAAAAATATATAAATAGAGCTTCTCAGAATCTGCAAACCACTTAGCCAGTGTGTCCATCTTCTCAGGTTTCTGCTTCAGTTTCTGGGTCTCATCTAGGAATTGTTTCAGAGTTTCACCTGACTCAGATGTCATGGGGAAATAGAGCAGGACACCAGCAGTGTATGGTTAATAGTGAGCAGAAAATTATACAACAAACAAACTGTTGGAATTATTTTCAACCTTGAATTGCTGCCTTTGGTGAGTTAGGCTTGAAGGGACCTTTCCAGGCTGTTGTGACTGTCAATAATCCAGCAGTAACCTGCTGTTCCTTCCCTGCTTCTAATTTTGAAGAGAGCCATGCCTCTCTGCTTAAGAGTCTTTCCCCCCCTCTCTGCTGTCAGTTTGTGTGCAGTTATGCTGTTAGTACTCTTAGAAATGTAGTCCGCAGGAATCTGCTGGAACCAGGCTGTGAGTCTGTTAAGGCCTGTTCTAGTAAGCAGTCATTTTTGTATAGTATGCTGTTTTTGATCTATTCAAACTGTAAGTAAATGGAACTCCACTCATGAAACTTTTTATTCTTTTTCTTACCAGTGTCTCAGAGTGAGATGCTGAGATTGTAAGTGCCAGTTGATGAGACAATAAGAGGTGGCCTACTCTGGGGAGACTTGAAGCTAATTGTGCTCTGTAAGTCCCTGGATTTCAACCGTGCATCTAGAGGAATTTAAAAAAATTGAAACTCTGTAACACAAACAAACAAACTGGATAGAGGTAACTTGATGTGGGCACTCATGCAAGCTATATAGAGAGTTCAGCAAAGAAATATAAAAAAAATCCATACATGTCTTGAATATTGAAAATTTCACTAGCAGTATTCTAGTTAAAACATCAGACTGATATAGACAAAAAGAAATATTTAACTTATATTGTTGGAATCAGCTCTGACAATGCACAATATATGCATGGGTATATTGAACTCAAAACAAAACTTGCCAAATATATGATGACAACTATGTTTTTAAGTAATTCAGAAATGCTAATACTACTCGTGATTTGAATACCTCCTTTGTTCCTGCTCAATATTGAGTGTGTTTCATCAACATATGAATGAAACTATCAGAAAATGGTTCTGTTTATCATTTTCATTTTGTGTGGGAATCATGCATATTTACAGAGTCACTTCAAGTCCCTCCAAAGAAATGTGCAACAACAAGGGAACCTCTTTTTAATTGTTCAACTCTGTGGCTTCTTTTTATGTACAAGAAGGACTTCGTAAAACAAAGGAGAACGTGGTGAAAAACAGTGATGGCCATTCTATTTTCTTGCAGCGGTATGTTTGTAAACAATCAGATTTGAGAGATGCAGCAGTGATATTAGAAAAACCTATTGGAAGAGATGGGACAGCCAGAAGCACACTTTATATATTCCAGAGATAAATCATGAGATCACTAGATGTCAAATAAAAAAAGAGCTAACATACTTCACCATCTTTTTACCTTGCTTACCTTTCTGTTCGCAGTGAAGATCCTTTGTGTCTAGGCTCAGTTCAAATGTGAAGCAGAACAACAAGCTCAGATAGCAGTTGCTGGGGGAAAGGCGGCGACAGCAGTCCCTTGGGTGTTCAGTCTGAATCTTCCAACTCCACCCTTGTTTTGGAAGGTACAGGAAGGCACCTATTGCTAGTCCAGATCCTACAAAGTGGCTGGCAATTGTCAGATGTGGTGTGTTGGGAGAGTGCTGTTCCATTTCCAGTATTCAACTGGAAGTCTGTTCAGCTTCTGAATATGAAATGGACCACCCTCTTACCCTGTGGGCTACAGGCAGGAGAGAAACAGGGATTTGGGGAAGACATAGACGGTTATTAGAGGTATGATGGATTCACAGCCCCACAGTAAAGCTGACAGACATTTAAAAGTGAAGGAGAGAAGCTTATGGGACTTCAAACCCAATCTCCAACCACCTACATCTATAAAAGAATCTGGAATGCCAAGAATTAAATGGTGTGTACAATGTATAAAAGAAATAGATCATGACAAGCTAGACGGACAGATTTATACATGGTTTGTGGCATACTTTGCCACCAGGTGTTCCTTTCACATTGAATATAGATAGACCTAGGTATGAAGGCTATTCAAGTAACCAATCTGTGTTACGTTATATGATTTAGTCTAAGGAGACTCCAAAAACATAAACACACTTGACAGCATACAAAGAAATCCCACCATGTAAACAAAACTTCAGTGATTAACTTGTTCCCTCCACTTTTAACAAGACCACCCATAATGATACCATGGATCACAGTGAGAGGCAAGGCATCTTTGAAGTTTAGTCCATTTTTAATTGTTGGTTGAGAGACACCCAGAGAGAGAGAGAGAGCGCACCACATATTTGGGCAAACCAGAATTGAAGCAAGTGTCCCAATTTAGTTATAAATATATGTTTTAGTTGTTTTCTTGCATCTGGGAGAGCTGACCAATACTGATTCAAACAGTGGTGTCAAAAGGCAGTACAGCTCACAAATACTTCCCCCAGCACAGATTGAAGTCAGACAACATTTAGCAGAACCAACTGAAAATTTTAGTCTGCCTCTCTCTCTCTCTCTCTCTCTTAATTTCTTTTCTTTTTTTTTACTCTCATGTTCCACATATGGACAGAACGCATTGCATGGTCATGCATGATCCAATCATGAGTCTTCAGTGGAATAACCCTTCAGTCTTTTTAAAATGCATAACTATATATACAACCAGGCCTCATTCATCTCTTTGAACAAGTACCTGCCTGCCGATTGTGCAAGATATAGCCTTAAGCATAAACTCAGAAGAAGAATAAAGGAAAGAACAAGCACGGGGAGAATTTCTATGTCACTTTGTCATTTGCCTTTATTTACACCAAAAGTTTTCAAGGGAAAACATCTGCCTGACTCCAGCTTATCCAAAGGTCCATCCTTCAGCTTCCTCCTTTACTCAGTGGAAATGCATGCTACTACCCTAAATGAAAATTAAAGCAAGACACACAGATCTTACTGAAAGACTTGAGACTTGCTTGGTTGGGAGAAGGCAAACAAACAATCTGCAGATTCATGCCAGTATCTCTGAGCAGAAATTCCCTTGAATACGTATGGGGCCCAACTCAACTCTTTTATTCAGAATCTGCAAAATATCACTGGCTGAAAGGGAAAATTGATGTCAATGCTTTGTGGAGGCCCCCAGATAACAAACCCTTTACACAATTTAACTTAGTTTAAAATGCCACAATTGCTGTTGAATTGTATATTTCTAAAGCCAAGAATAGTCACACAAACAAATGACCTTTGAATGAACAATTAACAATTCGCTCCTTTCTGTGACATGAGGCTGTTTTTGTTTGATGCTCTACACAGCAAAAAGTACAGGAACATTCTGCAATTGTGGAAGCTGTATTTCCACTTCAAGAAGACAAAAACAAGTTTGGAGTCTAAGGACATCGGAAATGAGAGTAAGAATCTTGTTAACAGGAAGGAATCAAGACCAAGAGGACTATGAAAGATGAAACATAGAATATATTCATCAAGGCAGGATGTACTGTGGTAGTGTTAAACTGCAGATTCGGATGTTGTGAGAGGATAGTAAGTGGCTAGATATATAATTTGTTATTGCTGTATTTTTACTTTCAGAGGTAGGATATGGAGAGGGGTGAGGGTAGTTGCCATTGTTGTGCATGACCTCAGTCATCAAGATGTCTCAGACTGGCCCTGCACTGGTTAAAGCATACTGCTGCAACTGTAGAATTTAGATACATTCTCAGAAACTCTCCATGTGCAGATGTGGCAGGCCAGTGGGTCCAATGGGGTGGTGACATCATTGGCCTATGATGATACTACTAACACACATTGGCATAGTGTTGGTTTTTGTGAACCCCTTCTCTTAGAACAGCTTTTGGTATGGCTAAAAACCCTTTTGCCATCATTCTTTAGCAGTGCCTACTTACACTACTGCCCCTTTAGAACTGCTGTATAGCTCAATGGTTTAGAGTTTGGGAGTTCAATTCCCCCATGTGTCTCCTTGACAGAGGCTGAAGGTGAGGATCCACAGGGTCACCTCCAGCTCTGCAGTTCTAAGATTATTAAGATGATGTTGATGATAATTTCTGGAGAAATCCCATGCTCACTGAAGTCTGCAGCATCTCAAAAGAAAACATGTGCTTTCTCATCACCGCACAAGGGTGGGCTAAGTACAATACCAGGGTCACATTTGTCCTGCTGCCATCATTTTTGCAGGCGTTGGATACTTCCCCCATCGAACCAAAATCTGCAGACTCCCTCACAAGTTGATGTGTTATTCTAGAAACCTCTAAGAATGGTGGATTTGCAATAAAGCAGGGTGCAGCTCCATCCATTATTTTCTTTTTATTCTTCCTTTATTTATTTCTTATTCTGTCTTTGTATTGTATTTGTTATTGTATGATTTATGTAATATTTTGTGTTATTTTATTGTTTTATGTTATACTAGAAGCCGCCTAGAGTGGTCGTATAGACCAGATGGGCGGGGCACAAATCAAATCAAATCAGATCAAATCAATCAATCAATCAATCAGTCAATCAATCAATCAATCGATCGATCGATCGATCGATCGATCGATCGATCGATCGATCGATCGATAGATAGATAGATAGATAAATAAATAAATAAATAAATCATCCCCAATTTCCAGACACATTCAGTTCCATTTTTTTCATGCTTCCTTGCTTATTTTCAAGGCTGGTTCAAACCTCTGTGGTGGGGAGGCAAATTGACCCTTGGACTCTGTAAAGTTAAATACTGTAGCTCTTTCCCCTATGTGAATAGATACAGAAACTATTCAGAGAGTAAGGTGCAACTAATGTAAGCCTATTGATGGAACTTACACAGAGCCAGCCTGTGTGACTTTGGGTTAGCTACACAGTCCCAGGGTGTGCCCAGAAGAAGGGAATGGTGAACCACTGCTGAGTATTCTCTATCTGGAAAACCCTGAAAAGGTTGTCATAACTCAGAATTGACTTGATGGCACATGAGTAGAGATGGGAGTATTCGTATATGACTATGCCCACACCGGTGGAAATAACGAGGGTCCGACTGTCCACTCACACTTTTGCCACTGACGTGAGCTTGTTAGACCTTCCTATTATGCCATTATCTGCAATCAGTTACCCAGTGCTGGCAGGAGGCAGGATGACAAGCCTCTCTGCTAGGTCGGAGAGTGGCTAATCCAGGCTTGTCCAACCTTGGCCCTCCAGATGTTCTTGGACTTCAACTCCCAGAAATCCTGGCCATCAGAGGTGGTGCTGGCCAGCAGAGGGGGTGCTGAAGGCTTCTGGGAGTTGAAGTCCAAGAACATCTGGAGGGCCAAGGTTGGACAAGCCTGGGCTAATCCATTGCGGAGAACAGAGCGACAGGAAGCTGCCACGAAGCCAGCAGCAGCAGAGAAATCATGAGTGGACAGTCGGGTCCCATAGGGCCAGACCCTCGTTATTTCCACCTGTGCAGGGATATTCATATACGGATACGAATACCTCCATCTCTACACATGAGTATTATATAGGTGTTCAGTCACCAAATTCCCACAGATTCAATGGGCCTAGTCTACTCTAGTTGCAACTTACTACTGTATTTCAACCATGGTTTGTAGTGTTACATCTTTTTGGTTTTTGCCAATCTTTATTATTAAACAGGAAAGCGTAACTTCACAGGCAACGGAATTCTGGGAGGGGTCGTCCAAAAATGTAATTTTTCACAGCTCTGCTAAAAGGTTTACAATAAGTGTAACTGTATTATTTGCAAGCTTTCTTATGCTCCATATGGAAAAATCGTGGTGCTGAAAACTCACAGCTTTATCAGTGTGTAAGATGGTGGTGTGTAAATGCTAGTATACTTTCCCCCCCTGTCATCTTCTGGGCTCAATTTTTATTTCCCTTCTAGACTGGAACAAAAAATGTTTATACTGAACATCCTCAAATGCCCCCCTCTTCTTACTCTTTTGTTTCACATTATTCATAATCACAAGGGACCATTGAAATGAATCTTCTCCATCGAAACAGATACCACTGGAATGCAGAAATTATCTCTGGTTATACTGAGTACAAAATGGCTGGTAAATGCTATGTTTAGGTTGAGCATGCATTATGAAGCCTCTCTTCTTTCTTCCTTGTCTTCAAAAGGAATTTTTTAAAAAAGGAAATCTGTTATTAACACTGTGTGCTTTTGTTTATAAGCTAGGTTGTGTGCTGTAATTTAGTAGGGTCAAGACAATTGCTGAAGATATGAAGGTTTAGACTATATCCATACTGTTTTCTAAAAGAAAAACCTCTGGGTAAAATGGAAGTGTCTAGCCTGACAGTCTGCTTCACTGCTGAGATCTGAAGATCGGGCTGTGATACTGCATCTCAGTTCCTGTGAGTGGTGAACAACCCATATTGTAGCTGACAACTATTGACTATGGCTATCAAATCTGTGATGAAAATCACATGGAACCAGATTGTCTGAAATAATCAAAACAAGTAGGAAACCCTGTACCCCATATCCTATATCTTTATTGACAATGTATTGGTTAAAGAACATGGGATAAGTTGCAACAATCTAACTTTCTAGTGAGTGAAGCTTGTGGAGACCCTCCATCAGTTGTCCTTTTCAGAACACCTTGCAGACTGCTACCACTCTGTGACTGACTGAGGGGTTGGGTGGGAGAAGGACCTACCTCTCAGAATGAAATTAACATATATCTTTTTCTTGCATAGTACATATTTTTTTAATAAGAAAGGGACAATATTCCTATCATGGTTCAAATATACCAAAGCCTGTTTTAAATTTTTTTTTCTGTAACAAAATAGACACCTATCTGGGGCTCAATCTCAAAATGAACTCATTGGCCTTACTTCTGAGTAAGGTATATACAATTTTATACTAAAAATTACTGAAGCAGCAGTATAATGTACTGAAGTTATATACCTTATTATAAAGGTGTTAGGTGACTTGATAGCTCAGTGAGTTAGCTATCTGGCTGCAGAGATAGAGGCTGGGAGTTTAATTTCCCACTGTGTATCCCAGAAGAGAGAAGTCTTCACAGAAGACAGAAGTTCTATACAGTCAGCAAAAACAAGACCTGGAGCTGATTGTGGCTCTGATCATCAGCTTCTTATAGCAAAACTCAAGCTTAAAGAAAGTAGGAAAAACCACTGGGCTAGTCAAGTATAATCTAAACCAAATCCCTTATGAATACACAGTGGAAATGAAGCACAGATTTAAGGAACTCGATTTGGTGGACAGAGTGCCTGAAGAACTATGGATGGAAGCCTGTAACATTGTACAGGAGGCAGCAACAAAAACCATCCCAAAGAAAAGGAAATGCAAGAAAGGAAAGTGGCTGTCCAACAAGGCCTTACAAATAGCAGAAAAGAGAAGGGAAACAAAATGCAAGGGAGATAGGGAAAGTTACAGAAAATTGAATGCAGACTTCCAAAGAATAGCAAGGAGAGGCAAGATGCCTTCTTAAACGAACAGTGCAAAGAAATAGAGGGAAAAAATAGAAAGGGAAAAACCAGAGATCTGTTCAGGAAAATTGGAGATATTAAAGGAACCTTTTGTGCAAAGATGGACAAGATAAAGGACAAACAGGGGAGGGACCTAACAGAAGCAGAAGACATCAAGAAAAGGTGGCAAGAATACACAGAGGAACTATACCAGAAAGATCTGGATGTCACAGACAACCCAGACAGTGTGATCGCTGACCTTGAGCCAGACATCCTGGAGAGTGAAGTCAAGTGGGCCTTAGAAAGCATGGCTAACAAGGCCAGTGGAGGTGATGGGATTCCAGTTGAACTATTTAAAATCTTAAAAGGTGATGCTGTTAAGGTGCTACACTCAATATGCCAGCAAGTTTGGAAAACTCAGCAGTGGCCAGAGGATTGTAAAAGATCAGTCTACATCCCAATCCCAAAGAAGGGCAGTGTCAAAGAATGCTCCAACTATTGTACAATTGCACTCCTTTCACACACTAGCAAGGTTATGCTCAAAATCCTCCAAGGAAGGCTTCAGAAGTATGTGGACCAGGAACTCCCAGAAGTACAAGCTGGATTTCGAAGGGGCAGAGGAACTAGAGACCAAATGGCTAACATGTGCTGGATTATAGTGAAGCCAGAGAGTTCCAGAAAAACATCTACTTCTGCTTCATTGACTATGCAAAAGCCTTAAAGAAATGGGAGTGCCAGATCACCTTATCTATCTCCTGATAAATCTATATGTGGGACAGGAAGCAAGAGTTAGAACTGGATATGGAACAACTGATTGGTTCAAAATTGGGAAAGAAGTATGACAAGGCTGTATATTGTCTCCCAGCTTATTTAATTTATATGCCAAATACATCATGTGAAAGGCAGGACTGGATGAATCCCAAGTCGGAATTAAGATTGCCGGAAGAAATACAGTATCAACAACCTCATGCAGATGATGCCACTCTGATGGCAAAAAGTGAGGAGGAATTAAAGAACCTCTTAATGAGGGAGAAAGAAGAGAGCACAAAAAATGATCTGAAGGTCAACATCAAAAAAACTAAGATCATGATCGCTGGTCCCATCACCTCCTGGCAAGTAGAAGGGGAAGATATGGAGGTAGTGACAGATTTTACTTTTTTGGGCTCCATGATCACTGCAGATGGTGACAGCAGTCATGAAATCCTGCTTCTTGGGAGGAAAGTGATGACAAACCTAGGCAGCATCTTAAAAAGCAGAGACATCACCTTGCCAACAAACGTCCGCATAGTCAAAGCTATGGTTTTTCCAGTAGCAATGTATGGAAGTGAGAGCTGGACCATAAAGAAGGCTGACCGCCCAAGAATTGATGCTTTTGAGTTATGGTGCTGGAGGAGACCCTGGACTGCAAAGAGAACAAACCTGTCCATTTTGAAGGAAATCAACCCTGAGTGCTCCTTGGAAGGACAGATCCTGAAGCTGAAGGTCCAATACTTTGTCCATCTCATGAGAAGAGAAGACTCCCTGGAAAAGACCCTGATGTTGGGAAAGTGTGAAGAGGAGAAGGGGATGACACAGGACGAGATGGCTGAACGGTGTCATCAAAGTGACCAACATGAATTTGACTCTGGGAGGCAGTGGAAGATAGGAGGGCCTGGCGTGCTCTGGTCCATGGGGTCATGAAGAGTTGGACATGAGTTAAGGACTAAACAACAACAACAAATCCCAGAAAAGCCTGCTTGTGTTGGCTTGGGGAAGCTGTACAGACCCAGGATCCCCCCAGAAGAAGGGAAAGGTTGACTAGTTCTGAGTACTCCCCATCTAGAAAGTCCTGAAAAGAGTTGCCATAAGACAGAATCAACTTGATGGGACATAAAAAATTTTTTTACGATGATGATGACTGATGTATCTGAAAAAAAGTGTGTTTGAGAGAGAGGGGGTGTGTGTGTGCATCCTCACCATCGCCACTGCTGCCACTGCCTCCGCTCCACTTCTGCTTTTGCCGCAGCCTCCCCTCCACCTCTACCACTGCAGCCACTGCCTCCCCTCCCTCTCCATCATCACCACCACCTAGGCATCCCCTCCACTTTCCTGTCCTCCTGATCACCACCACTGTGGCCTCCCCTCCACTGCCATCACTGCTTCAGCCTCCCCTCTTCCAGCACCACCATCCTGGCCTCCCCACGGCTGTCACTTCCCTGCCACTGCTTTCACCAATTTTGGAAGCCCCCATCATCTGACTGGCAGGGTTTGGCACCCACACCAAACAGCTGACCTGTGTACCACTGCTTGAAGCCACTGGATACAGGGAATAAGCTGGCTTCAAGCAGTGGGACTGCTGGTCAACTGTTTAGCGCACATGCCTGGCCCCACCAATCAGTTAATTGGGGCTTACAAAATCAGACAGCGCTGCTCCTTTTTAAAGAAAACATGTTTCTACAGTGGTGCCTCACATTACGACGTTAATTCGTTCCAGCGAAATTGCTGTAGAACGAAAATGTCGTAAAGTGAAATTAAAAAGCCCATAGAAACGCATTAAAACCCATTTAATGCATTCCGATGGGCTGGAAACTCACTGTCCAGTGAAGATCCTTCATAAGGCGGCCATTTTCGCTGCCTGTGCAGCGAGGAATCCGTCCCAGAAAACAGCAGGGGGCCATTTTGTTTACCCGGTGGCCATTTTGAAACCGCCGATCAGCTGTCCGAAAATCATCGTTTTGCGAAGAATCGGCTCCTGAAGGAGGGAACCAATCATCACAAAGCGAAATTCCCCCATAGGAAACATTGTAAAGCAATCACAAAAGCGATCGCAAAAAGTTCATCATAATGCAGTTTCGTCATTAAACGGAGCGATCGTAAAGCGAGGCACCACTGTATCAGGTATAGCACTATACCAGATAGCAATAATTAAAAAATATTAATGTGGAGTAGTCATTCACACGTGGAACCAATTTAAATGAATCAATTCCACATTCATCTCAAAATAAACGGACCTCTGGCAGAGGAACAGAAAAACTCCCTACCACTGAAATTAACTAGATACCACTGTGTGCATGCACATACCTTGTATGTATGCCAAAATGTAATTCAATTTTTTTCATGAACATGTTAAAAGTGGTTTTTATTGTCAGTGGTGTTAGGCTCAAAAAGAGAGGCAGGGGAGGGAGGGGGGAGGGAGAATTTTTTGAATAACACCTTGGTTCTCATTCATGTCTTCTTCTTTGTGACTTCTAAGAATTGGGCCAGTAGTTCCCTTTATAGATTTCATTTTTGAGGCTGGATGATTACTGTCATCTCTAAGCGTTGTTTTAAATTCTTGCATAATTCATATAGTGGGGACAGCACTCCAGACACTAAAGATTTTATAAGTCACCCTCAGCACATATTCAACTCAGATCTATTTCAGGTTTCTCAAGCCTTTATAAATATGGAAAGGACAAGCATGATTCCCATCTGGAGTGTTCCTCTGTAGCGAAGCTTTTAAGGTAATTTGAATAACTCCTGTGCTGGTAAAAGAAATGCATCATGGCTATTCTGATGACTCTTTTCCTTCATATTTTCCATTTCTTTAACTCCACCTTTTATTTTATTTTTATTTATTCTTAGGATAAGGAGAGTTAGATGAGGTTTTAATGTTTGGTACCTTGCCGTTCTCAAATCCTTATGTGATATTATTTCTCTAAATGCCTGTGCTGCAGATGAGCAAAGCCAAACACCTTCCAAACATCCAGTAATAAATTGTCACTGTTTAGTTAACCATCCAAGTAAAGAAAACACAGCAGAGCAGAGAGGGTACAAAGTCATGGCCTCTGGGAGTGTTTCCCATGATTTGTTTATAGTGGGATTGTCTAGTTGAATTTCTAAAGCTGAGACTATCTTTTCATGGTTCCTGCTGTTTAGAGAAGGGAGCAGGGAGAATCTGCTGTAAACAACTTACACACACACACACACACACACACACACACACACACACACACACAGAGAGAGAGAGAGAGAGAGAGAGAGAGAGAGAGAGAGAGAGAGAGAGAGAGAGAGAGAGAGAGTACATATGTATATGTGTGTGTACATATATATTTTCTAGTTCCTCATAGTGCCAACTACAGTCTGGCTAATGCAGTTTCCACTATGCTATGTTTGTCCCTTCCAGATTTTTATTGGTGTCTTCCATACTGAACAATCCCAGGCTGCTTGAACAATCCTATAATTTGACATTCTGAGTCATTCCACATTCCAGCAGAAAAGCCCCCCCCCTTTTTTAACCCACATGATTATATATTACAAGAATGGATATGCTAATTTCTCAACTTTGGTTTTCTAGGCTAGCTGTCTGGCTAGTATTTTAATGATACAGCCATAGCAACGGACACTGGTAAGCAAACTACATCGAAGTCATAACATACAATAGGTCCAATGTCCATCCCAGCTGTGGCTGAAAAGAGGATAGTGGAATGTTAGGGGCTGATCTCCTCAAAGTTAAAGGAGACATCCAATTCCATAAATATCTGGACTTCATTTCGAAGTTTTGCTCTGTTGTAAACAAAATGTTCCTCAGGAAAGAATGATGATTTGATGAACCCCAAAGCCCCCTTGTAAAAAAATGATTCCATGATACATTATTCATGAGGCAGGAAGTCTCATGTCTGAGTAGGGCCCCAAGAGATGGTGAAAACCTAGTCTTGACTCTAAATGCCACCCTCTCTCTTAAATGCAAGGCAGTTTTATATCAGGACTTGGAAGGCTGTTGGAGAAAGAACAATACTGCAGTTCTTGCACAATTTTTCAACTAAGCAAATTCAGATGAACCAAGCTGCTTCTGCAAAACGCAAGGGAGTTTGTCACTTTCATTTGCAAATGCAATGAATATCTCAGTTTGTGTTCTCAAAGGCTTTCACGGCCAGAATCTGATGGCTGTTGTGTCCAGAACATGGCCAAACAGCCAAAAAAAACCCCCCACAACAACCACCAAAATCTCAGTTTCTTTTGCAGTTTCCCCATTATGTACCCTAACAGACAGCTCACGAGGATGTTTTTGCCAGTGGGCAGGGCTGTATGCCATGAGCTGTATATCCCAACACTGCCAAAAATGCCATGTTGGATTTAGACCCTTGTTATTAATATTTGTATACCATCTATTTGGCAGTCTTCATTTGGCATCAGGGATGGCTTTTAGGCATATGACAAAAAACTGGTGCCCACATCCATGAGATGCAAATCTATATAAAACCACGTTATGTTACTTTATATCTATGTATGCATAAAATTCACAAAAGGCAAAGGCTGCATCCAAATCACACCAAATAAAACAAATTATTAAATTGATTTGTACCCCACCACCTAGATCATAGAAGATCTATAGGCCAGCATCACGTTAGGATTCCCATGTCTTTTGTATAAATAAAGTTTTATAAATGGTTGTGCTGTTTGGTGAGTTGTATGTTGAATGACTAGTTGTGTAATCCATAGTACAGTCAGTTCAACGAAAGAGAATGAACGAAAATTCTAATTATTAATATTTATGTTCCAAGTAGAAATCAAGATAATTTCTTTAAAGAATTACAACTAGAACTAACAAACAAAGATTATGTTCAGTATTGTGTGATAGGAGATTTTAATGCTGTTTTTGACAAGGAACTAGACAAAAAATCAGATATAATAATAATAATAATAATAATAATAATAATAATAATAATAATAATAATAATAATAATAATAAGAAGAAGAAGAAGAAGAAGAAGAAGAAGAAGAAGAAGAAGAAGAAGAAGAAGAAGAAGAAGAAGAAGAAGAAGAAGAAGAAGAAGAACTTTTCTACAATTGGCAGAAGAAGTAAATATCATAGATGCCTGGAGGACGTGTCACCCAAAGACAAAAGACTATACTTTTTACTCTAACAAACATAAATTGTGGTCAAGAATTGATGCATGTTGGATCTCAACAAGCCTAATGAAAGAATTGGAGTAAATAGATATTTTACCTATCACATTTGCAGACCACAGTCCCATTTCATTACGACTGGTTAGCAAATCAAGAAAATTTCATTGGAAGCTCAATACTTCACATTTTAAAAATGAGGAGTTTATCAAGCAAATAAAAGAAGACATGGACTTCAAACAGAACATGAGGCCAGAAATACCAATGACAATGGTTTGGGAGGCAAGTAAGGCATTTTTAGAGGAGCAGCCATAAGATTTGCATCAAAACAAAAAAGAGAAAGACCAAAAAAAAGATTTTGGAAAATAGATTAGCCTCAGATAAACTACAGCTGAAACAAAATCCATCAAATACAGAACTGAAAGAGAAGATAAAGTTAGTACAACACAAGATAAATATATTGCTCACTGAGGAAACTGCAAAGAAGCTTAAATTTGCAAAGCAATTTTTTTTGAAAATGCAAATAAGCCAGGAAGATGGTTGACATATAAATTATGAAATGAGAAGGAGAAAACAATAATACAAAAACTGAAAGATGAAACAGGGACTGAGAAATTTAAACAAAAAGAAATAAAAAAGATTGTTGAGAATTTCTACCAAAATTTGTACCGTAAAAAGGAAGTAAACAAAGAATCTCAGAAAGCATATGTACTGAAATACAATAAAATGAAGCGGACTAAAGATCAAGTTCAGTCTTTAAATGAACCTTTAACACATGCAGAAATTATAGAAGCCCTCAAAAAGCCCCCCCCAAAAGGGGGGGATATCACCAGGCCCTGATGGTCTTCCAGCTGACTATTACAAAGAATTAGAAAATGTATTGCTTAAACCATATAAGAAACTCTTGAAACTGATTTGTCTGAAATAAAGGGAGAATTGCCATCAACGTGGTCCGAAGCAATAATCTCTCTCATACATAAGGAAAATATGGAGGGTAAAGAAATCAAAAACTACAGACCAATCTCATTACTAAATGTGGATTACAAAATATATGCAACCATGTTGGCAACTAGATAGAAAAGAATCTTAATACAGACAATACGTCAATACCAATCAGGCTTCCTTCCAAAAAGGCAGATGAAAAATAATGAAAGGATAATCTTAAATACTTTGGAATACTATGATGCTCACCCGGAAAAGCAAATGGCTATGATATTCTTTGATGCAGACTAAGCTTTTGATAACCTGAATTGGAATTTTATGCTACACAAATTGGAATTGCTACAAGTTGGAGAAAGATTTTTGAAATTAATTAAAGCAATCTATACCCAGCAAAAGGCAAAAGTTAGAATCAATGGAGAGCTGATGAAAGAAATACAAATATAGAAAGGTACAAGACAGGGGTGCCCACTCTCACCATTATTATTCATTCTTACTCTGGAAATATTAACTGAGCAAATTAGAGATAAAAAGGAAATAAAAGGACTGAAAGTAAGAGGTCATACTTGTGACAAACCCAGACCTACTGGGATCTATCACACAGTTACTAAGCTGCCACCAACCATTCCCTATAATAAGTCACACAGACCAGGGATGGATTTTTAAACAATAAAAGAATAAGGTTTATTTTAAATACAAACAGGGTAAATAAAACAATCAGGTGAATAAAATAAAGTAACGTGGCTTATTCTCAGTCATACAAGCATACAGTTTGGTTCACCTAGAACCTTTAACTTAAAGCACAGACCCTGAACCCATCAGTTCTGGCTAACCAACAGACCCCTGAACCTTTCAGGCTGGTACTCTGACACACAGTAGTACCCTGTCAGACACCCAGACTCCCACAACAGCTTCTTCTTCCCCAGCTGCTGCTTCGTCACAACCCAGTGTCTCTTAGCATCTGTCTCAGCATCTCTCTCACCACACAGGCATCACATATTTATACAGTACAGCCCCTCCTCCTGATGTCCCGCCTTCCACTCCCCATAGGATGGAACTTTCCCTCCAAACCCATGACAGACAGGTAACATCAGTGCTGTTATGTAACACCTCCCCTCTTTATAAGTTGTTTTGTAGGGGGAAAGCTAAAAGTGCTTTTCACCAAAAAAACAACCTGCATAAAATACACAACAACATTTATACATACCATATAATACTTACATATACTTACACTCCAAGTTAACCATAGCAAATATGCATTTAAACATTTTACCATATACAGTACATCAATTTACCTTTATTAATACCAACCAAATTCAAAACCAGGTACATTTTAACTTTTTGTTTTCATTATATACATATAGTCCATGTTCTTTCGCCGTCTTCAGTCTTCAGGTCTTCTTGATAAGGCGTCAGCAACACAGTTCACTGACCCTCTGACCACCTTCACTTCAAAGTCATAGTCCTGTAAGTTCAAAGCCCACCTCATAAGTTTGCTATTGTGGCTTTTCATTGTCTTTAACCATTGCAATGGTGAATGGTCAGTACACAGAATAAAATGTCTTCCCCAGATGTAAGGCTTGGCCTTCTGGATCGCGTAGACTATGGCCAAACACTCCTTCTCCACGGTTGCCAAATGTCTCTCACCTTTTTGGAGTTTCCTACTCAGGTAGGACACTGGATGCTGGTCACCATTCTCATCCTCTTGGCACAGAACTGCTCCTACCCCGCTGTTAGACGCATCGGTGTAGATGATGAACTCCCGGTCGAAGTCTGGAGCACGCAGGACTGGATAGTTGATTAGCGCCTCCTTCAACCTCTGGAACGCCGCCTCACAGTTGCTGGTCCACGGGATGCGGTCATCAGCCTTCTTCCTCGTCAGATCGGTCAGCGGAGCCGCAATCTCGCTAAACCTCGGGATGAACTTTCTGTAGTAGCCCACCAACCCAAGAAATGATTTGACTTTTTTCTTGGTGTTGGGTCTAGGCCAATCACGAACAGCTTCTATTTTGGCCTCCAGGGGTTTTATCACTCCTCCCCCTACCATGTGACCCAAGTATTTTATTTCTGGGCTACCCAGCTGACACTTGCTGGCCTTTACTGTTAGCCCTGCTGCACTTAACCTCTGCAGCACTAACTCCAGGTGTATCAGGTGATCTTCCCAGGTATTACTGAAGATCCCTATGTCGTCAATGTAGGCCACTGTAAAGTCACTGAGCCC
The DNA here is from genome assembly GCF_051106095.1 of Pogona vitticeps. Taxonomy (NCBI): domain Eukaryota; kingdom Metazoa; phylum Chordata; class Lepidosauria; order Squamata; family Agamidae; genus Pogona; species Pogona vitticeps. The sequence continues at coordinate 63,284,564 of NC_135787.1, forward strand.
TGCCAAGGTCTGGTCCATCAGCCTTTGGAATGTGGCTGGTGCATTTCTGAGACCAAAGCTCAGGACTCGAAACTCATAGAGACCAAAAGGGCTGCAAAAGGCAGTCTTTTCTTGATCCCTGGGATCAATTCTTAATTGCCAATATCCCTTTACCAGGTCCAATGATGAGATGAACCGACAACCCCCTATGGTTTCAATCAGGTTGTCTAGCCTGGGCATTGGGTAGGCATCAGGAGTGGTTACACGGTTTAATTTCCTGTAATCAACACAAAACCTAATGCTCCCATCAGGCTTGTCCACAAGGACTATCGGAGAGGACCAAGGACTAGAAGAGGGGACGATTATGTTCTCCCTAAGCATCTCGTCCAGCTCCTTCCGCACCTTGTCCCTATAGGGTCCCGTTACTCGGTATGGGGATACTGCCTGCGGGGGTGCATCCCCTGTATGGATCCGATGCATCACTCCCTTCACTATCCCCGGCTTGTTGGAAAACACCTGTTGATATTTACTAAGCAGCATTTTTAGTTCTTGCTGCTGGTCTTGGGTGAGTGCAGGACTGATCTTTACCTCCTCTGGGTTGTATTTTACTTCCCCTCTACCCTCCCAGAAGGGTAATTCCGCTTCCTCACTCTCAGCTGCTTTTATCGCGAATAAAACCCTCTGTTCCCCTCTGTAGTAGGGTTTTAGGGCATTCACATGAACCACCCTCCTTGCTTGGTTCTCCTCCTGCTCTATTAGGTAGTTCAGGTCTGACATCTTGGAAATGACCCTATATGGTCCTGCCCATTTGAGCTGCAGTTTATTCTCTCTGCAGGGCCTAAGCCAAAGCACTTCCTCCCCTGGGTCAAAGTGCCTCTCTCTAGCTTTGTGGTCATACCATGTTTTCTGTCTGACCTTCTGAGCTTGCAGGTTTTCTGCTGCCAGCTCTAGACTTCTCTTTAGGTCATTCATCAAGGTGTCTATGTATGTCACAACGTCTTGTGGGTCATTTTGGGTGATCTGCTCCCAACCTTGCTTGATCAAATCAAGGGGCCCTTTCACCCCTAAGTGTGCAGCAAACATGTCAGAGTGACCCCTTTGTAAGATCATGGGGCGATACTTTTCAGGTACCACTAGCTGACTCCTGATCCCATCTCCCCCTTTTGAGATATTCCTCAGGGTTTCTCTATATAAAATCCCCTTTTTCTCCAGAAATCTCACTGGGGTTTCAGGTGTTAGCTGGGCGTCAGTCACCTGTTCAAAACACTTTTGGAGAGTGGCGTCTGCCTTTTGCTCCTGTCCAAATCTGCTGTCTGTGGTTAAGGTTTCCACCACAGCTTCTGAACTCCCCCCACCTGCTTCCGTCTCTGGCTCATCATTACCCCCCTGAACTGTCCCTGTGGTGGCTTGTGAGCGTGTAATCACTAGCACCCGTTTCACATGTTCAGCCAGGTCATTTCCCACGAGCACGGCTGCTGGCAGAGTCGATGAAATCGCTATCCGCCAATCTCCCCTCCAGCCTTGAAAGTTGACAGGTACCTCTGCTACTGGCAGAGAGATTATCTGCCCCTCAATCCCTGCCACCTTCATGCTCTCATTTGGGATTATAAACTCCCTAGGGATGATATCTGGATGGCACAGGGTTACCTGGGAACAAGTGTCCCGCAGCCCCCTATACTGGCGGTCAAGTATTCCTACGTCCACCCCTGCTGTCTCAAACAACTGAGAATCTGTTTTTATCAGCAAGCAGCGCTTTACCTCCAGAAGAGGACCATTGTCCTCAGCCTGATCAGCAGCGGTAGCTGTTCCAGACTGAGTAGCCATGGCAACCGGCTCCCTCAGTGACACTGAGCCTTGCTCTTTCTGGACACAGAACACAGCTTTTGGCTTGGTCCCACTAGAATTCTGAGGCACCATTCCTTTTAGCTGCTTCAATTTCTCACAATCTGAGATTAGATGACCCTTTCCCTGACAGAAATAACATTTTCTAGTGTATTTTGATTCTCTCTCATCTTGTTTTGGTTTTCCCTCCAAAATCTGAGGTCTTGGTTTCATGTCTGAGGGCTTCCCTTCACCATGGGCCCCTCCCCCTTGCTGGCTTTTCCCTGGTCCCTGAGAGTACTTGCTGTAGGTTTCTTTGGGTTTACCTACAGATTTCCCCTCACCCAAGGGCTTTCTTATTTGAGAAATAAAATCTGCGATTTCTGCGGCTGCTGCCACAGATTTCGGTTTCCTTTCCCTCACCTGGAATTTCAATTCCCCATGCAGAACTGAATAGAACTGTTCCAGGGCTATCAAGTCTTTAAGCTGTTCATAGGTCTCTGTCCCCTCCTGCGATAGCCATTTCTCAAGCAGCCTCACCAATTGGGCCCCCACTTGGGTAAAAGTCTGTTCTGGCTTCTTGGTAAGGGACCTGAATCTTTGTCTCAGCTGCTCTGCATTTATCCCATGTCTTGCAAACACCAGTTTTTTGAACTCTGCAAAATCTTTCATCAGTTCCTCAGGCATCTCGGCATAAACTTCAGCAAGGCTACCACTGATTAAAGATCGCATGATGGTCATCTTCTCAGTTTCCCTCACTGAGAAGTCCACAAACGCTCTTTCCACTAAGGAAAAGAACACCTCAGGACAATCTCCCTTGTGGTACACAGGGAATTTCTTCAGGTCAGCCTTAGACAATTGGCCTCCCTCAGAATCCCTATTGTTATTATTGTTCTGGTTCATCATTTCCAGTTTTCTTAATTCAAACGCCATTCTTTCTTTTTCCAGAGCAATTTTCTCTCTCTCTAATCTTTCTTCTTTTTCCAATTGCCTCATCCTCAGTTCATGCTGTTGGGCTATGAGCAATTTTCTGAGTTCTGGGTCCTGCTCTCCTGTGCTGTCACCTTGCACTGAGCCAAATTCATCCTCAGAACCTTGGTCAATCTGGGGGTCTTTCACTTCACTCATGTCTGCTACTTGGCTTCGAGTCAAGGGCATAATCCCCCCTCAGAACAGGCTGCTTTAAAAAGTCAAGCCCCAGAATAAAACGACCACTTTTTTCCTTTTTTGCCTCAGAACCAGCTCTCCCCAGAGATTGCTGCTGTTCTTCAGCACTAACTTGCAACAGTATCGAGTCAGAGCCTACCCCCCTCTGCTGGGCCTCTCAGCTGGCAAGCTAGCTCACTGTTGCTACGCAGATTTGCCTCAGCTTTTTCCCGCCAAAACTAGGCTGCCTCAGAGCACCTTAATCTAAGTCTCCCCAGTTGGCACGTTCTTCTACTAGCGCACCTCCCCGTGAGGTACACCTAGAAGATTACCTACGCGCCTCAAACTGTCCCTGACTAGACCCCCCTTGCTCTGGGCACACTTGCCAAGGCTTTGCTGGACCGCTGGACAACTGGACCAGTCGTATCCCACACGCTGGACACCAATCAATGTGACAAACCCAGACCTACTGGGATCTATCACACAGTTACTAAGCTGCCACCAACCATTCCCTATAATAAGTCACACAGACCAGGGATGGATTTTTAAACAATAAAAGAATAAGGTTTATTTTAAATACAAACAGGGTAAATAAAACAATCAGGTGAATAAAATAAAGTAACGTGGCTTATTCTCAGTCATACAAGCATACAGTTTGGTTCACCTAGAACCTTTAACTTAAAGCACAGACCCTGAACCCATCAGTTCTGGCTAACCAACAGACCCCTGAACCTTTCAGGCTGGTACTCTGACACACAGTAGTACCCTGTCAGACACCCAGACTCCCACAACAGCTTCTTCTTCCCCAGCTGCTGCTTCGTCACAACCCAGTGTCTCTTAGCATCTGTCTCAGCATCTCTCTCACCACACAGGCATCACATATTTATACAGTACAGCCCCTCCTCCTGATGTCCCGCCTTCCACTCCCCATAGGATGGAACTTTCCCTCCAAACCCATGACAGACAGGTAACATCAGTGCTGTTATTCATTCTTACTCTGGAAATATTAACTGAGCAAATTAGAGATAAAAAGGAAATAAAAGGACTGAAAGTAAGAGGTCATACTTTTAAGCTCCAAGCTTTTGCAGATGATCTAGTTATTATATTGTCGGATCCAAAAGACTCAATTGAAGCCCTGATGGAGATGCTGATGAATTTTGGTGATATGGCAGGAATGAAAGTAAACCAAAGAAAACAAGAATATTTGTTTAAAATATGAGAGACCAAGAACGACAGAAATTAATTGAAAGGACTTAGGGATCCAAATCACAAAGAAAACTAGTACATTATTCAAAATCAATTATATGAAGTTGATAAAGAGATACAGAATAGCTTGGAGAGATGGGACAAATTAAAGCTATCGTTGATGGGAAGAATAACAACCATCAAAATGAATGTTCTGCCTGAAATTTTATTTTTATTTCAGACAGTCATTTTTTTAAAGAACTTAACAAGATAATCCTGAGATTTGTGTGGCAAGGTAAAAAACCAAGAATTAAAATCAAAGCAATGCAAGATGCCAAACAAAGAGCAGGTTTTGGTCTCCCAGATTGGGTATTGTATTATAGAGCCTGTGTATTAGTCTGGAGAAAGGAATGGATAACTTTAGTTAATGATAGACTACTCAATTTGGAAGGACATGGTTTACAGTTAGGTTGGCATGCTTTTCTATGGTACAAAAAAAAGATAAAGAGCAGAAAAGTTTCAACTCGCATATAATAAGAAGAGCCCTGCTAGGTACCTGGAAAAAGATCATCCAGCAAATTTACCAAAAATCACCAGGCTGGGTATCGCCCATAGAGGCCTTTACACTACCTAACCTCATGACAGAAGCGAAATGTTTAAGATAGCAAGATCTATTAAAAAATAATTGTGAGTTAAGGTCCAAAGAAGAGTTAGAAACACAAAACATATATCTAGACTGGTGGTCCAGAGGACAAGTGGAATCTAGGTATAGAAAAGATAAAGTAGAGGGCTTTTACACAGAACAAACGATATTCGATAAACTTCTGCTGGGCTCAAATGAAAAAATAATTAAGAAAATGTATGATTATTTGCTTGAAACTAAAATGCAAGATGAGATGGTAAAAGAATGTATGATTAGTTGGGCACAAAATATATGACATAATATTGATATTGATATTGATATTGATCAATGGTTGCAAATATGGAAAAATAACATAAAGCTCACAAAATTGGTAAATTTCAAGGAGAACATATATAAGAAGTTTTATAGGTAGTATATGACTCCAGAAAAATTATCAAAGATTTATACAGAGGTGTCAAATGTTTGTTGGAAGAGTGAAGCACAAGAGGGAAGCTTTTACCATATGTGGTGGATTTGTAGAGTAGTGAAACAGTACTGGATAGCAGTATATATATTAGTTATATATAGTTTAATTTTATATATATAGTTATATAGTTATAGTTATAGTTATAGTTATTCTTATAGTTATAGTTTTATTTATATATATATAGTCACTGTAGCCAATTAGATTTGCACACCTGGGAGGCAGGAAAGTTCGAAGGGTTGGATCATACTTCCACACTATTAAAGATCAGACCGGGTAGGTGGAGCTCGTCAGCCATGGAAGGCAACCCATCTAGGAGAAGGAAAACTCCGATTTTAAACCTCCACTGCCTTGCGGCTATATCCATTCATGGAAAAGGCTTCAGGAGTTAACCTAGAGGCAAAATCCAGAGTTGGAGTCCCAAAGGCATTTCGTGTCGTTCTGCCAACTCCTGTGACGTTGCTGGAACCAGTTGTATTGGCTCTTGCCTTTCCATTGGACTATTTCAGCAACATGGAGAGGGGGGATCTGCTGCTTGGGTAACAGCCTATCCTCCATATTACTTTACCCAGGCTTCATGCTCTGGAGAGGACACTCCTCGATTCAGAGCATGTTACCATACTCTCTCGAGATTGAAGGATGCCTATGATGATGACTGTAGCCAGAATTCTTTATGCTAAGAATTGGAAGAAATCAGAGATACCGAAACAAGAGGAACTCTTTGAGAAGATATGGGAAGTGGCAGAAATGGATATTCCATCAGAAGTGTTGAAAGACTGTCCAATACAAAAGGCAACTGAATGATGGGATTTATTATATAAATGGCTTGAGTCACCAGATAGCGCTTGAATAACATAGAATTAAACTAAGATGTAACTGTAAGTTGAAACCTGGAGAGCAATCGAATTGTAGAAAGGTGAAAAGTCAACTTGATATCGCAACATGAACAGACAGATTGGATCACAGTACATTTTGTATTCTCCTTCCCCCATTTCCCCCTCCATATTTATTTATTTATTTATTTATTTATTTATTTATTTATTTATTTATTTATTTATTTGATTTTTACCCCGCCCCCCTAGACAATGTCTACTCGGGGCAGCTTACATGGAAAAAAACCACAACAATATGACTTGCATAAAATCGTCAAAGACATAGTTAATTCCAAACAACATTTTACCAAGATGGCATTATTCAAATATCCCCCTCTACCTTTTGTAGTCCTTACCTTATCACTTTTAAGAAACAATTAAAAACACTCATGTATAAGCAGGCCTTCCCAACAGATAATTCCAACAGTTAATTCCTGACGATTCTTTCCTTCTATACTCTTATGATCTTTATTTTCGTTTATTTGTAATGTTTTAATATTTATTGTTGTTGATTGTGAGCCGCCTAGAGTGGTCGAATCTGACCAGATAGGCGGGATAGAAATGAAATAAATAAATAAATAAATAAATAATTTTTAAAAATAAAAAATAAATAAAAATAGTACAGTCAGTTCCACAACCAGCTGTGTAACAGCTGACCAAATAGAATAATCATTTTTGCAGATTTAGTTGTCTGCATGGAAATCCCCAACAGGATACTGAGTTCCTTTCTATTTAGAATTAGTTTATAGTTACTATAAGCATGTTTGAAAAATAGCCCAAAACAGTGGTCAGTAGGTTCTTTTTTAAGTCTATCCTCATTCTCTTTGACACACACACTACACCTGGCAACACATTGCAACAAAATTAACTTTCAAAAATTGGACCCCTGAAGCAAATCATTCCCAGTTTTTACTCTGATTGTACTCCAACACATAGTCAACCCACCTTCATTTAATTATCCCAATTCATCATTATTTATCATTATTTTTATAAACACTTTAGTGGCAAAATTTAATACATGTTTAACACATGACGACAAACAATATTTTGATAAATTGATTCAGTTTATTTAAAGCAGTACGAAATGTTGAGAATTTTGGTTAAATATGTATTCTCAGGACATAAACAGAATTAGAAGATTTTAGGTTGCAAAGACACCATAACACTGAGAGAGTAAAATATCAACACAATCTATTAACATATATACAGAGGGAATAGACCTTCGTTTGGCAGCATAACATGACATGGTACAATAGATAGCATAGAAAAAAGTGACCTGAATTACAGCAGATAAAATGTTCTCTTTACGCATGACTTATATACGTTCCTGGGACCAATCAGAAAATACATTACTTCATTTTCTACTTACATAAGGTTACATCATGTACTGTACAACAGCTATACAATATTAAGTCTCAAACCTTGGTACCCACACCTGAATACAGTCAGTACATGACTCAGGTAAAAATCAGCCATTTTACTTTCACTATAAAACATTTATATGTAATACATATTCACATCAAAATATCAACATGAAATTGGGAGGTACGTATTCAAGGAGAAGGGTCCAAAACACTGGGTTGGTCGTGGAAGGAATGAGGGTGGGAGAGTGTAGGTCAGAGAATAATAATGGATGCAAGGAAGACATCCAGGAGGAATAATAGATCCGAAGTCTGGCTGAAGGAAGGCTGGGCAGCTTTAGATGGGGATCAAGGTAAGGGAAAGTTGGACCAAGAACTGTAAGTGAAGGGGCTGGGAAATCTGGAAGCAGAAAGTAAGAAAGGCAGAGAAGGAAAAGCAGATATAAAGATGGCTCAAATCCCAATCCCACTTGTTTGCTCTGAGGTTTCTGGGATTGTCTTTCCATGTGGTGGGGTCTTGTGACTCTTGACTCCCAAACCAACAAATGCACACATACAAGAAAAATGCATGAAAAAGCTAGGGAGACCCAGAATAAGTGTCACCTTTCTGTGTTCCACAACAAAGGACTTGGAGACACATCATGAGAAAGAGGAGTCATAGCATACTTATGTACATCCATGTCAAGGACCACACACATATGACAGACACACAAACTTGTGATATCTAGAGAAATTTCTCCTCTGTCTGGATTATTTATGCTTTTAGAACAGATTCAACCCATTTTTCTGATATTTTGTATCTCACTTATCTCTCTCTCTTTCCTGTCCCCTTCTCTTCCTTCCTTGGGAGGACACAGCACAGGAGAAGATTTTTAACCCTTCCCAGCTGTTTTTTCTTCTCCAGGCACCTCCCCCACCCCATGGAAACTAGATGTAAGAAAAAGAGAATACATTCTGATGGCACTATGATGGCTTGGGGGCCCATATGTTCAGAACTTGATATGCCACTCTTTCACATTTTACTGCTGGGCAAATGAGATTCAGAGTAATTTCCCCAGGTAGCACAGCTGAAGATAAGTGCCAGACCCCTTTTTGCTGGCACCTTATTCACTAGACAGCATCAGTAGAAGAATGTGGCATTGATCATGCAGCTCTGTATGGAGGAGTATGCACAGGCTATTGATATGTGCAAGCACAAAATACGCACAACATATTAATAGAATGTACACTTTTGTCAACAGCAAAACCTTAATCTAAAACAATTTAATTCATAAAAATTTTCAATAATTCCAAGGATTCTGAACAGAATCTATAGCAGAGACATCTGCATCATTTAGATAATAAAAAACAAAGTGGTGTACTTTCCTTGTTTTTCTTTGGATTCTGAAAATGTGCTAAAGATTTCAGCTGATGTTATTTTAAAACAGTTGGGTGTATTTTATAGTTCTGCTTCTTGTTGCTTTCACAGTGGTTAACAGATGAAATATGCAAGTGGTTTCGAACCACTCATTAATCACTGAGACATTAGGGGAGAAAGTGGCCAGCCACCTAGACAAACAAACAAATAAACAAACACAGCTTTACAAAGAACACCCGTTTACAAGCCCTCAATCTTGCAGTAAGATTTATCTTCACATTCACCACTCTTGTGTAGACTCTTCCCTGCAAGCAGAATAATGAAAGGCTTTCCATACCCTCCACCCTCTATGTTTTCTACTTTTATAATGAGGAAAAAATGTGCTTCAGGGAAGTTTGATTCAGGAATTCCTCAGAAGATTATTGGTGGTAGTGGGTGGTGGTGGTGGGATAAGGAGATAAATAACAGTCTGAAACTGAAATGATATTTTATAAGGCACTCTATTTTAGAGGACAGTAAAAGCATTGCCAGCTCTTAAGGCAATGACTGAAATGTTGGAAATTTGCTGGGCTTCTCTAGAGCGAAAGGCTTTTGAGGTGGAGAAAGTTTTTGTGTGTGAGATATTTTTAGCTCCCCCCATTCCTGTTTGGTGGTTCAGCAAAAAGGTGTTTGCATGTGTATTGGGGTGCTTCCATTCTATGCATTCATTCATTCATTCATTCATTCATATCCCGCCCATCTGAGCAATTGACCACTCTGGGCGGCTAGTCTTTGCTGACTCTGTGACATCACAAGAGACCCCTCATGGCATTACAAGGACCTGCTGCAGTTTCAGGTTTTGGCCCTGAAACCTCAGGGAACACGGGAACATACACAGGAACAACTGAAGCAAATACTTCTGATTTGTTCCCACCAACACTGGCCTTTTGCAGATTCAGTATTCTTGTGCCCCCTCTCCTGAACGTTCTGATTGGATGTTTACAGCAGCCCTCACAGCTCTATTGGATGAAACATTCTTAGGTGATTTGACATGCAAGGAGTGAAAGACAGATGACATGAAAGAGGGAAACACACACACAAAAACCCCACAAAACATTCATGTACTCCTCTTTCGTTACTACAAAATCCTTTGTGCCTTAAAGGCTCTCTTTCAGCAATCAAAAAAACACAGACATGAAAAAGAGAACCTCTTTCTGATTTTGAGTCTTTCACTTACACAAAAAATCCCATGCCTAGCTACTAAGCCAAATAGTTAGCTGGCCATTATTCAAATTGAATTCACAGAACCATACATACTTCTGCAGATTGAAGGGCTAAAAATGACAAACGATATAACAACTGAATGGATAGTTTGTCATTTTAAAAATATCAACTAATGACACATTTCTAAAGATTATAATAGACAGCTATTTGTAATATGGTTGTGTGCTAGGTATGGCACACAATTGACAAGGCCCACAATATATTTGAGTTGTTCTGCTGATACAGCTGCTTTTCTTCATGAACATAGTCCAATTCACCATCCCATGTCCTTCAAAACCTGTTCTGGAGGGCTGGGAAACCTTGTAGACCAGGTTCCAGCAAGGGAAGAAATAAACACCCTTTGTGTTTGCACAGTTCCTGGAATATGCATGAAGATGAATGATAAGCTTGCTGTGCAGAATGGTGTCCTGCATTGCACTGCCAGTATGTGAGGTTAGGAATTATTTCTGCTTCATTTACTGCAGGATTTTTTCATGTGTATGCTTTCCATTGTATTATTAATAAAAGTTGCATTATACATAGCTGGGAAAAAGAGGAATTAAGAAATTAAGTCCACAGTTTTTGTTTGGAATTACAGGGATTTTTTTCATCAAAAAAAATTTTTTTAACAACTAAGGATAAGGTAAGGAGTACAAAAGGTAGAGGGGGATATGGTGGGGAAAAAGAGGGGGAAAGGAGAACACAAAATGTACTGTCATCCATTCTGTTCATGTTGCAATATCAAGTCGACTTTTCACCTTCCTACCATTTGATTGCTCTCCAGGTTTCAACTTACAGTTACATCTTAGTTTAATTCTACAGTATGTTATTCAAGTGCTATCTGGTGACTCAATCCATTTATATAATAAATCCCATCATTCAGTTGCCTTTTGTATTGGACAGTCTTTCAACACTTCTGATAGAATATCCATTTCTGCCACTTCGCATATCTTCTCAATGAGTTCCTCTTGTTTCAGTATCTCCGATTTCTTCCAATTCTTAGCATAAAGAATTCTGGCTGCAGTGACTATATATATAACTAGGTAGTTCTTTGTCTTATCTATATTATCTGGTATAATGCTCAGTAAAAACAATTCTGGGGTTATTGGAATATTACAAAGCAGTATTTTTTTGTAACAAAGTATGTACTGCTATCCAATATTGTTCGCTACTTTACTCCTGAAAAGATTTTGATGGAAAGATAGGCTGACACTGTCGGCTTGCCATCTTGTGAGCATATACTCTGAATAAGTCCCTTTGGATTCAGAGATTGGAATCCTGTAGTACATCTGAACTAGAGTAGGCTGTTGAATCAATGAAATTTCCAGAGGAGTTGATGCACCAAATCTCCACAGATTCTATATTTTATTTATTTATTTAAAATATTTTTACCCCACCTTTCTCCTTAAAAGGACCCAAGGCTGCTTACAGCATTAAAAGACAATATTTAAATGCTAAAACAGTAATAAACAAATATGAAAGAAGAATTAAAGAAGTATTATATTTAAAATGGTAAATAAAATCAATTACCAAAATAAAACACAGTTAAAATGATAGAACACAACAATCCATTCAAAAAACCTCTCTCACACTTCCAATCATTAAGGAAAAGCCTGCCTGAAAAAAAGGTCTTTGTTTTCTCGAAGGATTTCACAGCTGGGATCTGATGGTTGTTGTGGGTTTTTCGGGCTCTTTAGCTGTGTTCTGAAGGTTGTTCTTCCTGACGTTCCACCAGTTTCTGTGGCTGGCATCTTCAGAGGACTGGAGTAGGAACTCTGTCCATGGATGCCAGCCACAGAAACTGGCGGAACGTCGGGAAGAACAACCTTCAGAACATGGCCAAAGAGCCTGAAAAACCCACAACAACCATCAAAAAGGTATTTCTTTACATGCTTGCGGAAGGATAGGAAAGATGAGGCCAGCCCGGTTTCCCATGGAAAGGAGTTCCAGAATCTGGGAGTAGCAACAGAGAAGGCCCTCTCCTGTGTTCCCACCAAGCATGCCTGTGAGAGTGGTGGGAGAAAGGCCTCCCCTTAATGCCCGAGCAAGCTCATAGAGGGAGATATAGTCTTTTAGACAGTTTTAATCCAAGGTTTTTTATAGGTTAAACCCAGCACAGGGGAGTTATATGTTCCTTGTAACCAGCCCTAGTTAACAATCTGGCTGCGGTATTTTGGACCTACTGGCATTTCTGAACACTTTTTTAAAGGTAACCCCATACAGAGTGCACAGTTGTGACCTACTACCAGCTTTTGGCCAATGGGGTACACTTCTGAGTGAATCTATTAAGGAATGTTCTGCATGAACTGGAATTCTCAGAAGGTGCCATTTGGAGACCACTAGAGAAAGTACCGCTTGAGAGTCCCCTGGACTGCAAGGAGAACAAACCTATCAATTCTAAAGGAAATCAACCCTGAGTGCTCACTGGAAGGACAGATCCTAAAGCTGAGGCTCCAGTACTTTGGCCATCTCATGAGAAGAGAAGACTCCTTGGAAAAGACCTTGATGTTAGGAAAATGTGAATGCAAGAGGAGAAGGGGACGACAGAGGATGAGATGGCTGGACAGTGTCTGTGAAGCAACCAACATGAAATTGACACAACTACGGGAAGCAGTGGAAGATAGGAGGGCCTGGCGTGCTCTGGTCCATGGGGTCACGAAGAGTTGGACACAACTAGACAACTAAACGAACGAGAGAAAGTACAGTTAAGAGAGATATTTTATTACAATATAGTGGGAAGTACATTTCTACCAGTATCTTCTCTGCTAGACATCAGTTTGTGTGCACAGTTTGCCTCTATTTTGCTTCTAGGATATTTTATGGCTGCCACCCAATGCATATTATCCAAGAAGTAAGTGTCTTTGAACTTAGAGGGATTTACTTTGATAGGGCCAGGGCATATGATTTGAAATATGCAAATCTAAACAGAGGTTCCCAGTAAACTTTGCTCCTGGGAACAATGTGCAAGAAAAGAAGCATTTTGGAAAGAACTCAGACACAGCAGAGCACTCCTGCTATGGCCAGCAAGTGGGAACATGTGCTGTGCTTTTCAAGTAAAATCACAATAGGTTAGGCGATGGATTGTCAGCCTTATGCTGTGCTGTTAATCAGTGTGTCATTATTCTTAATGGGCCAACTGCTCCTTTTTCCTTTAGCAAATGAAGGCAAAGCTGTATCTGCAGATGCCAGATAAAGGGTACAGATGTTCACAGGGCTATAATGTCAAAAGGTGCTCAAAGATGCACTGTGGTATTTTACAGATAAAAGAGAATATGTTATGGGCAACATAGCATACTTCCACATTATATGCATAACACCTGTGATGGAGGTTTTAAGATCCATAACAATACAGGAATCAACATCTGCCACACCTTGCTGGGAAGTGCTTTATATGATTCCTCTACAGGCCAACTTAAATGCAGACCTACAAGACAAATCACCGTAGGCATACGGTTCATCATAGCTGACATTATCCAGTAAAGGGTTAATCCCAGAATTAAATCAGTCATTGACAAGCGAACCTTGACAGTCTACTGACCTCCAGATGATCAGTCAAAAAACAGCTGAATATGGAGAAATGATTTAGTTCAATGGCAGACCATATGTTTTGCATATAGAATGTCCAATATTCCATATCTGGTTCAATAGTTGGCACCCCTAGTTAGAACTGGAAATTGCTCTTCTCAAAACCCCTGGAGCACTTCAGTGAATATCCATGTGGTTAGAGGGACCAAAGTATATATTACAGACAAACCTATCATTAGAAGAGATGTGATTCAGGCAGACTTCCATGAATGAAAAATCATAGCTGGAAACAATTGGGATGAACAACCTGGAAGCAAAGCAATCTAATTAGCAAAGGAGATATTTCAGGACATGTGAAAAACTCTGACAATGAAGGTATTTTAGCAGTAAAGGAATTCAGTTCTCTAATGACATGTTATGTGTAAGATAGTTTGGAGCCAACCTACTATAAAGCAGTGGTGGGGAAAATTTGCCTCTCCACAAGTCTTTGGCAGCCTCATTCAGTACAGTCAATGGTAATGGCTTGTAGGATCTGAGGTGCGAAACACCTGGAAGGCTAACATACCTGGGGGCCCAAAATTTTGCTGCTCTGGTATGAAACAAACTTCTACATTCCTAACAGATTAGGGTATGAAAAAGGATCTTGTGTATGATGGCTTTCCAGGCCAGTTAAGCATCCAGAAGCTTATCAAGCAGCAACCTGAGGCAGAAAGTAGAACACTTGCTTGAAACAACCGACTAATGGGTTTCCAGGTGCTCTCTGAATGCTGCATTGGACTGGGGCTGAGCTATTAAACCTATGAAGCAAATATTTCCAATGGTTGTCTTATAGCAGGGGTCTCAAACATGTGGCCTGGGGGCCATTTGCGGCACGCCGGATGATAGTTTATGGCCCCCGCCTTGCCTGCCACCCCGAAGCACCCCCCATCCTCTGCTGTCAAGAGTAAAAAAAAAGCCTCACCTCACTCGCTGGCTCTCCCCCAAGATAGCACCTCTCGCACCCTCCATTCGGAACTGCAGCCTGCCAGCCAGCCCGCCTGTCTGCACTGCTGGCCCTTTTCCCCAAGTGCCCAAGACGCCACCAAGCGATGCCTGAGAGTGGAGCTCGCTCCCAGACTGTCTTCGAAGAGCGCCTCCAAGCCGCCAACAGCAGCTGCTACCAGCCTCTTCCAGGCAAGCGGCTCTCTGGCTCTCTTTCTCTCTAGGCACCCCCAGCACCAGCCCAGCCAGCGGCCGCCTCAGCACCCGGCAGTACTTCCTTCTCCTCCTCTTCATCCTGCCTCAGGCGCCTTGGCTCTGGAGGCTGCCTGGGCTCGCCTCGCAAAGTTGCTCGCCTGTCATGGTGGGGGTAGCTGCTGCTGCTGAGTGCACCTTTTTTTGAGGGGGGCCCTCAGAGGAAGATTGCCAGACCTCCGTGGTGTGTGTGTGTGTGTGCAGACATGTGCACACCTGTGGAGGCTCACCCTGTTCTGTTTAATTTCACAGGTACTGATGGGGGCTTTTCTCCTTTGGTAAGGTGATTCTGTGAGGGTTTTTAAAAAAGATTTTATGTTATGCCCGCCTCCCCCTGGCTAGGCAGTCGTCGGCACTCCCTCCCTTCTCTGCTTATTCATCCTGCTGCTGCTGGTGGTGGTAGTGAAGAAGGAGCCGGAGGGCATCATGGCCGGTGACGAGGGCTCGTGCGCCCCTATTACTACTAGTACTACTCCTTGGAGCCCCAGCCGGGCTAAGGAAACTCCTGGGCAGCTTCCTTGGGCTCTTGCTCCACTTGATGGAAAATCTGATGCGGCCCAGCCTCACCCAGACTCTGTCTCCAGTGGCCCCCAGGTAAATTGAGACCCCTGTCTTATTGACATTGATTTTAACTCCATCTATGGTGTAGTGAATAGAGAGATGGATTAAGTCTCAGGAGGACTGGGTTCAAATCCCCACTCAGCCATGGGAGCTCCCTGGAGGTGTGGTACTTCTAAAGCCAGTCCTTAAATATATCATTCATCTTGAAAAGCCTATTAGAGTTGCTATAAGCCAATTTCAACTTGATGGCATGTAACATGGAAATATACTACTCTTTTTTTTAGTGGTCATGTAAGTGTTGGTACTGTTGGCATAGCAACGGGGTCTGGTCAGGAGCTAAATGTTAGCCCATGGAAAGTAAAAGTTGCAAGCTTTTTGTTGAGTGAGGAGTCGCTGGGCTACACAGGAGAGATGAGCTTGTATATATCATGTAAGAACATCAATATTACATAAAAGTCTGCATTACTGAAGCAAACACCATGTACAAAAACAAAGTGAAATCCTAACCATGCTTCTGAGGAGGTCGATCCCCAAACACAGTTGAACTTAATTCCAAGTAAACATGCATGGGATTGTGCTACATGTGCACTAAAAGACAGTGTGTGGGGGGAAGAAGTAATTCTAGATTTATGTTTATTTAAAAGCATTTCTACTCTGATGTTCTGCTTGCAGTGAAAACCTCAAGTGGCCTACCAGATTGCTATAACACCAAAATGATAATTAAATAAAAATGGACTCAAAACTGATACTACAGCAACAAAGCAAAATTGAAACAAGTCATCAGGAACATAGAAATGTACAGTTTCTTAGAAGTGTACAGTTTCTTTTCCCATGTGTCCATGAAGGTGACTTGAAGCAAGCCAGCAAGGACCACTAAGTCACATAATGCCCCAGGTTCACTGACCTACAATGTACCCAGAGCAGCCAATTGAATGTGAGGGAGGGAAAAGATTCAGCAAGATTCCTAAAGGTCTGCTCAACAATACCTTTGTTGTTACCAAAGAAAACCAGCAATTACATTTGTTGGTGGCTGCTCTTCTTGAACAAAACCAAACCCAAACCCACCATGTCTTAATTTTATTTATTTATGGAAAGCATCAAAAGCTTAACACGATTCTGGAACAGCTTACATAAAACCAATAAAAGGAAATCACTCCCTGACACATATACACCAGAAATAATGGATGCAAAGAGACGAGAAAAAGAAACAAAGGCATTAATTCTTAAATGTTCCATTCTAGCTCTCATAATGACCAGCTGGAATGGAAACAATTTAGGAACTTTTGCAAGATTTGGTCCTTTTTTCTTCTTTCATTGAAATTTGTGTACTTTTCCCTATTCATTTTTTCCTAGTGTGCTCATTTATTTATACATTTTGCTTAATTTGTGCATATTCTTCCCATTGACTACTAAAGCATGTCGCTGCATACTGTTCCAGCTGTACATTTTTTAATCTGTCTGCACTTTAAAATGCAGACATAGTTTTAGTGCACTTGCA
This sequence comes from Pogona vitticeps, assembly GCF_051106095.1. NCBI lineage: Eukaryota > Metazoa > Chordata > Lepidosauria > Squamata > Agamidae > Pogona > Pogona vitticeps. Next base: position 63,301,450 of record NC_135787.1, read on the forward strand.
TTTTTCCGACATAAGCCTCTCAAGTACATAAATTCCTGAGGCAAGCTCTGTTTCTTCTATAGCAAAAAGTCTTAGGAGGCAAAATGCTACTTTTGTTGTGAAAGCTGAATCCAACAAAATTCTTTTCCATCTCTACTTGTTGTCTCTCAGTGGTACCCCAAAACTAATCATGTGGTCGCATTTATAAAATGATTTGTAGGAATTTGGAAGTCGAAGAAAGAAGAAAGCAATGTTTTCTTTTGAGGGTTTGCCAGATATAAAGGGAAGACTGAAAAGGACATAGCAATATTTCAGTAATTCAAAAATTCTAATTTGAGACAAGAATCATATAAACTGCAGTAAACTTAAGATGAGAATCTGTACAGATCAAAAATTCTACCCTCTCATGAAACATGCTAAAAATTCTTTCTGAGATATTTATACCCAAGATATCCTGTTTGGGAATGGGTCGGAGGGATAGTCACTGAGGCACTTCCGTCATCCAAAGCCCTAAACACTTCTCTCAGATATCTATCTGTCAATCTATCGATTAATCTTTTTCCACTTTGTACAGCATGATCTTAGGGATAACATTTGAGAGACGGAGAGAAAGAATATTAAAAATAAAAAATATCAAGAATTTGTTTGTTTGTTTGGTCGTGTTGTTTTATAAGATGTCTTTTCAATACATTTTGATAGGTGATTAGGAGTATGGAGTTTGCTTTCATCAATATGCTGATGACACAAAACTCTATCTCTCCTTTTTCTCCTCTGCAGTGGATGCTGTCAAAGTGCTACTGCACTGCCTGGAGTCAATAATGGACTGGATGAGGGCCAACAAATTGAAACTGAATCCAGACAAGACAGAAACCATTTTGTTGGGAGAGTCACTGCCCAGTTAAATCAGAAAGTGTCCTGTCTGGATGAGGTTGCACTCCGCCTGAAAGATCAGGTTTTCAGTCTGACCCGGCACTCTCGATAGATCAGCAAATATCTGCCATAACTAGGATGAGTTTTTCCAAATTCAAATAATTGCTCGACTACACCAGTATCTGGAGAGGTGATTTCTAACAGCACTGATATTCTTAAGAATAGATTACTGTAATGCTCTCTACATGGGGCTGCCCATGAAGATTGTACAGAAACTTCAACAGGTCTAAAATGTGGCAGCCAGGCTGATTTACAAGGGCAAGTAAATTCTACCATATCACCCCAACCATGGCCCACCTGCATTGGCTCTCTGTCAGTTTCCGTGTGCAATTCAAGGTGCTGTTTTTGACTTACATGGCTCTAAATGGTTTGGGTTCTCAATACATGATGGAAATTCTCCAAAAGAAACACAAATACCCATGTCATTTGTTCCTCCCAGGCCTTGCTGAGGGTGGCAACTCTGTGAGAGGTGTGAAAGGTTTCAGAGAGGAACTGAGCCAGTAGTGGTCGAATCTCCATGGAACAAACTACCATTAGGAGAGTGCCATGCCCTCTCCTTCCGATTATTCAGAAAATTAGTTAAGGCAGAACTCTTCAAAACTGCCTTCAAGAATATACTCCTATAAGTGGGGATTGAGTTTCTGGAACACATTATGCCTTCATCTCTTTTTCTGTTCTGGTGGTCACCATATTGTCAATTTGTTATTTGTCTTTGCTGGGGTTCTTTCTTCTTTGTTAGTGTTTTTTGTTATGCTGTATGTTTTTTGTTGGTGGGTGGGGGTTCAGGCTTGCTTGCTTGTTCTGGAGAAGTGTTCACCACTAATTGGGGGGTGGTATAGAATTTAAATCAATGAATGAATATGTGATGATCTTGTTTGCATTTTTCCTTTCTTTGATTTCTCTGAAGTTGTCATTCCCCATAGGCTCTGCAGGACACATAGTCTCTCCATTCTAGCTACTGCTAGTAGCTGTCGGAGGAGGGATATTGAGGAGTTTAATCTGATGGTGAGAGAGAACTTGCAGGAGCAAAATGGAAGTCCAGAAGGGAGGAACCAAGTGCCTGGGCTTTGCTTTGTAAAGAGAATTAATAAATAGTTCCTTGTCATGCCATTTGTGTGAAGTCTTAGTGGATCGGTCCCAAAGGTTCTGGGTAACAATACAGAAAGTGTCCATGGTCCCTTCACACTGGACTAGGTCCTGCTTCTGGTTCAATGAAATTTACTTCCATGAATGTTGTAGGCTAAGCAACCTTTTGCCCTAGTCATCTCAGGAGTCATCAATTCTGCCGTACACTAAGTTCCTCAAAAATTCTTACTCAGTTTGAACTCTGTATTTGAATTCTTGTGACAAACGGAATTTTTTTGTGTGTGTGGTAAAACCTTAATTACAAATCCTGGCCCATAGAACTCCCATCAGTCCAACTTGCGCAGAAAATTAGTTAATTAAGTAACATTTCTTTGTTTTCTTCTCTCCCCCCCCCTTTGGATTTTGCCTAATATGCATGCACAGACTAACATGGCTACTTCTTCTAAAACTACATATTTTTATTTAAACTTCACAGAAATTTGTTTACATCTTTTTATTTCCCCAGTTACTCTGTTGATTGACAGATGAACTGGATGGTATTTTAAGTGGGCTTTTTCATCATTATGACTTGGACTGGTTTACTTTTTAAAAAAAAATAATATTACTTAACATTCTTTATTGTTACCGGTAATGCTAATTAGCACTTTCACAAGTTATCCTAAAGGTCTGTTAAGATTATATACTGGTAAAAATGGAGGTCTAAATCACACACACACACACACACACACACACACACACACACACACACACACACACACACACACACACACACACACACAAAATCACACAGACACACACACACACACACACACAGAGAATTAATTATGCGATTAACATTTATTCCTTTGAATTGACCCAATAGGGTGTTGTTCATCATCAAGACAAATGAATCTGTTTGTAGAAATGCCCCAGCTTTCCAGAAATTTGCTGTTTTTGGAGGCCCAAGATTAATCATACTGTTAGCTTCCCTGTAGAGAAGGTACAGTGTCCTTTCTGGAAAATCAGAAAGGTGTAAGGCGGGTCGGGGGAGAAGTTGGCTTTCTACTGTTTATCACATCCAATTTAGCCTGCTCAAATGCTCTTGGAAAACATTCGTTTTATGTTTTATTCATAAGCTAAATTTTATAAATGGTTTGCTCTGATAGTACAGCCATATACTGCTGGATTCTGAGAGATTCTGATAATTATATTAATGAAAGGCAATAAAATATAAGATGCAAATGTGGAATGAGTGATTCAGATAAGATGTGCAATTCAGCTTCTTCAAAAAGGTTTCACTCAGTTTTCAGGGTCATGAATATTTTATATTAAAAAATAACTTACAGCATTGGGCTGTACCTGTCTTTTTTCCTGGTTCCATTGTATAAGAAAAAGACTGTGAACAAGAAAATTCCCTCCTTAGTCTTAATATTTTAATTTGACAGTAAGATTTTGTACCTCTGTGTATTCAAATGATCATGCTAACCAGTTTTATTAGGAGCAGGTAGGTACAGATCTGGGACACAAACCATTCTTTTCAATGGCAGGTTGCTCAAATCCTATTATATCCTCTCCGTGTTGGACAGATACTTTTAATATATATATTAAAAATAATCAGCCTAACTGTGCACAGGATTGCAGCTGTGCTTCCTTTCATACCTCACTCCCTATTGTATGGTTGTTTTCTTTTCACACGAGGAGCTTGCATTTGGAAAGAATTGCATATCTGAAAAGACTGAAAGGTTTACTAATGACTGATTAATTCATAAAAGGGGTGTTATGTTTACTCAGTTCGACAAGAGCGTTATTCGAATGTAAAGTAATTTAATTAGATCCCATTTTTATTTCAAGGCTGGACTCATGAAAAAAAAAGCAAGAGGACAGATGTCTCTGAATGGATCCATCATTTTTAAAAAAGAAAAGCTAACATATTTTGACAGCTTAGGGACCAAAAACAGATGTGGCACACACAGTCTGAGAAAACGTTTTCTCGTATTAGTATAATTTTTAGTATTGGTATGTAGTAAGGAAGGTGCAAATTTAATGGGAGAAACACCGCATCCCCACCCATAGACCTAGAACATGTTTGGATGAAGTAGTGGTCCCCTTCAGATTGTTATTTTCTGCAAAACTTTTTAAGTCCAACATATTGGGAACCCAAGAGTGGAAGCAGGTGATAATTCAAAGCCCTTGAATACAAAAACGAGACATAATGGCAGTTACAAGATTTCAGTCGACTATCAGGAGAACCTCCAAACTGTTTGTTGTTGTTGTTTTGTCATTAAGTCATGTCTGACTCTTCGTGACCTCATGGACCAGAGCACGCCAGGCCCTCCTGTCTTCCACTGCCTCCCGGAGTTGGGTCAAATTCATGTTGGTAGTTTCAGTGACACTGTCCAACCATCTTGTCCTCTGTCGTTCCCTTCTCCTCTTGCCTTTACACTTTCCCAACATCAGGGTCTTTTCCAGAGAGTCTTCTCTTCTCGTGAGATGGCCAAAGTATTGGAGCATCAGCTTCAGGATCTGTCCTTCCAGTGAGCACTCAGGGTTGATTTCCTTTAGAATGGATAGGGTTGTTCTCCTTGCAGTCCAGGGGACTCTCAAGAGTCTCCTCCAGCACCACAATTTAAAAGCATCAATTCTTCAGCGGTCAGCTTTCTTTATGGTCCAGCTCTCACTTCCATACATCACTACAGGAAAACCCGTAGCTTTGATTATGCGGACCTTTGTCGACAAGGTGATGTCTCTGCTTTTTAAGATGCTGTCAAGGTTTGTCATTGCTTTCCTCACAAGGAGCAGGTGTCTTTTAATTTCGTGGCTGCTGTCACCATCTACAGTGATCATGGAGCCCAAGAAGATAAAATCTGTCACTGCCTCCATATCTTCCCCTTCTATTTGCCGGGAGGTGATGGGACCAGAGGCCATTATCTTAGTTTTTCTGATGTTGAGCTTCAGATCATTTTTGCGCTCTCCTCTTTCACCCTCATTAAGAGATTCTTTATTCTGTTAATAATCCCCAAACGTCTGTTGTATCACTGTTTCCAGATTTTATTTTCTGCCCCACCCCACAAGGAACCTGCACTGGAAATATTGGCATTTAAAGGTAACAAATAAATTTTTAATATAATCATTTTTTATAAAAGTGCAGCTCATTCTCAGCTGTTGATTTGCAGGCTACTGAGGCTATTTTTTATTGCTTAGTTATTTCATTTTTATACCACCCATCTGGCCGAGGCCACTCTGGGCAGTTTACAGCATTGTAGCTGTTGAAGAAGAAGAAGACAATGATGATTGATGATCATGCCTACTTTGAGCTTTCCAACAAAGCACTTTGGAATTTGCATAAAGTCCCCAAATCAGCTTTTCAACACAGTGTTTTAAATGAGAGCAGCAAAATCAGTGCTAAGTATCTTCCTTCAAAGTCCCATTTTTATTTAGTCTAAATAATTCTAAAAAGCAGAACTCAAAAAGGATGAAAAACGAGGCCCTTTCAGTGTGCTCTGTCTGTTCTAAATCACTGTGCCATAGCATTAGTTGATATATAGCGTTTAGCTTAAGTCATTTCTTAAATAATGTACAGACAAGAAAAAGCACCCTCTTATGTTCACTCCGGCGTAATTAAGGTGTGAAACATATTTTTATTTTTGCTTTTGTTCACCAATAGCTCCCCTACTGGATTACAAGAAGCAATTATTTCTGTTTTCTGATTTTTCAGTATAGTTGAAAAAGAAGAAATAATGGTGGATGTAGTTACAGATGCAGATACAGCTGAAGATATTATCCTGCTCTGGCAAAAATGCAATTTTTAAAAAGAGCTCTCTATGTCAGCATACTGTATTGGTTTACCAATTCCTTCTCCCATTCAAGGGTGAACTAAAGAGACAGGTGTTCTTTTGCACATTTTTTTAGATAAACCAAAGTTGTGGTATGTCCAGATGTTATACCTGGAACATCAGCTGTCTCATTGGTCCTACAAATGTAGAAAAATGGAGCAAACCCTATATATTTTTTAAAGGTTTGAGTTTGTTTTACTACTGAAAAAGTTGTTGGAAGTGGTCCCTGTTAGCATGGGTCCAACTCCAAAGGTGGATGTGGTGTTTGCCTCTCCAGAAGTGTGGAGTCAGATTTGGATAACGAAACTTCCAAGAGCACTCTGTTAGGGAAAACAAACCTTGGAGCCCAAGATAACAAGTTACACAGAAATAAAGTAATGACCACCAGACTCACAACTAAGTGGCAAAGTGCTGTTCTCACTCTCTTGCTTAAATAGTGAGAGCAGCCTATCACTGCAGACATAGTGGCTGAACATGGTTAACAAGCATTACCTAAGTTTGTTCCAGCTGCATGCCATCAGTCATCTATTGACTTGATGTGTACAGGCATGACTTTACATTCTCACTCCAATATTAAATTTAACCCCTTGTTCACTTAAAGAAACAAATCTTGACAGTTCCTTGATTCTCCCCCTGCCCCAGTCAAATCCTAAACGCTATAGGTAGCTACAAAAAGGCTCCAAGAGCTGATTTTTAAAGGTTTCTGGAGTTTTGAAACAATTATACAACCCATATGGCTATCTGACTGGTTTCACAGAAGATTTCACACTTCTAAGAGGTAAAGCATAGCAAATTGCCTGTGCGCACACCTTCTTGGACATTTTCTACAAAGTTCATGTGAGAAGTAACAGCCCCAGCCTCCTGTGCCAACCTAACCATGATCCTGAATACTGTACACACATTTCAGCTTGCAGTAAGGGCTTACAAAGATTATACTAAGGGACATGATCTAAGCATTAGGTCGTAATTTGGTCAACCACATTCAGTGACTATGCAAATTTGTCCCTCAATAGAAACATACCCTGTTACATGCAGATTTCAGATGGATTTCGCACAGCTTCCGCTAATTTGTGAGTAATACTTTGGTCTTGGGCAAAAATAATCTCTCTCTCTCTCTCTCTCTCTCTCTCTCTCTCTCTCTGTGTGTGTGTGTGTGTGTGTGTGTGAGAGAGAGAGAGAGAGAGAGAGAGAGAGAGAATTTTCATGACATTTGCTTAACAGTCCAACAAATAATTCTTTCTCACCGTGTGTGCCAGTAAGATGAAAAAAACTGAATCAGAAAAGTTTTGCTCTATCCTAAGAATTATAATTGGGTAGTAAAACACTTCCATGCTAGACATATTCTGACTATACTCTAGAGAGATCTGCTAATCATCACTGTGTAGACGAACAATGAGAACATTCTCTCCCCTTCCTCTTGTATGTTTCAGACAGGAATGTACAGGAGTTTCTCTTGACGAATCCAGCCTCTCTGAGTAGGTCATTAATTCATTTCTTACAATATTCGTGTACACAGAACAAGCGAAACATAAAACAATGACTTTGAAACATGTGCATGGGAGGAGACATGCCAACCAGTGAAAAGACATTCCAGATTCTTTTGGATTCTAGAGTTAGAAATGCGAAGAAATTTCTGAGAAATCTTATTCAGAAGAGAGTGTGCTAGAACACTTATCAAGTACTTAATCATCTCTTGTATTCTGAATATTTAAATTGACAAGAAGTCAGGAACTCTTGTACAGACACATCTTTTGTCAGTGGGTCTCCAGGAATTCCAGTCCACCATTAAATTGTCTGCCAAATAAAACTTGGAAAATTTGTAGGCTGCTCTATAGATCCTAGATTCCCACAGCCAGCATGGCCAGCATAGGTTTTGTATTCAAAAAAGTAACTTTTCTAAGTTCAGATGTCAAGGAATTGGCCATCAGTTTACCCTAAAACTTTGCACATTGCATAGAATTCTAAGGTATGTTTGAAGATTCACAGTCAGTTCAATTCCTAGTCTTCACTAATGCCTTACATGATGTGAGAGTGTGCCTTCATCCAGGTCCAGAATTCCTCAACAACTATGCATTGCAGACTATTAACTTTGGTATTTTTCATGATGATGTTCAGGAATCCCTCTCCTCTATTAATTTTCTCCTTGTGAAGAACCACTAATAAACTTCAAGTGAATCTTAAGAATATTTACTTGACCTGCATCTCATCTTTCTCTCTGAATTGGGAACAAGCATGGATCAGAAGAAGATAAAAGAAGTAGGAATGAAAACAATGAAAAACTTGCAGTGTTAAGTTGTAATATTGGAACACTAGGGACTTCAAAGGAAAATTAAAACTTATCAGTACAAAAGGTAGAGCATAAATTTACCAAAAGCCATTGGTCCATTGCTGACAGCCTATCTACTCAGAATTGTGTTTGGCTGCTAGTAAATGGAGAACAAAGCAAGGGTCAGCTTTCCCTCTTTTGGAAAGAGTTTTCCCGTACAGTAGCCACCAAAGCGGTTTATCTTGTGTTCTCACCAAATATGCTTGTGAGAGTGGTGGGACCAAGAGAAGCATCAACCTGAAGAGCATAGAGCCCAGGTTCGCTCATGTGGGAGAATACGGTCCTTCAGATAACCTGGCTGCAAGGCATATGAAGCTTTTAAAGTCAAGAATGATATCCAGTAAAGTTCTACGTGTGTGTATTCTGCATCTGACTTCAGACTCCCAAAAGTCCACCTGGAAATCTTTGGGTTACCTGATGTTTTAAAACCTTTCTGTGAGGCATATTTACACAAACTTCATTGCGGCAATTCAAATGGGTTGTAAGCAAGGTTCCCTCTAAGATGTGCACCTGGGTGCAGCTCCACCTCCCTCTACAAAGATCTCTTCCTCCTCCATGCAGTGGAGGATATTGTGATGGAACCCTGCACATGGGGGGGGGCGCCAAAGTTGTGCACCCACACAGGTGTGAAGTCGTGTGCGAAAGAGGCAAAGCCCGGCCCAGTAACTAAAGTATGCGTCCTCATGACCAAATCAGAGTTCTTCAGGTTATTTCCTAAGGCACAGCTTGAAAACAGCCATCATAAATCATCACTTTCTGAGCAATCGAATTATCAGAATCCCATCCAAACATATCACAGCCTATATTTCACCTACCATGACTCTGAATTCTCATCATTAAGCAGCAAATGTGATACACCAGCTTGCCAAATTAGACTTTGAATATCCTTCTACACTAACAATGCATGTAAAGCAAAGGGTTTCGTTTAGGACGGATAAAGTCAGGCTTTCCAGTTTAGCTTTTCCAGTACAAACTGTGACAAAAGCATAAACTTTTTTTAAAAAAATAAAAAAGGACATTCCTTGGCAAAAGGTTTTTCTTTTCTTTTTCCTTTTTTTCGTGGCAGTACAAGCCTTCTTTTGTTCTCTAGATTCATTATTTCACCTGGCTTAAGTTCAAGCATCTTCCCCAGCACTCAGTGCTGTTAAATATCCTGTCTTTGCAGGTAAGAACAATTGAATCCTGGGCTTCTGCCAACCTTTCTTGAACAACAGTAAAAGAAGCAGAAGGGCCCAAGGGGGAAAATATATACTAATTCCAATTAGAACAGGTTAGTGCTCAATTTTCATCAACAGTTATATAGGAATCTGCACCACTGGAGAATAGGCTCTTGAAAGAAAGGGGCTCAGATTTGTCCCACAATGTTCAATATAGCTTTTTATTTGGGAGTTTCAATGACATTCTTATTGGGATGCAGTACCTTTAGTAATAAAGTGACCGAAGAGCATCAGTATGTGTCCCCTCTTTTGCTGCATGATCATCTCTCCGACTGTCCATATCTTCCTGGGTTTCAGTCCTTCAATTCAAACCCCAGGGTTTGAGGTGATCTCCTCTAATGGGGCTTGAAAGCAGTAGAGGCTGGTGGCTCCAGTTTCAAGGGTGTTGTGAATCCATTCTAGCCTTTAGTTTGAACTTTACCCAGCAAGGTTCAGGACCTTGGAGAATGCTTATAAAAAGCAGATTAAAACTCAGGATAGATTTACAGCATCTCCAAATTGGAGCCACCAAGCACCAATTTCAGGAAGAGTAAGCAGTTTCACTATCAGATCCACAAATGGCTGTGCAATCAGATGCACAACTAAACAACTTGTTCAAGTGTTTGCACTACCTGCTGGGCAATAGTGTAATACAGTGCAACCACACTTTTCATTACCACATTGACTCACACAATTTGCAACTTATGTTTACTAATAAAATACTGTTTATTTATTTTGGGGTCATGTATAAATGTATAAAAATTTGCTGCGCAATTGAGGAATCTGATCCATGGAAGCTCACATTATAATATAGCAGCTAGTTTTCATGATGCCACAACATTTTTTGTCTTTTTTAATTTTAAATTTTTTTGTTTTGCTGTTGCCTGATATGCTTGCGAAGACTGACATGGCTACCTCCTCTAAAACTATTTTCCACTACTATTACATGAGAGTTAGGCTTTAGCCACAATTTTTTTCTTTCTTGCAGAGTATTGTATATCAGTTGGATGCTTGAGTGAAGAGATGGCATCACTTTCATTTGTCAGCCCTTCTCCTCTGCATGTGTGTGTGTGTGTGTGTGTGTGTGTGTGTGTGTGTGTGTGTGTGTGTGTGTGTGTGTGTTTGTGTGTGTGTGTGTGTGTGTGTGTGTGTGTGTGTGTGTGTGTGTGTGTGTGTGTGTGTGTGTGTGTGTGTGTCTAAATCCACCCTGATCCAAACCCTGCTTGCATCCAGCATCTTGGTTGTGCAGTTCGCTGAAGTAAAGAAAGATTTATATGATCTGAAGAAAACTGACTACAGGACCTAGGTTTTGAATATGTGAATATCTATAACACTCAAGTATATTTTTCCTCAATCCAGAGCTAGTTGAGGAAAATATGTTGGATTAGGATCTCAGTGTGGGTGGGAAATGGAAGTGTTTCATGGCAGTTTTATCTATTATTATTATTATTATTATTATTATTATTATTATTATTATTATTATTATTATTATTATTATTATTATTATTATTATTATTATTATTATTATTATTATTATTATTATTATTATTATTATTATTATTATTATTATTATTATTATTATTATTGTTGTTGTTGTTGTTGTTGTTGTTGTTGTTGTTGTTATTGTTATTATTATTATTATTATTGTTGTTGTTGTTGTTGTTGTTATTGTTATTATTGTTGTTGTTGTTGTTGTTGTTGTTATTGTTGTTGTTGTTGTTATTGTTATTGTTGTTGTTATTGTTATTATAAAAACAACTATAAAATGAAACTTTTTCAATAAGAAAAAGAATAAAAATGCATCATTCCCTGTTTAAAAAAATTCTCTGATGCTAGTTCAGTGACTGATAAGTCCACTTGAACAGAAAGGTCTCTGAGACTTTTCAAATTAGTGGTTGTAGTTGGTGTCAACTGAGGAGGATGTAGGAGACCACTGGGTGGTGGTGGTGGTAATGTGGATCTGGTCTGCATAAGACCACAATCATGTTGTGCTTGTGCAGAGACCATATTTGGATTGAATCAGGATGAATGAAGTATATTATCAATTGTCACTGCACAACCAGAGGTCTGTGAAGAGGGCTCCTTCCATCTTTCACTTAGCCATTAAGATATGTAAGCTAGAAAGCCAGTGTATAATCTGTGCTAGCCATTCTTGCTCTTTCTGAGGGCAACATGAAAGAGATGATTATAGTCAACCCTACTTCTGATATAGTCACAAGGATAGGCATGGCTAATTGGCTGTAAGTGGAGAGCTCTTTTGGTTAAAGAAAAGAAAAATGAAACAAATAGAGGATCTGAAGTTCATGCATTAGGTGTAAAGTATTCCTTTACTTTGGCTAATACCCAGGACTCCTACTTTCACTTTCTGAAATTGTAGACTGCACAAAAGCCATGTTCATGGTGGATATTAATTCACTGTGGTGAAAACTAATTCCATTGTGTTTATTGTGTGTCTGTACTCTGTAATTTCATGGAACAGTTTTCCTCCTCCCCCCCAGCAGTTATTCTAGAAACACCAGACTTTGTTCCACAGCAATTACCATCAAGGATAAGGACTCTTGTATCTCTCACGCAAGCACTCTGATTTATGTCTTTCCCCCCTCAGCAGGTAAAAGGAAGGTTGTGGAAAGAGCAAGGGTTAGTAATTGCAAGGAAAAGATTTCTCAGTACTGTAAGTTACTCAGATCTTATTCTGTTTCTTTATACTCATGGGACATCGCCTTTGAGATAAAATATAGTTTTTGAATGAAGTAGAATGTCTGATGGAGAAATAATCCTAAATTCAAATTCTTCCAGGTGGTTTGGGAATTGGAGTGTACAACAGTGAACATTACAGAGTCTCTTATTTGACCAACCTTACTTCCCCTAAGATTCAGCAAGCCTTCTCCATCTTCAGATTATTCTAATGACCATGGTTGATGCGCTGGGTAGGTGGGACTCATTCAGCCCTGGAAGGCAGCCCATCTAGGAAAAGGAAAACTCCGATTTCAAACCTCCACTGCCTTGTGGCTATATCCACTGATGGAAAAGGCTTCAGGAGTTAACCTTGAGGCAAAATCCACAGCTGGAGTCCCAGAAGCAGTTTGTGTCATTCTGTCAACCCCTGTGACATTGCTGGAACCAGTTGTATTGGCTCTTGCCTTTCCATTGGACTATTTCAGTGATGTGGAGAGGGGGGATTTGCTGTTTGGGTAACAGCCTATCCTCCATATTATTTTACCCAGGCTTCGTGCCCTGGAGAGGGCACTCCAGCTTCGCATACAGCACCGAAACAACACGGGAAGTAGCAGTTAGCAGTTATAAGTCTTTGCTTGATTGATGTAGAAACAATCTACATTACTGTGGAAACCCCCAGCCAGTAAAGTGCTACCTCGCCACAGTCTGTTAACCTCATGGGGTGCGTGGGGTTTGGGTTGAAAGCTGACAAGCAGATCGATAACCCTGCACCATGCAACAATTGTAAGAAAACTTCTGCCCTAAAGCTGGGAACCTGGAATGAATGGACAATGACCCCTGGCTTTCTGACTACAACTTTTCTGACGACCTGCAGGAAATAGAGGACTTGCGCAAGACAGCTGTCATCGACATGGAACTGAGTAGACTGCAGATGGACATTCTTTAATACAAAGCATTAACACAGAGTTTCCTGGAAACATCCAAGATCCAAGCATTGGCATCAGCTCGATGTGATCCTCACTAGACATTCTAGCTTTCCTAGTATTATGATCACACACAGTTACCAGAGTGCTGATTATGATACTGATCACTCCCTGGTGTGTAGTAAAACTGTGAACAAAGAGATTGTATCACATGAAAAAGGAAGGAAGACCACGTATTGACATCAGCAAAACTTGCGATCAAAGAAAAGTGGAGAAATTTGCTCAAGCGCTTGAGGAAACCCTTCCAGGCCCGGCTGATGCAAATGCACCTGAACAATGGGAACATTTCAAGAATGCTGTCTATAACACCAGCATGTCCACATTTGGCAAGAAGACCAAAAAGATGGGCGACTGGTTAGAAGCCCATTCGGAGGAGTTGATGCCAGCTATCGAGGATAAGAAGAGAGCTCTAGCAGCATACAAAGCCTGCCCTAACTAGTACCACTTGCAGGCTCTTCGAGCTGCTCGTAGCCAAGTCCAACAGGCTGCCAGGAGATGTTCCAACGATTATTGCCTTCAGCTCTGCTCTCAGATACAGATAGCAGCGAACACAAGTAACATCAAAGGAATGTTTGACAGTATCAAGCAAGCTTTAGGTCCAATAGAGAAGAAATCTGCTCCCTTGAAGTCTGCTACAGGTGTGATCATCCAAGACCGAGCATAGCAGATGGACCGCTGGGTGCAGCACTACTTTGAGCTATAATCCAGAGAGAATGTAGTAACCTAAGAAGAGTTAATTAACATTGATTGCCTGTCTGTCTTGGAAGAATTGGACAGCGAACCAACCTCAGCAGAAATAAAAGCAGCCTTGGATTCCCTCGCCTCCGGCAAGGCACCTGGAAAGGATAACATCCCTATTGAAGTGCTGTAAAGATACCACCACCGAGCTGTATGAAGACTTTCGTCTTTGCTGGAGTAAAGGTGGACTACCACAGGACATGAAGGATGCAAACATCATCACATTGTACAAGAACAAAGGAGACAGGGGCAACTGCAATAACTACTGTGGCATCTCTCTTCTCAGCATTGTAGGGAAACAGCTTGCCCGTGTTGTGCTGAAGAGGCTCCAGGTGCTTGCAGACAGAGTCTATCCAGAATCACAGTGTGGATTTCGAGCTAATAGATCCACCACTGACGTGGTATTCTCTCTCAGACAGTTGCAGGAGGAATGCAGGGAACAAAACAGCCACTCTTTGTGGCCTTCATAGATCTCACAAAGGGCTTTGATTTGGTTAGCAGGGATGGCCTTTTTAAAATACTCCCCAAGACTGGATGTCCACCTCGACTTCTTAACATCATCAGGTCCTTTCATGAGGGAATGAAGGGCACTATAGTATTTGATGGCTCAACATCAGATCTATCCCGTTGACATCTGAAGCAGAGTGGAACAGGGCTGTGTCCTCGCACCAACACTTTTTGGGATCTTTTTTGCTGTCATGCTGAAGCACGCCTTTGGAACGGCAACAGAAGGTGTCTATCTCCAGACTAGATCAGACGGAAAGCTCTTTAATTTCTCCAGATTGAGAGCAAAGACCAAAGTCCAGCTGCAATGCATGCGGGACTTCCTCTTTGCTGATGATGCAGCCATTGTTGCCTATTCTGCTGAATACCTCCAACAACTCATGAATCATTTTAGCAAGGCCTGCCAAGACTTTGGACTAACGATCAGCCTGAAGAAAACACAAGTCATGGGTCAGGGCATGGACTCACCTCCCTCTATTACCATCTCCATGCAAGAATTGGAGATTGTTCATGAATTTGTGTACCTTGGCTCAACGATCTCTGACACTCTCTCCCTAGATGTCGAGCTGGATAAAGTCACTGTCAAAGCAGCTACCATATTCTCTAGACTCACAAAGAGAGTATGGCTCAGTAAGAAGCTGATGACATATACCAAGATCGAGGTCTCTAGAGCCTGTGTCCTGAGCACACTCCTGTACTGCAGTGAGTCCTGGACCCTTTGTGCACGGCAGGAGAGGAAGCTGAACACGTTCCGTATGTGTTGTCTCCAACGCATTTTTAGTATCACCTGGTAGGACAAAGTTCCAAATAGAGTCATCCTAAAACGAGCTGGAATTTTTAGCATGTATATATTACTGAAACAGCGACGTCTACATTGATTTGGGCATGTAGTGAGAATGGCTGATGGTCGGATTCCAAAAGATCTCCTGCATGGAGAATTAGTGCAGGGAAATCGCCCCAGAGGGAGACCATAGCTGCGATACAAGGATATCTGCAAATGGGATCTGAAGGCCTTAGGAAAGGACCTCAACAGATGGGAAACCTTGACATCTGTTCTTGTCTTCAGTGTGGAAGGGATTGTCACTGTTGAATTGGCCTTCTCAGCCACACTAGATGCTGTTCCAAGTCCTCGATACAGAGCACATTACCATAGTCTCTTGAGATTGAAGGATGCCTAATCTAATGGTTGGTGGCCAATCTCATCAGCCATCACTGACTGAGCATTCATAGGCATCCTTCAGTCTCGAGAAACTATGGTAACATGCTCTGTATGGAGGATTTGGAACAGTGTCTAGTGTTTTGACTCTGTATGCAAAGCTGGAGTGTCCTCTCCAGGGTAAAATAATACGGAGGATAGGCTGTTACCCAAGCAGCAAATCCCCCCCTCCACATCACAGAAATAGTCCAATGGAAAGGCAAGAGCCAATACAACTGGTTTCAGCGACGTCGCAGGAGTTGACAGAATGACATGAACTGCCTCTGGGACTCTGGCTCTGGATTTAGCCTCAAGGTTAACTCCTGAAGCTTTTTCCATCAGTGGATATAGCCACAAGGTAGTGGAGGTTTGGAATTGGAGTTTTCCTTCTCCTAGATGGCCTGCTTTCCCGGGCTGAATGAGTCCCACCTACCCGGCCTGTTCACTCATGGCATGGACGGCAATTGCAGTGCCTCAGTGGGGGTCTGAAATCAGAGTTTTCCTTCTCCTAGATGGGCTGCCTTCCAGGGCTGAACGAGTCAACACAGTCCACATATATACACTTCTGCATCTGGCTGTATCCAATCAGCACAGATGTTGCATCATCCCTGAGCCAGCCCTCCTGAGTCACTATGACTCAGCACTTTAACACACCTGAACATGATGGCTGCTCATTAAGACATTTGTACTGTTCAGGCCTGTAAATTTTTTACTTTGACAGAGCAGAATCCATTTATCTGATGTAATTCTCCTCCATTGGGGAATGAATGAATGGAGTCTGGTGGAGATACCAGGGCAGCTAGGAATAGGGCTTACCCCTGCATTGGGATTTCTGAAAGCGTTGTCTGGAGCCCTGATATTGTTGCTGCTTAGGCTGCAATATGGTGGATTGAAGTGGTTGGTAGGTGCGCTCATGTTGTTGTTGCCTGCTGTACCGAAAGGACTGGTATTGAGGGAGTTGTTGGTAGAATGGCTTCTTGTATAAAGGTTTCTGATACCGATAAGGCTGGTATGGAATGTAGGACTTAGCAGTCTTCCTCATTTTGTGGATATTTTCCATTATGTCATCTGTTTTGGAATTGAACAGCCCGACAGCATTGAAGGGAAGATCTTTGATCTTAGTCTTGGTATCATCCAAGATGTTGGCCGCCTGGAGCCAAACATGTTGTCTAAGTGTTATTGAGGTAAGCAGAGATTTGGAGGTGGTATCAGCGGTATGCTTCGCTGTCTGCCGTTGTTGCTTAGCGAGGATATTGGCCTCTGCATAGGTACTGAGAGCTTCAGTCTTCAAAGGTTCCAAAAGGGTGCAAATTAGATTGCAATTATAAACCTATTGATATGGAAATATAACCCATTTCAACTTTATGGGATTTCTGAGTAAACCTTGTGAGCAAAGCCAGTTTCCTAAGAAACTGTTCTGCCACGGGACAGAGAGGATTCTGAGTGAGAGACTCCTTTAACAGGCAAAACCGGGTCCAACAATTTTACCCTAGGGCAGTCCTTTCACTCATGCACCAAGTCTTTGAGAACCAAGATATACACGTGAGTTCTAGGGAATCTAATTCTCCTAGTACCCAGGAATATTCTGGACCCAAGGTAGCATTACTTTTCCGTGGCCTTGTAAAGAATAACCACTTAGGTAAACCAAATAACCAATTGTAGCATTTGTTCTATTCAAGAAGCCAAAATCCAGGTAATAAGCGTATTTTGTTTTATTAGAAAAATAAAGTTCTGAAAGAATAAAGTTTATGCAAAGCAAGGCATCTATGTACATTTCCATCTCATCCAGTTAGACCAGAAACTGGACTCCTCTAGAAGAAACAAAAATAACAAACTTTCTAACTAATAAAATTGGGAAAGGCAAGCTCCCCCTCTATTTCAGTAAAAATCTACATCTTAAAATATTACTGTAAATCCCATTGTCCATAGTCCAATCAAGAACATACCAATCTTTTGCAAAATCCAAGATCCATCAGTCCAATAGGGAAAATCCTCTGCTAAAATCCATCAAACAGAAATAAGTCCCTTCTGTGTCTTTCAACCATCATCCATGTTCACTTTCTCTCTCCTTCTGCAACTTACTCCCACCTTCTTCTTCACAGCTAACAAACCATCAGGGGTAAGGAAAAAAGTAACTTGTCCCACCCCATCTTCTCATGAGAACTCAAGTTGTTATCATTCTAAGCTCCTGGAATGTTATGTCTTTGCTCTCTCTGTGCCAGGCCACCGTTACTAGGTAATGAGATAACAGGTCAGCCTGACCAATTTCTGTGAAGCAAAACCGCTTCACAGAATTCTTTTAGGCTAACTTCATAACCACATATTCCATCAGTAAATCAGTAAATCACTTTCTAACTTTCATAACCAAATTCATCACAAACCTGGATATCGGTGTATTATTAAAAAATGAAGCTGGGTAAGTTATGGAAGAGACATGGGACTGTTCCCATCTATCAGACATCTGCACAGTAAATAGATGATACCATGATGAATTGTCTCCAAATGAAAGGACGGAAAAGCATACTGTAAACACGTTTAGAAAATCAAGACAGCAGATCTTGAATTTCTGTTTAAATTCCTCTAGCTTCACAGCAGAAGTGCAGGGCCTCACAGAACAGAATAGCTTCAGGTTCCCTGGATTAGTCCACTCATTTTCTTCATCAACTGGCATTTACAATCTCAATAACTCACTTTGAAACATTTGTAGGAAAAAAGAATTTAAAAGGGTTCATTACTTATAGTTGAACAGACCAAACAGCAAACTAACAAACATGAGTACTTTCAACAACAGGCATCAACACAATTCTTTTCCATATATTCGATGACATACAATAGTTAGCCTTTAAGGTGCCATGTGTTTTTGTCTTGTCTTGTTTTATTTCTTTAGCTTTTGCCTGATATGCTTGCTCAGACTAACATGGCTACCTCTTTCAAGGCCTCAACAGATTACTGTCTGCCAACGGACTACAGAGAGGGACTGCACAGAGAGGCTCAAAGACAGGAGGGAAGTACAGTCATGGCAAAAATATTGGCACCCTTGCAATTCTGTCAAATGAAACCCTTCTCTCATAAAATTGTTGCAGTTGCAAATGTTTGGTACTCACATAAAGCAAAGCATGCTGCTTATATACCGCCCCAAAGCGCTTCAAGCACTCTCTGGGCAGTTTACAATTTAATTATGCAGGCTACACATTGCCCCCCCCCCCAGCGAGCTGGGTACTCATTTTACTGACCTCGGAAGGATAGAAGGCTGAGTCAACCTTGAGCCGGCTACCTGGGATTTGAACCCCAGGTTGTGAGCACAGTTTTAGCTGCAGTACACCAGTTTAACCACTGTGCCACGAGGCTCCTTTGGTACTCACATGTTCATTTCTTTGGTTTGCATTGGAACAACACAGAAAAATAGAAAAGAAAAGTGAAGTCTGATACAATCCCACACAGAACGCCAAAAATGATGAGCGCATGCTTGTGCGCATGCGCAAATGGTGGCATGGTGCTTGTCTGGGAGCATGTGCGCTCATGCACATGCTCAAACGGTGGCGTGGCGCTTGCACGGGTGTGCTAGAGCATGCTCACAGCCGCAAATGGGCTGTGCAGGGGTGAGTGTGTGTGAGGGGGGGAGGTCTGTCTCAGCGGCTAGGTCCATCGCAGGCCACATAGTGGCACTGGGCCATGGACCGGGGGTTGGGGACCTCTGCCATAGATCATCTGCTCATCTTCTGGGATCTTCTAGAGTTGGGTAATTCTACATGGAGGAAAGTTTTGGTTGGCATTTGTGTGTAGTGCAGTATGTATACTTAAAATTCCATTTTAAAAAACCAGGAAATTCAAACCTTAAATTCAAACCTCTAGTTTATGAATGTAAGCTTCTGTACCCACAATTCAAAAAGCCAGGAAATGGTCTGATATTGCTGCACAATATTATTCCTGTGTTGCCAGCAGGAAAAAGGATGCCAGGTTTATATAGCAAAGGGGGGACTGGATGTTGACAACACCAATCACAGCAGTCAAGATAGTCTACAGAATATCGTCTTCTGTTCACTACCATTCACACTTATTGAAAACAGATCTGACAATTGCTTTGCGTTGGGATAACAAGTGGTTAACTGATGAAAAAGGAGTCATCTTCTGGGATTTTCCCTTGTTTGTTGTCATTACGTAAATGGTACTGAGCACAAGAGTGTATCCTGTAGATGCAACTAAAGTAAGTTAACTAAGGGTACAATGCATCTTTCTCCCCATACATTAATCATACATTTAAAATGACAAAGCATTAATATAGTTGATCTCAAACACTAATCTATGTTTTTTTTGTTCTGTTAGCACTGGACATTTTTGTAAATGCACTGGAGTTTTCTGATAATCTTTGGGACATTAAACATATCTTCCAAGGCAGCAAATAGTTGTGTTGTAATTTTGCTACCCTTGCAGTTTTAATACACCAACTGGAACAATTTGTGATTGGAACAAAACCTTCAAGATAATAAATTTGAAACAAGGTGTACCTTTTCATAAACATTATTTGATAGCTTTTGGTGTTGGAAGCTGCCTCTTATCTTGGATTTCAAGTTTTCGAAGCATTTATGCTTATAGGAAGTATTCCTCCCAAATGTAGAAAGTATGTATTCGCATCTCTGAGATATATCCTTATCAAAATAAAAGAGAAAATATGCATGTATTAATTTAATCTCAGGTCTCATGACAGATCAAATGTGTCAGCAAAGAGCATTCTCTTAACTGAGATGAGAGAGCTTTGAATGCCTTTTTCCTTGTGTTGTTTCATGTTTTATGCAAATTTGTTAGTTCAATGTGCTTTGCTCAATTGATTTGTCGGGATCTTTTAGAAAAATATTCCAACACTGCTGATTATTGTAAAACATCACTCTCAAGACGGATAAATAATAATAGTAATAAAAAGATAAACATTAACACAGTCTCATATTAAACAAACAGGATGGCAATTGCTCAATTTTGAGTGTAATTGGGCTGTTGACTTGTCAAAGGAAAATGCTTCTAAGATGCCTGCTGTTAGAATTATAGTGTAAAATAGCTAGCACTTCAAAATGTTAAGTATGAAATATACAGTCTAATTTCCATTAGCCAGCAGTATTTGCACAGTTTCTGATTTGTGACTTGTACATGGTTCGTAAGTTTCCTGTCATGGTTCTTAAGTGTGGTCCTCATTGACTTCAACATGCAGGGCAAACTGCCTCTAATGTGTGGGCTTAGGCAGGACCTCTCAACCTCCTTGCCAATCAGCTGATATAGGTAACCAAGCACGACACCTGTCTGAAGTTGTCACCAACCTAATGCATAAAGAAGGGCAAATACACAGAGAACAGTTTGATCTTTGCTCTGAGTGGGGAGATGGGTGATCTACAAAATGGAGGAAGGGTAGAGAGGTCTTCAACTTCTTGGTGAGGGGGAAGACACCCTCTGTAGCTGATATTTACATTACAAGGGAAACCTCTGCAGAGAAAGAATGCAGAAACCCAAAGGAAACTGTAGTGTTTGATATTAGGTGGTAGTTTAGCAGAAAATTTAGTAATTTAGCAACTCACACACTCCTGAACTTCCCTTTTTTATAACTGCAGGTTTTTAGAGGTACATACTCATTAAGAACACAAAGATTTGCCCACTTATAATAACTTGTTCCTTGCTGGAGACACAATAAAAGGCCACCTTGGCATTTATAACCCCCCCCCCCAAGCATAGTAAAAAATCCTTGATGCATCTGAAATTGTGATTCACTTACAGTTAATTTGTTCAAACATGTATAATGATTTTAGATGAGATTTGCCATGAATCTAACGTCTTTTATCTGACATTCCAAACTTCTTCTTGATGTGGCATCTTGCAGGAAGTGGTTATATTCACTTTGGTGCCAAATTTAATTGGCAGGAGAAAGCAACTCATTGTTATTAACCACCCAATGGGCTTGCTTAGAATTTAGGCAGGTGGTGGAAGGACATGGTAGTATGTAATTTCCTCACAACATATGTCAGTAATGATGCCAAGCTACATAAGTCCTACTGCTTTTCCCTACGGGCAACTGGGATGTGTCATGTTCAACACCATGAGTAGAAAAGAAATAACCCCAGACAAAATGAGATCCTGGTACTTCCTTCTTCATTATTCCCTAATGTTTTGTGTGAGGTGGCAGATTGTTACTGGATGCTAAGAAATCTCTAATCCAGTCATTTTCAAACTGCTTTCCAGGGAACACTAGGATTTCCTTGGAAGCTTATAAGGGGTTCTTCAGTGTAGAGATCAGTCATGATGAACAAACATGGATGCAGCTTTCAGCTTGGTTTTGTTATTGGCATATGCTTTAAATGCTTTAAGGCTGCCATAACCAATCTGAATTTTAAGGAAAATGGGACCACTGGGAAACAAACAACCATCCCTAAGGAAGTTTACCCCCTCCATCTTCTCTTTTATTTGATGGCAGTGGGACAATAGTTCCTTTGAACAAGACTGTATTGGGATGTACACACACACACACACACACACACACACACACACACACACACACACACACACACACACACACACACACACACACACACACATGTACATTCCAATACAGTTTTGTTCAAAGGAACTATTGTACATATTATATATATATTATATATATATATTATATATATTATATCTGTACTATATATATATACAGTGGTGCCCCGCATGACAATGATAATCCGTCCTGGAAAAATCACTGTTTAGGAATGCATTGAAACCCAGTTTAATGTGTTCCCGTGGGGAAAATACCTTGTCGTCCAGCGAAGATCGCCCATAGGGAAGCCATTTTGCGAGTGCCAATCAGCTGTAAAAATGGCTGCCCTGCGAAGCATGGGTCCGGAAAAGACAGGGCAGCCTAATTGCGGAACCGAAAAAAATAATCATCTTGCGAACAAATGGTTTGCGAAGCACGGACCTAATCAACGTCCAGTGAAAATCCCCCATAGGAATGACTGTTTTGCGAATTGCTATAGTGATCACAAAAAGTCATCATCATGCGGATTCGTCGTTTAGCAAGGTCGTCTGTATATCCCCAGAAGCCTGTTGGGGTGTGATTAGCCATTTAAAGGCAATTTCAGCTCCTTAGTCCTATTTTTAAGATATTGAAACTGACCTTTTGGTCACTTCTGATTTTGGAAAATGGGAAGGTACAGCTTACCAATGCCTGGAGGAGGGTAAAATTGTCTTCAAGGCTTCTCACCCCTGCTCCTGATTGTGCACTGGAGTCTTTTGCTTTGCAAAGGATTTTGTGGGGGAGAGGCTGTGGTTCTTTGACTCACTGGTCAATGTAAAAACAATTTCTCTGAAGATAGGAAGTGTGACGGGCTGGTCCAAAGCAAAGCGTTCCTAATACCTTGCCCACACAATGGTGTGCAGATGGGGAGCTGTTCTTAATACAGTGGACCCTCTACTTACGGCAAAGCAACACACCTTAGAAGGAACCTTGGCTGTAGTGAAAGCATGTTTGCAAGTCTTCTGTGATATACTATTTCATTACACACAACAATTTACATGTGAAAATAAAAACGTTTTGGACTGTCTTAACAGGATTAAGAGTGAATGGTTAGAAAAGGAAAACAGTGAATCATGGGAATGATCAGATTGCTGCCAGGGTTTGGTGGGTGGGGATCTATGGGTTGGGGGGGCTAGGTGCTGTATATAGAATAATGAGGTCAGAGAGGCCAAGTACCTGGCTGCAGAGGTGTGGGTTTACAGTTTGATTCCCTACTGTGCCTCCCAAGAGAAGAGCCCACCAGCGTGGCTGTGGGCAAGTTGCACAGCCCTACCATCCAAAGAAGGCACTGATAAACTATGTTTAAATGCTTTGTGCCAAGGAAAGGCTGGCAAGGGCCGCAATACATTTGTCTAGCATCAGACAAATGTTAACGTAAATAAAAAAAATATTTATTTGTAAGAAGGGTTAAAATACAGGAAGGTATGAAAGTTAGACAAAGGAAACAGAAAATTAGGGACTACTCATTTCTCACATATGTTTTTTTCCTGTGTAATCCTGCTCCAAAATGTTCATGTGCATAGAGAAAGCACCATTTGACTTTCAGGTATATGAAAAATACAGACAGGTACTTTTTTTTAAAGCAGTGCAGTTACTGTGGAAATCCGAGGTAGAACAAGATAGCCTGTATGAAAAAGACAAAAAAACTGAAAATACAGACTGTAAAGGAGGAGAAAGCCCTCACATATCTGGAGGAAGATCTGCAGTTAAGCCATACACAAAGTAAATGTCCTTTGGAGAAGGCAATGCATCCCTCTCAGCCAGACTTATTCAGATCTCAATTAGCATGAGGTTGCTACCATGTAGTGGTGCCCCGCTTGACGACGATAATCAGTTCCAGGAAAATCGCTGTTAAGCGAAATTGTTGCCAAGCGGAAAAAACCCATTGGAATGCATTGAAAACCAGTTAATGCGTTCCAATGGGGGAAAATACCTCATCGTCCAGCAAAGATCTTCCATAGGGGAAGCCATTTTCGATCGCTGTCTTGCAAACAATTGGTCCAGAAAACAGCGGGGAGCCATTTTACGAACCTCCGATCAGATGTTTTTAATCGTCATCCAGCAAAAAAACGATTCCTGAAGCAGGGACCTATTCATCGTAAAGCAAAAAACCCTATAGGAATCATCATTTTGCAATTGCTATAGCGATCGCAAAAAAACTCATCAAGCGATTTCGTCATCAAGCGTGGTCGTTGTCAAGCAGGGCGCCACTGTATATATGCATCAGTTAGAATTTACTCCCCCTCTTTTATTTCCCTTTATTATACTATGCTCTGGAACTGTGTAGCTTACCCAAAGCCACGCAGGAGGGCTCCTCTCCAACAGAACACTGTTTGGAATTGAATTTCCAACCGGTGGCTCCACAGAAAGGTGCTCTGACTCACTGAGTTATCCAGCCAGCTTTGCTTGCCTATTTTTCAACTTGTGTTGGCACTCAGGAGGTGTGTGTTTTGGGGGAGTAGCAGTGAGATTGTATAAGATGTTTTTACTTGTGTATCTTAAATATCACATCTTCTCTGCCTGTGCAGTGCCCTAAAATACCTTTGTGTCTTTAGTGTTTGTAGGTTTGCCTGGTGTGTTGAAAAGTTGAGAACTCAGGGGGAAGAGAGAAGGGAAAGGTTGCTTAATGTATTATTAAAGGAAAGAACATCTTTAATAAAATGCGGATGAAAATGGCAAAAGTGACTGTATATGCAGTATACTTCCTTACCACTACATAGGCTTGTTTGCCCTTCTAGCTGATGTGCACAGAGCTTCCTTCAATGTAAGAAAAAATAAAACAAAAATAGCAAAGAAGGGACTCTTATTGTCTATTCCCAGAGGTTCCACCAAAAAGAGTGAGATTGTTCTTGCCAGATTTCCAGTACGGTTTTACTGACTCAAGAGGCTTGAAAGTACTTTGGATAAGAAACTAAACTCTGGAGTATGCGTCCAATTCAAATTCCGAATGCTTCATTAGATGGTCATTTTCAGCATAGCACACTTGCGCACAGACCCGAACTCCAAAGCTTGCAATACACTTTGGGAAAAACCAGGAAAAATGAACAGCCTTGCCCTGATTGTGCCCGTTGTTTCTGTAACATCATTGACCTCACTCCCTTTGGAACAGAGTGTGAAAGACATTATGCTTATGTTAGATGTGTGTGACCCCAAACTAATATAATCAGCACTTGTTGTGTTGGCAGTTCTATTGAACCAATTGACTCTGCTTTCATTGACTGGAAATTTTGCTCCATGTATGTGTTAAGTGGGCTGAACCAAGGCTGAATGGATCATAGTATATTGCACTTCTTTTAATGTCTCATTTCAGATTGTCTCCATGGTCTTGTGGGTACTCCAACAAGTGTTCAACATAGTGATTTGTCATCTAAAAATTGTATAGACAGGGAAAGTCATACCTAGCAAGACACAGTACATTGTGGTGTCACTATGATGGATCATGGGGGGAGCATAGGACATGAAATATAACCCATCTTCCCAACTCAGAGGGTATGCAAATGTCAACAGAATACTAGAATCTCTACAACTAGAATTCAACTAGAGATCCAGAATACTAGAATCTCTATCTGTCTACGACTAGAATATGAGAATGGGTTGCCCTTTTGTCCAACCATTCAGTGACAAAGAAGATATTTGTTGGGGATTCCTTGAGATCATTGGTCTCTGGTCAAGAAAGACATGCAAGGGAGCAGTACCCCAATTAGAGATGCTAGGTCAGTGCTCAGCATCCCATTCCCTGAGATTTCACTAAAATATGAGACTTAGGGTGGGGGTGGGGGTTCCTTGCAATATCATGGTGAACATACCCTTGTTAAATTTATTACACTGTAGACTAGATCCCTCAGCAACAAGTCTCTCTCTCTCTCTCTCTCTCTCTCTCCTTCTGTGTGTGTGTGTGTGTGTGTGTGTGTGCATGTGCGTGTGCATGCATGCGTGCGTGTGTGTGTGTGTGTGTGTGTGTGTGTGTGTGCGTGTGTAGCAGAGAGAGAGAGAGAGAGAATATGGAAGTTGTAATTAATTTAAAGATATCATGTCAATGTCATCAGTAGCTGTGAATCATACAAGATGGGGAAAGAGACAAGGGTTTTCCTGTCCTTATCTTGATGGCATGATGGCTGATCCTGAAGTCATGAGAATGAGCTCCAAAATCTAGAGTTGCTATTTTGGCAGCATCTTATTTTCTGAGTTTTTAGATTCAGAGAGAGCAACCTAAAGGATAAACACCAAATCCTGAGTCTTTGGGCCAAAGCCTGAAAACTACTCTCTCTAAACTCAATTGTGATTTGTGACTTGTACATGAGGGTGGAAGAAATCTAGAAACCATCCAAAATGAAAAGAAGCTTCTTTATAGTATGGGTTTGTATGGATTGTTCAACAGTGGACCAGACTGCCCCTGAAGATGGTAGGTTCTCATTTACTATAGGTATTAGGCAAATACTAGATGCCCATGAGCTAGGAATGCTGTAATTGTGTCTTGTAGATACTGAATACAGTAGAGACTAAATGGACTACATGAGCTCAAAGTTTCCTTCCAAATATACAATTCTCCAAGGGCAGTTTATACAACAGAGAGGTCCAAGCCCAGGTTGAAATTAATTCATAATCTGTCTCAACCATTATATCTTCTTGTTGAGAAGCAGTGAGATCTCCAGAAAGGCTAACTAGGATCAGCTAATTGGGCAGAGAAAGTTACGATCAAAAGGTGATGGTAACAAATGGCCAGCTTCTTAGGGAATAAAAGATACATTGGGCCAATGTCTACCCAAGTTTACATAGTGATAAACCACAGCAATACAGTGACCACAGCAATGGCAAGAACTGAATTGCCTGCAAGGGGAAAGTCTATTTAATCAGCAAGTAAAATAACCCTTGCTACTTTTCAAATTATTTACCTGCATGTCTGTGCAATAAATTCAATACCCTTTGGTCTCCAGTCCCATTCATTTCTGCCTATTAGTTCACCTTGTTGGAAAGTGCATTTAAACCTGTTTTAAATGACAACCCAAGGGAAGAAACCTACAAAATAAAAGGGGGTGAAGGGAGGAGAAAAGAACAGAAAAAGAAATCAATTGTCTAGCAGAGCAAGGTGCTTGCAGAAGGTCATAAAAGGTTGTAGTAGAGACCTCAGAGATCCTTTATAGATAGTCATGCAAGTAAGACAGTCACCTTTCAGAACTGTGTTTGACTGGGTATTCAAGTGTGCAAAGCTGGGACATTATTGGGGAGAAATTTGTACCAAAGACTGCATCTGGTTAGATGTTTCTGAGGATGGCAGCGAGGATACCTTAGTCCCTACTGGTGGGCCATTACACCTCTCACATTCCCTAAGGAGCTTCCCCACCTCAAGCTCACATGTGGATATGGATGACGGACCTAAAAGAGGGGGATGAGAAGGGAACAGGATGTAGGGATGGTTCTGGAAGGGGAGACAGCCCCCTAGAGGTGAAAGGGAAGGGGAGGAGAAAGAGGAGAAAAGAAAAGAAGGAGGAGGAAGATAGATGAACGATGCCAGGGAAGAACCACATCGAGATACTTACAAGGTGAATGTAGAAGACCTGCAGGAGAAAGACCCAAAGGCAGACTGGGAGACTGTGGAGCGTGAAGATCCTTCAACCAGGAAGCTCATCCTGCTAAGAGTCTCCAAGGTTGAGGCGGAGTGACTGCCAAATGCCAAGCTTCCAGGGAAAGAGACTGAGAGCAGTGGGGAGTGGTGCCAGAGGAGCAGAGACCATAAGGAGAAGACAACCCTTCCTGACCTCTCATCCTGCTAGCCTAGACACCAGAGGAGAATCTCCCAAACCTACAGCTAGGGCAGAAGAAAGGGAAGGACAGAGAAAGTTATATCAAGGGTTGAGTAAGTTTGGCTATAAGCCATCCCTTCTGCAGCACACCCTGTTTAGCCTACCTTTGAGAGGTGTTTCAAGTCATGGAGAAACAGGATAACTTTATTGAAGTAGGACCAAATGCTGAAGATAAAAGGCCTGACTTGACTGTTGAGGTTTATGTTACATCCCTGTCCAAGTTAATAAACTTATCTGTTGTAGAGTGCTCTCTCCTTCCTGTCATGGGTTCTAATATGGAGGAAGAGAACTTGGGATTTCTTGGGGCCTCGAGTGGCAATTACAGTGAGGAAGTCCCTCATGAAAGAGGAAATGAAGAGAGTGACTAGTTGGATATTTTCTCCCATTTGTGTGCCATGTTTCTTGCTATTCCTTTCAATATTTATTCCACTGACTACGTGACGTTAAAAATAATCATGAGTAGATCCAGTCTCTTGGCATGAGTATGCAGCATATTTTGATCAGACGGCAGATATTGTGTGTATGTGTTTTTGTAGCCTTTCCAGTTGCATTATCTCATCTTTCTTTTGGTTTGTGTGATCACCTATATTTGCCCTTTAGGGCAGTGGTTCTCAACCTTGAGTCCCCATATGTTCTTGGACTCAGACTCCCAGAGGCCTTCACCACTAGCTGTGCCAGGATTTCTGGGAGTTGTAATCCAAGAACATCTGGGGGCACAAGGTTGGGAACCACTGCTTTTAGGGCATCATTGGGTATATCCCAATGACATCATCAATTATGCAGAGTGGTG